>NC_045793.1:71640747-72890747 GCF_009873245.2 Balaenoptera musculus
AAAGAATGAATAACGATAAGTGATGAAGTACTGTTAAAAAAAAAAAAAAAAGAACAATTTAAAAAAAACACAAAGAACAAAAAAAAAAAACCTCCAAATTAATTGGAGGGGAAAATGTACAAGTTTCAAATCATAAGCAGGCAAGAAAGAAACGTGACTTCTTTTTGAAATTCTTTATCTAAATAGCACATGGAAAATAGGACACTTAATCTTCAGGGGAAAATTGATATGCCATAATATGGGTAAAACATGGAAACAGGTTATTGAAATTAACCACTTTGACGAATAATCTCCAGAGGTTTGACAAATCCATGTGATTTTGGACTAAAAGTTAGCAAAGGAGGGTATGAACTGCCTTCAATTACAGTTTACCAAGAGGATAATAAAACTAAAAAATGCTAGATTACAAGTATTGGCTTTAGAAGATCTTTTAATATTTAATTTTGAAATGTTTTCTGATTTCCTGATCCCTGTTGTCCTATTTTATTTATATAGGCTGTGGGAAATTGCCAGGATCATTGTTTTCGATAGGAAGAGAACACTATTCAAAGTAAAGGGATTTAGAACAATTTTCTTTTATCCAAGGCTAATTGGGGGTAGGTTTCTATATGATTCCACCCTATTTTATAGCCACATTAAAATGTCAGAGGACTTTATGGATTGCCAGATGCTGCCAGGGTTACAGTTTCAGAAATACCCACCGAGCTGGAAAGACGGGACACAGCAGTACTATTAACAATGCTTTGTTATTAACAGAAGTGTATGAGAAGGGAATTCAGTGGAAATGGCTCGCATCCAAGTCTACAGCTAATCTTTTTTTCAGCTGAAGTTGTGGATTCTAACCAATGGTTTAGAAGGAATGAGGTTGGTGAATCTCACAGAAGAGTTTTTGAGATACTTTTATTACACAAAAAGCTTTTGAATGAGGCAGTAGGCCTTAAAATGGGATGGCCTCCCTCAGATACTTTATTCATTTCCAGTAAGTTGTCTTCAAAAATGAACACTGCTTCTAACTGAATAATCATAGTATTTCAACACACCCAAGGCAAACTGGGGAGGGAGAGCTGAATTATGATGAAAGCCTGTACTATTATGACCTTTCTCATGACCATAACTGATGGATGTGCCCCTGAAACACTTTGCAGGACTGTTGATATATTTAGCAATGTGCCTGTGACTCATTATGTCCATAATTTGGCAGTAATAGGGGGCAGATTACCCCAGTGGCTATGGGGACAAGTCACTGCCCCAAGACTTGATTCTTTCATGTGGAATCACCTTCTGTAGCCTGTACAGTTGTCTCCTTTTTGAAACCGTACAGCTGGGCTCAGAGCTTCATGAGCCAAGCTCTATTTTTTATCAGAATAAATATCAAAATAATCAAGATCAAAATGTTTCAACATCCATTTTTGTATGAATACATGCGAAAAATGCTAAAAACTTTTCCTTAAAAGCTTATACTGACCTCTGGCTTCTGCCTGGGATGTAGAAATGTGAAAAGAGGATTACTTCTACTCTATCAACTAGAAAAAGCTGGATACATTACAAATCCTGAATTTTTTAAACCTAGAGAACTGATGTCACATGATATTCAACCAGTGTAAAGCTTAAGAAAAGACAGGTGTCTTTAAGGAGCGAGGGAATATGAACATGGGCTTACTAGTAAGAACAGAAGAAAGTCAGGGCTGCAATATAAGTGGGTAAAACAACCCAGTCCTAAAGTTCAAGTGTAGGCCTTGAAAATATAGAACCCCTGGAAACTGCAGGTGCAAGGAGAATTTGCACCATATCAGTCATTCTCCATGACTCCATGACTCTCCACTAAAAACAAAGATTAGCTCTCCCGTCTCAGGTAGCAAAACCCAAATAACAAGCAACAACAGCCCACCACTGTGCGAGTGGCAAGAATAGAGAGAAGACCTCTCTAAAATATAGGTAGAGAAGGTCTCTTACTGAGGGCAGAACAGGGACATTAAGAAAAATCCACTGGCAAATGAGATCTCACACTAAACAAGATAATGCTAGAAGAACATGAAGCCAGGGATACAGTGAATGAACCCATAGCAACAACAAAACCCAAACCCAGCTCACCTCTGAGTAGACTGACTAACACCCTACAGTAACAGCTCAGCAGAAGAATAGTGGACCCATTTCCAAGCATAAATACTAGTTACCTCTACTTACCTTATGCTCTACCATTCTATACATGATACCCACTATTCAATGAAAAATTATGAGATATACAAAAAAGCAAGGACAAAACAACCCACTGATAAGAGAAAAAGAAACTGGCAGAACCAGACAGAACAAGAGATAACCCATATTCTGGGCCACAACATAGTGAATTTAAAATCACTATAATAAACGTGTTAAAGGGTCTAGCAGGAAAGGTGGTCAACATGCGTGAACAGATATTGAATTTCAGTGGAGATATGAAAACTATAAGAAGACTCGATTGGAAATGCTAGAAACAAATACACAGAAACAGAAATGAAGAATGCCCTCAACTATCAATTCCATAGACATGATGTGTGGCTGAAGAAAAAGGTCAGCTAATGTGAAGACAGGTCAATAGAAATTATCTAAGCTGAAACACAAGGAGAAAGAGAGTGAATAAAACAGATGAGAGGGGCTTCCCTGGTGGCGCAGTGGTTAAGAATCCGCCTGCCAATGCAGGGGACACAGGTTTGAGCCCTGGTCCAGGAAGATCCCACATGCCACGGAGCAACAAATTCCGTGCGCCACAACTACTGAGCTTGCACTCTAGAGCCCGCGAGCCACAACTACTGAAGCCCACCTGCCACAACTACTGAAGCCTGTGCACCTAGAGCCCATGCTCCTCAACACGAGAAGCCACAACAATGAGAAGCCTGCGCACACTGCAATGAAGAGTAGCCCCCGCTCGCCACAACTAGAGAAAGCCTGCATGCAGTAACGAAGACCCAACATAGCCACACACAAAAAAAAAAAACAGATGAGAGCATCCAAGGGCTATCATATGATATCAAATGGTCTAACATAAACCAACTGAAATCCTAGACAAGAGAGAGAATGCAACAGTAAAGATTTAAAGAGAGAACTGTCAAGAATTTTCCAAAAGTAATGAGGGATGTCAAATGCACAGATCCCAGCAGCCCAGAGATTTCTAAGCAAGATAAATATAGTTTTTAAGTAGATATGTATACAATATGTTGAAAACCAAAAAGAGAAGGAAAATCTTAAGAACAACCAGAGAAAAAGAGCGCATTACATACAGAGGAACAAAGGTAAAACTGAAAAAGATTTCTCAGTCAGAAAGTACGAGAACAAGAAGACATGTTGAAAGAAAAAAAAAAACAAAAACGAACAAGAAAAACAAAAAACTTGCAACTGAGAATTCTACACACAATGAAACTATCCTTCAAAAATGATGTCAAATTAAAGACTTTTTCCAGACAAAGAAAAGATGAGACAATTAATTACCTGCACTCATGCATTATAAAATGTAAAAGAAAGTTCTTCAGGCAGAAAGAATATGATATGAGACAGAAACTGAGATTTACACAAAGAATTAAAGATCTCTGGAAACAGTTAAAATGAAAGTAAATAGAAAACAGTCTTCTCATTTTTAACGGCATTAAAAGAAAATTGACTGTCTAAAGTAAAAACAGTACAAATTTACTGTGTGTTTATGGAATATATAAAAGTAAAATCTGCAGCAACAATAGCTCAAAGCCTGGGAAGGTAGAATTGAAAGAATGATGTTGTAAGGTTCTTAACCCTACACATTAAGAGGTATAGTATTACATGTAGGCAGATGGCAATTACTTAGAGACATATATTGTCAATGGTATGACATGAGAAAAGTATTTCTAAAACGTAAAAATAATTCAATAATGGAGCTTAATAAAATGGAAATTTAAAAATAATCCAAAAGCATGTAGAAAAAAGGGAACAAAGAAAGAATGGAATAGAAAACAAGTAAAAAAGATTTTAATCCAACCATATCAGTAATATTAAAGGCAAATGGTCAAAACTAAATAAAAATCAGAGATTATCAGAAGATGAGAAAAAGCAAGATGCAAATAGACGCTGATTAAAATAAAACCAGTTTGGGAATTCCCTAGCGGTCCAGTGGTTAGGACTCCATGCTTCCACTGTAGGGGGCACTGGTTCAGTCTCTGGTTGGGGAACTAAGATCCTGCATGCCACGTAGTGAGGCCAAAAATTGATAATAATAAAAACAATAAAACCAGTTTGAATTTAAAAACTCAAATCAGTTAAAAGCAAAAATATGGGAAAGATATACCATACACACACTAGCCAAAAGAAAGATATAGTGACTGTATTGTCAGACAAAGTGGATTTCAGAACAAGGAATATTTTTAGGGTTAAAGAGTAACATTACAATCCTAAATGTGTATGCAACTAACAATAAAGATCCAAAATGCAAATGTGAAAGCTGACAGACCTGAAAGCAGAAATGGACAAAATCACAATTAGAGTTGTAAACTTAAATATTCCTCTGTCTCTGTGATTGGTAAAACAAGTAGAAGAAAATCAGTAAGAATATGGAACCTGAACAAAACTAGCAACCAATGTGAGCTAACTGGTTATTTTATAAAACAAACAACAGCACAATACCCATTCTTTTCAAGCGTACAAGGAACATCAACAAGACAGACCACATTCTGCCCCATGAAACAAATCTTGACCAATTTATAATAATTAAAAGCATAAAATGTATGTTCTATGATACTAAAATAACCTAGATTTCAATAACAAAAATATATTGAAAATTTCTACAAATTTGGAAATTAAACAGACATAAATAACTCATGGGTCAAAGAGAACATCATAAGGGAAACTTATAGCATTAAATATCTATATTTGAAAAGAAGAAAGTGCTCAAATCAATTACCTACATTTCTAACTTAAGAAACTAGAAAAAGGGTACGAATTAAACGCAAAGCAAATAGGAGAAAATTATAAAAATGAGAAGAGAAAAATCAACAAAATTTTAAAAAGAAAAATAAAGAAAATCAATGAAACCAAAAGCTGGGTTTTTAAAAAGATCTATAAAATTAATAAACCTCTAAGTAGACTGACAGAAAGAGACAAGGAGAGGGGACATGACAGAGGGTAGGGAGTAGATACAAATATCAGTAATTCAACAACCCAAAAGGAGTGGACAAATTCCTTGAAAGACGCTAACTGCCAAAGTATACTCAAGATGAGATAAATAATCTGAATCACTATCTCTTAAAGAAATTCAATTTGTAGTTAAAACTTTCCAACAAGAAAAACTCCAGAACCAGATGGATTGACTAGCAAATTCTACCAAAAACTTAAAGAAGAAATAACATGAATTATACATAAAATCTTCCAAAAACTAGAGGAGAAAACTTTCCAGCTCACGTTAAGAGGCCAGCATTACCCTGATACCAAAACCACATGAAGAAATTACAGTGAATAGAAAACTACAAACCAACAGTCTCAATCAACATAGATGTTAAAATCCTCAACAAAATCTTAGCAAATAAAATTCAGCAATATTTACAAAATAAAATAATACATCATGGCCAAATGAGGTTATCCTGGGAATACAGAGCTGGCTCAACATTAGAAAATCAATAATGCTATTCACTATATAAACAGACTTAAGAATGTAATTATCTCATTGGTGCAGAGAAGTCATTTGATAAAATTCAACATCCATTAATAATAAAAATTCTCAGCTAGGAAAAAAAGGGAACTTCCTCAGTCTGACCAAGTCCATCTATATAGAGTACAGCTAAATCATACTTAATGTAGAAACACAATGTTTTTCTCCTAACATCATGAAAAAATTAAGGCTACCTACTCTCACCACTTCTATTTAAGATCATACTGGAATTTGAAGTCCGTGCAATAAAAAGAGAAAAATAAATAAAAAGGTATAAGAATGGGAAAGGAAAAAAAAAACTACTATTTGCAGACAACAAAAAAAAACCCCAAAGATTCTACAAAAACTCTAGTAGAATGTCACAGATACAGGCCAATATAAAAAATCAATTTCATTTTGATATATTTACAATAACCATTGGAACTTAAATTTATACAGTAAAATTTTTTATCAAGTATATTTGCCATAGCACCAAAAAGCATGAAATTATTAGGTATAAATCTAACAAAAGATTATCAACATCCGTATATTGAAAACTACAAGAGCTGATGAAGGAAATGAAAGAAGACCTAAGTAAATGGAGATATATTCCATGTTCATGTATTAGAAGACTTAATATTGTTGGAGAACTCACACTGCCTGATTTCAAGGCTTTCTATAAAGCAACAGTAATCAAGGAAGTATGGTACTAACTATATTCAGTGGAGTAAAATGAAAAGCCCTGAATTTTACCCACACAGATACGGTCAACTAATTTTTTACTGAAGGTGCAAAGGGAATTCAAATGAGAAAGGATAGTCTTTTCAACAAATGGTGCTGGAAAAATTGGACTTCAATATACAAAAAAATAATGATCCTTGACCTTTATCTTACACTATACACAAAATTAACTTAAAATGGATTATAGATTTAAATGTAAAACTGTGAAGTATAAAATACCTAGAAGAAAACATAGAAAAAAAATACTTGTGACTCTGGTTTAGCCAGTGATTTGTCACATACAAAAGCACAATCCTTTAAAAAAAAAAATAGAAATTGATAAATTGAAATGTATTAAAATATAAACTTCTGTTCTTCCAAATACACTGTTAAGAAAATTAAGATAAAAACTGACTTGGATAAAATATTTTTGAAAGACATGTTAGGTGAAGAACCTGTATCTAGAATATCTAAACTCTCCAAACTCAATAATAAGAAAAAAATTTTTAAATAGGCAGAAGATTTTAACTAAGAAGATATACAAATAAATGGAAAATATGCACAGGAAAAGATGCTAACATCTTTAGTCATTAGGAAAGTGCAAATTAAAACCACAATGTGACGACACCACATACCCACTTGATTAAAAAACAAAAACAAATAAAAAATCTTACACAACTGACAATATCAACACTGGCAAGGATGAGGAGTAACTGAAGCTCTCGTGCATTGCTGGTAGGAATGCAAAATGTTACAACCACTTTGGACATTAGCTTTGCAGTTTCTTATGAGTTAAACATACATTTACCATATGATCCAACAATCTCCTTGATTTTCACCCAAGGAAAATGAAAATTTATGTTCCCACAAAATCTTATACATACTAAATGTTTACAGTGGCTTTATTTGTAATCAACAAAAACTAGAAATAACACAAATATTGTTCAATTGACAAATTCACAAATAAACTGTATTATATCCATATAATGGAACAACACTCAGCAAGAAAAAGGAACAAACTACTGATACACAAAACAAGAACGAATTTCAACTGCATTATGTTTAAGTGACAGGAGCTAGACTCAAAAGCCCACATACTATATGATTCTACTTAGTTGTCATTCTGGAAAAGGCAAAATTATAGGGACCAAAACAGATCAATGGTTGCTGAGTGCTGAGGATTAGGAATAAGATGTTGATTATAAGCACAAGTGAATGTTGGGAGCTACTAGAATTGGTCTAGATCTCGATTTGGTGGTATATGCATTTATCAAAACTCATAAAATGATACACTAAAAAAGGTAAATCTCACTTCTTACTGTATATAAATTTTATCTCCATAAAACTGACCGCCCCCCCACACACACACACATGAACTAGAGGCCTCTGAGATTATTTCAAGCCCAGTGAGTCAGTAGTAATAAACATGTTCCATGAAATAGAACTTACACTAACAGAACAGATGTGATATCGGCTGCATCCAAAGTGACAAGCACTGAACCAGTCTGATGATGATGATGATAAAGCCAAATTTTATAGCCTCTATATCTGCCCCCAAAATATGCTCATAAGAATATTTTTATTCTTCCCAAATCCCTAAGTCATCCCTTATCACCCAGACTGTCATGTCCATATGACGTTTTTTGTCCCCTCATCGGACCCAGTTTCAGAGCCCATGCTCATCTTGCTTGCTCTTCTCGGCAATCTCGATCTGCCATCAGCACAATCCCCATGTATCCTCAACCTCCTATGTGAATGTTCCCTACACATTCTTGCCGCATCTGAAATCTGGATTCCCTTGAGGACCTGCTTCCCCTAGAGCCTTCTCATTGTCTTGCCGTTTTCACCCTTGGGCTACCAGACCAGGAGACACAGTAGTTGTCCTTGCCATTTAATGCTGCTTCGAGATCACTGTTCTTCCCATCTCAAAAACAAAAACACAACATTCAGCAATTTAAAAGTCATGCCTGTGATTATAGCACCCAATATCTCTGCTTGTTGCAATCATCTACAGAGATCCACCTGACTGCCTCTCATTTTTTGAAGAGTTCAGCTCATGACTCACTCTCTCTCTCTATCTCATCACCAGTCTTTTCACAGATCTTGTGATCTTCATATTCCTACAGAAAATCTTTGTTATCTTGGCTCTTCCAGTTCCTGGACCAGCTCATCTCCAGTGATCTTGTTTCCTCTGCCACTTACTTCCCAGTCATACCTCCCACAACTCCTCCCTTTCTCATCATCAGCTGATAACCCTGCTTCTTATTTCACTTAAATTGGAAGCATTAAGAAGAGACCTTGCTCATTCTCCAACCACTGGCCTACCCACCTAACTGTAGCTTTGCCTGTGTACTCTACCGTCGTTCTTCCAGATAAACTACACATACTTCCATCTAAGCCCAGCCACTGCAGCTGAGAACTGGTTCTTAGCACGGCTCACACACTGAAGGACATCACTCTGGCAACTTTTGGCCGCTCTCCCTGTTGGAATTAATCAACATTCCATGGACCATCTGAACACAATCAACTTTCAATTTCCTCTTCGTGGATTACACACTCGATGCAATCCTTGTCTCCATTCAGAGTGTCTCCCATCCCAGAGTCTCCACTTCCCTCTGGACTGCCAACAGAAGAAATTTTAGAGTTTTTTGACCAGGGATAAATTGTACCCGTATATCTCTAACTTTCTGACTGCAGTCTGGACCTAGATACCCACCCCAAACGGGTGTATACAGTAGCAGAGCAGACACAGATTCTATGCTGGGATTATAACTTAACCACATTTATGAAGCAGGGACCTAATGATTCTCTGACCGCCAAGACTCTGTGCCCTCCCCACCTCCATGGATCCCAGGAACTTCCATGCTCAACTCTGTTTCAGACAGTCCTGACTTGACATATTGCTGTCATTCACCCTTGGCTGGACTCCTGGCCAGGTCAGTGCTGACTCTGTGACTGCTAAGTAGACCCTGCTCATTTTCCAAAGAAATCCAGAAGCATGATGGCAATGAAGGGAGAAAAATTGGAAAAGAAAACAAATAACAAGAGAGCAGGAGAAATTTAGTAATCTCTTCCTTTTCCAGGAACTTGCCTATCTAGCCCTCTGTTTCTCTTAGCTTTATCTAAATTAACACAGCCTTGCCAGACAGAAAAGGCCATGCCCAAGAGAAACTTGTAACTCTTCAACTTTGATTCAGGTACCACAGGCTCTAAATATAAAACTCGAACTCAGAGCAGGACAGTGATTCTACACAAATTACCTGTCCTCTCACCAAGAATACCGGCCTACTCCTCCTGATACACAAAGGATAGGCTCTGCCCTGTGACAGATAGTTCTGGCAAATAGAACGAGGATGGCCCATTCACTATCAATCCAACCATACAAGCCAGTGGGGAAGCCTGGAGCCCAGTTCTGGGATACAGTTGACTCATTTAGCAGCAGATCTTTCAAATCCTTTCCCAGGTAACTCATCCCCCACTTGGTTCGTGAGCTGCCTGTGTCACAACTGGTCTTTCATTTTTCCTCATAAATAATACTTTCTACACTTGACTCCACTTCTTTCACTTCTTTTACCGCTCTGTCTCCCTTAATACTTTGCTCAATTATAAAATGAGAACTCCAAAAAAAATTTACTAAGCTTGCCAACTATTTTAAATATAGGAGATGCTTTTATTCTTATAAGTCAGTAATGCGAGATTCAGGAAGTATAAAGAGCCAAAGGTCACATAAGTGAGGGCCAGTGCTCAGATATGAACTTGGAACTCTCATTCAAAAGTCCTTCTACTTTCCATCAGACCATGCTGTTGTTAGTACAGGTGATGAAGGAAAGACTCAGGGTGTATTACAGTGTGTAAGGCCAAGGGCGCTAAGAGATGGTATAGAATTGTGTTTGGCACGTAGTAGATGCTCATGCTAGAAAACAAAAACAAAAAAACAAGATCCAAAAGATACATTCTTAATTGATTTCCAGATTCAATAGGCTTCACCAAACATACTGCCACAATGTGTAGGTCCTTGTTTCACATCACTGCAAGTATGGCCTGGTGCCACCAGGTAACTCTGCTCACCTGCTCTAGCTGCTCCTAACCAGGGTCTGGTTTCCCTGGGCTTCATCACTCAAATGTCAGTCCGGCCCTGTAGGAAAAGGCAATGGATAGGCACCTCTGAGGACATAGGAGAAGGCTGGGTGTGGCTTTGACATTTACAAGAGTTGGAAATACCTCTGTTTAGAAAACATTTATGACGATATCAAAAGTAATCTAGAATGACAGCTAAAATCTAAAATTCCCACAAAGAATTAAAGAGGTTCATATAATATCCTCACAACTTAAAGGATTCTCTCGATTTCAGAGAGGAAGAAAACTCTGCTTTTAGATTTATTTCACTATTAGTTGAAAAGTGCCAGATGATTTATTTTTCTTCTAGAAAACCAGGCAATACATTGTCTTGACTGAGTGACTTCTCTGAAGCTTTCCTTTAGTGGAAAGAGTCAGCTATTAGTCTGTTCTTTCTTCAGATCTCAAACATTTTCCTTAAAAAAAGAAAGGTGTTTCTAGCATTACTGATTCATAGTTACCAATAATACAATTACAGATCATATGTAGTGCATTCATCCCAGATCTTATGCTTTGGTTCCAATGGTTAGACTGCGGCGTCTCTGAGGTGTTAGAATTCAGGTTAAATTCCATGCAGCAAGGATGCTTCTCACACTAGACCAGGAGTCTCTGTTAGGCAGACTCCACTCTTTTCTCTTGCTTCCTTGCAACAGCCAGAGCCCCTAGAACTTACCTCAAACTCCAGATCAAACTCATTGGGTGAGAAGGCCTACGGAAGGGCACTGATTTCAGAGAGGAGCCCAAAGTGCACAAGGCTTCTTGTCCTGAATCCAGCAATATCTGGGAGAGATGGAGAGATCACTGATTGCCTGTATATTTCGGTTTACTTTCCAAATTCAGCATTTAAACAAAAGATGTTGTTTATCCAGTTCAAATCCAGAGCCAAAGTATGTGCCAAGAGGGAGTCTTAATTTCTCATAACAGAACAGGTTTGGCCCTAATGTGTAATTTATGAGTCAGTATATCAAATTAGACGAATGTATTTGCTCCAAGTAGGGAGCCAGCCATTAGGCATTACACATCCTGAACTTTGGGGAGAGGAGGAAAATAACTTTGATTTCTCTGCTCTTTCATTAATAAACATGAATCCAAGTTGATGAATAAACTTTCTGGATTGCTTAATACCTCCCAGATACCATCATCAAGGCCTGGGCAAGGCAGGTGAAAAGATTTCCATGAGCAAGAAGCAGTGGAGAAGGACTTCCTCTGTGAAATAAATTGTTGGTAATTCTGGAAAGTTTTCCTGTATCCTAACATCCTTCCGTTTCCTTTGCCTTGCCCTATTCTCTGTGTTTTTAAATGTGCCAAATATGTCTTTCTACTAATAGCTGGTAAATGGAGTTGGGGGAAAAGCCACAGTGTCACCCCTCTATTGCAGCCATGTAATAAATACACAACAAGATAAACTGCATAGTCACAGAGAGACATCACATCTTCCTTCCTCCTAGCGCAACTTGCACAGTCATTGAATATGATTAAAGTCTTGAGGACCTGGACATAGTCATTTCTATTTTGGTACCACTGGCTTGATCCACCCCTGCAGCTAGAAGGGAATCACCCTCTTTGTGTAAATGTTTGCCTTGTTGGAAATTCCGAAGCAGAAATTAATAGGATACATGCTTCAGGAGGAGTATTAAATTATCCATGATAAACAATTCCTAGGCAATGTTTAGACTGGCCCAAAGTCATCTTAAGAACTGTGCAACAGTTCTTAATAGAACAACACATTTGGCATCTATACACTAGGACTGTATATAAAACAAAAGGCAAAGTAGAGCTCTGTCAATTAGCTACTTATTCTAATTGATGGGTTCTATCAGCCTAGGGAGACAACAGATTAATGACTAAACAAGTACTGAATCTCCACTTCATTCTATGTGGTGTAGACACAGTTAACGTATCATGAATGTTTGCTTCTCTTTACCAGCAGTTACAGAACACACTTGGAACTCCTCTAGAAATTCTCTTTGATCTCTTCTTTGAAGTCAAAGTGCCAATATTCTGGACTCCTGTGACATGAACTATCACAACCCCCAGGCTATTAAAGAGCTGAAACTAATCAGGTAGAATCAGCACCAAAAGAAGTTTCAACACAACATAGTCATTTGTTCAAGGAAACTTTGTCTAGGCATTCAGGATCTCAATATAGTTGCAAATATTCTTTTTAAATACATTCATACATACACACAGATGCAGATGCACACACACAGACACACATGCGTAGAGAGAGAAAAATAAAGAAAAAAAAGACCTTTCATTTTCCTTGGTCAAAATCAGGATTAAGGCATTATTTGGGGTATTCTCAATAAAAACTATGTATTGTATTTCTTTACATGAATCAGCAAAATGAAGCAAATTTAACTGAGGGTCCTTTGAGGTTGTGTCAGTTTCCCCACAGAGCTGACCCAGAAACTTAAAGGATATATAGTAACAAAGAGGCCAATTCCATAGGACAAAAAGTCGTATTTTGAATAACATCTTAATACAGACTTTGAGCCAAAAGAAAAATGTGGCTTTTTTTTAAGGGCTCGGGGGGTAGCGGATTGTACTCCATTTCTGTTGTCTGATTCACAAGTATTATTAAATATTTACCAGAAATCTGACGGCAGTTTCCTAACATTTGTTAATCATAGAGAATGTCATTCCATTAACAACTCAATAAACTTCTTTAAAGTTGTACAAGGTAAGTCTCACTACCTTAACACAGCTAACCCATCCTTGTAGAATAAATATTTGCTTTCAATTTCACTATGCCAAGTTTTACGGGATCATGTAATCTAAATCTCCTATTATAAATGAGGTATGCCCTCCAGAAAAATGAGAGAACAGAGTCTAAAGCCTTGTCTGCCTTCTCTCTACAAGTCCTTGAATCAAGGGTTTCATGTCTCCAGAAAAATAGACTTAGGGCACTTCTGACAAGTATCCCAGCAGGAGTGTCTTTGAGAAGTACTTTAAAGACAGTTCAAGCCTCCCTCACAGATTTTTTCACATCCTCCAGCCTGAAGTGGTCTGTGCTGTTGTATATCTACCAGGGCACCAAATGACTAAAGATTATATTTTCCATTCTCCTAATTATTTTTACTTCTTTGTAATAATTTTCGTAGAAGTTCAGCCTAATTTCTTTCCCAAAACCTGCATTTTGTAGTTCCTGACTTTCATGATTACTCCTACCCTGAATCAGCTGGGATAGAGCTCTGATGATAGGTCATCCTGAGATAGCCATTCAATGCTTCCTGCACAAGCACATCCCTGAATGTGACTTGGAGTAAGTCTTCCCTGCATGCAGAGTAGAAAGCTGCCTGCATGGAGCGAATTCTCTGATATTAAATTTCTGTAGAGAGGATAAGCCACCCAACCAGTAACTCTCATAGTAAAGTACACAGTAAGCATCACCGTCTAATTATCATCACCACTATTATTAGAAGTCTACTTCTGTAGAATATCCTAAGAAATGAAAAAAACCGACAAATTCTCAGGTATTGACATAAATGACTGGCATCAGTTTCTTTCTGAGAATATATTTTGATAGAGGGAAAGGGAAGGAAGAGAGAAGATAAATTACATTTACTGAATAACTACCATGTCCCAGAATTTGTACTAGGTGCTTTATGTAAATTATCTCGCTTTAATTCCTACAGCCATCATAAGTCATAGAGTTACCTTCATTTTAGAGATGAATGAACTTAGTCTCAGAGGAGTTAAGCAATTTGTCCAAAGTCCCATGCCTGGTGAACAGTAAGTCTGGGATTCAAATAAGTCATTTTAGCAAAGCAAATTGCTGTAGGCAGGGGAGTAGAGTACAATGTACAGTTTTTTAAAAGCATATAAACACACCCAATATCTCAAAAATGTGTGAGGACCAGGGGTGATGAATTGAAGACCATGGAAAACAATCTGTCTGTCTAAGGTTTGGGCAAAGGATGACTCTGAAATGACCATAATATTTAGACTCTTTGTCCTGAGTCAGAATATATCTAACAGAATTCACCTCTGTCCTTTTCCCCCATTTTATCTAAAAGGAAGAAAATTCATTTGTATGTATGTGATAAAAACTAGGATCTCAGTTCCTTTAAAAAGAATGAGTTGAACTCGCTTACAAATCTTTACCCAGGTAGTGTTAAAATAAATATTCCAGTAAAGATAGATTCAGAATTAGAAAAGCCGTACGTAACTCAATTGCCATTTCCAGCATTTAAATCAGGACCAATCACACAGATCTCAATGTTAGCCCAAATCCCTTCCACCTATTTCTCCTCTCTGCCAATAACCAGTTTTTAATCTATTTCAGGAAGGAGTCCAGGACACCGTGGAAATAAAGATTAACTTTAAAATACTTCCTGAAGCATTACCAGAAATCATGTTTTGAATTTCCAAATGACTTGCATTGTTCTAAATTTCTGGGCTGTGCCCAGGACCACAGAGATAAATGGGGCATTGGGACAACCATGTGAAGGACCAAGTGGTAACGTGAAGTAAGTGTACTGTTCAGCACGAGTCATTTGAAAACAGAAAAAAGAAGAATGGCTAGAAAAGATGATGTTACATGACAACGATATTCCAAACAAAACACAAGGAGTTGATCTACGTTTGCTTTCAGGTCATGAGATACTATATGGGAACCCACTGGCTATGGATCACCCTGATTCAACAACCCAATTCATCATATTCTCGGGTTTACAGCATAATCACTGGTTCTCAAACTTGGCTACACAGGAGACTCACCTGAGGAAGTTTGGGGATTTTGTTTTGTATGCAATACCAGTGCCTGGGCCCCCTCACCAGAGATTTAGATTAATTGGCATAGGGCGGGGGCCAGGCTTTAGTATTTTTTAAAGTTCCCTGTGTGATTCAGTGTGAGCGAGACTGGAGCACGACTGTGTTAGCTGTATGAAACGGCCTCCGAAATTTTATACCTCAACCTTTTAGGGTTGTCAGAACTGACATCATGGCTGTATAACTCGCGAAAACTTGGGCAAGTTACTGATCCCTGAGACTCAGTTTCCACACCTCTAAAATGGAGATCAGAACCCTGTTCAGCATGTTCTTTGACATGGGACCCGGGTCATCATATTTCCAAAGTGAATGTCTAGATCTTTTCAAAATAAATGCCTTCAATCATTTTCTGATTCATATGTCTCTAGAATGAACACTGTGTGTAACACGTGAAAATATCTTCTCAATGTAACAGCATTATTTCTTTTGCTTATGTAACAAACTATGGCTTCAGAATGCCAAAAAAAATTGGCTTGAAAGTGGAAAAATACTATCACCAAATATTTGTTCCATCTCTATATCCCCAAATCGGAAAAACGGTGTTTTGGGTATGGTATTTGTCAATGTTATTTATTTTGTTTAAAACTGACCACCTAGCCTATACTTATACCCTCATACTTCAAGACTCCCAAGTTGGCAGTCTTGGTAACAAAACTGCCAACTCACTGTTTAGATTTTGAAAACTTACTACCCTGCGTTACTGAGAAATTTGTATCATTTTGTTGTGGGGTTGAAGGAAGATTTTAATTTGCATCTTTAGTCTCCATTGTGCTGTCACAGTTCCTGAAACGAAGTGGATGTTTACTATATATTTGTTACATTTATTTTTAAATGTTTACTTCTATATTCCTGATGATTAGATTATGTAACAGCCATAACCCAAACTTTGGTACTTGCTTACTGTCAAAGACTCCAGAATCAAGCAAGAGCACCAATATTTCCTACCCAACTAGTCTACAGCTTAAATTTAGGAGAATTTTTTGCTTTTGTGAAAGTTTTAATCATTTATAATTACACATTTTGAGGGGTAGGTTATATATCCTTCCTATTCTGGATCTGCAATCAAATCTTTGACAAATTAATTGAGTTTTCCTCCACAAAAGTAAAAGAGATGGAGTTAATACATACAGATATCGATACTTCACAGAGGTATTTTGGCATTTATAGAATAAAGAATTTGAGAGTACAAGGTAAGTCTCTTTTAGGGAATACATGGACTACTTTATTATCTAGAAGAGCACGACTTAAGTTATAGTAATGAAGGATGAAAATATGCCCTCTGTGTCAGACACTGTTCATTGCTACCTAAGACTGACTCCCCTCCCCACTTTATTCCTTAGGATAGCAATGTGCCCAGACTCAGGTGATAGATTATGATGAGACTGAGTCAATCATAATCATTTCATTCCTTGGCTCCTCATCCTCCCTTGCATGAGATGTTCAGGGAAGTCAGCTGGTAGGTTTTTAGCATTTTTGTGTACCTGTTAAAAGGGAACAGACACAAGAGGTATGGCCCCTTTCTTCAGCTTTCTGATTTGAATAAGGCATTTTTTAGTTGACTGAAGCTTCGGAAGCAATCTTGTGACCATAAAGCAGCAATCCTCAAGACAAAAGAAAATAAAATAAGGACAATGGAGCTACAAGATAAAAAGATCCTGGATCTTTGATGGAGTCTTCGAGGAGCTGAATCAATGCCAACAAACAACTACTCCAGACTTTTCTATTACATGACAAAAAGTTAACTACTTAGAAGAAAACCATAATTTCCACGTATGAGATTATGAAGAATATCTTCTCCCTATAAAATTCTTAAGATGGTAATATTTCATCTATGAATGAGAAACAGACTTTCATAACAAAATCAATCATTAGAAAAGACATTTCAAACCCAACCTCACTGTTGCCCTTATTTTCCTTCCAAATTCCTGACATTAAAAACAAACTATTTCACCACCTCAAACCAGTGCAATCCTCATTGCCATATAAACAGTTTCTCCCCTCTCCCCCCTCCCCCTTTCCCCTCCCTCTCCCTCAAATACATAGGTATATATATGTATGTATTGTACTTATATACATACACAAACAATACATACACAACTTCTCTGAATAACTCCCCTTTGAAACGTAGTTTTGAATGATTGGGAAAGTGATTAATATGAGCAACAGGGTTTCTTGACTGCACAGGAGATGCTTCTAACATACTTTAATTCCCATGACTATCCCAATGCCATTGCATTTTTTTAAAGAAAAAACTGACCACTTTTACCAAGTGTGTCCAAATTAAGGACTTATGAGTAACCTTGGTTTCAAATGAACCAAAACAGGGATACCCACAGAAATAGCAGAGCTGAGAATAAAGGTCTCTTGAATAGAGCTTTTCATCCATATGACTCATCAGACACCATGATTAGAAGAATGAATTTGCCTGTAAAGTCCAAAGGCTATTCTGATCCTGACTCCTTGTACAGACTTGGAAAAGTACCACAATTCTTAATGCCCTAGTTGCTAAATTTACGTAGGTAATTTCTTCCTGTTTATCTCATAAGACAGTGAGGAAATTCCCAATAAATTTTAAAGTACTGCACATATTAATGCTATTAAAAGATCTGTTTCCATTTCAAACACCCCAGAGATACCCAGTTACCAATTTAGATAGAAGAGGTACGTAACCTGACAATATCAGTCACAGAACTAGTTTACTTGGGGGCACATAACAGATCTCTGATCCTTATACTTCTGCTTGACCTGAGCACAGGGTTATTAGCTTAAATGGCTTTGTGAAAAAAAATATCAACAGTCATTCAACCATGTGACAGCCTGATGGGTACAGACAGAGCCGAACAGTAAAACTATCAATTTCCTTAAGATAAAGCTCTAGAAAAATATGCTACAGTTTCAATATGTCTAAAATACTGTAAAACTATTCAAAAGAAAGCGGTCACAGTCTCAATCTAATCTGTCCACTCTGCCCTTAAACCTTAAAATACCACAGTAAGACTATAGCATATAACAATGTATTCACTTACAAAAACTACATATATATTGTATTTGCATAAAATATTGTAAAGAACCTACTGGTGTCCGATTAACCAATTAATAGTAAAAATAGAAAAACCAAAGAGATCACTTATAAAAGCAACTGTCTAGCATGTCCTATGTTGAAAAAGGTATATATATATATAACTTATTTTGTACAAGTGTAGAAATAATATTACTCAACTTACCTTTTCATTAACTGGCACAAAAAGGCAAAAAGCATACTTTTTAAATTGAAAAAAAAATTTTTTTTACAACATCAGCTTTCTTATAAAAGAACAGTTTACTGCAATTGCAGGACATTCTCATTTAGCTTCCCTATGCAGAGAAATAGGAAACTGAAAGGAGATTAAGATGAAACAAACTAACAGATTTGATAAAAATTCAAAAGTTGCTGATGAAAGTTTAAAAAACCACAATACAAATCATCTCAATGGTCAAAGGCTGGAGAAAAACAAAGAAAACTATACCAAGTCACATCATAATCAAACTGCTGAAAAAAAATAATTTTTAAAAAATATTTTAACCAGAGGGAAAAACACACATTATGTATTAAGGAACAAAGATAAGAGTAACATGAAATTTTAGTCAGAAACACTATAAACCAGAACACAATGAAAAGAATAAAAACAAACATAATGTACAATTCTACACCCGGAAAAAAAATCTTCAAAAAATAAAGATGAAATAAAGGCTTCTGCAGATATAAAAAACAGAGGTATTTCACTGCCAGCAGGCATGAACAGAAACCAAAAAAATTTTCAGAAACACTCTTTGAGGAAGAAGGAAAATGATTTCAGAGGAAACTTTTTATATCCACTAAAGAATGAAAAACACTGGAAATAATACAGAGAGACAGAGGAAATGAGTGAAGGAGGAAAGGAGAGAGGAGAGAAAGAAAACACAAATTATCAAATAAGAAGTGAGTGGGGCCATCACTACATAAACTATAGATATTAAAAAGATAAGTAGGGAAAATGATGAACAACTATATTTCAATAATTTTGGTAACTGTGACGAAATGGTTAAATTCCTCGAAAAACATGATCTACCAAAGCTCACCAGAAAGAAAAAGATAACCTGAATAGCCCTATATTTATTAAAGAAAATACATTTATAGTTTCAAAACTTCCTGCAAAAGAAAGTCCAGACCCAGATAGCTTCACTTGTGAATTCTCCCAAACACTTAAGAAATAATGCCATGTATACATGAACTCTCCTAGAAAATAAGGAGCTGGGGAGGTGGGGGGATGATATTTCCCTACTCATTCTGAGGGCATCATTACCTTAATACCAAAACCAGATAAAGACATCCAATTAAAAAAAAAAAAACCCTAAAGACCAATATTTCTCATTAACATATCACAAAAATTTTTAACAAATTTAATGCAATTATATATACTAAGAATAAAACAACATAGCCATATTGGTTTTACTCCAGAAACACTAGGCTGCTTTAACATTCAAAAATCAATAGAACATTCCCTAACACCATACACAAACATAAACTCAAAATAGATTAAAGACCTAAATGTAAGGCCAGACACTATAAAACTCTTAGAGGAAAACATTGGCAGAACACTCTATGACATAAATCACAGCAAGATCCTTTTTGACCCACCTCCTAGAGAAATGGAAATAAAAACAAAAATAAACAAATGGGACCTAATGAAACTTAAAAGCTTTTGCACAGCAAAGGAAACCATAAACAAGATGAAAAGACAACCCTCAGAATGGGAGAAAATATTTGCAAATGAAGCAACTGACAAAGGATTAATCTCCAAAATATACAAGCAGCTCATGCAGCTCAATATCAAAAAAACAAACAACCCAATCCAAAAATGGGCAGAAGACCTAAATAGACATTTCTCCAAAGAAGATATACAGATTACCAACAAACACATGAAAGGATGCTCAACATCACTAATCATTAGAGAAATGCAAATCAAAACTACAATGAGGTATCACCTCACACTGGTCAGAATGGCCATCATCAAAAAGTCTACAAACAATAAATGCTGGAGAGGGTGTGGAGAAAAGGGAACCCTCTTGCAGTGTTGGTGGGAATGTAAATTGATACAACCACTATGAAGAACAGTATGGAGGGTCCTTAAAAAACTAAAAATAGAACTACCATATGACCCAGCAATCCCACTACTGCGCATATACCCTGAGAAAACCATAATTCAAAAAGAGTCATGTACCACAATGTTCATTGCAGCTCTATTTACAATAGCCTGGACATGGAAGCAACCTAAGTGTCCAGCGACAGATGAATGGATAAAGAAGATGTGGCACATATATACAATGGAATATTACTCAGCCATAAAAAGAAACGAAATTGAGTTATTTATGGTGAGGTGGATGGACCTAGAGTCTGTCATACAGAGTGAAGTAAGTCAGAAAGAGGAAAACAAATACTGTATGCTAACACATATATATGGAATCTAAAAAGAAAAAAAATGGTTCTGATGAACCTAGGCGTAGGACAGGAATAAAGACTCAGACGTAGAGAATGGGCTTGAGGACACAGGGAGGGGGAAGGGTAAGCTGGGACGAAGTGAGAGAGTGGCATGGACATATATACACTACCAAATGTCAAATAGATAGCTAGTGGGAAGCAGCCGCATAGCACAGGGAGATCAGCTCGGTGCTTTGTGACCACCTAGAGGGGTGAGATAGGGAGGGTGGGAGGGAGACACAAGAGGGGGGAGATATGGGGATATATGTATACGTATAGCTGATTCACTTTGTTATACAGAAGAAACTAACACACTATTGTAAAGCAATTATATTCCAATAAAGATGTAAAAAAAAAAAATCAATGTAACTCATCAATTCTAGAGCCTATAAAAAAAGACCATCTCATAAGCTCAATAGACATAGAAAAGGCCCTTGACCCAATTCAACCTCCATTCTTTATAAAAACTCTCAGCCAACTAGAAACAGAAGGGACTGCTTGAAACTAAGAAAGGGCATTTATGAAAAACCTACTGCTAACATTGTATTAAATGGTGAAAGACTAAGTACTTCCCCCTAAGTTCAAGAACAAGACAAGGATGTCCACTCTCACTGTTTCCATTCAACACTGTTGGAGAGGCCCTATCCAATACATTAAGACAAGAAAAAGAAATCAAATGTATACACACTGGGGGTGTGGGGGGATTATACTTCTTTTTACTCCCAGAACATATGACAGCCTGTGTAGAAAAACCTGTGGAATCTACCCACAAAGAAACCCTATTAAAATTAATTAGTGAGTTAAGCAAGGTAGCAAGATATATAAAAATTCATTGTATTTCTATGTGCTAGCAATGAACAGTTGGAAATTAAAATTTAAAACAAATCAGTATCATTTACAATAGTACCAGAAGATGTTAAATATTAAGGGATAAACTCAACAAAAATATTTACAAGATATGTAGGCGGTAAATACAAAACACTGCTGAGAGAAATTAAAGAAGACCTACAGAAATAAAGAGATATATCATGTTAATAAAAAGATTCAGTATTATGAAGATGTCATTCCTCTCCAAATAGATCTAAAGTTCAACACAATCCCAATAAAAACTCCAGAAACTTCTTTGGTGTGGAAATTGTCAAAGTGATCTTCAATTGCCCATGGAAATGCAAATGATCTTGAATATATAAAACAGTTTTCAAAAAGAACAGAGTTGTAGAAATTACGCTACCTAATTTTAAGACTTTATTATAAAACTTCAATAATCCACATAGTGTGACTTAAAGATATACATACAGATGAATGAAACAGAATATAAAATGCATAAATAGACCCCCCATATTTGGCCAATTCGAATTGATTAAGATGCCAGGGAAATTCAATAGGGAGGGGATAATCTTTTCAACAAATGATGCTGGAACAATTGAATAACCCTATGTAAAAATAATAATAAACCTCATACCATATATAAAAACTAACTCAAAATGACTCATAGGTCTAAATGTAAAACCTAAAGTCATAAAGCTTCTAAAAGAAAACAGAGGAAAAAAATTCTTCTCTCCTTGAACCAGGCAAAAATTTATTACTACAGGGCACAAGAAGCAAGGATTATACTTTTTAAAAAGTGCATTAGATTTCATCAAAATTTAAGTATTTAAAAGCTACTAGTAAGAAAATGAAAGAGCAAGCCAAGAACTGAGAAAAATTTGTTTGAAAACATGTAGCTGTCAGGAGCTATAAAAGGTCTGAGATTTTCTACTCCTAGCAAACTGACACGTCAGCCTGCCACAGTTTCATGGATTCTAGCAGAAGACCTGAGACGTCTGGGCCACAGACGAAGGACTTCATTACTCACAGCAGAGCAAGCACCTACCGGGGTGATGCATAGCTAGGCCCTAATGAATGCTGCACACGCGGTAGATTTGATCACAACTCAGTAACTCCAAGCTTAGGAAAGCCATTTTCTTTAAAGAGCTGCAAGCAAACCTGGGAGATACTATCTTTATTGTCCTAGACAGCAAGCAAATGTTTCCTTCCCCAAAGGGAGACACTATCTCAACTGTCCAAGGTTTTTTTGCTATACAAAACACCTTTAAAAAGATAGTATGGAACAAGAGCTGTCAGTGTCTCGGCTCCCAACATCTGCAGAAACATGAAAGATCCACAGAGAAGTCTCTCCCAACAATATCCGATAAAGAACATGTGTCCAGAGTACATAAAGAACTCTCAAAGCTCAATAATAAGACAAACAACCCAAAATTTTAATGAAATAGTTAAACACTTCACCCAATAGAGAGGTAGATGGAAAAAAAATATGAAAAATATTCAACATCATTAGTCATTAGAGAAATGTGCATTAAAACTACAATGGAAAATTCCCACCCACCCTCTAGATTGGCTAAAAGTTTTTAAATCCCAAGTGCTGCTGAGGATGTGCCGCAACTAGAAATCTCAAACATTGCTGGGAGCAATGCAAAATGATACTGCCACTTTGGAAAACAATTTGGCATTTCCTTATAAAATCAAACACACCCTTACCATTTAACCCACAAATTCCACGCCTAAGTATTTACCCAAGATAAATGAAAACATATGTCCATACAAAATGTATATGTTAATGTTTATAGCAGCTTTATCCATAGTAGCGAAAACTGGGATGTTGAGCGTTAATTCTCCACGAGCCTCCTGAATTTCTGCATGTCTCGCAGGCAGATGCAATGACCACCTTTGTTTCCAACTATCTCTTCAAGGACCTGCATAGAGCAAACAGCCTTGGAAGATATATTTCTCCCTCTAAGGAAAGTCGCCTTGCTGCATGTCAACTCATCTCTGTGCTCTTAAGAAAAATACGCTAGACAGTGTTGCTTTCCAATGTAACTGTAACCTGCTTTGCTTGGGATAAGACTTAGTAGAAAATGGTGCTACAATAAACTACTTCTGGTCCAGTCACCATTACCATGTTGCTGGGGGAACACGATTCCTGTCTTGAAGCCAGCTGCCCCATTCCGACTGCAGAAAAATCTAAGCAGCTGGCTAGCTCCCCTTTTGTTCTCCCTCTCCCAATTTTCTGTTTCCATTCCAAATAAATGACTTGGTTGCTCCGCCAACCGCCCCCACCCCACCCTCCAAAAAAAGATAAGTTTGTTTTGTTGGACAGTACAATAAAGATACAGCTTCCTTCTAGATCAAAGATCAGGCAGGCTTACTACCCATTATAAAAGATTCTATTGAGTGCCCTAAGCTCAGGATTCCTCTCCTGTAAGGCAATCATCCCCTGGTCTTCATGTCAACCTGTGGGAATAGGGACTCAGGAAACTGGCACAAATGCTGAGACTCTGGCTATGTTATTGCAATTGTAATAAATTGTTCTTAGTCTGTGACCCAGAAATTTCGTGTTTTCTGCCAAAATCCATGAAACTGAGGCAGCCTCAGTGATAAGCATTTATGTAGGGTAAAGCACTCACATTTGACACTAGAATCAACTCAAATGTCTATCAAATGTCTACAAAGTGCAGTATATCCATGAAATGAAAACTTAAACTTATTCAGAAACAAAATAGAAGGAACTACGCATACATGCACCATCATGCATGAATTTTAAAAGCATATATCCCAAGTGAAAGAAACCAAATTAGAAGGGCTACATACTATATAATTAATTCCATCTAGGTGAAATTTACACAAGACAAAACTATAGTGATAAAAAGTAGATGAATGGTTACTAGAAGAACTGACTGCAAAGAGGTATGGAGAGTTCTTACGGTGATGGAAATATTGCTTATCACAATCATGATAGTAGTTATGTGACTATATATTGTACTTTCGTCAAAACTCATCAAATTGTATCCTTAGGCTGGTGGATATAATTGTATAACAATTATACCTCAATAAAGCTTACAAAAGGATTTAATACTCAGCAAACACTTAAAGTGCATCTAGTCTTTTTCAGGCACCTTTCTAGGAGAAGAAGATGCAACAGTGAGCAAGCAGAGAAAGTCCTTGCACTCCTGGAATTCACTTTCTAAATGAGTGGAGAGGGTGAATTATAAACAGATACTCAAAATAAGCAAGAAAATGTCAGGTAATGATTGAGTGCCTTAATGAAAGTAAAACAATGTGTTCTAATAGGGAGAGTGACTTGGGGAAGTACTTTCAGTCAGGTGGCCAGAAAACACTCTCTGATTCAAATTGAGTCCCAAGACATCAATAAAGGCAGTTACCTGCGGGGGTGGGAAAGGGGCCAATGGGAGACTGTGGGTATTAGAGGTAAGAGAGGACTGGAGGGTAAACAGATTTTTATCGTGTATCTTATTATAGTGTTTGAATATTTTACCATGTGTCTGGATAAAATTTTCTTTTAAAAAGGCAAATTTAAAGATATATGTTAAACATAGGCAATCGGGGAAATATATCAGAATCCAAGGGGCTTGCCAAGCTATTTAATCTCACGGTTCTAGAGTCATCTTCAAAATGATGAATCGCAGAGAAAAAATAAACCATTTCTTGCTCCTGTGCAGGTAAATGATTCTTTACAGCCAGAAATTGGATCTTCACGCCTAAGTCCGGAACAACTATTTGAAGAGTCAATGTTAGAAAATAATCTTCACATGGAACTTTCTCCCTGCTTCCACATGGATCTATAAGTAATTACAGCGGCAGAAAAATGGGTTTTCTTTCAGAATCTCCAAAAATTTTTGGTGCTTACATTTACCTTCCCTTGCAATAAAACTCTATTGATTTTTTTTTAAGTTTCATCCTGGTATATAATAAAACAAAAAATTACTTTTTGCATATAATTCAAACTGCCATCTCTTTGGTATTCTAAAAAAAATTAGAGTCAAAAACCAGTGTGGGGACTTCCCTGGCGGTTAACACTCTACACTCCCAATGCAGGGGGCATGGGTTCGATCCCTGGTCAGGGAACTAGATCCCGCATGCCACAACTAAGACCCAGTGCAGACAAATAAATAAATAAATACTTTTTAAAAGAACAATGTGATGTCATTTTTTAGGTCAGATATATAAAAATAATACAGAAAGAAATTTGCTACAACTTCTTGCCCAAGCACAAATATAATCATTTTCTAAGAAAATGAGAAAATAGGTATATAAAAATCATACATAACCTTAATTTATTAAAACATATAATATAAATATACTACATGCATATGTGTATAATACTAGGTATTATATTTTGCTAGGGATGTTATACAAGGTACTTCAAACTATTTGAAGAAACTATTTACTAGAGAACCTGAAATAAAATAACTTTGAGTAGTTTGAAGTACCTAGTTGTAAACCAGAAACACCACAATCAGTGGAAAGGGGGAACCTAAATTACCAAGAAGACAGTCAGTCAATTAGGTGTTAATTTTTAACGTAAAAACGTTGAGAGAACACTAATTTGTTCTTCCCCTTAAATTCTCTCACTTCAAGTCCTGTGTTATGATGCCATGAGCTCCACAGTCTAAGGTGGAGGCCAAGGACAAGTATATAAATAACTACAGCTGAGAGTATAAAGCAAAATTTCCAAAGTAGAGTCTGTTACAAGTCACAGAAGGCGCTGGGAGAGGATAGTGGTCATTTCCATCCCGAGAAATCAAGGAAGCCGCGGTGAAGGAGCTGGTCAGTGAAGGATAGTTCTGCCTCTTCAGCACTGTTGAAGGCAAAGGGTATTCCAGGCAGAAAGAGCAGTGGGGAGCAAGCCAAGAGGAAAGACATCACGAGTTGGTGGCAAGACTGTGGAGGACATTGGTGACTTTCTCTCATCTGTGTCCAATTCTCTCACTTCAGGGTATATCCATTATAATGAACTGTTTCTGACTCAAGAACTGATTTTCTTGAATACCAAGTCATTGTTATTTAATAATTATCACAATTTTTTAAAATAAATCAAAGTGCTGGTATATTATTAATCCCATTGCCATATTTAGTTTTGAAGCTATTTTTGAGTATTAATTGTTGACTATGAAAAAGTACCATAGACTGGGTGGCTTATAAGTAACAGAAACTTATTCCTCACGGTTCTGGAGGCTGGTAGGGTGCCAGGATGATCGGTTCTGGTGATGCCCTCTTCCAGGCTGCAGGGTGATGACTTCTCATTGTACCTTCACATGGCAGAAAGAGGACTAGATAGCTCTCTGGGGCCCCTTTATAAAGGCATTAATCCCATTCATGAGGCTCCACCCTCTCGACCTAATTACCTCCCAAAAGCCCCACGTCCTCATACCATCACATTGGGGGCTAGAATTTTAACGCATGAATTTGGGGGAGGAACATTCAATCTATTTCAATTGCGTATAAATAAACAACAGCCAGAAAAATAACTAGGACAGTAAAAAGCACTAAACCTGCGTTGGATTATTGTATTGGTGGAAAACATTGAGCTCTGCTTTCTAGAGATAAGGAAACTGAAGTGCAGAAAAATTCGATGAGTTGCCCAAATTTATTTTTTATTTAACAACTGCTTACATAAAACATTTTCGAATATTAACTCATTAAATCCTCTTAACAATCTTCATGTAGATGCCACTGTGATCCCCATTTTACAGATGAGGAAACTGGGGCACAGAGAAGTTAAGAGACTTCCCCTGTCCAGTGGCAAAGCCAGGATTAGCTCCCAGACGGGCTGATGTAGGCCCCCTGTGGCAGGTTACTAACCACTGCTTCTCCGAACCAGGTAGTGGCAGAGGCAAGGCCAGAACGCGAGATTCCTGACCCTAAATGCCATGTTTTTTCTACTCTAAAATTTCTGTCTCTGCACAGCCAAGACAGGTTTTCCTGAGGCCAATCATTGAGGCTCTTGGCTATCTCTACATCGAAATACTTCCTTTTCTCCACAAACTTTAGAGTTGGTTGTGTTTCTCATTTTCACAGATAGAATTTTTCTCTCTCCTCAGCTACACTCGTTTCACATCCCACTACAACCAAACCATGACTAGTTAAACCACAACAAAAAAAGCCTCAGCGTCATGCATTCCTTAAACAAACAGAAAGGGAGAGAGAGCAAAAACTAACTACAAGAAGTGCCTGCTTTTATGTGTCCTGGAAATGAAGGAGTAGAAATGCCTGCACCTGCCCATACAACTCAATCGCAGCTCAAGCACTTGGCGCTATTGAACTTCATGCTCACCTCCATTTCTGGGGCCGCAGCTGAGGAGAGTAGTAAGCCCTTTGTTTCACTTCACTTTCTAGTCCCCAGGATGTCATTTCATCCTGTATGACAGGACGTTGAGGGAAATTTTTCCCAGCATGGTTTGCTAGGTTCCACAGCTGGAAACAACAGGTGAGAAGTATCCACATTTTAAAAAGAAGGTCAGCAGATACCTGCCACCCTTGCCAGGGCTTATTAAGAGGTGGCAAAACCAGACGTACCACAGTCATGCTCACCCCCGCTTCTAATCTACGCGCAGTGGTTCTCAGCCTTGGCTACACGTTAAAACCACCCGGGAGCTGGCAAATCCAATGCCTGGATGCCTCCTGCAGAAATATTTATTGAATTGGTGTGCGGTGCCACCCTAGGCAATTGGAATTTTTTTAAGTTTCCTAGGTGATTCGAATTGCAGGCAAGGTTGGCATGACCGTCCCACAAGAAAAGCATGAGGTGAAGACATTGGCCAGAATACAAGGTGAGAAGGAATCTCTCTTTTCCAATTAGGGGTGATTTTTCCTCTCTGGATAACCTGGGGAGTAGGAAGGTGAGTAGGGACCATTCCAAGAGGGCTTTCCTACAAGAAAGGATGCTATTGTAGGTAAGCTTAGCCTCTGCCTATCTGAGCAAGGGAAGAGAGAACGAGAAGAACATTATGGTGCAAAGAGGAACCTGTGGACGTAGAAAAGATACTTGAGTTCCAAAAGGCCACATGGACCATGCAGCACTCAGCTGAGCCCCAGCTGTCTTTCATGGAAGCTTATCCAAGAAAGCTGCTTACCATGTTCTGGCCAAAGGCTGGACTGTGGCAGCAGGAGGCTGTGGCTCAACTGCTGGTGGTGGAGATTGGCGGGGCTGGAAAATACGGGATTCCAACATCAGGGAGCTGGGTAGTGGCGAGACCACACGCTTGTGCCCCAGGACTTGAAGGTTGACACTTGGATGCTGTCCCACAGAGGCGCCAAAGGCCAGTACAGAAGCATCACCAAACAACTAGGAAAAATCTAATCAGGACCAGATGAACAAAGAGATGCAGCCCCTTCCCCTCTCCCTCCTCCCATTCCAAGACTCTGGAGGTACCCAGGGCTGAAAGATGGAGCAAGAACTACTTAGGGCTTTGGATTAGAGGTGAGCTTGAAAACTGGGCTGAGTTACAGTAATGAAAATTGACCAGAAATGTACAGAATTCACTCAAGATTTTGCCTCAGGTCAGAAAAGAAGTATTCTAATCAACAAAGTCAAAGGCAGAATTGGAAGGGGAAAAACTATTAACTCCTATTAACTGAATTAACTATTAATTAATAGTTAATTGTTAATTAACTATTAACTCCTATTAACTGAATTGAGACTCCTAAATAAACCTATTAGATTTGTAAGATTGTGCCCATTCAGAGGTAGGTTATTTCTGCCGAAAGTAAAAGCAAATGTTCACCAAATGCCACATCAATGCGCTACGATAGCATCCTTCAAGTAGAAGGAAGGAACAGACACTGTGAGTCTGGCTCCTTTACAATTTCTCTGTTTTAAGCCTCTGTGCCATGGGCTAGTGGGCCAGGCGGATACTGACTTAGCTGTGCTGAGTGAGAGAGGAAACCCTCACTAAGTAGTTATGCTGATCTTGGGCAGATTATGTAATTCCCTCATCCTCAATTTTCTCATATAAAATATGTGAATGACGTCTATTCACGAGGCTGTTTTAAGGATCCCATTCTGTCCTCCACAACGGCTGGCCCATGAGCTACTCAATCAATGTTCGTAGGATTTCATTCTCGATAGAATACTTTTCTAGAATAAAATTCTACTCAATAACCCCCACTTAAGTGGACATAAGTACCAAAAGGGTTTGTTGAAAGATCATTTCATAAAGGCATCCATATGGCACAGATATGGATGACACTCAGTGCTATATCTCCCTCCAGACTAATGCTTGTGGTTTCCTGAGAAATTTTTAAGCACAGTTCATACTAATAATAGCCATACCTCATCTCTATACTCCTGTTTAAAAACAACTTCGTTTGATGATTTTTAAGTGTTCAGATTTAAAAGTGTGTAGCCCATTTAAGAAGACAGTGAAATAAACAAACAAAACAGGGCTCTGAATGAGGAAATTAGTAACAACTATAGGTCCAAAACTATCACTTTTCTTTTTAGAAGGCAATTCAGAGTAGGAGGGGAGAGAGAAAGAGTGAATCCAAGGGCTCAGTAACTAGCCAGCAGTCCACGGATCAAAAGAGCACAAAGGCGAGAGTGATTAAGACTATTAATGAATGCAGGGCAACAGGGAGACTTCCAGAAAAAAATTACACCTTTCCTCTGAATAGAAGTGAGGAACAGCTGGAAAGGAACCTAGTTACAAAAGTCTCCCATAATTGAGAGAACACTAAAAACTTTCCTTTAGGATAAAAGGAAAGTAAATTCTTAAATACTCAGAGCTTGTATCAGTTATTACTTGCAAAGTACACCCTGAGTTGTATACTTAGGAGTGTGAATTTCTTTGATTCTAAGTATTATAAGAAGGCAAAAGAAGCTCATTAATATACCTATAATTTCTTCATAAATAATTATATAGAAATAGCAAAGTCAAGTGCTTCTTGCTTTCTATCTTTGTTTCCAGTTATCCTTACCTGAGAAAAACTTATTCTTGGGCACCGAGATATCCCAAACTCCAAATCAATGGCTTTTTTAAAAAAAATTTCTTTAACATCTTTATTGGAGTATAATTGCTTTACAATGGTGTGTTAGTTTCTGCTGTATAACAAAGGGAATCAGCTATACTTATACATATATCCCCATATCTCCTCCCTCTTGCATCTCCCTCCCACCCTCCCTATCCCCACCCCTCTAGGTGGTCACAAAGCACCGAGCTGATCTCCCTGTGCTATTTGGCTGCTTCCCACTAGCTATCTATTTTACATTTGGTAGTGTATATATGTCCAGGTCACTCTCTCACTTCGTCCCAGCTTACCCTTCCCCCTCCCCGTGTCCTCAAGTCCATTCTCTACGTTTGCATCTTTATTCCTGTCCTGCCCCTAGGTTCTTCAGAACCATTTTTTTTTTTAACAAATCAATGGCTTTTAACTATAGATGTACATCAGAATCAGCTCAGAAATTTTCCAAAAAACACTTGCTTGATTCCCAATTCAAACCATATGAATCAGAAACTGCTAGAGTAGGTGGGGTCCAGGAATGTATATTACAGTATGTTAAGTCCCCAGAGATATGGATATGCACCTCCCATTATAACTACCAGCCATCACCATTCAACTAGTGGCAGCTACCCAAATTGTACACATCATCCCCCAAGGAAGGATTAATCCACCCATACAACCCTTCTCTCTAGATAAAGTTGAGAGCCCTTCACTGTTTCACTTAGCAATCTCTGGCAAACTAGCCGGGACAATTCTAATCTGTATTAGTTTAAATTAAGTAATCTAAGTGCATCCTGAACCTTTCCAAAAATAAGAAGTAGGATTTGCTCAATAATGATTTATGATAAATTAATCAAGGCTATATTCTGATCTTAAGTTCATCAGTGCTTCTTTCCCAAAGGTCTACAGCACCTGTACATTCTGGGAGGCCCGACCACAGCAGGTGACAAAGTCGACCTCTCCCTTATAGGCCATTTCTCCTATTGTTGGGATTAGTCAATCAATAACTAGCAATTGATCATCTGTATAACAGAGTGCTTTCCAGGTTCCTTGAAAGGTGCTATGCATTCAACCTAGACTGTATTTTAAAGAAATTTAAAATGCAATTTGGGGGGCCAACACAAGAGAAAATAAGCAAAAGGAACAAAAGGATATAACACTTTGAAGTCTAACAATGGGAGAAATAGTTTCAAAGGTGCTAACATGTAAAGTAGGGAAGCTATTGGCTGAGCTTGTTGGAGTAGAATGTGGGCAGGTGGTCCAAGATCGATCCTAGGAATAGCAACAATAAGGTGAGTGAAGAAAAGCTGGAAAGAGCACTCAAACTCAATTTTCAGTTCAAGAAATATTCACTGGAAGTGTGTTTACATGATCAGTGCTGGGGTTATATATGTGGTGGAAGACAATGATGACGGACACCAGGCCTGCCTCTGAAAGGCTCACACTAACTCACACCACAGGACAGGTCTTCTTCACTGACACGAAGAGCTGTTGGGAGAACATGGCAGGCTTCACGGAGTCAGTGGCTTTTTACAGAGGCCTTATGTAACACAAAGGAATTCAACAGGAAGATTTTAAGAAAAATGGCTTTCCAAAGGAAGGAAGCAGGTTGTATCTGGGGAAGAGCAAGTCATCTAATTTGACAGAGCATTAAAAAAAAAAAAAAAAAAACCTAAAAGGTCTTATCAGATGTTTAAAAAATGTTTAATCATATTTCAGAGAATTCAGAATGTCAGTTGGATACATTTATCTAATTTAATAGTCAGTGTGGAGTCAAGAAAATTTATGCTCTGTGGAATTACGTAATCAGAGTTGTAATTTAGAAGGAAAATACTGGCAGCAGCCTGTAGGCTGATTGGGAACAAGGAGAGGAGGGGCAGGAAAGTCAGAGGCTGGTTCAGAAGTCCAAGTGGGAAGGAGTGAGGTGTGGTCCAGGCAGAGCCTCTCCTGCAGCGGCAAGTCCCTCCCCCACCCTGAAGATTCTGGTGAAAAAGGGTCACAAGAATCTTCCTAGTTTAGTAGGAAAAATAATCTCTTTTCAACAGAGTGATGAGGATAACACTATAAGTGTGATAAATGATTACTACCATAGCAAATTCCTGTGAAAATTACATCACTAATGCATTTGTTATATTACATATTTACATATTAATTTATATGTTGAATATACAACTCAGAAAAGGAAAATATTCCCAGTTTTTATGATTCAGGCAAGTAGATGAGCAATGCCTCATAGGCAAATTCCCCACATGTTCACATCACCTCCAATTTGCCCCCATATTCTTCCAAGGAGGGAGAAAAGAGTCGAATGAACAGAATAATTAACCTGCCTTCAATTCCATGTCTCAAACATGGGCAATTCTGACACAAAATCCTGTGCTTATTCAACTGAACCACAAAACTTGCTTCGAAATAATATGGAAACATAAAATAACAGCGCCAGAAAATGTTTGGGAAACATGACGCACGTTAGTTTATAACTTGGGGATTACATGGCAGAGGCAACATTCATCTTAATATCAAGTAAGTCTGTCATCACCGTTGAGAAAGAAAGGTTTGATAGATGACAAGAATCTCAGGTTTACTTTCCTTGAACTGGGTCCCATCTCTCAAGATGTTTTTATATCCTTTTATATTCAGAATACCCCCCTGTTACTCCCATTATAGAGAAAAGAAAATCAAGGCAAGGAAAGCTCATCATCTCACAACTAGCTAAACTAGAGCCCCAGGCTTCAATTTCTAACTACTTCAGTTAAACTTTATTGACTCTTCTTTCAATACTTACTGTGATCTGCTCCCCTCTTTGAGCCAAATCCAGTCTTCACCTTTGTGTCAGCTGCCTTTAATGCCATGCCTAATGCTTTCTAAGGTCAAAAAGGAACTTAGAGCATATTAAAAAAATTACTCAGAGGGTTTGATGGATGTTAAATTGCTCTTATAAAATAACATCTTGATATGAGTTAACTGCAAATTAATGAAAACCATATGAATTCTAATACATTCAAATAAAACTCATTGGTTCAAAAAAAATAAAGGAAAATCTGCTTAGCAGAAAACATTCTGCCAACTCCCAGACACTTAGGCAATAAATCATGACAGTCTATGAATCCAACACTTGCTGGATTGGTCTATCTCTGTGCATTAAAGAAGGTATTTCCATGAGTGCTAACCAACCAAGCCCCTGAACACCAGCTGAGGATTTGGAAATTATATTCTAGCGCTCTATTATTGCTGTAAAGAAGTCCAGGGAATGGCAAAGTTCTCCAAAAAAGGCACCTGAATCACCTGGGAAATATATGTGGAAAGACAGTGAACTCTGGTATTTATCAGATTAGTCCATTTTCTGGCCTGTAGCACCTTGAAGTAGAAAAAAATTTCCATTTCTCTGAAAGTCCCCAAGCCCCCCACCCAGAAAAAGCACAGCAGGTTGAGCTCATATGAGTCCAAAATTTCAATTTAGATTCAGTTCAGATGCCATTGATGATGGTAACGACCTCCCACCAAACAACATTAAGAATTCTGTCACTCTCAGAGACTAACGCATTACAGCCTCCAAAATGGATTAGGACATTCAATGTTTAGTTACTCTTAAGTTACACCCTAGATCATTTAGTGCTTTGAAAGTACGGAGGCTCACCAATATCACCCTTTTTGGCTTTGAAATTAAGCCAAAGGAATATATAAAGGTGATACAGGAGCAAATAGTGCCATGAGAGATTTTGTGAAGATAAATAATATTCAGAAAGTAGTATTTTAAAAAGACTTTCCTACAGCAGTTTGCCAGCTGTAATGAGTTAGGAAAGACACCTGTGTTAAGAGCTATCTTCATTAAGCAGCAGAGACCCAGTACAAACTAACTGAAGCCAAAAAGGAGTTATTGTTTACTGGGACAGGCTAAAGATTGAAGAAAGACAACGCACCAAGGACTCTGTCTCCTGGACTCTCTCTCTATTCATCTTTCTTATCTGTTCAACTGCTTCTCCTCATGTGTTGGCTTTACTGTCTTTCTGCAACTTGGTCTCCGTAGGCAGGAGATATGGCTGGTAGCAGCCTCAGCCTCACGCCCTCATGAACCACAGGGAAGGCTGCTCATTGGCTCTCCTTTTATCACATGGTCCACTTAGACTGTTGTTAGGCTCAGGGGATGGGGTGGTGTAAGTGACCACACTTGGCTCACATCGTCCCGTTGCCAGAGAAAGGACATTGGGACAGCTTGCTAGGCAAATAATAACAACAGTGACAATAATAACAACAATAATAATGGCCTCCCCAATCTTACAGTCTTCTATAGTGGCCTGAGAGACTGTGGGGCTTTGTAGGCATGTGCCTACTCTAGGGGGGCAGTTGTAGAAAGGTTCTTCCCTCTTCATCACCTATCCAAAAAGTACCCTTCTTCTAAAGCCAAGTTGATATCTCACTTCTCCCCATGACTCCGTCACATTTCCTTTCCCCAAACACCTCTTAAGTTCCTAGTCTGTTTCAACTCATGTAGCATTAAGATGGTTTTCTATTTTAGATTTTATTTTATTTCTGAAAAAATAAAATACATAAAACAAAGTTAAAAATCTGCGATTTTGTTTATTTCTATCTTTATGATGGGTGTTATCTCTACAGTAAATTCTTCAACTCTCATATTCCATTCACAACAGAGGCAGCTGAGTGAGTGATCACACTCTTTCTTTCAACATATATTATCAGGGAAATTTCCCCCATTAAGTAATTTCATAATTCTCTTTTATAAAACTAAATATGATCCTAAGGAAGCTGTAGCCCTTAATATATTTAAATGTTTGTATAGTAAAGAGTACACCGATAGAGTTAGGAGGCCTTTATAGTACCCTCAATTGATATTTTTTTCTCCACAATAATGCTCAATTAATTTGGATTGAATTGATCTTTTTAATCACGATATTTTCCAACTGATTTGGCTTCTTAGCCTGTCTCCTACTTATTTCTGCACACTGATTACCAAGCAATCAACATGCTTTGGATGTGAAGCTGGCTGAACTTACTGGATCACCTACTCTTTAATTTTTTCTCTTACATTAACCCAGCCTGAGTAAGTAGAGGCAAAAACATTTCATTGTCCGAGATCCCTGGATCCAATATGTAACACAGAAATGATAATATTTGCTTTTTGAGTACTTCAAAGAGACTCTATAATATTAGTGAGCTGATATTAACATCTTGATTTATTTATGGTAACCAGAAGAAACAAGTTTGTATGAAACTACATCCTGAATAACTAGTTAATATAAATTATGATTATTGTTATTGTCACTGTCATGAAACTCATGTAAAGTTTCCCCTCCTCATAGCTGTTTATCAAAAGCAAAATAAATATAAGACTGATTCTACTTAGATTAAAATCACTGAGTCAATGTAGGTTCAAGCAACCGTTGTTAAAACATAAAAGGGATGTAAAAGATGTTTACTATTACAGAAAACTTCTGGTTATTGTGTGCTGGATATCCCAAGCTACGATGGAAATTTTAAATATTTACCTTGACTTATACTTATCTAAAACATCCATGCTATTGAAATGTTACACCAGGCCTCCTTTTCCTCCGTGATCATGTGTGCACATGCACGTGCGCAAACACACACACACACACACACACACAAACCCACTAGCCTCATTCTTTTTTAACCTTCATTTGTATCTATGATCGGGGCACTGGCTTTGCTTTTCTAATGAAGTTCAGTGAACTATGAAAATTATTATATACAAACCTGAAAGAAAATAAAGCTCCAAAATACACAGCCACAGGATTTTCCCCCAATATATAACATGCTAATCTTATTACTCAATTAAAACAATTCCAGGTTTTTAATTTATCTGGGCCTGATCATAATAAAATTTTTTTGACTTTTATGCTCTCCTGGAAAGGAGGTTTCTAATACATTTTTAGTCAATTTGGGTCAATTAAAACCATATCATTTTTTTTTAACATCTTTATTGTAGTAAAATTGCTTTACATTGTTGTGTTAGTTTCTACTGTATAACAAAGTGAATCAGCTATATGCATACATATATCCCCATATCTCCGCCTTCATGCGTCTCCCTCCCACCCTCCCTATCCCACCCCTCTAGGTGGTCACAAAGCACCGAGCTGATCTCCCTGTGCTATGCGGCTGCTTCCAACTAGCTATCTGTTTTACATTTGGTAGTGTATATATGTCCATGCCACTCTCTCACTTCGTCCCAGCTTACCCTTCCCTCTCCCCATGTCCTCAAGTCCATTCTCTATGTCGGCGTCTTTATTCCCGTCCTGCCCCTGCATTCTTCAGAACCATTTTTTTTTCTTCTTAGATTCCATATATATGTGTTAGCATACGGTATATGTTTTCCTCTTTCTGACTTACTTCACTCTGTATGACAGACTCTAGGTCCATCCACCTCACTACAAATAACTATTTCGTTTCTTTTTATGGCTGAGTAATATTCCATTGTATATATGTGCCACATCTTCTTGATCCATTCATCTGTCACTGGACACTTAGGTTGCTTCCATGTCCAGGCTATTGTAAATAGAGCTGCAATGAACATTGTGGTACATGACTCTTTTTGAATTATGGTTTTCTCAGGGTATATGTGCAGTAGTGGGATTGCTGGGTCGTATGGTAGTTCTAATTTAGGTTTTTAAGGAAACTCCATACTGTTCTCCATAGTGGCTGTATCAACTTACATTCCCACCAACAATGCAAGAGGGTTCCCTTTTCTCCACAGCCTCTCCAGCATTTATTGTTTGTAGATTTTTGATGATGGCCATTCTGACCAGTGTGAGGTGATACCTCATTGCAGTTTTGATTTGAGTTTCCCTAATGATTAGTGATGTTGAGCATCCTTTCACGTGTTTGTTGGCAATCTGTATATCTTCTTTGGAGAAATGTCTATTTAGGTCTTCTGCCCATTTTTGGATTGGGTTGTTTGGTTTTTTTTTGATATTGAGCTGCATGAGCTGCTTGTCAATTTTGGAGATTAATCCTTTGTCAGTTGCTTCGTTTGCAAATATTTTCTCCCGTTCTGAGGGTTGTCTTTTTGTCTTGTTTATGGCTCCCTTTGCTGTGCAAAAGATTTTAAGTTTCATTAGGTCCCATTTGTTTATTTTTGTTTTTATTTCCATTTCCCTAGGAGGTGAGTCAAAAAGGATCTTGCTATGATTTATGTCATAGAGTGTTCTGCCAATGTTTTCCTCTAAGAGTTTTATAGTGTCTGGCCTTACATTTAGGTCTTTAATCCATTTTGAGTTTATTTTTGTGTATGGTGTTAGGGAGTGTTCTAATTTCATTCTTTTACATGTAGCTCTCCAGTTTTCCCAGCACCACTTATTGAAGAGGCTGTTTTTCTCCATTGTATATTCTTGCCTCCTTTATCAAAGATAAGGTGACCATATGTGCATGGGTTTATCTCTGGGTTTTCTATCCTATTACATTGATCTGTATTTCTGTTTTTGTGCCAGTATCACACTATCTTGATTACTGCAGCTTTGTAGTAAGAGTCTGAAGTCAGGGAGCTTGATTCCTCCAGCTCCGTTTTTCTTTCTCAAGATTGCTTTGGCTATTCGGGGTCTTCTGTGTTTCCATACAAATTGTGAAAAATTTTGTCCTAGTTCTGTGAAACATGCCATTGGTAGTTTGACAGGGATTGCACTGAATCTGTAGATTGCTTTGGGTAGTATAGTCATTTTCACAATGTTGATTCTTCCAATCCAAGAACTCGGTACATCTCTCCATCTATTTGTATCATCTTTAATTTCTTTCATCAGTGTCTTAGAGTTTTCCGCATACAGGTCTTTTGTCTCCTTAGGTAGGTTTATTCCTAGATATTTTATTCTTTTTGTTGCAATGGTAAATGGGAGTGTTTCCTTAATTTCTCTTTCAGATTTTTCATCATTAGTGTATAAGAATGCAAGAGATTTCTGTGCATTAATTTTGTATCCTGCTACTTTACCAAATTCGTTGATTAGCTCTAGTAGTTTTCTGGTAGCATCTTTAGGATTCTCTATGTATAGTATCATGTCATCTGCAAACAGTGACAGTTTTACTTTTTCTTCTTTTCAGATTTGGATTCATTTTATTTCTTTTTCGTCTATGATTGTTGTGGCTAAAACTTCCAAAACTATGTTGAATAATAGTGGGGAGAGCGGAGAACCTTGTCCTGTTCCTGATCTTAGTGGAAATAGTTTGAGTTTTTGACCATTGAGAACGATGTTGGCTGTGGGTTTGTCATATATGGCCTTTATTGTGTTGAGGTAAGTTCCCTCTATGCCTATTTGCTGAGAATTTTTATCATAAATGGGTGTTGAATTTTGTCGAAAACTTTTTCTGCATCTATTGAGATTATCACATGGTTTTTATCCTTCAGTTTGTTAATATGGTGTATCACATTGATTGATTTGCATGTATTGAAGAATCCTTGCATTCCTGGGATAAACCTCACTTGATCATGGTGTATGATCCTTTTAATGCGCTGTTGGATTCTGTTTGCTAGTATTCTGTTGAGGATTTTCGCATCTATGTTCATCAGTGATATTGGCCTATAGTTTTCTTTCTTTGTGACATCTTTGTCTGGTTTTGGTATCAGGGTGATGGTGGCCTCATAGAATGAGTTTGGGAGTGTTCCTCCCTCTGCTACATTTTGGAAGAGTTTGAGAAGGATAGGTGTTAGCTATTCTGTAAGTGTTTGATGGAATTTGCCTGCAAAGCCATCTGGTCCTGGGCTTTTGTTTGTTGGAAGATTTTTAAACACAGTTTAAATTCCAATGCTTCTGATTGGTCTGTTTATATTTTCTATTTCTTCATGGTTCAGTCTTGGAAGGTTGTGCTTTTCTAAGAATGTGGCCATTTATTCCAGCTTGTCCATTTTTTGGCATATAGTTGCTTGTAGTAATCTCTCATGATCCTTTCTATTTCTGCAGTGTCAGTTGTTACTTCTCCTTTTTCATTTCTAATTCTGTTGATTTGATTCTTCTCCCTTTTTTTCTTGATGAGTCTGGCTAATGGCTTATCAATCTTGTTTATCTTCTCAAAGAACCAGCTTTTAGTTTTATTGATCTGTGCTATTGTTTCCTTCAATTCTTTTTCATCTATTTCTGATGTGATCTTTAGGATTTCTTTCCTTCCGCTAACTTTAGGGTTTTTTTGTTCTTCTTTCTCTAATTGCTTTAGGTGTAAGGTTAGGTTGTTTATTTGAGATGTTTCTTGTTTCTTGAGGTAGGATTGTATTGGTATAAACTTCCCTCTTAGAACTGCTTTTGCTGCATCCCATAGGTTTTGGGTCGTCGTGTTTTCATTGTCATTTGTTTCTAGGTATTTTTTTTTTAATTTCCTCTTTGATTTCTTCAGTGATCTCTTGGTTATTTAGTACCGTACTGTTTAGCCTCCATGTGTTTGTATTTTTTACAAGTTTTTTCCTGTAATTGATATCTAGTCTCATAGCGTTGTGGTCAGAAAAGATACTTGATACGATTTCAATTTTCTTAAATATACCAAAGCTTGATTTGTGACCCAGGATATGATTTATCCTGGAGAATGTTCCATGAGCACTTGAGAAGAAAGTGTATTCTGATGTTTTTGGATGAAATGTCCTATAAATATCAGTTAAGTCCATCTTGTTTAATGTCATTTAAAGCTTGTGTTTCCTTATTTTCATTTTGGTTGATCTGTCCATTGGTGAAAATGGGGTGTTAAAGTTCCGTACTATTATTGTGTTACTGTCGATTTCCCCTTTTATGGCTGTCAGCATTTCCCTTTTGTATTGAGGTGCTCCTATGTTGGGTACATAAATATTTACAATTGTTATACCTTCTTCTTGGATCGATCCCTTGATCATTATGTAGTGTCCTTCTTTGTCTCCTGTAATAGTCTTTATTTTAAAGTCTATTTTGTCTGATATGAGAATCGCTATTCCAGCTTTCTTTTGATTTCCATTTGCATGGAATATCTTTTTCCATCCCCTCACTTTCAGTCTGGATGTGTCCCTAGGTCTGAAGTGGGTCTCTTGTAGACAGCATATATGGGTCTTGTTTTTATATCCATTCAGCCAGGCTCTGTCTTTTGGTTGGAGCATTTAATCCATTTACATTTAAGGTAGTTATCAATATGTACGTTCCTATTACCATTTTCTTAATTGTTTTGGGTTTGTTATTGTAGGTCTTTTCCTTCTCTTGTGTTTCCTGCCTAGAGAAGTTCCTTCAGCATTTGTTGTAAAGCTGGTTTGATGGTGCTGAATTCTCTTAGCTTTTGCTTGTCTGTAAAGGTTTTAATTTCTCCATTGAATCTGAATGAGATCCTTGCTGGGTAGAGTAATCTTGGTTGTAGGTTTTTCCCTTTCATCACTTTAAATGTGTCCTGCCACTCCCTTCTGGCTTGCAGAGTTTCTGCTGACAGATCAGCTGTTAACCTTATGGGGATTCCCTTGTGTGTTATTTGTTGTTTTTCCCTTGCTGCTTTTAATATTTTTTCTTTGTATTTAATTTTTGATAGTTTGATTAATATGTGTCTTGGCATGTTTCTCCTTGGATTTATCCTGTATGGGACACTCTGCGCTTCCTGGACTTGATTGACTATTTCCTTTCCCATATTAGGGAAGTTTTCAACTATAATGTCTTCAAGTATTTTCTCAGTCCCTTTTTCTCTTCTTCTTCTGGGACCCCTATAATTCGAATGTTGGTGTGTTTAATGTTGTCCCAGAGGTCTCTGAGACTGTCCTCAATTCTTTTCATTCTTTTTGCTTTATTCTGCTCTGTGGTAGTTATTTCCACTATTTTATCTTCCAGGTCACTTATCCGTTCTTCTGCCTCAGTTTTCTGCTATTGATTCTTTCTAGAGAATTTTTAATTTCATTTATTGTGTTGTTCATCGTTGTTTTTTTGCTCTTTAGTTCTTCTAGGTCCTTGTTAAACGTTTCTTGTATTTTCTCCATTCTATTTCCAAGATTTTGGATCATCTTTACTATCATTACTCTGAATTCTTTTTCAGGTAGACTGCCTATTTCCTCTTCATTTGTTTGGTCTGGCGGGTTTTCACCTTGCTCCTCCATCTTCTGTGTATTCTCTGTCTTCTGATTTTGCTTAACTTACTGTGTTTGGGGTCTCCTTTTTGCAGGCTGCAGGTTCGTAGTTCCCATTGTTTTTGGTGTCTGCCCGCAGTGGCTAAGGTTGGTTCAGTGGGTTGTGTAGGCTTCCTGGTGGAGGGGACTGGTGCCTGTGTTCTGGTGGGTGGGGCTGGATCTTGTCTTTCTGGTGGGCAGGACCAAGTCCGGTGGTGTGTTTTGGGGGGTCTGTGAACTTAGTATGATTCTAGGCAGCCTCTCTGCTAATGGGTGGGGTTGTGTTCCTGTCATGCTAGTTGTTTGGCATGGGGGTCCAGCACTCGAGCTTGCTGGTCATTGAGTGGAGCTGGGTCTTAGCGTTGAGATGGAGATCTCTGGGACAGCTCTCGCCAGTTGATATTACGTGGGGCCAGGAGGTCTCTGGTGGTCCAATGTCCTGAACTTGGCTCTCCCACCTCCTAGGCTCAGGCCTGACACCCGGCCGGCGCACCAAGACCCTATCAGCCCCACTGCACTGTGCCAGGTCCTGGGCATAGAGTCGTGAACAAATTAGATCACCTTTACCACAGAGATTACAATCTCTCACTGGACAGATTCCTGGATTCTTCCTCTCTGAAGCGTTCAGAAGTGCTACTAAAGGACGTAGGGGTGGCAGGACACTGGGGCAGCAGGCTGAGTGAATTAAATCTCTTTCCCAGACACAGCATTTCTGAGCAGCAACACACTTCAGGTTTGACTGGACTCTACTCATAAGTGGCAATCCTGCACATTGCCATCAAAAATCAAATGGCTTTTTGGCAGATTCAAAGCCTCTCTCTCCTGGTATCTCAGTTCAACTGTGGCCTCTCCTGAGCTCTTCCATACTGAGGATTCTCCTCCTTGCAAGCGTGTTTCAGAACAACACAGAAAGCATCTGTTCGTAGGCTTCAGAAACGCTCGATTTTGAGGAAGCTCCTGAAGAAGCCTCGCGGGAGCTGGCTGGGCCACATGCAGACCCGGGAAGGCTCGGTGGTTCTCCCACGTAGGCCTCCCATATCATTTCTTCAAAGTATAATATTGCAGCCATTTCTCATCTTCTTACTCTCATCACTAAAGATAAAATATTAACTGAGAAGTTTACATTTCACTCAGAAATGACTAAAGTGATAGGTCTCAAATTGTGGTCCTCAGACATCATCACCTGGGAACTTATTTGAAAAGCAAATTCAGTATCTTTGAAGGTACCGAATCAGAATATCTGAGGATGGAGCCAGCAATCTGTGTTTTAACAAAAGCCCTCTAGGTGATGTGATGACCTTGGCATAAAGAATCCTATGAGCAGGGCTGATCCCTGAGAGGTGGGCAAATTTTTTATCATTCCTCTCCCCTGTCTAGTCCACCCTCTCTCCATCTCTGATCATGCAGTCTTTTCTCTACGAGCCTAGGCACTGGGGGCAGCCTGCCTGGCAAATGCCTCAGGTCCAAAATTCACCCTCCCTTCTTCCTAATCATCCAGATCTCCCTTCCTCCATAAAATGCCCCAGTCATATTCCATTGGGTGGGAAACACGAATTCACACCAAGATGTTAATGATTAACAGCTTACCATGTCATGCTCTCAGGATGATTTGCACTATATGCTTAGATCTAATCATCACATGTGGGATAACATTTCTGCAGTAGTATCTGCAGCAGGACCATCTCTAAGGCCCCCTCAGGCCTTGACAATGATACTCAGCAGCAATGTCATCACCCCATTCTTCACTCCCACAGAACTTCACATCTACCTCTTTTCATTCATTCTTTTGTTCATGTAGCAAATCTGTATTGAACATCTAGGTACCTGGCCCTGTGTTAAGCTTATGTTCACTTTTTCATCATTGCAATAAATGTCGAAAGAAAGAACTTAAAAAGGGAAGGGAAAGGGGAGAGGTAAGTGAAGATCTCTCTAACTTTCCCCAGACTGCATCTTTCACTGACTTGCTGAAGTTCCTTCCTTACTGTTTTTCACTGCTAGCCCAAATCAGCTGATTGGTTTTTGTATTACACATCTAAAAAAATTTATTTTTTGATTAGCCCAGTCTGAAGAGACCAAGGATTAGAAATAACTAAAATGTTACAGTGGAGCCCACAGTTAATTGGCCTGGAGTTAACACACATTTAAACATGAGGCCATTGGCTGTACACTCCTATTCTACCAGTTGGTTTTCCACAGCTCTTTCATTAACATGGAAATAAAGAAATTCTACATTGTATGCAATGAATTTTTTGGACTTTCTTATAGGGTCATGGTAGGGTCTTACTTATAGTTCATAAATAAAAGGACAGACCTGACCTCATTGCTAAACAGTAAAAGCACATACCTCCTCCCTGGATTGATGGAGTATGGCTAAATGGTTTTTGATAGCAGAGGTGCCTTCCAGACTTAGAACCATACATGTCTATATATATACACTGAGTAAATCCTTGGGTTTCCGGCCTGAGGCAAGTCACTCTCCCTTAAATAATCTCCAATTCTCTTACACCTGTGCTTTGATAAAACAGTAGAACTCCTCTAATGAGGCAGTTTTCAAAGAGTGGTTGATCATCATGACCAATATCACCTGGAAATACTAATTGTTGGGCCCCACCCATGACCTACTAAATGAGAGATTCTGAGGGTGGGCCCAGGAATCTGTTTTAACAAGCACTCCAAGTGATAACAAGCACTCTAAAATTTGATAACCAGTGTTCTAGTGCATTTATCACTGAAACCAGGACAACCAAATGAATGTGGAAAATATGAGGAAATTTCCCCTTTCCAAAAAAGGGGGGAACAGTTGCCTTAGGAACACAGAAGTATCTGATTAGTCAAGGAATACCCCAAATGACCATCTGAACATAAAGATGTTTTGTGGATGGAACCCAGATCTGGGGATGAGGTAAGGAAAGGTCATAAAATAAGCATCATGCCTAGATGACTTATGATGTTTTCTTCCTAACTTAGGAGGATAGTTTATTAAATCAATTCATTTGCACCAGAAAGAGAGAGGAAGAGGGGAAATGGAGGCGGGAGGAGAGATGGAGGAGGGGGGAAAGGGAGAGGGGGAAGAGAAGAAGGGAAAGAGGAAGTTTGAATATGGCTGTGCTTTGGCTGGCTTTTTCCAATGGGTTGCAAAGTAATTCAGAAGTTAGGTGGTAAGAATAATAGTATTACCTAATATTTAAGAAGAAAAGGAAAGATACGGTAAATGAGGGCAGAAACAAGGTAAATTATACATGATATGAATACAAAGAAAGTGCCATGATATAAAGTCAAGAAAAAACAATATAAAGTTGCATATATCTTACAATCATTACTGTTTTTAAAATAGTAGTATGTGAACAAGAATTGGAAGACACTGTAATGAATAGCATTGTAGAGTAGACTAGTTTGTTTTTTTTTTTTCTTAAAATTGATTCTAATGCTAATGTACTTTCTTTTTAAGTTTTGCTGACTAAAGGTTGTAGTTGCAGAGGATGCTCTGATTCAGAGTTTTTCTGTTCTTCCTTCTTCATCCCTATGATCACATCCTGCATCACCTAGTGGTGCCAGGAGGCTGCTCACCAAGCTGCAGCTCATGTGTGAATTCACCGACAGTTATGTCCTTACCCACTGGTCAGGTGTCACATTAGATCAGTGAATCTGATTGATAGGCACCTATTCTAAAAGCAGAATTTCTCACAGGGAACTCTGCTCAACATTATGTAACAACCTAAATGGGAAAATAATTTGAAAAAGAATAGATACATGTATATGTATAACTGCATCATTTTGCTGTACACCTGAAACTAACACAACACTGTTAATCAACTATACTCCAATATAAAATAAAAAGTTAAAAAATAAATAAGTATATATATAACTCCCCCCCCCCCAAAAAAATAAATAAAAGCAGAATTTCTGAGAAAGAGCTGAATTGCACAGCCCCGTTTTTGAAACAGTTTGTTCTAAATGCAGGAGCTACAACACCTCAAGTCGTTTGAAACTTCAAAGTCAATGGTGTGGTCAGCTTAGATATGAAAATTAGCATTAGGGGAAATTTGTAACAGAGACATGCAGAAAGGACAAATAAGAAGGCCCAGATAGGAAATCCCTCTGTACTTCAATCACTAGAGTCACATAATAAGATGTTACTGGGAATGGAACAGCATTGGGAAAAATGAATGTGAACAATTAAGAAAATGTCAAGTACAAAGAGCCAACTCTTATAAAGAATAAATAATTGGTGAAGCATTTACTTCTTCAGCACCCAAGGGGAAAATAAATAGAAATGGAAGAAACAGAAAGGAACTTGCTTAAGAGTTGCTTGGCAGTCTGAGAAACAGCTGGATTTAATTTAGCTTTCCCAAGCAAAGAGAGGGGAGATTTAGAGCTAACCCAGCTTGTCTGTCCAGATTAATTTAGCTTTCAATCATTCATTCATTCATTCATTCATCAACCAACCTCTACCAGGTGGCCACCACAAACCACCACATACCAAGCAGGCAATGTTCTAGGCTCAGGGAAAGCAGGTCCCCTCTCCTTTCCTGGGCCTCTTCTCTGCCTCTTGCCCTCTCTCCTCCCCCTCATTTTGACACACCAACTCTTCCCTGGGGGAAGAGTGTGCAGCCGCATTCCACACTTTTCAATTGTTAGAGCACCTAGAATAATCTGAAGAAATGGAAGCTAAAAGTCCAATTTTTAATGCATCAGTTGTGTTGAAATAACTTTCTAGGCCCAAGGTGGAGCCTCTCCTGCCCAGGGTGCCATGTCAGCAAATCAAAACTTAGATAACTCTCGTGTCTGTGTAAATGCTCTACTTGACTAGAAATGCAGTATATCCAGTCAGCCAATCCCCAAATGCCAAGACTACTCTGTGCTCTATACTTATTTTCTTGTTCCTTCTCACCCCAAACACCCAAACATATTGACTCTATGGCCTCAGCCCATCAGATACTTTCTATTTCTCGCTTCCTTGTTCTTCATTCTTTATCCTATAAAAGCTCCCTGCCTTCTACCCCATTTTGAAGTCCTCCAGTGGAAACTGTCTACTTCATGAAGTGATAAATAAAAGCTTAAATTGTCTTCTTTAATCATTTTTAACAGTTGAAACCAAATTCTATTTCTTAGTCAATCAAAGAGTCTCAAGAGGTTAGTTACTTTTACTTTTGACTAGTCTTGGGAAGGAACGAAGACATAAAAGGGAGTTAAGGAAGCCCAGTGCCTCCCATTGAAGTGCTTCCAGTGTACAGTTTAAACAATTAGAGAACAATACAAGATTGTACACAATGGGGAAAAAACCCTGATAGCCTAGTAAAAGACATATTAAAGAGAAGCAACCCAAAATTCATACATTTTTGCCCATCTTTCCTAGCAAGTTTGACCTTATCGAGGACTAAAAGGAAAGCCCCAGATACATTTTGGTTATCAACGTCAGACATCAAAAGCAGTCCTTGGTGATTATCTACTAGTCTAGTCTTTATGTAATACTAAACATGTACCAGAATGTTGGACACACCTAAGTCAGGTGCCTTCTTTCTGTGCGATGGGATTGGGATGACTGTGCATCTGGCTATTTCAAATACAGGATCAGTATGAGAGTGAAGTAGAAATTCACAGCATCCTGGTTCTTTCTTACAGAGTGAGTTTCATTCTGGCAGATTCAGGGTGTAAGGAGCACATCTCACATTGCCCACGCCTTAGACTCTAGATAACTGCCTTCCTCCACCCTTACTCATGCCTTTAACTTCGAGCATACACCCACATAATCATAACAGTACAAACGAAACATCAAATCTGGTACGAAGACCCCAGCCTGATTCAAAGCCTTGGGTGGCAGCCAGTGAATTCCTGAAACTTCAGAGAGAAGAAATCCCTCTGGTATATTTGTCTTTTGTGCCAAGCTGGATGCAAAATGAAAAAATTAAAAATCCCTGATTTCATGCAAAAGTACACCTAACCTACACAACCCTTAATCAGAATTTGATAACCCTTTTTATAATAGAGCTACAAATAGAGGGAAAAAAAACATACTGTGATCTGAAAGAATGCATACTTAGAGCCCAATCTTAGAGCAACAGTTAAGTTGGCTTCAGAGAGATTAATTTAGAATTCACAGGGAAAGGTCTGATTGCCTTTGTTTGGGATGCCCTGACACCCAGCCCCACCATGGAATCAAAATGACTCACCTAATCTCAAATGAGACCATTGCACTGTGAGTGGAGAAATTCCAGACCCAGTGCTCTGAAGACAAGATCATAAAATCAGGAATATTAAGAGTTGGAAGGACATTAGCATTTATCTATTCCAACCTTCTACTTTGCATATCAATTCTCTCTACAACATTCTAGAAAAAAATGGCCATCAACTTTTTTTGAAAAAGGAAATGATTATCCCACAACACCATGTTTAAGTGACAGCAAGATCACTGGGTACCTCAAATTATGTGTATCCCCTTGGGTCTATTTTTTCTCATGCTAATGGTAAATGCTAATCTCCTTGTTCATATATGTAGATCCTATGTCCCTACATGCCCAAAATTTTGAAGTCTTCTTATCCTGCCTTTTCCAAGATAATATGAGCCAGTAAACCCTTTGTTTTTTCAGCCAATCCATTCATACCAGGTAGGAAGAAAGTTTACAGGGAGAAGTATATTGCAAGTGTTAAATTAATATCCACTCTCCAGTTCAAAAGTAAAGAGTCTGTAAGTGTTAAGTTAGAACCATTCATATTGATTATATGTTGCCTTGTATATATATTATTCTCATTTTTCTCATCTTCTTTCTCATCTCATTATTCTCATCTTCTCCTCAGAGAAGAGTCATAAAATATATGATTGAAGAACTGGATAATTTCTTAGAAATCACCGACTCTAGCCTCTGCAGAAGCTAGAGAGACATCTATGCCATCACCATCCATAAATACTGTGCTGCAGCACTAAATTTAGGTCTGAGATCCTGACACCCAATACAAAAAAAGGCGGGGGGCAGCAAAAAAGTGATTGCTTTAGCATTTTAACTATCCAACCAATTAAATAGGCTATATCCTCAAAACAGAAAAACTTCTGAGAGCAAAATTCAGAATAAGTAAATCATGCAGGGTCTTATATAAGAAATAATGGGCATCATAACGGGCTGTAAACAGTGTTCAGCATTTTTTTCATATCTGCGTCTCTTGCATAAGCGTTTAATCAAAGCTGAAGACACAGTGTTGATCTGAAACCCAGTGATATATTTCCTGACACTGGGGTGAGGGTCCTTTTGCTTCAGAAATGAATTTTTCCTGCCTTGTCCAGCTTAGTTTTACTTAAGAAAGAAGCCTAATAGAAAAGAACACAGATCATGCGAGTGAATAAAACTTTCCTTGTGCTGTTCCCTGTTCAGGTGATAAATCGAGAATAAATCCTGAAATATAACAATCTGTTAAGGTAGCAACACACTAATTAAATGAAAAATAATCTTTCCTTGAATTGGGTTCATCTGCATCTGTGATAATTGCCCTCTTTCTCTCGTCCCTAAAATTTGGCAGTGCCCAGAGTTCTCCCACTTTGCCCACACACTTCTTTTCTGTGTTCTCTGTGTGTTGCTGAGTCTCCACTACCTGGGACCCCCAACACTATAGAAAAGTCGTCCTTCAACACTACCTGCATCCACCATACCTTCCCCTGTTTTCTCCCTGTTACAACAGAAAAATTTCTCCTATCAAATGCTTTGTGATCTGCATTCCTTCCCTTTCCATCTCTCAGAAATGTGTTTCATCTGCCAGCCCATCTCTATCATGATCTTCAAGCTCTTCTCCAGAGAACCATTCCTTAAAACACACAAACATCACTGTAAAGTCTTTTCTTCACCCCATCTTCTTCCAGTTCCCCCTCTAGGTCTCATCTCACAGCCCTACTCAACCATCTTAAAGAGGTATCTACACATTGCTGTCTTTGCTTTCTTACTTCTTATCCGACTTTTACCTCAAATCTAAATGACTCTTGCTAAAATCACCAGTTGTGGTTATTTTCCAAGGAGAGCCCCAAACAACTCTGTTAGTTCTTATATAAGCATGCTGCTCCTCCAATCAAGAAGTAGAGCTTCCAAGCCCTCCCCTTGACTCTGATGTGGGCCTATAACTGCTTTGATCAATATAATATAGTGGAAGGGATGCCTTTTGACCTGCTGCTTCTACTTCCTTCTCTTGGAGCACTCTATCTCAGAAACTAGCCACTGTGCAGTGAGAACCCCAAGCCACGTGGAGAGGCCAACTGTGGGTGCCCCCCTCCTTCAAGAGCCTACACAGCATCTGTTCACTCTTCTGAAAGGGCTCACCTTTCTCCCGACTCCATCCCTGACTCACTTCACTCATCCTTCAGATCTGAAACTAAAAATGATTTCCTCAGAGATGGCTTCATTTGAAATATGCCGACTCAAAGGAGGTACCAACATTGTCATTTGTCATCCAACATTGCGTTTCCGATTCATAGTGCTTACCGTAATTTTTAATTGCTACTTTATTCTAGAATTATTTTTAACTTCTGTCTCCCCCAATAAACATGTAATCCTCAAGTATGTATTGTTCACCATCATGGTAGGCAGCTTCTAACATGAACTCCAATGATCCCTGACCCCTGGTACTCACACTGGCATTGTGTAATAACCTCCCTTTAAGTGTGGGCTGGACCTAGTGACTCACTTCTAATCAATAAATATGGCAAAAGTGATGGAAGATCACTTCCATAATTAGGTTGTAAAAGACTATGGATTGCATCTTGCTAGCTGATTCTAATCTCTAGATTTCTCAGGTTGCACGCTTTGACGAAGAAGCAAGCTGCCATGCTGGAAAGACCCAAACAGCAGGAAACTGAGGGCAACTATTAGCCAACAGCTCTCAAGGAACTAAATCCTGCTGACAACTATGCGTGCGAGCTTGGAAGCAGATTTTTCCACAGTTGAGCCTTACAGAGACTACAGCTCAGGGGCTACCTTGATTTCACGCTGTAAAGTAGAAGACTCACCTAAGCCATGCTCAGATTCCTGACCCACAAAGACTGTGAGATAATAAACATGTGTTGTTTTAAGCCTCTAAATTTTAGGGTACTTTAGCCTGCAGCAAAGTAATCAGTGCGTCTCTTACACCAAAAATTAATAAATGTTAGTGTGTATAATGTTTGAGACAATGTTCTAAGCACTTCATAGGTATTCATGCATTTAATAATCACAACAACCTTAGGAGGTAAGTACTATAATTTCTCTAATTTTACATGAGGAAACTGAGGCAGAAAGGTAAAGTAACTGCCAAAGTTTACTCAACTAGTAAGGATTAGAGTTAGTCCTTGGTTTAGATACTCAAATATGTATTAAATGAATGAATAAATAAAAGAATATCCTTTACTCTGCAAACTAAGAAAATTAATATTGGGGGGCTACCAAAACATTTCCAGCATTTTAACAAACTGTGAAATCAATCAATGTACACGTAATGTACTCTCACTGTGTACTAGTACCTTTAGGTCCTATAGTTGACGTAAAATATATGTTCCCTTAATCCAATGTACACTATACATATTCTAGGTACTTTATACTATTTACAGATTAGTTAAGGAAATCATGCGTAAGAGTCTGGTCAATGGCCATGATTTTATGGCATAAGATTTATGGCTAAGATATATGAATCTGACCATTTTATTGACCCATATTACCAGCTTCAGCTGCAAGCAAGCCATTTTTCCACCTTGAGTAGCTAATGGGCATTTTATAGAATACCTGCTGGTTACCCATTATCTGTCATGCTGATGCCAACTCCTTCCTGTTCCACACCTGCAAGCAGGGTCATCTGATTTATGTCAGATGATTTCCTTGCTATGACTTAGGTGGGGTTTCCAAATAAAACAGCTCCAGAATATGGCTTGACTCCAAAGACTGAGACCTGTCACACATCTTTACCTTATCCATTATTAGGAGCAAAATGAACTCCCACAGAGAACATTTTAAAAGTTTGATCTGAATAAAAGAGAACAGGTGAGACTAAAATCTTCAACACTAATCTTATTTTAGCTCCTGAGATTCTGTGGGTGTTTGGATAGTAATGTAATAACAAATATACTGATACGTGTCTAAAAGAAATGCTTACATGACCGTGAGTCACGATGCCCATCGCTTCAAGGCTGTTTTGGTAGCTGGCAGGAAGTGATGTGTGTCTTCAGAGCATAAAAAAATGTGCCTCAAAGCAGGTGAGGCCTATGAAAATTTTGATGTAATATAAACATTACATTTCTAAACTATTTAAAAGGTCACCCCCACCCTACATTGGAGGTCAAATCTACTTCTGAGATGTTCCACATGGATTTCTAGAATACTCTTTGGATTTCAGCACTTGTGCTGTTCAATTCATTTCTGAAGTATGTGGGAAAGACAGCATAAAGTCATCAAAAGAGCACTTGCCTTGGAGTTCATATGTATGACTTTCCTTCAAGTCAGTTCACTGGGCTTTATTTTATTCTAAAATGGGAATAATCTTAGACCTATCTTTCTTTCGGGGTTGGCCTCCTTTCCATAGCTTGGTGGAATTCCCAGTGGTTAAGGAACTACAGCTGACCCTTGAACAATGCAGAGGGGTTGGGCTGCCGATACTCTGCCGTCAAAAATCCGAGTACAACTTACAATCGGCCTTCCACATCCATGGTTCTGCATCCTCGGATTCAACCAGCAGGGATCATGTAGAACTGTAATATTTAACACTGAAGAAAATCAACATATGCACGCAACCTCGCAGTTCACACCTGCCTTGCTCAAGAGTCAAGTGTGGTTCCTTTTAGTATATGTGGTTCCTTTCTGGGGCAATACCACACTCAGACACAACATCAGTACCACCTTCTCCACATCCACTCCAACTTGCTCATACATTTTTCATTATCTGCACCTCCCTTCAATTTACATCCTGATGACTTCAAACCTTCAGGAAAATAAAAAGTAACTCCTCTGTTCCAAAAGTTGGAGGACCACTGCCCCTAATAAGAAAGCATATAGGGAAGGAATAGCAATCCCTCGAGTATACATCAGCCCTACACCTCACCTCCCACACCACTCCCGAGAGAACAGATTTATTCTTACTTACAGCGAGGATGGTTTAAACTAAGAAAAGTGCCCTACAAGAGTAGTTAATATTTATTAGACCTCTTTTACGCTTCACAATAAACCTAGAAGTAATCCTGTTTACTAAATGGCCATGAGTTCTCAGACCCAGAGGAGTCAAGTAATTTTCCTAAGGTCACATGGCTCATAATAATAGAGTGAAGATTTGAGCTGTGGTTCCCTAGAAGAGAGTCTCAGCCACATCTGATTCTAACTCAAGGAAATATCCTCTAATTCTTCAGCGTGCTAGTCCAGACCAGAGCAGACTTCAGTTAAAGCGTAAATCTGGTCCTCAGTTTCCTTTTTAGCACATTTTTTCCACCTCAGATATCCAATCCCTTTCCCACCCTCCACTAAGTCTGTTTTCTAGAAAAGAACCAGTCAGGAATTGTGAGTTTAAGCCACTACCTTGCCTCCACTGACAGATATTTGCATTTAAAACACCTTGCTCTTAATAGCGATGGTGGTTTCCCAAGGTGTATACTTATCTCCAAATGTAACAAGGTGTATACATTAAATATCTACAGCTTTTTGTATGTCAATCATACCTCAATACAGAAGTTTAGAAAAAAATACCTTGCTCTACTTTTCAGCCTAACAATTTCTCAGAAAGTTGCCATTAGACATCTCTGAGCAAATGTGGAGTGCAGGATGGGGCCAGAAATGTGTAGGCAGGGCAGAGGATTTTTCTTACTGCCTCAGAAAGCACACCACAAGCACCTGACAATTCCACTCAGGGTTCCTTGCCTGGAGGTACCTCTTTCAGTGCTAAATGAGGAATGGAAACTGCACCCAAGCCTGTTTAATTCAGCTTCATTATTTACTTAGGACTCTATAGGATACCCAGATACAAAATAAATAGATGATGGTTGACACCCTTGGGCACATCACTACTACAGTGGAGAGACGGAGCACACATATGAAGACGGGAACCAGAGAACAACCAAAAGTGATATCCAATGATAGGATGTGCCAACAGAATTAATTGAGGCAATAACTGCTGTAGAAGATTCAGAGACTGGAAAAAATCAGTCCACGCTATAGAATTTGGAAAGATTTCCAGGAAGAGCAGTGACTTGATATAAGCCTTGAAGGATCTGAAGAGAAAAGAGAAGCATTAAAAGTAGGAGAATCAAAAAACAATAGTGCACATATATACACTACTATATATAAAACAGATAACCAACAAGGACCTATTATATAGCACAGGGAACTAAACTCAATATTTTTGTAATAACCTATAAGGGAAAAGAATCTGAAAAAGAATATATATGCATGTATGTGTGTATATATATATGTATATATATATACACATATATATATATATATATATATCACTTTGCTGTGCACCTGAAACTAACACAACACTGTAAATCAACTATACTTCAATAAAAATATTTTAAAAATAAACAATAGTGCAGAAATGAGAACAGAAACTTGACCAGGTCGAAACTAAGCATCTGTAATTCTTCCCCTCTCCTCTCTGCCTTTTCAGTTATTCCACGAACATTCAATGAGCTTCTATTTTGTGCTAGACACCATTCTACCATAAGGAAACTTACAGATGAAGGCCCTTCATCCATAGAGCTTACATTCTGCAGGGGAAGACAGATAAATAAGCAAATAGAGGAATAACATAAACTCAGATAATGATAAATGCTAAGAAAAAATGGCACAATGGGATCGAGTTAATGAGGGAAGCTGTTATGGGCTGAAATATGCCCCCCAAGAATTCGTATATTGAAGTTCTAACCCCTAGTACCTCCGAACATGACTGTATTTGGAGATGGGTATTTAAAGAGGTAATTAAGTTAAAATGAGGTCATCAAGATAGGCCCTAATCCAGTTTTACTTGTGTCCTTATGAGAAGAGGAAATTTGGACACAGACACACAGAGAGAAGACCCTGTGAAGACTCAGGGAGAAGACAGACATCTACAAGCCAAGGAGGGAGGTCTCAGAAGAAACCAGTCCTGCCAACACCTTGATCTCAGACTTCTAGCCTCCAGGACTGTGAGAAAATAAATTTCTGCTGTTTAAGCTACCAAGTCTGTGGCACTTTGTTATGGTGGTCCTAGCAAATTAATACAGAAATCTACAATATTTACTGTGGTCAAGGAAGGCTTCTCTGAGGAGGTGACAGGTAACATCTGAGCTGAAACCTAAATGAACATTGTCCCAAGCAGAGAAAAGGGCCAGAGCAAGAGACCTGAGACAGCAATTTCAAAAGACAGAAATCAAGCCGATATATCTGTGGCTCACTGAATGGGAGTGTGTGTGATAAATATTGTCTCCTGGAGAGCACAGAAATGTTTTCTCCTGTTTCACAGGGATGGTACACAAGTACAAATATTGGGACCAGGAGTGGGGAGCATTGTCCTTAGACAGGAACTAATAAAAGGAGGGAAGGCAAAATATGTGTGAGCAGACACGTCAGTTTTATGTATTCTTTTTAAAATGTATTACAAGACAAGGTCATCAGCTGAGGAAATCAGAAGAGAGACGGTGTCACCTCAATTCGTGGAATAGTGAAGGTATGAAAGAAGTTTGTAGAACTGACAGTCTGTGTTGGTGCCCATTTGAGATCCGTGGTTACAAGTTTAAAGAGAGAAAGTCAGCACAGTTGCTTGATTTTCTCCAACAATGCTCAGCTGTTACATCAGGTGCGGAATAGGCAGAGGTGAATGTAATTGGGCTTGTGATGTTGCAGATGAGTATGATTGGGGACAAGGGAATAAAGGGTGTTTTCAAGAGAGTGGTGATAGTATCAGGCCAAGGAATCTACACTTGTTCCTTCTCTCCTCCTCTGTGGACTCAGGTGCCCAGAGGGCTTTGTGCTGCTAAGAGTCCCAGTGGCTGGGTAGCATGAGGCCAAATCATGAAGAGTCTTAAGTACCCAGAATGGAAAGTAGACTTGACCTTGGAGACAAGGTGTAGTAATTCAGGATATTTTGAACAAGGAAATGATGATTTTTTTAAAATTTAATATGGTTCATAAAAAAGGGAAACTAGGAAAGACCAGGTTTCCTCTCCTCTCTTGAGAAATCAGGATTTGTGGAGGTCTATATATACTTGAGTTTACACAACAGGACAGCAACACTATCATTAAAAAGCATCTTAGTAAACCAATTTTATCCACTGTGCAAAGTCTAGTAAAGAGAAATTAGTGACATGTGATTCTCATATCGTAGGGACTTTTATTATAAACATGATGACCAACAATGATGAATTTTCCAGAAAGTTTCACATTCAAGTATTCTTCCATTGTCCTGAATGATACCCTGGACTTACAAAACCACATGTCTTCACTGTTGTTTCAGAAAAAATATTATTACCATAACAACAAGGCCAAACACATTGACATTAAAAGAACAAAGACAGAATGCAGATTAAAACCTTATGTAAAAGAGATCCCAGAATATGGGCATAGGCAGTTTACTTGTTAAAAATTCCACCATTTAAGAATCCAGAGGTCCTTCACGAAAAGGACAATTGACTCGATATGTTCAGACCAACAAGTGGCCCAACACTGATTTTGCCTAAAAAATTAAGGGAAAAAGTCATTGCTCAACTATCCAGGCTCTTCCTGAGAGTCAAGGTACACAAGCTCAATTTGCAGACATTGACTGGGAGTTGAAGGGGAAAAGTCATTCTGTGTCCATTAGATCACTTTCTAGGCCTATATATTATTTAGGATATGGGTAAGATGCTGTAGCAAAGAGTCGCCAATATACAAGTGGCTTGAACAAAATAGAGGAATATTATTCTTTCATATACCATATCTGGAAGGAGGTGGCTCTGTCTAAGAGCTCACTCAGTGGTCCCAGTTGAGTCCAATGTGGAGCTCTGCCATAATTGAAGGCAGGGATTCTCAAATGTTTTGGTCTCAGGACACCTTTACCCTCAAAAATTATTGAGGACCCCAGAGAAATTTGTTTCTGTGGGTAGTATCTATTGATATGTACTGTGTTCAAAAATAGAACTGAAAAATTATCAAAATATTTGTCTACTAATTTCTTTTTCAAACAATTATCAACCCACTGAATGCTAACATAACTAATTTTTTTAATTATGTCTTTTAAAAAGTGAAAAGAGTGGCATTATTTGATATTTTTGAAACTCTAATGTCTGGCTTAATAATAGAAGACATGAGGATGAGGATGATGATGAATGTGGTGGTGATGATTGAACGTGTCTATATTCAATCTAGTGCAGTAAGTTATTTTAAACTATGTGAAGAGAATCTAGCCTCACACAACTGTATAGCTGGGAAAAGGAAGAGTATTTTAATAGCCTTTTCAGATGGTTGTGAATGTTGTTCTTTGATACTGCACCAAAACTCGTGGTAGTTTCTTAAAAGCTAGTTGCAGTATGGAATCTGAAACCATATCAATGAACTTTTTATACTCTGTCACATCAAAATCCACTGGTGGTGATTGCACACTGAATACATTTGTCAAAAACTATCAAACAAATAAACAAAAAAGCAAATTTTCTTCTTTTACACTTCATGTTTTACACACATGGGATCTTTTACCCATGTGCGATTTCATAACATCATGCAACAGTCTTTTGGGAAATTATTGGTTCACTGAGTTATGCTGAACTTCCAAATGTTGATACATTTTTTCATACTATATCAGAAAATCATGTTCATTAATATCACCACCAATCTCACAAGAAAAGTTTTTAAATATTGAGTTGCTCTCAAGTTCATAGTGGCAGATACGTATTTTCCAAAATTCAAATTTCTGTCCTCATCAGTGTGACTGATGTTCCCCAGGGGAAAGTGGGAACAATAACGTACAAAGCAAACACTTTCTTTTTAAGTAAGTGATCAAAAATGTAAACCCTGATATTCCATTAGTGAGCTCGTAGTTCCATGGCTTTACCTAGCTGCAGGGTAGGTGGGAAAAAGTAGGCTCTAACTCTGAGGCAGCCATATCATCTGGAAGAGGGACAACAGATTTGGGCGTATAACTAACAATCACCACACTAGTCCAATTAATTAATAAGCACGCCAAGTGCAAGGACAGTCACAACCAAGGACCTGCAGACAATTGAGGACACAGCTCTTCGGCTTCGTGCCTGGTAACAGGGTGTAACACTGAACAGAGCGAGCCTGGAGGTGGTGGCACAGGAGCAGAGGAATTGCTCCAACCACAGCTCCAAGCCTGTGGCCAGGGGGATGGAGCGCCAGGAAGAGGGTCCTCGAAAGGAGTCACCAGTATTACAGGCAGGAGAGGATCACTGGAGAAACCCAGAACAGCAGCAGCAGAGAGAAAAGCAGGACCCTCGAGGTCAAAAAAGAGGGCAGATCACTCACAACCTTTGGTGAGCGTATGGTAGAGCACCCGGAAACCCCTTCAACTAGAAAGAACCTTGGGTTGCAGGCATATCACTAACTGAGCTGGGCCAGAAATCGGCTGCTCTGTGACTCTTACTGTGACCTCACTTTGTCCCCAGGCTGGAGAGCCAGGGTAAATGTGGGTGGTTCTATGATGTTTTTATAGCTCTACTTGGTCAAAACATATTCCTATTTGAGAGATAAGTCCAAATATTTTGTTTGTATTCCCTTCTCGATAGCAACAAGCAGAGAAGGGAAGAGCCAATTCTGCAGAAAACATGCTGTTCTGCAGAAAACCGATGTGAACTTAGCACACACAGGTAAAGAACATAGGGGTAAAGGTAGCTCTGGTCACAGAGAACAAAATCCTAATAATCACAGCAAGCGTACTGGGAGCCAAGATGAAACTGTCTTTGCAAATCTAGATAAGTGGGAAATATGGGACCAAAAAGCTTTTAACTGCTATGCCTTATCTGATACACTCGCAAATGTACACAGCGGCAAAAGGAAAGAGCTAGAAGGCATTCGTTTTGAGATGGGATCCAGGTCAACCAAGAGGTCATAGGTACTTGGGCTCCATTTCATCTGCAGCAAACAAAGTCTATCGTTACCTGGTTAAAGGGGTTTACGACAAAATAACTGTCTAGGGATCATCCTCATTCATGTTTTTCCTGTCTCCCTCAGGGCTTCTATTTTTTTTTCCTGTACTGGCACCCTCTGCCCTACAAGGGAAAGCAGTTTTTTAACATATGCTTCTGGTATATTAGCTCAGATTACAGGACATACAGACAATAAAAAAATATAAATGAAAGGCACATCAGAACCAAAGAAGCGAGAAATAAACATATATCCTAACCTCAGGGATTTATGCATTCCCTATGACTGGACATGAATTTTGAATCCAAGATTTTGTGCAGGTGCAGCAAAAAAGCAAACAATTATTTTCATGGTTCTCGATTGTAAGAAAGGAGGAAGCAAAATTTTTGTGGGCTCTAAATCCTCACGTTTTTCATATGAGTTCTTTAATGGGAGTCATTGAGTTACATTATGAACATTATCCTCAATACCAGTTCTGTCGTCAAGGCAAATCAAGGCTCATTTAACCCTAAGCCTACGACTTACGTTGCTGATTTTTTGTGCAGATTTTCCAAGAACCTGCAGGAGGACAACAAATTCCACGTAGAATGAACTAATAATTTTTAAATTATTTCAATTGACCTGAAATAAGTCTGACCTGGCAAATACCTGGCCATGCTGGGGGAACCAGTGCTACCTTGGTGCTTGGTCAGGAAATGCTGCCTCCAGATGAATCAAAAGGTCCATCTCATCACAAAGGCTCTGGGCACCTCCACTGGCCTCTGTGACAAGTATCTGATTTTACATTATAGGCCTTAATATAAAGTCCTGCCTCTGCCAGCACTAACTGAAATTTGGAGCACATCACTTAACCTCTTGGCTGCGATGCCCCCCTTTTTAAATGAATAATAAGATAGCTACCATTTTCTGAGCCCCTACTCTGTGCCTGTCGCCATTTCATATCTGTTTTCCCAGCTGGATTATAAGTTCCATGAGAACAAGGAGAGTATTTCTTTCCACTGCTGTATTCCCATCATCTCACACAGGTCTGGCACATAGTAGATGCTTAATAAAATTTTTTTAAACTAACTAAATGTCCATTGTCAGGACAACCCCGCAAGCAAGTGTTATTCCTATCTTATGGCTGAAGAAACCGAGGCTCAGAAAGTCTAAGTAACTTCCAGAAAGTCACAGACCTGGTTAAACAGAGTAGCCTGTCTAGCCCCAGAGGCTGCAGCAATGGAAACAGACCAGAGCAGGTCCCAAGGCTCCTCCTGGCTCCAAAGGCAATGATTCCCCACAACTCATGGGCAGCTAATACCCCTTAGCATGGGACTGCCTGCTGTGGAAAGAGCTCTTGCTTCATGAAATTCCTCAACACTTTTCACCACCTCAAGCCCCCAAAGCTCTGGCTCCAGCAGCTTTGGGCATCAGCCAAGGTGGGGAGCTCTGGTGAGGCAGGGTAATCATCAGAGCAAGTCACCCTGGAGACCTCTTCACTTATCTAAGAGGCTCTGGTCAACATCGCCCACTTCCTGCCGCTACCTGAGGGACATCAGTACTTCATCCTCACTCCACCCTGAGACTTAGCCAAGATGAGCATCACCTTGAAGCAAATCCATGTAGTAAACCTACATTGATAAAGCAGTAGATAGGTGTGTGGAGGATGACCACATGAGCTACTTTATGGTCATTTTGTTATAAAATTCAAAGCAATGACATGTTCAACTTAGCTAGAGCAACTTGCTTTGCTGGTGCTCTTAACCTTATAAAATCCCTCAGTCACTTCTTTTTTTTTCTTTTTTTTAACATTTTTATTGGAGTATAATTGCTTTACAATGGTGTGCTAGTTTCTGCTTTATAACAAAGTGAATCAGCTATTCATATACATATATCCCCATATCTCCTCCCTCTTGCGTCTCCTTCCCTCCCACCCTCCCTATCCCACCCCTCTAGATGGTCACAAAGCACTGAGCTGATCTCCCTGTGCTATGCGGCTGCTTCCCACTAGCTATCTATTTTACATTTGGTAGTGTATATATGTCCATACCACTCTCTCACTTTGTCCCAGCTTACCCTTCCCCCTCCCCGTGTCCTCAAGTCCATTCTCTACATCTGCGTCTTTATTCCCATCTTGCCCCTAGGTTCTTCATGACCTTTTTTTCTTTTAGATTCCATATATATGTGTTAGCATACGGTATTTGTTTTTCTCTTTCTGACTTACTTCACTCTGTATGACAGACTCTAGGTCCATCCACCTCACCACAAATAACTCAATTTCGTTTCTTTTTATGGCTGAGTAATATTCCATTGTATATATGTGCCACATCTTCTTTATCCATTCATCTGTCAATGGACACTTAGGTTGCTTCCATGTCCTGGCTACTGTAAATAGAGCTGCAATGAACATTGTGGTACATGACTCTTTTTGAATTATGGTTTTCTCAGGGTATATGCCCAGTAGTGGGATTGTCCTCAGTCACTTCTTAAAAATATGTTTCCCATTTGCTGAGGACTAGTGTAAAGCATGCAACAAATTTCACAGAGCGCTAATAGGGACAAGCCACGTGTTTCACTTTCTTCTCACCAAGCAAAATTGCTAACTTCCCTTTCAACAAATGCAGGGGATTCACCATTTCATCCTCCCATCAACACAACTTACACCCTGCCTGTGACTGGGATCTAGGAACTCAGGGCCTCATTAAAGCCAGTATCACAATTCCTTTTTTCTTTTGGGAAGGAAAGCTGTGATTATTGTCTTCAGTGAATTTCTAAACCAGGGAAAGAAATTGTTTCAGCACTAAATTCAAATCTCTGACGCCCTATATCCCTTCCATAATGTCTTTGTTGTAGGTTGTGTCTCACTTCTTCCTCCCACAAATTTCTATTTATTCCCACCTCAAAATCCCAGGTTTTATTTCACAGAAGTAGGGTGTCCTTAAAATCCACATTTACTGTGCTTGTGTTTTGTCTGTGTGGTTTTGTATGAATCAGGAGGAGCTTTAGGATCTGCTATCATCAAAGCTAAGTAGCCCTGTGGACATGGCAGTGAAGTTGAGATAGAGGAGGGATGAGAAGGGGTCTTACCATCCTACCTATGCCATGAGCCTCCTTATTCTCCCACCACCCTCTCCTGTTGGCCACCAGATACCTACAAGCAGCGTGAACTCAGAAACTGAGGGTCTGCAGTAGCCTCTCCTGTTCTTCACAGGCACAAGGCATTGGATCCAACACTGGACAGAGAGGAAGAAAGAAAGAAAGGTGGACAAAAGTAGAGAAAAAAAAGAGCAGTAAATAGAGGCAAAGGCAGCAGAGGGATGGGGGAGTGAGACAGAAATGAGGTAGTAGAACATCAGATAGTGCCAACACTAGTTATTCATTCACAAATATTTGAAAGACAAAATCCATGCCCTCCTGAAGCTGACACCCTAGTCAGGCAATAAGATAAATTAGTAAAATACATAGTATGTTAAAAGATAATCAGCACTAAGGATAAAAAGGAAGCAGAGAAGAGGGATACTGCTTGTCTGGGTGTGAGAGAAGAGAAGTTGCTTTAGTGTGGTGTCCAGAGAAGCCGCATTGAGCAGGTGACACTGGAGGAAGCCTTCAAAGACAGCAGCACCAGCATTGCTCACTCTCAGGCCTTTCTGCAACATTTTGAGGCCCCCAAAATATTTATTTTGTTTTTGAGCCAGTTGTCCTTTGTTTTCTGAACTTTTCTCTTATTATATTTCATCTATCATTTCTATGTATGTAAGGTGGAAGGGATTATCCAAGTCTGAACCCTCTGCATCATTTAGACTCCTGTGGTCATTTCCTTGTACCAACTGCAAAAGGACTAAAGGCTTATCCAAGAAGAGCCAACCTATCTTGTTTGGAAATCTTGTCCTGAGGAGGAAGGACCAGTGGGTGGTAGCATTCTTCTGTGTTTCATCCTGCTGATGTTACACAGTTTAACATAGGGAGCTTCAGACCATGACAGGAAAAGCAGAAGACGTTTCATGAGAAAGTTAACCCCCTTGTCATATCATTAAAAGGTCATTTGAATCATCTTACTTGCACTTGGAATCTTGTTCAAATGTTAGGAAGGCCTTGTATAAAACTGTGGCTGGTGTCACATTTGCATAGTTTTTCACCTTCTTGATAAAAAAAAAAAAAAAAGCACATCCTCTCCATAGTAAGTTTGCACTAGGAAAATCTGTGAGGATTAACTGGGAGGAAGGGTTGACAGTGATGGGCTCATGTCTAGGGCGATTTTATTACTTCATTTATTACTGATTTATGAGTCAGGAGGCTGAGGAAAGCAAGTTGAACAGACATGGCTCAAGAACCTTGAAAACATTAAGAAAACGTGGTTTGCCAAAACCCAAAATGAGAGCCTGAAATAGAACAAATATCAATTTAAATACATATAAATATCATATGTATTTGTATATATACATACACACACACAACACACACATACTTACACACAACTAAGCCCTAAAATGAAATCTTTCACTTAACATCTGCATTTGAACTAGTAAGTAAAAGAGTTGAAAAGAAATAGCTGAAAATTCATCAAGGAAGCACTGCCAGAGGAAATTTTTTTTTTTTTTAGCTGCGCCACACTTGAGGGATATTAATCCCCCAACCAGGGATCGAACCCAGGCCCCAGTGGTGAAAGCTTGGAGTCCTAACCACTGGACCACCAGGGAATTCCCCCAGAGGAAATTTTCATTGCCTTCCCATTGGTCAGCCTCAGAAGTGAGCTGGCACAATTTTGCTGTTTGATTAAGGGAGAGAAGCCAGCTCAGACTGGCTCGTGAGAGCTGATCGTTCACATCTCTTCCCAACTCATCCAGGATGGTAGCCTCACGTAGGCCATGAGGGGAGTTTTACACTGTGGACATCACCAAGTGCTACCAGTCAGGGCCAGAACACTGGTTTCTTCCCACTGAGAGCCTGATGTCAAGCCTTTAGCAGCGCAGCACTAGGGGAGGGAGAGGCTGCTCTAGATAAACTAGGTGATTTGTGTCAACACTCAGAGGCGAGGCAAGAAGGAGAGAAAGTGAAGTAAACGTGCTGATATTAAAGGCACTCTAGGGAGTTGAGTGTCAAATTCATTTAAAGCTAAAGCATCCCATTTAGGTACAGGAGATTCCAAAAATCTATTAAACGCAGGATTATCTTGACTTCATTAAACAGAATGAGAAGCAATAGCACCAGCTGATCAGCTAAGGCTGAGGACCTCTGGGCAGTTTTCTTCAACAGCTCTAGAAGCCTCCCAGAACAAATGGTTGGCTTACTCCAAGACTTATGTCATAAAGTCAAGATCAATTTTCAACTTGAAACTTATTTTTAAAATACTCTTTAATTCCTAAAGGTAAGAGATGTGGAAAAAAATATGTATATATGAAATCAGGTTGATCCCACAGCTTAGCCATATACATGTCACTGTCTAAATCACCAAGGAAAGCCACAAACATTCCCTAATTATCCTAATTATTCTCTCTCATCAAAGATCAAAGCTTTCATCAAAACTGAAGGGCTTTAACAGTGCGGAGCAACAGTACAAAGGACCACAAGAAAACAAATGTCTGTCATAAAATCTCTGTGTTCCTAGCTTAGAAATGTGCACGCTGACAGAGCTCATGCAAGTTCTGAGAATACATTAAATGTGACATCACTCAGTACTAAACTGGAAACTTTCTAATAAATAACGTAGAGCTGGAGGAGACAGTTGGTTTATTTGCCCTCATTTATACACAACCCCAAAGTCATTGCCTGTGTTTTTCCAGACTCCTTCAACAAAACTTTTCTTGTGAATTCGTGTAACAGGAAGAACAAAAAACTGCTATCAACTAGGGGAAATGATCATTTCTTTACTAAAATGGAGACTTTGTGATATCCGCATTCTCTCTGTAGCTGTAATTTTTTTGAGTCGTTAGATAGTCAAAAAGCCATTACTATAATATAGCAAGATGGTTAAAAATCAGGTCTTTGGAGGCAGCCAGATCTGGGGTATTTCTTCCTCTGCTACTTTCTAGCATTGTGACCTTGAACAAGCTACTTAGCAGAGATATTCTTCCTTTGTATAAATGGGGCTACTAATGCCTAAACTTCCTGAAAGACTGTATGTTAAGTGATTAACACAGGGATTGGCCCAGAATAAACCCTCTATAAATGTTAGTTATTGCAGCTCTCTTAGTCAATCTTCTCTTAATCAAGCCACTAGATTAACTGCCACTTGCTGATGTCCATAGAATGCTGAGCACTTACAGCTGCTACATTCACCTCTGGTACCCTCGCACATGTTCACTCCTAACTGCTGTGTTGTCACTTGTTTTTAGGTTCTCAAAATTGCAAATTCTGATGACATATTATTTTAATTACGTACAATCAATGAAATTTTATGTAAACCCATGAAATACGAATGGATAAAGCTGTATACCATTTCTCTGAAAACGAAAATGGTAGCTTTCAAAAGATTCATAAACACAGGCCACTAGAAAAAACACCGCTAATATGTGAGGTATGGATGCATTGACTAGGAATACTCAGAAATTTTTTTTGACACTTTAAAGACCTATCTGGAAAGTTGCTTGAAAATTATCAGCAAATTATCCTTCCACTTAAAAATAACTAGCAATAGTAGAGGATGCCTTTGTGTGTGTGTGTGTGTGTGTGTGTGTGTGTGTGTGTGTGTACGTGTGCATGTTGAATAAATGAATAAAACAGAAGGGTTTGATCAATGCTTGGGGAAGAAGGAGTGAGGAGCAAAGGGAGGAGACTTGGTGTGATTCTTCCACATTCTAGTTCTAAGTCTTTAGGTAAGGTATAGAGCCTAAGACAGGGCTGTAAACCAAACCGAAAGGCATGCATCCGACTCAGAATCTTTGAGGACCCTTTCTAACTCAGTGGTTCTTGATATCATAGATTTTCATAAGAAGTGCATGCAAAATGATGCATGCTTGGTGTCCTAGCAGATGAAACACTGATCAGGGAATGGATAGTCACAAGAGGCTCCTTGGTTTGCTGATGGGAATACAACAAGCACCCAAAGGACACCAGCTCCTCAAGCAGGAACCAATAGGACAAAGCCAGAGCCGTGACCTAATCCTGCTATTGGGCCGCAGGGCCAGGCCAGCTTACTTGCCTTGCTACTTCCATTTCACGATGGTGCATTTAAGCAGTTCCTAGAGATCTAGAATTGAAATCTGATCTAATTTACTTAAATGTGTAGATAGATCTGGTGTTCAGCAAAGGCACTTATAACCTCAAGTGAGACAAGTCTCAGATGCAGTAGCAACACTTGCCAGACTGCTTCTTTGTGCAGTCAATAAATCAAAATTTAAATTTTGTGAAAATCACTCTAGGGAAGGGTCCACCTTGTTCTGTCTTTGCCTCACTATAATTAACAGAAAAGAGAGATGGTTTTCAAATGTTAGATTACTGCCATTTGGTAGAGATTATCATCTGAGCCCCTTAAACAGAGTCTCAAGGCACTGGACAACCTACCAACAAAATGAGATAAGATGCATTAACATCAATTTGTTAATTTTTAGTGAGCCTTCAAAATGCCCTAGTAAATTACTGAATCATTTTAAGGATATGTTGCTGCTTCTTCACTATCCCTCCTTGCTGTACATGAAAAAGCTGACTTATTTTTCATCAGTTCCGTTCCTCCTTTCATCCCATCGAAGCTTACCTAATTCTCTGCTGTTACCGTCACTCACCAAAGCAGCCCATAAAATTGAAGATCAAACATAAAGAAAGAGCATTGAATAGTATGGCAGGATTTTCAAAGCAATTGGATCCTTTAACAAAAATTACCCCCCAAAACTGGATTCACAGTATTAACACTGGGAGTTAACCTATTGCGTGTCTTCCCCTTTGGAAGTAATGCTTTCCGTTACTTAGAGGATGTCACACACTACTGCACTTCCAATGAGTTAGATTATATACAAAACTGCACTTTAATTGATCATTTTCTTAATCAACTAAATTTTAGAGCAAAGTTCAGCAAAATGAGGCAGAAAGGATTTAAAGGAGCCTACAGGCACACCTTGGAGATATAACAGGTTCGGTTCCACACCACTGCAATAAAGCAAACATCACAGGAAAGCGAGTCATATGAAGTTTTTGGTTTCCCAGCGCATATGTTTACACAAGACTGTAGTCTACCAAGTGTGTAACAGCAATATGTCTGAAAAAAATGTACATATCTTAATTTAAAACGCTTGATTACTAAAAAATACTAACCATCACCTGAGCCTTTAGCGAGCTGTAGTCTTTTTGCTGGTGGAGGGTCTTGCCTTGAGGTTGACGGCGGCTGACTGAGCAGGGTGGTGGCTGAAGGCTGGGGAGGCTGTGGCGATTTCTTAAAATAAGACAACAGTAAAGTTTGCGCATTGATGGGCTCTTCCTCTCACAAACAATTTCTCTGCAGCATGCAACACTACTTGATAGCATTTTACCCACAGAAGAACTTCTCTCACAATTGGAGTCAGTCTTCTCAAACCCTGGCACTGCTTTATCAACTAAATTTTTGTAATGTTCTAAATCCTTTGTTGTCATTTCAACAATTTTCACAGCATCTTCACCAGGAGTAGATTCCATCTCAAGAAACCACTTTCTTTGCTCATCATAAGAAGCAACTCCTCATCTGTGAAAGTTTTATCATGAGATTGCAGCAATTCAGGCACATCCTCAGGTTCCACTTCTAATTCTAGTTCTCTTGCTATTACTCACCTGCAATTACTTCTGCCACTGAAGTCTCAAAACCCTCAAAGTCATCCAGGAGGGCTGGAATCAACTTCTTCCAAACTCCTGTTATTGTTGATATGTTGACCTCTTCCCATGAATCATGAATGTTCTTAATGGCATCTAGAACGTAAATCCTTTCCAGAAGGTTTTCAATTTACTTTGCCCAGATCCACCAGAGCAATCACTACCTAAGGCACCTATATTCTTACAAAATGTATTTCTTAAAGACTTGAAAGTTGAAATTACTCCTTGATCCATGGGCTGCAGAATGGATATTTTTGCTAGCAGGCATGAAAACAACATTAATCGCATTGTCCGTCTCCATCAGAGCTCTTGGGTGACCAGTACACTGTTAATGAGAGTACTATTTTCAAAGGAAACTTCTTTTCTGAGCAGCAGGTCTCAACAGTGGGCTTAAAATATTCAATAAACCATGTTGTAAACAGACGTGCTGTCATCCAGGCTTTGTCGTTCCATCTATAGAGCACAGACAGAGTAGATTTCGCGTAATTTTTAAGGGACCTAGGATTTTCAGAATGGTAAATGAGCACTGACTTCAACTTAAAGTCACCAGCTGCATTAGCCCCTTACAGGAGAGTCAGTCTATCCTTTGAAGCCTTGAAGCCAGGCATTGGCTTCTCCTCTCTAGCTATTAAAGTCCTGGACGGCATCCTCTTCCATGATAAGGCTGTTTCATCTACACTGAAAATCTATTGTTTAGTATAGCCAGCTTTATTAGTTAATTTAGCTGGATCTTCTTGATGACTCGCTGCAGCTTCTATATCATCACCTTGCACTTTTATGTTATAGAGATGGCATCTTTCCTTCAACCTCATGAACCAATCTCTGCTAGCTTCAGACTTTTCTTCTGCAGCTTCCTCAACTCTCTCAGCCTTCACAGACTTGAAGAGAGTTAGAGCCTTGCTCTGGATTAGGCTTTGGCTTCAGGGGGTGTCGTGGCTGGTTTGATCTTCTATCCAGACCACTAAAACTTTCTCCATACCAGCAATAAGCCTGTATCGCTTTCTTATCATTCATGTATTCACTGAAGTAGCACTTTTAATTTCCTTCAAGAACTTTTCCTTCACATTCACAACTCGGCCGTTTGGTGCAAGAGGCCTAGCTTGTGCCAGGCACACAAGAAGTACTCAATAAATATATTTCTTTAATTATTTCTTTAAAGGAAATTTGCTTTTCCCAACAGTTGGGATCAGTTCAAAGAATTTAGTGGAAATAAAAACAGCACAGGTTGAAGGCAGTTATCAAACCTGCAACTACAAGACAGGAAACCAGGGCTTCCCTGGAATAAAAAACAAGGCTTACACATCTGATCGAAGCAAACGTAACCCACAGAATGGGAGTCAGTCTTGTTCCAGTTCATGGCAGCACCATCTTTCCAAGCAGAGTAATACGCATCCCTTCTAGAGAGGTCTGTAACTTACAAGTAAGATGCAGCACTTTCAGTGGCTCTAGAATATTAAATATTTGGAGAGGAGAATCTCTCATTTTCTATAACTCAAAAAAAGACAAGCAAAAGCTAAAACTTTTAGATCTTCTATTTCCATGGCCAAAAATTAAAGATTCTCAAAAATATTTTCACCAAAAAAGCCACTCTAAGGAACCACGTGGGGCACATGACAGTAGTCTTCAAAGTCCTGCCTGCTAGGATGTGAGCTAGGAGGACAGGGGTCTGCACCTGTCTGCCTGCCTGTTTCCCTAGCACCTAGAGCAACAGAACAAGCACTGGAATTAAATCAGGAGAAGTGGATTCAAATCCCAGCTCTACCTCCCACCAAGTGTAAAATGAAAGTCTCTCAGAACCTCGGTTTCCTTCTCCATAAAAAGAAAATAACCTCTCCTTCACAGGGTGCTGTGATAATTCAGGCCCAGGTATCTGCGTTTCATACAAGCAGGCGAAATGATTCTCACTCAGGCTGTCTACATAGATAATATTCTAAGAAACACCGCCTTTATCCCAAACTTCATGTTCAGTGAGGAAACTGAGCCCCAAGTGGTATCATCGAATGGTTTTCTAAAAGACCTTCAGTGACTCTGAAGAAGTCTTGAGGGGCAGGGAGTGGGGTTGGCAGAGAGCAGACAGATGGGTGCCCATGATGTAGCAAGCAGAAGGGTTGTTTTGCCTCCTTTAGATATTGGAGCCATGTCATCATAGAACTGACATCCCATTTCACTTCCAAATCCATATATATGATTACTTTAAATAAATTTCTAGCACTGGAATTACTAGGTCACAGAATATGAATTTTTGAATGCTTTTGATACACGTTTCCAAAAATGCCTTCTACAAGGCTTATTCCAATTTTTTCTCCCACCAGTAGAGTAAGAGAGAAGGGGGACCCTTTTCAACATCCCACCAAATAATGGCTCAGGAGATAAGAGAATGCTAGCTAGGGCTCCAGCTAGACCTACAGAGTTCTGCAGAGTCTCCCGTGGAATGTAATTTTCCAGGCAGAACATTTAGTTTTTGGCACAGACCTGTGGTTGCATCTTGTGTTTACAATATATTTTTGGTCAGTTGGTTGCATCCTTAATCTTTGCTGCTAATTTGGGACTAAAGTGTATTACTTCACAAGACCTGTGGTTTCATGAGATGAAACCACAAATTCTTACTCCCAAGAGAAGCAAATTAAAAATGTTGCTTTGGATGATGAGCTTTAGTCAGTGAGTCAGAACAGAGCACACACTTAACATGAAAGGGAGTGGAAATGGAAAAATAGTCAATTCCAAAGGCTAAAGTGAATAAGCCAAATATCTGGAATTTAACCATTTCACATATTTATACCCATTGCTTGCTGAAGAGAGAACTGTTACGTCTATTCAGTCTGCTTGCAGTTTTTTGCCTGTTTGTTTTTTTTTTTAATATCCATCACCCAAAATACAGCAACTCAGCATTTTCTGCAACATCTATGTACAATATTCGAGCTTATGTAGAACCATCTAAATCAACGCTACTTAGACTCTGATGTATGTACAAATCACCTGGGGGTCTTGTTAGAAATGCAAGTACTGATTCAGTAGGTCTGGGGTGGGGCCTGGCATTTTGCATTTCTAACAACCTCCCAGGTCATGCTGATACTGCTGGTTCCTGGATCACACCTTGAGTTGCAGGAATCAACACTAAATGTCCTGAGAAAATATGAAGGACATCATTTGTTTCAAGCCAATGGCTGTCAGCCACAGTACAGTAGAATGACTATCTCCATGAGAAGGAAAGTGATAGAATAAGTACCTGGACTTGAAATGACCCTTGTGCACCAAAGCCTATATTATCAATGACCCAACAATTTGTTACTGATGGGGTTGTGTGATGGGGTTGTGTTGCCCGTAAGAAGTTGTGAATGGGTGGATGTGGGAGGGAGGGAGGCTCTTTCTGAGCCTACTGCATGTTCTCTGGATTTCTTTAAACCTTTGAGAATGGTTTGCAATTTTGAAAATGGCCCGAAGTCATTGGAAGCAAAGATAATGAACGAGGCAGGACAACAAATACTCTTTGGAGAAAACAAAAATAAATAACTGGGACTGATTTTCTTTTGTGGCCAGTAAATGGGTTCTGAGTACGTCCTCAAGCTGGAGCCACAGACATGCTTGACAAATAGCATCACATTGTGACGACTTGGAAGGCTAACACATATTTCAAGGTTATTTGGTTGAAAATTGACTCACTGCTCTTAATGCGGTGTCAGCACATCCGCAGGGCTTTCACAGATGTGTTTCAGTGGCGGGATGGGGGGTTACAAAGTTCCTGCAATTGCATATAAAACGTGATGTGTATGTCCCTTGGGGTTTTTTTTTTTTTTTTTTAAATCAGAGGAAAGAACTTTCTGCTCTCATCAGATTTTCAGAGATTTTCATATCTGGCAAAAAGGCAGGTTGGGAAGTCATACAGATATGTGGGCTCAAGCTGTCCGCCTACTTGCAGGGTGACCTTGAGCAAGTTACTTACACTCTCTAATCCTCAGTTTCTTCCTCTATAAAATGGCGATTATACCTACCTTGAAGAATGTGAGGCACAAAATAATAATTCAACGAATGGTAATCTTATCGATACATAATTGTACAACAATAATGCAACAATCTTGCAGATATCCTATTCATTGCCAAATGGCCTTGATTCTCCCTGTGCCAGGAAATGCGGTCTCCTTTCTTGGAAATTGGGTCCTGCCCTGAAGACCCAAGTTTCTTGAGGCTAAGAGTAACTAAACTTGGAAAAGTTGCAATTACGGTGAGGGAAAATCTCCAATATGAATAAATCAGAGTTTCAATAATGCTATATATAATTATTCTAATAATGCTATCCATATTCATAAGCAACTTAGAGCTTCAAAAGGCCATTTCATCTCATTCTATACTATACATATCTATGTGTGTGATATATATATAATATGTACACATACATATATGCAATTATTCATTAGTCAAAGATTCACTGAGCAACTTCTACACTCACATTATGTTGCTAAGCAAATGGGATACCAAAGGTGACTAAGACACAATCTCTGTCCTGGAAAGGTTCATTACTAGAGGAGACAAATATGTAAACAAATACTTGAAACAATATCAGCTATACTAGCTGACCCTTGTTGTTCACTTCTTGTCAGCTAGACGCTATGCTAAGTGCTTTACCTGAATATTTTTATTTAGTAGTTCACAATAATATCATAGGTAAGTACTATCACAGATGAGCAAACAGAGGCTCTAGAGACGCTGAGTGTCTGTCCACGTCCATAAGTGGCAAAGGGTTCAAACCCAAGTCTGTCCAACCTGGAATGCGAGCGCAGAACCAGCACGTTTTCTTGTATCCAAAATGCTACAGGAGCAAAGAGACAAGAAGAACGCCTTGGCTTGGAGAGGAAAGGGGGTTGTTCTTACTCCACAGCCACGTGTGGGTTTACAAAGAAAAGGGAAGCTGACTGAGTCCCTAGAGCCTAAAGAATAAAAGGAAGCAGGGAGCCACCGGGATCCTGCCAAAGTCAGAGCCAGGGCCCTGGGAATCACTCTGTCGCGCGGCCCAAGCAGCTTGGACATGAGCAGTGGACACATGAGGACTCCCCCGCCACCCTCTGTAGCTCTCAGTTAGGTTCACCAAGAGCTTAGACATTTTTATCTGGATCTTCATTTCCATTTCTCACTACGGAATGAGTCACTGTTTCTCCATACTGCTCCTTTGAAGAGGCAATGCACGTCACACCCACCTTACACTGGTCAGTGGCGCTGGACTTGAGGAACAACCAAGGACAGTTATGCAACTAAAATCTCTAATCCCATGGGCCTGATAGCTGCCTTGTAGAGCTGTTCTTAGAGGAAAAAAAGAAAAAAAAATAGGTGTTCTGAGAACCTTCAACAGGGCATGCTGAATACCTAGTAACATTTGTGTACTTCTTATAAACACTTTTTGCTAACATACCAGTTCTTATGAAAGGTGCAACAGGTTCTTTATCTATTTAGTCTTTCATAAAATGTTTTCTGAGGGCCTACCACCTGCCCGGCACTGCTCCAAGCACTGGAGATATAGCTATGAAAACACAGACACAAAAAAATTAAAATATCTGACCTCAGAAAGCTTACATACTTGCAAATACAGCTGGACAGAAACATAAAAGGATAGCTCGATAAGGACCTAGTCCTGGCAACTAATTACACAGAGTGGTAAAGAGAAAAAAATACCATTTCACTTATCAAAAGAGTTTCAAAATGAGTTGGTAAGTGGATGAAATTGTTTTTATCACTCTGTTTTTTTACAAAAACAATTGTCGTTTGTTGAAAAAGTCAAGCAACATAGAAAATCGCCCAGAAAGAAAGCAATAAATCAACCATATCCCTCTTCCCAGATTACCCCATATTATCTTTGTTGAACACAATTCTAGACACCTCTGGGCAGCTTTAGACATAGGTAGATAAAAGTGTTATATGATTAGGATCACACTATATGCGTGATTTTTAAAAACATTTTTTAAAAAATTATACTTGAATTAAAAGAAGAAACAGAAGTCAGAGTAAAACTGAATGGAATTACTGAACTTCAAATTAATGTTCTTAACAGACAGTAGTACAAATATTCATCAAAGGGAGGCTTGGAAAACACAATGCACCGGGGGTGGGGGGCAGGGGCTGGTTGAGGAAGGGCGAGTGAGGACACAAGTCCCTTAACAAGGCGGCAGCAGTTCTCAGGTCCAGAATGGGCTTGAGTTGGATTCCAGTATTTTCTGATCTGGATTTTTGTGTAAAACTTGACCCAGAAACATGGGATTTTGTGTCAAACAAAAGATCCATTATATGACTTTAAAAAGTCATATTAAAACATTGCTGTCCTTTGCCTAAAACAACTAAGCACTTTTATTTTTTTTAATGTTTTTTTTATTGTGGTAAAAGGCACATAATATAAAACATACTATTTTAACCATATCTAACTATACAGTTCAGTGGCACTAAGTACACTCACATTGTCGCACAACTCTCACCATCATCCATCTCCTGAATTTTTCACCTTCCTAAACTGAAGCTCTGTCCCCTTTAAACATTAACTCCCCATTCCCCCTCCCCAGTCCCCCCACTGTCTCCCTTTGGCCCCTGGCATCTACCAATGTACTTTCTGACTCTATGAATTTGACTGTTCTATGTACCTCGTGTAAGTGGAATCAAACAGTATTTGTCTGCACCTAATGTATATTGGAATGCATTTCTAAGGTTAACTTGATGTATGTCCTGCAAACAGATTGTAAGTGGATGGACCTAGAAACTGTCATACGGAGTGAAGGAAATCAGAAAAACAAATATCGTATATTAACGCATATATGTGGAATTTAGAAAAACAGACGAACCTATTTGCAAAGCAGAAATAGAGACACAGACGTAGAGAAGAAACGTACGGACACCAAGGGGGAAGGGGGGGTGGTGGGATGGGTTGGGAAATTGGCATTGATGTATGTACACTACTATCTATGAAGTAGTTGACGGTTGAGTTCCTACTGTACAGCATAGGTAAAAAAAAAAAAAAAAAAACTAAGCACTTTTAGTACCTTTTGTTTTTCAAGTATTTATCTCCAATTCCTAAAAATTGTGCTTATGCTGGTATTTCTTGATTTATCCATTTTAGGTATATTCAGTTCTTAATATGAAAGATGACGACTAGTGTCCTTTCCTGTCGCCCGATTATTTATGATTAAATTACTACGGCTGTATCAACTGTTTGTTGCTAAACCAAGTGGTGAGCTATAATTACGTCCTTCACATTCAACTTTTATTTTTCCTGAAAATAACTCTTCAATTTTTATTACTTATTTAGTTTAGTTTTCTATGTCACTATAAGGACACAGTGAGGAATTCCCTCACTTTCAAACAGCCTCTCAAAACAATCCCTCCACATGGTCAAATGTATCAGGTAGTCTATTGATCCCATTTTTCCCACCTGGAGATTTCCACCCTAAAGCACTCTTTTTTGCTACAGTGTGTAACTATTTATTCTGGACATGTTTCTTAAAGCCTAGATTATATTCTTCTGATGTAAGGAAAGGAAGAATAATACTTTCTTAAAAATTATTATTTAAAGAAATATCTTAAATATTGGCTGCCTTTGTTTTATTAGAATTAGGCAGTTTTGTTGTTTTCTTTTGTTTTTTGCTGAGATGGTTCTTGCTGACCCTTCTTGGCTCTTGACCACCTATATCTGGGCAGCCCAAACCTAATCCTGTTCAACTGCAGTAAGAAATAACCCTTTAGGTTCAACATTTTTTTTAAAGTGGCTCATTTTAGGGGTTCATTTTTTTTAAGAGAGAGCAGCAACTGCTCAATATTTTACTTTGGGTTTTTTTCCAACATTAGTTTTGCTTCCTAATGTTTGAGGAATGTTTGATGTTTGAGTTATTTTACAGCAGAGTTTAGCTCTCTGAAGTTCAATTCAAACATTCTGTAAAGGCTGTTGTGTGCACGCGTGCGCGTGTGTGTGTGCGTGTGCATCTTCTAAGCAATGGGTCTGTGGTTTTCATCAGATTCTCAAAGCAGTTCTTGATTCCAGGGTTAAAAACCTCTGCTTTATAGAATAGGTGTGCTTGTGATTTGGAGAATCAAAATAATAAAGTTAGAAGGGACTAGAAGAAACCATCTGGTAGTTAAGCAATTAAACCATCCAGGAGACAGAGTGAGTTATCCTTTTCTGGGAGTGGCGCATCCATGACTAAAGTGCACAGCTTTTCACCTGTCAAAACCACTAGGCTTCAAGTCTGTCTCCAGACTCGAGAGCACAGTTAGGCTCTCTGATGAAGAGGCCTCTATTTTTCCTTATCACACTGCTTCAGAGGCCTCCTTACAGCTTTAGGCTGTTGAAAATGATTATGGGGCAACTGAACAGGGCCTGAAAAATGTGTCTGGTACAATTTACCAAGCATGATCTTAACAAATAAAACCCACCAAATAGGTTCTTCTGCCAACCAACTTGATGAGCATCCCCCATGACGCAGGTCACACAAGTTACAACCTGTGCAGATGGGCATCTCTCACTGCATGTGAAGCTGGGTTTCTGGGAAGTGTGTGGGATGGTGAAAAATGCATTGGACGAGGAGGTAGAATATTTGGATTTGGTCTTATTCTGCTTTAAACTTACCATGTCCTGGGCTTCCCTGGTGGTGCAGTGGTTAAGAATCCACCTGCCAAGGCAGGGGACATGGGTTTGAGCCCTGGTCCGGGAAGATCCCACATGCTGCGGAGCAACTAAGCCCATGCATCACAACTACTGAGCCTGCACTCTAGAGCCCGCAAGCCACAACTACTGAGCCTGCGCGCCTACAGCCCATGCTCCACAACAAGAGAAGCCACCACAATGAGAAGCCCACGCACCACAAAGAAGAGTAGCCCCCACTTGCCGCAACTAGAGAAAGCCCACACGCAGCAACGAAGACCCAACACAGCCAAAAATAAATAAACAAACAAACAAACTTACCATGTCCCTCACATGCAACCTAAGGGCATTTAGGGGGAAAGGAACCAGCATTTTCTTTTTAGGACTCAAAAAGAGCCAAGAGAAAGAGATAAATAGTTATGTTCAGCTAATCTTCTCAATATTGGTATGGGATCTACTTTATTTTCATTTTATAGAATAAAAACCTAAGACTCAGAGAGACAACTTTTTCAGTATTACACAAATAGTGAGTCACAGAGTTGAAATTCTAACTAACCCCCTTTTTTTTTTATTAATAAACTTTATTTTTTAAGAGCAATTTTGGTTCACAGCAAAATTGAGTAGAAACTAGAGCTCCTATTTATCCACAGTTCCACACACACACACACCTCCCCCACTACTGACATCTATCAACCCTTTTGGTAAACACAAAAAAAAGTCATTTTTTTTTTTCTACCGTAACTCTGAGATTCTAAACCCATTCACCTAGCACCTAATGTGTTAGAAGAATATCACATTTTAAAGGGCCTATTATTCTTTTTAAGCAAAAGACGTTTTTGTAAAATGAATAATTAATAACCACTTCATTTATTTTTTGAGTAAATGTAGAGTTTCCTATATAGGATGTTCCTTAGTGTAGCGTAAACTCTATCAAAATCTAGTCCATATGACAAAATGACTCTCCTGATACTTAAATTTATGCACTAGGTCATATTAAATTATTTACTTTGAAGAATTATGTGGGATATACTATTTCTAAACTGTCTTCATCTGCATAAAGTTCCATGAAAACGAGGAAATGAAAGTACCTGATCTTGCTTCCTAGCTGGAGCCCGTCAATGGCAAATACTCAACAACAGTAGCAAGACTAGAGACGGGGAAATAGTAGGCAAGAGAAATAGAATTCAAAAGAGTGTTTGGTAAAATGTAGATTTAAAACTTCAAAAAGATGAATGGTTTTAGAAGATTTTGAATGAGTTAGTTGATCTGTCAAAGCTTCAGTTTTCTCATCTGTAAAATGTAGATAATAATCAGACCTGCCTCATGGGACCCTGTGAGAAGGAAAGGAGTTGGGTGGGGGCCGGGTGAGCCAGTACCCACCAGTGCGCATGAGCATTCGAGGTTATCATGGCTAGTGTGTCTGCCGCTGCAAGAGGAGAACTCGTTTCCCTTTTTAGCTGAATGGAGTAGAAGTTGCATTTGTGAGAGGTGGTGACAAAGTGCTTACAACCCTGAAGGTAAAAAAAAAAAAAAAAAGAAAACAAATATGTGGATTCATCTTGACCTTCATTTCATTTTCCCCCTGAGAATCTACTGCTTGTTCCTTTCTTGAAACAACGGTATTTTAAATTAAAACGAAAAATCTACGTAAGGCTTCCTTGGGAGGCAGAGTGGCCTGGACAGCCACAGCCTTGGCTCTGAAGCCCATACTTCATTATTGGAGGCCTATCTTTTCTACCACATTAAAATCACATGGCAAAAACTCTATCCTATCTAAATAGGGAATCTCTTCAGCAGAGATTAAAAAATAACAGAACCATAACTTAAACTACTTGGGTCTCTGTTATCACCTCAAGTCACGACTGTGATCTAGAAATTTAGTCTGTCTTTGCCCCACTTTCTTCATCAACAAAGTGGATTGTGAGTATACATATTAGAATCAGAGTATCTAAAATGTAACACATAAACTGGATTTTAGATGCCATTCAGTTTGACTTTTTCCCCCCCAAAAAAGCTGGAAAGAATTCCTGAGAAAGAAAAATGCTACTAAAGTTTAATTTTTCTCTACAGAATTTTAAAATTCTGTCCACATTCCTAAGCCTTGAAGAAAGAGGCCTCAAATTGAAGCGTTAGAGCCAAAAATCACCCAATAGGGGCCGAACTAGAATGAGCACCAAAATCTCGTAACACCCAGCTCAGCGCCCTTTCCAGCACCTCAAGCTGCCTGACTCACAAAATAACATTTTTAGAAGCTAGCACACTTTTTCCCCATCCCAGGCTGTCTGGGATCATTATGTTTTGAGGTAGGAACAAAGTCCAGGAACACCAACAATTCAGCTCCAACAACTCACCCAGAAGCAGAAAATGAGGAGCTCTCTACCAAGGTTATGTAAAACCTCCCCCCAAAACAATATCCCACTGACAGAAAAAGGCAGTAGTCAGAATCTTGGCATGTGGCCGTAAAGCTCAAAGATCAACCTCATTTCCAGATGTGCCTAAAGTTGCTCAGGGAATTCTCCCCAGATGCTTAAATTCAGCAATGGAGAAAGTCTTTAAGTTACATGGGAGTAATTATCCTTATCCTTTCAAAATATGTTGCTTTCTTTGAAATATAAATTACATATATGCACTGTAATTAAGTTTCTCTGATGGAGAATGAATGGCGATTGGATTTGGTTTTCCACTTGCTCTGTTTACCACAGGATACACTTACTCTGATAAATATTCTTCAAACTATTATTCTCAAGCTGATTATTCCATTTTCCTTTACAAGACCAAATGCTTGGGGGGAAAAAGTTTTAATTTAAAATGCCTAGGAAGGGTTTGTATAGATCTAACTTTAAATGATCAGTATTCATTATTCTATTTAATTTAACTAGTAATGCAAATAAGCAAATGTCTTCCCAGGAGAGCCCAAAAGAAACCAAAGTGCAGTAAACTAGATTCTAAGAAGTGCTCTTTCACCTTCTAAGTAAGCCGTCTGCTTTCCTTCCCTTTCCCTTTCTCCTTCAGTCTTCTTTTCTCCATTTACATTGCCATCACCACTTTAATCACCTCAAAACCTCAAAAGGAGTTTTATCCCTTTGAAATACAATTTGTTCCAACCTTAGGGTTGTTCTAAATGTGAACAACTCTGGAATTAAACATGATGGAAGCAAACTAATAAAAAGATTCTTTTGTCATCACTACCATCATTAATGTCATAATTTTGCTAAGATATAGGGCAGAATTATGCATAGCATGTACCTATTTTTAATATTTGCAATTATTTGGGAAGCTAGGTTAAATTAAGTACAATAAGTACAATAAGATATAGTCTAAAAAAGTGGACCCCTCTGCCCCAGTCCAGAAAACTCCATCAATCAGTCTGTCTACTTCAAATCAGAAGACCAGATACATACAGAACATTTCATCCAACAGCACCAGAATATACATTCTTCTCAAGCACTCCAGGATAGATCATATGTTAGGTCACAAAACAAGTCTTAACAAAGTGAAGACTGAAATCATATCAAGTGTCTTTTCTGACCACAATGGTATGAAACTAGAAATCAATAACAGGAGGAAAGCTGGAAAATTCCCAAATGCATGGAAATTAAACACACTCCTGAACAACTAATGAGTCAATGAAGAAGTCGAAAGAGAAATCTAAAATATCTTGAAACAATGAAAATGGAAACACAATATACCAAAATTTACAGGATGCAGCAAAAGCATTTCTAAGAGAGAAAGCTACAGCAAGAAACACTTATATTAAGAAAAAAGAAAGATCCAAATAAACAATCTAACTTGACACCTCAAGGAACTAGAAATAGAGGAACAAACTAAGCTCAACGTTAGCAAAAGGAAGGAAACAAAAAAGATCAGAGCAGAAATAAATGAAATAGAGACCAGAAAAACAATATAAAAGATCAAAGAAACTAAAAATTGCTTTGTGAAAAGATAAACAAAATTCACAAACCATTAGCTAGACTAAATAAGAGAAAACTCAAAAAAGAAATAAAAGATGAGATGTTACATCTGATGACACAGAAACACAAAGACAATAAGAGACAACTATGGGGGAGAAGGGGCAAGATGGAGGAAGAGTAAGACACGGAGATCACCTTCCTTCCCACAGATACAGTAGAAATACATCTACATGTGGAACTGCTCCTACAGAACACCCACTGAATGCTGGCAGAAGACGTCAGACCTCCCAAAAGGCAAGAAAATCCCCACGTACTTGGGTAGGGCAAAAGAAAAAAGAAATAACAGAGACAAAAGAATAGGGACGGGACCTGCACCAGTAGGAGGGAGCTGTGAAGGAGGAAAGGTTTCCACACACTAGGAATCCCCTTCGTGGGCAGAGACTGTGGGTGGCAGAGGGGGGAAGCTTCGGAGCCACGGAGGAGAGCGCAGCCACAGGGGTGCGGAGGGCAAAGCGGAGAGATTCCCGCACGGAGGATCGGTGCCGAGTAGCACTCATCAGCCCGAGAGGCTTGTCTGCTCACCCGCCGGGGTGGGCGGGGGCTGGGAGCTGAGGCTCCGGCTTCGGTGCTAGCCGGGAGGGAGTCCGGGAAAAAGTCTGCAGCTGCCGAAGAGGCAAGAGACTTTTTCTTGCCTCTTTGCTTTGAGGCGCGCAAGGAGAGGGGATTCAGAGCGCCGCCTAAACGAGCTCCAGAGACGGGCGCGAGCCACGGCTATCAGCGCGGACCCCAGAGGCGGGCGCAAGCTGCGGCTATCAGGGCGCATCCCACAGCAACAGGGGCGCAGAGGGAAAAACGGAGAGATTCCTGCACAGAGGCTCAGCGCCGAGCAGCGCTCACCAGCCCGAGAGGCTTGTCTACTCACCCGCCAGGTCAGGCGGGGGCTGGGAGCTGAGGCTCGGGCTTCGGTGCTAGCCGGGAGGGAGTCCGGGAAAAAGTCTGCAGCTGCCAAAGAGACTTTTTCTTGCCTCTTTGTTTCGCGGTGCGCAAGGAGAGGGGATTCAGAGTGTCGCCTAAACGAACTCCAGAGGCGGGTGCAAGCCATGGCTAACAGCGCGGACCCCAGAGACGGGCGCGAGCCGCGGTTATCAGCGTGGACCCCAGAGACGGGCAGGAGACGCTAAGACTGCTGCTGCCGCCACCAAGAAGCCTGTGTGCGAGCACAGGTCACTCTCCAAACCACCCCTCCCGGGAGCCTGTGCAGCCTGCCATGGCCAGGGTCCCGAGATCCAGGGACAACTTCGCCAGGAGAACACACGGCGTGCCTCAGGCTGCTGCAACGTTACGCTGGCCTCTGCCGCCACAGGCTCGTCCTGCATCCGTGCCCCTCCCTCCCCCCCCTCCCCGTCCTGAGTGAGCCAGAGCCCCCAAAGCAGTTGCTCCTTTAACCCCGTTCTGTCTGGGCGGGGAACAGAAGCCCTCAGGCGACCTACATGCAGAGGCAGGTCCAAATCCAAAGCTGAACCCTGGGACCTGTACTAACAAAGAAGAGAAAGGGAAATCTCTCCCAGCATCCTCAGAAGCAGCGGATTAAAGCTCCACAAACAACTTGATGTGCTTGCATCTGTTGAATACCTGAATAGACAACGAATCATCCCAAATTCAAGAGGTGGACTTTGGGAGCAGGATATATTAATTTTTCCCCTTTTCCTTTTTTTGTGAGTGTATATGTGTATGCTTCTGCGTGAGATTTTGTCTGTATAGATGTGCTTTCACCATTAGTCCTAGGGTAAGGTCCATCCGGTTTTTTTTTTGTTTTTTTTTTTCTTTTTTTCTTTTTTTACTTAAAAAAAATTTTTTTCCTAATAAATGTTTTCTTAATAATTTTTTCCTTATTTTCTATTTTTAGAAATTAAAAAAAATTTTTAATAAGTTTATTCATATTTTTTATTTTTAAAAAATTAAAAATTCTTTTTCTTAATAAATTTTTTTCTTAATAATTTTTTTTCTTATTTTTTACTATAAAAATTAATAAATCTATTTTTAAAAATTAAAAAAAATTTTTTTCTGAATACATTTATTCTTAATAATTTTTTTCTTATTTTTTATTATAATAGCTTTATTTTATTTTATTTTATCCTCTTTCTTTCTTTCTTTCTATTTTTCTCTCCCTTTTATTCTGAGTCGTGTGGATGAAAGGCTCTTGGTGCTCCAGCCAGGCATCAGGGCTGTGCCTCTGAGGTGGGAGAGCCAACTTCAGGACACTGGTCCACAAGAGACCTCCCAGCTCCACGTAATACCAAACGGCGAAAATCTCTCAGAGATCTCCATCTCAACACCAAGACCCAGCTTCACTCAACGACCAGCAAGCTACAGTGCTGGACACCCTATGCCAAACAACTAGCAAGACAGGAACACAGCCCCATCCATTAGCAGAGAGGCTGCCTAAAATCACAATAAGGCCACAGACACCCCAAAACACACCACCAGACGTGGACGTGCCCACCAGAAAGACAAGATCCAGCCTCATCCACCAGAACACAGGCACTAGTCCCCTCCACCAGGAAGCCTACACAACCCACTGAACCAACCTTAGCCACTGAAGACAGATACCAAAAACAACGGGAACTACGAACCTGCAGCCTGTGAAAAGGAGACCCCAAACACAGTAAGATAAGCAAAATGAGAAGACAAAAAACCACACAGCAGGTGAAGGAGCAGGGTCAAAACACACCAGACCTAACAAATGAAGAGGAAATAGGCAGTCTACCTGAAAAAGAATTCAGAATAATGATAGTAAAGATGATCCAAAGTCTTGGAAATAGAATAGACAAAATGCAAGAAACATTTAACAAGGAGGTAGAAGAACTAAAGAGGAACCAAGCAACAATGAAAAACACAATAAATGAAATTAAAAATACTCTAGACGGGATCAATAGCAGAATAACTGAGGCAGAAGAAAGGATAAGTGACCTGGAAGATAAAATAGTGGAAATAACTACTGCAGAGCAGAATAAAGAAAAAAGAATGAAAAGAACTGAGGACAGTCTCAGAGACCTCTGGGACAACATTAAACGCACCAACATTCGAATTATAGGGGTCCCAGAAGAAGAAGAGAAAAAGAAAGGGACTGAGAAAATATTTGAAGAGATTATAGTTGAAAACTTCCCTAATATGGAAAAGGAAATAGTTAATCAAGTCCTGGAAGCACAGAGAGTCCCATACAGGATAAATCCAAGGAGAAACACGCCAAGACACATATTAATCAAACTATCAAAAATTAAATATAAAGAAAACATATTAAAAGCAGCAAGGGAAAAACAACAAATAACACACAAGGGAATCCCCATAAGGTTAACATCTGATCTTTCAGCAGAAACTCTGCAAGCCAGAAGGGAGTGGCAGGATATACTTAAAGAGATGAAGGAGAAAAACCTACAACCAAGGTTACTCTACCCAGCAAGGATCTCATTCAGATTTGATGGAGAAATTAAAACCTTTACAGACAAGCAAAAGTTGAGAGAGTTCAGCACCACCAAACCAGCTTTACAGCAAATGCTAAAGGAACTTCTCTAGGCAAGAAACACAAGAGAAGGAAAACACCTACAATAACAAACACAAACTATCTAAGAAAATGGGAATAGGAACATACATATCGATAATTACCTTAAAGGTAAATGGATTAAATGCTCCCACCAAAAGACACAGACTGGCTGAATGGATACAAAAGCAAGATCCATATATATGCTGTCTACAAGAGACCCACTTCAGACCTAGAGACACTTACAGACTGAAAGTGAGGGGATGGAAAAAGATATTCCATGCAAATGGAAATCAAAAGAAAGCTGGAGGAGCAATTCTCATATCAGACAAAATAGACTTTAAAATAAAGACTATTACAAGAGACAAAGAAGGACACTCTATAATGATCAAGGGATCGATCCAAGAGGAAGGTATAACAATTGTAAATATTTATGCACCCAACATAGGAGCACCTCAATACATAAGGCAACTACTAACAGCCATAAAAGGGGAAATCGACAGCAACACAATCATAGTAGGGGACTTTAACACCCCACTTTCACCAATGGACAGATCATCCAAAATGAAAATAAATAAGGAAACACAAGCTTTAAATGATACATTAAACAAGATGGACTTAATTGATATTTATAGGACATTCCACCCAAAAACAACAGAATACACATTTTTCTCAAGTGCTCATGGAACATTCTCCAGGATAGATCATATCTTGGGTCACAAATCAAGCCTTGGTAAATTTAAGAAAATTGAAATCGTATCAAGTATCTTTTCCGACCACAACGCTATGAGACTAGATATCAATTACAGGAAAAGATCTGTAAAAAATACAAACACATGGAGGTTACACAATACACTACTTAATAACGAAGTGATCACTGAAGAAATCAAAGGGGAAATCAAAAAATACCTAGAAACAAATGACAATGGAGATACGACGACCCAAAACCTATGGGATGCAGCAAAAGCAGTGCTAAGAGGGAAGTTTCTAGCAATACAAGCCTACATCAAGAAACAGGAAACATCTCGAATAAACAACCTAACCTTGCACCTAAAGCAATTAGAGAAAGAAGAGCAAAAAGCCCCAAAGCTAGCAGAAGGAAAGAAATCATAAAGATCAGATCAGAAATAAATGAAAAAGAAATGAAGGAAACAATAGCAAAAATCAATGAAACTAAAAGCTGGTTCTTCGAGAAGATAAACAAAATTGATAAACCATTAGCCAGACTCATCAAGAGAAAAAGGGAGAAGACTCAAATCAATAGAATTAGAAATGAAAAAGGAGAAGTAACCACTGACACTGCAGAAATACAAACGATCATGAGAGATTACTACAAGCAACTCTATGCCAATAAAATGGACAACCTGGAAGAAATGGACAGATTCTTAGAAATGCACAACCTACCGAGACTGAACCAGGAAGAAATAGAAAATATGAACAGACCAATCACAGGCAGTGAAATTGAAACTGTGATTAAAAATCTTCCAACAAACAAAAGCCCAGGACCAGATGGCTTCACAGGCGAATTCTATCAAACATTTAGAGAAGAGCTAACACCTATCCTTCTCAAACTCTTCCAAAATATTGCAGATGGAGGAACACTCCCCAACTCATTCTACGAGGCCACCATCACCCTGATACCAAAACCAGACAAAGATGTCACAAAGAAAGAAAACTACAGGCCAATATCACTGATGAAAATAGATGCAAAAATCCTCAACAAATTACTAGCAAACAGAATCCAACAGCACATTAAAAGGATCATACACCATGATCAAGTGGGGTTTATTCCAGGAATGCAAGGATTCTTCAATATACACAAATCAATCAACGTGATACATCATATTAACAAACTGAAGGAGAAAAAACCATATGATCATCTCAATAGATGCAGAGAAAGCTTTCGACAAAATTCAACACCCATTTATGATAAAAGCCCTGCAGAAAGTAGGCATAGAGGGAACTTTCCTCAACATAATAAAGGCCATATATGACAAACCCACAGCCAACATTGTCCTCAATGGTGAAAAACTGAAACAATTTCCACTAAGATCAGGAACAAGACAAGGTTGCCCACTCTCACCACTATTATTCAACATAGTTTTGGAAGTGTTAGCCACAGCAATCAGAGAAGAAAAAGAAATAAAAGGAATCCAAATCGGAAAAGAAGAAGTAAAGCTGTCACTGTCTGCAGATGACATGATACTATACACAGAGAATCCTAAAGATGCTACCAGAAAACTACTAGAGCTAATCAATGAATTTGGTAAAGTAGCAGGATACAAAATTAATGCACAGAAATCTCTTGCATTCCTATATACTAATGATGAAAAATCTGAAAGTGAAATTAAGAAAACACTCCCGTTTACCATTGCAACAAAAAGAATAAAATATCTAGCAATAAACCTACCTAAGAAGACAAAAGACCTGTATGCAGAAAACAATAAGACACTGATGAAAGAAATTAAAGATGATACAAATAGATGGAGAGATATACCATGTTCTTGGATTGGAAGAATCAACATTGTGAAAATGACTATACTACCCAAAGCAATCTACAGATTTAATGCAATCCCTATCAAACTACCACAGGCACTTTTCACAGAACTAGAACAAAAAATTTCACAATTTGTATGGAGACACAAAAGACCCCGAATAGCCAAAGCAATCTTGAGAACGAAAAATGGACCTGGAGGAATCAGGCTCTCTGACTTCAGACTATATTACAAAGCTACAGTAATCAAGACAGTTTGGTACTGGCACAAAAACAGAAATATAGATCAATGGAACAGGATAGAAAGCCCAGAGATAAATCCATGCACATATGGTCACCTTATCTTTGATAAAGGAGGCAAGCATATACAGTGGAGAAAAGACAGCCTCTTCAATAAGTGGTGTTGGGAAAACTGGACAGGTACATGTAAAAGTATGAAATTAGAACACTCTCTGACACCATACACAAAAATAAACTCAAAATGGATTAAAGACCTAAGTGTAAGGGCAGACACTATCAAACTCTTAGAGGAAAACACAGGCAGAACACTCTATGACATAAATCACAGCAAGATTCTTTTTGACCCAGCTCCTAGAGAAATGGAAATAAAAACACAAATAAACAAATGGGACCTAATGAAACTTGAAAGCTTTTGCACAGCTAAGGAAACCATTAACAAGACCAAAAGACAACCCTCAGAATGGGAGAAAATATTTGCAAATGAAGCAACTGACAAAGGATTAATCTCCAAGATTTACAAGCAGCTCATGCAGCTCAATAACAAAAAAACAAACAACCCAATCCAAAAATGGGCAGAAGACCTAAATAGACATTTCTCCAAAGAAGATATACAGATGGCCAACAGACACATGAAAGAATGCTCAACATCATTAATCATTAGAGAAATGCAAATCAAAACTACAATGAGGTATCATCTCACACCCGTCAGAATGGCCATCATCAAAAAATCTACAAACAATAAATGCTGGAGAGGGTGTGGAGAAAAGGGAACACTCTTGCACTGTTGGTGGGAATGTAAATTGATACAGCCACTATGGAGAACAGTATGGAGGTTCCTTAAAAAACTAAAAATAGAACTACCATATGACCCAGCAATCCCACTACTGGGCATATACCCTGAGAAAACCATAATTCAAAAAGAGTCATGTACCAAAATGTTCATTGCAGCTCTATTTACAATAGCCAGGACATGGAAGCAACCTAAGTGTCCATCATCAGATGAATGGATAAAGAAGATGTGGCACATATATACAATGGAATATTACTCAGCCATAAAAAGAAATGAAATGGAGGTATTTGTAATGAGGTGGATGGGGTTAGAGTCTGTCGTACAGAGTGAAGTAAGTCAGAAAGAGAAAAACAAATACAGTATGCTAACACATATATATGGAATCTAAGGGGAAAAAAAATGGTCATGAAGAACCTAGTGGCAAGATGGGAATAAAGACACAGACCTACTAGAGAAGGGACTTGAGGATATGGGGAGGGGGAGGGGTGAGATGTGACAGGGTGAGAGAGTGTCATGGACATATATACACTACCAATGTAAAATAGATAGCTAGTGGGAACCAGCCACATAGCACAGGGAGATCAGCTCGGTGTTTTGTGACCGCCTGGGGGGGTGGGATGGGGAGGATGGGAGGGAGGGAGATGCGGGAGGGAGGATATATGGGAACGTGTGTATATGTGTAGCTGATTTACTTTGCTATAAAGCAGAAACTAACACACCATTGTGAAGCAATTATACTTCAATAAAGATGTTTAAAAAAAAATAGTAAGAGACAACTATGAACAATTATTAGCCAATAGATTGGACAACCTAGAAGAAATGGATAAATTCTTAGAACAAGCAACCTATAGAAGGCGAAAATATAATTGCAAACCATTTACCTGATAAGGGGCTAATAGCCAAAATATACAAGGAACTTATATAACTCAATAGCAAAAATCCAAATAGCCTGATTTAAAAATGGGCAAAGGATTTGAATAGACATTTCCCAAAGACATACAAATGTTCAACAGGTACATGAAAAGGTGCTGAACATCACTAATCATCAGGAAAATGCAAATCAAAACCACAGTGAGATGTCACCTCACACCTGTTGTGATGGCTATCACCAAAAAGACAACAGATAACAAATGCTGACCAGGATGTGGAGAAAAGGGAACCCTTGTACACTGTTGGTGGGAATGTAAATTGGTGCAGCCACTGTGGAAAACAGTATGGAAGTTTTTCAAAAAATTAAAACAGAACTACCATCTGATCCAGCAATCCACTTCTGTATTATATCCAAAGGAAATGAAATAGTATCTTAAAGAGATATCTGCACTCCTTATGTTCACTGCAGTATTATTTACAATAGCCAAGACATGGAAATGATGTAAGTAACCATCAACAAATGAATAAACAGGGTGTGCTATGTATGTATATATATACACATATATACATTTATATACACACATATAATGGAATATTATTCAGCCATAGAAAAAGAAAGAAATGTTACTATTTTCGGCAACATGCATTACAAGCTAAGTGAAATAAACCAAAGAAAGACATACTGTATAGTATTACTTATATGTGGAATCTAAAAAAAAAAAAAAAATCATAGAGAAACAAGAAAGTAGAATGACTGCCAGGGACTAGGGGGTGGGAGAAATGGGGAGAGGTTGATCAAAGGTTACAAACTTTCAGTTAGAAGATGAATAACTTCTGGAGATAAAATGTATAGCATGGTGACTACAGTTAATAATACTCTGTTGTATACCTGAATTTGCTAAGAGAGTAAATTAAGCATTCTCACCAAAAAAAAAAAAAAAAAAAAGGTAATGTGATGAATGTTAATTAACTTATTTGTGTAATCATTTCACCATGTTTGCATTTATCAGATCTTCATGTTGTACACCTTAAATATATTCAGTTTTGTCAATTATACCTCAATAAAGCTGGAAAACATTTATCATTATCTGTGTAGGTGGAAACTAATTAGAATTTAGATTGACTTTCATTTACATTTATAGCAAATAAGGCAATGTGCCCTGGCCTTCCCTGGGAAAAACTGTATTTTCTAACTGAATTTGATAGCCATGAAATGTTAGGCAGTTCCAATATAACTCTCTTCCTTTATTTTTAAGATAAAAACAGCCATGGGCTCTGTTGGGCATGGTAAGGACATAAGTTTTTATGCCCATTTGTATTTTCCCTTTGGTACTAAGGCATGGAGTCTAGAGTCAGTGAGCCTTCTTCATTTTAACTCCCAACTCCCTCGCTTACTATCTGTATCTCAGCAACTGTTTCCTCCCCCACTGCCCTTCTGCACCACAGAAAGCACAGCCCTGCCTTGTGCTGAGCTGAATAGCCCAGGAAATGCTTGACTTCGAAGCTGTTCTTTGTTCTCTAATTTATATTGAAGGAAAACAATTCTCCCACATTACAGAAAGGCAAGCAAGAATCCCAGGAGTCTCTTTACATCTTTATAACAACCCACCCTGGTGAGACCTGAGACCAGGATGAATTAAATCCAGTACCCAATACACACATCCCTACTACATGCAACAATTCTATTTGCTATTCTAGAAAAGCCTTGCTAAACATATCTGCCTTACGATGACATCTGCTGGGAGTTTCTGGCACTGGAAGAAAAAAAGGCCAAATATCTGATATTAACAGCACTGCCCAGGGAGAAGAGAACTTAACCGCATCAAGAGTCAATGTCTTAAATGATCTTTCAAACTGGGAATTGCATTGTTAAAAAATAATAGAATAAAATAGACCACAGGTGAGCCCATAATACCAGATGCTGAGCTATGAAACAGAACCCAAAACACGAATTAACATTCTAACACTGTTATCCAGCTTTTAAACATCCATCTAGAAAGAAAAGGATGAAATATATGACATTCTTCTTGGATGTGCTTGTACTTCAAAGAGTTTCTCAATGCTGAAAAATTGTCATTTTCTTTCAAAAGTATCAAAGTATTTATTGAGCTTGATTATTCTTCATATTTAAAGAACAACTGCTATAAGTTTAGGTCAGACATCTTCAAGGGTTGGTTAAAAGCATTCTTCTTCTAACCTCAGGCTTAAATTCCAGTTGAGGGTGTGGCCAAGGCAGAGAATGGAAAGACCATGAGAATGAATCTTCCAGCAAGCCACTGACCTGTCCCTTCAGTGATGCTTAATTAAGATGATGGTTAAATTAAGATGAATACGAACGTTTCCCTGTAGAAGTAACCTAAGTTACAAGAGAGCACACTGTTGGGATGGGGTCTCCTATCATTCTCTCCCGTGGAAGAGCAGACACTTGAATGAAGGAGGAATTGTAGGAGTCCACAGATGAATCATAAAGTCAAAATGGGGGGCTTCCCTGGTGGCAAAGTGGTTGAGAATCTGCCTGCCAATGCAGGGGACACGGGTTCGAGCCCTGGCCTGGGAAGATCCCACATGCCACGGAGCAACTGGGCCCGTGAGCCACAACTACTGAGCCTGCGTGTCTGGAGCCTGTGCTCCGCAACAAGAGAGGCCGCGACAGTGAGAGGCCCGCGCACCGCTATGAAGAGTGGCCCCCGCTTGCCACAACTAGAGAAAGCCCTTGCACAGAAACGAAGACCCAACACAGCCAAAAATTAATTAATTAATTAATTAAAAAAAAAAAAAAAAAGAAAGTCAAAATGTATTATAACATGGACAAGTTATAATTTGACTTAATTGTCCCCGCTAAAGCAGATTAACACTAGATGCAATTAACCTATGTATTAGCTCAAAGTCCAATCTTCAGCTGCGGGTCAGTCAAAAGATTCATGTACCTAGATAGTTTTCATCATTCATTAAGGAAAATTCAAATTGGTATCATGTATTTGAGACTGTTAGACAAATTCTCTTTCCCCTGTTTTGTTCAGAGTAATAATTGGGACCATTCTTTAACATGTGATTGGAGATAAATCTAAACTAAGAAATGCCTGAACTTAATAACATTGCAATCTTGGGATTTCCAAAAAGAATGGAAAAAAAAATTATAAGACAAATTGGACAAGTCTTCTGAGAAAATGCCCTGGGCTGTAAGAAAACCTCATCCCATAGTCCTTTGCTTCTACTTTAAAAGCTAGCACCCCATAACTGTGATGTCCAGATTTCAGTTTCATTTTCGTATTTAAGGACATGAAGAAACACAGTATTGAATCTAATAAAGTCTGAAGGCTTTGCTTCTAGCAAGACTCAAGTTATTCACCCATGACTGGCATGGGGTGAAAGAATATAATATATTAGTATACATTCAAAAATCCCCTTTTTTTTTTCCATAAATTGAGCTCAATTTGAGGTAAGGCTGTATAAGACCAAAGACTGTGTCCAGCTTCATTCAGTGCCATATCCCCTGTGCATGAATGTCTGTGGAACTGAACCGGAAGCCTCTTCCTATGAAATAGCTACTTTCATACTTCTCAGCTACTTTGTAAACTTGGGACCTGATATATCTGCGTCTCAAAGCAAATTTTTCCAAGTTCTTTCTGACTCTCATTGCTTCCCCATCCTTCTCCAAGATCTACAGATTCCAGAGGTTCCCCCTCACCGTCCCCCCTGCCCAGCTAGTCTGGGTCTCTCTTACACCACTCTGGTTGTAGAAAGAGGCCTCTGATTCTTACATAGGCCATCTGCCTCCTTGAACCAAAGACCTCTCTGCTGAATGAGTCCTTTGGCATCAGGACTCCGGGAGTGAGAGAAAAGAGGAATGAGGAGCTTTTGCAGCCATCGGACTGGAGGCAAACCATACAAAGGAGCCTCCAAGGAAAGGTTCACCCAAAAGGTAATTTTTGAAATGGCTCTTGAAAGATAAGTAGGGGCATGATGGGAGGAAGCCAGGAAAATTCTAGGCTGTCTGTTGAATCCATGTCAGACGTTACTACGTGCATATAAATCAATTAAAAATTACAGGCAGCAATGAAGACCCAACACAGCCAAAAATAAATAAATAAATGTATAAAGAAAAATTACAAACGTTATGCATAACGGAAGAAAAGACTATTCAAACAGCCTTACAGTTAAGTATACTCATTTCTCTTACCTGATTATTCACAATACTCAAATATCTGAATGCCTGTCTGCTTGCTATACGAACAGAAAACTAGAGTGACTGCATACTCAGATTAAGCTGAAAAAGTTTTGCCTGTGAACATAATAAAAAATTTTGTTAATGCTGTGTCTGAAGGTTTTTGCTGATCATTTTTAAAAGCAGCCAATTTGACTAAAGAAGTTATTTCGCAATTGTGCAGTTATTTTATGCCTTCTTCTGCATGAGATGGTCTCTTCTTAAGGAGAAAATTTCTAAATAATCCGCAAAGGAAATAGTGTTCTTTTAGGCTACTTCTATACATACTTACCAAATCTGCCCTTCTGCTATTTCCCAGCCACTACCAAATTCTATCTCCTTATTCTGCATTATTGCCACAGCCTTGGCTCCTGAACTTATGCACACCCTACCAAAATAAAACGTTAGCACTTTATTCCTGGGCACACATAAAAATGTTGTAATGTTTCCTAATTTTTTGCAAGTTCAAGCCACTCCCTAGACCTCAATCCACTCTGTGCATTTTTTTTTTTTAATAAATTTATTTATTTATTTATTTTTATTTTTGGCTGTGTTGGGTCTTCGTTTCTGTGCGAGGGCTTTCTCTAGTTGCTGCGAGCAGGGGCCACTCTTCATCGTGTTGGCGTGGGCCTCTCACCGTCGCGGCCTCTCCTGTTTCGGAGCATAGGCTCCAGACGCGCAGGCTCAGTAGTTGTGGCTCACGGGCCCAGTTGCTCCGCGGCATGTGGGATCTTCCCAGACCAGGGCTTGAACCCATGTCCCCTGCATTGGCAGGCAGACTCTCAACCACTGTGCCACCAGCGAAGCCCCACTCTGTGCATTTTATATTCCACTATTTCCCACTACATAGGCTTTGTTCTGTCAACACACTGCCCTACTAGCATGGACTTCTAGTGTCCATTTTAATCACTTCACTCCTTCATTGACCTCACCTAGAACTCTCTGCTCTCCACTCCACTACCTATTCAGATCCTACCCACACTTCAAGATTCACCTTAAGCTATATCTGAGAGCTTCAAGTGTTGAAGATCTCTCCTACCCTTCTCAACAGGACTTAGGCCCATGACCAAATATCTACTGTTCACATGCAGAAGCTAATCGTAAAACAGTGAAATGAACAATTTTAATCATCTTAATCAAACGAATATTATTTCTATATAGGCAATTCAGCTTCACTTAGTACCCAATACTAGTAATCAGCACTTCTCCCCATTAGTATAACTCAGATTCTCAAAATAAACTGCCTTTCAAAATCAACTATAAAGCCTATAGAAGGATAGAGATCTTGACCCCTCCCTAAGATTATGATTCAGAAGGTCTGGGGAAAATATATTTTCAAGTAGCTCCAGAGGTGTTTCTGACATCCACCTAAGTCCAGGACATTGTTTTTCTAAGGAAGATTCCAGCTGATTGTTTATCAATTGACACACAAATGACTCCCCAGGAGTCAAAGAAGCCATACAAACAACAGGAGATTGGGGTTGATCCACTGATTAAACAAAAAGCAAAAAGTTTTGCCTTTACATACCAAAATTCAGCAGACACTACACGGGTGATCAAATAATTCAGAATACATACTTTGTTACTAAAGTTACTCAAACTGGCAGAGGTTCCCTATCATGACTGTGCCCAGAATAATCTGGAAACAAATGTATATACACACTGACCCACTGAACCAGAAACTCTCGGAATGGGATCTGGGGATCTAGACGCTCATTAATCTCCAGGCGATTCTTTTTAGAAGAAAGATTTGGAAATCTCAGGCCATCCCAAGTTAATAGCTATATTCCCTTTAGTCAGATTTTTGCCTTAAAAGAGCAGCCTGGTAAGTCTGAAGCCAATTCCACTAGACCTTCCTGCTATGAGTTCTTCCCAACGGCATTCCAGAAATCCATATTTGGACTGCTAACGACATAAGGAAGTAATAAACGATTGCTGTGGACAAAGACAAAAATTTGGTTTTGGTTAGCTGATATTCTTTCATCTTTCCAATGGCCATCACAATGATTGCTTAACTAAGCTATTTTAATGGCATGAGCATTAGTGTGTTGTTCTAAAATCTTTCCATTGGCCATGACTCCAGCGTATATACCATTCCTCTTGCCTAGAAATAACCTAATATCCCGCTGTACAGATGACAAAAAAAAAGCAGCTGAAAGGTTTACTTTAAGTGCTTCATAGAGTAAATATCTTAACTGGGTATTCATATCATGAGCTATCCCCCTCTTTAAATTCACTTGGAGACAGTTTTCTCTCAATTGCAAAAATAACCATTATGAAACTTCTATTTTAATTACAACACAGGAGATATTTTGCTGTACACCAACCAACAAAGAAGAAGTGTGTTTGCCAGTTGGTATTTTGCCCTTATTCTACAAAATTGGAAATGGAAACTGCGGCCTTGATGAAAACATTGAAATTCCAGTAAGTAGGATTAGTCATACTTTTTGGGTACCAGGGTTAGATTTCAAACGGCAAGGAAAAGTTCCCTGAGCTACTAGTAGAAGAAAACATTCTCAAAGGAAAATAACAAGAGCCAAAGCGGGATGAGTAACACTGGACCTTTGAAAGGCCGGGATCTGAGCAAACGGCCTTCTCCCAGAGGAGAAGCTTCTCACCAAAGAGCTGGCCCCCGGTGCTGTCTAGCTTGCTTTGAGGCAGCAAGCCTAAAATCTTCAGGGAGAAGGCAAATTAATGAAAACCTTTTTGGCTTAACTCCTCACAGCCTGGGAACTGCTGCAATCAAATCAAGAAGCTCTGACCAACGGAGTTTTAAATGAGACCCCGGCCAGAGAAGGTGGAAGGGCATCAATTGTAACAGATTGCTGACAGGCCTGGGGGCCTCCAGCTGCCTCACTCACTCTTTTAGTGAGTGCCTGGGGGCTTTTTACTTCCACTCTCAATAAGGTCTCATTTTGGGGAGGCAACATTTGGACCTCCTTCTTTGTTTTGTGTGTTAGGGCAGTTATCATTTTAACTGCAGGAAAAAATTTTCATTATAAACAAAAGAGTAGGTAGGTAAAAGGATGAGCCAGGGATCAAAAAATCTGCACTGTCACCCACATAATTCAGAGAGAGAAACAGACAAGCAGAGAGAGAAATAGGGTAGACATTTAGAAGTCCTAAGCATTTAATTAAACTAAGATTTATACATGTTCCATACATCTCATAATCCTTCAGAGCAGTGGAGTATAAAATAACCCTGCTGCAGTATGATATTAAGTGTCTTAAATGCCAATGGCAAAGTTTAGAGTATTTATGTGTTTTTCTTTCAAACCATCGATGCACTCCAAGTAATCCCTTTTGAAGCCATCAAATCCCCTCACAACTCACACAGAAGATTCAAGTCTTACTGTACTTCTACTAAATCCTTCTCAAACAGATGAGCAAAAATAGTAAGCTCTTGGTAAACCTGAGGCGAGGCCTGCTGCCGTGCCCTGTTCTGCTCAGTCTGGGTGGCATTTGTTCCCATCCATAAACAGGATAAATATGAGAACTGATTGCCCACCTATCTTACAGTCTGACAGTGGCCATGAACTTTCATGGTGGCACATTGCTCCTTACATGCCTCTTCCTCTTACCAAGTCAGTCTCTAATACGTAGTTCTGCATAAACATTTGGGTTAGTTTCCTAGGGCTGCCATAACAAAGTACCACAAAATGGGCGGCTTAAAACAGAGATTTATTGTCTCCCAGTTTTTGAGGCTGGAAGTCTGAGTTCAAGGTGTTGGTAGGGTTGGTTCCTTCTGAGGGCTGTGAGGGAAGGCTCTGTTTCAGGCCTCTCTCTCTGGTTGTAATGGCCATCTTCTCCTTGTCTCTTCACATCATCTTCCCTCTATGTGTATCTTTGTCCAAGTTTCCCCTTTTTATCAGGACAAAAGTCATGTTGGATTAGGGCCCACCTAATGACCTCACTTTTATTTGATTACCTCTATAAAGATGCTATCTCCACATAAGGTCACATGTTGAGGTCCTGGGGGATAAGACTCCAATATCTAAATTTTGGTCAAAATTCAACCCAGAACAATCCTCTGTCCGACCTTATACAGTACACACTAATGCTAGGACTTCCCTGGTGGTCCAGTGGTTAAGACGCCGCACTTCCACTGCACAGAGCATGGGTTCGATCCCTGGTCAGGAAACTAAGATCCCACATGCTGTATGGCATAGCCAAAAAACTAAATTTTAGAAAAATTTATAAAAAAAAGAAAAGAAAAAAAAAAGACTCAAACAAAAAACTTAGTCCCCAACCTGATCCAAAAATATTACTAGACATGAAAAGAGGCAGGGAAATATAAACCATACCGAGAAAAAAATCAGTCAGTAGAAACAGATAAAAAATATAATATCAGAAATAAAAATTTTACTGGATGGAATCAACAGCAGATCAGACACTGCAGAAGAAAACATCAGCAAATGTGAAAACAGCAGTAGAAACTATCTAATATGAAGCGTAAAGAGAAAAAAATACTAAAAAACAAAACAAAGCTTTAATGATCCATGGGACAATATTAACAGCTTTAACATAACTGTAGTTGGAGTCCCAGAAGGAGGAGGAAAAGCGAAAAGAATATTTGAAGAAATAATGGTTGAAAATATTCCAAAATTGATGAAAAGTATGAATTCACAAATTTAAGAGACTCAACAAAACCTAAGGAAAAATACAAAGAAAATCACACTGAAGGAAAACATAATCAAATTGCTTAAAGCCAGTAATAAAGAGGAAATATTTAAAAAGAGCCAGAGGAATAAAGACACATTAAATACAGAGGAACAAAGCTAAGAATATCACAGACTTCTCATCAGAAGCTATATAAACTAGAATACAATGAAAGAGCATGTTAAAGTGCTGAAAGAATAAATGAATATTCACAGTAAACAAAAGCAAAAATGGACAAATGGTCTGCATCAAACTTAAAAACTTTTTTTTTTAACATCTTTATTGGAGTATAATTGCTTTACATTGTTGTGTTAGTTGCTGCTGTATAACAAAGTGAATCAGCTATACTTATACATATATCCCCATATCTCCTCCCTCTTGTGTCTCCCTCCCACCGTCCCTATCCCACCCCCCTAGGTGGTCACAAAGCACCGAGCTGATCTCCCTGTGCTATTTGGCTGCTTCCCACTAGCTATCTATTTTACATTTGGTAGTATATATAAGTCCATGCCACTCTCTCACTTTGTCCCAGCTTACCCTTCCCCCTCAAATCCATTCTCTACATCTGTGTCTTTATTCCTGTCCTGCCCCTAGGTTCTTCAGAACCATTTTTTTTTTTAGATTCCACATATATGTGTTAGCATACGGTATTTCTTTTTCTTTTTCTGACTTACTTCACTCTGTATGACAGACTCTAGGTCCATCCAGCTCACTACAAATAACTCAATTTCGTTTCTTTTATGGCTGAGTAATATTCCATTGTATATATGTGCCACATCTTCTTTATCCATTCACCTGTCGATGGACACTTAGGTTGCCTCCAAGTCCTGGCTATTATAAATAGAGCCACAATGAACATTGTGGTACATGACTCTTTTTGAATGATGGTTTTCTCAGGGTATATGACCTGTATCAATTTACATTCCCACCAACAGTGCAAGAGGGTTCCCTTTCCTCCACACCCTCTCCAGCATTTATTGTTTGTAGATTTTTTGATGATGGCCATTCTGACTGGTGTGAGGTGATACCTCATTAAACTTAAAAACTTTTATTCATCAAAGTACACAACAGAATAAAAAGGCAACCTATGGAATAGGAGAAAATATTAATATTTGCAAATCATTTATCTGATAAGAGGTATCCAGAAAGCCATTAAGACAGCTTCTACTAAACAAAACAAAAAAGGAAACAAATGTTGGTGGATATGTGGAGAAGTTGGAACCCTTGCTCCAACCCTGTTGATGTGATTGTAAAATGGTACAACTGCTACGGAAAACAGTATGACAGTACCTAAAAAAATAAAAAATAAAGCTACCATATGACTCAGCAATCCCACTTCTGAGTAGATATCCAAAAGAATTGAAAGCAGGGCCTCAAAGAGATATTTGCATATCTACACTCATAGCAGCCTTGTTTATAATAGCCAAGAAGTGGAAGCAACCCAAATGTCCATCAAAAGATAAATGAATAAATAAAATATGGTATACACATAGAATGGAACACTATGCAGCCTGAAAAAGAAAAGAAATCCTGTCACATGCTGCAACATGGATAAACCTTGAGGACATTATGTTAAGTGAAATAATCCAGTCACAAAAGGACAAATACTATATAATTCTACTTATATGAGGTTCCTCAATAGTCAAAATCATAGAAATAGAAAGTAGAATGGGTTTAGGCTTGGGGGAGGGAGAAAGGAAAACTGTTTTTAATGGGTACAGAGTTTCAAATTTGCAAGATGAAAAAGTTCTGGAGATCTATTTTACAGTCATGTAAATATACTTAACACTACTGAACTATACACTTAAAATGGTTCAGATAGTAAATTTTACATGTTTTTTTAACCACAATAAAAAAAAGAACAAATGTTAACCTAGAATTATATACCCTGTGAAAATATCTTTAAAAATGAAGGCAAGATAAAGAGACTTTTTAGAAAAATAAAAGCTGAGAGAATCACTACCTAATCTGCACTTTGAGAAACATTAAAGGATATTTTTCAGGCAAAAAGAAAATGATACTAGATGGAAATCTGGATCCACACAAAGGAATAAAGAATGCCAGAAATAGTAAATATGCTGGTAAATAAAAAGCTCTTATTCTCATTTGTTAATTTCTTTAAAAGATAATTGACTAAAGCAAAAACAATATATTATAAGGATATACATAGAAATAAAATTTATGACAACAAAAGCATCAAGAATGGGAGAGAGAAATGAAAATATACTGCTGTGAGATTTATAAATTATATATAACATTGTGATATAACATTATTTGAAAGTTGGTTGTGATAAATTAAAAATGCATATTATAACTCATAGAGTAACTTCTAAAAATATAAAACAGGAATAGCTAATAAGCCAATAGTGAAGATAAAATTAAATCCAGAAAAATACTCAATCCAAAAGAAGGCAGAAAAGAGGAGGAAAAAACAGATGGTACAAATAAAAACAAATAGCAAAATGGAATATTTAAAACTAATTCATATTGTTATTTGCATTAAATGTAAATAATCTAAACACTAATTAAATGGCAGAGATTATCAGACTAGATAAAAAACTATATGGTACCAAGAAATTCCTTTAAAATATAAAGATACAGATAGTGGGAAATAAAAGAAGGGAAATAGAGCTACCACACAAAAGCTACTAATAAGAAATCTGGAATCTCTATATAAATATTAGAATGGCTGTCAGTGGCTCCATTAGCCAAGCATTACCAAGGTGTCTGCCTCATTCTGTTTTACTAGTTCAACTTTGCAGGCTCACCTTCTTCTACTCACACCACAAATAGTAGCCAGCCTGGCCCAGCCTTAAAACATCTACCGTGAACTTCCTACCCCCTAGTCAATTTTACTTTGAACCAGACCTCATGCCACTGCAGGGTCCTGTTAGGCCATTCTGCTTTGTCAGGGCCACATGCCTTCTTGGTTAAAAACACAACTAGCCCCACATTAACTCAAACTCTCCATCTGTTCCCAACCATCCTTACTTCTCTAGCCCCAGGTATTGAGTTCTAGGTCAAAATCCACGTGGCTTTATCCTAGGTAGCATCTAAGTACTGCCATACTCTGTAGAAACATGCTACAGCAGGAATTAGTTTCTGCTTCCACCACTACAGAAACAAATGAGAGACACGTGGAAAGACAGAAGGGCTCTATCCTTTGCCTAGCACTGCTCACATTCTAACTAAGCTATTTCTACTAAGGTGCCCACATTGGTAACCATATTTTACTTATATCTGCATAGCATATTGCATGTTTCAGAATAGTTTTAGCTACTTCATAATTTCTAGTGTCCTCCTCAGGCTAAGGGTGTAGAGACAGATTGCCAGGGTTTAAATACAGGGTCTATCATGTATTAGCTTTGTAAACTTTGGCTAGTTACTTAAACTCTTTAGGTTTTAACTACTTGTATAGTAGTAGGTGAGCAGACTTCCAATTAAAAGTAGAAAAATGAAACCCAGAGGTATTATACAGGGTGCCTGAAGCTACCTACAGAATAATAGATCATGGATTACAACGCCAAGATTTTCTACGTATTTTGTTACCACTTCTCACCACCCCCATCACTACTTCTCTAGCATCATCTCTTGCCAAGGTTGTTAGTTTTTGAAATGGCTGGCAATGATCTCCACCTCCTGATATTCACACCCTTGTGCAATCTCTTCCCCTTCAGTGTGTGCTGGACTTAATGTCTTATTTCTGACAAATAAGACAAAACTAATGGGATATCACTTCAGAGTTTAGGTTTTAAAATACTTTGACTTCCAAATGAATCTCTCTCTCTCTCTCTCCCCACCCCACCCTCTCTCTGTCTCTCCTTACCCATTTGTTTGCTCTCCTAAAGTAAGCTGCCATGTTACTGTCAGCTCTCCTATGAAGAGGATAGTATGGCAAGAAACCGAGGGTGGTATTTGACCAATATCTAGGGATTAGTCCAACAACCCACAAGGATCTAACTTCCATATGAGTGAGCTTGGAAGTGAATCCTCCCCTAATCAAGCCTTGAGCTGACACCTTGACTGCATCTTTATGAGATACCTTGAGTTAGAGGATCCAGATAAGCCATGCCTAAATTCTTGACTCACAGAAACTGTGAAATGTTTGTCGTTTTAAACTAGCAAGTTTGGAGGTAACTTGTTACGCAGCAATAGATAACTAAGACACCTAGATGACTGCAATAGCCTTCTAATGGGTCTCCTTACTTCTACTGTTGATCATCCAGAGTATAGGCCAGCTTATCCTTATAAGCAAGCCTGATCAAGTTATCCCTCAGCTCAAAATCCTGCAATGGCTCCCTTTTCTTTTAGATTCAAAGTCCTTACATGACCTAAAAGATCCTAAACTCCCCTCTGCTCTGACCACAAATCCTACGACGCATTCACTTGCACACCAGCCCCACAGGCTTCTTGGCTACTCTCACACATGCTGAGTGTGGTCACAAAGGGCCTTCTCATTGGTTACTGCCTTTCCCTGAAATGTTCGTCCACCTCCCCCACCCGACCTAGATATCCACACGACTAACCCCCTTGCCTCCTTTAAATATCTGATCAAAAATCACCTTCTCAGGGAGGCCTAATCTGACCATCCTACTGTAAATTGCCATGTACCTCCCACCCCTCACTCCTAATTTCTCTTTCCCCATAATATCTTTTTTTATTCTTAACACTCATCATCTTCTAACTTAGTGCATATTTTACTTATTATGTCTATTGTTTATTGGCTTTTTCCTCCACAAAAATGTAGACTCCAAGAGAGAAATCTTTTTTTTTTTTTCTGTTTTTTTAGCAGAGGACTAATGAACTACCCTGCACTCAGTAATAATCTAGAAAGAGTTTATTCCTGTACAAAGATCACTATAGTTTTCTTTGAGCACGTAAAAATAGTTACCATGGACTCAAGTCAGATGCACTACTCTTTATAATTACTCTTTATTTAACATCACAGTTTTCAAGATTTTTGAAGCACTAATGAGATTTTATAGTGCCGAAGTCTATAGAGTCTATGGTGATCATGCAAGCAGAAGTAAACCATCTCTTCTATAATTCCCTTTCCAAGGGGCTTTTATCACCACACCAGAACTTTAGAATTAAAAGGATGAAGATAGCTTAAAAACTAAAACCATTGATATAAACTAAAAGCTTGAATGACATTTCCTTATTAGATGTATTAAACAAAATAAAAGCTCACGCTCACCTATGAGAATATATGATAAGAAAAAAAGATATTTGGCTGCCAAATGAATTTTGTACTATTACATACTTGCCTTGCTGTGTGGACGTATGGGATAGTCCCAAGGCATCCTTTATGTTTATCAGAAACTTGATTGTGAAGCAGTAATTCAATTTCTTTGTCCAGTTTTTATGGGCTTATATCAAACCTTGATTCTAAAACCAATTTCCCTGGTAACAGAAGCAGGATTCAGCTTGTCAGGTACCCACAAATAAAGGCCTCTTTCATTCTGCTTACTTCCTTCTAAGTTGAAAGGCCCTCCCTCATCTGTGGTGAGCAACCTGATTCCCAAGGCAGCCTTTGTGTCCAAGTAGGGGTGCAGTATGTTACTTCCAAGTAGGTGAAGGGCAACGACCCCCCACTATGTGTGTTAATAGGCTGCAAAGCTTAACAGTCCCAACTGAAGTGACACCTTTGTGTTTTGATACTTGAAACCTGACTGCCATGTATCTGTACCTCCATCCCTGCCCTTTCCCTCCCAGCTAGGTACACAAGGCTGCAAACACCACACACACACACACACACACACACACACACACACACACACACACACACACACACACACACGGAAGTAATGTGCTTTTCCAAAGCTGCTGTTAGACTCGCTTACATCTCAACAGCTGTGTGGCAATAAGAGAGAGCAAGGGAAATTGAATGTTTTATACCTAACTGTTTTTAAGGCTAATGCAAATGCTTTCTGGGCCCAGCCACAATAATCTCACACTCTCTCTCTCTCTCACTCTCACACACACACACACACACACACACACACACACAAAGGAGAAAATGAAGGCTTGTCCCCAGAGAGAGCTGTTTATGAGTGACATCAAATGAATACAATATGAGTCAATGGAGGCCACACATTTCTTGGGCTAAACAACTTGTAAGGCCCTGGGATGAGATCCAGGACACTGATCTGGGGACATGCAGGCCCTGCCGACATCACTAATTCAGCTGCACATGAGAGGAATGTAGTTACCTGGATGTACAAGCAGATTTGCCTTGAGAAGCTTCTCCCAGAGCAGCCCCCGGTCCCCAGAAACCCATACGTAGGTGAGGGAAGGGTGGACAGAAGATGAAGAAGGGGAAGCACAGGTGTGAGGGATGGGGGCAGCCTGCATATTATCCTTGAAAACAACTAATCACACCTAATTGCTTGAGAAGAAGCCAGTCCCAGTAGCTCGCCTCAGCCCCATCTCAGTCTTTGATGGCCCCTCCTCGAGGCAGGGACATCACATTTCAGGCTGAACATTCATCTATTCAGAAAATATTTATTGAGAGCTGAGTATGTGTTGGGGGTGGAGGCACAGTAGGAAAGCAGGCAGTCAAGGTTCCTGCCCCCGTGAAGCCGTAGGTGCAAATGCTGGAGCCACTCAGCCTGGGTTCGAATCATGACTCTCCCACTTATCAACGGTGTGAGTTTTGGGAAATTTGCTTAATTTTTCTAAGCTTCGGTTTTCTCCTTGATAAAATAGGGATTAAAATATTACTTATCACCAAAGGCTATTGTGAGGATCAAGTGACATAAACATCAAGTGCTTTAGAACACTGTCAGGCATGTGCAATGTTAGCTATTGTCACCTATTACTGTCACTATGGTCACCAGCCTAGGGGCTGGGTGTACAGAAGAAGACAAAGCACATGGTCCATGCCATTACGACACTTATACTCCACTGGAGGTGACAGACAACAGACAAATAATCAAGGAAATATACAGTAGGTCAGCAATATGGATAAACATAAAGGAATAAAGAAAAATAAGAAATAAGGAAATGAAGCGACACTGGGAAAAAAGAAGGGAAACATGATTAGTACAAAGCACCTCCTCTTCTCTAACACACCAGACCTCCAACCTCCAACCGCTGAACAGAATCACCCGGCTCTGCCTTCTTTTTTCACGCAGAAGAAAATAACCCCCTTGGAAGCCATCTCAGTGAAATCCTACAGACTCCTGGGAGTTGACAGTATTGTCTTGTTTATTTTCTCTTAGAAGATTACCATTATTGTGCCACTCAGCAACTATAACTGTAAATCTACTTGGTATCCTAGCAATTTCAAGACACTCCAGTTTAAAAAGTACTACATGGAATGTGTAGTCAGGTGCAGTTTTTTTCTTTTGACTCCATTCATGATAAAAGGCCTGAAAACATGAGCACCAACCAATGTCATATCCCCCCCGTAGGCATACACCCTTGAAAAGACGCGAGACCATAATGCTGCCCTGACTTTGCAAGAAACAGCAGGTAAAGTGGCTTCAAATTGACAAGAAAAACCAAGATACATAGTACAGCTCATTACTCTTACCAATATAATCCCCAGAGAGTATCTTTAAGTGGCCTCTAAAGTTGTATTAATTATTAAATGGAAGCCTCAAGGGCAAGGAAAACCTTCCATTTACAGTTTTATTTACCCTCATCACCTGCTGTTTGCTCAGGGTTTATTTAAAGTCATAATCACGTCTCCTGTGATGGAGGATTTGGGCTGCTTTGTGGTCACATGTGGAAAATATTATATATCCACATCAAATGTGCATGTGGTCTCCCTTAGTAGAAACCGATGTCATGTCCCTTGAATTAGACCATGTTGCCCCTGTGCACACATAAGATTGAAGTCTACAGGGAGTCCTCAAGAAAAAGTAATTCCTTAAATGATCCACAAGGAGAGAAGAGTTACTTAGACCTTTACTAGCACTTTGTAATCATTGCTCATCACCAAAACACAAACAAAAGAACAAAAACTTATAGAGTAAAAGAATAAAAACATGTACTGATTTGCAATATTATTTTGGTCCAGAAGTTTGCTCTGCTTTATCCATGCAAGAACAATGAGGAGATTCCGCAACACCTGTTAAACACTGAGAACCCCAAAGCTCCCTCTGTGTCTACCGGAGAGAAGAAAAAGGGATTTGTCCCTAGACTCGGGGCAGGCTGCTGGGGCCTGTGACCAGTGTGGTCGCACAGGGTCCCTGGCTCAAAAGGTCCCAGAATTGGTATTTAATGCTTTTTAGTCACCATCTTGAATTTCTTCATAAGTTGGGCTTTAATTTTCCGCAGGGAATTTAAGAGTCTCAGCTCACACAGAGTCCTGCCTCCTGCGCCTCCCCACGGTTCCCGGATGGGTTCTCAGTCAGCTGCCCGACCCCTGACAGCCTGGACCCCATCCCCCTCCCCTACTCCTTGCACCATCGGTCCACGGCGGCCCTCATATGCGGGCCACTGGGTCAAGTCCACCGAGCAGGGCCCGCATTCCACCACTGTGCTCCGCCCCCCAGGAGATGCCTGGGCGCTGGGAGGTCAGGCTCGGGCACACCCAAAGGCCCCGACTCCTCCGTCCACCCCCGCCCCAGCACACACACGTGGCTGGCAGCGCCACCGTGCACTGAGCAGGTGACCGCAAGGGCCAGCCTCTAGCCCACCGGGATCCAGCTACTGCGTGCACCCCAGGGCAGAGGCTGCAATGCACTACGCTTGGCGGTCTCCATTTCTGACACGGGGGATGTCCCCACAGAAAGCATAAATATTCCGTCTCTTCCAGGACCTCACTGTTCCCCTTCACCAACCCCTAACTTAAAAACCCCATTGCTATCACGACCACATGCCTGTCTCCTTTGGAGTCTGGTAACTGAACTCAGCCATAATGCGGCTGGGACTTAGGAAGCACCGAAGGGTATAGTTACCTCCATCTATGTCGCTTGAGAGAACTGTTGGCACAGGTGAAATACTGATCCATCTCAAGTGCATATTTGTTAATGTTTAAATGCATCTGAGCCTAGACAGGGGAAAGGTCGGTCAGTCAGTCAGGGGTCAACTCCAAGCCCTTCGCGATCTTCCCCCTCATACCACAGCCAGGAGAACCACATGCTACTTATGTTTTCCCAATGATCACAACCGGGTTTAGGTGAAATCCAGCCACAGAGAATTCTAAATATTCATCACTTTTCAGTTAAATGTAAGAACACAAAATCAACAAGGGAGTAGCAGTGATCAAATCAGGAAAATATCAGCTCTTAAAGAGAAGCTAGTTCCTATTTCTCAAAGCTTAATGTTCAGACATCTGCAGTACTGTGTCTGGAGTAGGGGGGCCCAGGAGAGGATGTTTGTTAAAAATGCAGATTCCTGGCCTCCACCACAGACCCACTGGATCTTAAAGTCTCAGGGGAGCTCACTGAATCTGCACCTGTTCAGGCTTTCTAGTTGGTTTTCACACCATTGTGTGTAGGTCATTCTCATCATGAGCTTTCTATCACTGGAACAGCAATTCTCAAAAATTCAGTATTTATAGGAGTCAACTGGAATTCCTATTAAAAATCCAGATTCCTTGAGCACCAAGCCCCTCAGAGATTCTAACTGAGTAGGTCTGGAATCTGTGCCTTAACAAGCAGCTCCCCCCACCCCCATGCCATCCCATTCCCCACATTTCTGATGCAGGTCTCAGAACACACCTTGAAAAATACTAACATTTTAAAAATCCCCCAATTCTTAGCTTTCTATTATTTTAGCACAGCTACAATTAAACTTCAAATCTTTTGACATCCAACTAATGTTATTTAAACACCTTTTATATGCTAGAGCCAAGGATGGGAAGATGGATTGGTCCTTTTCTAAAGATCGGAGCTCAGGAAGGAAAAACAGCCAAGTAAGCCACAGCTGCCACACACTTTAAATGTGTAAACCCGTAAAATGTTGAATTACATTATTGTTTACATACCATGAATTACAAGAGAGCAGAATCCAAGTTCTTACAGTAACAGTAGCTGCCATGTATTGAGTTCCTACTATAGGCTAGGTGCTGAGATAGACACTTTTCAAACAATAACTACCCAACGAACTTGCATAGTTAAGTTTTCACGTCCTCCAAGTGAGTAAGGAGCAGAGGTGTTATGGGTTGTGGACCTAGGGCCTGCCTCACGCTTAAAATTGTTTTCCTTCTGGGAGAAGCTGCTCCTTACATTTATACATTTTGTGAGTTTACAGTGTGTCTTCAATTATAATGTTTTAGCTGATCTTTATTGCGACAGTAAAAGAAAAAATTATTTTTATTTCTATCTTGCTGATGAGAAAACAGTTCTTAGAGGAGGAGCATGTCTATGAAACATGAAAGATCAAACTTGAAACCAAGACTATGAAATTGATGGAATTCCCATGACACCATATATATAATCAATCAGCTAATTTATGCTTGGTTGAAAACAAACAAACAAAATGATCCCATGATCTCTGTGGTTTATAACAACAAAGGTTTACTTCCTGCTCACATTAGTGTCTACTGCAGACGTTTTTCAGTTGAAGTCCATACCTTCTCACTCCAGGGCAGCCCTTAATCTGGGAGGTGAGTGCTGTTTTCGTGGCAAAAGGAGAAAAGCAACGGTGGCTCGTGCAACAGCTCACAAAGCTCCCACTTGGAAGTGACATATGTCACTTCTTGCTATTTAAATGGACAAAGCAAGTCACATGGCCAGGCTGCTGTTCAGGTGCTACTGAAATTCTGAGCTCTGAAGTAGCGTCATTCTCTAATGTCAGCAGGAACACTAGCTCTCAGTTTCCATGGCATTCAGACATGGGTTGTCAAGGATATGGGATGAGAGACAAGGAGAAGTGTTTCTCTAGAGACGGTGTTAATCACAAGAAAATCTGTTCAGATTTGCAGGTTGCTCCCTGCCTGAGACAAAGGTACTCACAGGCTCTTTGTATTTGTCTGCGTAGTTTGCATTTGTGTGTGTATTTGTGGGGTCCAGCCTCAGAGTAGTATTACTAACCCAAGCACCGATTATTGCATACATCAGCACCTTTCAACATCTAAACTGTGTGGGCAGTCAGTCGTGAAGTAATTCGTTACTAATGACAAAGTACCAAAGTTTTTTAAAAACTGGCATTTTAAAATAAATGTGAATAAATTTAAGGATGTTCTTTAAATACTAGCATGCTCATTCACTTGCATTCTGTTTTCGTGAACAGGAGAGAGAGGAATGGGGTTACAGCTACTTCCTAAAGAATTGTGTTTGACCATGATTACACACATGGATGTGCATCCCATCTGCGAACTTCAATTTACATGTGTAAAAAACAGGTTGAGAGCCACTTACCTAAACCACGGCCACATTTATCACTTTTATATCATCACACATAATTCCATGTGTGTTCTCACTAGCCAAACAGTAAGCGTCCCAAGAACAAGAACCATATTTCCCCCTTTTCATCCTGAGCGAGTGAGGAAAGAGAGGACTTTTATTTTCTCTTAGAAAGCAGATGAGCCTCTGAAACCGTCCTCAAAACAGAAACTTGATGTATCTGTTTTCATTTTTCCCCTTGAAGTCAACAGGAATTAAATCTCCAAGATACACGGTACAAAGCACGGAATTATCAGTATTCCAAGCTCGTACAGAAACAACCAAGCTCCAGACAGCTTTGCCCGGGAACAAAAAGGAGATAAATGATTCAAATACAGACTCTATTTCATCATGACACAGTCTTCTATTTTATTTTTACATTTATTTATACGCTGGCTGACTGACTGCATGAAAGAGTTGAGTCAGATAAAGCCCTGCCTTTCTTTAAGTAGATAGGAGCTCCTATGCTAATTCTTCCTAAAGGCTCTACCAACAGTGGCACATCTAATAAATGAAAATGTATGTATAATAGAAAAATAATTTTAATTTCCAGGGATAAAAAGCTCTTTGATTTTCTCAAGGGAATCAATTTCACACACATCGTTTAAAGCGGGATCAATGCCTGAAATTTATTTGGAAAGGCAGAGTGTTTAGTTTTCCTGGGAGGAAACTGATTTTTTCACTTAAGAAGAAAGACTTCCACTTGAGAGAAGAAAAGAACATTTGTGCATTATTGGGTGTAATCATAGTGAGGTGACACTTTCCTATTAATTTGTATCAGGAAATGCCTCTTCTCCTTTAGACTGTATCTTCCTGTCTCCTCTCTCTGGGTTTGGCTGTAGCTACCCCAATTTATACCAGTCCTTTAAAAAAAAAAATCTGTATGACCCTTTCCATAAATCCTCTAACTAGTTTGATACGCACAAAACTGCTAGTTAATTAACTGCTCTCTCCCTCCAGCCAAACCTTTCACTGTGAACTTGGACCCAAGGTTAAGGACATGTGGGTCAGTCACAGGCAGCGGGATAGAGAAAGTCACAACCACAGTGTGGAGGTAGGAGGCTTCAGGAAGCTAACACGCTCTGTAGGTGAAGACCATGCCGTCATACAAGCTGTTTTCAGTGACAAGTACTTTGCATACATGACACTGTTTAATCCTCTCAGCCGGCCTAGCAGCAAGATTATTGCCCCCATTTTAGAGGTGAGGAAACTGAGGCCTAGAGAGTTTGGATAACTTGCTTGCCCAAGTGTGTGCACGTTGTTTGAGGCTAGATCTGTTAGAATTCAAATCCCCTATTTTTAACCATTCATTTTGTCCAAGGTGCTATGAGGAGGATACCTTTGAAAGGATAAATAAGAGACTGATAATAGCAGTTCCCTAAGGATTGGGAAGCAGGGAGCTGGGAGAACTGGGGGGTCTGAGGATAGAGGAGAAGAGACAGACTTTTCATTGTCTGCCCCTTTGCACATTTTGAATTTTTTTTTTACCATGTACAATTGGTCCTCATTATTCATAGATTTCATACCTGTGAATTTGCCTACTGGCTAAAATTTATTTATAACACCAAAATCAATACTTGCATGCTTTAATGGTCATTTGTAGACATGCGTCCAGTGTCGAAATATTTTGTTCACTGGAATGAGCACGTTCCCAGCTGAGGTGGAACAGGGCCTATGCTCTGCTTCTGGTTTCAGCTCTCAGACAGCAATGAGTCGCTGACCATGGAGCCGTAGAGAAACTGAGAATTTAGGAATCCAACATGAAGGAGTCATGCTAGACCAGAGGCCCCTTTGTTTATGTAAATTTCTCTGGGGATAGAGTCAGATTGGAAATCAAATTCTGAAAGGATTCCATGACCCAAAAAAGTTAAGAATTTTACCAGTAAAATGTACAAATACTTTATCTTTTTTTTTTTTAAACTTCCATCATCAGTCTTAGTAGTTTTCCTTTTCAAAACAATTTTTGAAAAGAAACAAAGACTACCCTCGCCAACCTCCAGCTGCAGGGTGTGTAACAGACAATGACCCCAGCTGCTCTGAAATCCACTGTCATGTGTGCCGTGAGGTCATGCCTCCCACTGGCTGCTTTGTGTGGGGCAGGGATACCGAGGTAGGCCTGTTCCTGGGAGACAGAGGACTTCTCAGATGGTCTCTCGGAACCTTCCTTGGGCTGGACTATGTCTAGGGCACTTCCACCTAACCTGACCTCCCAGTTCTTGTCTCTCTGCATTAACGTCGCATCCTAGCCTGATGGGTTCATCCAGCTCCATCCATTCCCTCTCCCAAGGCGGTTCCCTGATAAAACTCCTTGCATGTTTAATCCCAGCCTGGTGTCTGCTTCTCAAACGAGCAGGACTAACCAAAGAAGCCAGTGTCTAAAGTTTCGCAAAAGTTACCAAGTTATGGGCCAAAACCTGGGAAGCTGCGCTCGGTGCTCTGTAGTCAGCTTGACTCACTCACTGCCCACAGGACACACTCTGCTTCCGAGACTGAAAGCCACCAAGGTTTAGATTCAAGTCTTGAACAAATTATAGGTTACTGTATGTTACACATTTCGTGCATAACTAAAAGCCTTTAAAGATCACACGTAAATGAATTTAAATCCACAAATGCCATGAATCTGTTCCGCTGAGAATCTGGATACCTCAAAACCATGAATTGGTCTAATAGGTCCAGGTGCCAGTCAGCCTCTGAGTCATTCCACACGCACTTCCTCCACCTGCATGCACCTCCCTGCGATTTCTACCTAGTGGATTTCCCTCTGTTCTTCAAAATGCAACTCAAAGTTTACCCCATGTAGGAAACCCTCCCTGACTTCCCCTGGCCAGATTACCTCCCTGTACTCTGTTTCTTTAAGGATTTGCACCTGACTTTATTGATATACCTATCAATTAAGCTTTTTTATTCCAGGTGCTGGTAATTAATGACTGACCACAAAATGCCTGAAACAAACAGACTGCTAGCATGATTACCTCACAGAACAAGGATGCCAGAGAAAGTCGGTGGTGCGGTTGATTCCGTCCCTCCACAGTGTCATTCAGAACTTACTCCTGTTCCATCCGTCCACTCGATCATCCGCAGTGAGTTAGGAATACTGTCCCTCAAGCTCTAACCACTATCACCTCAAAAACCAACTCAAAGGTGGGAAGGGAAGAGGAAGGCTCCTACGCACTGGCCTCTCATTTTTGACTAATGAGAAACCCCTTTCCAGGTACGCCCTTTTATCTCATTGGCCAGAAAGGGTCACGTGGCCATTCCAACCAATCACAGCAAAGAGAAATAGGATTACATGATTGGCTTAAAACAATAATGATTTATCCCTTGAATGGAGCCCACCTTCTCTGAGCGCCTTGCTGCCTCGTGCCTAATTTCTTTTTTGAAATCAAGGCCCTGTTAGCCAGGAAGCTGGAAAGAGTGGCTCGTGAGCAGAGAACCAACGATGTCTGACGCACCCCCGACTCAGAGTTCCCGGTTGACCTGCCTCCGTCTGCCACCGCATACTGTGGAGTCTTGTCTCCCGTCCGTAACTGGCCCACAGTAGCATTCAATAAAAGTTTGGCGAATACTGGAAACATTTATTTGTTTGTTGAAAAATAAGTGCAGCACACATGAAAAACTATAGGAATGCTAAAAAAAAAAAAAAAGTGGCTTACAAAATAAAATACTAGATAAATTTTCCAATACCTCCCCTAAAAGATTAATAGGAATGCTATCACAATTGTAGACAGGAATAGACTGAGGCTCAAGAAGATAATTAACCAAGCTGAAATGACAACATGAACATTCTGACTCAGTTTCTGCAGTCAAAATCACAGACCCTTCAGCTTTCTGACTCACACTCCAAATACGGTTTTGGTTTCCCACTCAGGAACACAACTAGTTAAATGGGGGCCACAGAATACATGACACACTGGGAGGTGTTACACTAGATAAAAGAAACACTAATACAATTTTACTGGTGATCACAGAAAATCACAATCAAAAAAAACGGGTTTTGGTGTTTCGTAGGATGCGCTACTCACTGAAAACCTCTTGCAGTTCTCGGACTTCAGAGGTTATCAACTGACAAATTGGATCTCTCTGTGTTGGGTCCCTGCAACAGTTCTGATCACACTCACCTGGCAGTTTTGTTTGCAATTGCATGTTTAGGTCACAGAAAAGATAGGTCTTAGGAATTTGGGGGGATGAGAGGTCAGGAAAAGGATCCATAAGGATGCCCAAATTCCTAGCGTGAGCAACTAAGTGGATGGTGGATGGAGGAGCAAATCTGGAGAAAATCCTCTGCCTGGAACACTCTCCCTGAAGAGAAACCATGACTCTTCCACTTACCTTGCACGAGTCTGGGCTCCAAGCCACCTCCTCCGAGAAGCCTTCCCTGACTCTACCTAAAATGTGAACACCATCATCCTCCATCCCCTTACCCTGCTTCATCCCTTCCGGACGTTACACTCTGTTGTTTTCTGTCCATCTCCTCCACTAGAATGTAAGTTCCAAGAAGGGAGGAACCGTATCTGTCTTGTTCACTCCTGAGTCTCCAGAGACCAATACGTCTGGCACATAGCAGCTGCTTGGTAAACATGAGCTGTGAGACTGGATGAGAAGCCAGACTTATGCAGGAGGTCAGTGAGAAAAGAAAATAGGTATCTGATGCTCTGGACCTTATATAGTTGAGTACAGCCGGGAGGAGGGAGCAGTGAGCCGTATGCCCCCAATGGGAGAGATTAAGTGAAAGAAAAAAAAAGCCAAGGGTGGGTTCCTGAGACCCTCTGCATTTGAGGGAGAAGAATAGGAGATGGAAGAGCATCCCGAACAGTTGAAGAAGAACCAGGAGGTCGTGATGCCATGAAAGCCAGAGAGGGAACAGTTTCAAGAAGATTTGATTAACATGGCCTAAAATATAGAAGAGCCAAGAGGACGAGGATAGAGGAAATGTTCTGTGGTTTACACATATATAATACAATCTCTCTCTCTAATGGAAAATATCTAATGGAAAAACGGCAAGATTGCAGAATCAAGTCATTTCCTTTTGATCGTTAATCATAATTCCACAGAATCAATCATTTCTTTACTTTGAAATTCATATTACTTCTTCTCATTAAAGTTTCCAGCCTATGTATTACTGTAGTTTACAAATGTATATCCATCCATAAATACATATAATACACACGTGGCAGAAGCAGCCTAAAACAATTATTCCTAATTCATTTGCAAAGAGGCATTTTAGTTCTAGGTCAGAACTCCCAGGATCCCATATAAAAAGTTCTGGAGAAAAAAAAACCTGGAAAACATTTCTGACTCCACAGGCCTCACAAGGACACCTTTCAGACTCTGATTCAGAACTCCCAGGAGCAAAAAGCCATCCGGCACTTGTCCTTATAAAAGCCAAAACCCTTTCTTCAGAATGTAGCAACCTTATCACATGACCTCAGCTGGCCTGGAGGAGAGCAGGTGGGTGTGACGTTAAACTGTAATACGAAGTTCACCAAGCCCTAGGGACATTGGGGAGGGACTGGATTTGTTCCCAAGCACGCTCATTCATCCCTTTGAGGTGTAGATGGGGGTCGGGCCTCAGAGAATGATTAATCGCCAGAGCAGCTCAGAGCTGAATTCCTCTCCAGCAGAGGGCTTCCCAAGTCTTTGTTTCAGGATGAACTGGTGATGAGGACAGAGGAGAGGAGGGACAAGCTGGTGTCCTTTCGGTCTGTTACTTGCCTTTCGGTTCACAGTGGTGCTCAGGCTTGCTGTACATGAGAATCACCTGGCAGCTTTTAAAATGCTGCTGTCGAGGTATGGGGGCCCAAATAGCAGTTTAAGCTTCCCAGGTGATTGCAATGTGCAACCTAACTGAGACCTTTAAGGCAACTGTCTAGCCTAAGACGGCTGCTGGGAGGACACTTGCCAGACTCAGGTATCACTGATTCCGCAGAGACGGCCATGGTCATGGCCGAACGCAGGAACAGTCCCTGACCTCATTAAATCCTGCAAGCTGCTGCAGTTTCACTTTCTGCGTGACCCCCAGTCAGCCCAAAAGGGAATTAGCCACTGCGGCTGCGATGCTGCTTAAGGCAAAGGAGCTTTCCCTTATGCTACTCATTCACCCAAATAGAGCACACGCTTTTCTGATCCATCCTAAAGAAAGATTTCGGGTTTTGAGAACGCAGGCATTTTTCCATAAGGCCTTATGATTTAAAGGGTGGTCCTCTAGTATCAGTATTGGCATTTGGGGGAAGCTTGGTGGAAATTCAGACCCACCCTGGACCTGTCTCAAACTATAAATCTTGCTAGATGGCGCAGAACGTATTAAAATATTTTTACTGTATTAAAACATACACAAGAGAGGGAGAAATACTCGTAAACTGACAAATCTTTGAGAGAGACTTGGGGAAAGAGGCAAAACAAGCCTCTCAAAAAGGAGAAAAGTAACAAACTTTGGTTCATCTGAAATTGACTTTTGTTGTTATTTGTTTTTGTTTTGTTTTGCTTTATGATTACCACCAGGAAGGTGGCTAAATCTGGTAAAGATTTCTTTAAACTTAAAGGAACAAAACTGGGGGAGCAACCAAAATCTTAAGAGCAAATAATTTAAGAATTTCTATAAATCATGTAATTAGTTTAGCAGGTCTAAAGGATTTTCCCTAAGTCACCATCTTCTCAGGCTCAGAATAATACATTTAAATTGAATATAATTATTGCCTCCTCTTGCTCAACATTTTACCATCTGAAGATCCTTGAAATCAAATATCCCATCACAATACAAGTATTTTCAAGTCACACAGTCTTAAGGATTTTGTTACCACTAGGTGGCAATGTTGACCAAAAAGTGCTAGAAACCTATGTAACCATCCTCTTTTTAACCATATTTTGTGTTTTATTTAAATCTGTTTTTCAAAGATCAAGACATCTGGAAAGGTTAGAAATTGCACTACTGTGCAGTGAAGACCAAGAACTGAAACATGTAAATGTAGAAAATCATCAGTGAAAGACAACTGGAGGAGAAAGAAAGGGAGCTGCAGGAAGTAACAGAGACTGTCTGAAACAGCAGGCGGCCCAGGAATTCACGGGATGGACCTGAGAAAGAATTCAGTGAGTCTGGACAACCAGAGGATTCCTGACCATGGTAATGTCCCCAAGGAGATCGCTGCCCTGTAGAACTCGATGCTAATATATCTCCTTTGCTTAGTCGCTTGAGAGGGCCCAAGGGAAACACATATTATGAGGTCTGATTGCAGGCAAGCACATCATTCATCAGAATTTTTCTGACTTGCCCTATACCTGATTCCTAGCTATTATCTTCAATGTCTGGCTTTGCCTATGGATTCCTAACCTTGCTGTGCTCTAGGACTTAGGACTTCAGCCCTCCCCGAGGAATCCATGCTACTCCCCCTACAACCTCGCCTTGATGTTACCTCCTGGACCTTAGAAGAACTTGACCCTAACTCGGACGATACTTGCATCCCTCTCCAGACCCCACTCCTGCCAAATCTTGTTGCACCTTAAAACTCCCCACTCAGTTGCTTTGAGCAAAGAATCATCAGTTGTTAGAGCTGGAAGTAATTTAGAGGTGTCATCACATCAATCCCTTCTACTTTTCAAGAGAAGTCAAGGGGAGAGGCACAACAATAATAAATACTTAATCAATTTCAGGCGGAAGTGAATTTACCGTCTCCCGGAACAAAAGTTCTGATGTGGGCAGCTCCCAGGGGAGTTGATTCAGTGGTTCAGCCACGTTATCAGAAGGCGGCTTGCCTCCATGTCCTCTCCTCTGCTGTCCCCAGCGTGTTGCCTAAGATGTCTTTGTGGTACCAAGTAAAGCTGTCTCAACTCCAAGCACCACATCCTCACACACCAATGGCCTAGGCCATTTTCCCCTTGCACATCTCTTACTAAAAATGAAGAAAACCTTCACAGAATCCCACTAGCAGATTTGCCTTCACAATTCATTAACCGGTACTGGGTCACCTGCCCAATCCTCCTTGAGTCTCAGATGAGGGAATGGAACTATCGTAATGGGTTGTGACAAATCAGAATCTGACTTACCTGGAGGAGGGGCGGGCGCTGGAAAACAATCTTAGGTGCTGCCAGGATACAAGAAAGGGAAAACGCATCTTGGGTCAGTCGGCCAGCACCGACAGCTGCACTGGGGCAGTGAAACCAAGCACCAGGATATTGATGTGCTTGAGGAATGGGAGAGATGAGAAAACAGGGACATCCAGGCAACTCAGAGTCAAAGAGCATCCCTTAACATAGGACATTAGTCCCACCATGACCTTCACTAGTCAGCTGATAGGAAGCTGACCGTCCCTGCTACGTTTCACATCAATTTCTCAGCACCGGCATACATTGCTCAGTTCCATGCAGTATCATTCATTTGTCAAGCTGCTATGAGCAGAAGTTTCTCACAATGAACCTGACGTGAGAGGAAGGTCAAAGGCAGGCTTCTAACAATTCATCCATTGATTCATGCACTGAGATTGAGCAGGCATTATTGCAGGCTCACTTACAAGATTTACACTCCATCATTCGGTAACTCTAAAAGCCCTAATTTATAGCTGAACCGACAAGTGTCAAGACTGAAGAGAAGCCCTCCTAGAACTCCCTCTAAGCCAGTGGTTCTCACACACGAACATACATCAGAAGCATCTGGAGGGCTGGTTAAAATACAGATGGCTGGGTCCATGCCTAGAGTTTCTGATGTAGTGGGACTAGGTTGGACCCAAAAATTTGCACTTCTCACAAGCTCCAGGAGATGATTATGCTGTTGGTTTAGGGATCACACTTTGAGAACTACAGCTCTAGGAAAGTCTGAGAGACTCCAAAACTGTCCTTGGAGCCTAGAGCTACTACAGCCTTGGCTGTAACCATTAACGTAGTTGAAACTTTCTAAATCCCAAAGGCTGCCATAAGACCTAGCTCACACACAGTTGATTTAACTTTTACGTATTTCAAAGGCATTACATTATATCTGGTGGATCCTAAACCTTGGGTGCATTTCTAACTCACTCTCTCTCTCTCTCTCTCTCTCTATCTTACACACGCACGCACACACACACACACACACACATACACACAATTATTCACTTATTTATTAATTAAAGAAAATATTTACTAAATGCTACTGTATGCCACACACTGTGCTAGGCTTTTCTAGAAGAAATTATTACACATATAGGCCCTTCCCAAAAGGCCTTATATGACATTAGAGAAGACCAAGGCCTTATATGACATTAGAGAAGACCAAGCATGTTCACACATAGTTACATGGGTAACCACAATGCAAGCTTACAATGAAAGCCATAAAGGAATTACAAAGTGAGATGAAATTTTGGAAGGTGAAGCAGTGTTTTTAACTCAGGAGAATAAAAGAAGATTTCAAAAAAAGATGTGATAGCTAAGCTGGACCTTTAAAGAAAGGGTAGAGTAGGGGCAAGATGGCGGAAGAGTAAGACGCGGAGATCACCTTCCTTCCCACAGATACAGTAGAAATACATCTACACGTGGAACTGCTCCTACAGAACACCCACTGAACGCTGGCAGAAGACGTCAGACCTCCCAAAAGGCAAGAAAATCCCCACGTACTTGGGTAGGGTAAAAGAAAAAAGAAATAACAGAGACAAAAGAATAGGGACGGGACCTGCGCCAGTGGGAGGGAGCCGTGAAGGAGGAAAGGTTTCCAGGCACTAGGAAGCCCCTTTGCGGGCAGAGACTGCGGGTGGCAGAAGGGGGAAGCTTCGGAGCCGCGGAGGAGAGCGCAGCCACAGGGGTGCGGAGGGCAAAGCGGAGAGACTCCCGCACAGAGGCTCGGCGCCAACCAGCACTCACCAGCCCGAGAGGCTTGTCTGCTCACTCGCCGGGGCGGGCGGGGGCTGGGAGCTGAGGCTCGGGCTTTGGTGCTAGCCGGGAGGGAGTCCGGGAAAAAGTCTGCAGCCGCCGAAGAGGCAAGAGACTTTTTCTTGCTTCTTTGTTTCGCGGCACGCAAGGAGAGGGGATTCAGAGCGCTGCCTAAACGAAATCCAGAGACGGGTGCGAGCCGAGCGGCTATCAGCGCGGATCCCACAGCAACAGGGGCGCAGAGGGAAAAACGGAGAGATTCCCGCACAGAGGCTCAGCGCTGAGCAGCGCTCACCAGCCCGAGAGGCTTGTCTGCTCACCCGCTGGGGCAGGCGGGGCTGGGAGCTGAGGCGCAGGCTTCGGTCGGATCGCAGGGAGAGGACTGGGGTTGGCGGCGTGAACACAGCCTGAAGGGGTTGGCGTGCTGCAGCGAGCCGGGAGGGAACCGGAGAGGAGGTCTGCAGCTGCCGAAGAGGCAAGAGACTTTTTCTTGCCTCTTTGTTTCGCGGCGCGCAAGGAGAGGGGATTCAGAGCGCCGCCTAGACGAACTCCAGAGGCGGGCGCGAGCCGCGGCTAACAGCGCGGACCCCAGAGACGGGCGCGAGCCGCGGCCATCAGCGCGGACCCCAGAGACTGGTAGGAAACGCTAAGGCTGCTGCTGCCGCCACCAAGAAGCCTGTGTGCGAGCACAGGTCACTCTCCACACCGCCCCTCCCGGGAGCCGGTGCAGCCCGCCACTGCCAGGCTCCCGTGACAACGTCCCCGGGAGAACACACGGCGCGCCTCAGGCTGCTGCAACGTCACGACGCCTCTGACGCCGCAGGCTCGCCCCGCCTCCTCCGTACCACTCCCTCCCCCGGCCTGAGTGAGCCAGAGCCCCCGAAGCAGCTGCTCCTTTAACCCCGTTCTGTCTGGGCGGGGAACGGACGCCCTCAGGCGACGTACATGCAGAGGCGGGTCCAAATCCAAAGCTGAACGCTGGGAGCTGTACGAACAAAGAAGAGAAAGGGAAATCTCCCCCAGCAGCCTCAGAAGCAGCGGATTAAAGCTCCACAAACAACTTGATGTGCCTGCATCTGTTGAATACCTGAATAGACAACGAATCATCCCAAATTCAAAAGGTGGACTTTAGGAGCAGGATATATTAATTTCCCCTTTTCCTTTTTTTGTGAGTGTATATGTGTATGCTTCTGGGTGAGATTTTGTCTGTATAGCTTTGCTTTCACCATCAGTCCTAGGGTTAGGTCCGTCCATTTTTTTTTTTTTACTTAAAAAAAATTTTTTTTCCTAATATATGCTTTTTAAATAATTTTTTCCGTATTTTCTATTTTTAGAAATTAAAAAATTTTTTAATAAGTTTTTTCATATTTTTTATTTTAAAAAATTAAAAATTTATTTTCTTAATAAATTTTTTCTTAAAAATTTTTTTCTTATTTTTTACTATAAAAAATTAATAAATCTATTTTTAAAAATTAAAAAAAAATTTTTTCTGAATACATTTACTCTTAATAATTTTTTTCTTATTTTTTATTATAATAGCTTTATTTTATTTTATATTATCCTCTTTTTATCTTTCTATTTTTTTCTCCCTTATATTCTGAGCTGTGTGGATGAAAGGCTCTTGGTGCTCCAGCCAGGCATCAGGGCTGTGCCTCTGAGGTGGGAGAGCCAACTTCAGAACACTGGTCCACAAGACACCTCCCAGCTCCATGTAATACCAAACGGCAAAAATCTCTCAGAGATCTCCATCTCAACATCAAGACCCAGCTACACTCAACGACCAGCAAGCTACAGGGCTGGACACCCTATGCCAAACAACTAGCAAGACAGGAACACAGCCCCATCCATTAGCAGGGAGGCTGCCTAAAATCATAAGGCCACAGACACCCCAAAACACACCACCAGACGTGGACATGCCCAACCAGAAAGACAAGATTCAACCACATCCACCAGAACACAGGCAATAGTCCCCTCCACCAGGAAGCCTACACAACCCACTGAACCAACCTTACCCACTGGGGACAGATACCAAAAACAACGGGAACTACGAACCTGCAGCCTGTGAAAAGGAGACCCCAAACACAGTAAGATAAGCAAAATGAGACGACAGAAAAACACACAGCAGATGAAGGAGCAGGGTCAAAACACACCAGACCTAACAAATGAAGAGGATATAGGTAGTCTACCTGAAAAAGAATTCAGAATAATGATAGTAAGGATGATCCAAAATCTTGGAAATAGAATAGACAAAATGCAAGAAACATTTAACAAGGATGTAGAAGAACTAAAGAGGAACCAAGCAACGATGAAAAACACAATAAATGAAATTAAAAATACTCTAGATGGGATCAATAGCAGAATAACTGAGGCAGAAGAAAGGATAAGTGACCTGGAAGATAAAATGGTGGAAATAACTACTGCAGAGCAGGATAAAGAAAAAAGAATGAAAAGAACTGAGGACAGTCTCAGAGACCTCGGGGACAACATTAAACGCACCAACATTCGAATTATAGGGGTCCCAGAAGAAGAAGAGAAAAAGAAAGGGACTGAGAAAATATTTGAAGAGATTATAGTTGAAAACTTCCCTAATATGGGAAAGGAAATAGTTAATCAAGTCCAGGAAGCACAGAGAGTCCCATACAGGATAAACCCAAGGAGAAACACGCCAAGACACATATTAATCAAACTGTCAAAAATTAAATATAAAGAAAATATATTAAAAGCAGCAAGGGAAAAACAACAAATAACACACAAGGGAATCCCCATAAGGTTAACATCTGATCTTTCAGCAGAAACTCTGCAAGCCAGAAGGGAGTGGCAGGATATACTTAAAGTGATGAAGGAGAAAAACCTACAACCAAGATTACTCTACCCAGCAAGGATCTCATTCAGATGTGATGGAGAAATTAAAACATTTACAGACAAGCAAAAGCTGAGAGAGTTCAGCACCACCAAACCAGCTTTACAACAAATGCTAAAGGAACTTCTCTAGGCAAGAAACACAAGAGAAGGAAAACACCTACAATAACAAACCCAAAACATTTAAGAAAATGGGAATAGGAACATACATATCGATAATTACCTTGAATATAAATGGATTAAATGCTCCAACCAAAAGACACAGACTGGCTGAATGGATACAAAAACAAGACCCATATATATGCTGTCTACAAGAGACCCACTTCAGACCTAGAGACACATACAGACTGAAAGTGAGGGGATGGAAAAAGATATTCCATGCAAATGGAAATCAAAAGAAAGCTGGAGTAGCAATTCTCATATCAGACAAAATAGACTTTAAAATAAAGAATATTATAAGAGACAAAGAAGGACACTATATAATGATCAAGGGATCGATCCAAGAGGAAGGTATAACAATTGTAAATATTTATGCACCCAACATAGGAGCACCTCAATACATAAGGCAAATACTAACAGCCATAAAAGGGGAAATTGACAGCAACACAATCATAGTAGGGGACTTTAACACCCCACTTTCACCAATGGACAGATCATCCAAAATGAAAATAAATAAGGAAACACAAGCTTTAAATGATACATTAAACAAGATGGACTTAATTGATATTTATAGGACATTCCACCCAAAAACAACAGAATACACATTTTTCTCAAGTGCGCATGGAACATTCTCCAGGATAGATCATATCTTGGGTCACAAATCAAGCCTTGGTAAATTTAAGAAAATTGAAATCGTATCAAGTATCTTTTCCGACCACAACGCTATGAGACTAGATATCAATTACAGGAAAAGATCTGTAAAAAATACAAACACATGGAGGCTACACAATACACTACTTAATAACGAAGTGATCACTGAAGAAATCAAAGGGGAAATCAAAAAATACCTAGAAACAAATGACAATGGAGATACGACGACCCAAAACCTATGGGACGCAGCAAAAGCAGTGCTAAGAGGGAAGTTTATAGCAATACAAGCCTACCTCAAGAAACAGGAAACATCTCGAATAAACAACCTAACCTTGCACCTAAAGCAATTAGAGAAAGAAGAACAAAAAAACCCCAAAGCTAGCAGAAGGAAAGAAATCATAAAGATCAGGTCAGAAATAAATGAAAAAGAAATGAAGGAAACAATAGCAAAGATCAAGAAAACTAAAAGCTGGTTCTTTGAGAAGATAAACAAAATTGATAAACCATTAGCCAGACTCATGAAGAGAAAAAGGGAGAAGACTCAAATCAATAGAATTAGAAATGAAAAAGGAGAAGTAACCACTGACACTGCAGAAATACAAAAGATCATGAGAGATTACTACAAGCAACTCTACGCCAATAAAATGGACAACCTGGAAGAAATGGACAGATTCTTAGAAATGCACAAACTGCCGAGACTGAACCAGGAAGAAATAGAAAATATGAACAGACCAATCACAAGCACTGAAATTGAAACTGTGATTAAAAACCTTCCAACAAACAAAAGCCCAGGACCAGATGGCTTCACAGGTGAATTCTATCAAACATTTAGAGAAGAGCTAACACCTATCCTTCTCAAACTCTTCCAAAATATTGCAGAGGGAGGAACACTCCCAAACTCATTCTACGAGGCCACCATCACCCTCATACCAAAACCAGACAAAGATGTCACAAAGAAAGAAAACTACAGGCCAATATCACTGATGAACATAGATGCAAAAATCCTCAACAAAATACTCGCAAACAGAATCCAACAGCACATTAAAAGGATCATACACCGTGATCAAGTGGGGTTTATCCCAGGAATGCAAGGATTCTTCAATATACACAAATCAATCAATGTGATACACCATATTAACAAATTGAAGGAGAAAAACCATATGATCATCTCAATAGATGCAGAGAAAGCTTTCGACAAAATTCAACACCCATTTATGATAAAAGCCCTGCAGAAAGTAGGCATAGAGGGAACTTTCCTCAACATAATAAAGGCCATATATGACAAACCCACAGCCAACATTGTCCTCAATGGTGAAAAACTGAAACCATTTCCACTAAGATCAGGAACAAGACAAGGTTGCCCACTCTCACCACTATTATTCAACATAGTTTTAGAAGTGTTAGCCACAGCAATCAGAGAAGAAAAAGAAATAAAAGGAATCCAAATCGGAAAAGAAGAAGTAAAGCTGTCACTGTTTGCAGATGACATGATACTATACATAGAGAATCCTAAAGATGCTACCAGAAAACTCCTAGAGCTAATCAACGAATTTGGTAAAGTAGCAGGATACAAAATTAATGCACAGAAATCTCTTGCATTCCTATACACTAATGACGAAAAATCTGAAAGTGAAATTAAGAAAACACTCCCGTTTACCATTGCAACAAAAAGAATAAAATATCTAGGAATAAACCTACCTAAGGAGACAAAAGACCTGTATGCAGAAAATTATAAGACACTGATGAAAGAAATTAAAGATGATACAAATAGATGGAAAGATATACCATGTTCCTGGATTGGAAGAATCAACATTGTGAAAATGACTCTACTACCCAAAGCAATCTACAGATTCAATGCAATCCCTATCAAACTACCACTGGCATTTTTCACAGAACTAGAACAAAAAATTTCACAATTTGTATGGAAACACAAAAGACCCCGAATAGCCAAAGCAATCTTGAGAACGAAAAATGGAGCTGGGGGAATCAGGCTCCCTGACTTCAGACTATATTACAAAGCTACAGTAATCAAGACAGTTTGGTACTGGCACAAAAACAGAAATATTGATCAATTGAACAGGATAGAAAGCCCAGAGATAAACCCACACACGTATGGTCACCTTATCTTTGATAAAGGAGGCAAGCATATACAGTGGAGAAAAGACAGCCTCTTCAATAAGTGGTGCTGGGAAAATTGGACAGCTACATGTAAAAGTATGAAATTAGAACACTCCCTGACACCATGCACAAAAATAAACTCAAAATGGATTAAAGACCTAAGTGTAAGACCAGACACTATCAAACTCTTAGAGGAAAACATAGGCAGAACACTCTATGACATACATCACAGAAAGATTCTTTTTGACCCAGCTCCCAGAGAAATGGAAATAAGAACACAAATAAACAAATGGGACCTAATGAAACTTAAAAGCTTTTGCACAGCAAAGGAAACCATAAACAAGACCAAAAGACAACCATCAGAATGGGAGAAAATATTTGCAAATGAAGCAACTGACAAAGGATTAATCTCCAAGATTTACAAGCAGCTCATGCAGCTCAATAACAAAAAAACGAACAACCCAATCCAAAAATGGGCAGAAGACCTAAATAGACATTTCTCCAAAGAAGATATACAGATGGTCTACAGACACATGAAAGAATGCTCAACATCATTAATCATTAGAGAAATGCAAATCAAAACTACAATGAGATATCATCTCACACCGGTCAGAATGGCCATCATCAAAAAATCTAGAAACAATAAATGCTGGAGAGGGTGTGGAGGAAAGGGAACTCTCTTGCACTGTTGGTGGGAATGTAAATTGATACAGCCACTATGGAGAACAGTATGGAGGTTCCTTAAAAAACTACAAATAGAACTACCATACGACCCAGCAATCCCACTACTGGGCATATACCCTGAGAAAACCATAGTTCAAAAAGAGTCATGTACCAAAATGTTCATTGCAGGTCTATTTACAATAGCCAGGACATGGAAGCAACCTAAATGTCCATCGACAGATGAATGGATAAAGAAGATGTGGCACATATATACAATGGAATATTACTCAGCCATAAAAAGAAATGAAATGGAGGTATTTATAATGAGGTGGATGGAGTTAGAGTCTGTCATACAGAGTGAAGTAAGTCAGAAAGAGAAAAACAAATACAGTATGCTAACACATATATACGGAATCTAAGGGAAAAAAAAGCCATGAAGAACCTAGTGGCAAGACGGGAATAAAGACACAGACCTACTAGAGAATGGACTTGAGGATATGGGGAGGGGGTGGGGTGAGATGTGACAGGGTGAGAGAGTGTCATGGACATATATACACTACCAAATGTAAAATAGATAGCTAGTGGGAAGCAGCCGCATAGCACAGGGAGATCAGCTCGGTGCTTTGTGACCACCTAGAGGGGTGGGATGGGGAGGGTGGGAGGGAGGGAGATGCAAGAGGGAAGAGATATGGGAACATATTGTATATGTATAACTGATTAACTTTCTTATAAAGCAGAAGCTAACACACCATTGTAAGGCAATTATACTTCAATAAAGATGTTTAAAAAAAAAAAGAAAGGGTAGAATTGGGACACAGGAGACCGGACAAAGACCACTTCAAAGTGTAAACATGAGTCAACATAAGAAAAAGTGTTAAGTATATAAGTAAAATAAGCAGCTCAGTATTACTGGGGTGAAGATGCCTGAAGATAAACTATATAGGGAAAGTGTTGGAAAGGCTTTTTAACACCAAGATAAGAAAATGAGTGAAAGTTTTAAAACAAGGAATTGAAATACTAAGGAATATTAACCCAGCAATAAATAATATGGGAAAGACACACTGTATGACGGAAGGACTTGGAGTCAGTTGGGAGCTAGCTACTCTTAAAAAATAATCAAGATATAAGAGTAAATCAAAAATTCAACTGAGAATTCCCTTGAGATATTAGGAAGTCATTCAATGCATGATACCTATTTTTAGATGAAAAAATTAATACTAAAATATCTATACCTGGCCCATACATGCAAAGAAACCCTAGACGATAATTTAACTTACTAAAAAAGGCATTTATTCAGGGCCACTATAATATAAAAAGACAGCATATCAGAAGTTAAAACCTCCTTGAATTTTAGAGGAAATCACGTATTTAACGTATTTTTTTTTTAAGCATTAAGTCAAATGAACTGGTTGTGACTTTCTCATGGTGATATCACAGTCAACCAGAAATGTCATTCTGTAAACAGCAGCTTTACACCTATGGGTTTTCAACTAAATTTCCCCAGAGCTTTTACAGTACTTCCCCAAGTTTCTCTGGTAGACTATAAAATCAGTTTAGGTGACAAGGAATAACTATATTTTTATTTTAATAGTTACATATTTATTTTAACATGTGATGAAAAAATATAACCAGCCTACCAGACCCCTTAGTTCACAGATATTATTTTTTTAAACATATGTAATTTTAAGAGATGAGCCAACCTAAAGTAAACATTAAGTATATAATAGTATTATAGACATATTAAATACCAACTATTCCAGACCTGTTTTGTCAGATCTTTGACACCTCTGGGGATATCATATGGCCCTAAAACAAGAGTTGGAGTTGGTCATTTTATCTCATGCCAGTATGGAGACCACGTAAAACAGGGATTCCACTTAAGGGCTGTGAAGGGGAAATTACCTTAATGTTCTTTTAGTATTTTGTTTTTGAGCCTGATTTGATCGAGAAAAAAAAAAAATTGCAAAGACCTCTGGGTGTGCAAACATGTCCTGAAGCCCCTTGAGGTTGATGTTGCTGTTTCTCTTGACAAGGTTACTCCCAGGATAACAAACAAACAAATCAATCAATATAAAAAAATAATAAAAATTGTCTTTTTTTTCAGAAGCAAATGCTGATGTATAACACCAACAGTCCATGGTTGGTGGGCTGAACAGTCCACCAACCATGGAATTCACATGGAATTCACTCCATGAATTCCTCAAAATTAAAACACTTCATTGGTCCTCATATGACAAGACCCTATGTATTAGTCAGCTTGGGCTGCCATAATAAAATACCATACACTGGGTGGCTTAAACAGCAGAATTTTTTTCTTACAGTTTGGACTCTGTAAATCCAAAATCAGGATGCTGGCCGTGGTTGGGTTCTAGTAAGGGCTCTGCTCCTCGCTCGCAGAAGACCACCTACTCACCGTGTCCTCAAATGGCCTTTCCTCAGAGATTTCTCTCTCTCCCTCTTCTTATAAGGTCACCAATCCTATAGAATTAGGATCTCACCTTCATGACCTCATTTGACCTGCATTACCTCTTTAAAGGCCCTGTCTCCTCTACAGTCACCTGGGGGTTAGGTCTTCAACATACGAATTTTAGGGGAACACAATTCAGTCCGTAGCACCCAACGTTATAGCCTTGCTGTAATTTCCCAAGGACTCTACCTCCCTCTCAACACACACATGATTCTCCACCATCTGTCCCAATGAATCTGGGAGTCCCTTTTTCCAGTTTGCTTTCCATCCACTTTGATAAAGTGAATTTTGTTGAAGAGAACTACTGTACTTGGAACCACAGGATTCCAAAGTCTCTCCCAAGAGCTGTAAATCAGCAGGAATTCTAAGCTACTGCAGGTGTGAAATAACTGGCAGTTTTCCCCAACCCTTCTATGTCGTGGCAGCCACAGGGATTCTTGGAACACATTGAGATTCTCCACTTCTATCTGGTTTACAAACAAAACACTCAAACCCAGAAAGATAACCGTGTTGAAAATGGTGGTCACCTCAGCCAGTTCTCAGATGCCCACACTACCCTGACCCCATAAATTCAATAAATGGAAATCATTTTCCTGATGAAACAAGATAAAGCCACATCTGCCACCCTTTCATTGCACTCATGATCTGCTCAGGTTTGATGCTCACCTGGGAACTTCACCCTTTCTCTAATAGTATCTTAATGCCTAGTCAATTTATTCTCCAGCCTTTTTCAAAACACAGATATTCTCTGCTTACTTATAGGTCATTCAATACTGGCTGAAGGTTTAAGCATTTAATTGTGTTATTTGTATGGCGTGCTGGATTTTAAAATCAAATAGCTCTGCCCTTTACATCAACGATCTTGGGAAGTATATCAGGAAAAAAAGTAGATTGCTTTTATCTCTAAGTCATACAATACCCAACAAACAGTAGCTTAAGCAAAAGATAATAAATTATCTCATATAAGCCAAGACTGGAGAGAGGCAATACCTGGCATTCTTTCAACAGGTTTCACTGTGTTAGGGCTGGTGCCTAAGATTCTCCTGGCCTCTTCTTTGTGGCCCCCAAAATTAAATCTGGCCTTAGATTCTCTTTTGATCACTCAAAAAATATTGGTTGAACACTACTACATTCCAGGATGGTGCTAAGCCTTTCTGGGGGAAATATACACAAAGGCCCTGCCAGGAAGGCCTTATATGACAGCAGAGATGAGCAAAGATGCACACACAGAACTTCAGCGAAAGATTGCATTGAGAACAAGAAAGAAGATATAGATAATATGTTGTGGAAATATAGGAGCTGAGATAATCACTTTATTCAGGAGGACCAGAAAAAGGTTTCAAGGAAAGAGGTAATAGTTGAGCTGAGCCCAGAAGTCTGAGTAGGACTGGGACATGGGTTGGGGGTGAGGATAGAGTAAAGGCCACTCCAGAGAGAATAAACGCCATGAGACAATGAGCATCACGGGGAAAGCATTAGGGACATTGGGAGGAAAAGCTGCTCGGCATTGCAGGTGTGTGAGTTGCCTGAAGACACAGACATCCTCAAGACGGGAAGAGAAGGGTGATAAAATCTCCCCCAGAAGTTTCCATCACCCTCCTACTTGTCTCATAGCCAAACACTGTGTCCCCGGGCCACCCCTGGCCATCAGTGAGGCTGGGAAAGTGACTCTTTAGCATTTCCAGTCTTTACAAAGGAAACAGAGGTGAGAGAAAGAAGTGGGCGAGTGTGGGAGATTAGCAGTCGGTGATGTCGATCACAACAAGATACCTCATCTTTCCGGACCTCTGCTTTCCTTCTCTGAAGCGGGGAATAATGGTGCCTTCGTGGGCCTATTATGAGGATTAAATGAAACACAAAGCACCTGGGTGTCCCAGCACCTGGCGTATAACAGGGACTCCATGTGTTCCTCTTCTCTCCTAGTTTATGTCCCTCCATCATATATAGTTTCTGCTCCGGGTGAATATGGAGCAATGTGACATTTACGATTATGACAGGTTAATTGACAGGCTAAATTATTTTGTTCTCACTACAGAGGGAGTCTTCTCCTTCTTATTCTAAGAGGGTAGTCAAGGCTTTTCTTTCCTTATCTCAGAGGTTTTGTGTTACAGGAATGCATGCAGCATTGTCTGGTATCCCAAAATCCACGTCCCACCTCCACCCTACCTCACTCCTACTGGCCTTGGATATTTATTTATGGAAAACTCAACCCACTCAGAAGAATTCTACCAGATAGTCTGAGGGGTAGAGGGGATGAAAGAATGGACTTGGACTAGAAAACGTGGGCATGTCTGAAGGAGGCATAAGATTTTGAAGGTTTTATCTCAAGATTGGGAAGGGGGTGAGGGCTTTGCTGGTCTCTACAGTATACCTTAGTAAGGCTCCTTGTCTTATCTCAGAAAAGCCCATGACAAGGCTTGACCAAAAGGCAGACAAGCTAAGCAACTTAAATGTCCATCAACAGAGGAATGGATAAAGAAAATGTGGTACAGATGTACAATGGTATATTACTCAGCCATCAAGAAGAACAAAAGAATGCCATTTGCAGCAACATGGATGGACTTACAGATTGTCATACTGAGTGAAGTCAGACACAGAAAGACAAATATCATATGATACTGCTTATATGTGGAATCTAAAAAAAAGGTACAAGTGAGCTTATTTACAAAACAGAAGTAGAGTCACAGATATAGAAAACAAATTTATGGTTACCAGGGTATAAGCGGAGGAGGGATAAATTGGGAGATTGGGATTGACATATACACACTACTGTAATAAAATGGATAACTAATTCCCTGTATAGCACAGGGAAATCTACTCAATACTCTGTAATGGCCTATATGGGAAAAGAATCTAAAAACAGTGGATACATGTATATGTATAAGAGTGGATATATGTTAACTTTGCTGTACATCTGAAACTAATACAACATTGTAAATCAACTATACTCCAATAAAAATTTGTTTTAATTTTTTTTTAAAAAGCTACTTACCTTCATGGAACCAAATAGGTCAAGATAATTTAAATACCAATATTGAATACTATAAACTCAGGAGACCACAGGGCCTTATTTAAATGCTCTAGACAATAAAATGCACCTGGGATTGCTCATATGACCCTGGGGTCAAGGTAAAGAAGACTCCAAATGACAGAGAAGTCCCTACCTACCTTGCTGAACAGGAACATAAGTTAAATTTGATTTAAACAAATAAGAGAAGCATGACTTTTCTTATACTTTGTATTATGAGTGACATTAATACTCCCTCCATTTTATGCATAGTCCCACTTTTTTATTTTTGTTTTTGTTGCCTTTGCTTTTGGTGTCAAATCCAAAAAATCATCAACAAGATTGATGTCAAGGAGGTTACTGCCTATGTTTTCTTTTAGGAATTTTATGGTTTCAGGTCTTACATTCAAGTCTTTAATCCATTTTGAGTTTATTTTTGTGTATGGTATAAGAGAGTGGTCCAGTTTCATTCTTTTGCATATGGCTGTCCAGTTTTTCCAACACCATTTATTGAAGACACTGTCTTTCCCCATTGTATATTCTTGACCTCTTTGTCATAAGTTAATTGACCATACATGCATGAGTTATTTCTGGGCTCTCTGTTCTGTTCTATTGATCGGTGTGTCTGTTTTTCATGCCAATCCCATACTGTTTTGATTACTATAGCTTTACAATATAGTTTGAAATTGGGGACCATGATGCCTCCAACTTTGTTCTTCTTTCTCAAGATTGCTTTGGCTACTCAGGGTCTTTTGTGATTTCATACAAATTTTAGGATTGTTTATTCTATTTCAGAGAAAAATGCCATCAGAATTTTGATAGGGATTGTATTCAATCTGTAGATTGCTTGGGTAATATGAACATTTTAATCGCTTCAGTCCATGAGCATGGTGTATCTTTCCATTTATTTGTGTCTTCTTCAATTTATTTCATCAATGTCTTATAGTTTTCAGTGTACAGATCTTTAACTTCCTTGGTTAAATTTATTCCTAGTTATTTTTTGATGCAATTATAAATGGATTTTTTTTCATAATTTGTTTCTGGTAGTTCATTATTAGTGTATAGAAGTGCATCAATTTCTGTATATTGATTTTTTATCCTGCAACATTACCAAATTTATTTATTAGTTCTAACAGTTTTTTTATGGACTCTTTAGGGTTTTTTATATATAGAATTATGTCATCTGTAAGTAGTGACAGTTTTACTTCTTCCTTTGTAATTCGAGTGCCTTGTATTTCTTTTTCTTGCCTAATTGGTCTGACTAGAACTTCCAGTACTATGCTGAATAAAAGTGGTGAGAGTGGGCATTCTTTTCTTCTTCTTGATCTTAGAGGAAAAGCATTCAGTTTTTCATTGAGTATAATGTTAGCTGTAGGCTTGTCATATAAGGCCTTTATTATGTTGGGGTAGGTTCCCTCTATACCCACTTTGTTGAGTTTTTAGCATAAATGGATGTTAAATTGTGTCAAATGCTTTTTCTGCCTCTATTGAGATGACTGTGACTTTTCTCCTTTGTTTTGTTAATGTGGTGTATCACATTGATTGATTTGTGGATGTTGAAACATACTTACATCCCTGGAATAAATCCCACTCGATCATGATGTATGATCCTTTTACTATATTGTTGAATCTGGTTTGCTAATAATTTATTGAGGATTTTTGCATCTGTGTTCATCAGGGATATTGGCCTGTAATTTTTTTTTCTTGTGGTGTCCTTGTCTGGTTTTGATGTGAGGGTAATGCTGGGCTTGTAAAATGAGTTTGGAAATGTTCCCTCCTCTCCTATTTTTTGAAAGAGCTTGTGAAGGATTGGTATTAATTCTCCTTTGAATGTTTGGTAGAATATACCACTAAAGCAGTCTGGTCCTAAACTTTTGTTCGTTGGGAGGTTTTTGATTACTGATTCAATCTCTTTAATAGTAATATTTTTACTATTCAGATTTTCTATTTCTTCATTATTCAGTCTTGGAAAGTTATATGTTTCTAGGAATCTATCCATTATAGGTTGTCCAATTTGTTGGCATAAAATTGTTCATAGTTGTCTCTTATGATCCTTTGCATTTTTGTGGTATGATTTGTAATGCCTCCTCTTTCATTTCTGATTTTATTTATTTGAGTTCTCTCCTTTTTTTCTTGGTGAGTCTATTTAAAGTATTGTCAGTTTTATTTATCTTTTCAAAAAGCTGTCTCTTGATTTTATTAATCTTTTCTATTGTCTTTTTAATCACTATTTCATTTATTTCTGCTCTGATCTTCATTATTTCATTCCTTCTGATAACTTTGGGCTTCATTTATTCTTCTTTTCCTACTTCCTTGAGGTGTTAAATTAGGTTGTTTATTTGAGATTTTTCTTATTTCTTGAGGTAACCATTTATTGCTGTGAACTTCTCTCTTAGAACTGTTTTTGCTGCATCCCATATGTTTTGGTATATTTCCATTTTTATGTGTCTTAAGGTATTTTTTATTTCTCTTCTGATTTCTTCATTGATTCATTAGTTGTTCAGGAGTCTGTTGGTTAATCTCTCCATATTTTCCAGTAAATTTTCCTGTTTTCTTCTTGTAATTGATCTCTAGTTTCATACCATTGTGGTTGGAAAAGATGTTTGATATGATTTCAATCTTCAAGAAGGTAAGTCTTTATTCAGTTGCTAGGACTATCATTGTCAGTTTTATCTTTATGAAATAATGATTACAGATTTATCTCCTGGCTAATTTGGAACAGTGGCCACACATAAAAAGAATTCTCTCCTTTGAAGAAGTATGTGTAAGTTAGAATAAATCCTTTATGCGATAAGATGTATTGGTGTGTTTTAAGGTGATCTCTGTCAGTATATGATTCCAAGACTTTAACCTGGAATACTTCCTTTTGGAAAACTTTCATCTGGCTCCACTGAAAGTCATTTTCCCCAGCTCCCAACCCCATCTGTCCTGAGACTAAGTTTCTATAGTTGATGAAAGCACCGTGGGCTAGAAAGAATAGCATAGGGAATGTGGTTTAGAAAGTCATTTCTAAAATTATTCTTGGCATGAAGCACCACTGGTATGGTAGGTATTCAGGGCTGAATCTGTTGGGTTTTCCTCATGCTGTGCACTCAGACAAGTCTGAGATGGGTGATCTAAAGCCACTGACACTGCACTGTGATAACATTACTTCTCATTAAAGCAGCCATCCTGCTCAAGTAGTCCTCAAACAACGGAACCATTTTTAGGTAGAAAAACATGTTCCTTGTTGTGGTCTAAAACCACCTCTCTCCTCTGGGTTCAGTTACAATGCACAGGGGGAAATGCATGTCTCTCCCACGCCCCCCCCCCTACTCTGACCCATCCCCCTTTATTATTACCTGACCTCTAGTCACACCCCCAGGTATTTTTATCCCAGACCAATTTAATGTCTTAAGGGAAGAAGAAATATTTTGGCAGTCACCTTCTGTCCAAAACAACAATGATAAAGCATACATACACAGGGCTTGATTGTACAAAGTGCTCCCACACATACAATTACATTTGATCCTCACAATAACCCTATAACTTTCTTACCTGTAAAACTGTGTGTCATAAAATTCTTGTATGTATATGTCCTTGCAGGCATATATCTGCCATGTGACAATCCTCCCCTTTGAGAGGGAAAACAATGCACTTGACATCACCAGAATGCATAATACTCCAAGGCTTGGGCCATTCCGTTTACAAGAGATAATTTATATAAAACAAAAAAGGGAGGAGTAGAAAGTACACAATTACTGCAGTCTTTGCTTTGCCTTGTGTCATAAAAGTTTTTCCAAGCTCACGTCTCAGAAACCCACATGAGAAAGGAAAGCATTTCTAAGAGGATACCATCATGGTACATCAACTTAAGCACAAAGGAAGAAGGCAGTCACCTTACCCTGGGAAGAAGAAGTGAACAGGCCACGTACCTGGAGCTGCACCGTGGATGACTCTCTCCATGTCTGTCTCCCAAGACTGGTGGGTGGAGGGAAGATATTCATTATTCCAACATGTGAACCAAAGTGGAGAAAACTTCACCAACAGAAGGCTGAGGAAACAGTATGGGCAATGTCTGATGTTAACTAATGTTTTTGAGTATTAAAGACTTTGTTTAAAAAAAAACACTTTCTATCTGATGTCTATCTCTTAGAATTCTGAACCTTTTATTCATGTCTTATATAAAGAACTTGCTAGTTAATTTAAGGCTTGGCAAGAAGAGAGTCATGCTTGAGCTTTAGCCTAAACTAGTTACAAGCTATTACATTTATTTTGCAAATGAGAAAACTGAGGCTTAGAAAGTCTAGAACTTCCTCTTTCCTCACATCCTTCTCCACATCAGGGGACACACAGAAATTGATCATTTTGGTACAGTTCTTCCTTTCTCTCATTGACACAGCAATATCAAATTCTCCAAAATAATGCAAATTGACTTTCGAGACAATACAAGTTTTTTACGTCAAGTATTTCCAGATAAAGATAAAGCTCTAATCTGCAAAGGTGCAGGCATTGTTAGAAGAGTCAGTGAACTTGAATCCTATTAAAATGACCCATCAGCCAAAATGGGACAGAAGTATCATAGATATGGAGAGAGTAATTAGAAACAGGCTGGTGGACCAGTGCCCTCAGGAGTCCTACTCAGAACGCCCATTCTAGCCCCACATCCTCCTGACCACCCACACCTTGGGCTGAGCTCTGTACATATTTGGGCATCTGGAACATGAACCACCCCTCTGCCACAGGCCATGGGCCACTTGTCCATGATGGGCATGGTCCTGCCTGTCCCCGGCTGCTGAAGAAGTCCTATTGGCGGTACACAGAGTGTGACAAAGGAGCCATGAATGATGACATAGCTGACAATGCTCACCTCCTGAGATACCGTGCACCTGGGACACTGTAGAGTCTGCTAGGTCTGCCCTCGAGGTGGCCTGGACAAGCCTGCTGACAGTCAAAGCTGCTCTTCCTCGGGGCTTCAACCACCAGGGCCCTGAGTGACCCCAAGGGTGGGAGAGATCATTAATTCAAAAAACCACTTGTAACTCATTCAACACTGTGGTTGGGAGGCTCCAAGCTCTGTCTCACAGATAATAAGGGGTCGCTTTACAATCAATGTTTCTGATTTCTGATCTCATCTCTTTCCACTGCACCTTTATGCTACAAAGGGACTGAGAGTGAAGGCCAAGGTCAAAGGAGTGATGGTCTAGGAAGAACAATAACAGTTGGCAAGAAGAAGAAAAGCTGAGTCTCCTTAGCAGACGATGTGGCTCATAGCACCCAGTACATTGACTTCAGAAGCAACCCTGCATCAAGAGACACAGTCAATCAGCAGATGTCAACTAGACAGTCACAACCTAGGGAAAGGTGTCATCACTCTAAAGCCTCGGGGTAGGAGAGGCTATCAAGCAGATTATATTAAGTCCCTCTGACAGCTGGCACTTTCCTTTCCATACTACTTCTATCTTCTCTGGGTGTCTACGGTCCCACGCATTTCATTAAGTTCATCTCATTTGTTTGTAGTTCAGAGGTGGTCACTTTCAAGTGTCCTGATCTTTGAAAGGAGGTAAATGGTTGTTGGACGAACTGAGCAAAGTCTTGAAGAATAAACAGGGATGGTCCCTTTTGGAAGATACACGTGAGATTTGCAGGCAGGTGTCCCTGAGCAGCCCCAGGTGCTCTCTCATAAGAACAAGCCCTCCACTGAAGTCCACTTGGATTCTACAACACTCCCTCATGCAGAGCTGAGCCATCACTCAAAGCGGATCCCCTTCTCCACGGGTTGGGCAAGGGTCCCCCCCTGCACAGGAGGCCATTGAGCCCCCTCACCTAACCTCTCATCTTTCTATTTTCATGCTTGTTGTTGTAGTTTTTGCTGTTTGGTTTTGCTGTTTTTTATTATTGCTGCTATTATTATTATTATTGAAATATAATTCATATGCCATAAAAGTCTACCCTTTTAAAGTGTACAATTCAGTGATTTTTTCAGTGTACTCACAAGGTTGTGCAACCAGCTCCACTGTCTAATTCTAGAATCTTTTCACCACCCCAAAAGAAATCCCTTACCCATTAGCAGTCACTTCTGCCATTCCCTGTCAACCAAGAATTTACTTTCTGTCTCTATTGATTTACCTGTTCTGGACATTTCATATAAATAGAATCATACAATATGTGGTCTTTTATGTCTGCCTTCTTTCACTCAGCATAATATTTTCAAGGTTCACCCATGCTGTAACATGTATCAGTACTTCATTTTCTTTTATGGCTAAATAACATTCCACTGTATGGATATACCACATTTGTTTATCCATTCATCCATTACTATACGTGTAGGCTGTTTCTACCTTTTCCCTAGGAAAAATAATGCTGCTATGGATGTTCGCATACAAGTTTTTGTGTAAATACTAAAAAACTTTCTGATTTGCTTTTTATTTGTTTACAAAATCTTTTTAAAATACACTCAAATAGAAAGCTTTAGCTTTTACATTATATTGTCTCTTAAGTTTCTTTTGGTCCTATTATCATGTCACAGCTGAGCAATCTTCCTTTCTTATTCTTAAGCATCTCTAGAAACTTCGTTTTCCCAAGGCAAGTGATTGAATTGAGGAAGATTTCCTATGGAGGCATTCACAAGAGAAAGGGTATAATATACTTCAAAATAGCATTAGACAATACATCAATGATGTTCTTTCAAAATGACACTTGTGTCCGTTAAGCTAACCTGCAATTCTCAAATTGCGGAAAATTAACTAACTAGACACCAACTCCCATTCCTGAAATGCGCTTTTTAAGAAAAACCAAAGCAAGATGTATTTTTGATCTGCTCTACAACATTCATTACAAAGCCCAGCAATGCGCCAAAATAAGTTTGAAATAAATAATTGTCAACTAAAAACATTAAAAATGAATAAATAAATGTACATTTGATAGGAGACTCGTCATGGGGGAAATTAAAAACTATTTAGGCACAATTTCTTTAGAAAAATGCCAATCAAACACCAGAGATTTTTAAAATGTAAAATTTTATACATTAAGGTAGTATTTCTAGAAATACAAAGTATTAAAGATTAGAGAATGTTGTTGTCTTTCAGATCAGTTTTGCTGATACTATTTTATTGTTCATAAGAATAACGAGCTGTACAAGCTTGTTAATACAAGCTGTAGGTCCTTCACCTCCTGGACCAACACAGGCTTCCTGATGGAAGAGCCATCACTCTTGCTGGGCCCAGCTCATTGGCAAGAGTTAAGATTATCAATGAAACATAACATGGAAGACAAAGAGGGAAGGGAACAGAAGAAGATACGGAGAGAAAAAGAAGGCAGCTCGTCGTGAGGTCAGGAGATGTTCATGTGTCACAGATACATTGTCTCTGCTCATTCTATTTGTTTTTAATTAATTTTCATTGGCGTATAGTTGATTTACAATGTTGTGTTAGTTTCAGGTGTACAGCAAAGTGAATCAGTTATACATATACATATAGCCACTCTTTTTTAGTTTCTTTTCCCATATAGGTCATTACAGAGTATTGAGTAGAGTTCCCTGTGCTGTACAGTAGGTCCTTATTAGTTATCTATTTTATATATAGCAGTGTGTATGTGTCAATGCTCGTTCTATTCTTGACATGACCTGCAAGCTACTTGGTGGCACTGAACACATCACTTCAAGTTCTGTTGCCTCAGTTTCTTGGTGTATAAATTCAGGCTAACATCATTCCCACTTAACAAGTTCCAATAGCATGCGAGGAAGAAAGTTGGAAAGGCTCAACCTGTCCCTGTAAAGATTTACAGCTCTCTGGAGCAAGGCAGGTTGGAGCTAAAAGTATCATTATTTTTGTAGTTAGAAAGTCAGAATCCATCCTCCATCCTGCTTTAAGCCTTTGAAAGAGCTCTTTGTTTTTCTGCCTAAGCTTTGGCCCACCGGGAAAAATATGCTGTCTTTCAAAAGGTTTCTTTCATAAACAGGTCATTCTTTTTAAGTGGATTTCACCGACTATGTTTATTAACATGTAGTAACACTTAAGGAAGGTTTCATTTGGTCCTGGGAATAAAGCGATGTGGGCAGCCTGCCACCCCTTAGCCTAAAAAGAAATATTGTCTAGAACAAGGCCTGAAGCGTTTGGGGAGGCCAGCACTGTTGCAGGTTGCCGCCTGGGTCTTGCATCACTCAAAGCAAAACAGTGCAATGATGCGTGTCCCGGGGCGGGGGGGCCTCATCCTGGATAAGGCCAGTGGAGGAAGGCTTTCTTAGTCACTGAAATGATCTCACCAGAGAGAAATCTCTATCAATTAAAGGGAAGATGAAGATATTCGCGTTCATAAACAGCAGAAAATTTAGTTTAACAAGCTGTCGGTCCACGTTTTCTTTCTGTCCGCATGGTTAAATTCTTCCTCTGTTCTCTAAGTTAAACATTCCCATCTTTGATTTATGTCATGATTGAGTCTGTTAACTCTCCCTGTTATTTTTTTCTGATCTCACCTCTCACTACTTGTCTTAATTCAGGCCTTTTTTTCCCCCAAGATACAGAAATCTTTTTGATGAAGGCCATCCTTAGAGATTCCTGGGACTTAATAAATCTTACAGTAGGGTTACCCATTAAATTCTTTACAAAGGGAAAGTCAGGTTAGAATGTGTCTCTAGAGCTGTCTGGAATGAAGACTGTAAGTGAGGAAGGGCAGCCTGTTGCCCAAGGGGTGTGTGGGAAGCGTGTGTGTGCAGCAGAGGAGCTGAAAAGAGGTGACCAGCTGGGAAGGCCCTTCGCTTCCTTTCCACTGGGTCTTTGTCTCCAGCAAAGCCTAGTGTTTGAAGCAAATGTTCTGCCTCAATATAAGAATATGCACTGCCTGTCCTTTCAAGCTCCCACCCCTTCAAGTTTCATTCCAGAATCATGAAATTCTGCCCTGCCATATGAGCTCAGAAACTGACAGAAGATTTACTGGAAGCCAGAAAGTTAAACTCTGACCAAGATTTTTATCCAACGCCCTCCCAGGGCTGGATGAAGTTCTTCAGAAGTCCTGAGCCTGAGCAATGATACTCACCACCACCTACCATATGTAATAGCATATTTTTTTTAAAGATCTAAACCCTGAAGTAAGTAAAAGGAATTTCAACAAAGTTCAGAATGTTAACAAGATAATGCAATCCCTTCTCTAAAACACCCATTTCCCCCCAGTTTTTTTCTATTTGTTTTTATGTCCCTACCTACTGGTGATCTAAGCCTAAGCTTGGCCCGTCTACCGGGGATTCTCCATCCGCCAACACATACCCACCAAGTGTCTTTCATTTGATTGGCTATTTGTACCACAAGCTTTTCCACTGGAACAACCATCCTTGACATGACCATCTCTTTCTAGAAGGGACTCCAAAGAAGTAGGAGGAGATTTTTTCTGACATTTTAAACATAGATTCAGTGTATTTATTTAATACATATTTCTTGAGCTCCCATGATGTTCCAAGGAGGACCCAGGAAGTCAGCTACATTACAAGGATCATTAATGCTAGGGGCAATGTCACATGTGGACAAGGTCTTGAAAGATGAGAAGTGAGTTAAGTGAAAAAGGCATATGACTCTCCCCAGTGCAGGGAAAAGCACATGAAAGGAACTGTTTTAGTCTGCTTGAGCTGCTATAACAAATATATCACCTACAGTCTGGGTGACTTAAACAATAAACATTTTTTTCTCACAGTTCTGGAGGATAGTAAGTCCAAGATGAAGGTACAGGTCCATCATATGGGTTCAACCCTCATGACCTCATCTAAATCTAATTACCTCCCAAAGGTCCCACCTCCTAATACCATCACATTGGGGGTGGGTAGGGCTTCAAAATATTAATTTGGGGAAGGGGGGAAACAAACATCAGTCCATAACAGGGACAGAGGCAAAGATAACATGGAGCATTGAGGGACTGAGAAGAGATCCATAGAACTCAACAGCAGGGTATAAAAATGGAGCTCTGAAGACAATGGAGATGGCGCCATATTAGGAATGATCTTACAGGCTTTCAAAGAAATTTTTTCTGAAAACAATGGGATGCAAAAGGATTTTAGGCAGGGCACACCATGATGAGTTTTGAGTTTTATAAGAATCATCCTGACCAGCTACATGTGAAGATGGATTGGTAGGATGTAATTGAACTAACCTAGTGGAAAGTTGGCCACGACTCTCTAAGAAACCTTTGTACCAAACAGAAAAATTCACCAAGTCACCCTCTGCGGGCAGAGGAATTAGAGGAAAAGATCTTCTTTAAGCAACACAACCCTGTAGGCACACAGCTTGAAAAAGAGCCCCTTTGTGAAAAGAAAGATTGCCCTTCCTCTCACCCGAGGCAGACTTGTGCCAGGTGCAGGGCTGGGTCGTGGCTTTCAGCCACATTCGCCCCGTCGCCCAGGCGCCCTTGCACAGTACACATGCTGCACATGTCTATGCACAGTGGTGGGGCTCACAGAGAGAGGCAACAGGATGGAGTAGCTGAAGGATGGGGGGAGAACAGAGATGCCTGGGATGACTCACGAGTCCACAGCTTGCATTTCTGGGTGAGACTGATGAGTCTAGACTTGCGTCACACTGAAGGTGACTGAGACATCCAAATGGGCCATCAGATAAGATCTGCTTCCACTAGACTGCAAGCTCTGTGAGAGCAAGGATAGTGCTTTATACGGGGTTGCCAAGTAAGGTTGTACAGTGGGCAACCCACATGACCCTGAGCAGCAGCCCTAGAAATGATTCTTAATACACGGCACTGAGTGAATAAAAAAGTAAAAGGAAGCTCAGGAGAGAACTGGGCATTAATACCTTAACTCCTCATAATAGATCATTGAACCAACCTCCAGTTTCTGATTCGGTCATACACACTTTTCCACCAGGGCTTGTGAAGTGTGCCTTTTGACCAGACCTGAGCATTGGGAGATAGAGTGGGAAAATGGGGTAAAGCAAACAAATATGGTCAATCTGGGGGAAAGACGATATAATTATGTCAATTGGTAATTTTTAAAGCACACTTCAGTCAGCAACTTAAAACAGACGGGGTAGGGCCTCCCCTGGTGGTCCAGTGGTTAAAACTTCACCTTCCAATGCAGGGGGTACGGATTCAACCCCTGGTGGAGAGCTAAGATCCCACATGTCTCGGGGCTAAAAAAACAAAACATAAAACAGAAGCAATAGTGTCACAAATTCAGTAAAGACTTTAAAAATTGTCCACATCAAAAAAAAAATCTTTAAAAGAACCCCCAAAACAGACAGGGTAGGGTGTAGGGGATGGGAAGAGACAGAACAGGAAAGCAAGAGGGAGAAGCCGTCCTCTCCATTGCATAGTTTTAATACCCCCTTTCCTCTTGAGTAAGGCGCAAACCACTGCAGAATGCCATCTCTCACTATTTCCTTGCTTAACCTTTCTTGCCGTCTTACATCTTCATTCTTTTAAAAATCAACATTTTCGGGCTTTCCTGCTGGCGCAGTGGTTGAGAATCTGCCTGCTAATGCAGGGGACACGGGTTCGAGCCCTGGTCTGGGAAGATCCCACATGCCGCGGAGCAACTGGGCCCGTGAGCCACAACTACTGAGCTTGCGCGTCTGGAGCCTGTGCTCCGCAACAAGAGAGGCCGCGATAGTGAGAGGCCCGCGCACCGCGATGAAGAGTGGCCCCCGCTTGCCGCAACTGGAGAAAGCCCTAGCACAGAAACGAAGACCCAACACAGCCAAAACTAAATAAATTAATTAATTAATTAATTTTTTTAAAAATCAACGTTTTCAGGGGGAAGAAGGATAAGGCTCAGGGAATAGAGATTAAAAATGAGAGTCAACTTTGATGCGTGAGAAACTCTCCATGTTCAAATGTTCATCACAATACCAGTCTATCAGTTTGACGGAAATGCTACATTAGCGGCTGCTGCCTTTAAGGAATTACATCCTGTCTTGTCCTGTAGCAATAACAGGGCTGAACCAAAACACCAGAGAAAAGGACTCCAAATCGTGTGCGTTGATAATTCCCGAGTTTCTCTGGTCCTCTGGTTTCTCGCCCACAAAAAGGAGTGGGAGCCACTCTGACAATAAACTGACAATCTACATCGATTTTCCTGCTTTCATGCATCTAGCCCATTTCCTGCTGTCATGAAGCATTCCTTACTGAGGAACACCACACCTGGTATTGTTTAACTACGCTCAATTGGCGAAACACCTTGAGGTTTTAGAAATCTAAGAAACATTAAATTACTGGGGGGATGGGGAGGCAGGTCGTGATGATGAGAACACGGAAATGTTCTTGTTCTTTTAAGATAAAAACTTAATATCGGGGGCTTTGTGAACCTGTGACGGCAATCTGTGGTAAAAACAGGTGGTTCACAAAATTTAGGTACCTGTTAGACTATACAGTTTTATTATAAACAGCAGCGGTGGCCCTAAGGGTACTTTTTCAAGCCGGTCATTTTTGAGTTTGCCCACAAGAGGGCAGTGCTGCGTAACAGTTGTAGCCTTTGAGTGGGACGTTGAGGGGAGGCTGGGCAACTGTGTCCACCTAGGTAAAACTGAAGACTTTGGTTTTGTCCGTGGCCATGTCTTAGGGAAAAATCTTAGCAAAAGTTACCTTTTGTCGTCTCAGAAATTGACAGAGTGATCCTGGCTTAATAAATAGCTACACATTGTCTTGGTTCAACCCTGGAAATGAAGAAAATTGAAAGAGTATCATTTGGTTAACGACAGGATAAGTTGGGTTACTGAAACCCTTTTTGGTGATCTAATGCACTTTATGGGCACTTTTGGAGACTGTAAAAATTCATGAGATACACATAAGTGCTTCGTACAGTATCCCTGAGACATGAACCTATCCTCAGGGGAGAGCTAAAAAACGTTTTACACAATTACATTTTACAGGACAATTTAAACCTTACAACATTCTGACTATGTGAACGAAAGGAAAGTTACTAATCAAACTTCAGAGTTACAGTGACTGAGGTCTAAAGAATAAGACAGTTTCCAAATGCTTTTAGAAATGAAAGCTTTTGTGTGCCTCTCTTAATGTGCACTAACCACGATTATGTCACTGACAACTTACTACAAGGATGAATACATATGCTGGACCTCCTCTAAAGAGAGTAAATTCAGTTTCAGAAGTATGAGTTCAAATTTTGAACAGTTACCAAAAATTACCTATGTGGCTTTAATGTTCCCTCTAAATTCTTCATGTCACAACAATCATGTTTTCTGTTAAGCCATATTTGAGAGTGAATTTCTGAGGACTATTTCTATCAAATGTAAAGGTCATATCTGGTCAAAATAGAATGTGTTCACCAGCAATGAACAATCCAAACCTTAAATTAAGAAAACTACTCCATTTATAATAGAATCAAAAACAATAAAATTTAACAATTTCGGAATAAATTTAACAAAAGAATTGCTAGGCTTGTTCACTGAAAACTAGAAAATATCATTGGAAATTGAAGACCTTACTAAGTAGAAAAATATCCCAAGTTCATGGACTAGGAGACATTGTTAAGATCTTCTAAACTTCTTAAGATGGTAATACTTCACAAATTGGTCTACAAATTCAACACAATCCTATAAAAATTTTAGCTGCATTTTTTGCAGGAATTGACAAGCTATTCCTAAAATCCATATAGACATGCAAGGGATCCAGAAGAGCCAAAGCAATCGTGAAAAAGAAGAACAAAGATGGAGGTCTCACTTCTTGATTTTAAAATGTACTACAAAACTACAGTAATCAAGACTGTTATTGACATAAGGATAAACATCGAGTAATGGAAGAGAATTGAGAATTCGAAAATAAACTTATACACTTACGGTCAATTGATTTTGACAAGGGCGCCAAGATAATTCAATGAGGGAAGACAAGTGTTTTCAACAAATGGTGCTGAGACAACTGTTATCCACATACAAAAGAATTAATTTGGGGACTTCCCTGGTGGCACAGTGGTTAAGAATCCACCGGCCAATGCAGGGGACACAGGTTCGATCCCTGGTCCGGGAAGATCCCACATGGCGTGGAGCAACTAAGCCCGTGCACCACAACTACCAAGCCTGCGCTCTAGAGCCCACAAGCCTCAACTACTGAGCCCACGTATCACAACTGCTGAAGCCTGCACGCCCTAGAGCCCGTGTGCCGCAACTACTGAACCCACATGCTGCAACTACTGAAGCCCACGTGCACTCTAGGGCCCGCATGCCGCAACTACTGAAGCCCACGCGCCTAGAACCCATGCTCCACAACAAGAGAAGCCACTGCAATGAGAAGCCTGTGCACCGCAACGAAGAGTAGCCCCCGCTCGCCATAACTAGAGAAAGCCCGTGCACAGCAACGAAGACCCAAACACAGCCAGAAATAAATAAAATTTTTTTAAAAAAGAATGAAATTGGACTCTATTTCATACCATGTATAAAAATTAACTTAAAATGGATCAAAATGTAAGACCTAAATGTAAGAGCTAGAACTATAAAATTCTTAGAAGAAAACATAGGTATAAATCTTTGTGACCTTGAATTAGGCAATGATTTCTAAGATATGACATCAAAGCACAAGATGCATAAAGAAAAAAATACATACATTGACTTCATCAAAATTAAAAAGATTAGTGCTTCAAAAGGGCACTATCAAGAAAGTGAGAAGACAACCCAGAGAATGTGAGAAAATAATCACAAATCATATATCTGATAAGGATCTAATATCTGGCATATATAAAGCACCCCTAGAACTCAACAATTAAAAGACAAACAGCCCAATTTTAAAATGAGCAAAGGTTTTGAACAGAGATTCCTCCAAGAAGATATACAAATGACCAATAAATACACAATAAGATACCCAACATCATTACTTGTCATGAGGGAAATTAAAAACAAAACAACAATGAAATACTACTTCACACCCACTAGAATGGCTATAATAATAGTTTTTAAGAAGACAGTAACAAGTGTCAACAAAGATGTGGAGAACTGGAACCCTTATGTTGCTGATGAGAATGTAAGATAGTACAAACACTTTAGAAAATAGTTTGGCATTTCCTCAAAATTTGAGCGCAGTAATTCCATTCCCTTAGGTATATACCCAAGATAGTTGAAAACATGTGTTCACACAAACACTTGTACACAAGTGTTCATAACAGCATTATTTATAGTAGATAAAAGGTGAAAACAACCCAAAAGTCCATCAACTGATGAATAGCTATCGTATGATATATCCATACAATGGAATAGTACTCATCCATTAAAAAGTAATGAAGTGTTTATATATGCTATGACATAGATGAAGAATTGAGCTAAATGAAAGAAAGAATTTATTTTAAAAGGTCATATATTGTACTCCATTTAAATGAAATTTCCAGATTAGCCAAATCTGTAGAAACAGAAAGTAAACAAGGGCTGCGGGTAGGGTAGAATAGAAGTGATTGCCGACGGATGTGGGATTTCCTTTTGGGGTGAGGAAATGTTACAGAATTAAATAGTGGTGATGGTTGTATAATTTTGTAAATATACTAAAAACCATTGAATTTTATGCTCTAAAGAGCGACTTTTATGGTTTGAGAATTGTATTTCAATTAAGAGAGAGACAGAGAGAGAGAATGAACTTTGGCATAATATTGCCAACCATGAAGGAGATGGACGTGAAAATGAGGTCATTAAAATTTTTAAATAAAGAACAGCACTGGAAATTTACTCTCAATCCAGGTCCCAAGAACATTGTTTGCTGAAGACAAAAGCTTGACGTTTTTCATTATACACAGATTAGAAAATGACAGCTATTGACCCAAACAAAAAAGAAACCCAAAAATTGTATTATGGTTTCTCTTTTTTTTCAGCAAATATTTCTCTTACTAGTTAATATAAACAAATACTCATGAACAGGAAAATTGATTAATATAATGTATTAATGTAATGGAGTATTATACAGCAGTGAAAATGAATAAATCTGTACTTCATCAACATAAACATGACCAAAAAGCAAATAACAAAAGAATATATATATACCGTGTGAGATCATTTATATAAAAATTTTAAAATGAAAAGCAATACTATACACACAACACATGTCACTTACAGAGTTATATATATATTACAGTATTCACATATATATATGCATACACTAAGATATGTATAGTATATATATTTATACTATATAACATATAGTATTAAAGAATTAAGTAGTAAGGATTATATATAGTACATGGTATAATGTATATATATTGAAAGATTAAGTATTAAGTTTTAGATATATATGTAAAGTATTAAGAAGTTCATGCAATGATCAGCATCTGATTGAAGAAACGAATGCTCCTGGAGGATAGAGGAGGGTTATGAGAAAAAAGAGTAGCATCCACAGGACAATTTCAAGAACATTAATAACATTGTTTTCCTTAATCTGGGTCGTAGGCACATGAGTTTATATTACTTTATTCCTTATGTTTTTGGTCTGTCAGAAACTTTCTAAAATAAGCTCAAAAAAATTTTTTTAATTTAAATAATTATCATGACAGCTTTACTGTTCACCTTAAAATCACAGCCATCACACTACAGATGAAGCACTAAGAGCTTCTCCAAAATACTTGGCAATTGTCCAGGGGCAAGTATCAAAGCTTTAGAATATTTTAAAAAACGAAAGCAAGAAGCCATGAGGTGGCCTGTCTAGGGTTCTCTTTCCATCGTCATCTGCTGAAAATATTTCTTAGTGCTTGAAAACCAATAAAGAGCTGGTACCCCAGAGCATCAAGTCAGTAGTCAGATCTCCTAGCCTGTGACTGGATTCGCTCCAGCTCTCTGGTGCTGTGTCCATCTCCTGCAACCCAATTCTCAGTCGCACACCCATTTGCAGCTTTTTAGAGGATTGAGCCAGAAAATATCCAAACCTTCGATCAAGTGATGAAAAGACTGTTGTTAATCTAAGTGTTTGCAAGTATATGAAAGACATGTGTGTACAAACTGTCTACATGAAACCAGTTCACAAAATTAAAAAAATTTTTTTAAATGCAGTGATCTACCATTTTAGCTTCTATGACAACTTATCTAACTGCTCGCATGATTTTTTTCTCCAAACTGACCAAATTTAACAATACTTGGGGATGTTTTAAAAAGTATTAATGTGTGTCTGTGTGTGTCTCTTATGAATGTTAATGGGTGTTTTGTTTTTTTTTTTTTACTATTTTTATATGACTACTCTGTAATGTATACTTTTTAAATCAATTCATTCAAACTATTATTATGTAAGTAACCCCTAGAAGTAGCCATGAAAAAGTTAAACAGCAAAAATCCCAGGGCAGCAGCAAGCAGATAGCCTTGGCTGTCAGGGCTCTTGTCAGGGGCATATTTGTTAGCAATAGACTAGAAAACAACTGCAGCTGAAAGGACTTCTGGGTGATGCCCAGCCCAGAGGTATCTTTTTTCTTGTCTAAAGCTAGAGCGATTTATAAAATTTCCATCTTCCCAGCATTGTGAACCAGCAATTTTCCCCAAGACCTCAGTTGAGTGCAGTGGCACTGGGAAAGAGCCCCTCTTCCTGTAGAGATCTTGTTGACAGCTTTGCAAAGTAACAGTGATCAACGCAAACAACCAGTACAGATGAAATCCAGCTGATGATGTCTTCCTAATAAAAACCAAAAGGTATTTCTGTATTTCAACATCTCCAGCAATTACACACCAGACCTCAAGTCCTTCCTGATTGAAGAGGTTGCCGACCTGATTGAGAGGCAAGGACGGAAGCAAATTAGAAGACAACACAGGGTCAAGTAAGAGTGGAAGAGAAATGAGACTAAAGCAACATATTGATAGAATCTCTCTCTCAGTCTCTGTCCCAAATGAATTTTTCAACTATAGTTTTCATTAAAGTCTAACACGCATATAGAAAAGTACATAAATGATACAAGTAGCGCTTGATGAATTTTTTCAAATCAAACATACCCCATGACCACACGTAACCTAGCTCCCCGGAAGCCTCTTCCGTGCCTCATTCCGGTCACTTGTTCTTCTCCAAAGGCAACCACAATTCTGGTTTCCACCATCATCAGTCAGTTTCACCTTCCTTTGAAATTTAGTGCACTCTTTTGTATTGGGCTTCTTTGCTTGACATTATGTGAGCGAGATTCATCCATGTCCTTCTGTGTGGCAAGTTTGGTCACTGTATGAACAAACCACAGTGAATATCTTCGTAGTCCTGTGGATGAGCATTTGCTCATCTCCGAAGAACCAAAGGTGCTGACACCCTAGATTTTCTAAGATCAGAGGATTTCTTCTGCAGTGACAGAGCAGCCTTGAGTTAGCAGGTTTGGGCCTCCAGGGTTGGAACAACAAAGAAGCATTTCCTTTCGTTTTTTAGTTTCAAAGGATTTCAAGTGCATTGAGTCAAGTTGTTCTTAATATCCTCTCTCTCTTTAATGTCTGTGTAGTAATATCCTCTCTTCAGCCAATATATTGCTGAATTTTGCCTTCTCTAATTTATTCATGATCAGTCTTACCAAGAGTTTATCAGTTTTGCTAGTTTTTTTTTAAAACAACTTTTGGCTTTATTGATTTTCTCTCTGATACATTGATTTTCATTGTCATTAATTAATGCTCTTGTCTTTAAAATTGTTTTCTTCTCCTTTCTTTAATTTGGTGATTTTCCTAACGTTTGAGATGGAAACTCAAAAGTTAGGAATGATGGAGATCACTGATTTTTCAGCCTTTCTGGTTTCTAATATTAAGTTTTCTAAATTAAAGGGGTTTTTTTTCCATCTTCAAACTGTACTCTATGATGCTGGAACTTTTACTATGCAAATGACATTTCCCCTCCCCCAATGGGTTACACTCTGCAAATAGGGGGAGTTGGAGGAAGACAGCAAGGCTGGAGAAGGAAGAAGGGCATCACTCCTTCCTGTCCCCTTGCTCTCCTGTCAGCATCTCCCCAGCAACAATGGCCTCTCATCCCAGCAGCACCCGAAAGCACCTGATTCTTTTCAGTTCTCCTGGTCCAGCCTCATGATCATTTCTCAGCCATCTATCCCGACTCCATATAGCATCTCTTCCTTGGTCTAAAGTCTCTGATTTCTTCCCTTTGTTCCCTCAGCCCTAGGATGGAAGCTGTTCCCTGCCATCGCTAGCCTTGTGTCACCTAAGTGTCCCTTATTAGCTTTTTCTTAAGTAATCCCTTTATTGATTTCTTTCCACTAAAATAATTGGTTTGGCTTTTGTTTTCTAACTGGACCCTCACTGTAGTTGTCCCAAAACCACATGAAGCAAAGTGAAGCATATTCAAAAGTGGACTCACAGGGGCTTCCCTGGTGACGCAGTGGTTGAGAATCTGCCTGCCGATGCAGGGGACACGGGTTCGAGCCCTGGTCTGGGAAGATCCCACGTGCTGCGGAGCAACTGGACCCGTGAGCCACACCTACTGAGCCTGCGCGTCTGGAGCCTGTGCTCCGCAACAAGAGAGGCCGCGATAGTGAGAGGCCCGCGCACCGCGATGAAGAGTGGCCCCCACTTGCCGCAACTAGAGAAAGCCCTCGCACAGAAACGAAGACCCAACACAGCCATAAATAAATAAATAAATAAAATTTTTTTAAAAAGTGGACTCACAATCTCATTTTCCTCTCCCCCAAAATTGCTTTTCCTCCTCTGTTATGTATCTCTGTTGGGAAGCAGCCAACCAGAAATCTGAGAGGTTTTTCTCATGTTTTTCTTCTCCCTTAGTGTGTATACCCAATGTCATCAAATTCCATTGACTCTGCCTCTTGTATATTTCCCTGGAATCTCTTCCCTCTTTTTATTTCCATTGCTACCACTTTAATTCAGGCTCAGGTCATTTCTCACCAGGCCCAGTTAATTAGTCTCTTGGCCTTAGGCCTCACTATATACCAATCCCTATTTTGATAACAAAATCATGTCCTATAAAGGCAAAGCTGCTCTCTTTAAACCACTCGAGAGGCTCCCCATGGCTCTAGGGCAAAACCCAAACGCTGCAGTAGCACATTCATCTTCCAGCCTCTCATGGGCTGATCTTCACCCACTCCCTCGGCTTCATCTGTCAGTAAGCCCCACCTCCCGCCAGTGCAGCCTGCTGTCCCACCACACACGCCATCTCCCAGGACTCCTGTCTCACCGGGCTGTGGCTTTCTTGAGATAAGGAGAATCACACACACACAACTTGGCAGTCAGGGCATCAATAAGCTTCCATGATGAGAAAATGATATTTTCCCTGTTTCTATATCGTTTTCATAGTCATAATTTTGAATAACTATGATAGTTCACTAAACTGATGCCCATAATTTGATAAAACATTTCTCAGTTTTTAGGTATGTAACTATACTAGTTGTGATAATTAATGTTAAATATCAACTTGTATTCACAGTACCCAGATATTTGGTCAAGTATTAGTCTAGGTGTTTCTGTGAAGATATTTTTTATTTTTTATTTTATTTTATTTTGAATTTTATTTTATATATTTTTTTATACAGCAGGTTCTTATTAGTCATCGATTTTATACACATCAGTGTATACATGTCAATCCCAATCGCCCAATTCATCAGGTATTTTTTAGATAAGATTAACATTTAAATCAGCAGACTTTGACCAAAGCAAATTACTTTCCATATGTGGGTGGGCCTAGTCCAATCAGTTGAAGGCCTTAATAGGAAAAACAACTAACTTCCCCACAAAAGGAGGGAATTCTGCCAGCAGACTATCTTTGGACTCAAATTGTGAGTCTTCCCTTGGTCTCTTGACTGATGGACTACCCTGCAGATTTTGGACTTGCCAAGCTTCCATAATCACAAGAGCCAATTTCCTAAATAATCAATCAATACTCTCCCCCATATAATGTTATATGTACATATATATGTATACACGCCAACACACACACACACACACACCACACACCACATACACATCTTGATTCTGTTTCTCGGCAGAACCCTGATTAATACACTGGTCTTTATATTTTAGGTTGATTAGTGTGTTTGCTATCATAAATACAATTTTATACTGGTGATGTTTATGTCAAATAATCATTTAGGATTACTATCTAGGACTAGGTTTCCATTTTAAAAGGATGAATGTTACAGTGCTTTTAAATAAATATTCCTTGATTTCCCTCCAAAAATGACTGCACCAACATATGATGCCCCAGTGTTGTGTGATATATGTTGGTCTCCACAGTCTTGTCAGCACATTTCACATTTTAATTTATAATTCTTTAACTATTCTCTAGGTAGAATACGGCTCTGTGCATTTACTTATCGGGTATGTTTCCTATTATATAAACTACTTTTTTACGTATCATTTGGTCATTCGTCCCTGGAGTTTTAGAGGTGTTATATGATTTCTTCACGGGAACATTTGTTATGAGAGAATAATGCTTATAAGCAATAGGTCTACATGTGTCATGTTCAAGTACATGAGGAATCTATTCTCTGCTTATGCAGGACACCTCTATACAATGACTGGGACCCCAGGCCATAGAGGCTATGCCATCTTCAGCTCTAGGCTCCCAACTTGCTTTGCAGTACATCTCCATTCCAGTCAGCCAGACAAGGGAAAAGAAAAAGACGAGTATTCACAGGATAATTTTTTAGGCCAGGCCTGCATATGGAACACTTCTTTCCACCGTCAATCCATTCAATACACTCAGTCGTACGGCCGACTCAGCACAGAGGTTCTGGGAAATGCGGTCCAGCTGTGTTCCTTGGAAAGAGAGGATAACATGGATCAAGTGAGCAGCTGATGGTCTGTACATGGTGTGGAACCTCTGTGCTTGGTGGTGAGAACGCGGACTCTACAGTCAGACACACCCATCTGACTATCACGTCCAGCAAGCAAGGTACTTCAACTTTCTGGTCCTGAGGTTTTTATTTTTCCAATCTGGCCATAAAAATAGGGGCCTTGTAGGGCAATTGTAAGGACTCAGATAAAGATGTGCAAATTCCTGGCCTATAGTACATATACATATATACATATTATATACATATACATATATACATATGTATATGTCATATATATATACATATATGCATATATAATACATAAAATACATATTGACCTCCTTTCATCATTTTTCAGTTATATTTTTGGTAATGTGCATTTATATTTGGAACTTTTTGTTCATTTGCGTTCAGTTCTTCTGTTTGGGATGTTAAATTGTCATGTTTCTATGAAGTTTTTAGTCATCTTTCACTTCGTGATTCTTGTGGTTATTTCTAAGAGTTCAAGCTATCATTCCTCCACTGTGGAGTAGGATGTCTGCTCCGTTCCCTTCCAGTGTGTCTATGGTTTGAATTTTTATTTTCTTCTTTGATTCCTGTGTACTGCATGTTCTGAAACACCCATCAGGATCCTTCCAAAATGTCAATTCCAAGGGTCAAATATGAAATAAGTTGAGTATCTCTCCTACCAGACTATATCAGGTAAGTTTTTCCCTCCCTTTTTTCTTCCCTTGAGCATTGCCCCCATCAAGCCCCCCGCCCCCTCCTGAAAGCCCTCTAGATCTCTTCCCCACCCACCCAACATCTGCCCAGTTACAGCAGCCCAGTTATGACAAAATGACTAATAATGGATTGAAGTAGTGACAGTGATCTGTTGGGAAAAAAATCACCTGGGAGCTTGTTAAAACGTAGAATCCCAAATTTCTGATTCAGAGGGTTTTGGTACCAAATCTTTATTTTAACAAGTATCCCAGGTAACTTTAAAGCAGCTAGTCCCACGCTTAGATAAAGTGGCTTACCTCCTTCCAGAGACATGTGTACATAAGATCTTAAACTATATAAAAGAAAAAGTAATAACATTATTTCAGGCACTTGACAATGAATAAGAACGCTTTTCTGGAGAGAGTGTAAGTCTCCTTTATGCCCTCAAAACTGCAGATTCTCTTCTTTATGCTTACCGGTAATGTAACCACCTCTTTTTCTTATAGCTAAGAATAAACACTCACTCGTCTGTGGCCTTATCCAAGATCAAACCACGTGTTTTCCAGTCAACCTCTTCATGGGCTATATGATTTACTGTCTAAGAAAACTAAAACAACTAGACCTTTCAGTTGTTTTGTGATGTGCTATTCTTATAGCCAGGAGGGAAATCAAGCAGGAATAGCAAGTTACATGTCTAAATGTGTATTTCTATGAATGCTCCAGCCACTTCAATCTTATTATTGAGTCCTCTAGCAATTTTTCTCATTCTAAAGAAAAGATGTTCCTTTCATTTTCTTTTTTCTAAAAGAAAATACAGTTTTTAAAATAACATATACTTATTTTCTTTCTCACCACATGAGACTTACATTTCCCAAACCCCCTTACTGGGTTGAGTAGATAAAACAAAACCTTTCTTAATAGCACAGTGAGTGTGACAATAGAAGAATCGCAGGGCTTGACAGAGTCAAGTTACATGAGTGGCTTGGTATAGTACCGGAGGCGTTTCACCCCAAGTGACTGCCATTTCAAGCATCACCCAACAGAGGCCTGATCTTAAAAGCGCTAAAGGAAAAGAACAATAATTTAAATAGTACCCCGATGTGGAAGAAAGTGCATACACGGTGTGCTAAGACCTGTGTTGCTGACAGAGTGAAACAGGACTGAAGGCCAAGAGCCTGCGGGATATAAATATCCTTCTAAGGACCATCTAAGACATCTCTAACAGAATTATTAGTGGCTCCGTTTGATCATCAAATGAAAGGCTGTCATAAATCAAGAAGATAAAGGACAGTTTTTATCCAGAGCACTGAGAAGTCTTCAAACATCTGGTCTGGAAAAGTTCAGTGCAGTGAGTGTAGTTCGGATATCCTATTGGAAAGTGGATTGAAGGATTGCAGTTGGCGCTTGTCTTTATTCAAGGTACAGGGATTAATGACCAGATAGGAGAGCTAATGACCCAGCCGGAGTGGATTATTATTCAGCCTGGCTGGCAGAAGCCCCTTTGAGGCTATCCTTTGTCCCACATTGTTCCATTTATTAAATTAAGTATCTTTTTTTTTTCCTTAAAAGGAAAATTCACCTGTGCCCCCACCCCAATTATTTTTATTTTTATTGTGGTAAAATACACATAACATAAAATTTACCATCTTAACCATTGTTAAGTGTGCAGTTCACAGGCATTGAGTACAGTCACATTACTGTGCCTCACCCTTCCCAATTTATTTTTAAATTATTAAGCAAACTACTGCACTGATCAAGGACAAAAGAGAGGGTCCCAAAAACAGTGGAAAATGGTGTCTCTGTCTCTCTCTCTCCACCTGTGATCTTAGGACAAATAGACAATTTTAAGTGCTTCCTCCCATATACCCTCCCCCCACACACACACAGACACACACACATACACACACACATACATACACACATACACTCCACTACATAATGATTCCTGGAGTCCCAGGGGAGTCTCAGATGACATGCATGCCACTTGTTCTGTGTTCTGTCACTGCCAGAACTGCTGGCACCAGAGTTGCCAATCCACCGAAGCAAGGCTACAAGTCCTTCTTCCGATTACACAGTTCCCAAAACACAAGCATCTCAAGTCCCTAATGGCTTGGTGAGACTTTCCGTGAACCCCTCTCTTTCTGCTCTGCTCAAAGCCTCTTCCCGTGAAATCGATTTTGTGGGCTGGGCTGGAAGAGACCCCAAGTGACGGTTGTCATGTTATTGTCAGTTCTACCCTCCACTCCCAAACCAGAACCTTCTTATTAGAACAGACCTGTGTCTTCTGAATCTCTTACTACTCAGGATGAATACCTTTCTTCTCCTGCAACCGCTCACTTCAGGAGCCCCCTGCCATAACCTTGGGTATTGCTAGGCATCCCAGAGCAAGGGGAGCCCGCCTAGGCACAAAGCTGATCTCCAGTCTGCTCACCTACCATAGGCTAGTGGTCGTGGATCTGAAGATGTGTGCTTCTAGCAGTCCTTTTACCCAGAATTGAAGGTAATTGTCAACATGGATTGATATTAATAATGACTTATTTGCTACCGGAAGAAAGAAAGTGAATCCTTGGACACTTTCCAGTTTTTAAATAAACAATGACTTGAAACAGTCACCATATGACATCATCTCAAAGGTCGAAGCTCACATTCACTCCGCAAGTGCTACTCCCCCAGCCACCAAAGTAAAAACTGTATGACGGAGTAGATACAGAAAATATACGATAACATCGTACTGCTCTGTAGCTACAGCAGTGACAGAGTGCCTTACATTTATTTCTTTAGGTCTTTGCTGCTTGTCTATAGATAAGCACAGTATAATTTAGCACCCTTGTCAAGGTGAGAGGGGAAATATCAGTACCTCCATTTTACAAATGCTGTTGTGCAACAGAATCTGAGATAAAATAGCTGATAAGCAACTAAGCTAGGAGAATGGCAATCTCTTAAATCTCCGTAAAAATACGGTAATGCCTTAATGTGAAACTTGAAGACAGGAAAATTGACCCCTACATTATTTCACTCGTCTCTCCATCCCATTTCCCACCCATCCTCACCAGTTCACTCCCAACATTTTCAGTTTGGACCAACTGTTATTGATAGAGGCGAGACCTAAGGTAAGTGTCTGAGTGTCACAGAAAAAGATTTGCAACAAAGGTTTGACTTTGGGTTTTCCTCAAGAAACCACTGGGATCTGACCAGAAGTCCTCATTGCCTAAGAACAGCATTTTTTAGACTTAAACCAACTGCAGTAGGTAAAAGGCCACTTGTAACTGGCACATACACAAGCAAACAACATAGTCAATGGAATTTGGTTTTGACATATTTAGGCTTGAGCAACAGAGCTACCACGTCACAAAATTCTTCTGACAGTTTTCTCTTTCTGATAATTTACTGGAAAACACCATAAACCTTATGAACTTTACACAGATGAGAACTGATCCTGTAAAATAATTCAATAAAAACAGAGTAAGAAAAATCGAAAAGGGTTTTAAGTGTGCTGTATAAAAAGTTTGACCAAGTAATTACATTGAATTAAAGAAATTTGTGAAAAGTCTTCAATGTCGGTACAATTCCATTAAAATGTAATCATCGACCATTTCTTAAAACTTTTTCTTTGTGAAACTGGGGGTGTTCCAAACATGAATGTGTGAGCTTGATTAAAATGGCTGGTGGGGGAAAAAATATTCTAAACTTGCCCTGGGGAGGTGGCAAATGCTATCTTTTAAAAACCGGTGCCTCAAGAACTGGAATTGCTAGGTGAGGTAGGTGGGGCTCGTTAATAAGTAAGAAGTCAACCTGGGAGAAGGTAGAGGGGACTTGGAGGATGTGTCTCACCGGAAGAAACTGGAGAAAAGACCTGAGTCATAGACTCTCACTCAGTTCCCCAGGAATAGGAAGTCGACACGGTCAGCACCCTTCATTTTCCCACACACACAGTTTCAGGGGTCCTGCTTTTGAAGCAGGTGCCAGTACTTTCACAGCACTATTGTCATCAAATCCTGTGAGGGAGTAATTATTACTCTCACTTTATAGATGAGGAACTTGAGTCTCCTAAAGCTTAAGAAACCTGTCCCAGGCTAACAAAACAAAGCAAGACTCCATCCCATTAATCCCCTGGATTGCAACATCTTTTAAAATGTAGTGTTGAGAGAGCACCAAATCCTAACCACTGGACCACCAGGGACCTAGAGGTTGTCATACTGAGTGAAGTAAGTCAGACACAGAAAGACAAATAGGATATGATATCGCTTATATGTGGAATCTAAAAAAAAAAGGGTACAAATGAACTTATTTACAAAACAGAAGTAGAGTCATGGATGTGGAAAACAAACTTATGGTTACCAGGAGATAGAGGGGGTTGAGGGATAAATAGGGAGATTGGGATTGACATATATACACTACAGTATATAAAATATATAACTAATAAGAACCTGCTGTATAGCACAGGGAGCTCTACTCAATACTCTGTAATGGCCTATATGGGAAAAGAAAAAAAAAAAAAAAAAGAGTGGCTATATGTATATGTATAACTGATTGACTTTGCTGTACACCTGAAACTAACACAACATTGTAAATCCACTATACTCCAATAAAAATTTTAAAATATATATATAGTGTTGAAAACTCCAAGATAAAAAGATCTTTAGCATTATTCTAGGCTCTGAATTCTGTAATGATATTGATTAAATTAAGGAGAGGCATCTTTTTTAAGAAGTTGATCTTACTTTCCAGTTGTCACCAAGAAGTGGAGAAATCAAGATTTTGTTTGTTTTGCTTTTAAATAATTGCTAATGAATAATACATAGATCAAATAATTGTTGTTGACCATTGTGTTAAAGAGATACGCTCAGAATAATAGGTACACTGCTGGCCATTTGATAAATGATTAAAATAACTTGAAAATTATGGGTGAGTCCATATGAACTTCACAACTGTGTTCTTATAACATAAAACTTAAAGGAAAAGTGCCAAGATACATCTGTGCTGGATTATAATGTGACATTTGTTTGTTACATGCAGAGAGGCCCAATTTAATAATGGCACTGAATAATGTTTGCTTAATGGTATCATTCTTATTGGTTATAAAATCATTAAAGACCATGGGAAGTCAAGATGTAAAGAGATCACATCAGCGCCCCTGGTTTGAACTAGGAGCCCAGTCTGGTGTGTGTGTGTATATGTGTGTGTGTGTGTGGGTGTGTGTGTGTGGTGTGTGGTGTGTGTGTGTGTGTGTGTGTGTGTGTGTGTATTTAAGGGGACAAGCAGGGGTTGGCGGAGGGTCTGGAGGGGGGATGGGGGTGCCCTGTGAAATGAAGCTCATCACTTCAAAGGGGTGGCTCGCAGAGAGCAGGTGGGCAGCTCTCTAGGGAACGTGCGGGGACAGTTGCTGTGCAGCAACGCACATGTGGCCGGGCAGCAAATGAGGGGGGCTGGAAGATCAAAAGGAAACCTGAAAATCACAGGTCACCCCCAATCTGTACCTCTCAACTAGGATTACAGTGTCAGACATTTGAAAGGGAGTGCCCGATCTTTACAAGGTCAAGAGCCACAGACTCTGGTGGGTCTGTAATGGATCTGATTCAGCGAGTTTCATTACTGCCAAGTACAGAATACATCCTGGCCTGAGAAATCAGGTAGTTCTCAAAGCCCTTTAAAGTTTGTGGAGGAAACCTGCATTCCACAGGCTTCCACAGGCTCTTTTGAAGTATCTCCAGGAGCTAAACAGCCTTTCCAGAAGGCTATGCTCATAAAGAGTGATGAAAGCTCTCTCACTTGGACCCATTTTGTTCCTCCATTGCTGCCATCCAGGTAGAAAGAGTACAATCTCCTGCCAGTTTGCCCTAAAACAAGGTCACCAATCATGCAGTGATACCATTTCCAAATATTTCCTGTATAAGTGACATCCGATGTCAATATACTACTCTTTGAGCCCTGGTCTTTTTCGTTGGCTAGGAAAAAAAAAAAGACTATGTTTCTAGGTTTATGTAGATACAATTTCCTCTATGCAATTTTAGCAGAATCAAATCCATGAATAGCCCAGCTTATGCCACTCTGTGGTTACAGGAAAGGGTCTGGTGGGGATTGTTTCCTTATACATTATGAAAAACAAAATAGTCTAGTCATTGATTCTGTTAATTAACTTTATGAATACAAGCAATTCTTCATGGCCCTCTGTGTTCTGGTTTCTTCCTTTTGAAAGCCCCTTACCCAGTCTCAATGGAGGTATTTATGAAACATTTTGCCTAGTTCAACATAACATCTTAAATGCTGTGTTAAGGATTAAAAAGTCAGTTCAATGTTTTGTTCATGTAAGTCTTATAGATTCCATTTCCAAAATTACATTTTTTGATTGACTTCTACTCTTTTTCTTTAACTAAATACATTGAAAACATCTGCAAAATGTAGTCACAGTTTTGAGGTTCCTCGGAGAAAAACCCCTCTGGCTGAAAGGAATCCATTTTTTTCTAGCTGTAATCACACTTGTACGGGTAATATAAGCCAGCATTACTCAGGCCTTTTCCTCCTCAGGTGGTGCTAAAAAGTCTGGACAGCTTAGATAAAAGTACATTTTGCTCTGTGGCTAATATGTGAGGTTTATTACATTTCATATCTCATCTTGCATGGTTCAGTGTGTCCATCAGCACAATTTCACAAAATAACAAATCCAGTCCAATAAATGTTTAAGTCATGTTCTCTCTGCTTGGGTACCTAGAAATGTTAGCTTATTTGATTTAATTACAAAAGAGCAAATCAATAAACACTATCACCAGAAAATTTTAAGCTATGCACACGCAATAAATGTATTCATTTAGTTGCCAGCAAACATGCCAAATACTCTGGCAGAAAATTCAAATTACCTGATTACACTTGATTAAAAGTGAAGTAAAACCAATGGGGAAAAAACATCAATCATTTGTAGTGAAACCCCAACAGGGAAACAGCTTACATAATAATTAAGTTTCCTAGTGGATAATGTTTAAGATTCATTGTTTGAAAAACCAGGTCTTTATAGACAACAGGGACTGAAAAAAATCAATTCAATTATAAAGGTCTCTACTTCTGAAATGCAAGTACTATTGACTTTTTATGATTTTCAGCAAAGAATAATGATGAGACATCATTACCCAATGGATGGGTGAGGCAGTTCGACATGGGGAGGGGCTTGGCAGGGACAGCGGGTCCAGTTGTCTGGGGACAGTATAAGGTGGCAAAGCTACCAGCAGTGATATCCTAGGTAGATCATCCTGTGGCAGAATTTTGGCTGTGATTTACTTGTCATGGTTTTTGCCCAAGTTGTTTTTCCAGCTTCCACATAGATTCTGTCAGCCTAGATATAGTTTTAATAAATTCAATTTTTGCTTAAGTTAGCCACAATTTTACCATTGTTTGCAACAAAGCATCTTTTTTTTTTCTTAACATTTTTATTGAAGTATAATTGCTTTACAATGGGGTGTTAGTTTCTGCTTTTTTATTTATTTTATTATTATTTTTTTTTTGGCTGTGTTGGGTCTTCGTTTCTGTGCGAGGGCTTTCTCTAGTTGCAGCGAGCGGGGGCCAGTCTTCATCGCGGTGCGCGGGCCTCTCGCTATCGTGGCCTCTCTTGTTGCGGAGCACAGGCTCCAGACGCGCAGGCTCAGTAGTTGTGGCTCACGGGCCTAGTTGCTCCGCGGCATGTGGGATCTTCCCAGACCACGGCTCGAACCCGTGTCCCTTGCATTGGCAGGCAGATTCTCAACAACTGCGCCACCAGGGAAGCCCTAGTTCTGCTTTATAACAAAGTGAATCAGTTATACATATATATATCCCCATATCTCTTCCCTCTTGCGACTCCCTCCCTCCCACCCTCCCTAACTCACCTTTCTAGCTGGTCACAAAGCACCGAGCTGATCTCCCTGTGCTATGTGACAGCTTCCCACTAGCTATCTATTTTACATTTGGTAGTGTATATATGTCCATATATACACTACCACTCTCTCACTTTGTCCCAGCTTACCCTTCCCCCTCCCCGTGTCCTCAAGTCCATTCTCTAGTAGGTCTGCATCTTTATTTTTCCCGTCTTGCCCCTAGGTTCTGCATGACCTCTTTTTTTTTTTTTTTAGATTCCATATATATGTGTGAGCATACAGTATTTGTTTTTCTTTCTGACTTACTTCACTCTGTATGACAGACTCTAGGTCCCTCCACCTCACTACAAATAACTCAATTTCATTTCTTTTTATGGCTGAGTAATATTCCATTGTATATATGTGCCAGATCTTCTTTATCCATTCATCTGTTGATGGACACTTAGGTTGCTTCCATGTCCTGGCTATTGTAAATAGAGCTGCAATGAACATTGTGGTACATGACTCTTTTTGAATGGTTTTCTCAGGGTATATGACCAGTAGTGGGATTGCTGGGTCATATGGTAGTTCTGTTTTTAGTTTTTTAAGGAACTTCCATATTGTTCTCCATAGTGGCTGTATCAGTTTACATTCCCACCAACAGTGTATGAGGGTTCCCTTTTCTCCACACCCTCTCCAGCATTTATTGTTTGTAGATTTTTTGATGATGGCCATTCTGACTGGTGTGAGATGATATCACATTGTAGTTTTGATTTACATTTCTCTAATGATTAACGATGTTGAGCATTCTTCCATGTGTTTGTTGGCAATCTGTATATCTTCTTTGGAGAAATGTCTATTTAGGTCTTCTGCCCATTTTTGGATTGGGTTGTTTGTTTTTGTTATTGAGCTGCATGAGCTGCCTGTATATTTTGGAGATTGATCCTTTGTCCATTGCTTCATTTGCAAATATTTTCTCCCATTCTGAGGGTTGTCTTTTCGTCGTGTTTATGGTTTCCTTTGCTGTGCAAAAGCTTTTAAGTTTCATTAGGTCCCATTTGTTTATTTTTGTTTTTATTTCCATTTCTCTAGGAGCTGGGTCAAAAAGGATCTTGCTGTGATTTATGTTATAGAGTGTTCTGTCTATGTTTTCCTCTAAGAGTTTGATAGTGTCTGGCCTTACATTTAGGTCTTTAATCCTTTTTGAGTTTATTTTTGTGTATGGTGTTAAGGAGTGTTCTAATTTCATTCTTCTACATGTAGCTGTCCAGTTTTCCCAGCACCACTTATTGAAGAGGTTGTCTTTTCTCCATTGTATATTCTTGCCTCGTTTATCAGAGATAAGGTGACCATATGTGCATGGGTTTATCTCTGGGCTTTCTATCCTGTTCTATTGATCTATATTTCTGTTTTTGTGCCAGTACCATACTGTCTTGATTACTGTAGCTTTGTAGTGTAGTCTGAAGTCAGGGAGCCTGATTCCTCCAGCTCCATTTTTCTTTCTCATGATTGCTTTGGCTATTTGGGGTCTTTTGTGTTTCCATACAGATTGTGAAATTTTTGTTCTAGTTCTGTGAGAAATGCCATTGGTAGTTTGATAGGGATTGCATTAAATCTGTAGATTGCTTTGGATAGTATAGTCATTTTCACAATGTGCAACAAAGCATCTTAAATGCACAAAATATGATACAGGAAGAGGTGGTAAGGCAAATAAAGGAATGTAAAATGTGAATTTATTTGAGTGGAAAATATAATGAAGAAATAAATGAGAACCCAACTAATTTTTCAATCTGAGAAACTGGCAACTTTTCTTATGAAGTTGTGAAACAGCTGACAAAACAGTTGAATTTTTAATCTTGGGGTGACAAGGCTGATGTATAAAGAGAAATAGGAAAATTTTATGATGTTGGAACATATGACATATGACTATTTCTCAAAAAAAAAAGAAAAAGAAAGGAAGGAAGGAAGAAGTCTGGGCAGGTGGTAGCCTATTTGGAAGCAGAGAGCTTGAACATGTTTCAACTGCTGAATCCACCAACTTCTGGACTTTCTCTTACCTGAGTTAATACACTTCTGTAATGTTACACCAAATTGTTTTCAGTTACTTTCCATTATCTATCTGAAATGCCTCATGCCCACAGCCCATGCCTCTTCCTTCCTCCCCCAACTTCACCATTGCTGCTAAAGCGGGAGAAGCCAAGGACCTTCTTAAAGATCAAGCGAGTACACCCTGGAAATATGGAGTTAATATCTTGTGAAGAGTTAATACCCTGTGAGGTAAATCTTTGACCAATGGGAAATGGGGCTTATCAGATAAACTCTTCTTTCCTAAAATGCAGTAGTTCATACGGCCTCTCAGAAAATGCCCCTGCAAGGTACAGCCGCCAGTTGCTCTTGATATCAAATGTGGCCAACTCTGCAATGCACTTCCTGGCACTCCCCTCCTCTCTTCCTCTGCCTCATTTTCTATTTCCCTCTCTCCTTCTCTGGGATTGCACTCCCAAATAAAGTACAGTCGTCTCACATTGCTGGGGATGCGGGACCTGGGGAGGGGTGTTGGTGGGGAGGATGCGCCGGGCCGAGTGCGCTACACTATTTTATAGAAGGGACTTGAGCATCTGCAGAGTCGGGTATCCACTGGGGTCCTAGAACCAGTCGCCCCACAAATACTGACGGACAACTTGTATTCAAAGATGAAAACTTCTGCTGACTCTGTTTTCTACCAAGTTTGGGCTAAAATACCCCCAGATATTTAAAAATAGATCACATACTTCCAATCATCTTATAAAATTTCAGCCTTGGCATCTAATTTGCCCCCTAAATTAAAAATGTACAAGCAAGTTGGATCTGTCAGCTTTCTATTGAAGGTTTATGTATATCTAATAATTTAGGGGATAGTCTGGGAACCAAAGCAGTATTTGTTTGGGACCAGATCCCAGAAGAGGCCACAGGAAGGTGCCAACACTATCCGTTTACAGCCTTGGGTTGCTTGTCCCTGTGGTCAGGCTGTGCCCCACACTCCACACAAAGCTTTTGTGTACGTGTTCCCAATTCTTGGAACGCTCTTTAACTATTCCAGACACTTCTTCTCCAGTCTTGCACACACATGTATTTCAACTAATTATTCCCAGGGTTCCTGACGGCTCACCACCCCGCCCACTCCAGAGATAGACTCTGACCTTTGAAATTATATTGGCCTTTGGAACCCACATCTTCACCACCTTGTCTTTATTCATTAAATATTAGTCTGAACTGGGCTGATAGTGAGAGATTTCATCACCAGAAGACACTGGTGTCAGAGCTTCTTAATCTTTTCCAATAGTTCAGAAAACAAATTTGTGAGTACATGTATCAACTGCACTTTCTCTCCTCATTAACTTCTATTTTCCAGAGAATATTGATAAGAAATAATAAAGTGACTAACGTTTGTTGTTTGTTTGTTTGTTTTTAATATAAACTCCTCTTGTCGTAGGAGAGGTAAAGTTAGAGATAAGTTAAAAACTGCTTAAGATTTCTATACCTGAAGCATCTCATTTAATATGGGCCTGATTATCCTCACCAAAACTTCTTTTACTGAGGCACTAACAGTACTTCTTTAGTTATTAAAGCCATTACACAATTAGAATACGTTTACCTGAAGTCTAAATAACACACTCTTTTTGCCCCATATTACATATTTTTGAGTCTAAATATCACCATCAATAACATATCAACAGATCTGAATCTCGGGGAAGAATCAACATTTATTTCCAAATGATAGAGATTAACAAAGACATTGTTTTCACCAACAAATATTTGGACTAAATGGCTTCTTTCTATCCAACATGTTGATGCTCCAAGTTTCTGCTAGAAATCATTTATCTCCAGATAGCAATTTCTATTTTCAGAAATAATCAGATACTGAAAGAGCTTAATTACTCCTACATGAAAACAAAACTCTGGTAATCAGTCCAAGAATTCAAGGAGTGGCATGACAAACTGCTAAAAAATAATACATGGCTGGCTCAATTTCGGAAATTGAGAGGAAGAGACTTTCATAAAATAGAAACTGCACATAAAATCTTTGAAAAATCAAGGTCCTAAGATATAGTGGGGCAGAAAATCACCATAGATGATGTTGGCTGTTCTCTCAGCCATTCACACTGTATACATCCTGGGAAGAATCAACCAGCCCCAAACCCCTGTCCTCAGAGAGCCTCCCTGCTTGGAAGCCAGCCATCAGGCTGAAAGCACACAGCAGGCAGACTTCCTGAGAATATACCTTTCCTCTAAAGTGGATAACAATACCTACTCTTGATTAGGCTGTTGATAGGATCAAATAAAATTCAAAAATGTAAAATAATAATCACAGAGCCTGGCACAAAGTAATTCTTCAATAAATTATACCTCTTTTATTATTGTTATGATTATGGAAAAATCACATATGCTCACAATGTTTCTTATTTCAAATAATGTCCTCATTGCTAAATCCTCTTGCCTGTCCCCTACCCTGCAGTTTTGGTCTCATTTGCCCCACATTCTCTGTTTATATGGAAATAAAACAGATTATTCTATTCTGGCTTTTCAAAGAGAACAACTAAAGCTAAATGTTTTGACTCAAGTCTTCTTGATGGGCCAAAGCAGGGGATACACTAGTATTTATAATATAAATTAATCCAATATTTCTCAACAGGGACAGCTGCCCTTCATGGAAAACTTTGGAAACTTGTAGACACGTTTTTTGATTGTCCCAATGTCTGAGAAACACTGTTGCTATTTAGTGTGGGACCAGGGATGCTAGACAGTCCAGCACTACGAAAAAATTGTCCCACATTCCTCCAAATATTCAAATATTTCTCCAGACAGTCATGTGGATAAGAAAAAAATACATTATACCTGCTCACAAACATCTGAGCTCAGATTCCATTTCTGTTCCATATGTAAACACAAAGTATATCTGAACACACTGCTTTAAAAACTCTGAGACTCGGAACAGAGGTTACTTACCAACTGGAATGGGAATATTTCTTTATTTAACAACTGCTATGTCCGTATTGGAATAAACCAGCTTTCAGCCCTGAAAATATAGCTGTGCTTTTTTCTGTTTTTTTTTTTTTTAATCTGAAGAAATGAACCTGACAAGATGAACTGAACATTTTATAATAAACACATTAATAAAGTTGGCAAAAAAGTTATCAGTCTTTGTAAGAATATAAAGAGAAGTTTGAAAACTGTAAATATTGCCACTGAAAGTTTTAAAAAATCTTCTAATCAGAAGGATCATCAAATAGCACAAATGATCACAGATGGAATAAGGCACCCAAGGTTGCAGAAAAGGTGATCCTACTGGGTGTATGATAGCCTCCTTAATGTGTTGGAGGAAAACAAATCTAAGTGAAATAATGTATTGTCTTCCATTAATGAATAGTACTGTTTTAAGAATAACCAATAGGATGGTGAAAAATGGCAAAAGTCAGCTGTGTAATTAATAGCAGTCAAATGAACAAGACTTATGTGTAATAATGAGGACTTATACAACAGTTTTAAGGAGAAAAAGTAATATAAGAAATGACTTTTTGATTACTAATAATATAAAAAAGCTGTCAATGTACAAAAACTTTACAATTAATTAACAGGGAAAGTATTACCTTTCCCAATGTTGTTACTTATACAAAAGGTAAAGTTGCACCTCATTGTTTAGCCACATAGGTTTACAGCAGTTTTTAAAAAGTAGAACCAAGTGTTTTAGCAACTCATTGTATTATTCCTTGACCATTAATTGCTAAGAATTGTAGTGAGAAACTCAACAAATCAGTAGATGCTATTAGTTTTATTCATAAAATTAAGAGTAACCCCTTAAATGATAGAGTATTTTGTAAAATACTCAAAGATATGAAGAAGAGTTTGTATACCTTATCCTACCAAAGGAAATAAGTTGATCCTCCAAAGAAAATTATTTGAGCTTGTTGGTTTCATGTTTGATACTACTGTTGAATACTATTGTTGATTTTTTATTCTATCAAATGAAAAATTAAGGAAAAGAATTAAAATGTTGTGAAATAACATGAATTCCTCTAAAATATATTTTAAAGCTTAAATGAAATCCTTCTTAAGCTGGAAGGAAATGAGATTATTAAAGTAAAAGAAAGTTTAATGGGAGTTTACAGAGAGTTTTACACAATTTTAAAGTAAGCTTGGCCACAGAATTCCCGGATCTTCTGTTTTTGCAGCAATTAGAAAATGATTAGCTTAAACTATTGATTTGAAAATGCATTCCCAATTAAAAGTTCTTTAAAACATTTGATGATGACATTTAAACATCTATATATCCTTTATAATATCATTTTCTGTGATTTATCCATTTTTTTAAAAAAATGGAACATATTAGCTAATATTTTCAAGAAGAATTAATTAAGTGAAAAATTGACTTTAGGAGTAAAGCATAATTTTACTAGGGTAACTGAAAAAGAATTGGATCCATTAAGACTTTTAAACTTATTTCTTTAGAAAGAATCTAAATTATTTATTTGTAGCATTTTCCATTTACATATATGGTTGAAAAAAAGTTTCACTGAAAAAGTGAAATTATTGCAAAACGCCAAAGCAACAGTGCATTGCAACAGAAGAGATAGGAGACTCCTTTTTTTACAGATTTACAACAAAATATTATTAAATTAGCAGATACACACAAAATGCTGGGATATCATTGAGTTTTACTGCTAAGATTGCTTTTTAAATATTTCACATCATTGTCATACTTTTTAAATTTTTTGAAACATATAGAGAGGGTGTGGAGAAAAGGGAACCCTCCTACACTGTTGGTGGAAATGTAAATTGGTACAGCCACTGTGGAAAACAGTATGGAGGCTCCTTAAAAAACTAAAAATAGAGTTGCCAGATGATCCAGCAATCCCACTCCTGGGCAGGTATCTGGACAAAACTATAATTTAAAAAGATACAGGCACCCCTATGTTCATAGCAGCACTATTTACGATAGCCAAGACATGGAAACAACCTCAATGTCCGTCAACAGATGAATGGATAAAGAAGATGCAGTATATGTATATAATGGAATATTCAGACATAAAAAAGAATGACATAATGCCATTTGCAGCAACATGGATGGACCTAGAGATGATCATGCTAAGCGAAGTAAATCAGAAAGAGAAAGACAAATACCACATGATACCACATATATGTGGAATCTAAAATATGACAGAAATGAACTCATCTATGAAACAGAAACAGACTCACAGACTCGTGGTTGCCAGGGGGAAGGGGATGTGGGGAGGGATGGGTTGGGAGTTTGGGACTAGCAGATGCAAACTGGTACATACAGGATGGATAAACCAACCAGGTCCTACTGTACAGCACAGGGAACTATATTCAATAGCCTGTGATCAACCATAACAGAAAAGAATATGAAAAAGAATGTATATACATATGTATAACTGAGTCACTTTGCTGTACAGCAGTAATTAACACAACACTGTAAATCAACAATGCTTCCATTTTAAAAAATTAAAAATATTTTTTTGAAACATAATAAGCAAACTAAGTTGTGAAAATTCTATTTTGAGATTATTTCTTTGTGTTACCCATTGTTTTTCAGTGTTGTGCCACTAACACTGGTGGGGACAGACGTTCAGACCAGACAACTTTTCTATTTGTGCTTCCATTTCCTTCTCCAATCCACACTCCGTTCCCCATTACTTTTCTAAGGTTATGGTCCTCAAGACCTTTTTCTTTTTTCATTTTTAAATACTTTTAAATACTTCTCTAACTGATAAATACATTTTAGAAATACAATCAATGCTCCATTATCACATCTAAAACTACGACCATAAGTTATTTGGTCAAATTTGATCATTTCGTTTTTCAAATATCCTGTGACATTACGGGTTTATTTTGTACACTTGCTCTGTTAGTTACTGAGCGAGATGTATTACAGTCCCCTACCATATCTCTGGATTTGTCTACTTTTGTCATTTATCCTGTCAAGTTGGTTATATATATTTCTAAGCTGAGGCTATATTATTAGATGCATACAAATAAAAAGTATACAACTTCCTGGTGTATTGATCCTTTTATCATTAGGAGGTGTCCCTCTCTATCTCAAGAAACACCTTTACTAAAAGAAAAGTAAAAGAAACTTCAGGAGATAAGCTTATCTGATATAAGTATAGCTACACCAGCTTTTTTTTTCCTGGTTACCATTTGCATGCACATCTTTTCATCCATTTATTTTCAATCTTTCTTTTTCTCCATACATAAGGTGTATTTCTTGAATGTAGTGTTTTATTTTTAAATCTAGCCTGATAATCCTTGACTTTTTACTGAATTGCATTTATATTTAATACAATATGTGTATTCGGGTTTGAGTCTAACATCTCACCTTTTTTATTCTATTTGGTCCATTTGTTTTATGTTACTTTTTCCTTCCCTTGTTTGCCTTCTTTCGTATTAGTCAACTATTTTTATCTGTTCATTTTCCCCCTCTGTTAGCTTGTTAGTTATATATTATTTTAATCTGCCCTTATTGGTTATTAGAGACTATAACATGCATCACTGACTTATTTATTACCTTTATCAGTTCCCAGACTTTTCAGGAATCTTACAACACCACGACTCCATTATTCACTTTCCTGTCTTCTGTGCTGTGATTATCAGATATTTGCATTCTTCCAGTTTTAAGCCTCTAAAACATTATTCCTAAATGCTGTAACTAGTTATTTAGATTTACTCATCTATTTACCCTTTCCGTTATTCTGCAATCCTTTTTGCACTTCCATCTTTTAACCTGGGATCATTTTCCTTCTTTCTGAAAACTCACTTTAAATTTTTCTTTTAGTGTAAGTCTAGTGGTACTGGCAAATCCTCTTTATTTGTGAATACATTCACTTTGCCTTCATTTTTGAAAGATTTATTCATTGAATATATTAGTCTAGGTTGGCATCTACTTCTTTTAGGACTTTAAATGTGTTATTACCTTGTCTTCTGGTTTTTACCATTTCTGTGGAGAAGCCAGCTTATCGTTTCTTCTGTGAAGGTAATATATTTTTTCTTTTGGCTTCTCTTAATATTTTCTCTTATTCTTTGGTATTTAACGGTTTTACTAGGATGTGCTGAGGTGTGACGTCTTTATATTTATCCTACTTGAGGTTAATAGAGCTTTTTTAATGTGTAGCTTGATATCTTTTATCTGTTTCACAGAATTCTCAGTCAGTGTCTTTTCAAATATTGCTTTTGCCCCATTTTGTTCTCTATTTTGGAGACTACTATTAAGTGTATGTATCTTAGACTTTTTCAGTGTGTCATGTATCTTCTTTTCCCTCTTCATCTGTATGTTTTCTCCTACTTTATATTTCTGTTCATTAATCCTGAGATGTCTTATTCGTTAAACTCAGCTATAAAATTATTTTTCAATGCTTGAATTTCCATTTTATTTTGTATAAACCTCAGTTTTTGATGAAATACTCTCTTATCTATTTTACTGAAATAATACTTACAGTTATTTTAAAATCTGTGTTGGAAAACTCCAATAATTGAATCACCTATTGATTTCTAATATATTTTTCCTTTCTGTTTTTAGTCATTTATATTTTCTTGCACAGTAAAATGAATGAATGGAATGATAAATTCTAGAGATAATTTGAGCCTCTGGTTGATGTTATATTCCTCCAGAGAGGATTTATTTTATTTTTTGGAGGGGAGGACATGGAGATAGACATAGTATTAGCAGATCACCTTGGTCCAATCTGGGCTTTAACTGTTTCAAATTTGGGTTTCACTCTTTATAAAGGCTGGTATTTTTCCAAATACCCTTACTCCTGGGTATAGTTCCTTTTGATATCCTTCCTGGAAGTGTGGGTGTTTCCAGTGTTCCTACTTTTTGGTGGACCCTGAAATCTTCATTGTCATCTCTGCACCCTTGTGAGATAACTCAAAGCTCTACTCAGTTTTCTAGCCTCTTAGCAGCAGCTGTCTCACTTCTAAGCTTCTTGGTTTAGTGGCACAAATGCACTATGTTTTGAGGGGCAAGGTATACACCTCAGGGAGCTTCTCTTCTCCCTGGGCTCTTGGTGCATCAATTTCTGATTGCCTCGGTAGTGATCTAATGTCTTAAAACCAACATTTGTTTCTTTTGTCTAGCATTTCTAGATGTGCTCAGTGAGAGAGTTTGTCTTCAATTAACTACTCTGTTATTGCCAGAAGCCAAAGATCAGTCCTGCTGTTTTAGTCCCTAGTGTTTTCACTTAGAAAGCTTCAGGATGGAGTCATGCTTTCTCTTACCATATCCGACAATAATGTGCACCAGGGTCCTACCGACGGGCTTCATCACAAAGCAGTTCCTCAGCTCTGCCCGTCTATATCAGTGTATAAAGCATCTTTTTGACTCTCATCCTTTGGACTTGGGTTCAGTAAATCAAGTTTTAATGCTCGTGGTTTAAAGGTGGTGTTTCCATGCAGGGTCCAATTCAAGATCCCATCTTGCCATTTCATATGAAGATTTAATAATAAATTATACTGTGGAATAACACTGAAGGCTATCAAAGATTCTAGTCTCTCAGTCAGGTTCACAGAGCAGTCACAACTTTAACAATAATAATGTATTTGTAGTTTGAAATTGCATTCTCATCTATTTTTATATTAATTTCTTATAGGGGAAATGAGACACAAAGAGCTTAAATTTTCTGATCACAAGGCTAGCTAGTGAGAGCTAAGACTGCAATCTATTTATTTTAATATATAGGCTATGTTTTCCATATTCAGCTACACTCTATTTTTTGAACTGACAGTGTAATTTGTTAGCTGGTCTCTGCTTCCATTTCGACAAATCTGCATAAGAGGGCTGTGACGTCTCAGACTTCGGCATCTCTTCCCTTTGTAATTCCTACCAGGGCTCCCAGTTAGGCTTCTGCAGCTCCGATGTTCTCGCCGTTGCAGCACATGCCAGTGCAAAGTGGGGAATCCCACGCACACAGCTTCAGTCTCCCATGCTGTCGCCAAACATTTTCTGGTCCTCTCAGTAGTGTCCCACACTTCCTTAAGTGATTTCGCTGCCTTTGGCCATGATCTAAAAATGGAAGTGAAATCCCAGTGGGGCAATATGAACGAGGCTTTGTGCTCCCTACTCCTTTGGAATGCAATTCAGTGGCCCATGCAGAAGCATTTGCCTTGCTTCCAGTACCATATAAACCTAGCCTGGCATTTTCTTGAAAGATAAGAATCTCTCTCTAAGCAAGTGGCATTCGTAAAGACTAACTACCCCTATGTGGGCTTCCAGTTCAGTTGTCCCAACATTCACATCTGTACGAATAGCAACCAAGCTGCGAGTTCTCACCCCAAGGTTTGGTGTTGGGCGGCACAGAGGTGCGACATTCAAAGGAAAACCTCAAGAATCCTTTCTGTGTAGGCAGGACTTTCTGCCCAATTGGGGTGTCCACATGTGTGTGCCATTATGAAAAGGGCCTCAAGTTCGTTCGGTTTTTTTTTTTCCGGCTTTTTCCCCCTTTGTATTTTCTCTTGGCGTCGTTGCTTCCCCTGTTGTGTTCCTTTCCGGTGTCCCACCCCGTGCTTCCGTTTCTACCCTTTCCCGTTCTCTTCTTTTTCCCCTTCTTTTCCCATTTGGGTTATTACTGAATATTAAGCAGAGTTCCCTGTGCTATACAGTAGGGGCTTATTGGTTATCAGTTTTAAATATAGCAGTGTGTACACGTTAAGTTCATTCAAACACTGTTTTTTGGAAGGAAAGTAGAACATGCCCAGTACTGTTAATACCAATGGATACTTTTCTTTTTAATATTTTCTCTTTGGTTTCTTGGCTCTGTCACTACCACCATATGATAATTGGTTAGTGGGTAACTAAAATTGCTAAAAGCAAATGATCAAATACAGAGTCAAACTCTAACATTAACCCTTCAAAAACCAGGAACTGTTTTTATTCCTCCCCAGGCATTGCCATCAGGTTCAGATAGAAAAAAAAAGTGGATCCTGTATGCTCGGATTAGCAGACTCTGTGAGCCCACATGGTCCCTTGGGACACATAAAAAGGAAAAGGTTTAATAAGTGATTGGTATTTTTATGCTTTTTTGCGAAAGTTTAATTTTCACTTTTGTCAAGCTGTCCAGTTATAAGGATGGAGGTGGTAACAAGCAAAAGTTATATGTGTGCCAAAATCCCTTGAAATTAAAAAAATTAATTTTCTTTTGCTTATTTATGGATATCCCAAGAGAATTTTAATATTTTCTAGAAGGAGGAATATACCTCTAAAAAAAGAAAATGGATTCATACCAACAGTGGGAAAAGGCAGTCATGTGTGGAGAAAAAAGTGTCAAATACATATTTTTATATTTAAATGTGCTATGGTTTACCATAAGAGATTTCAGTCAGTTTGTTCCAGATGTTTCCTTAAACCTTACTAATAGTTCGTTTATCTGTGAATAAAAAGGATTTGCTCTTTCTCATTATTTCTGCAGATCAAGTTGAGCATTTCTCTTGAGAAACAACTCATGTTTTTAGGACCAGCTCTCATGTCATGGGAAGTAAAGAACACCATGTTGCAAAACAAAATTCCTTCCACCAAATTTCTTTTCTAGATTAATTTACCCCTTGTTCTTGATTAGAATCAAGAATTCCAGTCTCATGTGCACTCCCCAGTGTAAAAGCAGAAAGTATTCTGTTGAATTCCCTGAAGATAAGAGAAATGATTATTGGAACATAAAGTTTGGCTTCAAAAAATTCTAGAATTTCTGTCAGTGAACGTTTATGGGGACATTTTTAGTGTGTGTTTCTTACAAAGTACGAGGTTTATAGGATAGCTTGTAAGTTAATTCTTGCACCAGTAGAAATTTAGAATTGCAGAGTAACTCAGAATGACAAAAAAAAAAAAAAAAACCCTAATATTCTGTCCTATGTATAAAAAATTAACTTAAAATTTATAAACTCTCAAATGCCATGATCTTCATTTCTAAGGACTTTTACACATTCATGCATCTAGAAAGCACTCATAAAATTTTTGACAACCATACTATTCTCTGCACTGCTAAAAAGTTATGGTAAATATTAACTGTTTATCTTAATCTACTTTTTATTAGCTTTGCAACAAAGAAGGGAAGAAAGGGTAGTGACATAAATATCAATGAAAATTTGGGGATCTGCTTATTTGGGATATGTACTTTAAGATTAGAATTGTTTTTATGCTTCGTATATAATGGTGACTGTTATGAAACTGTGGGAAATCAAACCTTCATTTTTTTTTTTCATTAAAAATGACGTATTTTCTTCCTAAAACATGGGGATCTTGAAGATATTGATATCAAGTTTACAAGGTACCCTGTATGGATTGCATTACCCATTTATGTAAACTTGTATAGGAACCTCTCCACATGTACATAGGCTCAGAGTCATATCATATCTGGGATTGTGTTCATCAAAGTATGAAATAATGTTTTTCTCTGGTGGAAAGACTTGAGATGAATCCTAATTAAAATTTCATATTTCGCTTGATTATTTGACTAGCTTTCAAAGGAAGACGCATTATTTTTGTCAGTATAGTCAAACCGTGTATTGGATGTCCCCAAATGAAAGTTTTGTTCCTTGGGCCGCTGTTGTGGTTTCCAACTTGAAGCAAGGCCTCTTGAGGTCCTCCTGAGACAACAGGTAGGGGTCAGCTTCTTGCACACAGTAGCCCTCTGAGCACCTCCGGGGCCAGAAATGTAATAATTTCCCGGGAGCTTCTTAGTTAGCAACGCCTATTTGCAGGAACCTGTCGATTATCATCAGATTCTCTGCCCTTATCCCACCCAGCTGACAACACCAGGCAACGATGTTCAGTTTTTAACTCTGTGTCTGGGGTGGGGTCTGGATATCTGTATTTTCAACAAGATTATCAGGTGATACTGAAACACACCAAAATTCCAGAGCATCTGGACTCAGCGTTTCCCAGTGAATGTTCTCTGCCATGCAACAGAACTTTATATGTCCCACACATCAGTCCATCTCGTCAAAGTCTTAGCAACCAATGAATAACTCCAGCATCCTGAGATGACTTCTCAATGAAGTGGTGAACCAGAATCATGTCAGAATAATCTTAGAAGCCAGGCCTGACCATTAAGAGATAGCTCCCTCCCTAGCAGGTCTAAGATCACAAGTGCCTTGTAAAAGCTACCTCAGGTTCTCTCTCTAGCTCAGAAAAGCCTTATAGCATTAGAACATTCTGGTCAAGAATCCAGGCTTTGGATTTGACAGACTGCTTTTGAATTCTGGCTCCATCACTAGTTCATTTGGCCTTCGGGAAGGAGCAGTTACTTTAACTATTCAATAGAAAAAATATCTACAGCATAAGATTTTTTGAATTTTCATTTATTATCAGCTTTACTAACATATAATTTGCACACATAATCACACGTTTAAAGTATACAATTCAGTGATTTTAGTATATTCACGGAGTTGTGCAACCATCACCGCTAATTCCAGAACATTTTCATCACCCTGAAAAGGAGCTCCATACCCATTAGCAGTCATCCTACAACTCCCTTTCTTCCCTCAGTCCCTGGTCACGACTAATTTACTTTCTGTCTCTATAGATTTCCCTATTTGGGGCATTTCATAACAGTGGAATCATGCATTATGTGGCCTTTTGTGACTACTTTCTTTCATTTTGTGTGTTTTCCAGGTTTATCCATGTTGTAGCACATACCAATATTTATTCCTTGTTATTGCTGGATAATATTCCATTGTACGAATATGCCACATTTTGTTTATCTGTTCATCAGGTGATGGACATTTCTGTTGCTTCCTACTTTGGGCTATTACGAATAATGCTGCTATGAACATTCACGTGCAAGATTTTGTGTGGACATTCATTTTCATTTCTCTTGAGAATATACCTAAGAGTGGAATTACTGGGTCGTATGGTAACTCTATGTTTAACATTTTGAGCAACTGCCAAACTGTTTTCCAAAGTGGCTGCATATTTTACATTCTCACGAGCACTGTATGAGAGTTCTAGTGTCTCCATATCTTTGTTGTCTGTATTTTTGATAAAGCCATTTTACAATTGAATATGAAGTGGTATCTCCTTGTGGTTTTGATTTTCATTTCCCTAATGACTAATGATGTTGAGCATCTTTTCACATGCTATTGGCTATTTGTATATCTTCTTCAGAACAATGTCTATTCAGATCCTCTGCCCATTTTTTATTTGGGTAATCTGTCTTTTTTTCAGTGAGTTGTAACAGTTCTTTATATTCTGTATACAAGTCTCTTATCAGATATATGATTTGCAAATATTTTCTCCTTGTGGGTTGTCTTTTCACTTTCTTGATAGTGTTCTTTGAAACAAAACACTTAATTTGGATGAAGCTCAATTAATCTATTTTTGCCTTTGGTTTCTTATGTTTTGGGTACTGTTGCCTAATCCAAGGTCCTGAAGATTTATTTATTCCTCTGTCCTATAGAATTTTGGTGAAGATTAACTGAGATGATGTATGTAAATTCTAAACCTGTAAATATCAGCAGAAAGTAGTTACCGTATTTAATATTACTATTCAGAAAACTCTGGGCTCTGCCTTCCGCCCTTATCTGTTTTCTCTTGTGTCCCCCCCAGTGCCTTTCTCCTGGATTTTCTTCTTAGTTGGACTGGCTATCTGGCTTTGATTTCAGACTCTTTCTAAAACATTGCCTCTGGAAACCACATGACTTTTAACTTGAAGCAAGTGAGCTGACCCTTGCTTAATCTAAGTTCTGGACTGTCCAGGAGGGGGCATCAGACAACCAGAATAGAATCACATGGAAAAATGAGCTTTAATCAAATAATACCTACTATTCACTTTAATCAAATAATACCTACTATTCACTTTAATCAAATAATACCTACTATTCACTTTAATCAAATAATACCTACTATTCATTTGATTTTTGATACGGTTATAGTATAATTTGCCATGAAAATATTATCTCATTGGAATAACTGTAGGCATTAAGTATTATCATCCCGATGTTATAAATGAGCCAACTGATTTTCAGGGAAGTTTAGTAACTTTCCCAACATTTCTCACCTTAGTAAATGATGAGCTGAGATTTGACTGAATATGAAGCCTGTGGTCTATCTTGTATGCCACCAAGTCTTGCTCTTACAGGGTAGCAAGAAGTCTTGAAGCAGCATTAGGACTTCCTTCTTTCTTTAGTAGCTCTAAACAGTATGAAAATATTAATAAGAATGACCTAAGAGAATATGTCCTGGACTTGGAGGACATTGAAGAAACTGGAAATCAAATTCATGGACCTCAAGGACTTGCAATATAAATTAGAATACAAAACACAAACAAGCAGCATATCCTGAAGGCAGTTACAAAAGGATACTGCCTCAATAAACTCAGCATTTTCTCTTCTGGACTGGTTAAGGATGTTTGTTATAGTTAAACACTGGCTTAACTTTTAAGAAACTTGAACCTGACCAATTTCTCTAAGTCAGTACGCTTACAATTCAAATACACAGCCAGGGGACAGTTAGCAGTACTTCCTCAAATTCTTGTCTGATGCTTATTCAAGTGCAGATTCCAGAGCTGCTCTCCCCATTTACTGACATCCAGGCCTCCTGCCTGTCATGCTGCCTTTCTAAGCAGCTGTTTACTAAAAAGCAAGAAGCAGCAAATAAGAGAGTTATTTCCTCATCGCTGGATCCCACTTTTTGCCCTTAGGAAACAGCATCTCCCCATGAAGTTCTCTTTTACTGTGAGTCCTAAACATTATGAAATCAGATGTTGTTTATTTAAAGCCAGTAAAATGTATATTGTTTGGCACATAGTGACAATAATAATAACTAAGACTCCCAAAGCAATTATCATGGGCCAGGTACGATTCTAAGTCCTTTACCTAGATATTATCACATTGAATCCTCACAAAAGTCTCATCTTGTTGATACTATTATCGTCAAACCCATTACACAGATGAGGAAACAGACAGGTCCAAGGTCAAGGTCAAGCAGCTTGAAACTGATAATAGCCAAAATCGGAACCCACAGGCAATCTGGCTTCACAGTCTAAGCTCTTGAACATTACAATTCTTTTTCTTAAAAAATGACTTAAAGCAAAAGAGTAGAAAACAAACCCGTATGTCCATTAATAGGGGACTGGGTAAAGAATTACCTATTCCCCAAACAATGAAATACAGAGGTGAAAAAGTATGAAGAAGCTACCACTTAGGTAAAAGTCAGATGCAGAATGTATATAATGTGCTGCCTTTATGTGTAGACTAAATCTCTTTTTTCAAATTGATTTTTGAAAGATCTTATGTACTGGGAATTTAGCCTTTGGTTGTTACAATTTTCTTCCCAGTTTATCATTTGATTTTTGATATGGTTATAGTATAATTTGCCATGAAAAGTTATTTTTATTTTATGTACTTGAGTTAATCTTTCCTTTTACAGCTTTTGGATTTTGAGTCATCACAAGAAAGACCTTCCTCACTTCAAGGATACAAAGAACTTGTCCCAATATTTTCTTGGTGCTTTTAAGGTTTCTTTTTAAATATGGGACTTTTAATGTATTTTAAGTTTATCATGGTATACAGGTGAGGTATGAACAAGCTATTCTCACAACACCCATTATTTTTTTTAATTAATTAATTAATTTATTTGTGGCTGCACAGGATCTTCATTGCTGCGCGTGGGCTTTCTCTAGTTGTGGCGATCAGGGGCTACTCTTCGTTGTGGTGTGCGGGCTTCACATTGTGGTGGCTTCTCTTGTTGCGGAGCACGGGCTCTAGGCACCTGGGCTTCAGTAGTTGTGGCTCGCGGGCTCTAGAGCACAGGCTCAGTAGTTGTGGTGCACGGGCTTATTTGCTCCGTGGCATGTGGGATCTTCCCGGACCAGGGCTCAAACCCATGTCCCCTGCATTGGCAGGCGGATTCTTAACCACTGCACCACCAGGGAATTCCCACAACACCCATTATTAAATTGCCTTCTTTGCCCCACTGGTGTGAGATGCCCTGTTTATTATAAATTGAATTCTCTTATGTATTTTGGATTTATTCTGTTCCTTTGGGGACAATGTTTTCGATTTACAGGGCAGCCAGAAGCCATTGCCTTTGTACTCAAATATTATTATTTCAGTCCTGGAGATAAATTTATGGCCTATTTAATGTACCATATTACTGCCAGCATCCCTCATGGTCCTCGGAAAGTTACAGAACTAACAAACAGTGGGTTTACAGTGATGGCTTCAGAAGCAAACAGATCTAGGGAAACACTGGCCCTGTTGATAAAGATATTGTGCCATTCCCCCGATGAGATTTTCTAATTCATATCATTCTGTCCACTCAACTCTACAGGTACCTTTGGAAAATAGCAGCCACGAGGATTGGGATTAGATTCACATTGTCTGTGGCCCAGAAGAAAAAACACCACCTCCATCCATTCGCATGTCCTTGGCATTGTGTGAAAGTGCAGGATCAAAATCAAACATTTCAACTTTCCAGACTCTTAATTTGGTGTGTGTGTCTGCTGTTGGCTTCCAGGATCTGCCCATATTCCCCCAAAACCACAACAAAATGGCAGCTTGACTCAAGAATATGGCGAGAATGCCACAGGGGCTACTTTACCTAAAATCACTTTTCATATCACAAAGCTCCTGCATGGGCCACTCTGTGACCCAAAGTCCCTTTAATCCCCTAGAAAGCCTGTTTGAATGGGATAGACTTTCTGACAGTTTTTGAACTTTGCAGACTCCATATCATACCCCAAGTCTAAAGTTACCCACGAATAGTGGGATAAGGCAGTGGGAGAGCTGGGCCACAAGACCTGCATGTGATGGAGGCAATGTTCTTGCTTCAACCCTTGCCCCATGTTAAGCTCCAATAACCCTGAATGAATGTGTGTGCAATCTTTAGGCCTGAACAGCTGGGAGGAAGGGAGTCAGTCACAAATTTAGGAGGTGTAAAATGCTGTGGGAAGAAAAACAAACCAAGATGGCCAAAACAGGTGCCAAAGGGCATTTGTTCACAATTCCATCACATTTTCATTACTTTGTATATGATAAGCAGCTAAGCTGCATTAAGGAAAATTTCATGCTTCTTTGACCCTTTGATGTCCTGAAGAGAGAAAGAAATAACACCTGTTGCTGAAAGATTTTCCAAGAGAGTAGTAGGCTTTGTTCACCAGCAATCTCAAGTGCTTGACTATCCAGCACTGTGTATGAATTTAAAGATGTGTCTTTTAGATGGGTCTCTTCAAGCACTAGCTGAACAGTACAACTGTCCCTTTATTATAATTTTCCAGTAGTCTGAGGATTATTTATTCTTAAGCCTGAACTTTTTATTAGAAAGACTTTAGAAAGTTTCAAGCTTACATCACAAGAGCACTGATTGGTCTGTCATAGTCCAAAGCATCTCTCACAGACCCCTGATGATTCATGAATTGTAAGTAGGAGACCCAAAGTGCAACACTTCTAGAGCACAGCCACACAGCTCTATTCCCAAAGAGCTTTGCCAGCACAGCCTGCAGGTAAACACTGGGTTGCAATATAGCCACTAGTGATTGGCTCTCTGGTTCCACTCACCCTTGCTGGGGGAGCTGCACATGCTTCAATTTTCCCTCAAATTGTTCCAGGAGGCATCTCATGTGTCCCTTGACCTGGTCTTCCTGGCTACCCTTCAGCACTCAGCCTTTTCTTCATTCCCCACTCAGCTGCTAATTAATGCCTGTAGAAGGTACCACCATGGCTGCAGAGGCCCTCATGGTCACATCTGTGTCCAGATTGCAAACCAATGAGCTCCACACTGAGAGGTCATCTCTTGGTGCTGACACCCAAGTTCCTGACATTTCATGCCCTCAGGATCATGGCTTGATTACTTTTTGACCTGGTCTTTCATTATAGCCTTTTACGTTCAGACTCAAAGTGGAAATAGGACTTGAGGGCCATCTAAATGAGTGATAGACATCCTACTTTTCCCTTGAAACCTTTGCCCTTAGAAGAGGTTCTAAGAACTTTCTTCCATATCAGAAGCCTTCTCAGTCCTTCATGCCAAGAGAGCCCTGGCCAGCCTGCGTCCAGTCCTTTAGGTAAGTCTGAGTCCCAGGACAAACTTACGTAGGCCTTCTGCTTTGAGATTAAAAGCAACACCGACATAAAACAACTTTGGAAATGTTATTCTTTCTTGAAACTGGCATTCTGAATATATAATCCTATGGGTGTAGAACAATAGTTTTATTTCCTTCCAAATCATTGGAGGGGAGCAAGAATTGGTAATTCAAAGGAAATGGTCTGCAACCATGACTGTCACTTCACAGAAATAGGCCCACTAATTGATATGCAGCATTAATGATGTGTTACATTTCCCATGCACAGCCCAGGTTTCTAGAAGTTATTCTCTTCAAGTATCAGATATTCACTTGGCCTCCCAGATCCATGAACCAGTCAACCTCATATGCTCAGACCTCATGGGCCATGGGTTTTCTTGTCCTGGACATTTGTCCCAACTATGATTCATGATCCAGTCCTGTTTTCAAGCTTAACTTTCCACCCAGTGGCATTCACCTCACTACTCAGAAGCAAGGTGGAATAATGATTAAGAGCAACTTGGAATTCTTGACTTAACCGAGTCTTAAATGTATGACCTTGCACAGAGTACGTGCCTTGTCCCTGTAACTGAGTCTCTGCAGCTATAGAATGGGGAGAATAATAATAATAATAATAATAATACTTACCTCATGGAGATTTTTCAAGGATTACACAAGGCAAAATATGTAAAGCACTTCAAATGCCAAGCACTCACTAAATGTTAGTTAGGATTCTTCTTCTTCTTCAGGAAAACGTATGCCATAGTTATCAATTAAGAGCAGTCTTGCGAATCAACTCTGAAGTACACAGTTAGAGGATGTGATGTAAAAATACCTAGTGATTTTTTTAATAGTTTGCGAACTGCTTCATGGTAAACTTATCTCCATGACAACTCAACAGAAATAAATTAAATGACTCCATAAGTTAAAGGCTGTATCATTGTACCCTTCACGCACCAGCATGACAGAGTGGCTCTAAGTACCAGCTGCAGATGAAATGAAGGAGAACAGAATCACTCATTTCTTTACTATTTATTATTTGATGCTGTTCTATCCACATAAGAAATCCCCCCAAGTAATCTGTAAGCTCAGCAATAATTCAAGAAATAGAAATGGCTCTGCAAAAGAATGTGTGGACATCATCTAGAAAACCTAGTTCCTAACAGGTGAAAAGTCTCAAAAGGAAAACAAATGATTTAGGCTAATAGGAAAATAGCTCCTAAAGGAATGCACACAGGAAGAGCCAGGGCCCAGACCTCTGCTGGGCCTTGCGTCCATCAGGGCTGTGCTTGCCGGTGGTTCACAGGTGCCCGAGAAGTGCTCTGATCTTTACAGCCCCCAGCGCAACAAAGGGGTCCTGCTGAAGTGAAGGGAATTCATCTCAGCTCCATTTCTGAGCTATGCTCTCAGTTACATGAGTCCCAGATAATTGTCTGTGACTCCAAGGTTTTGCAGAGATTTGGAAAGTCCCGTCTTTGAGATGCCCTTTCTGATCACTTGGGCAATGTTATTTGACCAAGCTTCTAATCCAGCCTCCCTCTTCACCTGGGACACATTCTCTTCCAGGAGGTTCTTATGGACGCTCCTTAAGTCAATTACACATGCCTGAAAGCATCTGATTCAAGAATGAGCACAGCTGGGGCTCAAGATGGCCCCAGCCCCAGAACGATTTTGTCAGTGATCAGGGTTACAGAGTCAGTGGGTTATAGAACTATTACCGAGAATCTTATCCCAATGTCCTTTCTCAGTGTCTTCCCTCACTGCATACTGCCTCACTCTGTGAAATAGCACAAGGCAAGTACAAGTAGGAACAGTAGGCAGGAAGGAACAAGGTCTCACTACAGCTAATAAAGGAGTATCTTTCCCCTCAATTACCCTTCAGCAGAGGGGATTAATTAGTGAATTCCTTAAAAGCTGTTTTCTATGTACCAACTTCAGACAAGTGTAACTTTGGTGGGAGGTATGATGCTATTGTAATAGGAACCCAGACCTGGTGTCTAATCTTCGGTATATTACTAACTACATGATTGTATGTATCACTTAAACCTTCCTCTGCCTCCTCAGAGGTAACGCTATCCTAATTCCACCTCATATAAATTCTAGGTAAAATGTAAGTAACTGTCTCCTATGAAAATATGGACACCCAGAGGATGGATGAGCTTCTCTACAATATTTCTGGGATTTAGGACAGGAGTATGAAAATTATCTTGATTTCCCTCTCCCAAAAAGTGATTTTGCTTTTCCTACTTTGCCCTCCCTGGTAACCTGTATTGGACAGGAGTTTCCCATGCTTGGGATGTTGGCTGGCCATGACTATGACATCTATCAGAAATCTCCTTGCTTCTGATGCCTGCTGAGACAATCAGCTATAGGCATTCATGCTCTATACTACAAAGCCCTGCCATAGATGACTGGACAAAGAATGGCTCCTGACCCAAGGCTAACTTCTGAGGTGGTCTGTCCTGAAATCTCCACCCAATAGGAATGCCCTAAACTGGATGCTGATTGGATGAATCAATCAAATCCTCTCTCCTGGACTGAACACAAAGAGACCAAGGAATGGAAACAAATCCCAGAAATGTGTTATGCACATAGACACATGCATGTCCACATACAAATCTAGACACATCATATTCAAACTGCTGTAAAGCAAAGATAAAGAAAATCCTGAAGGCAGTTAGCATTTTTTTAAAAGGATGCAATGTATACAAAGAAACAACAAAAAAAAGAATTACATCAGGCTTCTCATCCCACAACATGCAAGACCGACAACAGTGACATTTTAAAAAATTATTAATAGACTTTATGTTTGTTAGTAGTTTTAGATTTACAGAAGTGAGAGATAGTACGTAGAGTTCCATATACCCAGCCCCTCCCCAGCCTTACCCTCCAACTCTGCACACAGTTTTCCCTATTATTAACATCTTACATTAGTGTTGTAATTTGTTACAATTGCTTATTGTAATATAATAATTAGTGTAGTTAAAATAATTATGTAATGTACAATTATAACAATGTAAACGATGGACTACATTAACTATAGTTCATGGTTTATACTAAGGTTTACTCTTAATTGTTGTTCTGTGGGTTTTGACACATGCCTAATGACATGTATCTCCATTTGATTTATAAAAAATAGTTTCCCTACCCTAAAATCCCCTCTACTTCACCTATTTATCCCTCCTTTCCCTCCTCCCAAACTCCTGGCAACCACTGATCTTTCAACAGTCACAGAGTAGCATATTTAAAATACTGGGTGAAAAACAGCATAGTCAACCCAGAAATCTATGCACAGTGAAAATATTGTTCAAAAATTAAGGTGAAATAAAGACTTTTGTAGACAACTCAATGACAGTAGATGTGTACCACAACAATGTTAATTAAAAATTTTCAGGCAGGAGTATTATTACCAAATGGAAACTTGGATTTGCACAAAGAAATGAAAAGTACCGTAAATGGTAAAAATGAACATAAATATACTTTTTCTTCTTTTTAATTAAGAGATATTTGACTAACATAAAATAATTAACAGATTACTGTAGGGCTTATAATATAGCTAAAAACAAAATGTACAACAACAGTGAAGGCAGGAGGAATTGAAAATATACTGTTGTATAATTTTTATACCACACATAAAGCAGTTTAATATTATTTTAAGGCAGCTACAGCTATGATAAGTTACAGTTATACATTTTAAACCTTATAGGAACCATTAATATTTTTAAGAGATAAAGCTAAAAGCTACAAGAGAATATAAAATGGATTCTTAAAAAATAACGCAAAAGAAGAGGAAAGAGGGAATAAAGAACAAATGTGAAAAAATAAAAACAACCAGCAAGATGATAAATTCAACCATTTAATAATTAAAGCAAATAAAAATGGTTTAAATACTCAAGTTAAAAGGCAAAGATAAAATACATAAAAAACCAACAATAACAACAAAACAGTCAACTATCTTATCAACAAGAAACTTTCTAACACAGGGGTCAACAAGGATTAAGGATTTAGCTCATAGGCTAAATCTAGCCTGAAGTATTTTTAAAGGCCTTAATATTAGACAAAGTAGACATCAGAACAAAAGATATTAGCAGGGAAAAAGAGGAACATTAAGCAATGATAAATGGGTCAATTCATTATATAGACATAAAAATCTTAAATATGTATGAACAAAGCCTCAAAAACATGAAGCCAAACCTGAGAGAACCAAAAGGAAACATAGAATCACAACTGCAATCAGAGACTTCAATACCAACAACTCCTCTTTCAGTAACTGAAAGATAAAGCAGGGAAAAAGAGGTAAAGATATAGGCCTGAACACTACAACCAAACAACTTGACCTAACCAACAATCATTGAACACTCCACCCAATTACAACAGAATATACATTCTTTTCAAGTGCATACGAAAGATTCACCAAGATAGATCGTATTCTGGGCCACAAAACAAACCTCAACAAAGTTAAAAGAATGGCAAGTATATAAAGTATGTTCTCTAACCAAAACAGAAATAAACTAGAAATCAATAGTAGATATATGGAAAAATCCCAAAATGTTTAGAAATTAAACACACTTCTAAATAACCCATGGGTCAAAGAAGGAGTCAAATAGAAATGAAATATCTTTTTAATTGCATGAAAAAAATAAAAAACAAATCCAAATTTATGGGATGCAACTAAATCATACTTAGAGGGAAATTTATAGTATTAAATGAACATATTATGAAACGAAGTTTTCAAATTAATAATCTAAGCTTCCACCTTAAAGAACTAGAAAAAGAACAGCAAATTCAACCTAAATCAAGCAGAAGAACAGAAATAGTAAAGGGCAGAAATAAAACTAAAAGCAGAAAGTCAATGAAACCAAAAGCAGTTCTTTGCAAAGATTAATGAAATTAATTTAACTCTCTAGCCAATCTGATGAAAGAGAGAGGAGGTAGAGCAGGAAGAGGATGGAGAGAAGGAAAAGATACAAATTACCAATATCATAAATAAAAAAGAGACCCCACAGATCTTACAATACATTAAAAGATCAGAGGGGAATACTACGAGAAACTTTAAGCCAATGAACTTGTTAACATAAGTCTGTGGTTCCCAACCAAGAGCAGACACTTGGCAAAAATGTGTGAAGACACAAGTGGGGGACTTGCTCTTGGCATCTAGTGAGTAGAGGCCTGGGATGCTGCTAAACATCCCATCATGCACAGGACACCCTCCCACAACAAAGAATCACCCTGCCCAAACATCACTTTGGTTGAGAAACCCTGACTTAAATGAAATGGACAAATTCCTTGAAAGACATCAACCACCAAAATTTTCCCAAGAGGAAACAAATAACCTGAATAATTCTTCTATGAAAGACACTGAATTCTTAGTTTAATATTTTCCACCAAAAACAAAACAAAACAAAACAAAACAAAACCCACAAAACTCTAGGCCCTTCTGGCCTCACAGGTTAACTCTAACAATTAGGAAGAAATAATACCAATTTTATACACATTCTTTCAGAATATAGAAAAAGAGAGAATACCTCCCAACTCATTTTATGAAACCATTACCCAGTTACCAAAACCAGACATTACAAGAAAACTAATGACTAATACCATTCATGATCACAGGCATAAAAAAAAATGTAATAATAGTGGTTCAAATCCAACAATTTATAAAAAGGATAATAAATTATGAGCAATTGGAATTAATCTCAGGAAGACAAGGAGTATTCAACATTGGAAAATCATCAATGCAATTCGCCATATCAACAGACTAACAAAGAATAACCATATGATCACTGAAAATGATGCAGACAAAGCATTTGAAAACCTTCAACATCCATTTGTGATCAAAACTGTTAGCAAATAGGAATAAAAGGAATCTCCTGAGTCTGATTAAGGGTATTTACAAAAAGCCTACAGCTCACCACCAAACTTAATGGTGAGAGAACAAGGCAGGGATATCCACTCTCATCATTCCTATCCAGCGTTATACTGGAGTTCTTAGTCAGTGAAGTAAAGCAGCAATGAGGGGGTGAGGGAGGGAGATGGGGAAAGGGGGCATACACATTGGAAACGAAGATTTAAAATGGCCTTTATTTTCTCCCTTTCCCCGTCTCCCTCCCTCACCCCCTCACTCCTGCTTTACTTCACTAAAAACTCCAGTATAATGCTGAATAGGAATGATGAGAGTGGATATCCCTGCCTTGTTCTCTCACCCAAAACATACAAGCAACTCATGCAGCTCAATATCAAAATAACAAACAACCCAATCCAAAAATGGGCAGAAGACCTAAATAGACATTTCTCCGAAGAAGATATACAGATTGCCAACAAACACATGAAAGAATGCTCAACATCATTAATCATTAGAGAAATGCAAATCAGAACTACAATGAGGTATCATCTCACACTGGTCAGAATGGCCATCATCAAAAAATCTACAAACAGGGGCTTCCCTGGTGGCACAGCGGTTGAGAATCTGCCTGCCAATGCAGGAGACACGGGTTCGAGCCCTGGTCTGGGAAGATCCCACATGCCGCGGAGCAACTAGGCCCGTGAGCCACAACTACTGAGCCTGCGCGTCTGGAGCTTGTGCTCCGCAACAGGAGAGGCCGCGACAGTGAGAGGCCCGCGCACAGCGATGAAGAGTGGCCCCCGCTTGCTGCAACTAGAGAAAGCCCTTGCACAGAAACGAAGACCCAACACAGCCAAAAATAAATATAAATAAATAAAAATGTAAAAAGATAGTCGCATTATTATTATTAAAAAAAAAGGCAGGGGAAAATAACAACTGAAAATTGAAAAAGCCCCAATAATTAAAAAAAAAAATCTACAAACAATAAATGCTGGAGAGGGTGTGGAGAAAAGGGAACCCTCTTGCACTGTTGGTGGGAACGTAAATTGATACAGCCACTATGGAGAACAGTATGGAGGTTCCTTAAAAAACTAAAAATAGAACTACCATATGACCCAGCAATCCCACTACTGGGCATATACCCTGAGAAAACCATAATTCAAAAAGAGTCATGTACCACAATGTTCACTGCAGCTCTATTTACAATAGCCAGGACATGGAAGCAACCTAAGTGTCCATCAACAGATGAATGGATAAAGAAGATGTGGCACAAATATACAATGGAATATTACTCAGCCATAAAAAGGAACGAAACTGAGTTATTTATAGTGAGGTGGATGGACCTAGAGTCTGTCATACAGAGTGAAGTAAGTCAGAAAGAGAAAAAAAAGTACCGTATGCTAACACATATATATGGAATCTAAAAAAGAAAAAAAAGAAAAAAAAAGAAAATGGTCAGAAGAACCTAGGGGCAAGACGAGAATAAAGACGCAGACCTACTAGAGAATGGACTTGAGGATATGGGGAGGGGGAAGCGTAAGCTGTGACAAAGTGAGAGAGTGGCATGGACATATATACACTACCAAATGTAAAACTGATAGATAGTGGGAAGCAGCTGCATAGCACAGGGAGATCAGCTCGGTACTTTGTGACCACCTAGAGGGGTGGGATAGGGAGGGTGGGAGGGAGAGAGATGCAAGAGAGAAGAGATATGCGGACATATGTATATGTATAACTGATTCACTTTGTTATAAAGCAGAAACTGACACACCATTGTAAAGCAATTATACTCTAGTAAAGATGTTAAAAATAAATAAATAAAAGTTTATTTTAACAATATGTATTTCTAACACAACATTGTAAGTCAACTATATTTCAATAAAAAATTTTTTTAATATGTAAAAAGAAATAAATAAAATGGCCTTTATTAACAGATGACATGACTGTCTATATAGAAAATCTCAAAGAATCTTTAAGCAAGTTTAGCAAGGTCACAGAATATAAGGTCAATATAAAACATTGTATTTCTCTATACTAGCTATGAACAATGGGAAATTAAATTATAGTACCATTTGCAATAACATAAAAAATGAAACACTGTTAAATCTAAAAAAATGTAAAAAACGTGTTCAATGAAACTAGAAAACACTGATAAGTCATACCAATTCATGGACTGAAAGATTCAATATTAAGATGTCAAGTCTTACCAAATTGAGCTAGTGATTAAATACAATCCCTATCAAAACCCTAAGAGGGTTTTTTGGTTTTGTTTGTTTTGTTTTACAGACAAGCTGATTCTAAAATTTGTACGGAGAAGCAAAGCAGTCCAAACAACTAAAACTATTTTGAAAACTAAAACCAAGTTTAAGGACTCATACAACTTAATTTCAGGACTTACTATAAAGCTATTCAGTATTGACATAAGATAGATATATAGATCCTTGGAACAGAAATCTAGAAATAGAACCACACATGTATGGTCAATGTATATTCAACAAAGGTGCCAAGGTAATTCAATGGGGGACCGGATGTTCTCTGCAACAATGATGAAGGAATAATTGGTCACTGATATGCAAAAAAAACCAACCTCAATTCATACCTCACACCATATATGAAACTTAATTTGAGATGTACCAAAGACCTAAAGGTAAAACGTAAAACTATAAAACTTCTGAAAGAAAACACAAGAGAATATCTTTGTGGTATTGAATTAAGTAAGGAAAGTTTTCTTAGACAAGACAGAAGAAACAAAAGGGAAAATCTGATAAACTGCACTGCATCAAAATTTTAGAATCCTGTTAGCTGAAAGACACTGTTAAGGAAATTAAAAGATAAGGCACAGACTGGGAGAAAACCTTTGCAAAACACACATCTGTTAAAGAACACGTTTCCAGACTATAAAAGAATTCTCAGGACTTATTAATAAGAAACCAAACAACCCTATTAAAAAGAAATAAGAAGATTTGAACACACAATTCACCAAAGAGATAGGATGGCAAATAAGCATATGAAAAGATGCACCAAATATTAGTCATCAGGAAAATACATATTTAAGTCACAAAAAGAGACAACCATACACTCATTAGAATGACCACACTTAAAAATAAATAAATAAAAGCCTTATAGTACCAAATGCTGACAAAAATACAGAGAAACTGAAACTCTTATAAATTGTTAATGGAAGTGCAAAATGCTACAACTACTTTAGAAAATAGTTTGGGAGTTTCTAAAATTAAATATATACTTATCATACAGCCTAGCAATCCCTCTCCTGGGAATTTACCCCAGAGAATGAAAGCATATGTCTACACACAGACTTGTACTGAGTGCTTATTCTGACACCAGCTGGTGTACTGCAGTACAATTTCCATGCGAACAACTAGGAGTTAACATCACATTCCACAGGTTTAAAGGCACAGTCTCCACCCTGACTGCCCTCACTCCTGATGCCAGCCACACTTGGGGGTGCCCAGGCCAGTGGTACTTTTGATTAATTGGCTACAAATCCAGGGGTTACCACAATTCCCTCAAGTTTGATAATTCACTGGAACAGTTCACAGAGTTCAGAAAAGCAATAAATTATGATTACGGCTTTGCTATAAAGGATAAAAATTAGGACCAGTCAGGTGAGAAGACACAAAGAGTGAGGTCTGGGAGGTCCCACAATATGGAGCTTCCATGCTCTCTTCCCTTCCCACGGAATCAGGGTGGGTGATCACACTTATTGGCACAGCAATGTGCTCTCCAACCGCGATGCTTTACTGAACTTTGATGTCCAGAGTTCTTATTGAGGTCATCACAGAGAGATATGATTGAAATCACTGGCCATTGACTGAATTCAATCTCCAGTCCTCCTCCTCCCCCCAGAGGTCAGCTGGCTCAAAGCCCCAAACCTCTAATCACATGGTTGATCTTTCTGGTGACAAACCCCATCCTAAGTCAACTCATCTCCTTAGCATAAACTCAAATGACTGAAAGAGCTCATGAATAGCAAAGACAATCCTAATGCTCACAAAAGTCCATGGATTTAGAGTATACCTCCCAGGAGCCAAATTGTTTATTATACAACAATGTTTATAGCAGCTTTATTCATAATTACCAAAAATCTTAAAATAACCCAAATGTCCTTTAACTGGTGAGTGGATAAAATAATTGTAGTATGTCCATACTATGGAATAGTATTAACAAGAAAAGGATGAGTTATTGATACATGTTAATAACATACATGTATTTCAAAAGCAATATGAGTTTTTTTAAAAATAGGCATTGTAAATGCAATAACTATCTACATAGCATTGTCTTATGATCTGTAGCATCAGAGGAACATATCCTTTTTCTATAATAATTACATCTAGTTCAGGGTTTTGCAACCTCAGTGCTATTGACATTTTGGACCAGATAATTCTTTGTTGTGGGGTGCTATATATAGGATATTTAGCGGCATCCCTGGCCCTACTCATTAAGATGCTAACAGTAATTTCTCCAGCCCTGACAGTCAAATATGTCCAGATATTCCCAAATGTTCCATGAGGGGTAACTCACCCCCAGTTTAAAACTGCTAATTCAGTCAAACACAATTTTTACAGTTTTCATAATCTTAAATATTTTCTGGAGACAAACATAACTTACATCAGTGTAGGAAATTGATAGCATTCAAATTATGCTTTCCATCGGAAAACTCATCCAAATTTTGTATAAGTTAGAAACTTTAGAATAATGTTACTTTTCACACCAGGGCAAAAACATATAGTCATTTTAAACCAAAATTATTAAAACTGTCTAATTTGTCCAAGTATTCCCTTTGTTTAGTAATATTATCTTATATTTTTCTACATTTACATACCTAATTATTAAAACAAGGACTAGCATTTTCCTTATTTCTTCTTGTTATACACATACAACATATGTATACTTTTGTTTCTTATGTTGTATCCTAGGCAATCAAGGCCATTAATTTAAAGAATGGCTAACTTTTTCCACTCACCTCCTTCAATAAGTATTTGAGTTTCATTAAAGAGCTAGCAAACTTGCCCACTGGACTTTTTTGCTTTCTCTCTGAAAATTATTTTGTTCTTTCATTTTCAATTTATTTAGTCCTAATTAGTCTATTTATGCAATCAAAGTAAGAGCTCCATTAACTTTAAGAGACTTTATAATTAACTTATTAATTATCTATGGAGATACGCAAAGGCATGTAAGTCTATCAACAAATACATTTAGAAAATACTTCATACTCATGTGATAAAAGAATTTCATCCAACTCTTGAGCAAGCTGAGGGGACTCTGGAGGAGTTCAGTGATGGATTTCTTGTTATTTCAGTATATATGCGTGTGTATTTTGTTTTGTTTGTTTTTAACACAAAGCTCTTTTTCATATTTTTTACCTGGCTCATCATGGAGTTTTGTTTTTAAAGAAATGAGAAAGAAAAATCAGGCTACTCAGCACCCTTCAGGTTGCATAGAAAGTCATGAAGCTCGTAAAAAACCAGAAGTAATCTTTTCCATTCAACCTGCAGTCCCATTCCACCATACATACAGACCCATTTATAAAACTGTTATAAAAACCAAGAAAAATTCTTAATTTCAACCACTCTTACTCTAAAACCACGTAAAACTAATTTCAATTTTTCTTAAATTTTTGTATGAACTCTCTATTTGATGGTTAATCTGTATATCTGAATTAGATATCCTCAGTAGTGCATATAAATGATCAATTTTTATGCTCACTCAATTCCCAGAACTTGAGAGACAATAAAGTGGATGAATGCGATCAGCGAATACAGTATTACAATTATATACAGATATTTGTAAAAGGCTAATTACTTCTCTTTTACAAAGAGAGAAAAGGTTTCCCCCCCACCACTTATATACATACACACACACACACACACACACACACACACACACACACACAGAAGTAGCAGGCTTACTTTTACAACTTTATCCATGAATCAAAAATAAAGAACAAAACTCACCAATTTGTTGTAGCAGCTTTGGAAGGAGGGAGGTCAGAAACACAAAGGATTGCAAGGAGCCACTATCTTTCAAGCAGGCACAAAAACTTTTTTTCTTGAACGTCTTTTTTTAGCTTTTTGTGCTGTGCAAATAAGACAAACAACATGGAGGATTCTACCTCTGGCAGAAGAAACACCATTACTGGTGTAGGCTGCAATGTGAACTTAATTCCAAGGCGAGACCTGCTATTGGCCAGACTAAACCTATGTCTGAAATGCCAGTAAGTTTTCTTAAGAATCCTCAAGATGCGCAAACAAAAAAAGCAAATGGCTGCTTGAGAGAGAATCAGAAGTTCAGACCACAAAAAAATCAGCTTCCCAACATTGCTTCCACCAACAGAGAAATAAAAAATCTGTGCACTAATCAAAATCAGAACCAGATTGACCTAGACTCAGAAAAAGAACCAGAGGGAAGAAAAGTAGGAAACAGTCAGCAAGGGTGAAAGCTCTAATTGTTGAATGAGTTGCATCCCTGGAGGCAAACTCAGTTCACCTGGTCATCCCAGGGGAACTTTCACTTGTCAAAGGAAAACGGAGACACAAGAGCATTTTAGGAAAGGCTTTTACTTATAAAGAAGACTGCAAAAGAATTTTCAGGCTCTAGAAAGACTGGCTCACAAAATAAAAAGGACAACAGTTGAAAGTAAAATATCCCATGAGTAACAATGTTACTGAGTTAATAGCCTGGTCATGGGAGTAAAACAGCAATTTTCTCATGTAATCATTCATCTCACATCTTTAAACATCAAGAAAAACCCTGCTTTTCTTGTTTATCTCAGTTGCAAAGCCCCTCTCTTCCCTTCCCCTTCTTCCCAACTATGGGATGCCTACTTAAATCAAGACAAGTTAAAATATTTGGTTTTGCTGCCTCTAGCCTTCTCCTCCTCTTAAAGCAGGGCTAGGCATCCCATTTACATTCTCCCTGCAAGACTAGCCGCAGATTTGTCAGATGTTAGCTTGTAGAGAAAAAACAACAATACCCAGAACCGAAGTCTTCAGTTCCTACTTTATTTTGTAAGTGAGAGCACAGATCAGTGGTTCTCAGCTGGCGGCAATTTTGCCCCCAGACATCATTTGGCAATGTCTGGAGACATTTTTGGTTGTCATAGCTGCGGGTGGGGGAAGTGCTACTGGCATTATGTAGTAGGTAGAGCCCAAGAATGCTACTAAACATCTTTAATGCACAGTACAGCTCCCACAAAGAATTATATGCAGCCCAAAATATCAGTAACGCCACTGTTGAGAAACTGTGGCACAGACTCGAGTAAGATCACCTGTGTTGAGATTTCAGCCTCATCACTTACCAGCTCTAAAACTTTGGTATGCTTGAGTTTTCCCACCTATAAGCTGAAGAAGGTAATAGTATCTACACCTCAAAAAGTTGTGATTAATAAGTGCTTTATAACTGTTGCTATGGGAATCTTTATTGGAAATACACAAATATGTTCCTCCAGCTTCTTGGATTGCAACATACATTCATAACGTTATCACTATCTTTTCCCCTTTCATCTGCATCTGAATTGCCATGTTTCCACTTCTAGGTGTGGAGGCTTCTACACAAGGATAATTCTTAAAGATCTTCAGTGCGACTCATCGCTTTCTGTTAGCCATTTCTTCGGATCAAGGTGTTCAGTTGTGTAGAAAAGAGTTAACATAGCAGGTATGACTGCTGTCCTTTGAAAGGCCTGCTTATAAGGTTGGCCTTTGTTCTCAGCTATCTGAGAACTTAGATTTCGGGAGTACGCCTACCATTCCCAAAACTGATAGAAGTGGCTCAGTATGCGTAAACCGTTTGTACAAAATATATGGTTTATGTGGAACACGTGCTTTCCTTCCAGGAGTCCAGAATTTTGGTGTCAAGCAGAGGGTGCCTACATGACCTGGCCCCCCAAAAAACTGTAGGCACTCTTAAATTAGCTTCCTTGATTGGCCATGTTTCACACGTGCTGTCACAACTCATTGCTGGGGGGAATTAAGTGTATCCTGCAAGACTGCATTGGGAGAGGAACTTTGGAAGCTCGTGCCTGGTTTCCCTCAAACTTCACCCCATGCACCCTTTCCCTTTCATCTTGTTCTATATCCTTTTGCTGTAAGAAATCTTTGCTGTGAGTATGACTGAAGGCCGAATCCTGAGAGGCCTCCTGGTGAATCACCAGGGGGGTGGTCTTGCAGGTTTCCAACAAACAATTAGACCTATTGTTTTATTCCACTCAATTATATGTAAAAAGTTCATGTTTGCCAACTTAAAATGTCACATTTCATACAATTCTCATACACTGTGCATTGGGAAACAGACGTTAAGTATAATTTCTATTCTATGAATTGTTTTTCTTGTGAAGTACTAGGTTCTTAGCTGCTGCCATTGTTCCTAGATCAAACATAGCATCTCCTTATTATATATGGATTAATGTCTGGCACATATTTTAAACTCTGACCTATATTACATTTCTCTCTCCTCTTTGCATTTCCTAGTTACTACTCTTTTGATCACATCAGCAAGATAAGGATCTTTAAGAAGTAGCAAATATCTTTCCTACTTCTCAGGAGACATACTCTATTATCCCTCACTGAGTTCATTATTCTGGTATCCAGGGCCAAATTCAACTTCAATATCTCCTGTTAAAAATTGTCCTTTTTCTTTCAAACACTGAACTTTGCATACGAATGACAAGCTAAAAAAACAGGAGAAAAAACACCCCAAAACACCATCTCCCAAATTCATGGGTTTTTCTATATAGAGTTTAACTAAAGATGCCTCACCTTATTTTCTCCCCTACTAAGATTTTTTTTTTTAAACCACGTTCCTTGGGAACACTATCCTCAAGCTATTAATAGGTATTTATGACAAAAGATTCTGTAGTTAACTAAGTTTGGGAAGTCAGGAAAACAAAGTTAAACAGAGTTATTCATTATATAACTTTTCAGAACCTTTGATACAATCATTTGAATTGTGAAGGAACATCTTAGGGTTTCGAATAATGTAGATTTACATTAAGTTACATAAAAGTATAAAATTATTCCTTCAGTAACAACTTAAAGGGACCACTATTTTACAGTATGCATTTTGAGAAACACTATGCCTGCCACTGGTAGGGTAGGAGTAATCCTACCCTGATGTCTGAGAAGTCTGTGGATATAGATCCAAGAAGCCTGCAAAGACTATCGCCAACTAGGCAGAGCTACATTTCTGAGTATTGAATCTATTGCCTTTAGAAATGAAACCTCTAAAATAGCAGGCAGGCTATGAATTTAAAAGAGATCAAACAAAAATTGTTAATGGATTACTTATAGATCTTCCTCTCTATGAGAAAATTATAATTTTGCATGTAGGGAAGTATGAAGTTTCTTTAACACGTGGCAGTAAATTAGTTGCCCCATAAAAGGAAAAATTAAATTCAGTTAGCTGTAAGTCAGTAATCACTCAATAGTTCATCTATCAACCTGGAACTTGAATTGCTTGATTTCTAAAATGAAAAGAAAGGAAAATACACACAGATAATAAGGACAACTGAGCAAGCATTTTTTCAAGTAATAAAAATACATCACTACTAAATAAAATTCAACAAAAAGGTTTGTTAATACTTTATTAGTATTTTCTAATGGACAAAACATAATGCAAACCAAATAAAATTTTTAATCTTCTTTTTAGTTCAATAAAAATAACTGACATTCTGATTGTTGTTTCTTCTTTGTTAAAGAAGTACTGATAGAATAGTTAGGCACACAGTTGACACTTACTGTACAATGAATGATATGCACAAGTTATCTTTTAACACTTATAATTCTAAAATGTGCTCTTTATATTTTTCCCTTGTAATACAGGAGCCATGCTCCTATAAGCAAAATTTACTAATAACAAAAGAATTTTACAAGGAGTGACAAAAAGACTTTTAAAACAAGTCCTTAAATAAAAGGATGCAGCAACAACGGAGTGTAAGTTGTTGGGTTAAGAAGACAGCTTAAACTAGATCTCAAAACATTAAAAATTCATTTATTTTACAATTGCTCAAATACACATGCATTAAATGAAAATATTGCACAAATTAAAATTTTAGATTGTGAATTTTATATTGTTCTTAATTTTTAAAAATTGGTACACTTTCCTGGTAGCACTTAACTTTTTGATTTTTTTCCAAACACCAAAGCACAAACTTAAAATGAAGGAACTGAAATATTCAATGGTTTTAAATAAAAAAAAAAAATTAAGGCTACCAAAGTGGGCATCCATTAGTCAATGGACACAATTGTTTTCAGCAACTATCAGAAACCCTAATCTATAGGAAATGCCCCATCTAACCCTTATATATAAATCATACAATCAATTTTTTAGTGTAATTAACTATAAGTTAGTAGTGATGGTTTCTAAATAGTTTATTGCTACCTGAAAAGTCAGAAAACCCAAACAAAGAATGATTATTTAGAAGGTTCTTGCCTAAAGGCACCACTGACTTAAAAGCACATTCAAAAATCAAATATCAGAAGACATAAGCCTCTTCATGTATATATTCATATATGCAGTAAATGCATTTAAATGTAATAACTTTATTAAACATAGTACACTGTACTTGACTATGGGTTAAATATTTTACACACAGCTCGACCAAGTCATTCAAAAAAGTATCTCTAATTTTAGCATGACCACGGCTCTCTCTGATGTAAAAACATAGATGTGCAAGGAGAAGATGCATAACCATTTACACAGACTACCATTTGACATTTCTGCTTTTGAAATATAAACTCTTTTAAACAAAAATTATTTTAAAAACCCATTTACTCAAATAGTTTTTGGTATGACTGCAGTTCTCTTGCAGGGCTCCATGAAAATTCACAACCTGCATGACCTTTCTTTCCCTGGTTGATGGCCAGCGATCCTCACATTATCTAGAAATGCTTTTTCACATGTACACACTAGGCTCTTACTCTTAGATTTATGTCAAAAATATACTTGAAATGGGCAGGGGTATATCTGAAAATCATTGCACTTACGGCCATGCTGATGCTTCCTACAGACATGTTTCACATATCTTTTCTTCCAAAGCCTGGGGCATGAGGAGAGACCAGGGCAGGAAGACACATTGAGAAGAAGAAATATTATATCTTCCACCAGAGTCAATAAGGATCTTTTCTCATTTGGAAGTTTAAATGAAAGGGATTTCATTTACATAATTCTGAAGACATGCAACACAGGCTGAAAATATGCATACTATAAGTATGCACAACAGCGTTATTAATAAATATGATTATTATTATAAAGCTTTAAAGGAAGGCTTTATTCTATTCAGCTTCACTTTGTAAGTAGGATCTCAGTGAGAACAAGACAATAACATCTTGTTCCAATCTTAAAGCTCCCAAACAACTGGGATACCAATACTCTGTCCCTTTATCTTAAGCACCCGGACGTTCTTTTAATACCAGCATCTTGGCTCAGTGGTCTGATAAATAGCTTCACTATTTTAAGGTTTTAGTGTTAAATAATTTTAAAACAAAAAACGCTGACACACCCAAACCCTTAGTCAGTGGAAGTTTAAAACTATGCAGAAATCCTGCATACAAAACATATGAAGACTTCCAAGATTGACAAATGGAGAATGAGAAAACTATAGGAAATGCAGAGGCTCCAAAACTGGAAAAGGTATTTTGTTGTTGTTGGTATAAAATTATTTTAGGGACTTAAATGTATACACCGAGGGGTTTTGCCAACTTGCTTATTTAGTAGAATTTTACATTATGCAAATATAAATAAAGCCTATTTTAAAAAAATATTATAGTTCTGTTTCATTATTTATTTTCATATATGTACACTATAATAGAGTTAAGAATTTGTATGTTTACATACGACTAATAAACTCATTTAATCCTTTGATTTGCTATTTTTGCAATCACCTAACGTATGTCTAGATCACACAATTTAAAATCATCATATAGTAACTTTCAATAGAGTACTGTTTTTAAATTTCCACATTTTAGAAGTATTTGGCAGTTCTTTCAACAAATTATAGCCCCTATTATATATCAGTAATCTCTTAAAGAAAACTGTAATAATTTCGTAACTTAAATAAGAGCCATCATATGCTTCTTTTTACACACAGAATGCCAAATAAAGCTTATGACTGAGTACCGTAAGAGCAAAATAGAGCCCTTAAGACACATAAGAATCAATTAAAATCTGTTTTCTACCAATGAATAACAAATCCAATGAAATTTTTGTTTTGACTGGTTTTATTTTATACTAGGTTTTTACTTTATGTCACAAAACTGTAATTTGGATATAATGTTACTTCATACTTTAAGGGCATTCTGTCACTTTCCCTAGACCTGAAACAGATGTTCCAAAGATCACTCACCTGGCTATCTACACTATATCAAAATTCTGAAAAACACCTATAAAATCATTATGCAAAACAAATCCCTCCAAATAGTACATTGCACAGTTTCCCACTGTTAAACAAATCAGCCAATTTATCTGTGAACTCGTTTTGTGCTTTCCTTAGCTCTCATATATACACTCTGGCACTTTGTCATTGCTGGAGAATGCTGATTAGTTTGAAACGGAAGAGACCAACATCATTCTTGCTTGAGATGGGGGCAGTATCCTCTCAGTGTTGCAAAAATACGCACCAAATCATTTAAGACAGAAATCTCTCTTGGTAGTGGCTGGATAATAGACAAGGATGAGAAGAACCACAGTCTTATGGATGTATTAATAATCTATTTTGAGACACTAAAAGACTGGTGCAGACACAACAGTATATGAGTTAAGCCCCAGAAGATCCATCCATATCATCAGTCCTGGACAAAACGAACACCAGCTTCATAGATTGGAGTGTCACCTTTTCTGTAAAGAAGGCGCTTGAGTAGTTTGAAGTTTCTGTTTATATTTCTGCATCTGCTTTGACCGTGAATGCAGTCTGTTGAAAAGTTCACGGAATTTATACTGTGGAAATAAGGTTTCCAAAAAGCCTTCCAAAAAGACATAAACCATCCTCCTATTTAACTGGTTGTGCTGAAACATTTCAAAAACACGAAGAATACCTTTCCGTGTTGTCTCAGCCCCAATAATGTGCTTCAGTTCATCTAAATGAAGCGGGGGAGAGGGGAAATAAACACAATTCATTATTCAAAGGAAATCCAAGGCCTAAACTATGCTAAGTATGTAAAGTACAAAGCAGAGTAACTGATAAATAGCAAGTATTCAGTTAATGACCTTAACATAAGTTTAATAACGGACTTAAAACTTATATACGTTTGCAAGCATGCATGCACTTATGCAATAGATACTGTGAGACAAATACAGCACAGGAGAAAGTAGGAAACCCCAAATTAGAGTTGTAATCTTGTCCCTTAATACCTATATGATAACTTACCCACCCTGAGTTTGCATCCTCATCTATAAAATGGGAATTTATAATAACCAATATCATTATAACTGTAAGAATTTATAAAGACTTGATGAGATAATGTGAAAAGTGATCTGTAAACTCTAAAACACTATACACATACTCTTACTACATTTAATGCACAGTGAGAAATATTATAAGAAAATGTGTGAAAGTTGATCTATGATTTCAAAAAACTTGCAACACAGAAACAGTGCCATTAAAATACTAAAAGCATAAAGACACTTACAAGGGGGGAATGCAACATGAGTTAACAAGGAAAGGTTCCCTTCAAGGAAGTGACAACTGAAGTAGATTTTGCTACCTGGGCAGCATTTTCATAGGTGCAAACAGATGAAGGATTTAAGAACAGGAATGAACAAATGAGCACTAAGTGGAAACGAAAACAAGACAGGCTCAAGAAATGGGGTAGTAAAGTTTGATTGAATTTTAGGATTCCTGTAAGAGAAAGTGGTGAAAAAAATGGAAAACTGACTAATGTGTTGTGACTGTCAGGGTAAGCAAGTTTGGAGTTTACTCATAGGCAACAGGAAGTTACTAGAGACACATAAATATGGGAACACCATGTATTATTCTTTTTGTTTTTCCTCTTTTATTCTTGAATTTTATTTTATTTTTTTATACAGCAGGTTCTTATTCGTCATCCATTTTATACACATCAGTGTATACATGTCAATCCCAATCGCCCAATTCATCACACCACCACCACACCACCCCCTGGCTCCTTTCCCCCCCTGGTGTCCATAACGTTTGTTCTCTGCATCTGTGTCTCTATTTCTGCCCTGCAAACCGGATCATCTGTACCATATTTTCTAGGTTCCACATATATGCGTTAATATATGATATTTGCTTTTCTCTTTCTTACTTCACTCTGTATGACAGTCTCTAGATCCAGCCACGTCTCTACAAATGACCCAATTTCGTTCCTTTTTATGGCTGAGTAATATTCCATTGTATATATGCACCACATCTTCTTTATCCATTCGTCTGTCGATGGGCATTTAGGTTGGTTCCATGACCTGGCTATTGTAAATAGTGCTGCAATGAACATTGGGGTGCATGTGTCTTTTTGAATTCTGGTTTTCTCTGGGTATATGCTCAGTAGTGGGATTGCTGGGTCATATGGTAATTCTATTTTTAGTTTTTTAAGGAACCTCCATACTGTTCTCCATAGGGGCTGTATCAACTTACATTCCCACCAACAGTGCAAGAGGGTTCCCTTTTCTCCACACCCTCTCCAGCATTTGTTGTTTGTAGATTTTCTGATGATGCCCATTCTAACTGGTGTGAGGTGATACCTCATTGTAGTTTTGATTTGCATTTCTCTAATAATCAGTGATGTTGAGCAGCTTTTCATGTGCTTCTTGGCCATCTGTATGTCTTCTTTGGAGAAATGTCTAGTTAGGTCTTCTGCCCATTTTTGGATTGGGTTGTTTGTTTTTTTAATATTGAGCTGCATGAGCTGTTTACATACTTTGGAGATTAATCCTTTCTCCGTTGATTTGTTTGCAAATATTTTCTCCCATTCTGAGGGTTGTCTTTTTGTCTTGTTTATGCTTCCCTTTGCTGTGCAAAAGCTTTTAAGTTTCATTAGGTCCCATTTGTTTATTTTTGTTTTTATTTCCATTACTCTAGGAGGTGGATCAAAAAAGACCCTGCTGTGATTTATGTCAAAGAGTGTTCTTCCTATGTTTTCCTCTAAGAGTTTTATAGTGTCCGGTCTTACATTTAGGTCTCGAATCCATTTTGAGTTTATTTTTGTGTACGGTGTTAGGGAGTGTTCTAATTTCATTCTTTTACATGTAGCTGTCCAGTTCTCCCAGCACCACTTATGGAAGAGCCTGTCTTTTCTCCATTGTATATTCTTGCCTCCTTTGTCATAGATTAGTTGACCATAGGTGAATGGGTTTATCTCTGGGATTTCTATCCTGTTCCATTGATCTATATTTCTGTCTTTGGGTCAGTACCATATTTTCTTGATTACTGTAGCTTTGTAGTATAGATGGAAGTATGGGAGCCTGATTCCTCCAGCCCCGTTTTTTTCCCTCAAGACCACTTTGGCTATTCGGGGTGTTTTGTGTCCTCATATAAATTTTAAGATTTTTTGTTCTAGTTCTGTAAAAAATGCCACTGGTAATTTGATAGGGATTGCACTGAATCTGTACATTGCTTTGGGTAGTATAGTCATTTTCACAATATTGATTCTTCCAATCCAATGACATGGTATATCTCTCCATTTGTTTGTATCGTCTTTAGTTTCTTTCATCAGTGTCTTATAGTTTTCTGCATACAGGTCTTTTGTCTCCGTAGGTAGGTTTATTCCTAGGTATTTTATTCTTTTTGTTGCAATGGTAAATGGGAGTGTTTCCTTAATTTCTCTTTCAGATTTTTCATCATTAGTGTATAGGAATGCAAGAGATTTCTGTACATTAATTTTGTATCCTGCAACTTTACCAAATTCATTGATTGGCTCTAGTAGTTTTCTGGTGGCATCTTTAGGATTCCCTAGGTATAGTATCATGTCATCTGCAAACAGTGACAGCTTTACTTCTTTTCCGATTTGGATTCCTTTTATTTCTTTTTCTTCTCTAATTGCTGTGGCTAGGACTTCCAAAACTATGTTGAATAAGAGTGGTGAGAGTGGACATCCTTGTCTTGTTCCTGATCTTCGAGGAAATGCTTTCAGTTTTTCACCATTGAGAATGATGTTTGCTGTGAGTTTGTCGTATATTGCCTTTATTATGTTGAGGTAGGTTCCCTCTATGCCTATTTTCTGGAGAGTTTTTATCATAAGTGGGTGTTGAATTTTGTCAAAAGCTTTTTCTGCATCTACTGAGATGATCATATATGGTTTTTCTCCTTCAATTTGTTAATATGGTGTAACCCATTGATTGATTTGCGTATATTGAGGAATCCCTGCATCCCTGGGATAAATCCCACTTGATCATGGTGTATGACCCGTTTAACGTGCTGTTGGATTCTTCTTGCTAGCATTTTGTTGAGGATTTCTGCATCTTTATTCATCAGTGATATTGGTCTGTAATTTTCATTTTTTGTATTATCTTTGTCTGGTTTTGGTATCAGGGTGATGGTGGCCTTGCAGAATGAGTTTGGGAGTGTTCCTTCCTCTGCAATTCTTTGGAAGAGTTTGAGAAGGATGGCTGTTAGCTGTTCTCTAAATGTCTGATAGAATTCACCTGTGAAGCCATCTGGTCCTGGACTTTTGTTAGTTGGAAGATTTTTAATCACAGTTTCAATTTCATTACTTGTGATTGGTCTGTTCATATTTTCTATTTCTTCCTGGTTCAGTCTTGGAAGGTTATACCTTTCTAAGAATTTGTCCATTTCTTCCAGGTTGTCCATTTTATTGGCACAGAGTTGCTTGTAGTAGTCTCTTAGGATGCTTTGTATTTCTGTGGTGTCTGTGGTAACTTCTCCTTTTTCATTTCTAATTTTCATGATTTGAGTCTTCTCCCTCTTTTTCTTGATGAGTCTGGCTAATGGTTTATCAATTTTGTTTATCTTCTCAAAGAACCAGCTTTTAGTTTTATTGATCTTTGCTATTGTTTCCTTTGTTTATATTTCATTTATTTCTGCTCTGATCTTTATGATTTCTTTCCTTCTACTAACTTTGGGTTTTGTTTGTTCTTCTTTCTCTACTTCTTTTAGGTGTAAGGTTAGATTGTTTGAGATGTTTGTTGTTTCTTGAGGTAGGACTGTATTGCTATAGACTTCCCTCTTAGAACTGCTTTTGCTGCATCCCATAGGTTTTGGATCGTAGTGTTTTCGTCATCATTTGTCTCTAGGTATTTTTTGATTTCCTCTGTGACCTCTTGGTTATTTAGTAACATATTGTTTAGCCTCCATGTTTGTGTTTTTTACATTTTTTTCCCTGTAATTGATATCTAATCTCATAGCGCTGTGATCAGAAAAGATGCTTGATATGATTTCAATTTTCTTAAATTTACTGAGGCTTGATTTGTGACCCCAAGATATGATCAATCCTGTAGAATGTTCCATGCGCACTTGAGAAGAAAGTGTAATCTGCTGTTTTTGGATGGCATGCCCTATAAATATCAATTAAATCTATCTGGTCTATTGTGTCATTTAAAGCTTGTGTTTCCTTATTAATTTTCTGTTTGGATGATCTGTCCATTGGTGTAAGTGAGGTGTTAAAGTCCCCCACTATTATTGTGTTAATGTCGATTTCCTCTTTTATAGCTGTTAGCAGTTGCCTTATGTATTGAGGTGCTCCTATGTTGGGTGCATATATATTTATAATTGTTATATCTTCCTCTTGGATTGATCCCTCAATCATTACATAGTGTCCTTCCTTGTCTCTTGTAACATTCTTTAATTTAAAGTCTATTTTATCTGATATGAGTATTGCTACTCCAGCTTTCTTTTGATTTCCATTTGCATGGAATATCTTTTTCCATCCCCTCACTTTCAGTCTGGATGTGTCCCTAGGTCTGAAGTGGGTCTCTTGTGGACAGCACATATATGGGTCTTATTTTTGTATGCATTCAGTGAGCCTGTGTCTTTTGGTTGGAGCATTTAATCCATACACATTTAAGGTAGTTACGATATGTATGTTCCTATTACCATTTTCTTAATTGTTCTGGGTTTGTTTCTATAGGTTCTTTTCTTCACTTGTGTTTCCCACCCAGAGAAGTTCCTTTAGCATTTGTTGTAGAGCTGGTATGGTGGTGCTGAATTCTCTTAGCTTTGGCTTGTCTGTAAAGCTTTTGATTTCTCCATTGAATCAGAATGAGATCCATGCCGGGTAGAATAATCTTGGTTGTGCATTCTTCCGTTTCATCACTTTAAATATGTCATGCCACTCCCTTCTGGCTTGTAGAGTTTCTGCTGAGAAATCAGCTGTTAACCTTATGGGAGTTGCCTTGTATGTCATTTGTCGTTTTTCCCTTGCTGCATTCAATAATTTTTCTTTGTCTTTAATTTTTGCTCTCTGAGCTTCCTGGACTTAGGTGGCTATTTCCTTTCCCATGTTAGGGAAGTTTTCGACTATAATCTCTTCAAATATTTTCTCAGGTCCTTTCTCTCTCTCTTCTCCTTCTGGGACCCCTGTAATGTGAATGTTGTTGCATTTAATGTTGTCCCAGACGTCTCTTAGGCTGTCTTCATTTCTTTTCATTCTTTTTTCTTTACTCTGTTCCACAGCAGTGAATTCCATCATTCTGTCTTCCAGGTCACTTATCCGTTCTTCTGCCTCAGTTATTCTGCTATTGATTCCTTCTAGTGTATCTTTCATTTCAGTTATTGTATTGTTCATCTCTGTTTGTTTGTTCTTTAATTCTTCCAGGTCTTTGTTAAACATTTCTTGCATCTTCTCGATCGTTGCCTCCATTCTTTTTCCGAGGTCCTGGATCATCTTCACTACCATTATTGTGAATTCTTTTTCTGGAAGGTTGCCTATCTCCACTTCATTTAGTTGTTTTTCCTGGGGTTTTATCTTGTTCCTTCATCTGGTACATAGTCCTCTGCCTTTTCATCTTGTCTTTCTGTGAATGTGGTTTTTGTTCCACAGGCTGCAGGACTGTAGTTCTTCTTGCTTCTGCTGTCTGTCTTCTGGTGGATGAGGCTATCTAAGAGGCCTGAACAAGTTTCCTGATGGGAGGGACTTGCCTACCAGAGCAAAAGAGCTGGCTTTTGCTCTGGTGGGCAGAGCTCAGTAAAACTTTAATCTGCTTGTCTGCTGATGGGTGGGGCTGGGTTCCCTCCCTGTTGGTTGTTTGGCCTAAGGCAACTCTACACGGCAGCCTACCCGGGCTCTTTGGTGGGGCTAATGGTGGACTCTGGGAGGGCTCATGCCAAGGAGTACTTCCCAGAACTTCTGCTGCCAGTGTCCTTGTCCTCACGGTGAGCCACAGCCACCCCCTGCCTCTGCAGGAGACCCTCCAACGCCAGCAGGTAGGTCTGGTTCAGTCTCCTATGGGGTCACTGCTCCTTCCCCTGGGTCCCGATGCACACACTACTTTGTGTGTGGAGTCTCTGTTTCCCCAGTCCTGTCGAGGTCCTGTAATCAAATCCCGCCAGCCTTCAAAGTCTGATTCTCTAGGAATTCCTCCTCCTGTTGCCAGACCCCTAGGTTGGGAAGCCTGATGGGGGGCTCAGAACCTTCACTCCAGTGGGTGGACTTCCATGGTATAAGTGTCCTCCAGTTTGTGAGTCACTCACCCAGCAGTTATGGGATTTGATTTTATTGTGATTGCACCCCTCCTACCGTCTCATTGTGGCTTCTCCTTTGTCTGTGGATGTGGGGTATCTTTTTCGGTGAGTTCCAGTGTCTTCCTGTCGATGACTATTCAGCAGTTAGTTGTGATTCCGGTGCTCTCACAAGAGGGAGTGAGAGCACGTCCTTCTACTCCGCCATCTTGAACCAATCTCCTATTATTCTTCTTAATTATTCATAGTCAGGGCCACTATAGCAGGGGCCTCAAAAGCAATACTTTATTGCTTTCGAAAGAAACATGCAACTTCCAAAATGTATATTTCTAACTAGGGTACAATATAATTTAAAGCAAATAGTTTTTAAGTTTACTAAAAAACAGGAGAGGGATTATGTATATATAAAAATATATACTTTTACATCTATCCTCACTTCCGTCAAGTCTTCACATAAGTGTCATCATCTCAGGGAGGCCCCCAATGGCTACCCTGTCTGCAACTGCAACTCATCTGACACCTCCCTTTTCCTGCACTATCTGTCTCCTCAGCACTTACCACTATCCAACATACTGTGCTTTATCTATTTCTTTCATCTGTTTTCTGTGTCTCCTTAGTAGAATGTAAACTCCAAGAAGGCAATGATAAGTGTAAAGAATAGTATCTGGCTCATGAAAGGCTCTCAATAAATATTTACTGTATAAATGCATTAAGATTTCTTCCAGCCACATAACTGAGTCAGTCTATAGCACCATCTGGTTTATTCTAACAGTATATTAATATCCTAGGTTATTGTTTCTTTTCATTTTTCTAAAATGATATTTCTGTAACTTGCTTTTTATCTCCAAATGCAACAGTAGAGTCTATAGGGCAGAATAAATAGCTATGTGGCAAATTTCCAACTTAACTGTCAGAAGAGAAAGCTGATTAAAATCTATGGTGAAAATATAGTTTAAATTAAAAATAAAATTATATGAAGAGAAATAGATATTGAGAACTTAAATATTTTTCTATTCTCTACATCCACAATTAAAATGTGGAGAAGAGATATCTAGGTAATTTCAAAGATATTTATAACCAAAGAAGAGGTCAAACAACCACCCAACTACACAAAACTGCTCTTATTGAGAGAAGACAAAACAGACGAAGTGAACCTAAATTAGTGAGACAGCAGTGTTCTAAAGTAACTCAAATCAGACCAACAGAATGCCACTATGTACACTTTCTTTAGGATCATGTTTTAGTAAAGATTAAGACTGGGCCAATCAGTTGTTTCAAAGGGATTCTTTGAAAAAATGTGTTTGTTCTCTTAAGTAGAACAAATATTCTTCCTGAAAACCTCATACTTCATATACTGTTATCAGCCCTTTCATCTGTCACAGAATTTATCATCAACTTCATTCTCAGAATGTTTCAAGGCAGCAAAGTGAAGTGGTTAAAAGCAACACTTTTTCTTCAAGTGGTTGAAAGCAGTGGCTTTCAAGGAACTCAGAGCTGAGTCAGAGTCCCAACACTCACTTACTAGCTATAAACCTTGGGTGACTCACCTAACCCCTTTGAGCTTCTGTTTCCTCACATATAAAGCTGTGATGTTAACAGTACCTAGGCTTCATAATGTTATGAGGATTAGTTAAAGATATATGAGAAATGCCTAGCACAGTGCCTAGTGTATGATAAGCCATCAAATGATAGTTATTATAGTCAAAAGGCAGCTATACTTAGCATGCTCAATGCCCTAAATTCAGAAGAAGTACAAATTAATAAGATTTATACTAAAAATGTTCACTTACCTGGCATAATTGAAAGTAATTTAGTTTTTCCTGCAACTCTTGTTCTCATTCGAATAGCTTTATCTCTGCATGGAACAGTCTCTGCTAAAATGCCATTTGGCCAAAAGGCATCTCTATTTAAGAAGATTAAATAAATTTTGTAAACATTTTCATTTTCTAATGATACAAGTTGGTAAAATTATTCCAATTTTCTACAGAAAACACAAATGTAAACAGAAAAAGGAAACACTTCTGAAATTTTATATAGGTGTGATATTCAACAAACAGTAACTACATACAGGGTTCAATTTTAGGTGTAAAAGGATATATACAAGAAAAAATAACAGAAGTATGCCCTGGAATAACTTAAAACTAAGCCAATATAAAACAAATTCTGCACCCACAACTTAGAGCTGTATTGATTACCATGTTTCTTTCACATATTTAATCTATTCTCCTTTACTTTCACAGTGTGCTTGATTCCTGTTCCCTAGTTCTCAGGCCAAAGGAAAGAATTGAGCACAGTAACTAAGCTTCCATCTGGGAATTTGGTCTGAGAGAGAGAGACTGCCCAGAGTAGTCCTTCTTAACTCTGACTGCACATTAGAAAACACCTGGGAGCTTTAAAAGAGCTTAAGGACCAGGACCTCCACCAGATTAATTAAATCAGACTGTTTGCAGATGGGACCTAAGCATTAGTACTTTTTAAAGCTCTCCAAGTGATTCCAGTGTGCAGGCAAGGTTGAGAATCAGTGCTCCAGAAGAACAATATTTACCCACCCTGAAACAGAATGAAGGTGCCAGGCAGGTGGTACAGCTTTTAGAAACAGTACGGTATAGTGAGGAGAAACTTAGCTTCAGATTAGAGAGACCTGTTTCCCCACTGTCCAGCACATGAGGCTTTGGGCAAGCTGCTTAACTTCTCAAATCCTCAATTTCCTTGTAACAAAACGGAGACAAAAATCCCTATCTCGTAAAATAGGATAAAATCAGAAAGTGTACGTAAAGTAGTTGGACAGTGACAAGTAAACACTGTTCGATACTGACAGTTCCCTTCTTTCTGTTACTTCAAAGTACGTGATGCCATGAATGTTTATGCCTTGCTTATCTCTCACTTTTAGAAAAGACGTTTATTTCTCTGCCATGGCATGCTTTCCTTGAAGGGACTGAACCTTACCCCTCAGTCCCTGGTAAGAGGGCTAGACACAGAGAAGGGGCTCAGAATATTTTTGCAGAATGAACATATGAATTGGAGTATCATTACTCTTAATTTGAACCTTTTCAGAGGTTCAAATAGTTAATAAAAATTTAGACCGTGGACATACATATTTCTAAAATTCTTCATTTAAAAGCAAGGTTAGTGGGGACTCCCCTGGTGGTGCAGTGGTTAAGAATCCGCCTGCCAATGCAGGGGATATGGGTTCGATCCCTGGTCTGGGAAGATCCCACATGCCACGGAGCAACTAAGCCCATGTGCCGCAACTACTGAGCCCACGTGCTGCAACTACTGAGCCCACATGCCACAACTACTGAGCCCACGTGCTGCAACTACTGAAGCCCGCCCACCTAGAGGCCATGCTCCGTAACAAGAGAAGCCACTGCAATGAGAAGCCCACACACCACAACTAAGAGTAGTCCCCGCTCGCAGCAACTAGAGAAAGCCAGCATGCAGCAATGAAGACCCCAGGTAGCCAGCCAGCCAATCAATCAGTCAATCAAATCAAGGTTAGCAAATACAACTGAGAAAAATTAATCCTGGAAACTAGGTAACCTGATTATATGACCATACCATGTCTACATTAATATTTCCATTATTTTAAAGCCACATTACTATGATAAAATGTAGCCTAACATGTTAAAGATTTTTCATTTACACTTTTTTCTATTCTGGTTTTAAAAAAACAAATATGAATAGGTCCATGAGACAAATGTTTATAATTCTTGCAAGTCTTTTTGCTCATCAGTGATGACTAAAACCAACTGTAAGGCCAGGAAGAGAAGGAATGCAATGAAAGTTAGTGATAACAATGCTCAACTCTGTACTATCTGAAAGAAGTGACTGTGTCTTAAGACATACCTGAAACGTTTCACTAAGTCGGCTACTTGCTCAGGTGAGGTCATCCAGTCAACATGGTCAACTATTTTTCTGAAAGCAAAGAAATTCAAATGAGTAAGGTCAAGATTTTAGAAGGTGAATAAAATAAAGAAACATTACTTCCATGAGAGTAGACAACTAATTTGTATGAAGATTATCTCTGAGAGCAATAGTCTGCTCTAATGATCTTCAAAGACCCAGAGAAGGAAATTCCCCTACAAAGGTTGAGCAATCTACTTCCAGAAGTAAAACTTCAAAAAGCTAAGTAAGATCAGCTCTAAGTAGTTTAAGAAAAAAGTGGTACCTATTAATAGTATCACCATATGTGGCTCTAATAAGCTGCTGAAGTAGGTTTTTGATATTCCTTCGCAACCACTGATTTCTCTCTTTTAAGTCGAATACTTCATCCATGAGAAGCAGCATTACCCTAAGTGGAATATTGTCATCCACCTGACAAAATATGGGAAGAAATAAGGATACGTTATTTGAGTTACCTATCTACTAATAAATGGCTACATTTTCCCGCTTTTACCAAATGACTGTTACTATTTACAGGTTGGAGAACAAATTATACTATAGCCTTGTAACCAACATTTCATTATATTTAGAAAAATATTTTTAACAGCCATTTTGGACAGAATACAGGAATTTTACAACTCTACAATGATGAGTAAAATTCCAAGGCTGTAGTGAAAAAACTTCTCAAACTGGATTCATGATGGTCTTAGGAAAAGATGATTGGGATCTTGCAGTAGAGTCTGTATTAGTTTATAAGGCAACGGTTAGCCCTTTGCCTATTCTCTGGGGCATCTTTTTCAAATGAACAAAATATTCTCAACATTTCTCTTTATTTAATAGAACAAAATACAATCTACACAGAGCAATCTGTTTTGCTCGGTTACTGGGTTTGTATGTATATAGGTATTTTTCATGAAAAAGAAGTGAAATAAAATCCAGCTAACATTACAAAAGGCAACTAGATTACTACAATTTCCTTTTATTTTTTAAGAAGTAAAAATTTGTACACTTTCATCATGGGAATATTCAATTAATGATATAAAAAGTAAAGAAAGACAACTAGAATGCTTTGATGCCCAAATATATCAATATATATAAAACAAAAAATAGGTGCAGGTTTAGAACTGCAACAAAACTCCATAATTGCCAGTAATTTTGTAATTCTTTCATCACTAAGACAGTCTTTCCAATTATTTCCTCATCAATGTTATAATTTAAATATTTAAATTTTTTCATGAGAAAACAGCATGAGTCATACATTTTTCACTGTGTTGTAAACATTTTCTTAGCGTACCTTCTCTTTCACATATTTTTCAATAGCTTAACCACTTTGGAGGCAAAAATCACTACGGCTCTATTCTCTGATCAAGTATAGTCATGAGTCTGATGCCACATGACAATTCTAATAAACAGTTAAATTGTAAAAACCCTTAACAAAAGGTATAATGTTATGGATATTACAACAGTACAATGCATAATAAACATTCTAAAATATTCTTGAAAAAACAAAAATATTATCTTTAAGTCAGTTTATTATAAAGAAATTCAATGAGAAACTGAAGAGAGATAATTATAACTTTAAAATAACTCTGCCTAATAGAATAGAATATAAAGTCCAGACCCAAATATATAAAATAAAAAGATTTGTGACAAGGGAGAAACATACACTGGGAAAAGAGGGCCTTCTCAGTAAATGGTGCTTAGGTCAATTGGACCCCTACCTCATTCCACACACAACAATCGATCCTAGATGAATGGCAAATCTAAGTTTTGGCACGGTAAACAAAAACAAGTTTTAAAGAAAATCATAGGAGAACATCTTTGTGACCTTGCAGTAGGCACAGATTATACACAGAGCATAAAAGCACACAAAGTAGAAGATATTCACAATACATGAATACTTATATCTGACAAAGAAACAATATTCAGATTATACAATGCGCTCTTACTAATCAAAGACAAAGACAGCCAAGCCAACAGAAAAAAAATGGAGGAAAGAGCTAGACATGTAAGACAGGACACCCAAATGGCCAATAAACTTATGAAAAGAGGTTCAACATTTTAACAGCCATCAGAGAAATGGAAATCCACATGAGATACAACAAAGAGAATGGCTAAAATTAAAAAGGCATAACATATTGAGTTTTGGCAGGCTGTGAACCACTGAAATTCTCATGCATTGCTGATGGCAGTGGAAGCGGCACACACACTTCGGAAAACTATTTGACAGTATCTATTAAAATTGAATTTTTGCATAACCTCTGACCAAGCAATTCCATTCCTGGGTACAGAAAGAAATATGTACTTATTTATTTAATCAAAAGACAAGTACCATAATGTTCATAGGAGTACAGTTCGTAATATAGCAAATAAATTGTACTATATTTACAAAATGTAATTGTACTATAATTACAAAATTGTACTATAAGGCCACAAAAATGAAGAAACCACAATCACATGAAACAAACATGGAAGATTATCACAATGTTGAGCAAAAAATGTCAGACTTAAAGGAGTACATACCTCACAGTTTCATTTATATAAAGTATAAATGCAGGGTAGAAGTCAGGATAGTGATTATCCTTGGCAGGGGAGAGGATAGTGACAGGAAGAGAGCATTAGGGGCTTTCTGGGGTACTGGCAATGTTCTGTTTCTTGTTTATAGTGTTGATTACATGGATATGTTCAGTTTGTAAGAATTCATCAAACAATGTTTACAATATATGTACATTAATGACAGATATACATATTATACTTTATTAAAAAGATAAAAAGATCTGCCAAGCGTGATATGAATTTCAACTGAATGCTACCAAAATAAAATTAACTCACAGTATCATCAAGTTGAGCTGAAACTCGACAATGTTCAGGATCTGAATCAGTCTTCGGAATTAAAGGAGGAACCTAATATTTAAAAAAACAAAAAACAAAAAACAAAGTAAACACACTAAAGCAGAAAATGAAAGAACACAATACAATAAACCAAAATGAGTATCAAATATAATGAACAGCATTTGATTTGATTTTGGGGACAATATATAAACAAAATTTACATAGCATTAACAAAGTATTAACAATCTACAGTTAGAAACCCAATATAAAAGGGTAATTATTTCATTACCAACAGATTTTCTTTCCTTTAAAAAAGGATTCATTTTGAGTTGGATGGAGATATTACTCAAACTCCCATACTTTTTAGAATTTAAAGCTAAGTAAGATTAAATGATTTAAAGACCAAAAATTAGTAGCACAGTCGGGGAATAGAACTCCAATCTTTTTTCTTTTACCATAAAGAGCCTGACAGTATGCTAATAGGCCTAAAGGAACTAATTAACTGACTGTTATATAATGTAAGTTATGGGGGAAAAGGACACAAAGACCAGTGCTAGTTGATAACCATTTCTCAGCACAGGAAGGACCATCAAGATCACCTATTATAACCCCTTCACATTACTGGTGAGGAAAAAGAAGCCTGGAAAAGTTCAGTGACTTTTGTACGAAGTCGTATGGGTAGCTATCAGCAGAAGCGGCACAAGACAACCCTCACTTCAGTGTCAGTGTACTTGCCCATGATTAGAAATTCAGATGAAACATCAGAAAATGTATGAGAATCAATAGAAAAGTATGATTTACACACACTATATTTTAGGAGTTGCCTCTTAGAATAAAGAAATTCTATCAGTGTTTATATATATGTCCTCTTCATTGAAACATTCTAATAGTTACACGATTTAATAGTCTTGATATAACCATTAAACAACTAGGGTCAAAATTATTTAAAAAATGTAAATTAGGAAGCAAAAACTACTTGGTCAACTACCTATTCTGCTAGCGTAATGAAAAAGCTTCCCAGGAAACTCTTCTATGCCTCTCACAGGTATATACACAGGTAAGATATGGCTGCAGAGATTGATGATGTTGAAAGACTTTTCCTCTCTTTGATCTCGTGAACCTTGATCGTGTGACTCGGGAGAAATTAGACTATGTTTGCTGATGAATACTAGTAAAACTAATTTACACAACAGCACATACCTGTTTTGTTATAAGTTTAATGACATTATAGAATAAACATGGCTAAATAGAATAAAACAGTACAAAGAATGTTAACTACACTAATTTTAAATATGTGCTTTACATGGATTTTAAAATTCTACTGTAGCAGAGACTCAGGAGTGACTGGATTTTACAGTATCCATTTTTGATAAGAATTCATTCTCTATAGTTTTTTAATTCTTTATGAGACTATGTGTTTATAGGGCTTTGGACTTATAAAGGAAAATAAGGTAAATCTAAGCAGGAGCTCAGTAAATCTTAGTTGACCTGAAAATAGTTTCCTTTAGGCATTACTGAAAACATCTTACCTTGAAAAATGATTGCCTTATGTCTTGACCTAATCTTTCTGACATTTTGCCCATGTTGTCTGACATTTTAGTCATTCCCTCTGCCAAGCTATCAGGAAGGGATTTAACTGCATTTGAAACATTCCTCATGGAATTTCGAAGCGGATTTACAAAAGTGTCCATCTAAAGGGGAAAAGATATTATATCATGACTTCACTGTATCAGATCTGTTATTCAACTGAGCACGGAAAATACAGGTGCAACACATGAAAGATGTAATAAATTTCCAGTCTATAATATCTCATTGCATTTTAAAAGGATAACTGTTGTCTTCAGTGTGTCTTTAAAATGTATTTTCAGACACAAATATATAATAAAATTTTAGAGTGATATGGTTATTGGTAGAAAATGAATATAAACCTTGGGTTGCCTTCTTATTAAGAAAAACTCTGAAAACATAAGAATTTTTCCAAAATAGAAATTGATGCAAGTATAAACAGCTACAACATACTTCCGCCACAAATTCAAGGCAACAATGACATAAATATTCTGAGGTGATATTAAAAAGCAAACAAGCAGATAAAATAAACAGCTCAAATAACTAACAAGTAAGATTTATTTTTTAAAAAAATAATTTTAAGGATATGTTACATGCTCAATTAGAATATATGGAAGGAATCTGGAATCTATTAGGAAGAAGAAAAGAAGCTGCAAATCAGACATGTAAGCCATACTTTATTAAGGGAGAATAGAAAAACGATAAAGAAAATATGATAAGAGATATAAAAAGAAATGATCTCAGAGGGATAGGAAGCTTTAAAATTGACATTCTGAGAGGAGCTTCAAGATGGCAGAAGAGTAAGACGTGGAGATCACCTTCCTCTCCACAAATACATCAGAAATACATCTACATGTGGAACAGCTCCTACAGAACACCTACTGAACGCTGGCATAAGACCTCAGACGTCCCAAAAGGCAAGAAACTCCCCACATACCTGGGTAGCGCAAAATAAAAAAGAAAAGACAGAGACAAAAGAATAGGTATGGGACCCGCACCAGTGGGAGGGAGCTGTGAAGGAGGAAAGGTTTCCACACACTAGGAAGCCCCTTTGCGGGCGGAGACGGCGGGTGGCAGAGGGGGGAAGCTTCAGAGCCACGGAGGAGAGCGCAGCCACAGGGGTGCAGAGGGCAAAGCGAAGAGATTCCCGCACAGAGGATTGGTGCCGACCAGCACTCACCAGCCCAAGAGGCTCGTCTGCTCACCCGCCGGGGCGGGCGGGGGCTGGGAGCTGAGGCTCGGGCTTCGGTCGGATTGCAGGGAGAGGACTGGGGTTGGCGGCGTGAACACAGCCTGAAGGGGTTAGTGCACCACAGCTAGCCGGAGGGAGTCCGGAAAAGGTCTGGAGCTGCCGAAGAGGCAAGAGACTTTTCTTGCCTCTTTGTTTCCTGGTGCGTGAGGAGAGGGGATTAAGAGAGCCACTTAAAGGAGCTCCAGAGATGGGCGCGAGCCACGGCTATCAGCGCGGACCCCAGAGACGGGCATGAGACGCTAAGGCTGCGGCTGCAGCCACCAAGAAGCCTGTGTGCAAGCACACGTCACTATCCACACCGCCGCTCCCGGGAGCCTGTGCAACCCACCACTGCCAGGGTCCCGTGATCCAGGGACAACTTCCCCGGGAGAACACACTGTGCACCTCAGGCTGGTGCAACGTCATCCCGGCCTCAGACACCTCTGGGACAACATTAAACGCACCAACATTCGAATTATAGGGGTCCCAGAACAAGAAGAGAAAAAGAAAGGGACTGAGAAAATATTTGAAGAGATTATAGTTGAAAACTTCCCTAATATGGGAAAGGAAATAGTTAATCCAGACCAGGAAGCACAGAGAGTCCCATACAGGATAAATCCAAGGAGAAACACACCAAGACACATATTAATCAAACTGGCAAAAATTAAAGAAAAAGAAAAAATATTAAAAGCAGCAAGGGAAAAACAACAGATAACACACAAGGGAATCCCCATAAGGTTAACAGCTGATCTTTCAGCAGAAACTCTGCAAGCCAGAAGGGAGTGGCAGGACATATTTAAAGTGATGAAGGAGAAAAACCTACAACCAAGATTACTCTACCCAGCAAGGATCTCATTCAGATTTGACGGAGAAATTAAAATCTTTACAGACAAGCAAAAGCTAAGAGAATTCAGCACCACCAAACCAGCTTTACAACAAATGCTAAAGGAACTTCTCTAGGCAGGAAACACAAGAGAAGGAAAACACCTACAATAACAAACATAAAACAATTAAGAAAATGGTAATAGGAACATACATATCGATAATTACCTTAAATGTAAATGGATTAAATGGTCCAACCAAAACACACAGACTGGCTGAATGGATACAAAAACAAGACCCGTATATATGCTGTCTACAAGAGACCCACTTCAGACCTAGGGACACATACAGACTGAAAGTGAGGGGATGGAAAAAGATATTCCATGCAAATGGAAATCAAAGGAAAGCTGGAGTAGCAATTCTCATATCAGACAAAATAGACTTTAAAATAAAGACTATTACAAGAGACAAAGGACACTACATAATGATCAAGGGATCGATCCAAGAAGAAGGTATAACAATTATAAATATTTATGCACTCAACACAGGAGCACCTCAATACATACGGCAAATACTAACAGCCATAAAAGGGGAAATCGACAGTAACACAATCATAGTAGGGTACTTTTACACCCCACTTTCAACAATGGACAGATCATCCAAAATGAAAATAATTAAGAAAACACAAGCTTTAAACGATACATTAAAAAAATGGACTTAATTGATATTTATAGGACATTCCATCCCAAAACAACATAATACACATTTTCTCAAGTGCTCAGGGAACATCTCCAGGATAGATCATATCTTGGGTCACAAATCAAGTCTTGGTAAATTTAAGAAAACTGAAATCATATCAAGTATCTCTTCTGACCACAACGCTATGAGACTAGATATCAATTACAAGAAAAAATCTGTAAAAAAATTACAAACACATGGAGGCTAAACAATACACTACTTAATAACAAAGAGATCACTGAAGAAATCAAAGAGGAAATCAAAAAATACCTAGAAACAAATGACAATGAAAACACGATGACCCAAAACCTTTGGGATGCAGCATAAGCAGTTCTAAGAGGGAAGTTTATACCAATACAATCCTACCTTAAGAAACAAGAAACATCTCAAATAAACAACGTAACCTTACACCTAAAGCAATTAGAGAAAGAAGAACAAAAACCCCAAGTTAGCAGAAGGAAAGAAATCATAAAGATCAGATCAGAAATAAATCAAAAACAAATGAAGGAAACGATAGCAAAGATCAATAAAACTAAAAGCTAGTTCTTTGAGAAGATAACACAATTGATAAGTCATTAGCCAGACTCATCAGAAAAAGAGGGAGAAGACTCAATCAATAGAATTAGAAATGAAAAAGGAGAAGTAACAACTGACACTGCAGAAATACAAAGGATCATGAGAGATTACTACAAGCAACTCTATGCCAATAAAATGGACAACCTGGAAGAAATGGACAAATTCTTGAAATGCACAACCTGCCGAGACTCAAGCAGGAAGAAGTAGAAAATATGAACAGACCAAACACAAGCACTGAAATAGAAACTGTGATTAAAAATCTTCCAACAAACAAAACCCCAGGACCAGATGGCTTCACAGGTGAATTCTATCAAACATTTAGAGAAGACCTAACACCTATCCTTCTCAAAGTCTTCCAAAATATACCAGAGGGAGGAACACTCCCAAACTCATTCTACGAGGCCAACATCACCCTGATAGAAAACCAGACAAAGATGTCACAAAGAAAGAAAACTACAGATCAATATCACTGATGAACATAGAAGCAAAACTCCTCAACAAAATACTAGCAAACAGAATCCAATAGCACATTAAAAGGATCATACACCATGATCAAGTGGGGTTTATCCCAGGAACGCAAGGATTCTTCAATATACGCAAATCAATCAATGTGATACACCATATTAACAAACTGAAGGAGAAAACGATATGATCATCTCAATCGATGCAGAGAAAGCTTTTGACAAAATTCAACACCCATTTATGATAAAAACCCTGCAGAAAGTAGGAATAGAGGGAACTTTCCTGAACATAACAAAGGCCATATATGACAAACCCACAGCCAACATCGTTCTCAACGGTGAAAAACTGAAACCATTTCCTCTAAGATCAGGAAAAAGAAAGGTTGCCCACTCTCACCACTATTATTCAACATAGTTTTGGAAGTTTTAGCCACAGCAAACAGAGAAGAAAAAGAAATAAAAGGAATCCAAATTAGAAAAGAAGAAGTAAAGCTGTCACTGTTTTCAGACGACATGATACTATACACAGAGAATCCTAAAGATGCTACTAGAAAACTACTAGAGCCAATCAATGAATTTGGTAAAGTAGCAGGATACAAAATTAATGCACAGAAATCTCTTGCATTCCTATACACTAATGATGAAAATTCTGAAAGGGAAATAAAGAAAACACTCCCATTTACCACTGCAACAAAAAGAATAAAATAACTAGGAATAAACCTAGCTAAGGAGACAAAAGACCTGTATGCAGAAAATTATAAGACACTGATGAAAGAAATTAAAGATGATACAAATAGAAGGAGAGATATACCATGTTCTTGGATTGGAAGAATCAACATTGTGAAAATGACTCTACTACCCAAAGCAATCTACAGATTCAACGCAATCCCTATCAAACTACCACTGGCATTTTTCACAGAACTAGAACAAAAAATTTCACAATTTGTATGGAAACACAAAAGACCCCGAATAGCCAAAGCAATCTTGAGAAAGAAAAACAGAGCTGGAGGAATCAGGCTCCTGGACTTCAGACTATACTACAAAGCTACAGTAATCAACACAGTATGGTACTGGCACACAAAACAGAAATATAGAGCAATGGAACAGGATAGAAAGCCCAGAGATAAACCCACACACATATGGTCACCTTATCTTTAATAAAGGAGGGAAGAATATACAGTGGAGAAAAGACAGCCTCTTCAATAAGTGCTGCTGGGAAAACTGGACAGGTACATGTAAAAGTATGAAATTAGAACACTCCCTAACACCATACACAAAAATAAACTCAAAATGGATTAAAGACCTAAATGTAAGGCCAGACACTATCAAACTCTTAGAGGAAAACATAGGCAGAACACTCTATGACGTAAATCACAGCAAGATCCTTTTTGACCCACCTCCTAGAGAAATGGAAATAAAAACAAAAATAAACAAATGGGACCTAATGAAACTTAAAGGTTTTGCACAGCAAAGGAAACCATAAACAAGACGAAAAGACAATCCTCAGAATGGGAGAAAATACTTACAAATGAAGCAACTGACAAAGGATTAATCTCCAAAATTTACAAGCAGCTCATGCAGCTCAATATCAAAAAAAAACAAACAACCCAATCCAAAAATGGGCAGAAGACCTAAATAGACATTTCTCCAAAGAAGATATACAGATTGCCAACAAACACATGAAAGGATGCTCAACATCATTAATCATTAAAGAAATGCAAATCAAAACTACAATGAGATATCATCTCACACTGGTCAGAATGGCCATCATCAAAAAATCTACAAACAATAAATGCTGGCGAGGGTGTGGAGAAAAGGGAACCCTCTTGCACTGTTGGTGGGAATGTAAATTGATACAGCCACTATGGAGAACAGTATGGAGGTTCCTTAAAAAACTACAAATAGAACTACCATACAACCCAGCAATCCCACTACTGGGCATATACCCTGAGAAAACCGTAAATCAAAAAGAGTCATGTACCAAAATGTTCACTGCAGCTCTATTTACAATAGCCAGGACAGAGAAGCAACCTAAGTGTCCATCAACAGATGAATGGATAAAGAAGATGTGGCACATATATACAATGGAATATTACTCAGCCATAAAAAGAAACGAAACTGAGTTATTTGTAGTGAGGTGGATGGACCTAGAGTCTGTCATACAGAGTGAAGTAAGTCAGAAAGAGAAAAACAAATACCGTATGCTAACACATATATATGGAATCTAAGAAAAAAAAAAAAAACAAGTTCATGAAGAACCTAGGGGCAAGATGGGAATAAAAACACAGACCTACTAGAGAATGGACTTGAAGATATGGGGATGGGGATGTGGAAGGGTAAGCTGTGACAAAGTGAGAGAGTGGCATGGACATATATACACTACCAAAGGTAAAATAGATAGCTAGTGGGAAGCAGCCGCATAGCACAGGGAGATCAGCTCCGTGCTCTGTGACCACCTAGAGGGGTGGGATAGGGAGGGTGGGAGGGAGGGAGACGCAAGAGGGAAGAGATATGGGAACATATGTATATGTATAACTGATTCACTCTTTTATAAAGCAGAAACTAACACACCATTATAAAGCAGTTATACTCCAATAAAGGTGTTAAAAAAATAAATAAATAAAATAAAATAAAATTGACCTTCTGACTGTACAAATGTCAGATAATTTCAATTAAGAGAGCCATCTAAAGAAACCAAAGTAGATGCATATGGATCTCTCTGAGATTTTTAACAGACTAAAACAAACAAAACAAATGAAAGAAAGAGAAAGGAAGGGAGGGAGGAGAGAAAAGAAAAAGGGGACACAAAAACCAAAGTCAAACAAAACTGTAAGACTATTTTCCAGAAAGTATTGAATCTCATAAAAACTACCACAGAAATGAGTTATGTTCTATGCAAAAAGAGAAAAAATAAAAGCAATAAGAGCAAAAAAATGGAACCCCACTGCTTAAGGAACACAATGTTAACAGACGATATCAAGAAGATAAAGTTCTTTAATATGCTTTCATGGTTTCCAACAAGAAAAACTAGAGAAGGTGAAATAGGTACTGCAATAAACAATAACAACGAAGAGTGTATTTCAAGATAACTGTAAAAGTTTTAGTAATTCCTTGGGTTAAGCAGAGCCAACAGTCTTATAGATATGCTTGCTGGAATATACAATGTTTAGGAGGGACACTGTCACAGTACAACAAATTCAAAGTAGAACCAAAGGACAGAAATGAAGAAGAAGGGCTTGAAAATCACTACCACTGGTGAAGAGAGATACAGAGATTAAAGAGGGTAAAGAAGATGAAGTTAACTCTCTTGTGTGTGCACACACTTGTGTGTAAAATTATATACATATATTTGGGTGTAAAATGATATATATGTGTGTGTGTAATTCTAATTCTATATACAGTAGTTCTCAGTTAACCATAACAGTGTGTTCAAATCAATCAGGACATTATTTCCAACACTGACATTACTGCCAAGTGTTTTTTTTAACCGTAGTAACTCTAAGTCATAAGAACACAAGTAGATTTCTTAAAAGAGGTAAACATGAGAATACGACACTTAAAATGTACAACTTGAGGGAAAACTGCCACCATTCTACTAACTTTTAATGTTCACAGATGAGGTAGAATTTCAGAAGCATAAAAGGCATGAATTTCACTTTAATCATAACCTACATTAAAAATTGTTTGAACACTGTCAAAAATATTTTAGAATTTTATATATCTTACACTTCGCAGTAGAAACATAGGTTCAACTAACATAACCTTAAGTTGGTTAAATGAATACAACCTCAAATGCTATCTAGGCATAGGGCTAACTACCACTGATACTCTTTCAAAATAAGATAACTTAAATCTGTGTCATGAATTAGGTAACTGAAAATAGTTGCCTATGCACCAGCCCCAGACCTACAGAATCCATTTCTTTTTCTTTCCTTTTCTTTCTTCCATGTTTTTTTTCCTCCAATTTCTGAGGGCAAAGCTTAATCATCTGTGTTGAGGGTGGGGAGTGGGGGAACCAAGGGGCGTGGAGAAACCTCCACACGTGATTATGATGCTCAACCCTGAAGCAGCAGAATTTAGAAGCATAAAAGCAGCCCATCACAATATGATAATGTTTCCAGAATCAGAATTCGTCTTAAAACAGATGTTTAAAGCAAAAAAAAAAAAAAAAAAAAGAAAGAAAATTGCAAATTACCAGGCAGAAGAGTAAATTATGGATTGCCAGCAAAAGTGTACACTTAGCCTGACATACATAGATGTTGTCTATTCATTCAATTATCACCTCAGTTGAGTTATCTGTATTGGTAAAAACACGAACAAAGGAATTTTAACTTAAATTTATGTCCCTATCTACAGCTTAAAACTGCCATCACACCATGATACAAAACTGGATAGAAAGATAGTGTGTACATGGAGGAAGACTGCTTGTCAATTACTTCTTCTAGGAATTGGCCCATATATTTTGCAAAGCTAGACAAATTAACACAAAGTTAATGTGTTGTAAAGTATTATTTCTCAACCTGAGTAGTAGGTGATTTTCTCTAACAGCTATTTAGTTTCCAGTGAAATATAATTAAGGAAAATATTAAACTACAATTTAGCCAAAAAGGAAATGTAGCTGAAAACTCCTAATTCTTGATATGCATGAAAATTCTGACAATCTAAAAGAGGTCAATATGAACTTGGTAATTATCAATATGATTTATGAAAAATGTATGTTACTGTGGATTTCCAGAAATGATTGAGAAGGATTTTTAGACTCTAATGTGTATATATGTACGTATGTGTGTGTGTGTGTATATATATATACACACACACACACACACACATACACACTGGGTTGGCCAAAAAGTTCCTTCAGTTTCTAAGTAAAAATAAAAGCCGTATTTTTCATTTTCACCAAGAACTTTATTGAACAACGTATTCACCCTTTTGTTCCACTACCTTCTGCCATTTTTCAGGCAACTTCATAATTCCATCCTCCCAAAACTTTTTATCTTTTTGAGCAAAGAACTGTTCCAGGTGCCTTTTACAGTCTTCCAAGGAATTGAAATTTTTTCCATTAAGAGAATTTTGTAAAGATCTAAGTAAATGGAAATCTGAAGGGGCTGATGAATCAGAACTTCCCAGCCAAGCCGTAACAGTTTTTGCCTGGTCATCAAAGAAACATGCGGTCTTGCGTTATCCTCATGGAAGATTATGCATTCTCTGTTGACTAATTCCGGATGCTTTTTGTCAAATGCTGCTTTCAGGTGGTCTAACTGGGAGCAGTACTTGTTAGAATTAATTGGTTTTCTGGAAGGAGCTCCTAATAAGAGGACTCCTTTCCAATCCCTCCATATACACAACATCACCTTCTTTGGATGAAAACCGGCCTTTAGTTGGTTGGTGGTGGTTCATTTCGCTTGCCCCACCATCTCTTCCATTCCACATTATTGTACAGTATCCACTTTTCATTGCCCATCACAATTTGTTTTAAAAACGGAACGTTTTCGTTGAGTTCAAGTAGAGAATCGCACACAGAAATATGGTCAAGAGGGTTTCTTTCTCTTAACTTATGTGGAACCCAAACATCAAAGCAATTAACATAACCAAGCTGGTGCAAATGATTTTCAGTGCTTGATTTGGATATTTTGAGTGTGCTGGGTATCTCCCACATGGTATGACGTCGATTGCTCTCAATTAATGTCTCCATTTGATAGCTATCAACTTCAATTGCTCTAACCGACCGTGGAGCATCGTCCAGCGAGAAATCTCCAGAACGTAACTTCGCAAACCACTTTTGACCCATTTAGTCACAGCACTTTCTCCATACACTGCAAAAATCTTTATTTGCGTTTCAGTTGTGTTTTTACCTTTCTTGAAATAATAAAGCATAATATGCGAAAAGTATTGCTTTTTTTCTTCCATCTTCAATATTATAACGGCTACACAAAAATTTACCAATTTTGATAAGTTTTTTTTTTTAATGCACGCTGATATGACAGTTGTCACAATACAATCTAACAAAATTGTTCTGAATGAAGTTAAAGACAACTAAGCACTACTAGAGCCGTCTTATGGAAAAAACAAACGAACTTTTTGGCCTACCCATTACATATATACATGCACAACTGTTGGTTGGTAAAAAAGACACTGTCTACATTTAATATAATGCTTCTTTTATCTCAAAAAGCTCTTATCAATTTATTGGTTTATCTTAAAATTGATGCAACCTTAAGAGAGAAAATAAGGTAAACATAAAAAAGATGGAATATTAAAATGCATCTCTATTGACAATAAAGCCATTTAGAGTTGGAATTTAAACTCAATCACGAAATACAAAGATAAGGCCACCATATTTTTTACCTACCATTATAAGGTACATAACCTGGAATTTCTCATTAAAATAAAACATTCCACTTAGAAATGTTAGCATTCACTTGGATGTTAAACCGTAGTATCCTTGAGTATGCTTATAGTTGTTAATCTTACTTACTTTGTACCAATTCCTTAATCTTTTTTAAGCAAGTTAGCCTTTTTAGAAGGAACGAGTTGTGGGGAAGTCTTTTACTTCTAATTTTCATTTTGAAATAATTTTAGACTTTTAAAAACTTGCAAAAATAATACACAGAATTCCTACTTCCAGCTTCCCCAACTGCTGCTACAGCTCCTGCTACTATTGTTACTACTTCTAAGAGCAAACTTTTATTCAGACAGGCACTGTAATACACAGATTATCTCATTTGATTCATACATGCTCTAAACTGAGGATTAACACTTTCAATCTTTAGAAAATTAAAGGCCCAGAAGGTTAAGTAACATTTTGCAGGACACAGCTAATAAGTGGCAGAACAGGAATTTGAACCAAAGGCTGCCTGATTCCAATGATTGTGTTCTCACCCAGTGAGCTATCTTGCCCAATTTGAGCAGTAAATCATTTATTGCCTTAAGCTAGCATCTTAATAGGTCTTGTGTCCCCAGAATTTTAAACAATAAATATTTCACTCAAAAGGCACAAATACTTTCAGGAACATATCCTATTTAACATTTTTCTTATCCTTACTCCAAATAAAAGACATTTCCTCCCAATAAGAAGTAGCTCCTTCTCAAGCTAACGAAAGCTTGTGACCTGTCTTAGGCCAACTTTCCTTACTGTATCATTTCAAAAGCTTTTTTTTTCTTGCAAGCTTTTGCTGGATTTTAATCAATATGTAAAGACAGGAGTTTATATTTATTAGATATACTTATCAATAGTAGGCTTAATAAAGCATAGAAGATAAACACGCCAAGGAGCATTTAATAAAGTTTTCTAGTTTTAAAACATACACACAAATACAAATTTATCTTCTTTTATTAAAAACAAAGTATGAAAACAGACCTATAAAGAAAACCAATGCAATGGTCTGCTTACCTTGCGAGCAAAATCCCCCTTCCCTTTACTATAGGCTTTGTTCTCAAGGAAATCATACACATAGTGAGCCAAAGCTGGGGATGCTTTCATCATTTCAGGAGTTAACAGTAACTAACAGGAAAAGAAAAGAGGTATCTTATATTGATAGGGTACTGGAAATTAACTATTATTTATAATTTCATCTGCTAGAAAGTTAAGAATGTATAGTAAAAATGTTATTTTTTTTTAAAAAATTTAACACATTTTTCTATCCTCCTATCTACCTGCCTATCTATCTATTTTGGCTGTGCCACGTGGCATGTGGGATCTTAGTTCCTTGACTAGGAATCGAACCCATACCCCCTGCAGTGGAATCACGGAGTCGTAACCACTAGATCGCCAGGGAATTCCCCCAAATGTTATTTTCTATTCCATTTTCAGGTTTTATAACTTATACTAAGAAGATCCACATCAGTAAACTGTTATGTTATTCCCATTCTAATTTTAAAGTTAACACTAATAGAAAGTACATAAAATAATTCAAAGTTTTTTAAGTATTATAAAGAAGGCCCAAAACAAAATATTGCTTTTACACTGTTAATGATACAGTCTAACATTCTAGCTTAATCTCTTCAATGAAAAATGTTTTGACATATTGAGATCATTACCTAAGAAGTAGACAGTATAGCCACAATTAAAATACACATTTATGGCCCCAGATTTGGAAAAAAGGTGTTTATTTTCTAAATTTTATAAATAACTGATACAGATTTTAATGCAACTGAAGTTAATACATTTTAAAAAATCAAAATGTTTGACAAGAGTCATATAAATGATTTCAGATATTTAGCCTTAAGCCAGAAGACAAAGGTGAGTAATAGCAGATGTATATGTTTTTCCTACCCTTTCAGTAAATTATAATGCCATGGAATTACAATTATGGTTATAAACAAACCCAATTAAACCTGTAAATGTTTGAGAGAGAGAAACTTTCCAAACAAAATATCAAGTACAGTATTAGCTAAGTTTCACTAAATATAATACTAAGACATGGTCGGCAAACTTTTCCTGTAAAGGTTCATATAATTATTATTTTAGGTTTTGTGATGCATGGAGTCTGCTGCAACTACTCAACTCTGCTGTAGTAGTGTAAAAGCAGTCATAGACAGCACTAAACTAAATGGGTGGCTGTGTTCTAATAATAAAATAAACTCTTAATAAAACAGGTGGCAGGCTACCCCTGTTCTAAAGAGAGAAGTGGGGAGCTAATAGATGAGAAAACTTTATAAATCATTCATTAGTATAAAAAACCATAAAGTGATACTATTAAAATCTGGCATTTGGGTACCCAGGTCTAAAACAAAGTTATTTCTGATAGTCCCAACGGCTTAGGCAGTACGTAACCTATGAGACACGTTTTATTATTCCATTATTCCAGAAGAGAAATCTACATGCTTAGCATGCTACACTTCAGAAAAGTCCCTTGGATCTATTCCTCTCTTGAATTATCCTGTAATTTTAGAAGCCTCAGACTCATTCTGGAGCATGGCAGGCAGCTATTCACTTTATCTGAGAATAAAAATCTATACAGAGGACTATATTTAATACCATGTAATAAGCCATATGGAAAAGAAAAAAAAATCTACTAGTTTTGGATACATCATGAAGAGCAACCATTTACTGAACTGGGAACATTTAACTGTCTACCATAAAATACCTAGACTTCCTAGACTTTACAGTAGTGTAGAATGGATATATGCCTGCCAGTGTGTGTGTATATTCATCCAAACCTGAAGAAGCAAAATTCCTAGCACTGAGTGTCCAGAAAACTTTTAAGTTAATAAACAGAGAAATAATATTTATAAATTACTGAGCAGATTGCATGTCATATCTCAGCACCTCAGAAGTGGCTGCTATCCCACTATTATAGTACAAACATTTGCTAATAAAGAAATCAGCTATATTTGTATATTATACTGAAATGAAAATCTACGAGTAATAATAAATATGAACTTACCTGCAAATATGCGTTTAGATCCTTTTTTCTCTTTTCTAAAAAATCTCTATCCATATTATTAAAAGTCTTTTTACCGGGAAGCTTTAATATGCTTGACAGATTTTCAAACTAGAAAACAAAATACATTCAGTAATCTTAGTTTTTTTACAAAAACAGAAAAGTATTTTCCAAGTGACAATTTCTCTACATATCAAAAGCATCTAGAACAGATTCTGTAATATATTAAGCCAAAACCAGAAAATATAAAATATTGTCCAAATATGTCCAAACCACAGTTCAAATGTTATTTATTATAAAGAAGTTATTTTCTAAGAATGACAAACATGGATAACTGATGAAGATATCCACATGGAGTTTCATTTTATACTCTCTCTGATATTAAGACTGTTCAAAATTTTCATAACAAAAGGTTTTAAAAAATATTTTGCTATTCAGTTGGCTAAAAAGAACTTATGATACAGTACTGAATACTCTTATTATTATTTGTAAATTATGTCTTTAATATTATTAAAATTAATAATAAACATAAAAAAATAGTTTGCTTAACAACCCTTTAACTTGTGAATAAAGTATTAGCCAATAAATTTTTAATAATCAAAGTTATGAGTTCCTGGTTTGTTAAAAAAAACTCAAAGAAATATTTTATATTGATGACTTCAAATCAGTTAATCACTGTAATAGCTAATTATTAAAGGAAGAAAAGGCAAATTTCAAAATATAGATTACAGCTATATCATAACTCTCTATATATAACCAGTACAACACATACTTCTTCTCCTACATGAAACTACATGAAAAATAAACTCATAGATAACTAAGAAAAAACAAATTAAAAGCTATCAAATATATATCTTATCTTTGTAAAGCCACAAACAAAAAGTGTACATACTTGAAATTTAGCATTTACAGATTCCACCTTCAAAAGTCCAGATATGTAGGAATCTACTGTGCCTTGATGAAGCACAGATTTTAACCATACTAGCTGCTAACAAAGTGGAAGAGCAAAGTCACTGAGCGAAGGATTGTGCTTGGCCAGCAATACCTAGTATCTAAAACTTCAATGAGCAGCCTCATTGCTTTTCCTTTGTGATACACATCCAGAAGTGCAACAAACTTTCTAAAACCATTCTTTGTTTAAAAACAACAATGCTTCTGTAAAGAAAACTCATTCCTGGTGCAGAGATTAAAGAAAAGAGGAAATGAAAAGGTGTAGGATAATTTTCATCCCGAAACTGGAAGATTCTGATAAATTATTAAATGGAATGGCAAATCAGATGGTCGCTTGGAGCTATAATGCGAACAAGTTCATTACATGTTAATGCATGAAACTTAAAAGCAGCTCTTTCGTCCTAGCCAAGGCGAAAAAAAGGGGGGGGGGGGGGGGGGAGGTCATTTACAGCAGTGGTCCCCAACCTTTTTGGCACCAGGGACCAGTTTCACAGAAGACAATTTTTCCACGGACCAGGGCGGGGCGGGTGGGGGTATAGTTCAGGCGGTAATGCGAGCAATGGGGAGCAGCAGATGAAGCTTCACTCCCTTGCCCTCTGCTCACCTCCTGCTGTGCGGCCCGGTTCCTAACAGGCCTCAGACCAATAGTGGTCTGCGGCCTGGGGGATGGGGACCCCTGATTTACAGGGAAAATGTTATGCTGCATTGACAGTCACAAGTTGGGTGGTTCACAAAGTATTAGAATGGGTCCACACTGAATGAATGTACAATATAGAGTACCTGGTTTTATGAATTAATTTTTTGAAAACTGACACCTTATAGAAGTACATTTACAGTTTTCAAGGTGTCCTAAAAGATATTTAGTTTCCTAGAATAGGACTTAACCATGGTATCTTAAACTACTGACTCAATTTTATAGAATGCATAGTTTATTCAGGCATTACCAGTATGTTTTATTCCCTAAAAAATCGTATGTTGAAACCTTAACCTCCAATACTTCAGAATGTGGCTGTATTTGGAGACAGGGCCTTTAGAGAGGCACTTAAATCAAATCAAAGCCCTTAAAAGAGGGAATTTGGACATACAAAGAGACAGAAGGGATGCGAGCACACAAAGAAAAAGTCATGTGAGGCCACATCAAGAAGGGGGTCATCTGAAAGCCAAGGAGACACGCCTCAAGAGAAACGAAACTTGCCAACACCTTGAACTTGGACTTCTAGCTCTCAGAACTATGAGAAAATAAATTTCTGCTGTTTAAGCTACTCAGTCTATGTTATTTTGTTATGGCAGACCTAGCAAACTAAAACACCAAGGCAATATAACAGTACTCAGCAAAACAACAATTTATTTCCAAAACTTGAAAATATTAAAACTTATTAATAAAAAATTAAACGTAACAGTTATTTTGTTAGAGTCTAAATTAACCAAATTCCTTTTAAAATTATCTGTCTGGAACAGAAAAAGATTACAAGTATTCACACAAAGAAAATTTCGTATTATACCAAATTCCCATAAATTCGCAAGTAAATAAAAAGAGAGATATATGAGCTATGTGATTTTTTTTACACTGTATATCTTAATTTAATTTTTTTAACATCTTTATTGGAGTATAATTGCTTTACAATAGTGTGTTAGTTTCTGCTTTATAACAAAGTGAATCAGCTATACATATACATATGTCCCCATATCCCCTCCCTCTTGCGTCTCGCTCCCACCCTCCCTATCCCACCCCTCTAGGTGGTCACAAAGCACCGAGCTGACCTCCCTGTGCTATGCGGCTTCTTCCCACTAGCCATCAGTTTTACATTTGGTAGTGTATATATGTACATGCCACTCTCTCACTTTCTCCCAGCTTTCCCTTCCCCCTCCCCGTGTCCTGAAGTCCATTCTCTAGTAGGTCTGTGTCTTTATTCCCGACCGGCCCCTAGGTTCTTCATGACCAATTTTTCTTTTTTCTTTTTTATCAGATTCCATATATATGTGTTAGCATATGGTTTTTGTTTTTCTCTTTCTGACTTACTTCACTCTGTATGACAGACTCTAGGTCCATCCACCTCACTACAAATAACTCAATTTCGTTTCTTTTTATGGCTGAGTAATATTCCATTGTATATATGTGCTACATCTTCTTTATCCATTCATCTGTCGATGGACACTTAGGTTGCTTCCATGTCTTGGCTATTGTAAATAGAGCTGCAGTGAACATTGTGGTACATGACTCTTTTTGAACTATGGTTTTCTCAGGGTATATGCCCAGTAGTGGGATTGCTGGGTCGTATGGTAGTTCTATTTTTAGTTTTTTAAGGAAACTCCATACTGTTCCCCATAGTGGCTGTATCAGTTTACATTCCCACCAACAGTGCAACACGGCTCCCTTTTCTCAACACCCTCTCCAGCATTTATTGTTTGTAGATTTTTTGATGATGGCCACTCTGACCGGTGTGAGGTGATACCTCATTGTAGTTTTCATTTGCATTTCTCTAATGATTAGTGATGTTGAGCATCCTTTCATGTGTTTGTTGGCAATCTGTATATCTTCTTTGGAGAAATGTCTATTTAGGTCTTCTGCCCATTTTTGGATTGGGTTGTTTGTTTTTTTGATATTGAGCTGCATGAGCTGGTTGTAAATTCTGGAGATTAATCCTTTGTCAGTTGGTTCATTTGCAAATATTTCCTCCCATTCTGAGGGCTGTCTTTTCATCTTTTTTATGGTTTCCTTTGCTGTGCAAAAGCTTTTAAGTTTCATTAAGTCCCATTTGTTTATTTTTGTTTTTATTTCCATTTCTCTAGGAGGTGGGTCAAAAAGGATCCTGCTGTGATTTATGTCATAGAGTGTTCTACCTATGTTTTCCTCTAAGAGTTTTATAGTGTCCGCTCTTACTTTAGGTTTTAAATCCATTTTGAGTTGATTTTTGTGTATGGTGTTAGGGAGTGTTCTAATTTCATTCTTTTACGTGTACCTGTCCAGTTTTCCCAGCACCACTTATTGAAGAGGCTGTCTTTACTCCATTGTATATTCTTGCCTACTTTATCAAACATAAGGTAACCATAAGTGTGTGCGTTTATCTCTGGGCTTTCTACCCTGCTCCATTGATCTATGTTTCTGCTTTTATGCCAGTACCATACTGTCTTGATTATTGTAGCTTTGTAGTATAGCCTGAAGTCCGGGAGCCTGATTCCTCCAGCTCTGTTTTTCTTTCTCAAGATTGCTTTGTCTATTCGGGGTCTTTTGTGTTTCCATACAAATTGTGAAATTTTTTGTTCTAGTTCTGTGAAAAATGCCACTGGTAGTTTGATAGGGATTGCGTTGAAACTGTAGATTGCTTTGGGTAGTAGAGTCATTTTCACAAGGTTGATTCTTTCAATCCACGAACATGGTATATCTCTCCATCTGTTTGTATCATCTTTAATTTCTTTCACCACTACCTTATAGTTTTCTGCATACAGGTCTTCTGTCTCCTTAGGTGGGTTTATTCCTAGGTATTTTATTTTTTTTGTTGCAATGGTTAAGTGGGAGTGTTTCCTTAATTTCTCTTTCAGATTTTTCAGCATTAGTGTATAGGAATGCAAGAGATTTCTGTGCATTAATTTTGTATCTTGCTACTTTACCAAATTCATTGATTAGCTCTAGTAGTTTCCTGGTAGCATCTTTAGGATTCTCTATGTATAGTATCATATCATCTGCAAACAGTGACAGCTTTACTTCTTCTTTTCCAATTTGGATTCCTTTTAATTCTTTTTCTTCTCTGATTGCTGTGGATAAAAATTCCAGAACTATGTTGAATAATAGTGGTGAGAGTGGGCAACCTTGTGTTGTTCCTATCTTAGAGGAAATGGTTTCAGTTTTTCACCACTGAGAACGATGTTGCCTGTGGGTCTGTCATATATGGCCTTTATTATGTTGAGGTAACTTCCCTCTGTGCCTACTTTCTGGAGAGTTTTTATCATAAATGGGTTTTGAATTTTGTCGAAAGCTTTTTCTGTATCTATTGAGATGATCATATGGTTTTTCTCCTTCAATTTGTTAAGATGGTGTATCACATTGATTGATTTGCATATACTGAGGAATCCTTGCGTACCTGGGATAAACCCCACTTGATCATGGTGTATGATCCTTTTAACGTGCTGTTGGATTCTGTTTGCTAGTATTCTGTTAAGGATTTTTGCATCTATGTTCATCAGTGATACTGGTCTGTAGTTTTCTTTCTTTGTGACATCTTTGCCTGTTTTGGGTATCAGGGTGATGGTGGTTTCATAGAATGAGTTTGGGAGTGTTCCTCCCTCTGGTATATTTTGGAAGACTTTGAGAAGGATAGGTATTAGCTCTTCTCTAGATGTATGATAGAATTCGCCTGTGAAGCCATCTGGTGCTGGGCTTTTGTTTGTTGGAAAATATTTAATCACAGATTCAATTTCAGTGCTTGTGATTCGTCTGTTTATATTTTCTATTTCTTCCTGGTTCAGTCTCGGAAGGTTGTGCTTTTCTAAGAATTTGTCCATTTCTTCCAGGTTGTCTATTTTATTGGCATACAGTTGCTTGTAATAATCTCTCATGATCCTTTGTACTTCTGCAGTGTCAGTTGTTACTTCTCCATTTTCATTTCTAATTCTATTGATTTGAGTCTTTTCCCTTTTTTCTTGATGACTCTGGCTAACGGTTTATCAATTTTGTTTATCTTCTCAAAGAACCAGCTTTTAGTTTTAATGATCTTTCCTACTGTTTCCTTCATTTCTTTTTCATTTATTTCTGATCTGAAATTTATGATTTCTTTCCTGTGGGTTTCCTGTAGACAGCATATATACCGGGTCTTGTTTTTGTATCCATTCAGCCAGTCTATGTGTTTTGGTTGGAGCATTTAATCCATTTACATTTAAGGTAGTTATCGATATGTATGCTCCTATTACCATTTTCTTAATTGTTTTGGGTTTGTTATTGTAGGTCTTTTCCTTCTCTGTGTTTCCTGCCTAGAGAAGTTCCTTTAGCATTTGCTGTAAAGCTGGTTTGGTGGTGCTGAATTCTCTTAGCTTTTGCTTGTCTGTAAAGGTCTTAATTTCTCCATCGAATCTGAATGAATCCTTGCTGGGTAGAGTAATCTTGGCTGTAGGATTTTCCCTTTCTTCACTTTAAATATGTCCTGCCACTCCCTTCTGGCTTGCAGAGTTTCTGCTGAAAGATCAGCTGTTAACCTTATGGGGATTCCCTTGTATGTTATTTGTTGCTTTTCCCTTGCTGCTTTTAAGATTTTTTCTTTGTATTTAACTTTTCATAGTTTGATTAATATGTGTCTTGGCGTGTTTCTCCTTGGGTTTATCCTGTACGGGCCTCTGTGCTTCCTGGACTTGACTGACTATTTCCTTTCCCATATTAGGGAAGTTTTCAACTATAATCTCTTCAAATATTTTCTCAGTCCCTTTCTTTTTCTTTTCCTCTTCTGGGACCCCTATAATTCGAATGTTGGTGTGTTTAATGTTGTCCCAGAGGTCTGTGAGACTGTCCTCAATTCTTTTCATTCTTTTTTGTTTATTCTGCTCTGCAGCAGTTATTTCCACTATTTTATCTTCCAGGTCACTTATCTGTTTTTCTGACTCAGTTATTGTGCTATTGATTCCTTCTAGAGAATTTTTAATTTCATTTATTTTGTTGTTCATCATTGTTTGCTGTTTAGTTCTTCTAGATCATTGTTAAACGTTTCTTGTATTTTCTCCATTCTATTTCCAAGTTTTTGGATCATCTTTACTATCATTACTCTGAATTTTTCTTCTTCTAGGTCCTTGTTAAACGTTTCTTGTATTTTCTCCATTCTATTTCCAAGTTTTTGGATCATCTTTATTATCATTACTCTGAATTTTTTTTCAGATAGACTGCCTATTTCCTCTTCATTTGTTTGGTCTGGTGGGTTTTTACTTTGCTCCTTCATCTGCTGTGTGTTTCTCTGTCTTCTCATTTTGCTTAACTTACTGTGTTTGGGGTCTCCTTTTCGCAGGATGTAGGTTCATAGTTCCCGTTGTTTTTGGTGTCTGCCCCCAGTGGGTAAGGTTGGTTCGGTGGGTTGTGTAGGCTTCCTGGCGGAGGGGACTGGTGACTGTGTTCTGGTGGATGAGGCTGGATCTTGTCTTTCTGGTGGGCAGGGCCGTGTCTGGTGGTGTGTTTTGGGGTCTCTGTGACCTTTTTATGATTTTAGGCAGCCTCTCTGCTAATGGGAGGGGTTGTGCTCCTGTCTTGCTAGTTGTTTGGCATAGGGTGTCCAGCACTGTAGCTTGCTGGTCGTTGCGTGGAGCTGGGTCTTGGCGTTGAGATGGAGATCTCTGGGAGAGCTTTCACCATTTGATATTACGTGGAGCCAGGAGGTCTCTGGTGGACCAATGTCCTGAACTCGGCTCTCCGACCTCAGAGGCACAGGCCTGACACCCGGCCAGAGCACGAAGACCCTGTCAGCCACACAGTCCGTTCCAGGCTGTTCTTGGTGCAGGTGACAGAATGGAGTATAAGAAAGATGAGATCCTTGCCTCAGGGAGCTCACGGTCTCATAGGCAAGATGGGTAGGACAATCTGGAATACAAGACAGCGGAGCAAGGGAAGTTCTCAAACTCAGGAGATGAGCCTCTTGGTTACTTAAATCGAGCTCTGAGAAGCAGTGGGAGGCTGGCATGTGATCTGGGAGGAATGTAGGACAGCAGTAGCACCGGTGATGATCTAAGCCAGGCCAGGGGTCGGAAGACTTTTTTAGATTGCTGGTTTGTTGTAAAAGGATATAACTCAAAAACAGCCAGATGGAAGAGATGAATAAGAAGATATGGAAAAGGGCATGGAGCATCCATGCCCTGTCTGAGCATACCATGTGTTTGCCAACCTAGACGCTCCAAGGTATGTGATTTTAAAACAATATGAAACAGGTAATAATAGAAAAAGTAAACAAAGCAATTATTTCTTCAATGTGGGGCAGAAAATTCTTTCACCTCTACAAACAAATCAAGCTAAACATGAAGAAAAGATCTATTCAACAAGAACAATAGAACAGTTATGTCCAAAGTTATTAATTTCCTTATGAATATAATTTAAAACAGTCCTTTTAATATGGGCTTAAAAGTGTTTAGAGACCAGGCTTAACCTGGTCTCTAAACACTTTTAAGCTATTAATAGTTTATCTCACTCTATTCACGAAGTATTTTAATGAGATTATCATGGTGCCAACCATATATTTTCCACTACCCTAACTGAAAAATATACTTTCTGATTACTTAAGTAGTAAAATGTCATTTCAAAGCTTTAGTCCACCCAATCAAATGTCACCGTTAATTATGATTATTTTATTGGCTTAATAATAATTGTTTATTTTAAAACCCTGAATGAAAGATCCTCATGACTTAAAATAAATTTCACAGAACACCTATTCCAGTTTATCCTGTGATAAGTTATTTTGTTCTAAGTTAAAAAGAAAAGAATATTTAATAAAAAATAAAACAGAGAAATAATTTGTTTATATTCGTTATGTTTAAGAGTCCTCATACTTCTATGAAACAAGACGGTTATATTTGGTAAGAATTAAAAACATTATTTGGTTAATGTTAAATTTAATTTAGATTTTGGTTCTTCATAACTTAATGGATCAAGGATTTAACTGTTAACACTTAGAAAAGGACGCCATTTAAAATAACCATAGCTTTAAATTATACTGCCAAAAACAAAACCACCAAATGCCTTCCAGTGATCCCCATCCCTACTTTAAACCAAACCCAAATACCTCTGCAAAGCACAGCACATACACACACTCTTAAAATCAGAAATATACACTTATTCTAATTTTCCAAGGTATACCACTGATATTTTGTCACTAGTCCAGTTAACAGTTAAGACTGGTTAAAATTTGATTTACTGGTTAAATGTGCAAAATCATTATAACATTCATGTTGCTTATAAAAAAATTCTTACCTTATTTACTTAGCTTTGCTCAATACCTTAGCATCACTCAGAGCTATTTAGAATCAAACATGGAATCAAGAAACAATGTAAAGTACACAAACTTTAAAAACCTCATTACCTGTTCGGTGATCCTCATGTGGAAGTCGTGGAAGTCACTATAACGACGGTAGGTTTTCCACATCTCCTCACTGTTTAGACTGCGCCGGTGCACAGTGATGGCATATAATGCGTATGTCTTGCCATGATCATTACAAACGCCTGCCACAGCATATGGGTCATAGTCAGCATATACTAGTCATTTAAAACAAAATGAAGAGGAACAAAAGACACAGAAAGGAGGAAGATGAAGAACAAAAACAAACAAAAAGGAGAACATGAAATGAAGAAGAATTTGAAATGACAGACTGAGACAAAAGGATGTCACCAAAGGATAAAATAGATTCTCATCCTCTGTACTCACATCCATAATGTGTTATATATGATGGCTACATTACAAAATAACCTAAAAGTTTATGATGATACTGCCAACCACACAGTGATGTCTACTTTGGACTCTCTTCCCAATGAGCTTTTATTTATTATTAGTTATGATAACACAGTACCACCTCAGAGTATAGTATTAGAGTCTCTTAAATTTAATAGAAGAAAAACAACAGAAACAAAATAATAACCTTCTGTACTAGCCTTCACTATTCAGCTGTAACTCGAAAGCTTTTTAACTGAACAGCAAGCAAAAGCTATAGGATAAGATCTATCTGCTCTTTTGGCAAATCTCTTTCTTGTTTAAAATATTCAACAATTTACAAGTGTAATTTATTCTGAAGACTGTTCTAAATAGTCATTTTCCTACTTAATTGACACAAACCATCCAAGTCAGGCAGTCTCAAAAAACAAAACCTATTCCTATTTTGTACTAATCTTGAGTAAAAAGACGTATTTTGAATCATTTTGTCTTTCTCATGTTCCATTTCTCCCCCCTGTGTTGTATTCTCTTCTAGATCATTACTGAGTCTCCACTCATTTGTACCTGGTCTGTTTCTTAATTCATCCACTCACCTTAATTTCAATAGCTAATTTTTTTTACTTCTATAATTTTATATGGTTCTTTTTTTATAGTGTGGTATTCTTGCCTCATTTTATCTCTACGAATATTTTTAACAGACTCCTGGGCTAGGAAACCCTGTGGTACACAACCACTTGAGGATGGCTGAATCTAGACACACCGATGTCACAATACAAGACAGGCTTTCAATTTCATATGGGTGATAGATACCATTCCCAGCCATGACCTTGACATTCTTTGTTCTTTCCTCTGACAGTAGGCTAAGTTCTGGTTCCTCTTTCACATCAAGCCACCCTCTGTGACTCTGGGGTTTATGCAAATGATTGTGTTCCAGCTTCTCCTTGCCTTAGCCCATCCTGCCTCTTCTAAATTTGAAGGCATACAAATGCTGTCAAAATCAAGACAGCAGTCTTCATGCTCCTATAGGCTCCTTGGCTTCAACTCCTCTTCATTTCCCTAAATTTGCTTTTCCTCACGGCCTATTACACCTGTAGATTTCCCCTTTTAGCTATTTTTATTCTATTGTTTTCAGCCCTTCGATGTGTGGGAAGCAAGATTTCCCAGAGCAGTTTAGACTACCATGTTGACCAGAAGTATAAACTGCTCTTCTAATAATAGATTATACTGATCCATAATTACAAAAAAAAAGTGGCCAAGCTTTGGAGCTGACTAAATATTTGTATTTTGTATATAATTAGGCAAAGAAGGGTCCATGCAGCTTCTTAGTAAATTATTTTAATAATATAACAGCTACAAATCTATACTGGCAAATGTAGTTGGACAGAAACCTCTCCCAGACTTTCATTAAAATTTTTCTAAGATTTGCACTTTCTATTCAAAATTGTCCTTCATTCCCTTACCATCTAATATCAGTGTTCCTGACTTGACAAAATAGAAGACTAGGGATAGACTTGGGTCATCTTGCTGTCAGAGGCTTTAACTCTATTATTCACTGTTCCCCTCTTTCAAATATCCTTCACTCGGAGACCTATGTGGAACAAAGTGTACAACAATTTTTCATCACACAAGAGAACCACCATCACTCAACAGAGTTAGCAAGGCAACAAGGGAATGGCTTTACCTGCTGTGTTCAAGATAGGTTTGGGAAAGGATAATAGGAAGCAGGGGCCAATTAGGCAGCAAACCATAACCAATTAGGAGTTAATAAGAACAAGGAGAATAGCAAGAAATAGAAACGGAAAGAACAAAGGAATGTAAGAAAGCATTCTAAAAAAGAATAATCAGATTTGTCACAAATTGATAGGCAAGGGAGATCATGACTAGGATGCATGCACAATAGGAAGAACAATGGGGCTATTATAAAAGAAGCACTAAGACAGAAAGGTAATTTGATTTTAAAAGATAATGAGGTTACATATATTTTGAGATGATGGTGAGATATTATAGTGGAAATAACAGGTTTTATTTGCATTAGGACAATGTTACTACTCATAACAGGTGATGCGAAACCTCTTTGTTACTAATCCATAACCAGACAAGGAACTAGGATCAGAATATAAATAAATCTCATCACTAAGCACATTGCCTAACTTAGCCAATATTTTTTAAAACAAGATTTCTCAGTGAAGAAGCCAGTACACTGTAGTCCATGGATCACTCCTTAAATAGCACTGCACTGGACTCCTAAGTTCTACTTTCCGTCATACAGATATTAAGGACATGGGATCCAGACTCAAAGAGACTCTAGAGCCCAACTCGTAAAAGAAATCTTTATTGAACAAACACTAATATATAATGCCCACCATGTAATTACGAATACAGTTAATTAGTCCCGTAACAATCCTATGAGGCAAGTATTATTATTTTTATCATTATCATTAATATCCCATTTTACAGATGAGGAAATTGAGATACAGAGATGTTAAGGAACTCATCCAAGTTCACCCAACTATTAGGTGGAAGAGCTGGGGTATGAACCCAAGCAATTTGGACAAAAAGTTGTGCTCTTAACCACCATACTATGCTGCCTCTTTAGTGTTTATACATAAATTTGTCTGACAGAAATTACAATTTATTAAAAATACTTAGTGTTATGCTTCCATATCTTTTAAGAAGCTAATAAATACTTGTTGAATGAATGGACAAAGCAGCTAGAAAACTAGAACCCTCAGAGAAGAGAAAGATCCACATAAGAAATATGGACATTAGTATCTTCTTCTACACACAAAAGTTTAAGGACTTAAAGAAAGAAACAAAACGACAAATTCTAAATGCTTGCACTTTAACAAAGGCTTTCATATTTAGAAGACAACTCAACAAAGAGGATAGTTTTTTAAAAGAATTTTAAAATTTTAAGGAAAAAGTGAGACAAATGTATCAAAAGCTAGAAAGAAATGCAACAAGACCCTCTGGTTTTATTGACAAGAGTGTTATCTAATGACCTTTAAGAGCAACGTATGCACCAACTATTTATAAAAGGTAAAGGAAAAACTGAAAGAGCAATTATAGATAACTTATTACAGAAATCTGGTAGAAAACACAATGGAAAATTAGACTCCAGCTCCAGTGAAAAGTAAGAAAAGATCTTAAAAAAATAGATGCAAGATCTTTTTAAAACTACACTTGTACTATTAAATCTCTTTTCAAATCATCTAAATTATAAGTATGAAATTGAACTGAGGTATTTATCTGTACGTTTATACTTCAGTATGTAATCTGACAAACACACTCCTATATTGTAGGAATAGTGAGAAGCCAGATAAGAAAGCCGTCATTGGCATTATCTAATAACCCAATAACAATGATGGAAATTGATTTTTTTCCTCAATTCACTAGCCACTTTGCACATATGCTGATTCAGTCATGAATCTCACCTCATCCAAGCATTTCTTGAACTTCTATAAACTCCTATACCAAAAAACTTCATTTATCCAGATATCTAATCTGACTTTGCATGTATGAAAACAAATATTAAACTAAAATCTGCCCCAAGACAATTTAATAAAAATTATGCAGACAATTATCAACTAGACTCAAAGAAAAAGAAGACTGGTTTCAAAGTTTATTAGCCATGACAAAATGCTTAAAATTTAACCTTTTTCAAATGATAACAGTGACAACCTAAGAAAGGAAACACCCATATAATAATAAACATCGTAGAATTTAATGAAGAACATGCTACAGAAAAAAAGTAATTTGAAAACATGACTACAGAACAGAAAAATGATTTATAAAAATAAATGTGGAAAATAATGTAGGACTAATAATAGTCAATAGTTTTTAAGTAATAATTAAACCACAAAGTCTCTTACCAGTGTCTGAAATGTAAGCATGAAGTTGTACTGAGTCATCAGAAGATACATTTGAAAGGTCATCTAAAGACTGGGTGGTGGAGGGGGGGGAATCAGAACACACAAAATTGTTAAATTTTACAGGAAAAAAAGTGTTAAAGAATTCTACATCATATATAACATTACTCATCTTTGCCCTATGTAAGCTTTATATTATTTGTATCTTCCCCCCCAAACAATAATCCTATTTATACTAATAGGAGAGAGAGAACCTAAGATTAAGAAACTATAAAACAAAGTAATTTAGTAATCGACTTAATACATCAGATTATTTCTTCCTTCATTACCTGCCCACATACTATAATTTGCTTCTTCTCAATTATATATATTCAATACATGGCAAAAAAAAAAAAATGTGGATAAAAATAAGCAGACATATTCTTAAATCAACATTTCAATTTTAATGCTGAAATATACTAGAGTCAACTTTGTATTCTTTAACTTAACACTTTTGTTAACTTAGAAATAGTTTTAGTTAATTTAGATTCCTTATCTATAAAATGAGAATAATCGTACCTACATCAAAGGGTTATGTGAGGACTAAATGAAAAGACATGTAAAACATTTAGAAGACTGCCTAACACAAAAATGTTAGCCATTATTATGATTACTTACTAAATGAAGTGAATCTACAGTTTAAGATATTTTAAATAATTAATTTTCAAAAATTATTCCATAAACAAAAAGTATTACTGATCGATTCAGAATAAATCTTTTGTAACTATAGACTTCAGCTCTAAACTTAAAACTTTTTTGCTACATATCCATACACCCACACATACACAGAAGGGAACATAACGCATATAATGAAGGCAGACTGTAAGGAAAAGAATTAACACAACAGACTTGAAGTTGCTCTCCTTAGAAAGAACTGCTTGCAAGGTTGGCCCTTGGACAATATCTGGGAAATTAAGATTTAGAAAAGGTTCCCACCATTCCCTAACTGCTAAGAGTGGCTCACTCTATGTAATCTATCTGTACAAACAACGTGGTTTATGCTGAATACCTGCTTTCCTTCTGGGAGTCATTTTAGTATATGCTAGGCAGAGGGTGCCTGTGTGATCTGCCTCCAATAAAAACCCTGGGCACTTAGTGTCAGATGAGCCTTCCTGGTGGCAACATTTCACACATGTTGTCATATTCACTGCTGGTGAAATTAAGTCTGTCCTATGTGACTTCCATGGAAGAGGATTCTTGGAAACTTGTGCCTGGTATTCTCTGGACTTTGCCCCATGCACCTTTTCCCTTTCCTGATTTTGCTTTATATCCTTTCGCTGTAATAAATTCTAGCCGTGAGTATGACTATGCTGGGACCTGTGAGTCCTCTTAGTAAATCAATGAACATAGGAGTGGTCTTGGGGACCTATAACACACAGACATTATATGATTCAGACATATTTTACACTTTGAAAACCACAGGATTGAATTAACTTTGGAGTATTAATGTGATATTACCAGTTATTACTAAGAGTCATCTAAATGACTTAAATGAAGCCATGCATATGACATAAAGCCATTTAAATTAAGCAATTACAGTCCAAGAAGAAAGCCAAAATTCTATCTACTAAAGACTGATCATCAGGAGAAGCAAAATTTGATAATTCCATACAGATTAACCACAAATCAAGTGGGAGAACCATTCAATTAAATTAGGTCTAGTCCAGGCTTCACCACTGAGACCTTAAGAGACTTTAGCCATATCAACTAGTCTTTCCTGTTTCTCAGCTTTCCCAATGTTATAATGGTGTAATACCTGTTCTACAACTCTATCAGGATATAAAGTGAATGAAAATACTTTGAAAAGAAATAGAATGCACTTATTTTTTTAAGTGCTCACCTGACCTACAATAAAACATTTTGACAGAAACAGCACGACCTTTGTTTTAGTATTATTTTTACATGAAAGATAGAAGCCCCAAAGGAAATGGAATATTCTACAAAATTTAAGACTGTTATCTACTGTAATCTTCTTCTAATTACAAGCTAGCACAGGGAATATAAAACAATCACCTTTTTCAAAAAAACATTATTATTATTGGTAACCTTCCCTTGCAGGTAACATTTAAAAAGCTAAATGCCGCTTACTTATTACTTTAAACATGTTAGCATCTTATATACTATGCAACCCAGAAGTTGTTGAAAAACTCTGTATAATATATAAATGTCTTTTTAGCACATTTAAAATATGCAAGTAATATTATTTTCATTAAATATGATTTAAAAAATCCAATGAGATATCTCTTAACCATTAGTCACAAGTACAATGCACATGTAAACATCAAGTAGACTACATAAAGTTACAACTGGTGAAATAGTAACTACAGAACTACATTGTGATTTAGAACTATAAGTATTGATTAGTCATAGAAAACTGTGATTTCTAAACAAGTGCATTAATGCTGTCCTGAAATAAAATCAGTTTGTAAAGTAATTCTTGGGTTAAGATTCTTGAACTCCTTGCCAAAAAAAAAAAAAAAAGTGGTGTTATTTTTTTAACACTATGCTAAGATAAAAACCAAAAATTCAAATTTACTATGATAATCAATTGAGCAAACACAACTACAATGGCACTTCTAAAAATGTTTATAATTTATGTGTCAGTCTCAATCACAAAATGAGTAAACCACATTAAATATTTTCTTTGCTTAGTATACTGGAATAAACTATTATGATCTAGTTTATAATTTTAATACAATTAATAAATGTTATCTTCATCAAACATGAAAAATATCTGATGGTTTTTAAAACAATTCTTTATAATCTTAAACTATTTTTTAAAATGCAGCTGTTCATTAAAATTTGTCTATGTATTAAAAAAAAAGAATCAAAAAGAGTCTAGCTACTTAAAAGCTTGGATTTAACAGATTTATGTGAAAACCAAAAAACTGTAAGTCACTGACCTCAAGTGTGACCTTTTTCAATCCACACTGTTCTGGTTTATATCACTATGTGATAAAAGGGATCTCCTTTACTTTGAAAAAGCATTTATTCCCAATAGGGAATGAGGAAAAAAAATATTTTTTACTAGTGTTCAAACACTTGTACAAGCACTACAAATGTGAATATTAAAAAATTTCAAACCAAGGAAAAGTTTCATCACATTTGGAAACTTTTTCTATATAATGGGCATTATATTGCTAACACTCTTCATTCTCTAGGAGCTATTCCTTTTCGTTATAACTCTGTGGAATATGAGAAGTAAATGCTAATGATACCAAATAATTTAGGAAAACATTTAAAATGTTACTAAATATATGACATATGGCTGATTTGCTTTAGTGTTTTGTTAAAGGTTATACTTTGCACAATAATAGAACATTTATACAATAAAGTAATTTTACAAATAAATGTAGTACTGAGGAACATAAGACAATGGACCTCTAAACTATTTAGCTATTACAAAAAGTTTGAAAGAAAATATGTTGTAGGTAGTCGAAGGAAAAACAAAGCAAACAATCTCTGCCCATCCCCCACGAATTCTGGACTGAAACTTTCATAGAACACTAATATTTCTTTCCAGCAGCATTTTATGAAATAAAGTATTCAATGGCAAGGATGGATATATAAAAGAACTGAAATGTTCATTGTTTCACATTTTGCCTTGAATATATGAAATGTCAATGACAGTTTATATGCTAAAAACATGTCATTCTTAAACCTGTAATCATAGAATACAGTTGCTTAATTCTTGTAAAACCCTCTAAGCTTAAAAAAGTTTTTTTTTACAATAACTTGAATTTTTTATAGTATAGACTATAAGAAATATCTTTTAAGTTTTCAGATATCCCAACTAATTTTATATTTCTTTTCTAAATACAAGAAGAAAAAACTAATTCCAGTGTAAACATTTATATGTCACAAATTTACTGCCCATGATAGCACTGATCAGAGTCATTTTCAAATATTAAATACTGGGGTTGAAAATAATAAAATCATTTTTTAATCACCTGCAACTAAATCATTCAGGTGTGGCTTAAGCACATTTTTTAAAATGAAAATAAATTTCATGTCATTTTTAAGTTCTAATTCACAGATCCCTTATTTGTGAATTTAATATTTCTTTAAAAGCATAACAACTTCTTACAAAGGATGACTTGGGGACTTCTAATACATCATTTATTTACATATGTTAAGGCTCAGTCTTTCATATTGTTTTCAGGCCACTTTATTAATTAAAGTACTCATAACAGTACTTACCAAATTTATGCTTCCTGTAGGAGACCCATTAAAAGATTCTGTGAGAAGGGAAATTCAACTTAGTATACAGTAAAAAAACTTTGGAAACAGTGCTTTATCTATCTAAGGTTCAAACACCAAGAACAAAAGTCACACAAGCCAAGATACAACAGAACAGTAAATTGTGGTACACTATTCCCAAACACCTGTTCCCATGGTTTTCCGAGCCAGATATTTCAGTGAAAATAGTTATGTACCAAGTTGCTCCCCGCCCAAAAAGGTATTTATGTACAGGAAAGCAATTATTATATATTTTATTCTCACAGTATCATATTAAGTTGTCTAATACAATGTAGATATGAGGTAAACACTGCAGAGTGAAGTCCACTAGGAAATGTCAGAGGTATTTTGTTATTTCTGTCCCACTGGATTAATATTACAAATAAAATTATTCTTTAATATGAAGGATAGATTGACTTTTAATATATCTATAAAGTTTACTTATTCTTGGTTGATCTGGATCAAAAATATTCAAAATCTAGATTCTTAAATCAATATACAATTAATAGAACAAAAGATACATAAAATTCCATGTGTAATGTCATTTAATTAAAAAGCAACTAAAATTACTTTTAAAAATTAACGTTAGAGAGTAAGTCAATTATTAAAATTAATATCTTTTCCTCAGAATTTTAGTCTATATCTGAGCAAATTAGGTTACCAATTAAGATGTCCCTCTGTTAAAAACACAAATGAATATATGGTAAAGCAATATTCATAAACAGTTTAATGTATGGTTTGTAGCCCTTAAGAGATTATTCATAATTTGGATCTCTAGATGGGTCTTCAAAGGAAATTTCTATTACTCTTGAAATAGGCAGTTGGTGTTGCTTTCCAACTTCAACAACTCTAAATGCCCAAGGACATTTCTCAGTTCCTCAAAACTTTGGTCACAAAAATAGGAAATCCCACCTAGGATTACCCCTTGGTTAACAGCAAGGTGAAAATTAAAATGAGTAAACAAACAGTTCTCTAACCTCCTTATTCAATTATATGCCTCCTACCTCTTTCTGTGGTCTGCCCACCTCTTAAGTCTTCCCACCAAAGACATGTCAAATTAAAAGAGAAACTAGGAGCAAAACAAGGCATAGTTTACTTTCTTGATCAATAATAAGATCCAGAAATAGAGTCTAAAGCCAATCTAGGTCCACATTCAATCAAAACTTTAAGAACTGCTTATTAATATCAGAAAACAAAAGAAACTATTGTTTGACGTGATGAGAAAAACGTGATTGAAATTAAAATTTAAAACAGCACAATTTAAATATTTTTAAAAGGCTGTGAAAGTATGTTTTAATAAAGGAAAAAAATCTACTCTTAAAATAATTTAAAGCTGAACTAACTAAAGAAGGCAATCACGAACAAAGAAGAAGAAAAGGAAGAAAGGGAAGGCAAGGAGGAGAGAGAGCATGGGTAAGCAAGCCATCCAGCCACCTACCTACCTAGAGAAGTTTAGTTAAATAGGAATGAAATTTCTTCCACAGCAAAGAAAAACCACCAGCAGATACTACTACACATGGTAAGACTTGGCCCACTAATTCTGTGCTCAATTTAGGCTGCATTTTCTTATAATCAGCTACACATTAAACACTAGATTAGGTAATTATTTCAAAATGTCTAAAAAGTAGCCAAAACTTCAGGACTTTAAAAAATACACAAAGTGCCAGGAAGCTTAATTTTGTAAGTCAGACAATGAATTTATAACCAGAAGATTTAAGAAAGGCCTATTTTTAATTAAACAATCTTATAAAGACAAGAAAATCATAAGCATCACTATTTGAAAAAGTTGTCGCAAGTGCCTAAAACCTAAACACTGACAAAGATAAAATACCTAACTGCCATTTTTAATAATAATGTTTCATATTATACCCATCATTCCACATACTTTTTTCAAATCGTTTCAAAAAAGGGTTAGGCAATTTCTCAGTTATAAAATATATAAAAGCTCATCAATTAGGACACACAATGTTAAAAAGCAATGTCCTAGAAAGACAAAAGATGTGTCTGTGTGTGTGTGTTTATATATATATATATATATATATATATAAACACACACACACACACACACACACACACACACACACACTAATTCCAAACTACAATCAATGATTCCGATGTGAGGGACTACCCAATGACTGATATATAAGAGAAGTACATTTACTTCAGATCAAAACTAGTGGCAGAAAAAAAACTTCTAATCTACTTTGTGTTTTAAATAAGTATGAGGTTTTGAGAAGTTTGAGACAACATAAATAATTTGCTTCCATTAGTTGCATACAAGACAAATATAAATGGAAGCTAAAAGTCGATTTAGAAGACTTTGAAGTTCTTACACTATAGGATCAAAACCTACTCCCAGAGAATATATTGTTACTGTCATCATTATATAATACTTAGACACTCATATATTAGCTGATTATGATTCAATTTATCTTCTTTGATTCTGGGTCAGATAGCAAATCCATTTCACAATACTAAGGAAATTTCTAAAGTAGACAGAAAATAAACAATAAAAACATTTTAAATAGTCCTTTCTGGAAGTAGAGTTCCTACTGCAAATTTCATAGCAGCTCTGCAAAAGATTTTTCAGAAGAGACAGTAAATAGATATACTATATAACAAACTTGAGGTACACTGAATTTTACTATTCAGCTCCCACAGAAGTGCTTTAAAAAAAAAAAACAAAGAAAAAACCACTTCCTCAATTATGCAATCAAATCCAGTTAATAAAATATTATCCCAATGTTACAAATAACCAAGATATTAGATAAACAATCAATATAAAAGTTATTACAACATGGAAACTTCTACAACTAGATTTCTTAGATTATTTAAGAAGTAAAATCTTGCTGGAGAGGGTGTGGAGAAATGGGAACCCTCTTGCACTGTTGTGGGTATGTAAGTTGATACAGCCACTATGGAGAACAGTATGGAGGTTCCTTAAAAAACTAAAAATAGAACTACCATACAACCCAGCAATCCCACTACTGGGCATATACCCTGAGAAAACCATAATTCAAAAAGAGTTATGTACCACAATGTTCACTGCAGCTCTATTTACAATAGCCAGGACATGGAAGCAACCTAAGTGTCCAGCGACAGATGAATGGATAAAGAAGATATGGCACATATATACAATGGAATATTACTCAGCCATAAAAAGAAACGAAATTGAGTTATTTGTAGTGAGGTGGATGGACCTAAAAACTGTCATACAGAGTGAAGTAAGTCAGAAAGAGGAAAATACCGTACGCTAACACATATATATGGAATCTAAAAAAAAAAAAAAATGGTTCTGAAGAACCTAGGGGCAGGACAGGAATAAAGACGCAGACGTAGAGAATGGACTTGAGGACACGGGGAAGGGGAAGGGGAAGGAGAAGGGGAAGCTGGGATGAAGTGAGAGAGTGGCATGGACATATATACACTACCAAATGTACAATAGATAGCTAGTGGGAAGCAGCCACATAGCACAGGGAGATCAGCTCAGTGCTCTGTGACCACCTAGAGGGGTGGGATAGGGAGGATGGGAGGGAGACGCAAGAGGGAGGGGATATGGGGATATATGTATATGTATAGCTGATTCACTTTGTAATAAAGCAGAAATTAACACACTATTGTAAAGCAATTATACTCTAACAAAGATGTTAAAAAAAATTATAGAAAAAAAATTTTTAAATAAAAAGTAAAATCTCACTAATATAGACTAGGGAGTGGGGAGGATGGGTAGAGAAGAGGGGAGGATGGAAAGCTTCCATAATAGAGGTATTTTTTAAAGCAGTGCTCACTATCTAATACATCTATTATATCTCCAACTTCAAGTGATTCTGTCCATAAAATCTATTTATAAGTAAATGAGCATAATTAAAGCACTCTCTTAAAATAATTTCTTAGTCCAATCTTTCCCATTTACTTTGTATTTACATTGCTTATTTGCTAGAAAGTTTATCAAATCCGAGATATTTAATTAAGAGTTTAATAAGTACTTCTGAATTGAATCACAAGTAAAATGGTCATCAGGTCTAAAATCTGCAAACTGTACTCTAAGGGCTGCCTCTCCCACTATTCTTAAATAACAAATTATTTACTACTAATAAAAACTAATATTTGTTTTTTAGTTTATATTTCATTTTTATATATAGAATTCCATTAAAATATGACAACTCTGAGGTAAGATATTATTATGAGAAGCATATTATTCCAGATTTACAACTGAGAAAAATGAGGTTTAAAGAAATTGTTTGGCCAACATCACACAGGCAGTAAGAAAAGGATTAAAATCTAAATATTATGACTCTTAAAGTCTGCTTTCTTTACTATACCATGTAGATAGAAAAAAACTGAAAGATTGGAATAAATGACTCTTGTAGCTTCTTCTGGCTTATATTGTGCAGGATTTGGAAAAGGGTACAATTAAAGAGAGAAAAAACTGTATTTTTATAATGTTTTATAGTTTATGGTACATTCTCAGAATCATCACTTGTTATTTCATTTAATCTTCTCAATAATTCTATTGCTAGTCATGAATATTATTACTTATAAACAAAAGGGAAACTACCATAAAAACACTGGGGTGACACAACTCAAGAAAACATGCTTCTTTAAGAATTTTATTTTCAATAGTTACATTCAAATTTGTTATTAAATTTTAACATTTTAATTTAGTATAGTAAGTAAACTTTGTCATTTATTTACAGATTTTTTAATATATTACAATTTATATTTGGGTTTCAAGAACATTTTTTATCTTATTTGAAAGGACTTTTTCTGGTAAGCAGAATATATACAGGAATATACATATACACATAAATGTACAATGTGTGCCACCTTACCTCCATCACCATCATCTGATCCTCTGAAACTAGGATCTTTTAACATATCCAGCTCAGCTAACATGCGCACATAAAGTGCATTCTGTCTGAAGGAAGGATAAAATCTTTCATCTCGTAGCATCAATTCATATACCTTATTGAAATAAATCAAGATATTCAATCATTAATACAGATAATGCACTGATTTCCACTAATAAGATTTCAACAAAAACTAGATAGAGGTCTTACTGTAATGAATTACAGGCTCCACATTAACAAGATGTCAGTAATAAGACTATGTCACAACTAATAATTTTTTTCTGGTCCCTCCAGTACCCAAATTGTACTGAAACAGGTCCTACTGCAACACAAGTCACACGACAGCAGGTTATATAAAATGTTCCAGAAAGTAGTACTCTCTAAGAAACAAGTACACATAAAGGCTCAAGACACATATTCAAATAAATGAATCATGTTATTTCTACATCATCAATTCATAAAATTCTAGAATCTATATCTGGCCCTTCAGTCAGATTCAAATTAAACAACCCAGCTAAGGATTTTTCTCACTTGTCAATTAAGTAAACAAAGAAAAACTGACCTACCTTTTTTGTAATTGTGAAGTACTGATATTATTACCATAACTCATCTTTTTAGTTACCACTGTACTTTCATAATGCTTCAATAACCTTTTATAAACAAATTACATGCATATAGAAATATACATTGTTTTTGAGAAAGATATAATGATAAATGTTGTACATAATACCTTCCTCTGAATGTCATCAAAGATTTCAGGAGTTGGATCTTCATGATTCAAAGTATCTGCTAATTTTGCTACCAAATAATCATCAACAGTAACTCTTGGAGATGCCTGACAAACAGAGAAAAATAACAGTAGTATTGATCTTTGGAATTTCTAAATACAAGTTAAGCCTTAATAGTAGGAGAATAATGGAATCATATTATTGAAAGTAAATGCCAGAAAATCCTTGGTTTGTAAATGACACCCTGATGCTTAAAGGCTGAAATAAGAGCTACAACCTTCTTGTCATCAGGTACTACACAGTCGACCGTTCGACAAACATGGATTTAAATCTTGACTTTTGCCGAGCAACTTACCTCTCACTAGGCTTCACTTAATCTGCAAAATGGTGGTAAATACCACATATGGTTATTATGAGGATGAAAAGAGATTTACGTAAGGCATATGTGTCTAGCACATAGGAAACTCTGTCATTAGGAGTTAGTGTTGAGCACTCAGTAGTCCTAGATGTGTATTTAATAAAATACCAAAAGAATAAGCCATTTGTTATTTATCATTTAACATTAGAAACAATCCTTTTGAATGGCACTTAAAAGAGACTATGCTTATCTTAATTTGGTTTTATAATACTGCAGCAAAGTTCCAGCGTGATACAGGATGGAAAAAATCTGAAAAGTTAATTTGTTCCAACAATTTCCATCTCAAGGTGCATAACGTGACAGATACTACACAGAAATATAAAATATGATGTGCAATGTGAAAAATCACTTTACTGAAAGAAAATAACACTGAGAAGCTAGAAATATGGTCATCTTTGGCATGTCAACTTTTGTATTTTTAGTTCTGAAGGCTGTGGAGAATAAATGAGCGACAAGGATGGTAACCTTTAGAGAAAGTACCAAAAGAATGCATTGTTCAAGTAATTTCTCTATGCTAATACACTATCTAAGGAACAGAAAAGAAGATATATCAAGAAAAGAAGTAAAAGTAAGTAAGTAACCTGGGCATATATCCAGACAAAACTATAATTTAAAAAGATACATGCACCCCATGTTCAAAGTAGCACTACTCACAACAGCCAAGACATGGAAACAACCTCAATGTCCAACGACAGATGAGCTGACATGGAAACAACCTCAATGTCCAACGACAGATGAATTGATAAAGATGTGATACATATATACAATGGAATACTAGTTGGCCACAAAAAAGAATGAAATATGCCATTTGCAGCAATGGGGATAAACCTAGAGATTATCATACTAAGTGAAGTTAAGTCAGAAAGAGAAAGACAAATACCATATGATATCACTTATATGCGGAAGCTAAAATATGACACAAATGAACTTATCAACAAAACAGAAACAGACTCACAGACATAGTGAACAGACTTGTGGTTGCCAAAGGAGAGGGGGGATGGGGGAGGAATGGATTGGAAGTTTGGCATTAGCAGATGCAAGCTATTATATATAGAATGATAAACAACAAGGTCCTACGGTATAGCACAGGGAACCATATTCAATATCCTGTGCTAAACCATAATGGAAAAGAATATGAAAAAGAATGTGTATTTATATGTATAACTGAATCACTTTGCTGTACAGCAGAAATTAACACAACACTGTATATCAAGTATACTCGAACAAAATTTTTTTTTTTTAGTTTTCTTTAAAGTAAGTAAACAGGAGGCAAAGGCCTACACAACTTCTAATGCTCCCTTGTTAATCCAACACTCTTGGTAGTAAACCCAAGTAGGTCGTGTGGTGGTTGTTTTTTGGTTTGTGTGGGGTTTTTCTGGAGGAGGAAGAGAAGGATACTTACCTACTATTTGTTTGTGTACGAGTGTGGTGTTTTTTTGTTTCCCCCGAACTAAGAACAGGAGAACTAAACAACTTCAACTACGTGACAAAGATCAGAGAGGAACAAGATTTAAGTTAGTTTTGTCCTTTCATTTGCCCTCTAAGCTCAGTAAAACTCAGTTTCTAGGAAATAAGAGAAAAATTTGAAAATAATAACATTATCTATTTATCTAGTTTAGTTTTTTCTATAATCTCAGGTATATAGAATTGGATTAAGCCTCATCCTTGGAAGAGGGTGACCAAAACGTTCAGAGAGCCCAACTTTCAAAAAAAGTAATATGGAAGAAATATTTATACGTATCTGTTACTTCTTTAACATAAAAACACAAAAATGGGTGTTTTCCCAAAATTATCTATTAATCTGTATTCTTTACTTTTCTGTTACACAAATGTAGTTATTTAAACAAAAGGACTAGTTAACAGTGGCAATTAGTAATTAATTGGACTAATCAAAAAAATAATGTTTGAGAATATTAAACAATATACTTAATGTTTCTGTACTCTGATACAGCAACTTATTTTAACATATTTTAAACTTTTTACTTTTAAATCTAAATATTGCAGGCGCTATTATTGTATATTCTTAAAATATAAAAATGTAAGAGTTTTTAAAAGATTTATACATATAATAGGACTAATTAGATATATCTATATTTAATAAAAAGTAAACAATTACTTTTCTTTTTATTCCATGATCTTGTAGGGTATTTTTGTGTTGCCCTTTTAAACGATACTTCTCTGATCTGCCTGCAGCCTTCAGGACGTTATTTTATGCAGTGGTATAATTTAAGTACAATCAATTGTAAAATAAAATTCACTATGACTTTCAGCTCTGCTCTTAAGCCTACATATCACACTTATTTCTCTAACCAGTGCAATGGCATGACACCAAGTTAAATATCCCTTCAATAAAATCATTTAGGCAAAGAATAATGGGATTTTACTCACTAAAAACAGGTTTTTAGACCTGTAGGGGTTTGTTTCCAGCTCTCCAAAAAAACGTCCATCAACTTTGTATCTACAGGTTTGTTTCATAGACCAGCTGTTTGTCTATCAGGTCCTTTTCATCTATGAATTCATCATACAGGCTACCCATGTCTAAAATGCCCATTTTTAAGTACTTCAAAGCATAATGAATGTCATAAGTTAAACCTCTCCTTTTCAAGGAAAATGGTTTTAAAACACACAGATCATTTAAACGTGATAAAGGTGCATTTCAAAGAAATTATAGTTTTAGTAAAGAAAGTGAGAAAATCCTCTTTAAACTAGCTGTTCCTTTCTGATGATATTTGAGTTCTCAATAGCCTTAGTTACAAAAAGTGAGTCATTTTTTTCATTATATGAGTTTTTGTTCCAGCCTACACATAAAGAACTCAGTTCGGTCCATCCATTTCAAGGTTTATTTTAGTTCCTTCAAAAATCATTCAATAGTTTTAGAGAAAGCATATAAATTTCTGTTTACTTTATTTCACCATACTCATCCTTGATGCATTTTCAAATGAGAGAAGGACATTATTCTTGTCCCATTCTTTGAAAATATGATTTACTGCAGGCCAACGTTGGCATCTTTACTATGACTGGAAACAATGATAGCCATCTGGAAGGCAAATGTCTCAAGTTGTCTCCTGACATTTTTTTTTTAAAGAGCTAAGGGTCTGGCTTTTTTATTTATTTATTTATTTATTTATTTATTTATTTATGGCTGTGCTGGGTCTTCGTTTCTGTGCAAGGGCTTTCTCTAGTTGCGGCAAGTGGGGGCCACTCTTCATCGCGGTGCGCGGGCCTCTCACTATCGCGGCCTCTCTTGTTGCGGAGCACAGGCTCCAGACGCGCAGGCTCAGTAATTGTGGCTCACGGGCCTAGCTGCTCGGCGGCATGTGGGATCCTCCCAGACCAGGGCTCGAACCCGTGTCCCCTGCATTGGCAGGCAGACTCTCAACCACTGAGCCACCAGGGAAGCCCCTCCTGACATTTCTGTAATGTCAAAATCTCAGAAAGCTGAAGCAGTAATATTGTTCAGAACATACAGGTATAATAAAACTGTATGGGAGGGCTTCCCTAGTGGCGCAGTGGTTGAGAATCTGCCTGCCAATGCAGGGGACACGGGTTCGAGCCCTGGTCTGGGAAGATCCCACATGCCGCGGAGCAACTAGGCCCGTGAGCCACAACTACTGAGCCTGCGCGTCTGGAGCCTGTGCTCCGCAACAAGAGAGGCCGTGATAGTGAGAGGCCGGCGCACCGCGATGAAGAGTGGGCCCCGCTCGCCGCAGCTAGAGAAAGCCCTCGCACAGAAACGAAGACCCAACACAGCCAAAAATAAAATAAATAAATAAAAAAAAAAAAAAAAAAAAAACTGTATGGGAAAGCAAGTGAATAATTACAGAAAACGGGCTTCATCAGGAAGCAAGGAAGTAATGACAGGTAGATAATATATAGGGATCTTTAAAAATATAATGAATGCTCTATTTCTAAAGCTGGATGGGGTATAAAGGTGTTTGCTATACTACTATTCTCAAAACTGTGTACTCTTTTAAGTAGGGTATATTTCATAAGGCAAAAATGTAAGCAAATGCACAAATAAGCAGTTTCCAAGTATCATTCATACTTAAAATTCAAATACAATATTTGTGTTAAGTATAAATTAAAAGGTATAGCATAGCCATTAAAAGTACTGGAGTGTTAGTAACCTTGAATCTTGAGGATTTTTGTGTCCATATTCATGAGGGATATTAGTCTGTAGTTTTCTAAATGATGTCTTTGTCTGACTTTGATATGAGAATGACACACTCATAAAATGAGTTGGGAAGTGTTTCTTTTTTTTCTATTTTCTGGAAGAGTTTGTGAAGTATTGGTATTATTTCTTCTTGAAATGTATGATAGAATTCATACCTAGTGAAACCAGCTAGGCCTGGGCTTTTCTTTGAAAGATGATTTTTAATTATTAATTAAATTTATTTACTATATTTTCTGTTTCTTCTTAAGTCAGTTTGGCAATTAGTGTCTCCCCAGGAATTTGCCCATTTCATCTAAGTTGTCAAATTTGTTGTCATAAAGTTGTTTGTAATATTTCCTTATAGTCCCTTTAATTTCTATAGAGTTGGCGGTGATGCCTCCTCTTTCATTCATGATTTTGGTGATCTGTATCTTTTTTCTGGGCCAATCTAGCTAAATGTTTGTCACTTTTGTTGTTCTTTTCCCAACTTTTGGTTGTACTGATTTTTCACTATTGTTTTCCTGTTTTCTATTTCACTGATTTCCATTTTGATCTTTACTATTTCCTCCTTCCTTCTGTTTGCTTAGGTTTGTCTTGCTTTTCTTTTTCTAGATTTTTAAGGTGAAAATGTAGATTGTTGATTTGAGATCTTTCTTCTTTCTAATTAGGCATTTAAAGCTACACATTTCCCTGTAAGCACTTCTTTAATTGCATCCCACAAATTTTGATGGACCGTGTTTTCTTGTCTTTTTTTTTCTTTTTGGCTGCATTCGGTCTTCGTTGCTGCGTGCGGGCTTTCTCTAGTTGCGGCGAGCGGGGGCTACTCTTCTTTGTGGTGCGCGGGCTTCTCATTGCAGTGGCTTCTCTTGTTGCGGAGCACGGGCTCTAGGCGTGTGGGCTTCAGTAGTTGTGGCTCGCGGGCTCTAAAGCGCAGGCTCAGTAGCTGTGGCGCACGGGCTTAGTTGCTTCGAGGCGTGTGGGATCGTCCTGGACCAGGGCTTGAACCCGTGTCCCCTGCATTGGCAGGAGGATTCTTAACCACTGCACCACCAGGGAAGTCCCAGAAGTCACTTTAAAGTAAATGAACTTTAAGAATAAAGGAGTCTGGAAGCCTGGGTCCCCCTATTATTCACTGCTTCTCGCTCTCCACTCCTCACCCTGCCTCACTGACTTACGTTGGACTGTGGCATGAGAGAGAAATAAACCTTTGTTGAGTTAAGCCACTGAGAATGTGGAGAGGTCTAACGGGTTTATAGGGCTGTTCAATTCTTGTATATCCTTAGTCATTTTCTATCTAATTGTTTTATCAGTTTTTGAGAGTGAGTATTGAAGTCTCCAACTATTATTGCTGAATTGTCTACTTCTCCCTCAATTCTGTCAGTTTGTGCTTCATGTATGTGGGGGCTTTGTTGTTTTATCATCCTCATCAACTGACCCTTTCAGAATTATAAAATGCTCGTTTCTCTAGTAACAATTTTTTGTCTTAAAATCTATTACTGATATTGGTATAGCCACACCAGCTCTATATTAGTTACTGTTAGCATGGTTTACCTTTTTCCATCCTTTTACTTTCTACCTATTATCTACAGTGCATGTGACCTTGAATTTTAACTGTCATTTTGTAACTGCATGACCCTGGACAAGTTAATTCAATTTTCTAATTGAATCAGTTTCTTCACCTATAAAATGAGGATAATACACAATAAGGCAATGTAAGGCAGTTGTGCATAGCAGCATGAATAATGGATATTTACAAGTACTACAAAAATCATTATTAATGATACTGCCAGAGAAGATAAGAAAACAGTAATCAAAATATATTCTCACCTTTTCTGATAGATACTGTTCATAAATTCCAACAGCAGCTGCTCTTAAAAGACCTTTGGTTTGGTTGGTTTGATGTTTTCCATCTTTCTGACGACTTGATAAAACTTCTAGCTGTTGTTGGGCTGTAACCCGGTATCCTTCCACTGTCATCCAGAAGAAGAGATGTGCCTGACCTCCAGTTTGTTGCATGTAATCTACCAAACAAAATCCGTAACAACACAGATATTAAAGTCACACATTTTTGGGTGCATAAAGCTGTATGACAAGTTAAGAAGGATTAAAGTTTCAAATACTTAAAACGCTACATTTTGAACATGTTTAGCAAATGCTTGAGGTTAAAAAAAAATAGTTATATCATAAACTGGTTAGGCTGAAAAGACCAGTTATGCAGAAAAAACAAATGGAAGCACATATTTAAAAAAAAAAAAAAAAAAAAAATCTGATTTTTCACTAAAATATCTCTAGGGGATAAAACTGCCAGAGAAGGCTTCATCAGAAATAAACTACTTCACCAACATTCAGCTTCCATTCTCAACAAAGATTATTAATCATAATATTACTACTATCATAAATATTAAAAATAAGGTTTGGGTTCTTCAATAAGCCATGCATTTGTTTTTGATCATGAAAATGAAGAATCAAGGAGTTTTGCTGGATATGTCCCCCAGATAAAAGCAATTTTGATGTAATATTAATAAAATTAATAAATATTTATATATTAAAATGGCATAAAAACAAAGCCCCTCCCCCATTCATGCACCAAAATGATATACACAGGTTATACATACCACGTATTCCTGATAAAGTACTCTTTCTCAAATAACTTAAATTTAAATTCATAGTAGAATCTCCTGGGGTTTATTTAAAAGCAGATTAGCAAATGCACACTGGAGCTAAAATAAGCATTTTTTTCCTCGACAACAAAATAAATCTCTCTGGTTTCCAAGAAAAGGGAGTATTTCAGAGAATAAGGGGTGGAAGAGAGATATATGCCACGCCTAATATCAGGTATTTAAAATTTAACAATATTTACAATTATTAAAAATTTCAAGGGTTATATTATTTTTATAAAATGGATTTACCTACCCATAAAAAACTGTAGTGCAACATTGTCTACAAGAATGCTGTCCAGGGGGACTGTGCAAAGTTTCCCAAAGTTTGCTGCCAGTTTCACAGTATTTATTTCCTACAAATAAAAGTTAATGTAGATTAATATTTCATCTATTCACTCACTAGGTTAAAGATCTTTAAACAGATGTAAAAATTTAAGTTAAAATGGAATAAAAATAAAGGTTTCTCTTCTTGTGCATGTGGGTGCCCAATAAAAGGTATCAGCTCACTGAATTTCCTAGAGTTATTTTAAGAGCTGCTTAGTAAATATACATTAAAAGTATGATAAGCACTCATTTCTTCTAATGAAAAGATAAATCTAAATGTATTTTCATGGATTCTCTATCTCTACATATTCCAAACAAAAATGAACATTTTAGGGGCTAAAGGAGATATCTGGATCCCCTTGATGTTCAAGAATAAACAAATCCCAATATTTTCAAGTACAGATTGAAGTCTATCTACTGGAAAAACAGAAAATATTCCTGAGTTAATCTGCTCCTAATGGAGAAAAAGTCTATAATCTTTATAGAAAATGTATTTCTTTTCAGTCTACCTAAATAGTAAATTACATATACTTCAAAGCAAGAGAGCAGGTAACTACCTACATAGGGTGAAAAAAAATTTTTTAACAGGCTCAAATTTAGAGAATCTACATGTCCAGCATTGTGCTAGGTGCATTATACGCATTACTTCATTAATCTCCACAGCAATCCTATTGGATAAATATTACCAATCCCACTCAACAGATAAGAAAGTTGAGGATTGGAAATGTTACCTGGGGTCACAAAGCTGGTTAGAATGAGTCAGTGTCCTCGAAACCTGCTGCCCCTTCCACAAAAACCTACAGTGTTTCCGGGAATGATTTTCACCAGCTTCTCTGCGTTCCCAAATCCATATCTCACAATCCTCTATTTTTAAAAAAAGATACACAGGCTTTCTGAAAGTTAGACAGGCTGCCTTATTCAGGGGCAGATACTAAATTAGGCATAGGAAAAGGAAGGAAAGGAAAAGGACATAAAGGAAAAGGAAGATGATTTGAAAAAAGGAGAAAAAAGCTTTCTCTGTAATTAGTATCTCTCCTTCATATAAGTACTTAATACTAACAGATTACCAACTTAAAAATGTCTGGGGTAAAGCAATCTAGTCCCAGCACATGATTTCTCCTAAGTCTTCCTTCCTCAGATTTTATCACCTCTTTTTCCTGTCCAGCAGCACCTCTATAGATAGGGAATAGAAAAGAGTATTCACTATCACTTTATTTCTGATAAAAAGAATAAAGCACCTCCTAAGACTTTAAGATAAGTAGCATGGTTAAAAAACTACATCTCTGTGAAGAGTCTCAGTTTTCTTCCAAAGGAAAACACTGTATGACTTGAGCTATTAAAAAAGGTAAAGCTTGATATTCAAAATAGAATTGACAAGCTTCCAAACAAGGTTTCAAAATTTCAAAAGGATTCAATATCGGAAAGTGTTTAGGCAAACAGACTTTAAATAATGATGCTTATGGATCATTAACTCTTAAGATCTAGGTAAGGTAACTAGATAAAGAAAGAGTAAGAACAAGTGAAACAGTATTATTCTTCTATTCTGAATTTACATGCATGTATAAACTCACTTTAAAATACAGTTAACTGAAACAAAGACAGACAGACATACACCCGCACACACATATAAATGACAAATGTGGGCCTCAAGTAATGTAAGTTATAATTAAACTAGCAAACTAAACTCAAGATTTTTAAAAATAAGTCTTCCATTCCTTAAGGAATTTAAGTACACTGCAAAATTACAAGACCAGAGAGTCACAAATAAATTTCCAATAGAAAACCAGCATGAAAAAGGTGACTACGCTAAAAACTAAAGGTACTAAAAAATGTTTTTTTCTGTTTTAAAGCCCCAAATCTCTGCTTCTCCTTTACTATGAAACTCTTCCAAACAGCTACCTATAATCACAGTTTCTAATTCACCTCTTCTCATTTTCTCCTGGACTGACTCCAGTCAGGGTTTCTCTCCACTATTCACCAAAATGCTATCATCAGATCACCAATAATCCCCCTGCTGGCAAACCCAATAGTCGATTCTAAATCTTCATCTTACTCAACTTATTAGTCGCCTTTGATATACCTGATCTCTCACTTCTTTAAACATTTTCTACACTTGGCTTCGAGGATATCACACTCCCAGGTTTTCCTTCAATCTCACCAGTCACTCTGTTTCTTTGGCTAGATCTTCCACTTTGTCTTAAACACTAAGTAACTGCAGGGCCTCAGGACTGAGTCCTTGATATCTTCTTACTTAAACTCATTCTTTTAGGTAACCTCATCCAGTCTTTTAACTTTAAATAAATATCTGATAATCCTGAGGATTCTCAAAGTTTGTTCCATCACTAAACATTCCCTTGAACTCAAGTTTACCAATTAGCATGTCTACTTGAATGTCAAACAGGGATCTCAAACTAAAACATTCAAACCTTGATTCTCTCTTCCAGACTTCCTCCTCCCTCAGCTGTATCCGTTTTAGTAAACAACAACACTATTCAAACAGTTGCTCAGGCCAAAAAACTCTGGAATCATCCTTGAGTCCTTTTTTCCTCTCTCATCCCGTATTTAATCCATTAGCAAATCTTGTTAGCACTATATCTAGTCTCTAATTACTTCTCACATGAACCTCCACAGACATCTCTTACTGAACTAATGCAACAGTCTTGTAAGTGATCTGTTTCCATTCTTGTCCCCACCACTCCACCACAATATATTTATCACAAAGAGTGCAAGTAATCATTTTAACTTGTAAGTCACATCATGTCACTTGCCAGGGCAAATCTCCAATGGATTCCTATCACAATTAGAATTCTTAAAAATCTGACTATGGCACTAACCCCCAAGGTTCCTCTCTAATTTCATTCCTACTACAATCCCTCTCATGCATTCCATACCAGACACAATGACCTCCTCTAACTCACCAGGCACTTTCCTATTCCAGGGCCTTTGCATGCTCTCACCCTGGCCTGCAAGATTCCTTTAAAAAAAAAAAAAAAATTCACAGGACCCTCTCGTTATTCACATCTCTCTATGCTCAAATGTCACCAAATCTCTCACCATGTATCTAAAACACTCCCAGACATTCTTTATCACCCTACTTTGCTTTACTTATTTTTTTCACATTTACTTATTTTTTACATTTTTTACATAATACATCAATTTATATATTGGTTAATTTTCTGATTCTGCAACTACTGGGTTGGCCAAAAACTTCGTTCGGGTTTTTCTGTTAAGATGTTATGGAAATGTAAGCTCCATGAGAGAGATTTCTGTTAGGTCCATCTAAAAAAAGGTGCCCAGTGTACAAAATATAATAAATGTTGAATTTTGAATAAATAATACATGAGTAGATAAATATATAAATCAAGAAATAAAATCTTTAATTACTTCAGTATTTTTCATGCAGCATTTTAATCTCTTTAGCTTGTTTTAACAAATACTTACACTACATTATGTAAGATAAACTTTTTTCTAAATTCTTAGTTCTTTTGTAGAGTGCTACACTGGTTAATATTCTACCTTTTGTCATTTGCTAGATGTTTTAATGATTATAAAGTATTTATAACTAAATATTAATTCAAAAGTACTTTACTTACCTTGCCTGACTGCAACCGTTGTATTCTTGAGTCACATACTTTCTTTACAAATAATAAGCTATTTATTTGATTTTTGATGGTGTTGATATCTAAAAACAAACAAATTGATTATGAGGTAGAAAGTGGCAGTGTTACTTGTGAAATACTTTAAACATACACTTACTACAATTTAACATAATAACCAATGAATAGAGCAATTATTTTATTTAATAAAAGAAATAACTGGAAATTTTACAGTGAAATTATTTAATTAAAATTAAACCATGCCAATTATCTTTACTTTAGAGATAACTGCAATAATAAGAGTCTCATATTCAGAAAATTATTGTGCTTTAGTCTCAGCACATATTAGCATAATAAAAGTCAGATTTACTTAAGGTGAAAACAACTAATAGCATAAAATGACATTTAGGTAAATTAAAGTTCTGTGTGAAGACAGTAATCATTAAAGAAGTAAGACATTCTTATGCTTAAATAAATTATCAATACTTACCATCACCAGCTGTATCTAGAGATCGAAGATACTGTAATTCTTCTGCTGCTTTATCTCGGACTGCTTCTAGCTCTCCAATATTGTCACTCAATTTAATAATGTTCATAAAGGCCTCATAGTTGCAGTTAGAATCACGGATCTGAAAATAAAGTTTAAAATACAGATGGGAGGGAGACTCGCTTAAGTGAAAACAGAATCTTGAGTGCCTACCATGGGCCAGGCACAACTTTCCTCTATATCCCCTCTGTTTATAACAAAACAAAATGAAAATCTCTGTATTCTTGGTACTTAAATTCTCGTGGGTCACAGACTATTAACAAAGTAAGTAAGATATACAGCACACTACAAAGTAAAGAGCATGCTCAGAATGTCTGATAATAGCAAGGAAGCCATGACGGCTAGAGCTAAACTAAAGAAGTGTAGAAGAGTAATGGAGATCAGTGGTAATGCAGGGCAAATATGGTAGGGTTTAGTAAATATTTTGGCTTTCACTCTGAATGGAATAAATAGTTACTGGAGAGTTTTAAACAGAAGAGTGGCATTCTCTGACATAAATTTAACAGAATCACTGTAATGACATAAATAACTGTTATTTCACCTTTTTTCTCCAGCCACTTGCTATTTAAGAATAGGAATGGAGTAGAAGGTTAAGTTGGATTTAACCAGAGTGTGGTTTCACCAAGCAAATAATAAAGTGAGAGAGAGAGGAAGGTAGATGAGGATGCTGTGAAGGAACGAATGACTATGACTGCCAACAAAATTTAAGCTAAGTGAAACAGTAAGGGGAGCTATGAAAAGGTAGCCAACTTGGGATACTGTCCACTCTAAACAAGGAGTCAAAGCACTGGGGATTGTGTAAGTCCAGAGCTATGAGAGAAAAAAAAAAAAAAAGGCCAATAAGCACATGAAAAAATGCTCAAAATCATTAGTCATCAAGGATGTGCAAGTTAACCATAACAAAATGACGAGGCCAAATGTCTATCAGAATGTGGAGAGACCAAACTCTCAAACAGTGCGAGTGGAAGTACAAAATTATAACACAACTTTGTAGGACTACTTGGCAGTTTCTCTCACTTGGTATAAATTTTACTTCAATAATACAACAAGAAGTAGGTTTTTAAAGACCTGATTTTTCTAAGAATACATTAAGAAACAAGTAAGTAGCTGTTCACTTATCTGCTCTGGGCGGGGGAATAACAATATGAACCAATTAGGTACTCTATTCCACAGTCAGAGATAGGACTTAACATTAACTAGTTTGTCTTAAAAAGAAATAAAATATATATTTCGAGATGAATAATGCAAATCCGTCCACACTATTTTTAGAAATGACTTAAAAATTTTAAACTATTGTTGGGTAACATGAACACTTTATATAGAGAAGATATATGTTACTATTACACTGCTCTAAACTTTTCCTTTCAAATAGAAATAAACTATACAATTAGATATCATTAATATGAAATTTAACTGGGTGAAAGAGTAAGAACTGAGCCAATTTTAATCTTTATAATACCTACACACATAAAGGGTTTTCCACACAAAGAATGCCAAAAGTGTGCAAACCAGACAACAAAGTAGGCTAAAGATCCTTTATTGATATAAAGGATTTTCTCTTTTAAATATATTTTCTGATATTTTATAGCAAAGTACAATAGTGATCAATTCTTGTTCATTAAATAATAAAAAGACCCACCCATCATACACAATAATAGTACCAGCCCAACTGTGGGGAGAACAAGTAAAAATTTGATGGTTTGAATTCTTTTTTGAGTATGTGTTAAGTCCCCCTAAAATATCTTTCCCATATAACTAATTATATACTTAATATAAGCTTAGCAAAAGAAAAATTGAAAACTAAAGAAAAATATAAATAGGAATAAAAATAATTCCTAACCTCATGAGTGAGAGATAACGATAACATTCTGGTAAACACGCATCCTTTTCTGTACTATAGGTAAGATTATACAGTACTGTACCCTGATTATTTAAGGTAAGTATACAATATCTATTTTTGTGTTACAAAAAAAAATTTTTTAATGTCATTTACTCTTACTTTATTACTCAAATGTTTTTAAATTTTACCCGTTTCTTACTTCTTAAAAATTCATTTTGTTACATAACCAATACTCCTTGTAAGTAAAGTGAAATATATAAACAAAAGAGAAAAATTAAAACTTTCAGGATCCTACCTCTCTATTAACATTTCAGTCAGTACACATCTTATCAGAATCATAGTCATTCATAAATATATAATTACTTATATATTTTTTAAAAGATTAGATATGCACACATACATCATTTTTAATTATGCTTTCACATAAAAATATACATATCTTTTCATATTCATAAAGATACACTACCATAATAATGGCGGCATAGTATTTTATTGTATCAATATGCCTAAATTATCCCTCTGTGGGACAATTAAATTGCTTTCAATTTTTTAGTATTCCTTGCAACACTCATTAATGGCCTTAAATCGGATTGTTGCAAACTTGCTTATTAGCACTTTAGAATAAATTTCAGGAGTAGAATTCCTAAGCAAAGGGCATGTATTTTTTAAAGTTTTAACTAAGCGGATATGCATATTTTTAAAGCTCTTAGTAGAGCCTAGCAGGACTCTGAAGAAGCTGACAAAGGAAACGAAAAATCAAGTTCTGTGACCTCCATGAAAGGCTCTAGGAACATAAAGATAGTAAGATAATTTCTGTCTGCAGGTAACCCACCATCTGATGGGAGAGACAAACACTGCAACAGGAACAACAATAAAAAATGGCAAGTCTGATAATGGATATGGTTAAACAAAGAACAATCAAGTAGTTTCTTCCTAGGAAAGCTAGACTGAGTTAACAGAAGACACTGTGGGGAAGAAATTTCAGATTCAAAAAAATGAATCAAAGACCTAGAAGTATCTATCAAAGTATTCCCAGTAATAGCCCATTTACACTCTTCCTCAGCCATGAATTTATTGAGGAAAGCATATATAACCAGAAAAAAAAAAATTAGAGCTAGTAAACTTAATAACCACTAACCCTTTGATATATCTGACGAATAAGAAAACTGAGTTATCTAACTTATAGACATACTAAGCAACTTACAGAAACAAATTTAGAATAAAATGTAAAGTACATACTATTTAAGTAGTTCAGAACACAGTTGTATTTAAAATCAAATAGCAGTTTTTAAAAATACTCATCATCTATACACACAGACAATAAAATATCCTTTTTTAAATTTAAATAAGTAGAAACAGCACCAAAATTGTAAGGAAGATTACCTTATCAACAAACTTTCTTACAGAGAATTTGGCTAGTACATTCAACACATAAGCAAACAGAAATACTGAAAATATAAAGATTATCTTTAGATGTATTTTTACTTAATTTCTTGAATAAATTATTGCTTAATCATCCTGACCTCCAAATCATATTTGTACATTTTAAAAAACTGTTTTAAAAACAAGAGTTGTAATTTTACAAAGTACATACCATCCATATGATATATTGATTAATATAATCAGGATCACTGAGTTGATTTATTAATGGAAGAAGAATTCCTCGTGCAAGGATTTCCTGGACAAAAATTTTAAAACACAAAAACAAACTTAATCTAATATACTTCTCAAATCAATAGCACAATGTAAATTTCCTAACACAATGCTGTTACTTAAGAAAGGTAAGGTACACGTAAAAGTAAAACTTGATAAGTGACATGATTTTACAAAAAGATGAGCTAGTATACCTCAGTTAAATGAGATGAAGCCACCTATATCAACTTGGATACATGGCCACAATGATAAGTAGAGTTGAGTGAAAAAAAGCAAAAGGATACCTCTAATATGTTAGCATTTATACTCATTTCTAAAAGGCAAAACATGGCACTATAAGTGCTTATGGGTTCCTACATCTAAATTAAAAGTATAAAAACAAAAAAGAAAAGGAAAAGATACCAATCTTAGAATAGTGATTGCCTTCAAGGGAGGGACAGAGCAACTACAGCAAAATATTAACAGTGGTTAAATCTGGGTTGTTGGTACATAAATGTCTACTGTATTATTCTCTATACCTGTCTGAGTTTGAAATTTACCTAATAGAAGATAATAAAAATAAAATAACATGTTAAAACAATTACTCAACATTCTTTAGAATATACCTTCCCATTCTTTGCAGCTGTTTATGCTCCTACCTATTAAGATTCTGCCTCTCCTTCAAGGACTGAGTACAGAATTAATTTTCCAATTAAATAAACCCTGATCATTCCAGCTGAACACTTTTTCACTTATATGCTTAAAATACACTAATGCCCTGTATTTAAGCCATTTATCACATACCATTCTCTATATAATTTTCTATCTTCTACTTCTCTAATACACTACAGCTCTTCAGGAACTTTTTGTATATGAGTGAGATTAGTTAATCTATTGATTTATCTATCTTCAAAAATATTTAGCCTCTTCTTCTCAAGGTCATTGTCTTAAACATGGCTGGAATTTGATAAATATTAAATGATGGAAATGAAGAAACTAAGAATTCAGTCCTGATTCTACTAAGACAATATTTTTACCTGTTATTACTCTTCAGTCCTTTATGCCTGTGATATCTAAATTTATGAAATATCATTTCTTATGAATACTGGAGAGGCTAAATAGCTACAAGTTTAACAGGATGTTTCACTTTTCTAAGTAAAGGACCAATTTATTTATTTATTCCTTTCCAGATCTCTAATTTATCTGTGCCATTTTCTGGTGTAAGTTCACAGAAGGTAGCCTTCACTTTATTTTCCTTTAGAGAAATACATTATTTAAATTCTACTTTTGTAAGTTGTACAAGTCTTTTGACAACTTTTCCCCCATGATGAATTCATATTTCCAAAAGGCACTAATGGAGGCTCCAGTAACTTTCTGAAATCTCTTTTGAGACATCGTACAGTCTCAAAGTAGAAGAAATTGTTTATTCTTTCAAGGTTAGCTTTAACTCTAACTTCTTAAAAATTATATTTATTTATATAATCCCTTCCTTCAAATTATGTATCTGACCACAGAAGCTCACATTTTAAAATGTACTTTGTAAGGAGAAAATTCACAAACAAAAAAGTATTTTTTGAAAGTTTCTTTTCAAAGTGAGAGAAAAAAACATGTGGACAAAATTTTTGAATAATTCTAGTGCTTCTTATTAGTTAATGCAAACAGTCAATATGTCTCAGAAAACTACGCTGATCTCCTAATTTGCCTCATGAAAGGGTTTGGTTAGTCAAGATGTAATCATATGACTCAACAATTCCTCTACAGGTTCTAGTGAGAGCTCTAAATATTCCAAAATATGTATCAATTTCCAGATAATTTTCATATACTTTAAGACAAGCACCAGCTGCCAAATATGAAGGCTCAAAAGATAGAGTCATTGAGGCCATGAATCGCTAAATCAATAAAACACGGTAATGGAAGAAAGGAGAAGTAATTAAACAGCAATTGTCTCAGTCAAATACTGTGATCTGTACAATCCATACAAAGGATCCATATAAAGGAAAGAACTAAGAACTCTCTAAACTGTTATTTAATCTGAACAAAATGTCTTTTGGGAAAACCTAGATTTAATTATCAACAAAAGAAAACTGATAAAGAACTACCAAGTTAAAAGAAAAACAAACTGATTGCAGTGCTCTAACAATTATACTCAACTCAATTAGACTCAAGCAAAGATAAATATTGGTCTAAAAGAACAATCTATGGCAAAACATATTTGCTCTTTAAACTGTCCTACTTATTTTAAACTATAACCCCATGTAACAAGACTCATCTTCATTCCTGTCTCGTAAAAGTCAATTTAATCTTTAAGGAGCAGCAGTAGCATGTCCACCACAGCCAGCAAGAAGGACAAACAGGTTTCCTTTTGCATTAAACCCAATTCTCTGATTGGGTATGTGCTATGTGGCAGGTACTGTGATAACCACTAAGTACATAATCATGATAAATACAAAATATGGCCCCTGTCTTTATAGGACTTAGGATTCTACTGGGGGAAAGAGGCATCAAGCAAGTAAATGCAACAACCAAATTATCATTTTAAAATATGGTAAATGTTATGAAGGAAAACAGTACTTACCTACGCTAATAGGGAATTATGAGGGGGCTTTTAGATTGGAGGCCCTTCTGAGGAAGTGAGATATGTGGAACAAATACAATTTAGCCAAGAGAAGGAGAATCATTCTAAGCAGATGAAAAAGAGTACGAGACAGCCCTATGGTGGGGAGAAATGGCACTTCTGGAGAAGCCAATGTAGTTGGAACATAGTGACGGCATGGCATGAAGGCCAGAGAGGTAAACAAAGCCACATCGTGCACAGTCTTATTGTAAGCCTTTTAAAAGGACTTGAGATTTAAAACATTTGCTGGATAGTTATTACTGGGATGAAGAAAAGACATAAAAGGTAGACAGGATTTGGAGGCAAGAATAAGATTTCCATCTTGGGCATTTAAAGTTTAAAAGGGCTGTGAATCAATCAAATAGTGACTTTAGTGGGCAGCTGGTCAGAGTGGCCTAGAGCTCAGAAGGGAAGTCTGGACTAAAGACATAAATTTTTATTAGCATTTGGCTGGTGTTTAAAGCCATAGGAATGGATGAGCAAGAAGAGGGCTCAGAACTGAACAACTTGGATATTTAAAAGTTAAGCAGAAGAGGAATTAAAGCATATAAAGGTGACTGAAAAAGAGACCAACGGAGGAGAAAAAGAGAAGACAGTAATGACATGGAACCCAAGAAAAGACAGAGTTTCAAGAAGGAAAACATGGCCAGCCATGTGAAATGCTGCTGAGATACTGCCTAACAGTGGCTATCTGGAGTACCAGGCAGACAAAGACTCTGCTGCCAAATAATCAGCATGAATGAGTATGATGACTGATTAGCAGTATCTTCCTTCAGTGGTAGATGTGAATCTAGTGATAGACATGCCAGATATTTACCTCCCTTGATAATGACTAGCCCAAATAATTGGTCTTCACTATATATAATCTATCAGACTCTTCCCATCAAAATCAAGCATTTTCTTCTCACTTCACTTCCCTACCTGAGAAGTGCACTGAACTCAAGTTAGAGAGCTATTAGGAAGTCGATACTGCTTAAATAACAAACAAGCATTAAATAACAACAAACACCTTAGGAATTGGTGTATCTGTTCTGCAGAATGGTAGACTAAAGAGATCATAAGCTTTCATTTTTAGAAAAATTAGAAACTTCAATTTTACCCATTCAGTCAGGGTAAGGGCTAATGTTAGCATTAGCTAGCATTTCTCAATCATAACCAGTAGCCAAAGCCAAAATGTTATTCCTTTACATGTGTACAAAGAATTTTACTCCAAAGGTTTATACCCAGGGAATAAATGAGTCCGAGACTACTGTTCTCATCTGACTTAACTTATTTTCCAATGACAAGAAGTAGAATCTTAGCTACCCAGGTTTTTTTGAAAGTTTCTATCCAGAAGTGTTACTTTAGTCAGCCTAATTTAAGTAAATTTATAGGTGAAGCTATATTAAAGAAAATTTAAAACATATCTTTGTTATAACCAAAAATCCAAGTATCTAACTCTAACTCAGGCAGTTTTCAAGGTGTTGTCCAGGAACCTCTGGGGCGTAGGGGGAGACAAGCATACAGTGATATTTTCAAAAAGGAACATGATGGTGTGATGATACCATTAATGGAATGTGGGCTTGTGTATTTCTGTGTTCCAAAATTTCTTAGTTTTAATTTACAATACAATAAATAGTGATAGATAAAGCCCACATAAACAGAAGCTCTTTGGGGTCCTCGATAATTTTTAAGAGCGTAACAGGGTCCTGGGACAAAAATTTTAATAATTACTACTCTAAGTTTCTTTACAGCCATGTATTTTGTATGAGCTTAGGCTTACCCTGACAAAGTATCGCATGATCTTGTTCTGGAAATCTCCAGGAGGTAGCAATAAATATAATAAGACCTCACACAAATCCCTTAGGAATCCTAGAAATAAAAGAAGTAGCTATAACAACATTAGAAAATACGAAGTCTCCACCTACTCTTGATATAAAACACAAATAGAGGTAGAAATAAGCAGTTTCCTGATTATACCAGCTTATTACCTTAGTAATCAGTATTCACTAAAAATCCCTTTATTGTTCTCCAAATAGCAACTATTCATTAATCAAACTAATACATATTTTTTATTCTGCCCAATCCTATCCCACATTTTGAATTGTTGAGAAACTTCAATTACAAAAGTGTTTTCCCCAAAAAGTTTTAGTTGTACCACGTATTCTATACTTCTACCACATATCTTTGCATACTTAAAAGTTGTTTGCACATTTAAAAATACACTTGTAATTATTTTTTCAGGAAAGAACTTCCACTATCTTGGCAGGTAATAACAAGAAGAGTATGCGCTTCTATTGGGTTGGCCAAAATGTTCGTTTGGGTTTTTCTGTAACATTATGGAAAAACCCGAGCGAACATTTTGGCCAACCCAATATTTTACTGATTGAGGAGGGCTTGATTTACATAAAAGGACTGTACATTATTATATCTATTTCTTACATTTAGTTATTTCATATTAGTGCTAATGAAGTAGCAGTTAAGAACTGAATTGCACAATAAATATAAAAAGGAAAGAAGGAAAAAGGGAAAAAGCAGAAAGGAAGGCAAAGAAATAAAAAAGCTGAGCACATTTTAAAAAAATCTAAGAAAACAATTTCCACAACTAGAAATGCATTTCTGAATTGTTCATATGCTGACACTTCCCGGGAATATAATTATTGGGTCAGAATGAACTTTTTGGCCAACGCAAAAAACAGCTAGTCAAAAAAATGTGCCAAGTAGCACAGTCTCCTAGTCGTTGTAAAACTAGGAAAAGACAACATCCTCAGCTAAAGCTCATCGGGTCTAACCTCTCAAAAAGAAAAGTGCATTCAACTCTCTAAATTTCATTTGAAATATTATAATCATTCCCTTAGGAAATATTTAGGGTAACAGGTGTACTCTTGAAATAGAAATAATAAATTCAAGGGGAAGATAAATTACTATAGATCAAAAAAAGTAAATTTATAATTATAAAATGTTTCAGTTTGCTGTATTTTAAAAGATGACGAAAGAGGTACTCTTTAATTGCCATCTTTAAATTTTAAAGATGACCTTAAAAAAAGAAAAAAGAATCTGGAAACTACTTTTAAGAGTTAAAAAATACAATAAAGTGAATAGCAACAGTGTCTTTACTATGCTGCCTGTCCTGTAAGAATAATTTCACTCTTAGATTTTACGCTTATATTTGTTCACTGATTCTGCTAACTTGTCTCCAACCAATGTGAACAGTTACTGTTCTCAAAAAAGTTAAACTGAAAAGAAAACCTTCTTCATCTTTGGGAGATGTGCACACTAGGTCACGGCAAACATCCTTCTCCATTTCAACTTCAACTTCAAAGAAGGTATCTACAAGATCTTCTGCTGTACCTAGACAAAGAAGGAACAATTCAAGACATACAGAATAACAAAGAAAAACAGGTTTAAAAATCCTAATTTTCCAAGGGGATAAAGATATTACCTTTTACTTGATCATCTTTCTCTGTTATCTTCTGTTGAGCCTTTCTGAATACTCGCAGGTGTGTGCCAAAATCATCTACAATGCGTGTAGTAAAATAAGGTTGCCAGTCTATTTCTTTTGACCTTACAAAAAACACATGACATAAAAGCATTACATAAATGCTTTTTTTAATCAAAAAATAAGTTTATTTAATGACTACTGAAAGACAACATGATTATCAAAGAGACTGAATTTATTTATACTGAGATTTTACTCATTTAACCACTATTACATCTTAGCATTCCCTTTCAAAAGACCCAGTTTATCAAATCTACTTAAACCCTCGAACAATATTCTTTGAAGTATTTTATGTGCCAAAGCTTAAAGGTACTAACTAAATGCTTAAAATAAATAAGAGAAAAGACAACAGGTATATTATGCAATTTCTCATCCCAGACATAACAATATATTAGGAATTCAGAATGTTTTTGCTTGCTTTTAAAAGAGCAGTTGAGATATTTCTTGGTTCCTTCTGAACCCTTTCTGAATTCTCCACATTCTTCCTTTTAGTTATACGGTCCAAGTTTTGAACCAAATACCTTTGGTATGAGCCTGACTGGTTTCTGTTTGCATATACAAACACTTAAAAACTTAACTATTTGAAATAACTACAGTCACATGGAAATGGTGTAAAGAGTAATGTAAAATACTTACCCATGAAAAAGGTGATTACTAAGTTTATTAAGTTACCTAGTACTCTTATCTCAAAAGCAACAGACCTCAACAAACATCGCTAATTTAGTAAACCAGTGAAACAGATAACAAATACAACAGATAAAACCAGATTATACATCTCCTTGGATTAAGTGATATTTTTAAACAAACATGTTATTCAATGCTGTTTTCCTTAAGATAGCACTAAAATTAATTCACCCCTTTAGGAACATACCAAATAAATAGAAGATAAAGAGGCTACTCATGAAGATGATAGACAATGGGGGAGCAAAAAAAAGTTACAATAATTCATTATGCTAATTCACCATACATGTATAATAAAGAAGCTAGTGAATAAGTTGACTTGATTACTGTCTTTTGAGAAAAAACTTTTAAATGTGGTAATGGCATTGAGGAATATAACAGATGGCTATTTTCAAACAAAAACAAATTATTAACACTCATGATTTTTAATGCACAATTATGATTTTGTTATACACATGGAAAGAAAGCATAAATTATAAGTACATGAATACAAACAATTTAACAAAAATAAATGTAACCTGAGCTCTGGGATCTGAGGAGGGGTTACCATTACTTAGTATGTCAGAGCCATGTATATAAGCATACACTAAACTTGGTAACAATACTCAGTCTCAACATAAAATCTAAAATAAACACTTAAACCTTGAGGTCTCTAGAGTCTCTTTTTGTCCTTATTTTAAAAAGAAAAGCACAATCTGTGTAAGCATCTTTCAAAACTCTTTACATGAATATTTGTACAAAATCATCCAAACCTGAAAATTTTATAAGAACAAAATTTACTTGGTATAGGCCATTAGCTCATTTAATCCATAAAAGGTTCATTCTAACAAATTTAGAAGAAAGCAGAATACATAATCTTTCAAATTACATATGTTCTGTTTCATGGTACAGTGCTATTTATAGAATTTACTGAAATTTTCAAACAAAACAAAATTTATTAATTTTAGAAGGCATTTTAAAACCTATCTCAATTCATTACGGAGGATGTAATGACATTTAAAATGACCGAAAGTTAACAAGTAATGCAAATACATAAAAATTATTTTAAGTATTAAATACAGATTTCTACTTTCAATATACAAATACATTGAGGGTGGGGAAAACAGGGAACACAGTATTTCATATTCTCTATCCAAGGTCATCATTTTCCCTCTGCTTGACTCATTTACCCTGAATACATGCAAATCTATTGTAAATCTCAACTCAAAGGAACTGTTCTAGGTTAGGAAGATAAGAACAACAGTAGTACATGGCTTCCCATTTATATAATTAGGAAAATATCTACTAACAATTTCTAGTAGTATTTGTCTTAAAATTTGAAAATATTTTGGTGACAGTGAAGTACTTTCTAAAATTATGGTATATGATTAATATGTAATAAATGGAATATAAATATAAATTTAAAAATCATTCAATTTATGTAATAGCCACACTTCCTTCTATTGATCCACAGGTAGTTTTCTATTAAAGCTCTTAATATTATTTATTCTTAAATTATGCCTACAGTCAAAGCTCTTTTTTCACTATGTTTAAAATATTCCCCCACATGACTGTTAGTAAAAACACCTGGACTATTACACAAGGAATCCTATTATCTACACTTTCATTTTATTATTACTTAGAGGCTTTCATTTCTTGAATTTAAAAATGAGAGCATACTTCCTATATGACCAAGAGAATAAGGGATATATTCAACCCCACCCTGAGAATATACAATTTATATTAGGCCCTTGAAGCTTATATATCTTGATAGAATGCTTGTAAGAATAACGATGGTTAACTAGGAATGCAAATAAGCAATGAAGTCTTAATTAAAGAACAAAAGGAAAAGTCAAACTACCAAGTGTAGCTCTCTGAATATATTTGGCATGCCTTATCTTCATCTCTAACACCATCATCTTATTCCTGGCCTTTTAATTGATCTCCCACATCCACTCTAGTCTACCCTCCATTCTATTTTCCATACAGCAGCCAGAGTGATCTTTTTAAAAATACAAATATGATGATACAAAACAAGAGCTGTAAAAACCCTTTAATGACTCTCCGATCATGCACAGCTGGAACCCTGCTTACTTCCTCATCATCTGTCCCACTGTCCTTCCTTTTCTGTTCTGTGTTTACCTCAGTGCCTCTGGACGGACTATTCCTTCTGCCAAGTCTGCTCACCCTGTACACTCTCCATAAATTTACCTTCTCTCCCCCACATTCCTTTGACAATTCTCACTTATACTTTAGAGTTCACCTAAAATGTCAATTCCACACGGCACTCTTCGTTGACCCTCACCCTTTGCCTTATTCTTTCGGAGTAGGTCTGGATCTCTGGTTACATATTCTCATAGCAGCACATTTTTCACTTTTTATAGCACTTACAACCTGCAGTTAAATAATTCAACTGCTGAGATAAAAATCTCAGGAAGTCAGGGATTTTGTCTGTTTTATTCCACTATGTTTTATTCACTAGTGGTGTTCCCCAATGGCTAAATAATATGTTAAACACTGGAGGCACTTGATACATACTGATTTACTGATTTCTCTTTCAGGGTCAGAGCACTGTTAATAGGTGCTTGGAGAATGGCCACATGAACCACATACAGCAACTGCTTCTTTACTCCTTAAACTTCTGAAATAGGACATATATTGAGGAGCTCTTTTTGCGTCTCTAAACCCCAAAGCTACTTAATGCTAATGCCAAAAAAAGGCAATGAATGTCCCAAATCTGTGGGCTGAGACTGAGATTACATAAATTGCTTCACTGGGGCCATCTATTCTAAGCAGCATACAGCTCATCATCAGTAACACAAAAAACACATCAAAATCAACTAAATACTTCTGTAAAGAGAACTGGACTGAATACATGTCCTTGATTCAAGTAAAAGATACACCATGTCATTAGTTATGAAATTCAGCAAGTCACGGCCCCTTCCATGGTTTTTCTCTAGGGACGCTTACAGCTTTAAGAATCTATGATTAACTACATACCCATCCCAACCCACACACACATACACACACACACACGCAGGAACACAGTACATGGAAAAGTGGTAATCGGTAAGTAAATCGAAATATTTGATCAAAAGAAGGAATCACGAATGTATTTCATTTTAACTTAAATCATGTAAATCTTTCAGTGTAAGACTAAGATAAGACCTTTTGATTAATGTTTTGCTAAGTGTTATTAATGTGGCCTTCGTCTTGAATAAACCATTCTCACATTGAGGAAGTTATGGTTTCCAGTTTCTTTTAAATGGCATAACAACTAACGACATCTGTGAACAAATCCAAATGCAGAGTAAGAGTCTTTCAAGGCTTTTCACCAACATTTTATAGTTGTCTTTTACACACCTAATTCTACTGTGATCTATTTAGCAACTAGCTGAGTAAATTCCAAAGCAAGTGACCTCGTTTTCATAGGAACTACCCTGTCATACTCATATTCTTCAATCTATGTAGAAGTAAATTAAATTATATGATTATAATAAAAAGTATAAGCAGGGTACACAGGTTCAGAAACAAATACAACTTCCTTTCTTAACACACTCAGTTGTCCTCCTCCTCTAAAGCATCCATGCTCAGCTCATACCACAAGACAATTATATCAGACTTTCTGTGCCCAGGAATTGATACCTAACTTCTGATAAGTTTAAAAGTCAAAAGGTAGGGACAGAAGTGGACAAAAGTACTAGAATGTAGTCTATTAGCTTAGCTTTAATGCTAAGGGCATGAGTCAGTATGTCTTACAAAGGGAATGGAGAATAACTGGCTAACAAAAGAGAATTTCTATTACAGTAGTACAGAACTGTACTACTTGGTACCCTTCCAAAAATAGCTTACAATTTTTTTTGACGATACCCACACACAGAAATAAGTAGAAGTTAGTTAAGTGCTATGTCGTAAGTCAAAAAAGATTAATTAAAGAGGCCACATTATAAAAATATTTTGATGAATGACTAGTATTTAAATGGGGTAAAGAAGGATATAGGAACAGGCAAAAGAGGGAAATGAGCAAGGCCTATGCAAGAGTCATCATGTCGACCTGCCTAACTAAAGAGGTGGGTGACCATTTGGCAGTAGAGGCAATCTTCACACACTGGGCAGAATACTGCCCAGGAAAAGGTCCTTTATGTCAAAATGATAAAAGTAAAAACTGATTTTCCCACAGAAACAATCCTATAATAAATGTTACGTTCCTGATGCTATATTATTTTTTCACAGAAATGACTACTAAGACCTTATTTTAAAACAATGAGAATGACACAGTAGGGACCTCCCTGGCGGTCCAGTGGTTAAGACTATGCACTTCCAATGCAGGGGGCATGGGTTCGATCCCTGGATGGGTAACTAAAGATCCCACGTGCCATGTGGCGCAGCCAATAAATAAACTAATTAATTAAATTTAATAAAAAAGAATGACACAGTATACTGTATACTGCATAGTATGTATGTACGTATATGTATGTGTGTGTATATATATATATATATATATATATATATACACACACACACACACACATGCATATATATAGAGACTTTTTAAATGTGTATTAATCAATAAGGGTGATATAATAACCAACCGCATAAAATTAGAATAATATGTATTAATCTCCTATATGAGGTCTTTTATTTACCTTCTAATTACAAAATTCAGACATTTAAAAAAAATCATTAGTATAGTAAAATTCCTATACTAATGATTCCTAGTTTTTCTGGGTAGATTTTGACAAGCATCTCTGAAGACATTTTGAGAAGTTTTATTCCACAAGAGGATTTTTAGATCACTGACTCAGACATCTTTTGCTGAAAGTGGGTGTCCTATCTGTGAAAGAAAAAATTCCTTCCTTGAGTCACGGAATCAGACAGTAACTTCCCCCTCAGACTTCAATATTATAAAGGATATACTCTTTAAAATACATAAACCTTTACATGTTTCCACCCTTCAAGAGTCCTTGAGGGAGTACGTTGTTAGCGTCAAAAGCTTCAGCCTAAAATTGAATTTGAGCAATATTTTAAAAGCACAGAATTGTAAACTTGCTCCTAAATGCATTAAAAAATTACCCCTTCTTCCAGTCTCAATTTGCTCATATTATAAATACTTCACGTTACCATAACCACCTCCCTAGAGCACCTTTGTTTCCCTTTTAAAATCTACTTTAAGGATGAAGTTATAAGGATTGAGTATAAAATAATGAAACTGAACTTACATTAAATTTACTATTACTCTCTACCATAATCCTTAAAGATATATGGAGAATTACTCTTTCATGCGAGCTAAATTAGCAACCACACGAGGTAACAAGTTTCATTACTTCATGGTTACGAATCTGTCTGCTCCCTTCCCTTGGCTGCACTGTTGTACGCTGAAGTGGGAGAGCCAAATGTGCACATCTCTCTCCTAACTCCACATTCAGTGACTTCACACTGACAGCTTAAAATCAACCATGGTGGGACTATTTACACTTCACAAAACTGAAAGTAGTCGACTTATAAAACTACAAATTTATTGTTTTCAGTATTCAATACAGAATAGTACTAGTTTGGATAATCAAATAAAAATTTTTAAAGTTTCATTGATACAAGACTTTTAACTACAGAGAAAAGATTGGTCTAGTAAATATCTTTCACGTTTGAAGTCTTGCATCCTTTCTGACCATGCAGAAATACAATAAAAGGTTTAAATAAAGTTTATCATCACCCTACTCTAAGATCTCCTATCAGTAAAACAACAGACTAGAGGAGTACTTTAATCCCAAACTAAATTAAATCTAATTAGCAACCCCACACACTATAAAAAATAACTCCCCAAATGGTATTCAAAATGTGGGGTGTGATAGAGAATGTGAGTGAGTGTTTTGAAGAGGAAGTATGAGTGAAAACAAACAAATCAAGATTAGTACCAACCATACTAGGGAATCTCAGTCTTTTAGAACTGAAAGAGATCCGAAATAATTACCACAAACCCCTATAATTACAGAGCCAAAACTTAAATTACTTATTCTAGATTATATAGTTATTGAGATCAAGGCTTTGTTTAAAACAAAAACAAAAACAAAAAACAAACAACAACAAAAAAAACCAGGGTTCCTAACTTTCAATTTGGTGTTTTCTCTGCTATACTTTAACAACACAAAACCTTCTGACTCATAAACGTTATAAACAAATTGGTAGAAATGGAGAAAAATTTAGGCATGCAGTTTTATATAACCATAGTAAAGGAAATGGTATTTAGTGAACTACAACTCCACCTAAGAAATCCATCCAGTTCTACATCCTGTGCCCCAATGCTTCAAAGAGGTCAAGGATGCAGAACTTTTAAAGAACTTGGATCTTCAAATATAAAGAAAAACTTAGATAGAGGAACACACATGAAGCACACTCACCTATTTTAGGGGTTGAGTATAAAGAACACAGAGCTGGAAGCCTTAATCAAGCTACAGGAAAAGAAAAAAAATAACCTGGGGCTAACTGTGAATCTTCTTAAGTATAATGTTAAGTATTAAAAATTAAATTCATGCTATTAAGTATTTTAATAAATAAGGTTTTCAGTAAAATTTACCTGATAAATGAAAAATTCCTAGACCCAACAGTGAAATATATTAAATTTTGTGGGAAAAAATTACCAAGGAAGTCATAAATGGAAACTCGATTAACAATAATTTATTGAGTATTCACTACCTTATCATGTACAAAACACTATATTTAAGCATTAGTTTCAAGATAACTTCCCAAGGAAATAAAGATTCAGTGGCTACCTATACAAAACATGTCATCTACAGTTGAAAAACGGTTTCTTTTATTTATGTGTTCACAAGAATATTAAAAACAGAGAAACAGGAAAATGAATTTAGTTGCAAAAAGTTATCCTAGATATTTTTATTGCTGAGCACCAAATGTGTCTGTCTTGGGCTATAAGAATAATACATGCCTGTTTTGTAAAATGTAATTTCCTTCTTTAGATTTTCTGTATCAGCTATCAATTAGCCTTAAAACCACAATCCAAAGATCACTGTTAATATTTTAGTGTTTTTTCTTTTAGTCTCTTTGCTGTGCTTACATACTTACAATTTTTTACACAGCTAAAATCATATAGTGTACACTACTTTGTGTGCTTTTTATTCTAATGTATTTCCTACTTCGTTAATACTACCTCTTAATATTTTAATGTATGCAAATCTATGTATTCCAGGGATCAGCAAACTCTTTCTCTAAAAGAGCCAATTAGCAACTATTTTAGGCTTTGCAGGCCACATCATCTCAGTCAACTCTGCCACTGTAGCACAAAAGCAGCCATGGACAAAATGCAAACAAATGAGCACGACTGTCCAATAACACTGTACTTACAAAACCAGGCAGCAGTACAGTACACTCAATAATAAAATGACAAATAACCTAATTTTAAAATAGGGAAAGGATCTGACATTCTCTATATACAAATGACTAATTTGCACATGAAAAGATGCTCGACATCGTTAGCTATCAAGGAAATGCAAATCAAAACCATCATGAAATACCGCTTCACACCCACTAGGATGGCTATAATCAAAAAGACAGACAATAACAAGTACAGTCAAGGATGTGGAGAAATTGGAACCCTCATACATTGTTGGTGGTAATGTGTAGCCACTCTTTAAAAGTTTGCAGTTCCTCAAAAGGTTAAACAGAGTTACCATACGACCAGAAACTCTACTCCTAGGTGTACATCTAAAAGAAATGAGAACATTAAGTCCACACAAAAACATGTACATGAGTGCTCACAGTAGCATTCTTTATAAAATCCAAAAGACAGACACAACCCTACTGTTTGCCAACTGATGAATGGATAAACAAAATGTGGTGTATCCATACAATGGAAAATTATTCAGCAATAAGAAGCAATAAGTAATAATATATGCTACAACAAGGATGAACCTTGAAAACATTACACTAAGTGAAAGAAGCCAGTCACTAAAGACCATATTTTTTTTTTTTAATTTATTTATTTTTGGCTGTGTTGGGTCTTCGTTTCTGTGCGAGGGCTTTCTCTAGCTGTGGCAAGCGGGGGCCACTCTTCATCGCATTGCACGGGCCTCTCACTGTCGCGGCCTCTCTTGTTGTGGAGCACAGGCTCCAGACGCGCAGGCTCAGTAGTTGTGGCTCACGGGCCCAGATGCTCCGCGGCATGTGGGATCTTCCCAGACCAGGGCTCGAACCCGTGTCCCCTGCACTGGCAGGCAAACTCTCAACCACTGCGCCACCAGGGAAGCCCAAGACCACATATTGTATTATTTCATTCATGTAAAATGTCCAAATGCATAGAGAGAAAAAGTATATAATTGACTGCCTAAAGCTAGAAGCTTTGTGGGGGATATGGGGAGAGACTGATAGCGGATATCAGGTCCCCTTGCGGGGTCACTAAAATGTTCTTAGGGCTTCCTTGGTGGCGCAGTGGTTGAGAATCCACCTGCCAATGCAGGGGACACGGGTTCAATCCCTGGTCTGGGAAGATCCCACATGGCACGGAGCAACTAAGCCCATGAGCCGCAACTACTAGGCCTGTGCTCTAGAGCCCACAAGCCAGAACTACTGAGTCCACATGCTGCAACTACTGAAGCCCGCCACGCCTGGAGCCCATGCTCCGCAGCAAGAGAAGCCACCGCAGTGAGAAGCCTGCACACTGCAAGGAAGAGTAGCCCCGGCTCGCCACAACTAGAGAAAGCCTGCACGCAGCAACGAAGACCCAACACAGCAAAAAATAAATTAATTAATTAAATAAATTTATTTTTTAAAAAAAGTTCTTAAATTGACTGTGATGAAGGCTGCACAACTCTGTGAATATACTGAAAGCCAATGACTTTAAGTGGGTGAACTGTACAGTATATGAACTATAAAAATATACAGTTAACCACCCCTGGTCTATTCTATAGATATAAAAACTTTAACTTTTTCTCCCCTTCTAAATATTTAGATGGTTCCTAATTCTTTTTGCATCTTTCTGATTAACATCTCTTTTGAGCTAAGTTTTCAAATGGAAAAGAATATAAAATGACAAGAGTATAAAACTTCACTGTTGCAAATGTCCATTACTGTCCATTATTGTACTTGCCTTTTGGACAAGTCCAGGAACATACGATTTATATTTCTATGGCAAAAGGGAGTGAGAAAAATGGAAACCTTTCAAAACAAACTAAAATCAAGCAGGACCCTTGGGACCTTCCCTAGACAGATCCCACCACCACCACCATCATGTCTTCCACCTGCCTCTTGTCTGTGGAAAAACTTCAGGCAAAGAATAAATTTAATCAAAGAAATGAGAAAATACAGAAACAAAGGAAAATAGTCAAACAGGACAAAATAATAATAGTTCAGTCCTTAAACAAAGTCAAGGACCTTTAGTTCCTCCTCAAGGGCTACAGATAATATTGAGCCGTATCCTTTGAGCTGTTTTACAGATATTAAAACCCCCACCAGGTGGAAAAAGTTAACTACATGATGACCAGACTGTAGCCATGACATAAGCTGCTCCATCTTACACAATTCTAAGAACTGACCTCAAGGAAATGGGAACAAACTGACCCTGGAACTGAAGATTCACTGTACTTAAAGCAATCAAGATGATGCAAATCAGACCACCTCATGACCAATTTCAAGATGACTATCAGAGCTTACTAAGCTGCTCTGCACAAAGACCCCTCCCCTCTGCCTATACACCCCTGAAACTCCCTTTTAAAAGCTCTTGTCCCCTGATCAGCAATGGGGAGTTGGCTTCTGGACATGAGTCCACCTTCTCCCCAGGTTGCCAGCCTCCTGAATAAAACAACCTTTCCTTTCCAACCAAAATTTGTCTCTCAAGCTGCGAGCAGTGGGACCTGAGTTCAGTAGCAAAACCCCCTGCCATTCCAGGAACAGTGATCCCATCAGCATCAGAACCACTGAATCTCAGAACCTACATATCCGTATGTCCTTCCACCATGGGAAAACCCTTCAGGAAGGAACACAGTAGCATTAGAATATATCTCCTTTCCACTAACCCTAGGGTTCAGAGGAACAGATGTGTAGAGTTAGTAACCACATTTCACTTTTGAGAACAACAAGGTTCCTTGGTCACTTGGACCTCCTCACACACTGACCTTATCCCCCTTCTGAGAACTGTGCTCAGATTATTCCTTTTGCCTAACATGTCCTTTATCCCTCTCTCTCCATCTCAATACACCCATTCTTGAAGTCCAGTTTTGGCCTCAATCCACATGAGGTCTTGATCAGTGACTCTGGTCCATTCTATCTCTAGATGAAATCCTCTAAATGCCACACAAATCACCACTTTATTTCTCTCCATTTCATGTGCTTTAATTTTGTTTCCCTTTCCCCTCAAAAAAAAAAAAAAATAGAGCTAAGAAGACAAGGTCAAAGAATCTGTGTATATATCCTAGGAATGTAACAAATAACAAAAACAACAATAATAACAAAGAAGTTAACATTCACTGAACACATACTATGTGCCAGATCTTATGATGTTTTACATGCACTTTTCCCCCATATAATCATTACAACAATCCAATGAGAAAATTACCCCATTTTACTGATGCAGAGATTTAGGCACAGAAAAGTCAAATAACTTGCTCAAAAAGTCATTTATTGGTTGACAAATACTTTATGAAATATTTCATGCACATCATCTCGTTTGCCCCTCACAATTCAGAGTTTGCTACAAGTTCAGCATCACTGTTGTACAGAGTTGTTAAGAAATTTTCTTTTAAGTACACTGTAACTTAATGGTTCAGGTAGGATTATAATACAAATCTCCCAGGGCTTTCTATCCTATATCATACTATCTTATTTGAAGAGAGAATAAAAATACATGGGTTATCACAGATTCATCTGCTAAAGCTCCAGCCTAATTTATGCCCAGGTTCCACAGAGAACTCGAGTGCTATGGGAAGGTTTCCTTCCCTAAACTGTTACTAGAATAACAGGTACTAATGTTAGTATGAGGTGTTATCATTACAAAGTACTCTCTCACATGCGATGTCATTTAATCCTAACAACAACCTGATAAGCAGACATAGGTTATCACTAGACTCAAAGAATTTATGTTTTTTACCCATTCAAGGTCATAGAACTTAATAAATAATAGAGCTAAAGCTCAAAACCAGAACTTCACACTCTAAGTATATCCTTTTCTTCCTGTTATATCTCAAAATGAGTATTTTGTTTTATGTTGATATTCTGTAATTGTTTCCCCAAGCTGATGAATAAATATGAACACTAGAATTTGGTGGTTATAAATCTTTTCTGGGTTCATAGGCCCTTTTTGAAAATAAAATCTATGGAATCACTCAATAGGAAAAAAAACACAGACAATTCTGCATACATCTTCAGGGCTTCATGGGCTGTTGGTTAAGAACCCTATGCAAGATTGTAATTTGAAGGAGAGAAGTCATAACTTATGCTTCACAGGGCACAGCAGACAAGAATAAGAATTTTTAAAGTATTTGAGTGATTATAACCAGACAATTTTCTTGATACTCACATTGGAAGTAGTCAAGGAGCCTCTGTGAAGACATACATTTTAGTAGTAACAGAAAAAGCCAATGAAGGACAAAAATAAAGTCATTCACAGAAATGGCACAAACAGTAACTGAGCTTTACTGTATGCTACAGGTTTTACATCATATTGTTTTTTAGCCTGAAAGCAGCCTCAAAAGTAGCTTATTATCAGCTTTTTACAAATAAGGAAACTAAAGCTCAAGAGAGGCTGATTAATTTGCCCAAAAACGTAAGACCAATGAACAAGCAAAGATATAAATTCATATCAGTCTAGTATGGAAGAAACCTGGCTCTTCCTGTAATCACCCAAATATTTAGCTTGAAAGCACAGAATATTAAAGAAGGGGGAAAAAAAAAACTTATGACAGGAAGTTTAAAGAAAAGGTGGTTATAAGATCAAAAACAGGGAAAGCATTGCAATGATAGGAAAGAAAGGTGAGCGAAACTAAGATGAATAATCTAGATCATAATATATCTGGTAGGGAGTGGAGGAAAGAATACTAACTATTAAGAACAATCTGATTCTAATTCTCGCTCTGCCCCCAACTCAACAGATAATCCTAGACTAATCGCTTAATCTTTCTGGAATTTAGCTTCCTTGTCTGTGAAATTATGGATGTTGGACGGCATAAAAACTTAAACTTCTAAATTCCTTCACAACTTTGAAAACATTTTCACAAGGATTATTTTCATTACATTCCACTGAGCAGGGATTTTGCTTTATTCACTGCTGTATCCGCAGCACCTAGCTGGTACAAAATATTAGTTGAATGAATAGATGAATTTGCTCATGACAATAACCCTGTGAGGAATGCAGTACCGGGCAGGTATTTATTAGGCTTATCTCACATGTGAGAAAAACCAAGATCCAAAAAATTTTTAATACTTGCTCACAGTACCACAGCTAAATGGTAGAGCAGGATACAAACTCAAGTCTTCCAATTACTAGTTCAAAGTTCTTTCTAGGTCTAAAATTTTTTATATTTTCATATACTCTTAAGCAGTCAGACACAAGAATAATGAACTCTTCTTATTCCCACTCTTCCAAAGGGGGAAAAAAATCATTAGGATGGTGTTACCATAAAAAGCAATGAATGACCGATTCAGAAGAATGATCTTAAAAAATACCTAACACACAATAATGTTACATATATGAAATAAGGAGATAAAATCCAATTTCTGACTTCTTTGATTATACTTTATTATATTTTCTGTGTTCCACAGTAAGTCTACACTCCTAATTATGGCTGGCTACTTTACAATGTTTGCTGTTAATCATAAGGGAGAAGGAGCTCAAATCTAAGTAAGGTTAAAATCCAAACCATGAAACTTACTGCAGGCCTCCTCAGTGACCTCAGGCTGAGGAACTCACCTCACACTCTAAAGCTTAAGATCGACTGAATTATAGAAGAAAAAGTCTGGATAGGGCAGCATGAGCTAGAAATATCTATGTGAACAGAGATGGAAACAAAGTAACAGCCCTAGGGCAAAGCTCTATTCTCCAAGACTCTCAAAAGTACAAAAGTGTATTTCAAGAACCTAAGTAGGGAAGAAGAGGGGTTGGCTGGAGAATAACACCTTCAGATTTGAGAGTGTACTCGTGGCATAGCAATGCAGCCTCCTGCCTTGAGGCCACAGGCTCATAGGAAAATCACTCTGTGTACTGGGTAGCAAACTCTTTTATTTACGAAAAAAAAAAAATTGTAAATTCGCCCAAAGATAGAATTCTTTCTTTCAAAAATAAATAATTTCTGCATATGAAATGCGCCCCCCAAATCAAGCAGTTTAAATACAAGGATATAGACCAAAATATTTTGTCATATGGGAGGCAGTATGTAAGGGGTGTTTGTAAAGTGAGAATTTTTGTATATCTCAGAAAAGTTTCTTAAAGGAAACTCATTAAAATACACTTCTCTTCTGAAAGTAAACAAATAAACTGAATACGTATCCTCCACTGACTTATGCTCCTTTGGTTTCTTCTTCCTCTAAGAGGACTCCGTTAGGTATGTGCCAAAAGTGAGCAGTTATGCTGAACTATTTTCAGAGCACTTGAATAAAACAGAGTATCTGGGGAGACTTTGGAATCTCAGTGAACCCCAGTCTATGCTGCACCCGGAACCGCCGCCATGGCCACCTACAAGGTGGTGCTGATCCCACACAGGAAAAGCACAGAGAACCTGTAGAACGGCTTCAGTGGCTGGAGCAAAGCCAACAGGAGCCCAGGAGGCGTGAGGAGGTGAAGCACCACATGCAGGTGCTACAGGATGCCGGCTATGAGTTTGACATCTGCTTCACCATGGTGCAGGAGAAAGCAATTTGGATCTTCTGGACAGCACTGGATGCCAATGACCAAGTGTGGCCGCCAATAGGGAGGACTTGACTTCAATAAAGCAGAAACTGCTGCCAAGCATGACGAAACCCAGGTAAAGATCTGGACACACTATTATGTCCTGCCACCTCCTATGAAGCTCAACCATCCCTTCTACAGCAACATCAATAAAGACTGAGGTATGCAGACTTCACTGAAGATCAGCTACCCTCCTCTGAGAGTCTGAAGGACACTATTGCCAGAGCTCTGCCCTTCTGGAATGAAAAAATAGTTCCCCAGATGGAGGAGGGGAAGGGGGTACTGAATACAGCCCACGGCAATAGCCTTCAGGGCACTGTCAACCCTCTGGAGGATCTCTCTGAAGAGGCTACTGTGGAGCTGCACCTGCCCACTGGTAGTCCCACTGTCTATGAACTGGACAAGAACTTGAAGCCCATCAAGCCCATGGAGTTCCTGGGAAATGAAGAGCCCATGTGTGAAGTCATGGAGGCTGTGGCTGCCCAGGGCAAGACCAAGAAGAGAAGGCAAGCGAGCAGACTACTTTCCCAAGGACACCCCCCTCCTATCCCATTCCTCTGCACCTCTTCCCTGCACATGTCTGTGGGCATCTTAAGTTGTAGCTCCAGATGGGGATCAGTGGCTCCCAATTTTCTTTTAGCCATTTTGTCTCTTGCTCCCACTCCCTTCATACAATCTAGTCAGAACAGCACCTATGGGGCAAGGGGTCCTCAGTCCAAGTCAAGGGAAGACTTATTCAAGAGGGTGGAGAGGAAGTAACTCTGGGACTTTTTGCTAGTGCTTTGTTTATTACTAAGGCCCTGCTTGAGTAGAAGATAGGCAAGAACCATGCTAAGATGTGACCAATGAGGAGGAACAAGACAGCTTATTTGTGTTCCCAAAAGCTGATCCTGTACTATTCTGCAGTCAGGTGACTGCCTGGGAGGCTCTAGTCATTCCAGTAGAAGATGAATGTAATCTGCATGGTGATTCAAACAAACATTTCCTCCATTACACCAGAGGAACTCGCTCCAGAAGATTAGGATCAATCCTGAATGTTTAAGTGTTGCATTTACTTTTACAAAAAATATATATATAAAATACATATATGTTGTGTCTATATTCGTACATATTATATATATTTCATATATTATTTATATATTAATATTAAAAATACCAACAACAACAAAAACCTTCTGGGGATTTTAGTGGTGGTTGACAGAAAACAAACCACTCCTTACACCAATATGAGATAAGCTCCCTGACTCCTAAGGTATAGGACTTCACCCTGTTGTATGTTTCAGAACCCCTCCCCTGCCTTACTGTTTTACGGCCATAAAATACCTCTAGATCATGTCCAAGCATGTCTTTCACTGTGTCAGATTTCTGAATCATGTTCCAGTTGTTTGGCGCTGCCACTTGGCCCAGTACTCATTTTGAGCATAACTGTACTAAATCATATTTCCAGAACAGTGTAATAAAGGAGTGATATGCAACTAAAAACAAAATAAAACAGAACAAGAGTATCTGGATAAGAGGGGAAAAAAGTATTATCAGTTAAGTGGCATGAAAGACTTTGAACAGTCACATGATTGGACAACTGGACCCTGAGGAAGAAACGGACATACAGACTAAGAGAACAGGGATTAGTCAAGATAAACATTCTGTAAATGTAAAGGAGTAAAGGTTTTTATGGCTCTAGTTCTATAATCTAGGAGTTATCCCACAATAATAATCTACTGTTCTACTTACCTTGTAATAATCAATTTTCTCCTTCCATTTAAAAGTTATTTTCCCTATTGATACAAACAAGATTTAAATTTTTCTGCATAAATACAATGCAGTGACCTTACCTAGTAGCAAACTGAATGAGTGCATTCTGAAGAGCCTGCCTAATTTCAAGAAGAAAAGATTCATCATCACTTAGTGTATAATACCAATACTGGACATAATCCCTCAAGGAAAACTGGATAACCTAAAACAAAAATACGGAAAAAAATACAATTTTTTAGGATTTAAAAAGTAACAGTGTCAAACTAAAACCTGAAAGGATTATTTGCGATTTATATTTATTCTCTACATACTAAATTGTAGTGGTAATCAACTGCCTTCATTAAAAAAGCGTCAATATACTAAAAAACATTTCAAAAATTTTTCAATTATTTTGGTAGCCCAATTCATCCACTGCCCAAATTTTTTAAAAAATTAAAGAATTATCTATGGCCAAGCCCCACCCAATTTCAAGTGAAGATGAAGCCTGCAGAAAAAATAAATTTCCAATGCTATAACATAATGAAGTTTTAATCAGTTTGATGGAATGAGATGCAAAATAGTGTCAAGAGGTGCTAATAATCTTGGAAATATGTTTTCTTTTGAGAATATCATCAGATTCATTGCAAGCAAATTACAAAAATGACAATTCACTTAATTCTAATACCGGTGATGCTGCCAACAGCACTGTTAGCCAATAAAGAGCAAATAATACAGTTTAATGTATTATGTTTTTGCAAATCAGACAAACTAAATATGGGCTCATCTAAAAAATAGTATTACAATTTTAAAGTATACATTATTTGTAATAATCACAAAATCAAGAATCGATGAAAAATATTTTGGAGGAGAATAATTTTAATTCTAATTTTTAAAATATTTTTGAATGAAACCATAAATATCCATTTAAAGAAGTAATAAAACTAGTAGGAAAAACATCTGGTTTATCAAACCACTAAGCTTGTTCATCAGCTGAAGAGTAACATTTTTAACTATATATATAAAATAATTAGAAACATTATCAGATGTCAGTAAAAACTTTTTTTTCTAAATGTAAATTCAACCAAAAGGCTTTAATATCATATTAAGCAAACACCTTATTATAAATAAGTTCATAAGTAAGGCAATATCTTTACGTACAGACTCCAAGGACAGCATTATAATGAATTTCCAGCATATTACACAAATAGCAAAAATTATTCCTTAGCATTTTCAAAAGAAATGCACCTAGCACACAACATATGGAATTCAAATACCACATACTGAAACTCACTTGCTGGAGAGGTTCATCAATTATATTGGCACCTGTCAATCTTCTATCGATCTTTATAGTCCTGGCTTCCCGTTTCATTTCTTCTAAGCACTGAAAGGAAACCATAACATTCTATTACATAGTTTCTTGATTTAAAGTCTCTGTAGTTTACTTCTAACTAAATATTCATTGTAACTTCCCTGTCATTATCTTCAGTTAATAAATAACCTTATTTCTTGAGACTTGGGTATAAAGCAAACACTATTTCTCAAATTAACAAAACTAGACATCCAGAAAAAAATCTTGTGTTATCACCAAAAACAATTATCAGCAAACATTATTTAGAATGTGAGAAATTGAAAATATCAGATATAATATTGCCATATTTCAATGAAACTTTAAAATCATAAGTTAGTGTTTCAGGTGAGTCAAATTAATAATTGTCTTTATTAAACACACCCCTATTTCCTCCCTCTCCCTCCCAGCCCAAAACAGTATACCAGCTGCCAAATGAATATATTTTTAATTAATTTTACTTAGGGATGGTTTTTAGCAACTAAAGAAAAGGAATTTTTCTCTGTAGTCTTCAGAAAGACCAGTGACCTGGAAATAGGGTGAAAAGTAGTAAGACACTCTTCAATTAAAAATACAAACCAAAGCACAAATACATATAAAAACATATGCCTCGAGTTATCACATGTAACCTCTAAGATTTTTTCATAAAATATACTTATGAATCATTTTAGAAATAGCAATCAAAATCACCATTTTTATACCATATACTAAAAAATAGATTATAAAGACTTAACCAGTCTTGACTATGATCTATTACTGTTTAGGATCTTAATTCTTAAAACATTTTGCATTCTCTCTATGTACCGCTCAAGTGAGTGGAAAATATGGATGGCTAGGAAATGATTCAAAAAGAAAAGGCAAAAAAACAAACAACCCAATAGAAAAATGGGCAGAAGACCTTAATAGAGATTTCTCCAAAGAAGACACACAGATGGCCAGTAGGCACATGAAAAGCTGCTCAACATCACTAATTATTAGAAAAATGCAAATCAAAACTACAATGAGGTACCACCCACCTTACACCAGTCAGAATGGCCATTATTAAAAAGTCTACAAATAACAAATGCTGGAGAGGGCGTGGAGAAAATGGAACCCTCCTACACTGTTGATAGGAATGAAAGTTGGTGCAGCCACTTTGGAAAACAGTATGGAGGTTCCTCAGAAAACTAAAAATAGAGTTACCATATGATCCAGCAATCCCAATCGTGGGCATATACCTAGACAAAACTACAATTCAAAAACATACATGCACCCCTATGTTCACTGCAGCACTATTCACTATAGCCAAGACACGGAAACAACCTAAATGTCCATCAACAGATGAATGGATAAAGATGTGGTACATATATACAATGGAATACTCCTCAGCCATCAAAAAGAACGAAATAATGCCATTTGCAGCAACATGGATGCAACTAGAGATTATCTCATTATATAAATGAAGTAAGTCAGAAGGAGAAAGACAAATAGTATATGATATCACTTATATGTGCAATCTAAAATATGGCACAAATGAACCTATCTCTAAAACACAAACAAAATCAGACAGAGAGAACAGATTTGTGGTTGCCAAGAGGGAGTGGGGGAGGGAGGGGTGTGGACTGGGAGTTTTGGGTTAGTAGATGCAAACCATTACACTTAGAATGGATAAGCAACAAGGTCCTACTGTATAGCACAGGGAACTATATCCAATCTCCTGGGATAAACCATAATGGAAAAGAATATTTAAAAAAAGAATGTACATATGTGTATAACTGAGCCACTTTGCTGTACAGCAGAAATTAACACAACATTGTAAGTCAACTATACCTCAATAAAAAAAAAAAAAAAAAGGTTCATTTCCTCAGAAAGATCTGTGAGCAAACTCAAAGAATAAACACTAAAGGGAGTTTTAAAGGGAGACAGAAGTAAGTTTCAGAGATTACTTTAAAAGTTACAGTATTAGAAAAAAAATGTATTTATTTATCAATATGAAAGTCTTATTAGCACATAATGGATAAGTTAATAATTGTAAAATTCAGTTACTGGCATCAACTCCAGACCATTTGCCTCTCTTCATACAAGAAAAACCATCCTAATCCCATAATAATAATTGAAGGCAATGAGAATCTGAAGCCTACTTCTAGTACGCAATTCCAATTTTATTTATAGAGTATAATATTGAAAAAAAAAGATCAGAAAAATGGGAATATGAAAGATAATATAAAATTGGACTTGAATTATTAAAATTATAGAAACTGCACAGCCTAATCGCAAGCTCTATTTTTCAAATGAGTTAAAGAAAAAGTGCCCATTTTCCTCCCTCTGGTTCCTATGCATTTATTTCATTCAAAACAGTATATTCATTGACAGTTCCACAAGTCATACACATGATGCACTGAAATTCTAAGTTAAGACAGCAGGAAAAGACCCTAAATTTCTATCTTTTCCTCAAATTTGCATTCTCACCTTTAACATCTAACATGCATTTTCTAAGCCTGATCAGATAGTCTCTCATAAATTTATAGTGAGCATTAGTGAATTATAGGAAAATCTGCCAAGCCATATAAAGATGATCACATTATCATCACTGCCTACAGAAGGACTTTAAGGTTTCACATTCCTTTACCCTTACCTTAGGAATCCCAGTTGATGTTGGAGGAAGAAATGAGTGTTCACACTGCTCTAGGTACTTCTCTGAGTTTGTTTTTCCAAAGAGGAGAGTAACCACAAAACCCCTGAAAGAAATTTAATTATAGATACAAAAACAAAACTTCACTACAATTTAACACATCTATTTATTACCAAATATATTTTTCAGATTTAATTGATGGCTTACCATTCACTAAAAAGTCAGTTTGTGACTTTGATGAGGCAAGGAATTGACAGATTTTGTTAAGTTCTGAAGTTTAAAACAACTATAAACATTTTGTGAATTTATACAATAATGCCTTTACGAGTTTTCATCCAGTATATTTCATAAAGAATCTCAGGCAACATTTTCAAACTTTAGAAAAATAAACCTTCATTAAATAAGTAGGTAAGCTAATAACCAAAGACAAAGACAAATGAGATGTACATCTATAGCTATACCACACATTTCTATAAAATTCTGTTAACTAATTAAAGAGAGATATAACTTGCCACTATGAATACAGAATAAACAAAGACTATACAGGAAAAAAAAGATCCAACTTATGATTTGTTTAAAATAAGACCGGAATTTAAAAAAGAAATATAAATATATCCCCAAAAGTTAATTATTTTTAAAACAATTATGGAGTCAAGGTAAGATAAATACTGGTTTAGAATACTTTGTATTGACTAAATGCTATCAGTATTTCCTACATTTAAAGTTTACCAAATAAATCTAAGCACTACTAAGTTGACAGGAAATCCATAAAAGAATATTAAATTTTAATTTTATAATGATTTACAGTAATCTTACAATGATTGAAAGAGTGTAGTTGGGGACTTCCCTGGTGGCGCAGTGGTTAAGAATCCGTCTGCCAATGCAGGGGACACAGGTTCAATCCCTGGTCCGGGAAGACCCCACATGCCATGGAGCAACTAAGCCCGTGTGCCAGAACTACTGAGCCCGCGTGACACAACTACTGAAGCCCGAGTGCCCAAGAGCCTGTGCTCCGCAGGAAAAGAAGCCACTGCAGTGAGAAGCCCACGCACTGCAAAGAAGAGTAGCCCCCGCTCGCCACAACTAGAGAAAGCACACGTGCAACAATGAAGACCCAACACGGACGGACGGAAGGAAGGAAGGAAGAGTGCAGTGACAAGAAGGGAACAGTAAAAAATTAAACACAGTCAGCCTCAGCTATTGAAAGGAAGATTCTCAAGGTCCTCTGCTTTTTGTGGCTATCTGCCATTTCACCGCTCTTCAGTACAGGCACCACAAAAGCAAGGAGGAGGGTGGAGAAACAGATAAAGTCAAATCAACTCATGTCATCAATTCTGTTTCTGTTTCTTTGTTAAAAGGCTGGCCTCAGAATTATCAGTAAATTTCACATACCTGTGTTGTATCTGACATTATTACTAAGACTCAAGTTGGTCTTGTATTTCAGTTTTACCTAGCTGTAAGCATATTTAGACACAATAAAATGCTGATATTAAGTTAACAATGCATTTCTAAAAACATTATCATAAAATAAACTGATAAAACGTTCACCTTTGCCCACAGTGTGACAGTAGTAAAGTAAGCTAAGGAACAGTATGATCTTAGAAAGAACCTAATTAATAGCTTCAGCCTTGAGGTTTAAGTAAAAACAGGTGCTACAAATGATTGCATAACCAAACAAACATAACGGAATGCCATTAAATAACTCATATCGGTATTGAAGGTATCCCAAAATAACAACCAAAAAAAAAAAAAAAAAAAAAACCAAAATTCAAAAAAACAAAAACTTCTGAGTGGTTTTCTTTCCAAAGGGTTTCTTTATATTAGAAAATAAGGGATTAGCTTTGACTATAAGCAAAATATATACATTATCAACACTGTATACAGGTAAACTGCAGAACTCAAAAACTTGTTTTACTAGCCAAAAAAAAAGAAAGATAGTTTCCATAAGAAAATGCATTAATTCCTCTCTGACTTGCATTTTAAGTAGGAAAAAGAACAAAAACAAATCTTTAAAACTTACACAACAAAAACAAAAAACCACTAAAACTAAGAAATGATTTTTAGTTATATGAAATGTAACTACTTTATTTAAGATTGATATATAAAAGCCTATTTTTGCTCTTAAAATTCATAAGGCACTAAACTATATTAAGCTACATTAAAGAAAGGACAATCATTCTTCATAATTAGAGCCAAAATTAGAAAGATTTTTGACTCAGGAATTATGATGCTCACTGACTGTAACTGAGTAACCTGGGAACGCTTGATTAACTAATCCTCTGAGATGATTCTGGGATGCTTGTTAGTATATAAACTGAAGTCCCCTTACTGTGGCACTATATTTCCTGACATCAGTAGTCCGGAACAGAATATCAAATCAATTTATGACATAACATGAATTTGGAATTTCAGATCCTTCCATGTGACTTAATATTATCTAAAGAGTCTTTAGTGGCCCTCCCACACCTACCAATATCCCAACTTACCTAAAAAATTTCACAGAACTTTACAAATATCAAAAAACTTTCTTGAAATTATTCCTTAATAAATTAGCAGACTCAAAAAGGGAACAACAAAGGTTCCTGGGACTTTGGAATGAATGGACTCGTCACCCTTTTCCCTTTCCCAAATTTTATATGGAGCAGTTGAGTCTAAGAGAAATGATTCTCACCCCTCTACCTTCATCTGTAACGCTGCAATTTCTTCCCTTTCTGAAGTATTGTAAAATATTCTGAAATCCTTCCTCACTTTTGCCAAAGGCTTATTCAATTAGTGAAATAAAAGAAACCTTCCCTTTGTGAGAGAGCCATCTCCTCCATTTCCTTTCCAATCAATAAAAGCAGCCACGACCTCATGGGGGAGGGGTGCAACCATGCAGCTCCGGCCTAAATTTGTGACCAAAGAAGGTAATTTAGGAAGCCCCAATGGCCGCAGATCTGTAAGTCTTCAATCATCTTTATAATCAATAAAGATATTCAGAACTCCATTTATCTGATTCCTATGGCTTATTTCTTAATTGTCGCAGTACATAATACCATATCCAAGCAATTATAAGGAAAATACTAAATCTAATATAAAATACAGTTTTATGAATAGTCCTTGATGTAGCTTCCCAGTTAAATTAATTCTCACTTGTTCAACAATCAGTGGGTGACCTCCCTATAAAATGGTTACACATGACTTTCAAACTCATAACCTGAAAAATGTGACAGGTGGTAGATACATTCAGAAGCCATCCCTTCAGTGTCTTATACAGTCTCTCTCAGGCCACAGTTTATATATGCTATTCAATTCAGCTAAGTCCTCTAAACCTATAGGCTCAAACAATTCCTCCAAATATTTGGGGTCTCAAAAGATTTTTTTGAAAGAACTCATAGGTATTCACTGCACAAATAATTACATAAATGTATTATACATATACATATACACAAATACACATATATATACATACACACATAAACATTAACAACAAAATGCTCATTTCAGCTAAACTACCTTGTTCAGAGTATCTAAGTAGCAAGCATCTCTCTTGTTTATACATTTTCTTACATACAATTCATATCTGATACCAAATGTTCTACATAGGAAGCTATAAATCATGACTGAAACCTCTCCTGTAAAGTTTTATCAACTCAGGGTAAAGCATAAACACTGTAAACCAAATAACCATGAAGAGAAAACGGCAAAATCAGGTGTTTGTTGCAATTTTCTAGAACAAAATGACAGCATTCACTAAGGGAAATAATTAAAACAATAATTAATATTAACATAATAATTAACATTAGTGTCTGAAGTCTAATCAGTGAAACAGTATCTTCTACTCTGTAAAACTTGATGTGTCATCTCAATTTAACTTATTTATCTTATTATTATTATAGATAAGGAAAGTTCAACCTTAAAGGGGAAATAACACCAAAAGGAATAAAAAATCTTAAAAAACTTTTCAAGTTACACAAAAAAGTTTGTATCATCAGAAATTGAAATTTATTTTTGAAGATGACGACCCATATTGCTGGTACAAATCATAACCATCATCGTTTTTATTTCTATAGGTATCTTAATTTTACTATTTTTAACTTTGGTAAAAACAATGTGCAAAAATAGCATTCACAAATAAATCATACTGCCATTTCTCATGCTCACTTTTTTTTCTTATTGAGGTCTCATGGTCATTTGTTTCCATCTTTAACAACTGAACATGACATGAATTATAAAATTATCATTGAGAATACTTACCCACCCACAAAGCAGAGGATATAAAATGCCAAATAAAATATTACAAAGGGTCCAAACGTTATTAGAGAAAGGACAATGCCAAGGCTTCCCCATCCCCATATGGACAGACTGGTCTGAAATAAAGCAGGAAAAAAATCTTTTTAATAAATAAATAATTTTCCATAGGAACTAGAAAAGAACCAACAAAACTTTTACATAGTTTATGTTTCTCCTTTTAAGCATTCATGGTATTGTTTCAGTAATTTTAAAAATATTTACTTTTGAAAGTGTTAAGTACATTCTTGGAAATTTATCTCCCAGAAACAATATACAAAATCTATATGTAGAAACAAATTTATAGCATATCAGCAATGATTTAAAAAAACAATCTATTGGCAATATAAATGAACAACAAATTACATAAATTGTTGAATGACATGAAAAGTGATAAGTATTTATAATAAAAACATTGATACATTTATATATGCAAAAGCATGTATGAAAGCTTAAGTAGACAACAGATTGTACTTGTTCATATTTCATTTTAAAACTACAGCATGAGACTTTTTAAAAATTAAAATTTCAAGGTAAAAAACCCATGTCTCACTAAAAATTATATTTTTATTTACTCAAATTGTGTGCAGAAATTTGTAAAATTATAACTGCACAACTTCCAACTTCCCGTTACCAAAATTTACCACGAGTTCAACAAAACATCTCTAAAAATTCTCCATCCTATTTCCCTATTTTGTTTATAATTATACTGTATTATCTATTAAAAATACTCCTTTTGCTGAAGGCAAACTGGATTTTAGCAATTTAAGTCATTATGAAATAAATAAATGTATTCAGTTCAACAAGTTCCTATATCTATTTGCCTTGTACTGTGAGGTATACAAAGGATGCATTTGTCCCACTCCTGCCATCAAGAAGCCCAGAGAAGAATGTCTTACAGGAATGAAACAATTAGACACTGACCAAAAGAAAATAATAGAAAGCATTATAAGATGCTAAACTGAACAAAATTAATGACCAAAAAACTATGGAATAGACAATAAGTGCTGTGGACTATGAGAGAAAGCACAGTTTTACTTATTTATTCATTCATTCATTCATTCCCAGTCATTGACTGCTTCCTATGTGCTGTAAGTTCAAAGTGCTGGGGATATCACAAGGAATAAAATATACCCTCATTGGGCTTCCCTGGTGGCGCAGTGGTTGGGAGTCTGCCTGCCAATGCAGGGGACACGGGTTCGAGCCCTGGTCTGGGAGGATCCCACATGCCGCGGAGCGACTGGGCCCGTGAGCCACAACTACTGAGCCTGCGCGTCTGGAGCCTGTGCTCCGCAACAAGAGAGGCCGCGATAGTGAGAGGCCCGCGCACCGCGATGAAGAGTGGCCCCCGCTTGCCGCAACTAGAGAAAGCCCTTGCAGAGAAACGAAGACCCAACACAGCCATAATAAATAAATAAATAAAATTTTTTAAAAAATACATATATACCCTCATAAATCTACGTTTTAGTAAGGGAAGAACAACAAGCACACCCTCATGAATTTACATACCTTTGTAAGTTTACATTCCAGAAGAGGAAAAAAGACATATAAATAAGTAAATATATATCAGATGGGGATAAATGCTATAGAGAAAAATAAAGCAATTGTATGTGGTTGACCTAAGAAGCTTTCAATGATTAAGTGACACATGAACAGAAATCTTAGATAAGATTTAAGGAAAATTTATAATAGTCTTCCTACCCCCAAATAATATTTTTCCATTTATTCATATCTTCTTTTATGTCCCTCAGTGAAGGTTTTTTAAAAATTTCTTCTATATAAGGCTTACATAACTCTTGTTCATTTGTATTTTTATTACTTTTCCTCATCCTGGCCACATCTTTTCAACCAGAGGACAGAATGCCTACTGATGTTTCTACCCTGCCTCCATGAACTCCTCCTTGAATCAGCTGGGGATACTACTGCACCTATAGAAGTGGTCTCCCCTGACTTCTTTCCAAGAGCTGAAAGTAGGCCATGGTGGTTTAGAATAAAGTACAGAACATTTCAGTCCCTCTGACAATAGTTCTGCGGAACATCCAGTACCTGATCCACACTATAGTACCGCCAGATGGCCAACTCTAAAAAAACAGATGCTATTTCCCAAGATTCATTCAAAACCTTTTCCACTGACTTTCCTGAAAAGAGTTCTTACAAACTCTCAGGAAAGCTCAGACCAGACTATGACCCAGATACTTTATCCAGCCTACCTTCTTCAGTGATATTTGACCTAATATTAGCAATATTACTCTTTCTTTACAAAGTTATATTTACGCTTGCTAGCCATTTTTCATAGCTAAACAACTTACTGTTTAAAGATCTAGTCAGAGGTTTGAACAATGAAACCAAGCAAAGTGGCTATCTCTGGAGATAAAGGAAAGAAGGGAGCATGCAATTGGAGGACAATACACAGGGGGCTTCTCAAATACTCAATACTCAAATGTTCTATATTTTTTAACCAGGTGTTTGCTCTAAACTGTATAAATGTGTCACGGCTCCCACTGTTTGACTATCAATTAAAGAAATTTAAAAATTAAATTTTCAAAAAAGAATCACAATTATGTAATGTGGGAAAGATTATTAACTCAATTATTTAACATGGGGAGATGCTCAATTGTCTAAAAACTCAAATTTTCAGAATCTTACAAGTCTCTTCTTACTCATTTGAAAATGGCAGCAAAAATCATCAAAAAACAAACTCTTACTCATTCAACAAATATTTGTGAATACCTACGTGCCAGATGCTAGTGATTTAACAGTGAACAAAACAGACATTACTGTCACAAGAAAAAACAAAAAATCTATGGAGAAGAACCTTTCCTTAATTAACTTTGAGAGGAATTTCTATACTCCAGGGACTAATAAAATTAAACATTTCTAATCAAGCAAGTCAGGTGCTCATTTGTTTTGTGGTTAATCTCATAATATTTAACTTCAAATGTTAAACTATTCAATGAAACATCAGAATAGAGAATTGTCCAAAATTAAGAAAGCTTCATGTTACATTTAGTGTTCCCATTTACATATTTGGCTAATATTATAATCTTAACTGGTGAGATTAAGAAGAACATTTGATCTAAAACCATTTAAAATTTTGAGTTCTACTTATTTCCTAAGATGATACAGGATGATAAAATTTAGAAAAATTTTGCACTACATCAGAAACTTTTTACAAATTCAGAACGGAAGCCAAAAAATATAAAATCCACTTCACAGTGATTTACATTAAAATGATACTTGATATGTTACTATCTTCTTCTCCAAACACAATAATCAACACTGAAATATATCCATGTGTCTGGTTCCCTAAAATCACCGACACACCAACTGTGAGATGGAAAAAACCTTCATGATCATCTACTGCAGTACTTCTCAAACTTTAAGAATCTTAAATGCAGGTTCTTAAAATGCAGATTCTGATCTGTTATATCTGGGGTGGGGTCTGTGATACTTTTATTTCTAATAAGCTACCAGAACTGTTCAGAACTAAGGACAATTATATATTTATAATTCTCCTAAATTAGCCTCTAGGTCCACAAAACCTTACAACTCCAGAACCCAAAACCTCTGAAAATCAAAATTGTACCAAGTATTCTACATACCTATCTCATTTACTCCTCAGAACAACTTATGAAGTAATCAAGAAGGTAATACAGCATAGTGCTCAAAAAATATGAACCCTGGAGTTAAACTATCTGAGTGCAAATCTCACCTTTACTATTTATTAGCTGTGTAACCACTCCATGCCTTCATTTCCTCACCTACGTTACGTGGTTTTTTGGGGAGTAAATAAGCCCATGGTCTAGGGGTCAATTTTAGCTTAATCATTATTATTATCCCTAGTTTAACGAAACAGAAACTAAAATGCAGAGAAGCTTTTTTAAAAATGGCCCAAGGTCACACAGTTAGTATAAGAGTGGGATTTGACCCCATTCAAATCCTGACTCCTTAATGAACCTTAAAATTTGTCAGCTGACAACTGCCTGAAATTAAAACTCACAATAAGAAAAAAATGTTAAAATCATAAATGAGTGCTTTCTTTTATTTAAATATTCATCAGCTTAATATGCCTCCCAAGAAATTAGTAAGAACACTACTTGTAATGAATGTAATAAATTCCTGGTTTGAGTATCAAGTACATAAATATAAAGTATAATTTTTATTAGACAATCAGTTTATCTATAAATAATGAAAATAATTTCAGTTTCAAAGGGTATCAATTTTATTAGCATGCCCTGGTTCTTATATGTATCCATTTGGCCTTGAGCAGAGGGACACACAAAGACATAAAAAATGACTCCTACTGCCAAGATGCTTAAAATCAAGAAGTGACAATGTAAAAAATCTTAAATGCCTCCTGATAGTAGAAAGCAAATGGAAATAATTTACATTGTGATATTTTATGCCTATCAATTCATACTACCATTTATCTCATTTCATCCTCATCACAGACTTTTATTGGGTTGGCCAAAAGGTTCATTTAGTTTTTTCCGTAAGATGGCTCCAGTAGCACTTAGCTGTCTTTAACTTCATTCGAAACAATTTTGTTGGATTGTATGTGACAGCTGTCCTATCAGCATGCATTTTAAAAAAAGACTTACAAAAACTGAATTTTTGTGTAGCCATTTTAATATTGAAGATGGAAGAAAAAAAGCAACATTTCCGGCATATTACGTTTTACTATTTCAAGAAAGGTAAAAACACAACTGAAACGCAAATAAAGATTTGTGCAGTGTATGGAGAAAGTGCTGTGACTGACTGAATGGGTCAAAAGTGGTTTGCACAGTTTCGTGCTGGAGATTTCTCACTGGACAATGCTCCATGGTTGGGTAGACTAGTTGAAGTTGACAGTGATCAAGACATTAATTGAGAACAATCAACATTATACCACGCAGGAGATAGCTGGCACACTCAAAATATCCAAATCAAGCACTGAAAATCATTTGCACCAGCTTGGTTATGTTAACTGCTTTGATGTTTGGGTGCCACATAAGTCAAGAGAAAGAAAACTTCTAACCGTATTTCTGCATGCGATTCTCTACTTGAACGTAACGAAAACGTTCCGTTTTTAAAACAGATTGTGACAGGCGATGAAAAGTGGATACTGTACAATAATGTGGAACAGAAGAGATCGTGGGGCAAGCAAAATGAACCACCACCAACCACACTAAAGGCTGGATCTTCATCCAAAGAAGACAATGTTGTGTATATGGAGGGAGTGGAAAGGAGTCCTCTATTAGGAGCTCCTTCCAGAAAACCAAATGATTAATTCCAACAACTACTGCTCCCAGTTAGACGACCTGAAAGCAGCATTTGACGAAAGCATCCAGAATTAGTCAACAGAAAACGCATAATCTTCCATGAGGATAACGTAAGACTGCATGTTTCTTTTCTTTTTTTTTTTTTTTTTTGCATGTTTCTTTGATGACCAGGCAAAAACTGTTACGGCTTGGCTGGGAAGTTCTGATTCATCCGCTCCTTCAGATTTCCATTTATTTAGATCTTTAAAAAATTCTCTTAATGGAAAAAATTTCAATTCCCTGGAAGACTGTAAAAGGCACCTGGAACAGTTCTTTGCTCAAAAAGATAAAAAGTGCTGGGAAGACAGAATTATGAAGTTGCCTGAAAAATGGCAGAACGTAGTGGAACAAAAGGGTGAATATGCTGTTCAATAAAGTTCTTCGTGAAAATGAAAAATGTGTCTTTTTACTTAAAAACCGAAGGTACCTTTTGGACACCCCAATATGATAGGAAAGGTAGCAGAATACAGTACTAAAAACACAGAATCATAAATTACAGGTTCCAGTTTGCCACTAATGTTCTGTGTAACCACTGCAAAATCACTAACCACTCTTTGATCCAGAATTCACACTAGCACAATGAAGGAGCTGAGCTGTGAGACCATCTCTCAAGTCAAGTCTATCTAAAGCAGACTGATTAAGTAACTTGGATGCAGAGCTAGGCACAGACTCTCCTGGCTACATGTGGAGAGTGGGGCTAAGTGCAAACAGCTATTTTATATATCAATAGATCACATGAAGAACAGATTGTCAGAGCTCCCAGAGAACGGACCTTGGACTCTCATAAGAGTCTTACGAGAGTGAGTCAGCCACTCTCAGTTATATTCACCTGATATGTCTCAACACATTACATGGCATAGGGCAGCCAGATAGGGCTGAGAATCTTAAAGCTGATATTACTTCAGTGCCAACTTGGATCACAGAAACTATATAAAAGAATTCAACAACAACAAAAAGTACCCATAAGAAGAGTCACCTTATTGAAACTATAGATTGTTTTCCTTCCACCTTATCCCACCTATAATAAAGTGGAAGTTCTTCTCCAAGTAATTTCAATAGAATGTGCTCCTGACAACAGAATTTTGGCTCATTCAACATTACATAATAATTTAACCAAGGTCTGCTACAAAGAAGCTGCTCACTAAATACAGAACTAATTAATCAATTTACTAACTAGAGAAATTAAATAAGGGAGGGAATGGAAAGAGAAGGTAGGGGAGAAAAGAGAGAAAAGGGGAAAGGGCAAGAAAAGGAAAAGGTGAAGGGAAAGTGAAAGAGAAAAGAACGCTAAATTTAAGTCCTGCCCCTCACTCCCACCTAAGAACTTTAGGCAGAGTTATACATTCCTACCAGCACAACCCGTACCAAGCCCCCAACCTCCAAAAAAGAAAAAAAAATCTCCCAAGAGCTTGGTCCTTTTTCTCCCACAGGACTGATGTACAGAAATAACATACTTTTGACCGTCTCAACATAGCCTACACCGGCCGACATCACGACTTGCCTTTCAGGGAGGCAGCCACACAGGAATCATCAGCACATTTAGCTAAGCTGGCCCCCAAAGCCCTCTTTTCATACTCCTGGGACACGGAAATGAAGATCCCCTTCCACTCCCATGTATTTAAGATACCTAGTATATCCTTGTGAGGATGATTAAAGACTAGCATGATACGGTGCACATTTTCAATCCAGCTGCTGAGCCAGGAGGGATAGAGGGCCTTGTCTCCAAGATGGCTAACTGCCCAGCTGGCAAAGATAATGGCCACTGGATACCTGTGGAGATGATCCTCTCTCTCCCAACCAGGGGTGCCCAGAATAATTAGGTTATATACACACATATACACCAGCCCCATGTATTTTTAGTTCTTTGGTAACAGAACTCTCTCCCTTAAAACAGAAATCTATTGTTCAACTTTTATATATTTTCAAGAATTAATTATGTACACATATGTAGGTAACTACTTTAACAAACCCTTCAATGTTTTATTAGAGCAGCAGTTATAAAAGATCATAGACTACTACATAATTAGGACTTCTAGCATCCAATGATGAAGAAAATACAAGAAGACAAAAAAAGCTACGATTATTTCAGTGTTTTTTAAACTAGATACCATCAATTACAAAACAACTATACAGTCTGAAACAACAGCAGGTACATTTATATGCATTTGTTTTTTCAGGATACAAACTAAGTTAGGCTGCACAACCCCTCCCCAGCCCACAGCCCATACATTGGGGATCACTGGAATTAGAGTCTAAAAGAAATTACAGTACTGAAAAAACAAAGGACTGTATTCACTGAATGCTTTCCCTTATACAGAAAGAATAATAAAAGTATTTAAAATGTGGATGGAGCAGTGTAGCAAAGAACAGTCCTGACAGTATTCTAGTAGACTCAAAGTCTCCAACTGCAAAACCACGTTAACAAGGTTTCCTGAATTACCGATATAAGGTCCAGTAGATACACAAAGCTGAAACAAATTAATCAAAGGTGCTTTTTAGAAGCTGTATTTTTCTACTTATAATGTTTTTGTGCCTTAATAATAAATAACTGCAGGGCTTCCCTGGTGGCACAGTGGATAAGAATCTGCCTGCCAATGCAGGGGACACAGGTTCGATCCCTGGTCTCGGAAGACCCCACATGCCACGGAGCAACTAAGCCCAAGTGCCACAACTACTGAGACTGCGCTCTAGAGCCCGTAAGCCACAACTACCGAGCCCACATGCTGCAACTACTGAAGCCCACGCACCTAGAGCCCGTGCTCCGCAGCAAGAGAAGTCACCGCAATGAGAAGCCCACACACCGCAACAAAGAGTAGCCCCCGTTCTCCACAACTAAAAGCCCATGCACAGCAACGAAGACCCAGCCCAGCCAAAAATAAATAAAAAATAAACTAAAATTAAAATAATAATAATTTAAAAACTGCAAGAAATCATAGCAAAGACTTTTTAAAACAAACGTTTAACCTAGAGGGATGGGATAGGGAGGATGGGAAGGAGACGCAAGAGGGAGGAGATATCAGGATATATGTGTATGTAGAGCTGATTCACTTTGTTATAAAGCAGAAACTAACACACCATTGTAAAGCAATTATACTCCAATAAAGATGTTTTTAAAAAAAAGAGAAATAAAATAGATTATTTTCCTTATAAATGTTTCCATTTGACAGATAAATGTCTATTTTTACTTTACATATATATCAGTCTCATTCTTAAATACATATGTATGTATACATGTATATGTATATACAGATAACATACAAAAAGGAAAAGTATTTCCTTAAAAATAACTGATTAAAGCAAAATTTTTAAAGCTACCAAAGAATAAGACAGCTAAATCTCTAATTATGTGAACTAAAAGAATCCATCAAGATATCAGAAAAAAAATACCAATCCTGGGCATTCTGAACAAATTTTTTTGTATCAGCATACTTAGCCTGATTATTTTTTTAATTCAATTACATACCAGTAGAAGAAAGTATGTATAGCTATCATTCATCTAAGAAAGGGAGGGGGAGAGTTATAAATTTATAAACATTTGCTTATATTTTTTAAATATAAGGATATACAGAAAATTTTTTAAATGACGATCTATAAGGAATGGAGAAAATGGGGTAAAGGGGACAGGGATAAGAACGAGACGCTCTGAAAATACCTTGCTCTGTGGATCTGACTTTGTATCAGTATAAATATTTTACATCTAAAAAGAATTTCAAAAGCAATCTCTAAAATTCAAAAGCAAAGTGAAATTTAAATATCTAACTGTATATACTAACAATGTGGAATAACCACATAAAGAAAGCAAACCAAATGATTTTACAATATAGTAATTTTACTATGAATCATTGCTTCAGTAAAAAATAGTGTTGATAGTTCCACTAAAACGAACTAGGGCTATTGGAGGAATGGGTGATTCCAAGTCTGGAGCAGGAAATGAGTTTAAGATGGGCCTGGAACATTTTGCCATACCAAAAAGCTACCAAAGATTACTAAGAATATGTCAAAACTCAGCAGACAACCTGAAGAGGCTTCACCTGGCTAAAGATGGAATCAGTAACACTAACAACTGCAATGTATTGAAGCACTTCAGATATTTGAGTTCATGAAATCATAGAAATATTTTTAAATTTCACTGATCACCTTTGAAGGGTTCTAAAGAACCAACTCTTTTTGAAAAGTGGTAGAGAATTAGGCATTTATCAGGGTAATCAGAGAGTTGATGAAAAATCGGTTTCTCTTTAAGGAAAAAATCCATATAAGAAGAAGAAATGACAGAATATTGCCATATTGCAATCCCTAACATATTTAGGGATCTACCAGTCTAACACATGCAAGGGAGGGATTGGGGGGGGGGGCAGAGAGAGAGAGGATGAAAGAGAAAGAGAGAATATGAACCAGACATTACATGCCTCTTGAAATAAAAATACACATCGCCATCTATCAAAGAGTTTTGTGGGGTGGGGTGGGGGGACTCAAACCTGAATCTGACTGAGGAAAAGCAGAAGACTGAGAAAATGTTACATCATGGAGATGAACTTAGCAAAATTCAGACTGTGAGAAACACTAAAGGGCAAAAGACCCAATTCCTTCAACAAAGGGCAAAGGGAAAAAAAATAAAGAGAAGGAGGGAAGAGGAAGGTTGAGGAGAACCTGTGGATTAAAACTGCAATATGTAGAGCTTATTCAACTTGATTTTAACAAAAATACAGTGGAAAAAGGAGAAGAAGAATGAGGAGGGAAAGAAGGAAGAGAAACTGGGTAATTCTAAACATCTTCTGAATATTTAATGACATTAACAAGTTACTGCTTATCTTTTAGCTTAAATAATGAATGGTACCAGCTATTATGTTATAACAAAAAGAACCCTTATGTTTTAGAGATGCATGACGAAATATTTAAAGATGAAATCACGTATCTGGAATATGCTTCAAAATAATTCTGGAAGTGGACAGTAGAGGAAAAGTGAAAAAGGATATATAGACAAAATATAATTAGCCATGAGTTGGTAAATGTCTAAGCTGGGCGTGACAGAGGAAGTTCACTATACTAATCCTTCTACTTTTAATGTTCAAAATTTTTCACTAAAAATGTTTTTTAAAACACACACAATAATCACAAAATTCACTTACATGGTAAATGCACTTGCATTTCTTAAGGAACCAATGCAGGAAATAAACAGTGCACAAACATGCTACAGGTTCACAGCCCAGAGAATTAAACTGGGATTAAAAATTTCCTGTGATTAGTTGATAGTAGAGCAATATACACTTGGCTATTCAATTAAGAAAAAGATTCTTTTAAATATGGAACTACTGTGAGAAATGAGTTTTAATATCCTATTTTATGTGTGGGTTATGTATTTATTTTATATAAGAATTACTGCCTTTCAAAATAATTATTTGGAGGGGTTACACTGATCCTATAATAATTAGATAACCATGTATTGGGCCTTAGTTATACAAAGATGAATCAGGCAGTTTCTGCCCTCAAAACGCTCATAAACTAAAAAGGTAAAATACACATGTAATGATAACACAAATGTGGTAAGTGCCATAATAAAAAGTTACAAAGTGTTTGGGAATACAAAAAAGATAAATCCTCCAGAGCTTAAACAGTATTGACACTCCTTTAAAATTGGTTTCCAAAGGCAGTTTTGCAGTTGAACAAGAAAAATCAATCTCTTTTCTTTTCAGTTACCCACTTCTTTCCATCAAAATGGTATTACCCAAAATTACTCACTTGATTTACTGAAATTTTGTTAATTTCCAAAAATAAAAATTCCAAGTGAACAAAGATTCACAACTGCTAATGCTACATAAGAGTGTGCCACAGGGGAAGTACTCTTTCATTCAAAAGTCGGACAGAGAATATAATTTGTTTACTGAACTTTTATGCCCAATGCTCAAGGCTATTTATACTTTTATGTGTAAATATATTTAAAGATTCCATTTATAAATGGCAACAAAGTAAGTTGTGAGAGATAAATGCACTATTCAAGAGTTTCCAAAAACTACACATAACCAAAGACAATCTTTTCAACAAATGGTGCTGTCACAGACATCCACAAAGAAAAAAATCAATCTAAGACACGGATCTTATACCTTTCACAAAAATTGACTCAAAATGAACACAGACCTAAATGTAAAACATAAAACTATAAAACTCCAGAAGAAAACTTAGGAGAAAACCTAGGCAACTTTGGGTATGGTGATGCATTTTTAGATATAACACCAGACATAATCCATGAAAAAAAATAATCGATAAGCTGGACTTCATTAAAATTAGAAGCTTCTCTGTACTTTCTCTGTACTTTCCTTTTAATTTTGTTATAAACCTAAAACTGCTCTTTTAAAAAAGTCTTTAAAAAAACTACATATAGGGCTTCCCTGGTGGTGCAGTGGTTGAGAATCCGCCTGCCAATGCAGGGGACACGGGTTCGAGCCCTGGTCTGGGAGGATCCCGCATGCCGCGGAGCAACTGGGCCTGTGAGCCACAATTGCTGAGCCTGCGCGTCTGGAGCCTGTGCTCCGCAACAAGAGAGGCTGCGATAGTGAGAGGTCCGCGCACCGCGATGAGGAGTGGCCCCCGCTCGCCGCAACTAGAGAAAGCCCTGGCACAGAAGCGAAGACCCAACACAGCCAAAAATAAATAATAAATTAATTAATTAAAAAAAAAAACAACTACATATAATCACAAATACAAGATGATTTTACAGCAAGAGAGAATGATAAGACAGCACCAGTCATGAATTATAATAAACTGATACACCAGCATAGTCATTATCAATGCACAAAAGTATGAAACTGAATCGTCAAACTGCTCAAAATTCATTCAACTTTATTAAAATGTAAAGAAACCTATTTTCACATAATGTTAAAATTAACTATTTAGGGGCTTCCCTGGTGGCGCAGTGGTTAAGAATCCACCTGCCAATGCACGGGACACGGGTTCGAGCCCTGGTCCGGGAAGATCCCACAATGCCATGGAGCAACTAAGCCAGTGCGCCACAACTACTGAGCCTATGCTCTAGAGCCCACGAGCCACAACTACTGAGTCCGTGTGCCACAACTACTGAAGCCCACAAACCTAGAGCCCCTGCTCCACAAGAGAAGCCACCGTAATGAGAAGCCCACACACTGCAACAAAGAGTAGCCCCCACTCTCTGCAACTAGACAAAGCCTGTGTGCAGCAACGAAGACCCGATGCAGCCAAAAATTTTAAAAAATAAAATAAATTTTTTAAAAAAATGTGTCATTTAAAAAAAAATTAACTATTTAGATTCATTTCATAGATTTCATAATCTCTCATCTTAGAACAGGAAACAAGAGGTCAATACCTCTGATACAGAAAACCTTAAGAGAAACTATAAACATACACAAAATATGCCATCATGTAATTAAGGAAAATTGTTTGATGATCAGAATTTTAGTTGACATAATACATTAGCACATACTTCAACTACCTCCACCTAGACTCCCCTCCTCCCAAAGAAAATCACACTGTCTTTATTCAGGATACCTAGTGTATGAATTCCTCTCATAATCTAATCTAGTGTGGTCAAAAGCCAATTAGATCAAGAATCAACAATCAAATTCTAACATTTTGTGGCACCGTTTTTTAAATATAATTTTTACTTGTGAGATCTAATTTTTAAACAAATGGAATTTATTTACAAGGGAAAGCTGTTGCTAAAAGGGAACATGCACACTCAAAACTATGAAAGTTCCACTTGCAGGAATCATTACTTTTCCCTCCCATGGAGAACAAACAGAAAATCCAAAGGTCAGTTCCAACATATCTCCCTGATTTTCCTATGGAATGAGGAGATTTTCTATAAAAATTCTTTGACTCAACAAAAATAAATAAATACAGTAAGCCCTAACAAATTATACTTTGAGTACATTCAGTAAATCAGGTGTTCAGAACTTGAAACCCACCAAGTGACAGAAACATTATTCTTCACATGGGTTACATTCTGGTGGCAAAACACCAAAGCTGGGTATGGGGGTGGGGGTGGGTGTGTGTGTTTAATTTTGTACTTAAATATGCATGATAAAATAATAGAAAAATATCCTCCCTAACTAAACACTCCAGTTTCAAGTCACTGATCACGGTGCTCAGGATCAAAACCTCAGCAAATAAGGAACTGAAGATAGGGAGGATTCATTACCAGAATACTTACTGCAGATGGGACAGGAGTCAGCCCATCTGATTTCATGACCCTTTATTACTCAATCGTCCAAATCAAGAGATTGAGCCTGTCTCCTTTTCCACTACAGTCTTCTGAGGCTTCCAAGTCAAGTTTCCTCTCCTACCCTAGTATGCAATAGAACCAAACACACCTCAAATATCTCAGTAGGTGATGATGGTCGGTCTTTGTTACAAAGAATTTAATGTTTGAGAAAGGGATCAAAAACTGCCAGCATAGTATTTTTTTTAATTCTGAATAAACATTTTTTAAAAATCACATTAAAAATCAGGATTTCTGACTTTTCTTGAAAAACAGAAAAATCTGGCATCAGTGGAATCACCTCCCTGAAAGGCAATACTGGAATGAAGCTGAGTGGCAACAATCCCCATGAAAATGAGCCACAAACTCCTCGGTAGTGCCACAGTCCCAAAATTTGCTATAAGGTGTACCTGATGTGAGTCCAAGATGTGATTTATCACCATAACTTTACAGTTGTTTTAATGAAAGAAGCAAAATATTTACCTGTATCTATGTTACTATCAGAAGAGGAAAAACAAAAGATAAACCAAGAAAGTAATATGTTTAAAAAATGGCAGACAACCTATTTCTTAGTGGAAGTAAAGTTAGAAATACATATCCCCATTTCATGAAGAGATGTGAATTCACATTAAGCGTTTCCTTTTCCCTAGTGTAGTCTGACAACAGACACTTCAAAGAGGAATAAACTAATAGCCTCAAGAAGAATCCAGTGGAGTAAAGAATGGAAGGAACAAATAGGGGCTGCAAAGGGGAAATTTCTGAAATCTGTTAAAGTGGGAAAGAATAAAAGGAAATTAAAGAGATCAAAGAAAATTTCTACTGCTTTGCAAGTATACCAGATTATCTTTAAGCAGAAGAAAGCCTGCAATGCCCAGGATTCTGTTTTCACTCTCCTACAGTCTTACTATATATGCAATCCCTGAGTAATCTTGTTTTCTAATCTACCACTTTTAACTACCTCATACGTACCATGACTTCCAAAACTGTGCCTCCAGCCCAGATATACCTCCTGAATTTCTAACACTTATATTCAACAGCATACTGAACGCTTCTGCCTGAATTTCTCATGGGTACCTCAAACTCATCGTGTCTAAAATTAAACTCATTCCATACCCCAATTTCCTATATTCCCTCATTTAAATTAAAAGGAGGAGACGTCGACATAGAGAATGGACTTGAGGACACAGGATGGGCAGGGGGAAGCTGGTGAGAGTAGCATCGACGTATATACACTACCAAATGTAAGATAGATAGATAGTGGGAAGCAGCTGCATAGCACAGGGAGATCAGCTTGATGCTTTGTGACCACCTAGAGGGGTGGGATAGGGAAGGTGGGAGGGAGGCTCAAGAGGGAGGGATATGGGGATATATGTATGCAGACAGCTGATGCACTTTGTTGTACAACAGAAACTAACACAGTATTGTGAAGCAAGTATACTACAATAGAGATGTATTAAAAATAATTAATTAATTAATTAATTAAAAGGAGGCATCACTGCCTATCCAATCACTGAAAAGAGAAGTCGTAAGAGTTACCTTGAACTGTCCTCTTAGAACTCTCACATCCAACTAATTAGTTATATTTTACATCTTAAATATCTCTTGGGGCCCTCCTCACCACCAAAGCCTTATACAAGACCTTCATTACAGCCTGCAAGACTGCAAGACTACCACCATTCCTGCCTCTCCTCTGTTACATCCTCCTCACTACCAAAATGACTTTTGAAAAAAGATTCTGAAATATCTGGCTTTTTCGTGAGTAGGACCTGTTCTCTTGCTTTTTTTCTCTAGGATGGATCACATTTCCGCTCTAGCAAAATCTCTACCAAGTTCCCTTCAAGAACCAGATCAAATTTATATCTGCCATAAAGCGAGTCTTCCCTCATAGGCACCTCTCCCTCTTCCCAGATACAATGTTCAGTCCTTGCATTCTCTGCCTCCACTGCACTATTTAAAGCTCTACAGTAATTATTTATGAATATCTGCTTTTTCTAAACTAGAAACTTCTTTCATTCGTTGGTCAAACATTTATTAAAGTCTAGCATGTGCCCCCTATAGCCAGGCTCTGCAAGTAAAGGATTGTTCTGGGCCTCAAGAAGCTCACAATCTTGTGGAGGAAGAGAATTACATATAAAATTATAAAACAATAGAGTAAGAAAAATGATAGACATGCATCAGCTATTACAAGGCACTAAAAAGAAGGAGCAGGTAATCTGACCCAGCCTGAAGGGGAGGAGGGGCGGCAAATCAGAGGAAGCATCCTGAAAAAGGTAACACCTAAGATTAATTTTAGAGGATAACAGGACACAGCCAGGTGAAGAAGAGGGCAACTGATAAAGAGAAGACAACAGGAGTAGGCACTGAAGCAAGAAACCGTGTCCCATGGGGAAGCCACTGAGGGTTGTTTTTAAAAGGTAGATTGTGAGAGGCATATGGAGTGTTCAAGTTAAACCATTCTACCAATTATGTGCAAGATTTGAAATAGGCAGGAAAACCTATGAAGAGCAATTACAGTCATACTATCTAAAAGCCAGAAACAGGTCAGTAGTAGTGGGGATGAACAGATGTCTGCATAGTGGAGAGATATCTAGATGACCCGATCAACAGGTCAGTAGATTGCATGGAGCATGACAAAGAGCCATCATCACAGCTCTTTAAGCTTGAGTAGTATCTGGCTGAACAACTAGTCACCCCAAACAAGATACAAGAAAGAAGGCTGGGGGATGGCAAGTTTGTTGTTTTGTTTTGCGGATGAAGAAGTGAAGTTCAGTACGGGACATGTTCCGAGCAAAGATACATACAGATCTCAAGTGAAGACAGACAGCAAGCAAATGGATATAGTGATACAAGTTATTTTCAAAGGAATACTCAGGACTACTGATACACAGAATCAGAATTGATTACCACACAGATAGTCATCTAAAAAAAATGAGAATGAAGTAGATCATGAAGAGAGTCAGTAAGTCAAGGATGAAATACTGGTAACATCAACAGGCAGAAAAAGAGAATGAACCTCATGAAGATGACTGAGAAGGTAAGCTTAGAAAGGTATAAAAAGAGCCAGTAATGGATGGTGTCCTAAAAGAAAGATCTACAGGTCCAAAACCAGGAGAACAGTTCAGTAAGATAAAAGCCAATAAATGTCCAGAGGATTTGACAACTAGAAGGTACCTGTTGGTATTACTGAGAGTGACATCTGTAGAGTAGTGAGTACAAACCAGACTGCAGTAGTTTAGGGGTGAGTGGGAACAGAGTTGTATATATGTTAGGCTCTAGGGAAGGATCCAATAAAGAGTACAAGTAAGATAAGGTATGACTCACAGGGCAGCAGGTGAAAGAATCAACGGTACAAAGAGAGTCTGACCTCTAATAATTTCATTAGAGACAGCTCAGCTTCCAAAGCATAGAATTCTTTAAGGGCAGAGAAAATACCATATTCAACTTTATCTGCCCATAGCTAGCAAAATTCCTGGAGCATAATACAAACTCAAAGATTCTGTGATATGCATGAATGACCAAGGGCAGCAGGGCAGGGGGAGACACACTAAAAAGAAATACTCCCTAGAAGCATGTATCTCTTGTATTTCCACTCTTAAGAGTTACTACTTTAGAGATTTATTTACATTTAAGGAACTTAAAAACGCACAAATGTATGGGATACAGAGTGATATACCATGATAGTCTGTTCAGTCTTTGCCATTCAAATATAATCTCTATTTAGTAGTTTACTAGACAACTAAAAATGAAATCAGTAATTGCTACATACTATAAAAAGGTATGTGCCTATCCCATCCTCTCATCCACAGCCCTGAGAATGATATCATTCTGTCTACTGCCCCATCCCCAACCTTGTCTACACCAGGAATGTATACCTGACATAGAGACAGCCAATGCATACTTTGGCTGTATACTGAGGCAGACAATGTACACTCTGTGAGACTGGGCTCCATCAGTGATCTGAGCTAGACCCTCTCTCGGTAATTTGAAAAGTTAAAAACTGTTGCCAGCCAATGGTGGACACTGAACCTGAAAAAGGATATATATGTTCTGGGGCTGCAGGAGCCATTTTAAGGGGACATACAGGCCAATTGGTAAGCAAGGAAGCCAACTGAGAAAAACTGAAATGAGGCAGATACACTCTGAAAAGCCAAGATGAGAGACTGTGCTTCCCTGAAAGAGAGAGAACTGAGACTTTGGTCAGCTTTTTAGTTCCCACAGGACCAGCTACATTGCATTTTACTTCCCTGGATTTTCCCTTTTATGTGAGGTAACTGGGGTATATTTCTATTCCTTACACTCCAGAGTCACCACTGGAAAAACTCCTAAACAAGATTAGATAAATGCCAACAATACAAAAGTAGTTTTTGTTTCTTTAAGTCTAAACAGATACTACACACTGTAACACAAAAGTAGTTAGGAATTCTAATCCTAGCTGGTTTCTACTCCTAGCTCTGCTCAAAGTTCATGTGAACCTGAGCAATCAAAATGTCTCTCAACCTTTGTTTACTCACTTCTAAAAGGAACTGGATTATAGACTTCTTATATATACTTAAATGGCTTAAAAATTAACTTGAGATGATAGTGTGAGCGGTGTGTGTATGTGTATATACAACAAATTCAAAGATATACTCAAAGCAACTCTGGACGTCTTTCGTGAATTTCTGTAACTGCAAGAAGAATGTAAACTTGGAGTATAAAAGGGCTCTTTCCTAAAACCCTTAACTGGATTATATGTAATACATTATTTTGCTATTGAGATCATCACTAAGTCTACCAGAAATCCAAAAAGCAGTACCTGAAACAAATGTAGTATCTATGTGAAAATATGAAACTGCCGTTCAGGACAAAGTACTCATCTACTACACTGCCTCCCTTCTTGGACTTCTTAAAAATGCCTACCTACTATGGTTTAAACCATCTTCTGAGGGACTCCTTAAGTATAGATCACCATGCTCTGAATTATAAGAATGACCCCCACCACACTGGGCCACAGTTACAAGGGTGGATTTCTAAGGCTGGTTTACTGGTCTGTGAGACAGCCTGACAGAATAGCTCTATCAAATAATATAGGTAACCCAGAGTAACTGGTGACTCTGATCTGGCCAATAAAGTCTTCTCTTGGGACTGTCAGTTGATGGTGATGGGAATAAAAGTAGCAGTGAGGCAGTAACAGAGTCAGTCAGGATGGCACAGCACCAGCACAGGCACTTACAAAAGCCTAATGCTAGGAGCGCCACAGGTTACCCACGTATCTAGATCTGTATTATATATATTGTACATGACCTTCTGGTGGCCAGATATGTGCTGTACCCATAACTCCAGTCTACATCTCAATCTATCTGAAACCATGCAAGGCAGCCGTTTCTGTTGTATTGTGAAGTCTGGCTATCTAATAAGGCTCTTCTTTCACTGATTTCACCACTACTTTATAATAAAATTCTTGTCGCCTAAGGGATTATTCCAGAATTCCTCTGTGCCTTACATCCTTAAAAAAAAAAGTCTACCATACCTAATACTTTTCAAAAAACTAAATGCATTCTATGTACCTTTTAGTAGGTCTCTATCTTCTAAAACTAAAGAAATAAAAATAATGACCTTCAGATTCTTTCCTCAGTACTACAGATGTAAGTTTATACTCTGTTTTCTCTGTTAACAGAAAAACTCAATTAGATCTTCCAGAGCTGACATTAGCTTCTTAACTCTTTTTTCTTTCTTGGCAAACATAATTTAGTGAGGGTCATTTTATGATAAAAAACAAATTAAAAATGAAATATTGAAAGAAATAGGCAGACTTCAATAATGTCAGAAGGTCATTATTTAGTCCAAACTAAATCAAAATTAGCCTTATCTCAAAAACCTCAGATAGCTGATGACTATTTAACTTATCTTAAACCATTTACTTTAAATTTTCTACAGTATCCATTTATCAAGTATAATACAAGGTACTATTTTCATAAAGATGTTATAGTGATGGATGGCCCCCAAATGTAAAGAGACTCAAAAAACAATTCCCAAACCCTTGGCAAAAGTAGAAGACAAAGAAATGTGACCTGCACTGAAGTCACTAAAGTTAAAACCTATAAATAACTTCCTGAAGGTACCCAAGACTATTTGTTACTGTTTTTCCCTATTTTTTCTTTTTCATCATTTTCATTTTATCTTGCACAGTAAATAGATTTACATTTACTTAGACCTCTAAAACCATTCTCTGGGTTCTAAGAACATAAATATAGTGAGAGAAAAGAAATGAAGGAGCACAACTTCACCTCAGTTTGAATGAAATGAACAAAGCAAAATCATGTTCAATAAGCAAATAAACCACTGGAACAGAGATAAACAAACCCGTTTGAAAAATCTACTGTATAAAATGTACTAAATAAGAGTTGATATCCTAAAAAAACAACAACAAAAAACTGATCTTTGGCTCATTTTCTTTTTCAAGTCACCATGATCTTACATAGGAGAGTAGAAGGGAAACAAATAAACAAACAAAACTGGGATATGTAAAATGGTACAGCCACCGTATAAAATGGTTTGACAGTTACTCAAAAATTTAAACATACAATTACCATATGACCAAGAAATTTCACTCCTAGGTATATATCCAAAAAGACTAAAAACTCAAACAAATACATATACATACATGTTCACAGCAACACTATTCACGATAGCCAAAAGATGAAAATAGCCCAAATGTCCACTAATGAATGAATGGATAAACAAACTGTGGTCTCTACTTACAATAGAATATTTATTATACAATCATAAAAAGGAATGAGGCAGTACTGATATATGCTACAACATGGATAGCACATCATGCTAAGTGAAAGAAGCCAGGCACAAATGGTCAAATACTGTATGATTCCATTTATATGAAATACCCAGAAAAGATAAATCCATAGAGACAGAACGCAGAATGGTGGCTGCCAGCTGCTGGGAGGAGAGTAAAATGGGGAGCAAGTGTAATTCGGGGTGATGAAAATGTTCTGAAACTAGATAGAGGTGGCGGCTACACAACTTTGTGATTGTACTAAATGCCAATGAATTGTTCACTTTAAAATGGTAACTTTATGTTATGTCGATTTCAATTTCACACCAATTTTTTGAAAACTTAAAAAAAAAACTGGGTCAGTTGTTAGAAGACACAATTTCTAGACCCAGGTTCTAGGCCAGCCACTTATAGCTGACCTCTCTGAGCCTCAATTTCTTCATCTGTAAACGGGTTGGGAACAGATGATATCCAAGCTTTCCTCTCATTAACTGGTGCTCTATATCTGCAGCTCTGAATTTTTAAAGAATTGTATCATATAGGAATATATCTGAAAAACAAAGCATGAAGTACTGGTTAATTTCTCAGCAAGTTTTACAGGAAAGTCATTAGAAAGTTTAACAAAATTGCTTCTCCTAATGACTTTAAATAAAGTGGACATAAACATTAAAAGGCACGTCAATGAAGGCAATTCTGCAAGAAGTAAAACTAATGTGTTCTAAGATTGTAATTCTCTAGTAATCAAGCTATATCCAAGGATACAAATTAGAGAATCTAACCACAATTATAAATAAACAAATAAATTAGATGAAATTTGAGAATCTAAAAGAAAGACTGGATTAAATAACTCTCAGGCATTTTCCCCTAATATCAATTCTTTCAGGCTTTGAGAGGTGCTGAGAATCATGTAACCTGTGGTCACTGAATGTGGGTAGTCTATATTCCGATTTAGAGTTAATCTATATACACCTAAAATAAGGTAAACCATAAAAACTAAAGAGCCTAACTAGTGTTCTCATGACGCTACTTCTACAAGTTAGCAGACTAAAGCCACATAAGCAAGCCAAAATTTTCCTCAGGAAGAAGCTTTGGATATACTCTAACATAATAAATGTTGAGCTGAGTTATCAGAATTTACCACCATACAGTATAGCAGAAATAATTTTGGCCTAGAAAATTTAAGCCAAATGATGTCAGCTGCCACAGCCAAAGAGAAATCTCATTAACATTCTTATGAATAGTCTAAATCTGTATTGGCAAAACTAAACTATGAAATGTCCCCACAAATGACTGAGACAACTGACTAGCTGTGCAGAGTTTTTTAATAAATATCAACTGACTTTTAGAAAAATGAGTACCATTCATATCCACCTAAACATAGGTAAATCAATGAATGCAATCCAAAAAGAGAAAAGGAAAACAAGCACCATTTAGCATAATTGCTCCTCAGTTTTCATCTTGCTAATAAGCACATCTGAAAACTATGAATACAAAAGATACATATAAAAAAATACATGTCACAACCCAGCTGTTAAAAGCATCCTTTTGATGTAACCTAAATCCCTATGACCCATCATAGGTATCATATGCTTGGTGTCACAACCTCAAAAAGTTACTTTTACTTTCATAATTCAAACACATGTGAAATAAAGTCACTGTATACAAAATCATCTAATTTTAAAAAGTACAAAAGCTTTAATCATGGACATATATTTTGCTCAGTAAGGGCATATGGGTTTTAATTACTAGTTGACATGATATACTGTAATTATGCAAAAGTATATTTTCCACTAAACATACAATTTTCTTATTTCTACATCAGGCTACTACCAAATTTACTACTTACCTTATTCTGACCAAAAATATATTAAAAATTTTTGATAATGTTTTTGAATGAACTCGTCATTCAAAAGTAATTCCACAGTTCATTTGCATAACTAGGGTAGCTCTTGAACTCTGCAAGTATTATACTTTAAAATGCTTTCTTTAATTTAAAAGAAATATAAATTTTCTGCACTCCATTGACAGTGATATCTGATGTTCTCATCTTCCAAGTTTAACAATGCAAAAAAATCAAGTTACATGTCAAATTAATCAAATGAGTTGCAGTAAACCAATTTATTCTGACAACAAATTTGAATCAGTGTAACAATTATAAATTTCTAGTCTCATATATAGTTTATACTTTAGGCTGAACGGTTTCTTTGTGAAACTGACTTCAATTCTCTATGCATAAAATTCTAATGTATAAATAAGGGAAGTTTGCGTAGATAATATACAAGGTCCCTTTTCACTGTTTCTAAGTCTATACCATTTCTTCAATGTTGAAAACAATCTGGAATTGGGCAATTGAAATTGTTCCTGAAAAGCATCAAGTGTAAAAAGTAAAGAAATAGCAAAGGCTTTGCCATTGTTAGGTACAGCAAAGTGTCAAACTCACACAAGCAAGCACGCTGCAGTGAGCAGAAGAGCTATGCTCTGCAGACCTAACCAAGCCTTGACACTCCAGAGCCTCCTCCTGCCAGTGTCAGGACAAAAAAGACCAGGCCCCTAACCGCTCACCTAGGAGCCTGTGGAACAGCAGCATGAAACGCTGGGCCTCCCCATGGATCTTATGCAACCAATCCAAACCCCTTAACAAAGAGAAGAATACAAAAGCTAGAACTTCCTATTAAGTTCAACCCCAGGTCTTAAACCGACTCCTGAGAGCCACTCACCCAACTCCCAACTTTCACCCACCATGGGACTGCGGAATGTATTTTCCAGACTAATTGTGAACCCACTATGCCCTGTTATCTTTGGTCACTACCAAAAGAAAAATTTATTGCCGTTATCAGTCCTCTCCTGTACTCTAACCACTGTACTGTTCTTGTTTTTTTTTTCCTCCTTTATCCAACCTCCCACTGCTTACCTTCCTCCCAAAACCTCCCTCTAGGTTTACTCTGCTCCAGGGTAAAAATAAACGGACCTATATCATCAACAATTTCACTGTTTGCTTTAAGTAAAAGCTGCTTCTCCTGCCTCACTCTCAAAGGTTGCTTATTCTTTCATTTATCATGTACTCCAACTTCATGATGCAGGGTCATGTTCCTAACCATAACTCCCAGCCAGTATCCTGTAAAAAAACAGAAAACAAAAAAAAACAAAACCCTGTCACTGTGCAATTGCTGCACATTAGAATTCCCAGGGGCATTTTAAAGCCCCACTGCCCAGGTTACACCCCATACAAATTAAATCTGAATAGCTGAGGATGGGAGCTAGCCATTAGAATTTCCAACGTGCAGCAAAGTTAGGGTAAGAGCATTAGCAGTTTGTAAAGTTGCCCGGGTGATTCCAATATGCAGTCCCAGGTGCAAACCACTGATCCCCAAGGCATTCCTAATCATTCACGCAAAACTCCTGACATGCTTCTGTCCTAAGTACTACATAACCTTGAATTATTTCAACATGCATCCACCCAACATTTTTTTTCTTTCTTTTTTTTTTTGGCCACGCCGTGCAGCTTGTGGGATCTCAGTTCCCCAACAAGGGATTGAACCCGGGCCACACCAGTGAAAGCGCCCAATCCTAACCACTAGACCACCAGGGAACTCCCAACACTCTACTTTTAATATCATAAGCATTTCACCTCCACCGACATTCATTGCAAGTCCATTTTAGCCACTTTAAGACCACACTCCAGACTTCATCACCCTGTCTTCTCTGAATGGGAAATGTGAAAATTAACTATCTTCCTCTCTGATCACAATCTTCCAGTTCTAAATTAGTTAAACCTACTGCATCTATTTTTCATTATCATTCAGAATTGCAGACAATTCTACTTCCTCCCTACTTAGCCCACTTCTGCATTCATTTCCCTATCTAGACTGGACTCCACAGTTCACCATTTCAACCACTCTCTTGCCAATATCTTCATTTATCACATTACGTTGGAATCGTCTATTTATTTTCCTGTATATATCATATACCTAAGTCTCATGAGATCATAAAATGTCTATGTTTTATTCATTGATGTATTCCTGTTGACAAGTATAACATCTGGCACATCCAGTATACTCTGAATAAGTATATATCGAATCCACAGATCTTCTCAGTAGTCATCTAAGTCAATGTGATATACACATCAATACTTTTTCCTAGTGATAATCTTCACCAGATTACCTTCCTTTCTTATCATTAATTGGCACCTTAATACTTCAATTTCATTTGCCCTTTGTTTCTGTGTCAAATCAATTCAGTGAGCACCTATCTATACGGCAGAGGGAAGGGGAGAAGACACGAGTATAAAGTGTAACAATAAACACTACTGGAAAAATTAGATAAACACTTGAGAAACTTATAAAAGTGGGAAAAGATAATTTACAGCACCACTTTTAAGAGTAATTTTTTTAATTTAATGAAAATTTTCTCTCATGTGTATTAAATATAGAGAAAGGTATAGAAGTATGTACCCAGACTGCTTTTAAAACAGAAAAAGCAAATAATACTTTCACTTCTTACTAAATACACTTCTGCACTGGTTTACTTTTCAAGAAGCATGAACTTTTTTTTAAATATATATTGCAAATAATACTTTATTCTTTTTAGATTACACATACCACTTTTCCTACAAAAGACACACCATATCCTTAACTCATTTTATTTACATTCAATTAACAGTCATTTAAAATATTTAAGTGAATACACTATTATGGATGTTTATTTCTATCAAGCAACGATCATAAAGGCTGTCATAAAATTTGTACTCCACCAAGTGACAAACATGAAACTAACATCCTGTTTAAGAAAGCAAGATAAAACAATTGGTCAAATTACGGTAATAACGAGAGAACAGCTTAAAACACATAACCTTTAAAATAAATTGGAAAATCTTAAAAAACAGATATGTATTTGTATATTGTCAAAGTTTAATTAGGTAGTAAATAAAATTTTTAAAACGTTAATAAGTATAAAAGAAGGCGGAGATGATGAGAGCAGACACATTGCTGCAAGTGACTGTGAAGAGGCAGCGGGACCATAATCAGAGATGATCCTCAAGAATATCAAGACTGAGCTGTGATTCCTGGACATGTAGTGTTGCTGAAAGAATAAGCCGGCCTAGTTAGGAATCTGCAAAGTCAAGAGCCAGAGACTAAGAATGTGCCGGGAGAAAAAATAATGGATAAGCACGCCAATAATCATGAAATAATAGAGCCAAGAATTCAGGAGAAGGTAAACAGATTATTACAGACAGAGAGGGCAGAACTAGAAATAAATAGTCTCTGCTTTTGGAGGATTCCTCCTCCTCTAGGGGGTACGGTTAACCATGAAAACACTCAAAGCATGGCAACTGAGGATTGGGACACTGCAAAATTTTAGGTTACTGTAGCTAGCTACTCCACTACAGAGCAGAGTGGTTTTTAATTATCTAGCACTGCTACAATGTAAACCAAATGTCTCATCACCCTCAAATTCTCAGTAAAGTCTTCTACCAACACACACACATCTAAATATGGTAATAAAATTTAAGAAAAAAATTATTTTTTCAAAATTCAAGTTGGGGAAAACTATAATGGCTTAATTTCAACTCTCTTTTTATGTATTTAGTTTGTCTTGTTTATGTGATCCTTGATACCATTTCCTGAAGCTAATTACAGAAAATATATTACAAAATTTAAATATCTTTTGACACAAAAAGCACAATCAACAAAAGAAAAATAAATTGGACTATGTCAAAATTTTTAAATGCTGTGCTGCAAATGATACCCTCAAGAAAATGAAAAGCCAACCCATAGAATGAGAGAAAATATTTGTAAATCATATACCTAATAATGAACTTCTACCTGGAATATACAAAGAACTGTTAAAACTAAGAGGGACTTCCCTCCACAACTACTGAGCCCACGTACCACAACTACTGAGCCCGAGTGCTGCAACTACGGAAGCCCACGCGCCTAGAGCCCATGCTCCACAACAAAAGAAGCCACCACGATGAGAAACCCGTGAACCACAATGAAGAGTAGCCCCCGCTTGCTGCAAATAGAGACAGCCTGTGCGCAGCAACGAAGACCCAACGCAGCCAAAAGAATATATATAAAAATAAATTAAATAAATAAATAAATAAATAAAAACTGACTAAGAAATAAACAAATAATCTAATTTTAAAATGAGCACAAGATTTGAGTACACATTTCTCCAAAGAAGATAATATAAGTGGTCATAAAAAGCATATGAAAAAATGTTCAACATTATTAGACATAAGGGAAATGCAAATCAAATACACTACAAGATACCACTTCTCACCCACCAGATGGCTATAATCAAAAAGACAGATTATAACAAATATTCTTGAGAATGCAGAGAAATTAGAAGCCTCCTATATTGCTGGTGGGAAGAAAAATGGTGCAGTACTTCTGAAAACAATTTACAGTTCCTCAAAAGGTTAAACATAGAGTTACCATATGATTCAGCAGTTCCATTCTTAGTATATACCCTAGAGAAATGAAAACATGTCCATACAGAAACGTGTACACAGGTGTTCATAGCAGCATTATTGATAATAGCCCAAAAGTGAAAATAACCCAATATCCATCAATAAATGAAATAATACACAAAATGTGGTGCTTCTATACAATGGATTACTAGGCAATAAAAAGAAATTTGAAACACTGATGCATGCTACAATACGGATGAAACTTGAAAACATGTTAAGTGCAAAAAGCCAGTCACAAAGACCACACACTGTATGATTCCATTTATATAAAGCGTCTGTAACAGGCAAATCCATAGAGACAGACTTGTGATAGCCTGGGGCTCAAGGCAGGGAAGATTTGGGAGTGACAGCTAAAGGGTAAGGGTTTTTCTGTTTGAAGGTAATGTAACAACTTACTGTGGCAACAGATGCACAACTCTGTGAACATACTAAGAGCCACTGAACTGTATTCATGTATGGTATATAAATTACATGTCAATAAAGCTGTTTTTTAAACTACTACTTACTAAACAACAGAGAAGTACAATAAATAAGCAAAAGAGGCTGAAGTCCAGACACACAGATCAATGGAACAAAACAGATTCGAGATAAAAACAATTCTAGAAATAAGTATCTAAAAAAACAAAGTGCAGAAAAGGCACTATCTTTACTGCAGTGGTTCTCAGCCAAGGGCAATTATTCCCCCAGGGAACATTTAGCAATGTATGGAGACATTTTTGGTTATCAAAATGGGCGGTGGGTGTCACAGAGGCTAAGGATTTTGCTGTGTGCATCCTACACAGCATCCTAACGCACAAGATAATCATCCACAACAGGGAAGAGCAGAAAGAGGATGAGAAAGAGGAGGAGGGACTTCCCTGGTGGCGCACTGGTTAAGAATCCGCCTGCCAATGCAGGGGACACGGGTTCGAGCCCTGGTCCAGGAAGATCCCATATGCTGCAGAGCAACTAAGCCCTGCGCCACAACTACTGAGCCTGCGCTCTAGAGCCCGCGAGCCACGACTACTGAAGCCCACATGCCGAGAGCCTGTGCTCCACAACAACAGAAGCCACCGCAATGAGAAGCCCGCACACCGCAACAAAGAGTAGCCCCTGTAACTAGAGAAAGCCCGTGCACAGCAACAAAGACCCAAAGCAGCCAAAACTAAAATTAATTAATTAATTTTTTTAAAAAAAAGAGCAGGAGGAAGAGGAGGAAGAAAGATGGCGAGTTTATTGATTCTGGATTAAAAAGACACAACAATGATATTGCTGGATTAGATCCTAGTTCAAACTGGGGAAATCTGAATATACTATTAGATGATAATAGGGTATTACTGGTAATTTTATTAGGTGTAACAATACTGCTATAGTTATATCAAAAACATTCTTGGGAGATTCATGAGGGTATTTTGAGAAGTGACATAATATCTGCAGTTTACTTTAAAATGGTTCAGCTACAATATCAACATAAATGGCACATAGAGAGTCAGAGATAAAACAAATATAACAAAATTTGAACAAATCTGGGTAATTGGTACATGGGTGCTAATGGCAATATTTTTCAAAGTTTCTGTATGAAAATTTGCATTATAAAAAATTGATAAAAATTATGAGTATTTTTCCCCTATAAAATACCTCACAACAGTACTAAAAATATGTAGAAAACAACTAAAACTATGTAGAATTTCTGACTAAAAAATGATAAATCATTGTATAATCTACGGACAGGAGAGCTCTTAAATGGCAAAATCTGTAGGAAAGGACTGACATTTCTGACAACATAAAATTAATTTGTATTAATATTAAAAAAATCCATAAAGTTAAATATATATACACTTGCAAAAATATATGCATCATATACAACAAAACACTAAAATCCATGAGTAAAGGGATGTTATAAATCATTAAGAAATAGACCAATACTCCAAGAAGAAAAATAGGATAGGAACAGACAATTCAAAACTGAAAATACAAATGGCCAATAAGCATATGAAAAATTATCAACCCCACTGGCAATCAAAGAAATTCAAACTTTTAAAGCAAGAATTTTTCACCTATTGATAGGCAAGGATGAAAAATTATTAAGTCAAATTTGTTCATGATAAAAAAAAAGGCTAAGCATAAGATTAAAAAGTATAAAGTATGCTGCTGACATTTGTTTTAAATACAATTAATTTTTTTCTTAATGTCCTACTACCAGTACTTTATTATTTTTTTAATACATCTTTATTGGAGTATAACTGCTTCACAATGCTGTGCTACTTTCTATTGTACAACAAAGTGAATCAGCCATCTGCATACATATGTCCCCATATCCCCTCCCTCTTGAGCCTCCCTCCAACCTTCCCTATCCCACCCCTCTAGGTGGTCACAAAGCACCGAGTTGATCTCCCTGTGCTATGCAGCTGCTTCCCACTATCTATTTTACATTTGGTAGTGTATATATGTCCATGCCACTCTCTCACTTCGTCCCAGTTTACCCTTCTCCCTCCCCATGTCCTCAAGTCCATTCTCTATGTCTACGTCTTTATTCCCGCCCTGCCACTAGGTTCATTGTAGCACTATTTACTTAGCCAGGACATGGAAGCAACGTAAATGTCCATCAACAGATAAATGGATAAAGAAGATGTGGCACATATATACAACGGAATATTATTCACCCATAAAAAGAAATGAAACTGAGTTATTTGTAGTGAGTTGGATGGACTCAGAGTCTATCATACAGAGTGAAGTAAGTCAGAAAGAGAAAAACAAATATTGTATGCTAACGCATATACACTGAATACAATTTTTAATATAGTATTCATCTATTTCTATTTTATTAAATATATTTAATAAGGAATAAAGCGGAATTTAAATGCTGCCTTCTGGGCATTTCCTATAATACTTAGGATTTTTTCCTCCACTGACTAATAATGAGTTATAATAATATATTTCTAAATAATGAGCCATCTTTGCATATCTGCAATGAATCTCAATTGTAGCAGTCTTCCTTTAATGTATAATGTAACATTAGTCTATTTTACTTATAATTTTTACTTGAATATTCTTAGATAAAATTGTTCTGTAAATTTATACTAAGATAGGAGGTTGCAAATGTATTTGTATACATGATCCCACTTTTTAAAAAAGTGTACAGGGGGCTTCCCTGGTGGCACAGTGGTTGAGAATCTGCCTGCCAATGCAGGGGACACAGGTTCGAGCCCTGGTCTGGGAATATCCCACATGCCACGGAGCAACTGGGCCCGTGGGCCACAATTACTGAGCCTGCACGTCTGGAGCCTGTGCTCTGCAACAAGAGAGGCCGCGATAGTGAGAGGCCTGCGCACTGAGATGAAGAGTGGCCCCCGCTTGCCACAACTAGAGAAAACCCTCGCACAGAAACGAAGACCCAACACAGCCATAAATAAATAAATAAATAGAACTCAATTATTCTATACCCCAAATGAAAACAAATCTATTAAAAAAAAAAAAGTGTACAAATATAACACAGACCATTATTTCCCAAGAACTGAAGACAGAAATATTAATCGCGGTTGCTCTGGATGAAATTAGGAGCAATTAATGTTTTTTCATTATACTTTGTTTCAAATTTTTATAAGCATGAATCATTTTAAAAACTACTTGCCAGGAAAGCTATCTTCATTTGAAATGGAAAAATAATTAGTTGTAAATGCCTGCACAAAGAAAGGAGACCCCTATATAACCTATCTGAGGCTCAAACAAACAGAAACAAGTCTTTGAATTAAACTGACATCATCTCTCACAGGTTATGCTACTCCTGTACCTAGGTCAATGTATATGGATAAAGAAAAAAAAACTAGATTTCCACCAACAGTTTGTGAGAATTTTAAAAAGGTTGAAAATTATGTTGTTAGTAATTTTAATCATATTCTTAGAAATAATTAAACACACTAAAAATTGTATTTCTTCTAAGACATTTAACAACAAAAAATGATTTTTTAAATTACATTTAAATCATTCCTTTAAAAAGCTCTTTTTCTGAATAACAGAGTTCTAATTCATTACATTTCTTGAAACTACTACAGGAATATTTTAGTGAGGAAGGGAGCTTTATTCCACTACATTTTTCAAGGCCAGAAAGAAAACATCAAAAGGAAATTAAAATCTTGAATGCCCAGGTTTCTCAATAATTTTCCTCCTGTTCCATAAATATCTTGTTCTCTTTAGATTGTGTCACTTTAACACTACTAAAATAACATGTATTATTTTGATATAATACAGTATTGCACTTGGCATTTCTAACCCAATAATTTGTCTACAGCCTACCCACTCTGTTTGAGCCACATTACAGTAAGTACATAAAGATCTTCAGGGGCTTCCCTGGTGGTGCAGTAGTTAAGAATCCGCCTGCCAATGCAGGGGACACGGGTTCAAGCCCTGGTCCAGGAAGAACTCACATGCCACGGAGCAACTAAGCCTGTGTGCCACAACTACTGAACCTGCGCTCTACAGCCCACGAGCCACAACTACTGAGCCCACGTGCCACAGCTACTGAAGCCCGCGCGCCTAGAGCCCATGCTCCGCAACAAGAGAAGCCACCGAAATGAGAAGCCCGCACACCACAGCTAAGAGCAGCCCCCACTCTTTGCAACTAGAGAAAGCCTGCGTGCAACAACGAAGACCCAATGCAGCCAAAAATAAATTAATTAAAAAAAAAAAAGATCTTCAAACACCAACGCCATTCTCTATCATTACCTCATACCGAAAAATAAACTCAGTCACACAGCAATTCACCTTAAGCTCCTTTTACAAAAGTGAATCAGAAAGAATGAATTTAGTTTATACATTAGAAGACTGTCATTTACCAAAGTGTTCTCCACTATAGTACACAAAACTTTTACTACGGCAGTTAACTAGTGCAATGCAAGATAAAACAGGCCATATTCATAAGTGGCCCCCCCTTCACCTCATTCATATAAGACTGTAACAATACAAGAATAATAGTCCCAGTATTGACAATTCAACTTCTGCTTTTCCCCATAATATATAATCCAAGGGGAAACTACAGTAAACAGAGTTAAATGTTCAAAGCACAGCCTAACACTGAACTGTCACCAATCTCCTACCTCTCCCTTTCTTCTTATGAAAAGGAGCATCCTCTGAAACAGTAGGAGCCATGACGTATTAAGTGCTTAGTATTAACTGCTTAGTGCTTTGCTAACCACTTTACATAGATTTCTAATTCTCACAACTCTATGACATAAGTTATATTACTAACTCTATTCTATAGATGAGGAAACAGCTAAGTCATAGAAGTGGACCATGAACTGAACTTGGTTTAAAATTTAAGCATGGGGCTTCCCTGGTGGCACAGTGATTAAGAGTCTGCCTGCCACTGCAGGGAACATGGGTTCAAGCCCTGGTCTGGGAAGATCCCACATGCCATGGAGCAACTAAGCCCATGCGCCACAACTACTGAGCCCAAGTGCCACAGCTACTTAAGCCCACGCGCCTAGAGCCCATGCTCCACAACAAGAGAAGCCACCGCAATGAGAAACCCGCGCACCGCAACGAAGAGCAGCCCCCGCTCGCCACAACTAGAGAAAGCCCACGCGCAGCAACGAAAACCCAACACAGCCAAAAATAAATAAATTAAATAAATTTTTAAAATAAAAAAAATAAAATTCAAGCATGTCCTGAACCATTATTTTACACTGACTCTCAAGTAGACTTTTTTAAAAAAAAGGATGTGGAGGGGATGGGCAAAATTCTGCACACAGATCTAAGGAATCAAATAAAAGTGATTTATTAAGATTTAAAAATTCAATTTATCAGAAAAACCTGAAGTAACTAAACTGACACTAATATCTTAGTCCTTGGTACCCCTTAAGAATCTGGTGTAGATTTTGTAGGTATTAGTATTCAGATAACTTTCAAGGTATATTCTAGTGTTGGTACAGGTTCAGACAAATTTCCTTCACGTTCCTGAAGGCTGTACAGTAACAACGCCACATCAAAACAAGGACCCTGAAAGTACTACAAGATGCTCTTAATTCACAATAAAAAATAAAGCTCAACATTGTTCTCTGTTAACTCAGAGATTATGAGGCTTTTTAATGAAGATAAATTAAGACAAGAGGTATACAATCACAAAATGAAATTATACTGAACTGTATTATCTAAAAATATATATAAACTGTTGTATACATTCGCCTTTTAAATTTTTAAGCAATGGAAAGTATTTTTAAACCCATTAAGTGGAGTATAACTTAAAAAATAAAAGTTAAATTATTGTGGCCTGTTTTATTTGCTGGAGGGGGGAAGAAAAGGGTGAAGGTTAGGGGAAAAAACTGAGAAAGCAAGCACGCCTACAGACATAGAGGAGAATAATAAAAGAGGTGAGGGAAAAAATCAACACATTCACAAAGCAACAGCGACAAGGGGGAAAAAATAAGTATAGTAAGGAAAATAGAGACAGACACAGATTCACCCACAAAGGTGGCATAATCTTCAGCTAAGTAAAATGTTATTACCACATGAACACTCCACGCTTTGAATATAACAATTTATTGTACTATTACATGAATGCAGATAAGCAGCTGTGAATAAAGGAACTGAATTTACATTCTTAATACCCATATTTAGATGTATAAGTACAAATCTTATTTGTAATAACTTAGCCTAAGTCTTTTTCTTAACCTACACAGTATACTAATACCAATCAAGCTAACTACATAATTTTTTTAAACAAAGGATTTTAACATTCCTCATCTTTCTATTCCCTATAAAAGGAACAAAAGCTTAAATAAGGAGAAAAGCTTAAATAAATTCTGAGCTACTTTACCTAAAACTTTATCAAATTGACAAGAACCTTAGTACTTCCCGTAGCAGAAAACTACACAACACTGGCATTTTTTAAAGCATAATACGAGATTATACTACAACTTTTCCCTTTCACTTCATCTATGGTAAAAGCTTTAGTGGGCAGAAGAAATTATTGGTCGGTCAAAAGTTCTAGTTATGACCACAGTATACAATGTCACCTCTCTTGATTTCCTCCTGATATTTAGTCTAGATCTAGCTCTTAGTGCAATACATAAATTAGAAAGTTAATAAAAACTGAGAAAGGGAAGCATTAGATCATCTGCATCAAAGGGGATTATTTTGTTTAATTTGACATTTTTAAACTTCCTCAATAAAACAAAGACAGAATACAAAAAACAACTTCAAACACATTCTAAGTTATAAAAAATAAACCACTTGTTATTTACTTCTGAGGAAATAATAATTAAAATCTAGTTATTTCTTGAGTTTTATTGTGGGAAATACTGTGTGCAGTACTTAACATGTTATTTCACTTAATACTTAGAACAACCCTATGGGGTATCATTAATTTAAAAGTTACACATCTGATGAGAAAACTGAGACTCAAAAAGGTTAATAACTTTCTAAGGTCAAAATATTCTGAAGTGACAAAACAGATTCAAATCCAAATAATCTGACACCAACTGCCACTCTTAACCAAAAGCATACACTCTTCTTCAGAAACTAAGAATGTCCAATTTGTGATTAGAAGATATATATGTGGCGGGGTGGGGGGGAGAGAGAGAGAGAGAGAGAGAGAAGAGAGAGAGAGAGAGAGAGAGAAGAGAGAGAGAGAGAGATGATTAACACTCTTGAGTCCCAGTACAAGGCAATCCCATTAACTTCTGTAGTTCTATAAATTTTGCATTAGTGCCTATTGTTTGATTGAATATTCTGAGCTATCAGACATTAACTGGAAGAGCTTTCTCATTCAAAAAATATATTTTTATAAATTATAGAATATTCTTAAGCCTAATTGATTTTTCTAAAATTTTTATATAATCAACACACCCACTATTTGTAAAGTCCATTATTTCAGTTTCTTTTTCTGTACCTTTGTTGTGTTCCACCTTTCAAGTTGTCACCAACCTCCCTCTAGACCTCTTCCTCTTATTCTGCTAACTCTTACCAGGATTAGACTATTGCAACGGTTTGAGTGTTGAACACTTAGGTAGTACTCAAGAAAAGCATCTGATGTTAGTAATTAACACTGGACGTTAAAGTAGCTTAGTTATATTAACAGTTGTGATCTGATTAAACACCCTGAGGAAAGTTCTGAGGAAGAAAAAAATGCCACCTCAAATAATCTCAGGAAAAGAAATCAAGAACAAATTCTAAAGTACAATATTATGACTTGGAGAAACATTAGATAACACATAATATCATAGTATCTTAAAATCAGACCATTATTTCCCAAAATCTATGTAATAACTGAGGTGAAATTTTATTTCAGACTTAACTCTTCCATTAAAACTGTACAACTTCAGTTTTATAACTTCCAAGCCTCAAATGATCGTGAATCCAAGAGCCATTCTCCATACATGTCCTGTTGTCACACAACTCTGGCCTGAAAATAAAAGATGTCACAATACAAAGAATCACAGACTCGCTCACCTGCCAAACCACAACCAGGCTAAAGATAGCTCCAGGGTTCCAAGAGCAAAACCAATTCAGGTTTAAATGGAGTAACATTCAAGGACTCTCCAATAATGCAGGGCTAAGGTCAAAAGCAAAACAGGATTCACCTTAGGAATTTCACAGCTGCATCAGAATTAAAAGGTCCCTCAGGAAATTGGAGAAAACAGTGCAGTAATCTAACAATGGTGAATTATTCCAGTTGATTGTGTATGAGCCTCTGGCATTAACTGAAAGATCATTAAACCAGTTGCAGAATTATTTTATTGAACTTTTCTGGTACATATTATTTCTGAATATACAATGGAATTATAGATGGGTGAAATGATCTAACAATGCTCTAAGAGTGACATTGAGAGGTATTTTAGGTAAGAGATCGTGGTAGCAGCTGCCCTCCTAGAAAATGTACCCCCCAAATTTCCAACTTTTTGATATTCATGACTAAATTTTTACTCTTACTTGCAAACTTCGAGACAACATTAAAGGTCATACAAACACGAAACACTCAACAAAGCACCACAAAAATCTGCATTACTGTACTATTATAAACAAAGCTTTAGGTTTATCTAGTTCAGGAATACAAATGAAATCATAAAAAGTAAGTAGTAAGAAACACAAAATAAAATCCAAGTTGTTCTTGCATTTATGATTTGTTACATGAAAATAACATCAATCTAATCAGATTCTTCTCTGTAGGAAAAATTAAAACAGAATTACATTCTAACTAAATGCTTAATGTTCACCTTTTTTTTTTGTCTAACTTTTGTGTGAGTGTTTTGTGATCCCAAACAAAACATTCAACCGCAGTGTACTATTTTAAAAATGCTAATGGACAGAGATAATAACCAATCCTTGAAGGGTAATTAATGACATAGTTTAAATTTATCAAAGACCATTTTTGTCTTAGTAATTTTTCAATTTTACTTTCATTTTGCTGGAAGGAATATTCAACATTCTTTTATTTGACAGATATTTAGTGAGGACTAAGCGTTAAGCTCTGTTCCAGGCACTGGGAATACAATGGTAAGGCGCACATTCAGGAGTTTACACGACTATGTGGTATACGGGGGTAGGGACCAAGTATTACTTTTACCAAGGTAATGGAATTCAGCTATGTCTTTCAGTAAAATCTGGTAGACCTCTTAAGGAGATATAAAGAGTCTTTTCATAAAAACAAAACAAAAGACAAATTCACTTTTTTTTTTTTTTGCTCCTCTGTTCTCTTTTTTTTTTTTTTTTTTTTTCCACTTCTCACTGTGAATTAGCTTGGAGCAAATAGAGACAGTAGAAATGGGCTGACTCTTCAGTTGTAAGAAGAAGCTCATTTTAGAGCTGCCATCTCATCCAAACTGGTAGTTTTACCTGGAGTTATAAAGCAAATGCAAGTAATTACCTTTTAATTACATTCTCCAACCTTTTATTCCTCTTAATTTTTCACCTTTTAATTACATAATTTGTTTTATTCTGACAAAAGACCTCAAAGCTTCAGCTGAGTGATGGCCAAACTGGCACCAGTTAGCTCTGATAGTGAATTTTCTGAGGGCAGGTTTCAGGTCAGACACAACTGCAGCACCAGAACTTAGCATGTGCCTACCACAGAGTAGGGGTATTTATGTTTGGTGAACAAAGTGATCCACAAAACTTAATCTCCAGCAGTACAAGTTACAACCAAAGCCTTATAAAAATTGTATTAAACAATTAGAGTTAAGAACTTATTAATTTATTTCTTAAGAATCTACCAGGATTTTAACAATTTACCAGGGTTGATTAAAAATAAAGTATTTCTTTTCCGACAAATATTTCACACTATGTATACACAAATGACTACTAACCCTCAAATAAGTAACCTTTTTCAAAATATTTTTTGGAACTGCCCTTTCAAATATTCTCTGGAATCAATTTACCAACCACACAAGAAACTATCCTTATTATTACTCGGCAAGACATGCTCTCAGTCTATTTTTTTTCCTTTCCCTTCTTTTAGTCTAGTCCCTGCCTCCCTGTAACTGCACCAATGGCCAGGGGACACCCTCTTTCTCCTGGGATCCACTGAGAAGCTAGTGAGCAATAAAGCTAGATGGAGCCTAGAACCTGAATTCATATTAGTGCAAGACATATAGAGAACAAAACTGATGTATTAACCACTAATATTTGTATAATGACTGACAGTTTACGAAGAATTTTACTCTCTATCATTTTATTTGATCTTCATAACAATGTGAGAGTAGCTAGGAAGGTGCTATTATTATCCCAACTTCACAAAGAAGGAAACTAAGGCTCAGAAAGTTCAAACAACTTCCCCAATGTCACATCATAAAATAAGTGGTGAAGTTAAGACTCACCCTTAGAATGCCTAACATATAGGTCATATTTGTGTAGCCTCACTATTGTGGTAGTTGATAGACAAAGTATGCAGCACCATGACTTCAACCTATTACTCAAGTTTTAACCATTTTTTATCATGATAAAACAGAGCTGTCCACTTGCTTTAATTCAAAGTTCCCTCTCCTCACAAATATATAAGGCATTGTAATATGAAAATTAAACTTGACTCAGAAATAGAAAGTCAATGTTAGAGTTCCATCAATTGAGGGAGCACTTGATGGTCTGTGAAACTGCAAAATTTCAAAACACAATTTGAAAAACCATACCCTGAGAACCTCACTCAGGAATGCCATAAAGTCACTTAGCTTTGCCACCAAATGGCTAATTAGTGAGTAGCCAGCATTGGAAACTCTTAACCATGATAGAACCTGTTTTCTTCCTCTTCCAGAAGCTCATGCTCCCTCCTTTTCCATTATTACTCAGCTAACAGAGCTTACTTGATCCACCTAAAACGATCTACTTCAAACATCCTCTCATACCCTTTTTTTCTCTCTTTACTCTAGACAATACTCTTTATTCCACAGTTAAACTAGAAATGACACTAAACATAAGCATGAGCACATCTAACAACGTGATTAAATTAAGAGATAAAGCACCCTTTATAATCTGCAAATGTCTATACATGTGCTGGTAGTTACTACACACAGAAATGTAAACCCATACACTTTGCAGTGGCCTTATGATTCACAAACCAATGCCTTGTATCTTTAAAACTACAAACGTCTGTACTTTAATTCCATATTTCCTCAAATAAATAAAAGTAATTTTATAAACTTGTAGCAATTAAGGCAAAACTTTTAAACACAGTGGACTAGTTAAGAAACTTTTATCAATTTCTATGAAACGCTGGTCAACAAACTTTGGAACAAACCATGTGAACACTAGTATCTCCCTACCTAGGACTCCCAAGGATGGTTATGGACATCTAAAACCTCTATTTTAATATTCTGAAATCCCAAATGGAAGACCTACATTTATCTAATATAAAGTTGTAGAGTTTAACTAAAAAATCACACATTTGCTTTTGTTTGCAATTCTATCAACCAGCTAGCTAGTTGAAAATCAGAAGTGATGAAAGACGGTATATGCGTGCTAGAATAAAAAAATATAATGAAAATAAATACTAAATAAATATAGTTTATTTATAAGCTCTCTGAAAATCTGGAATCAATGGGGGAAGAATAAAACAAAGGCCCTTTAGAATTCTTGAGACATGGTTGGCAATATTCAACTTGGTTTGTCAAAAGTTGTTGTATGTAGAGTGGCAAGCCAGCCTCATTCTAGACAGTAATGTCCTTCTACTTCCCTTATAAAATCTCTTTCTCACCTCTTAACATCCTTTGACTTTTACTTTTTTTTTTTTAAACTATTTGTTTATTTATTTATTTATGGCTGTGTTGGGTCTTCGTTTCTGTGCGAGGGCTTTCTCCAGTTGCGGCAAGCGGGGGCCACTCTTCATCGCGGTGCGCGGGCCTCTCACTATCGCGGCCTCTCTTGTTGCGGAGCACAGGCTCCAGACGCGCAGGCTCAGTAGTTGTGGCTCACGGGCCCAGCTGCTCCGCGGCACGTGGGATCTTCCCAGACCAGGGCTCGAACCCGTGTCCCCTGCATTGGCAGGCAGACTCTCAACCACTGCGCCACCAGGGAAGCCCCTTAACATCCTTTGAATAGCAATGGGCCTATGCTTCTTGTTCTGGTTAGTAGCCTTTATAATGTCATTAATTAATAATTAAAGAAATAGCTCATGTCATTTAAGGAGTAACCCACCCCAAGAGTATTTCTCTTAACTAATGTATTAATCAACAAAATCAAGTCATAATTTTTTCTTAAGCACTTACTATGGGCAAGAGTGTGTGCGTGTGTGTCTTTAAAAAGAGCTCTGAAAGTCCAAAGACTCTCCCTTAATGCGCAACTCATCACATCTCAGGATTTCCCAAAGCGAAATACAAGAAACTCTGTAAGTATCTGTATTTGTCAGGGTTATCCAGAGAAACAGAACCAATAGGAAATTTTTTTAAGGAGATTTATTATGAGGGACTGGCTCACAAGATTATGGAAGCTGAGAAGTCCCACCATCTGCTGTCTGCAAGCTGGAGAGCCAGGAAAGCCAGTGGTGTAATTCAATCCAAAGGCCTGAGAATCAGGGGAGCTGATGGTATAAATCCCAGTCCAAGGGCAGGAGAAGATGAAATGAAATGTCCCAGCTCAAACAGTGATGCAGAAAAAAGGGGCAAATTCCTTCTTCCTGTTGTTCTACTCAGGCCCTCAACAGATTGGATGGTGCCCACCCACACTGGGGAGAGCAATCTACTTTAACAAGTCCACCAATTCAAATCCTAATCTTATCCTCAACCAGCGGCACCATCACGGCGGTACCCAGAAATAATGTTTAATGTGGCACCCCAAGGCCAATCAAGTTGACACATAAAATTAACCATCACAGTCTCTATGCAATTTGACACAAATTCTAACACATTCTTTGACAGCAAATCACCTATCAAAAGCTATAAGAAGTCCTTTTTTAACTTCCTTTAGGCAAATCTTCCAAATTTATTTGAACCACAAAATTTTACTCCCTTAATTATTAATCTGGGACCTCTAAAAGTGCAGCAGTTTATGCCTTACTCATCTGTATCATATTTGTTAATCACAAAATCAAGAATTAGTGTTAATATATTAAAAAATCAATAAATCTGGATGGAAATAACTTAGCACAACTACAAACAATTTTTATGTAACTATTACTAATGCTCCACATTTACACACAACCCACACAACTACTAAGTTTAAATAAGTACGATTTTTATTCACTATTTTTAAAAGCACAAGTGTCAACAGGCTGGAAACTGGTTTTTATGCACAGACAACCTCTAGAGTATGCCACAGCAGTGGTGCAAATTCAGCGTATTTTCCTACACCTTCTATACCTTTAGTTCTCTGTAATAATACATACTCAGAAATAATAACCCCAGTAGCTTTTTAAAGTGTGTGTAATGAAAATTCACTAAAATAAATATTTCATTATATTTGAATGTTGTGAAAATTCAGATTAATTGAAACAAATTCTCAGGTAAACATCCTATACCTTAAGTCTGATATATGGAAGTTCACTCCTATCTAAAAAAAGAGTGGGTGGGGCTTCCCTGGTGGCGCAGTGGTTAAGAATCCGCCTGCCAATGCAAGGGGACACGGGTTCAAGCCCTGGTCCGGGAAGATCCCACATGCCACGGAGCAACTAAGCCCGTGCGCCACAACTGCTGAGCCTGCGCTCTAGAGCCCGCGAGCCACAACTACTGAGCCCATGTGCCAGAACTACTGAGCCTGCACCCTAGAGCCCGTGCTCCGCAACAGAAGCCACCACAATGAGAAGCCTGCGCACCACAACAAAGAGTAGCCCCCGCTCTCCACAACTAGAGAAAGCCTGCACAGAGCAACAAAGACCCAATGCAGCCAAAAATAAATAAATAAAAGAAAAATAAATTAAAATAAATTAATTAATTAAATAAAATCTCTCAAGAGAGCCGAAAACTACTCATAGAGAGCAAAATGGTCAGAGTTCTATACTGAGAGTCAAGAGATGGGATTCTAGTTTTACCTTTGCTACTAATAATTGTTTGGCCTTGGACAAGTCTCTGGGCTTCAGTTTTCTCATCTATAAAATGACTACTCACAACCATAGATAAGATCCAAGTACCATTTAATGTGGGCCTTACTTTGGAGAGGTAATCCAGTGTAGTGGTTAACGATAAACTCAGCAGAGACTGCCCAGGTTGGAACCCTGGCTCTTCCACTTAAAAGCTACGCACAGCACACACACACACACACACACACACATAGCACTAAAGCACATCTAACTACTATCATTGACTTACTGTTTAAAATATTTCACTGAAAGATGAAAATTATTTTAAAATACAGAAGCTTCAGGGAGTTCCCTGGTGGCCTAGTGGTTAGGATTCCGCAGCTTTCACTGCCGTGGCCCAGGTTCAATCCCTGGTCAGGGAATTGACATCCCACAAGCCGCGTGGCACAGCCAAAAAATAAAATAAAAAATAAAATACAGAAGCTTAGAAAGTTCAGCCTTTCCAAATCAAGACTCTCATTTTACTAGCAGGCACTGAGTTCATGTGAAAGCATTACAACTCTTCAAAGGCTGCTAATCTAAGCCAAATTTAACCAAAAGATTATCTCGTAAAATAGTGTACATTAGCAACACCACTGAAAATTTATTATAAGGCTAATTATTCCCAACAAAATATCACACTAAAGGTAAAAATAGAACTTCTGCTACTTGTCTTTTTTTTTTTTAACCTAATACTGCTAATGACAACAGAGCTTATGATATACCATAATCTCTGTGAATAAAATTAACTACAGGAATGAAAAAAAAAATCTGTGGAATTCAGAAATATAAAGTGAACTACAAACGACTAGAAATAAGTAGTTCATGAGTTAAAACTCAACCAATAAGTATTTACCAGGCCCATCCTACACCAGGCTGTGTGCAGATTATTAAGTACAAATACCAAAGTATGAAGTTCCTCAGAGTTAGTAAGGCTGGAAAGGCAAGTCCTTTATTATCACATTTTCACACAACAAAAGCCACTCATCTACAAACATTTTTATTTCCTCGTTAGCCCAAGTAGGAATACTTCCCATTGCCCATTAAAATTGTTTGCTATCCTTAGTTCAGCCCACAAAGACGCCCAAACTAGTCCCTGACAGCTGACATTGGAATCTTCACAGGACTTAAAGTGAGTATAGCTTCTAAGATATTTCCTCAAATCCACAAGCTTCAGAATTTATCTTCAATGACCCCCACACTAGCATATACCACAACACATAACTGTGTTAACTTAGGTCAAGTACCTAGTTACATCAATTTCGTTCTTCCCCTTAAAGTACTGCTAGTAAAGGCAAACTCTACTTCTTCAAAAAGTCTGCTTTTTGCAATGGTCATCAAGCACTAGAAAAGGGAAATTGATTGGCTAGTCATAGTTGCCCTACTTCCATTTCAGGACCAAGGGAAAAAACTGTTCCACTGGGAGTACCAAGGAAGTCTTAAGCAAATCAAGAGGACAGATGCTAAACTCAACTTTCTGATTCCTACGATTTCAGCGAAAGGTGACAGGGTGTGGGAGAGGGAGGTGATGTAACTGGGCTATCTAAGTATCCCCCTGAGAAAAAGAGGTCCTCTTCACGAAACAGTCAAGGTAGGGGGTGGGAAACAAACCGCTCTGGCCGAGTGACAAACCCAGGATGCTGACCGAGCTTGGAGGTGGAGGGCCCTGGAGGCCAGGGGCCCGCGAAGAGAGAGACCTCGGGCAAACCGGGGGGGAACAGGAACCAGCAGCAACGCAGAGAGACCGACGCTGCCACAGACCAGCGTGTAAGGAGACGCCACGAAGGGAGCGGCCAGTTAGGAGGCAGCGACGGCAGGAGGGAGACCAGTGCCAGGGGCGACGGGCAAGTGGCAACTGCGAAAGAGGCACAGGCAGCCGGAGGTGGCGGGACTGTTGAGTCAGCACTGCTCCTCTTCAGGGGGGAACTTGTAGGGTCCCTGCTCTGCTCGGGCCCCGGGGCCCGCTACCAAGGGTCGGGCCCGCAGGCGGCGGAAATAATGTTATCCGACCGGCCGGCGCCGGCCCCTTCCCCATTTCACAGGTAAACACTGGCCGCCGTCGCCGCTTACCTCTGTTAACATTATTACACCCCGGGGAAGTGAGCTCCTCCCTAGCCTCGCCGCATGGCAACAGCCGAAGCAGCAGCGAAAACCGCCTGAGCCGCCGCCAACGGCGGCAACAGCGCCTTCAGTCCTCTCCCGGGCGGCGGCTTTACTCGGCTTCGTTGGCTTCCCCCCGGCCCGGCTGCTCGCGACGGACGCGCCGCCATCTTGGAAGAGCGACGTCCGCGTCTCCCCGCGACGTGCGCTCCCATTGGCGGGCGCAGGGGCAGCCGGCGTCTCGTGACCGTCGCCATAGCGCCGGCGCGAGGGGAAGTGGAGGCGGGTGGCCGGAGACCCAATCGGCGCCAGCTGCAAGGGCCCTGGGGCAGGGCGCAGAGGCCGACTTGGGACCGCTGGGAGGGCAAAGAGACCCCAGCGCGGGGCCAGCCCGGGAGTTGGTGCGCGCGTCCGCGCCGGCCGCTGACCCTCCGCCGCACGCCGGGGTGGGTCGGCCCTGGGGTGCAGCGAGACCGGCAGAGGCCGAGGCTTCGACCGATGGCGTTGCGGACCTCGCGCGTCTCGGGGACAAGGCGGCAGATGTCCAGTAGAAAAACTTCCTTCTCGCATATCTCCGGCCCCGCGGCGACCCAAGAGCAGGAGGGGGTTGTTCGGCTTTCTCCACTGTCTGGGGCTTAAATGTGATCTGAAAGTGCTCCCTGCTCAGTCCCTCTTTCCTTCTAAACTTTGACAGAAACTTTCCTTTGTCCTTACCAGTCCTCAGCGAGTTCTCTACTGGGGTGCCTGACAGGCAGTAGAAGTGATACAGGCATATCAGCTTTACCCCGGTCGTGGCAGACTGTCGCTGATTCGGTGTTTGGCCAGCACCCGTATAACAATGAGGACTTGGTTTTGCTCTTCGTAAGAGACTTCTAAAAAATGTAAAGCCAATTTTACTTTTTAACTGCGGGCTGTACAACTTCACTGGCTTCTTGATACAGTGTGTGCGTGTGTGTTGTGTGTGTGTGTGTGTGTATCATGGTGAGCAAATTTCAGCACGTGTCATTGTCAATAGTCCTAACTTAAACGGGACTGAACTCTGGAACGCAGGGTGCATAGAAGCCCCTGTTACTGACACCGTTCTGAACCTGCCACTAGGCGAGTTAGTGTGTGAAACTGAAGGCAGTCACTTCTACCTGAATTGTAATGAAAGTAATTTACCTGAACCTGTTGTCAAAGTGAATTACCCTGTTGTATGTTAGAAACCAGTTTCCATGGAAATTGACAAGTAAATTTTCAAATTTGACACGCAGAATCCTTCCACCTCTTTTAAGGGGATACAGAGGCATTTAGGAAAGAAGTTCCTTCCCCTTAACCGGGACTCCCCCCCTTCCCCTTCCTTAACAATAGTACTATTGTGTAAAATGAAATTTACCTAATACATTACTCTTAAATTCTCAAAACATTAAGTAAAGGCATTAGAAACTTTGTGTTACCTCTGTTGTGTCCTCATCAAGGAAAGAGAATGATTCATTTAGGTAGCCAGGTAGAAATTCAAGATAAATCCTGATTTTACTCAATTCAACTAAGTGAGGCAAAGTAATTTTGCTGTTGTTTTAATCTACATCTAATACATAATTTTCATATTACTGGGCCAGCAAAATTCTGACCTCTGCAACAGAATAAAATGTGTTACAGGGATTGACAGAATAGCCATGAATAGAAAATAAGATTGGAAAATACTCTCTGGCCTAAGATATTAAGGAAATGAAGAGATACTAGAGACAACAAGGAACCTGGAAAAAGATAACTGTTCCAACCTATAAATAAGAAAACAGAGGAGGCTCATTAATATTTAAGATACCAACTAGTAAATTAAAACTGTAATTTAGGTATCTGGCCTGAGTATTTAATTTTCTTTTCACATGTTTTTCCCATTCCAGAAGGAAGGCATTTTCACTTATTTTAAAGGTGATAAATTAAGTGTAGGCACAACTTGAGGTTTGTACCAACCTGTAATATGACATGGCTATGCTTTTAACTTTTAGAAGTTTGTCCGTAGACCTAGGAACAAGCCAAAATCATTAGCTCCAAGTTTTCTCAAGCAGAGTTCTTTCTGTGACCTAAAAAACCTTATGTTATCTAGCGTCCCCAGTCCCACCCCACATCCACCTCTCTGACCTCATTTCTGCTAAGCACTGCTCCTATAACAGCAAGGCATCCTCTAGCCCTGGGGCCTTTGCACTGACTATTTATCTGGAAGGATCTTTCCACCAGGTACCCGCATGGCTAGATCTCTCACTTCTGTTCCATCTTTGCTCAAATACCACCTTTTTCAAGGAAGTCTATTCTGACCATCCTTTTAAAATGTTGCCCCTCCCCCAGTGTCCTCCTAAAAGACTCCAAAAGGAAAAGGCCTAATTAAAAATGAAAACAAAATCCTTGGTGTTGAAAGAATGTTTTTTTTTTCAACTGACCATTGTGTGTTCTTATCTTGCAATTAATGGGAGAATTACTTTTACTGTCACTAGAATGCCAGAGAGAAGTTTATGACAGAATAGTAAACTGAGCCTTTCCCTTAAGCTTATATCACTGCTGATATTTTCAATGGTGATAATGGGATGGGGAGATAATAAAGATAAAATATGTTTAGAAGAAAAGCTTTCTTATGTGTATATACCTTGGCATGAGTCAAAGTTAATTTGCTAGCAAGGGAAGCAACAAAGTAAATAAGGTATGTCGTTTCAGAGATTTATGGAAGTTGGGAAAGAGAATGCTTATAGAAGCAGCTAGCTTCAAAAAAAAAAGTAAGCATCTAATTTGGCACAGATTGCAGTTTCATTCCACGTGGTCTTAAAAACATCCTATCAGTTGTTAACAGAGGAAACCTGGGACAGGCTGACCTGAGATGCCCCTTTCTTTGGCTATCAATCAGAAATTTGAAACAAAACAAAACTATCCATCTTAAGAAACACACGATAAGGATACATCTGTGGTTGTTATTGCAAAAGGTTTGATTCCTCAACAGCAGTGTCCAGTCTAATTAACACAGGAAAGGATGACAAAAAGAGGTCAGAGGCAAAAAGCAAGTGTGCGATGCTTTTAAACAGGCCACTGCCAGTGATTTCCAAACCTCCGAGCAACAATTCCTGATATCCAATTTGCCTAATTTTTTAATTTTAAAGCAAAGAAAAAAAATTCATCTACATATTCAGGTTGTCACATGTTGGCTATAATCCTTTTTGAGAAACTGGAAAAGTATAGCATCAATCTCCCAAGCAAATTGTATCTATCAAACAGTTGTCACATTTAATCTTTTGGTTTCTTAAGCCATTTTATTAACTCCAGTTTCTTCATAATGCAATGTCATCAGTGTCACCTACCACCTGTACTGAGCATTAAATAGTACCATACATTCATTAACAAGGTCCAATATCACAGCCAGTGAATCAGTATTAAAATAATGCATTGGCAACAGAGAAGACACATTCTAAGAACAGACAGCAGCAGGATATCCTGATTCTTTCTTATAGCTGTAGTATGACAGCAGTAAAGCAGAAATTTCAAGGCATTTAATTAAGAGTGTTCTGAAGTCTAGCTTCAAATAGCTCAGCAGGTGCTTTTTTCTTACACAGTATTTTTTGAGGAAATACTGAGGCAACTCAAGACTAAGAGAGAAGCAGTAATAAGATGAAGTTTTGCTAACAGCAGATGCAGCCATAAAATAATAATATTCACAAGTCCACAATGGTACCAAGATCTCAATCGAAAGGACCATATTACAAATATGTAGAGTCTGTAGTGTATTTCAGAGGTTTTACTAGATCACTGAGAGCCCCAGTCAATAGTTTTTAAAACAAATATTTTTACACCCTAAAAATTAGCACTTTTCAAACAGTTAATTCTCAATTTTGAATACTATTTTTCAATATATGGGCCAGGTGCTGTGGGAGGCATTTCACATATATTGAACAATTGAAAAAAACCATCACAGTAGATCTTATTACCCTCCAGGCCGTGAGTTTAGTAACATTCCCCGGATCACCTATGAAGGATACATGCTATCAACAAGATCTTGATGTTGACCTCAGTTACCTCCTCCTCTTTGAGTATAGATCTACATAAATTATTTCAAATTATTTTGCATAGGTGACTTGTCTCTTCTCCATTTTTTATTGATTCAATCATTTCTTTATATGTGTATGTACTCATAGATATTTATTTTATACTTTGGGTTAAATCCAATACTATTTTATTTGGTTGCTCAAATTGCCTCAGCTTTGGCCACTGGGAGCTCTTTCAGTTGTCCTATGTCCTTTTAGTATAATCCCATCAATGTGGAGTGGTTTTTTGTTTGTTTTTGTTTTTGAGTACTTCCTTAATTTCTCATACTACAAGATACTTCAGGCTCGTCATACTTCTGTCCTAGAATCATCCATTTCTCTAAGGAACTTTGGTTCCTTTACTGGAGAATGGTATTAGAAACCAAGATCTGTTCTTGGTTTCTAGAAACTAGAAACTAGGAACGCATCTAAAAACTAGATGTGTTCTTTGCTACTGCTGGTGTCCTTTCTTTTCAGCCCTTGCAGTTGAGAAAGCAAGGAAATATATGCATGTACACTAATCTATATATATACACCTATCTATATATACTTCTGTATGGAACCATCTGTACCTATATTAAACTAAACACAAATTCATAGTGATGTCTACAGCTCTAACCCATTACCAGAAGGATCATTCTAGCCTCCTTCCGTGGCTTATCTGTAAATTTTCACTCCAACAGTGAGAAACCTGATTCCTACTATCAGCCATCCATTTACTTACTTGTTCAATTTCAGTATGCATGTATAGCTGTATCAGAATTGTTAGCCCATAACCCCTTGTGAAGTCAACTAGAGTACAGTGTCTAGGTGCAGTTTCTTTTATCTTTAGTCTTACAAACTTCAGTCATTTCCAAAGTTGCTTAGTTCAGCACCTTTCCTCCCACCCTCTTCAGTGAGGTCATTTCTTATATTGGTAATATAGTTAGATTCTCTTGTTGCAGTCTACTTTCTTTCTTGAGATTCCCCCAACCTCCTAAATAATTTGAATTTTTAAATTTGCATACCTTAAGTTTCACTCTTTGTGCTGATTTCTGACAAACGCATAGTGTCACATCATACAGAATAGTTTCACAGCCCTAAAACATAAAGAGAAACTCATAGTGAAATTACTTTTACATTTTTATGTACAGACCCAAACAACTAATGATTTTATAGAAGAAACCTCACTCGGATATAGAGATATCATAAATATATATAAATCTATATTATATACATATATAATATTAGATATATTAGATATATAATCCTCTGTAATACCTGATATTAAATTCTTACCATGTGCCAGGCTCTGTTCTAAGTGCTTCACAACAACCCGAGAATATAGGAACTGTTATTATTCCCATTTTACAAATGAAGAAATTGGGCCCCAGAGAGTTAAGTTTTTTGTCCTAGTTGCACAACTAGTAGTAGAAACAATATTTAATGAAAAAATTCATATATACATACATGTATGTATATATATACACTGTATAGTTATATAATTCAGAATTATATGTGTGTATATATTGTATTTTCAAGTATATTAAATCAGTTAACTTTAAAAACTAAAATTTTTCAATGATCCTGTCCCCAGTTTCTTCTGTGAATCATAAGAATAGTGATTGGCCTTTGACCTCCTGTTTCTGCCTTCAGCCAAAGGAGGAAATGAGAAGAGGAATCAGTACTCACAGACAGAACCTAGTATGTCCACTTATTTAAGGCTTACCTCAGCTAGTTCCATTTTTACAGAGTAAGGGTGAAATCAAAGACTGCTATTATATTGCTTCCTACTTTACTAGCTTAACAGCTAAGGTAAAAAAAAAAAGATTGCTCTGAGTCACCAGTGTTTTTAAATGGTTACATATTACGTTAATTGGCATAAAGTTAATGAGAACTGCCTTCACCCTTGCATATATGGTAATCTTTCTGTTTTCAATAAAAATTTTAAATTTAAAAATAACTGTAATAGGGACTTCCCTGGAGGTCCAGTGGTTAAGACTTCGACTTCCAATGCAGGGGGTGCGGGTTCAATTCCTGGTTGGGGAGCTAAGATCCCACGTGCCTCACAGCCAAAAAAACAAAACATAAAACAGAAGCAATATTGTAACAAATTCAATAAGGACTTTAAAAATGGTCTACATCAAAAAAGAACTTTAAAAAATTAAAATAAATTTAAAAAAACAAAAATAACTGTAATAGATGTACGTACAATTGAATGGAAGAGTTATTAGACACATGCCCCATAATATTGGCCATGGAATGAGAAGAGTGGAAGCCTGAGAAGATTTGCATTGTGGTCCTGTCTTTGCTATTAAATAGGATTAAACCTTGAAAGTGAAAATTCATCATTTTTTGAGCTTCACTGTCTTTTTCTGTAAAGTTAAGAGCTCGAAACATATAATTAGATTAACACTAATATACTGTGTACATGAATACAGTCAGTTGTTTGAAGCATTGGGCAATGCACTGCGGCTCAAGATCAAATGCTCTCTAAGGTTTCTTTCAATTTTAAAACTGTGGTACTTATGATAGCAAGTTTTCCTATCACTTTCCTTCAACAAGCATATTCATCATCACCTTTTTCAAAAACCTTACTACCAAGCAGAGGCTGCTGTGAACTGTTTGGCGTGTAGTAATGAACTCCTTGAATTACCACCTTTCCACTTAAAATGAGACACCTCCTACCTTATAACGGCCATGTCTGCAAATATCCATGAACAGAGAAATCAGCAGAAATGTCAAGAAGAGTTCTGGTGTATAAAAAACAAAGCAAATAATCAAATAAAAAGCATCTAAAATCACACTATTCTTGAAATCTATAGGACATTCACCTAATTTGGATAGATAGGATTTATCTTGTTCACTTAATCAGCAAAATGCTGAGGGTTTCACATTTTATCTTTAAAAATAGATGTCCTTTTTGGGTTTTCCTGTTGCTGGGGAAGTGTACTTTCTGTTGCTAACTGAGAGCTAACTGTTCTGCTTTGAATGGAAGATGTTTGTTTTTATCAGTAGGAGTGGCAGAAGGATGAATGAAGGAATCCCCTTTCTTTTTAACTTGTTTCTGTAAGTGAAATGTCTGCCTTCTGGGTAAAAGCATATGATTGGCTATTTACCAGAGTATCCTTTAATAGAATCATGGAATTTGCTCATTTGTTTACACATTACCTTATTCACTAAACCTTAAATGAGCTAACTATTCAATTTTTAAAGATCACAGGGTTATGGAATTCTTATTGAAACATCTGTTATCACTCAATCTCTAATGGTTAGAAGGTACAAAGAGATTATCATCTTCGCATTTTTGTCTGATATAATTTAGCCTCAAAGGGGGGAGGGGAATAAGAAATAGATGAGATCTGACTTTCCTTTCAAATCTTATGATCGTATAATTAAAATACAAGGCATCTTGCTCTTCATTTTTATGTATTACTGTTTGCACTGTTTAGGACAGGAAACTGAAAGGGGAAATATCACAGGCAAGCAAATTTGAACAAAATATTACTTTGGTATATTTACTTTCATGCTTAAAACTGCATTAAAAAAAAAAAAAGCCATTCTGGCTATCCTCAGCTTAAGGTAAGAATTACAGAATTATTTTTTAAATGTAATTGTCTTAACTTGAAATTAAATTCTATATTATCACCATCTTAATTGTACTGTAGTACTCTGTGAAAAACTGTTGATTTCTTAAGCAAGGACTTTTGTTTGAAGCTGTGTCTCTCGGTAATTCATCAAGTTTATACTTTATGGTTATGCCAGAAATTTTGGTTACACTGAAACTCTATGCTGTGGAAAATGTAATTGAGTTTCCATCTTCCAAATTTCATTTTTTGTCTTTAGAAGTAAATTGTTAATCTATGAGCCACTGGCTTTTGGGAAAGAGGGGATATTTCATTATATCTCTCTAAATCATTCTGTGGCATGATGATGTTGCCTTGGCCTAGTCATTTCATCTTCCTCCTGGGCATTGAGGGAGATTACAAATCCTGCCTGTCTAGGTGGGGTCCAGTAACTAGCTCAATGGCATGTAGCAATCCTCCTCTCTTTCCACCTTCCAAGGTGACCTTGGATGCTACGCTAGATAATAGAGACTTGAGATGGAAGGAACCACACAGGAGAATCTGCCCACCAGATCCAAAAAAGAAAATCTTCGGACTTTGCCCAAGTGACACATTCTTTTATTATCTTGGGTTGTTGTTACGGTGTTAAAACCCTCTCTCACTCTACTTACTGGCAGTAGAAAGTGTCTAACCTGAGAAATCCTCCCCCTCCTCGCACCCTCCCCACCCCCTGCAAATGAGGGCACTGTTTTAAGTGATATTACTTAAGTAGATCCTCAGTAGTTCCACATTTTTTTAAGGAGAACCATTTTAAAAGTCACGCCTCGGTGTTACAGATTAGACAGACAAACACACACACACACACACACACACACACACAGGCACACAGAGACGGCTCCTAAAGATTCCTGGGAGAGGCGGATGGATTGAAGACCCTGTTCCATCCACTCTTCTCAGAAAAGAAAACCAGGGAAGTTAATGGAACAGAAAAAAGAGTGAGTAAGAGACAGGCATGAACCAGAATCAAGGACCCGTTGCTCTGAAAATCCTGAGAGCCTTCCCGGAGAGTTCTAATAGCCAGTGCCCAAGTATGTGGCCAAACTAGGAACTAAGGAGGGTTCAGACCAGACCAGTGTTTGACTCAGGAATTCTATCAAAGAATGACTTCCTGGTCACTTGGAAGGTTTTGCCCTGGGGATGTCTTACAGATACTCCTCACCTCTGACAGAGCCTCCCACACTGAACAGTTCACTTGGGAACAAGGGAACTAATGTTTTTAAACGCCTCCTCTGTGCCAGGTGCATTCTGTACCTTATCTTTAAACCTCATGGTAAGCAGTGTTGGCCCCATTTCTAAAATGAGGAAATTATGGCTCAGAAGGTTATTTAATTTGCCTAAGAGTCTTCTGCTAATAAACAGCAAATCGATTTCAACTTTCTGACTTGAAACTTAACTCTTTTTTTCCCATGATACCTCCCCCAAGCTCAGCCTCAGATCTAGGATACCCTCCGAATGGCTAATAAAAACCTGTCTCTTTTCCCAAGCATTTCCTGCTTTTTACAGTCCAGATCTCTTGAGGATCTCTTGGAATCAACTATCATTTACCTAATGATGACTTGTTTTTCCAGCTTACTCACTTTTTCCTCCTTCACATATAAGAAGAGACAAGGGTATGAGGCCAATAGCATTTTACCTGATTTCTTCTGTTAATTTGTCAAATCTAACCATAGTTCTTCTCTAATGTAAACACGCTTTACCTCTCCTGATTGTAAAATGCTAATCTCACATATTTATTGAATTTTTCTTATTGATTAGCATGCATTCCACATTCATTATTATCTTACGGAGCCCGCTCGAGGCCTCTTTATCAATAACAGCAATATGCTTTTCATATGTCTGCCCCAGGCCTGTTGACCTCTGCCTTATGCCATACCTGTACATAACCAAAGGGTATCTGGCCTGTTTCTTTCGTTCTGCCTTCCTTTCCAAGTGAGGTGCCAGACTTTAGCTGTGTCGGTTCTGTTCTCCTTCACTTTTTTTCCCTCAGAGGCTTATGGTTTTGTGTTTTTCCAGACGAATTACATCTCCCTCTCCTCACCTGCTTCTGACATTGACAACTCCATCATTAATCCACTCTTCCTCTTTCTCCTTAGGCTAATCCCTAGTCCCTAAAGTATCCTACATGACCATGGTCATAAGCTGCCTCTGAGCCCCATTAGAGCAGAAAGGGATGACCCTGTGATTTGTAAACACCAGAAAGAACAAACCACAAAGTATAGGCTGTAACTTCATCAGCAGGCCTATTTTGCTGCAGCACATCGACATTTATGAGAAGTTAAGTCCAGTTGGTTTGCAAAGTCTCCCATTTTTGACATCACAGACTACTAATGTAAATTTATTTTCGGTCATTTCTGGTGATTTTTCTCCTAAGCTCCAGATAATCTTTCCCTTATGCATTAGTCTCACTTGTTGTCCCTTTTCTTTTTAACCAATTCCTCAGAAACACGTTTGGTATTCTGTATTTCACATAATTGTATGGGTTTTTTTTTGCTTTGCTTATCTTTAGAAATAAAGACACTAAAATGTAAAACGTACACTGAGGAAACCAATAAGGTTTTACAACTGTGCAACGTTTAAAAGCAACAAGTCTATATGCAACATCAAAGACAAAATAATTACTAAATGACACAATTACTACCCAGTTTTGAACTTTATTTATTCAGTAATTATTCTCATTTATCCACTTCTTTTACTGATTAAAGCACATGAGGGTTTGAGTCGCCGGAAAGCCAACAAGTAGACACCTCTAGAGTCAATGCTAAATACATAAAAGTAAAGTAAAATATCGAAAGTGTTTCTCACTGTTATTTTCCTTTATTCCTATTTCTTGGCCAAAGCATACTCACTAAAAGACAGCAGTATATCTGAGATAAACAGCATTTTCCTAGTGTTCATTGTCACACTTTGTCTAGTATTTTAGAAAATTATTAGAGTGTGAAAGAGATTCTGATAGAGTTTATAATGTGAAGAAATAGAAGTCAGATTTTAATCACACACATCAGTGAAGGAGCAGAAAAGGCTTCCAGAGATTCTGCTTTTGCTTCCTTTTCTAACTAAAATATAAAGCTTATGGAAATTACGCTTTTGTAAATGTGATAAAATAACCTCTCAATCACTTGCACTAATAAAAAGAGAAAATGGATTTGAAAAATCCAAAATAGTGAATAATCTAAAACTTGTCAAACTATAAAGTAAAGCCATTGAAATTGGAGTGTATCTAATGCTGGATACCCACCTAGCTATATTTACTGAGTATATTGTTTTAGATAAATCTAGAGATTTAGAGATGCCATGGCAGAATCTTGATTTTACATGTTGGCTCTCTATTTTACGATAACTTCAAGTTATTATTTCTTAACTGCCATTTCTTCATAGTAATCATGCAAACCATCACTAGTGGTGTGCTGGAGCTGGTTCAGACTGACTCACGAACTAGGGGAATTGTTAAAATTCTTAGAATTTTACTAGTCAATTTTTAGATACGGTAATTATTAAAAATTAAAGTATATAAACATAATTAAATACATTATCTATAAAACAAACATAATAAATACTCAAAAATCTTCACTTCCTAATTATTTTACTACTTTTTATTATTATATATGTTTTGAGGTTATTTATGCTTAGAGTATGATGAAAATACTATAGAATAGTGTGCTAGTTCTCATTTCTTCCCAACTCTTTGTTTACTGATGTCCTATTAGTAGCTTAAAATCGGCTGTGGTAGGAGTATTTACACCATGGAAATTGGCAATTATTACAAATCAAGACGAATTATTGTTTTGTTGATTTTCTAGAGTTAAGGAAGTGATCGAGAACATGTTAATAATGCATATTAAACTTTAAAAGCGTCATGACTAGCTGTTACATTGTGAATAACACCAAAAAAAATTGAGGAACTATCCTTCCACTATTCAAAAATTATTATCCAATTCAGCAAAGAAGTTGTTCGCACCACTGACAAATGAGTGAAGTTCTGGCATTTTACTAGTTAATGAAAAAGAAAATATCAGCCAATATTCATGTTCGTCAAACACTTGTCAATTGCAACCACAGTTTAGCCAGGTTACAAGAACAGCAAAAATCAGCAAAAGCATCAAACGAGAATCAATTGGCTATATTCAAATAATAAAAATCTTGAACACTGTATCATTTTTAATAAGTTGTGTGCCACTCATTCTTTATATCAATAAAATGTGTAATAAGTTTATATGCATCTTTTAATATATGCATGCATGTTTTCCAGAGAGCCAGTTTACAAGCTCACTACTGTCTAGCACTTACACTCTGACCCCCTTCCCACAGCCTCAGTTTATTAATCAGTTGCCAGCTTACTCCCCTCTCCTCCAGTCTCACGTTTGATTGGTTATGACTTGAACGATAAAGTCCTTCTCTGGTTTTGATACCTGGCTGCTCAGGAGCGCTGTTTTTCCTGGGGTTGCCAAGCTGGATCTGCTGGCAGGTATGTTCTCAGCCACGTGAAGAAGGCATCTCCGCAACAGGAGAAAATGAGATTAACATGCCAAGAGAAGTAGAGACAAACAGAAATATCTGCACTTCAAGGAGTGCAGATAGAGTATGTCCTGGTGATGGTGAGTTCCCAGATCCAGTTCGTCCTGTAGGCATTGCTTCCTATAGCCATTTCTTTGAGTTATTTCAATGTCTTCCCAGCTACATGGATCAATACCTTTACCTTTGCTTTAAGATAATATGAGCTGGTTTTCTATCACTTGCAATTATAGAGCCCTGACCAATACAAATCCCTATGCAGTTAATGGACAGACTTCAGCAAGTCTGTAAACTGCCTGATATTGTATGCAAGATTTTGTGTGTTTGTGTGTGTAAGTGCATTTCCCCCCCTGAGAATAGGGTTCATAGCTTCCCTCAGATTCACAAAAAGACCTATAAACCCACAAAAGCTTACTTAAGTTAATGTGAATCAAAATAAACTAAACCAATATCTTTCTGTGTCAGAATTTGCTCAGCATATATTCTACACCAACCTAGAGGTGATTACATTCACCTGAGTATGAATTTGAGTTTGTCTTTGTCTGATGTTTTTAACCTAGATTTTAAGGCCTGCTTAGAGTCTTAAATCCCAAAGGCACTTAATTTTCATTTAATTCCTTCCTTGTTGTTACATTCTTCACATACTAGCCTATTTCTATACGTGTGATATTGTGAGCATAGTTCTCAAGAGAGACTAAAGTGGGAGGCACTTGTTATTCATTTGACTTTTATGAAACTTCAAGGAAGATGAACATCTGATAAGAAGCCAGTATCTATATTCTATCAAAGCTTTAAAAATGACATTTATCCACCTTTAGAAATAACTTTCAAGGAAGTAATATCAGGCATTAAATCCAGTATTGGATAACTATATATCAGTTGTTTTAAGATTATTTTCTAGGTTAAGAAGTTAAGGAAATTAAGTTATAGGGCAGGAAACATCTTTACTGGGGCAAATTAAAACTGGGCTCAATATGAATAAGAAAACAGTAAAAGGTAAGAAACCCATCTTGTTGTCTTGTGATGTTAGTTCTCAAGTGGAAAATAACTGTATTCGATAAAAAGCAAAATAAAGGGTTCCCAGTACTAGGCATTCAATCCCTTCACTTCAGCAAAAGCTAAAGCAATTTCCGAGGATGATTTTTGTCTAAAAAAAGTAATTTATTGCTTGGATAAGCATGACATAGAAGGCTGTGCAGGTCCTGCTTACCTAACTGAAGCAATATTTTGTTAGCCTCTATAAGAGTTTTGGTTGATTGTACCTATTGCACTAAAAAGAAATTATTTAAATCGCATTTAAAATATAACAGACACAATAAAGTAATATAGTCAAAATGTCTTTGAAAATAAATTTGGTTTGAAAATTAAAATGTGATACATTTAAATTTCTAAAAAATAAAAACACTTTGTCATCAAAGCCAATAGACAGCATTATAAATATCCCATCAAGGCAGAAGTGAATAAACAATGTTTAAGGCTTATATGAATACAACTAGACTAAGATATCAGGTTAATTGGTAAGTCTAGTAATGAGAGCTTAAGAGCTAAAGCTATCAAGTTAAACGGACCATTTTAAGAAAAAATGACTACATTTAAACTTTACTCTTAGTTGAAATTTAGTGTTGCTTCTTTAAATCACATAAACTATTAAGTTGAGAACGATTAATCAATGCACAGAAAAAGAATTCTAAACTTAGTTCTAAGGTTACAATAGGTTATACCTATTTAATGGGTAGTTGGGTTAGTCCAACCTTTAAGGCTAGAGTCTATAACTGCCTTGGAGTCTATAATTGTCTTCATAAGTACTTCTTATGCTATTGGCTATAATGTTAATCCAAACATGTACAAATAGATTGATAGATAAGCATGACACAGAATACTATGAAGGCCTTGATCACCAAACGGAAACAATATTTTACCATCCTTTAATAAGGCTTGGTACAATAAGAGTAAGAAATTGACCCCTGGATGTTTCTGACTACAGAACTCAGATTTTCATGATAGTTCATTATAATAGAAGTGCAAGTTAACATGGCTCTAGGTGTTCAGCTCTAACAAGAGAAAGTTATATGCAAAAAATTGGTTTGGGAGAAGAAATATGTAGTTTCTTATTCTTCATTATCTACTTATCGATATTATTCATTTCTTCCATAAGATGCCTTACACTGACATCAAAAGTGGTAACTTGCCCCAAACTAAAAATATCCTGTAAACTGAGCTTGACACCTATTTAAGTCATTATTCTATGTAACCTGCAAATAGAGTCTAAAAAGGCAAAATAAATAACCAACAGAACCATGTGGCAATTCCTCACAATAAAGACTTTATAGATATTGAGGAGTATGAAAAACAATACACACTGGCCTACACACAGCACTGACTAAGAGTTAGGATATTTTCACTCTTATACTATCTGGGTGAAAATTACAAGCAGGTGATATGCACAGTTCATCGATATGCTTAATACACTTACCCCGTGAAGTGTAGAGAAACTATCAAAAAAGAAATTATGAACAGTGTTTCAAACATTTAGGAAGTTAAATGTTATATTTCAGAAGAGTAATGATTAAGCACCATTTTCTACTTCATACAAGTTACTTAGATATCTGCATAAGTTTTCCTCCTACATATAAAAAGCTGATAATACTAAATAGCAAAAACCAATCAATGATGCCACTAATATTGACATTTCTAGAAGAAGGACAAATAATGTAGCACCTTTCATAGCTGACAGGATTCCTACTAGAGGCCTGGGGGATTGTTCTCTACTGGATTTCTTCTTCCTATTTCTCATTTGCAAGCTTGTTCCTTTGAGATAACAGCCTAGCCAAATGAATAATCTTTGTCTCTGGAAAGAGCCTCTGCCCTAGGTCCCTCACTTTAATAAACAGGGATCAGGAAGCTAGAAAAAAAATCATTAAATATTCTTTCGTAGTATCTCCTGAAATACAGCATCTAGAATTAGTCCTAAGTAGCCATCTTGGTGCCTTCTTTTTTATACCATACCCTGACTTCTTTATCTTTTCTAATTCACGAGTAACTCTCAAACTGAAAGCACCTCTGACCCAAGAGATAGAGAGAGAACCTGTTGCAAGGGAGGAGAAAGACATACAAATGTTGCAACAGTTCAAGCCAAAGTACGTAGGAGGCCAAAAGTTTACTTCACCATGTCTAATTTTAAGTTTTAAGTTTAAAATTTTCTTTAAAATTTTAAGTTTAAAATTTCATCTCCTTTTTCCAAAAGTTCCACTTCTATCCCCCACCCCAAGCATTAGGACCATCTTTTCTACTCTCCCCAGATTGGAAAGTGGTTGAGAAATTGTAAAAGAATGAAGTCAAAAGGCACTGGGAGGGAAAATATGGGTCTCAGAGTTGATTTGGGCTCAGTACACAATATTTAAAATGTTAGTGTAAATCTTTTAACAAAAATAAGAGAATTCCTTTGCTTTCAAAAACAATTATTTACATAATTTTGTTTAATAGACAACTGAGTGGTCTTTGATGATAAAATAATTATGAAAACACCAGGAACTGACAAATGAGGTAGACTGTTTGTCATAATCAATTCATCTACAATTTTAAAATAACGTGAGGGGGGAAGGGGAAATAAGATAGGAAATTTAGAATTTCTGTAGGACATCATCATGACATTTTCAGTTAGTGACTACTGATGAAGGCCAATTTTGAATAATTTTTAAAAGCAGAGATTAACAGATAGTATTATAGGACAAAATTTTGTAAAACTTAAGAGTAAATGTTTAGGTAAAGCCAACTTTCTGCAAAGATACAAGTAATGAAACACTTTCTACAATGTAATAATTATATTATATACAATCATTAGTTTGTAGGTCTTTCTCTTCTGCTAAATTGAGCTCCTGGAAGGAAAGACAGGCTTAGTCTTCATTTTCACAGGTTCTACACAAAGTGTGATTCAAATGTTTGATTAATTTACTTACTGATATCATATATCCTTATGGAACATATACTCAAGGTACTCAAGTTAGAGTTTGTACTATATTAAAATCACTTTCAAAGCTTTTTATAAAACAGATGCTTAGGCCCCAATCCATACACAGTCCTAGATATGTTTATTTTTTTATTTTTAAACATAAATATGTATGAAGTTTATTTTTTATTTTTATTTTTGACCGCGCAGCACTGCTTGTGGGATCTTAGTTCCCCAACTCACGCCCTCGGGCAGTGAGAGAGGGGAGTTCTCACCACTGGACCTCCATGGAATTTCCCCTAGATATGTTTAAAAAGCTCTAATTGATACACTTTTCCATAACATGCTGAATATACAGAAAACCACCAGAAGCATTACCACCAAAGTCAGAAACAAAGCAAGGATGCCTATTAGCTCCACTACTGTTAAACTTGGATCGCAGGTGCCAGTTTCAATCATACAAGAGAGAATAAGCAGAAGCATAAGAATCAAGAAAGAAAGAGCAAAACTATATCTAATGACATATAATGTATTTGTACACCTAGAACACAGAAGAGAATCAATGCTAAGACTAACACAAATAAGAAAAAAAAAACTTTTAATAAGGGAGCAGATGTTAAATTAACATATAAAATCAATAGCTTTCAAAGATAGAAAAGTAACCACTTAAAATATATAATTAAAGAAAAAATATTTATAATAACATCCAAAATATAAATAATTAGATATAATCTTAACAAAAAGTGTGTTTAACTTCAGGAAAACTTTAAAATACTCTTCAGCTCCGAAAGTAGACCTAAAGAGATGGAAAGACATCCCTTGTTTTTTAACAGGAAAACTCAGTATTATAAAGATATAAATTCTTTCCAAGTTAATATGTGAATTTAATGTTGTCCCAGTAAAAATTCCTTGAAGTTTGTTTGATGAAAATGGGTGATTCTAAAGTTCATATGGAAAAATAAACATGCAAGAATAGCTAGGGAAACTCTAAATATAGAAAATCTGAGGGAGGACTAGCCCTATGTGATACAAAACATACTATAAAGCCTCTATAATTGAAAATGTGGGGAGTAGATGCATGAATAGAGAGACCAATGGAACGGAATACCGTGTCCAGAAATAGCTCCAACTACATACGGAATTTAGTAAATGACAAAGGTGGCAGTTTAAATCACTAGGAGAAATGATGGACTTTAAAAAGTTGTATGAGAATATTAGATAGAATTTTAGAAAGACAAAATTAGATGCATACCTCACCCATACAAAAAAGAAAACTCACCAGATAGCTAAATGTAAAGTATTAAATCATATACATACTAGAGAAAAGCAAGGGAAATTTATTTAAAACTCTGTTGTATGGAAAGCTTTTCTAACTATGACTCATAATCCAGAAGCATTAAGAGAAAATATTTGACCTCATAGCCTTTATTGCTGATGGAATCTCTAGTCAACGGGAAGTTGAGCCTATCCTCACCAGAACAGGGAAAATCAGGCAGAGGGGTCAAGGGTGAACCCTGCAACTGCAGGACCAGTATCTTAGAGTGTCCATGCACGGGGGCAGATGCGTCTCCAAGTGCAGCCTGCTTCTACCCCTCACAGTGCTGCTCACTTCAAATACCTGGGATTCTGCCTTTGCTTTCCAACCTGGCATTCCACTAAGACTGGAGCCTCTAGCCTGCTTCTCTAACAGCCAGAGACCCTGCATAGAATTTACTACCATCTTCCCACAAGAAAGGTCACGTCCTATCCCCCAAATTCCCATACCATTAGTCACTGACTGAGGACCTGTTGTGAAATAATAACCCAGAACCATCCAACTGACTTCTTCCAGTATTTACATTTCCCTGTAAATACTGCTTATTACCTTGATGTGTCATGGACTCCTTGTATTGCCGATGATTCCTATTATTACTGCACAATTTGCTCTCCTCAAATAATGGCTCCTGTTAGAACCAAGCCCAGGGGTTCTTTCAACTTTGCAATTTGAACTGCTGGCCTGGCTTCCTCAGCATCTTACCCAATGGAGAAGTCATTTTTCTCAGTGACCCTTCCCCCATGAAATCCTGTCTTCCTTCTCCATGTCCAGTCCTTGTTGATAGAGTTGGTTGGCTAAACCCAGGTCATTTGACCCTTAGTTTAATCACCAAATTGCTTTTCATTATGCTATGGTAGACATTACAATGCTCATCTATATCAGTTCTTTCTGGAAACATCATGCATTACACTTCTCTGCCCACCTTTTAGTTAGGTGGCATTCTCATAGCTTGAGCTCCCTAGATGCAGCCTCTAAGACAAGAATGTGTGAGCCCGTGCGCCACAACTACTGAGCCTGCTCTCTAGAGCCCGTGAACCACAACTACTGAGCCCACATGCCGCAACTACTGAAGTCCATGTGCCTAGAGCCTGTGCTCTGCAACAGGAGAAGCCACCGCAATGAGAAGCCCACGCACCGCAACAAAGAATAGCCCCCGCTCACCACATCTAGAGAAAGCCCGCGCACAGCAATGAAGACCCGATGCAGCCAATAAATAAATTAATTAATTAATTAATTAATTTTTTTAAAAAGATGGATTAAGAAAATATCCTCCAGAGAGACTGATAAGGAAGTGAGGGAAGCAAAACAAGGAATGAAATAAAGTCAAGCAAGAGTATAAGCTAAGGCAAAAGTTCCATAGAGGGCAGGCTTTAGCATGATCCCACAGGAGAATTCTGGAGGGTAAGTGATACCTCTGAGTTGTCCTAAGCTGAGGAAAGAGAGTTGAGCTTGTATTCCTGCACAAGACAGTCATTAATAAACAGCCACTGGGGGTGTATGTCCTTGTGAAAGCCAAGCACTTCTGGCTCTCTGTGCAAAGGAGTTCCAGTAGCTCAGAGACAGGCTGCTGAAGAAGAGCCCATGGGTGCTGGCTATTGAATGCACGCAGACTAGGGATTTAAGGCGACACGCCAAGGAAAGAAAGACACTGTCTGTGTACCTTAGGTGCTATGTGAGTACTTCTGGCCAATAATGTTTCAGTGGAAATTACTATCACAGGTGAGTTTAATTTCCAGTGTGTAATCTTCCAGCATTTTATTCTCTTGTCTTGGCAACCTAGAAGTCTACCTGCTTCAGACAATCCAGCACCACAAGGTGGTGGAGTCTTGTCAGTCTGTAGCCTTGAGTTATTGGGGCAGATCCTCCTTCTGAGCTGCACTGGACATTTCTATTAAGTGAGCAATAAACTTAGGCTGAGTTTGTTATTACGGCATATCCTCTCCTATCCTGACTAATACATATATCATTTACACATCCTTCATTCGAAAATATTTGTTGAGCAAATACCATCTGCTAGGTATTGTGCTTGAGACTATAAAGACAGAATAATTATTTTTCCCCTCAGAAAGCCCATTGTTACAGTAGAGTATAGTTAGTACCATAATAGAGATACAGTGTGGGATCCAGAGTGCTATATGAACAATGAATAGGAGACTCTAAATCAGACAGCAAGTTAGGGAAGGCTTCTTAGAGGAGATTACATACAAGTTAAGTTACAAAACATGAGTAGAAATTAGCTAGAAAAATAAAGAGACTAGGGAAAGAAGGTCACCTCAGGTAATGAGAATATGAGATGCAAAGCTCAGATTCATGAGGCACGGGACAGGATACACCGATGACTCACAAAATATAATATGCAAATTAGTATTTTGATATTTTGTTTCTTGTAGCTTGGCCTATCAGGTTGAACCACAGACCAGTTAACTGACAGGAAGTCAATTCAAATGATAAGCTAGTTCATGACCTAAGGCATATCACTACTTTACCTCACTATATCCTGTTTACCTACTCTGAAAGATAAAGGTACTTACTGACCTGCTTCATAAAGATGTTGTTTAATTACTATTTGAAGTTGCTTTGAAAATACCAAGCACTTCTCACACATGAAGAACTAGTACAATTTCCTTGGGAGATGTCTTGATAAAAGGCAGCATGACTTTTAAATCTTTAGACTGGAATAAATGTAAAGAAGAAAATAATTGTTGCTTCCCTTCCACTGACACTAAAGGACTTTCTACTGCCATGCCTTTCTACTTCCATGACCTCAGGCTAAAGAAAATAGAAAAGGTATGATCATTCCATGACAAAGTTGAAACGCTTTACAGCAGATGCGAAAAATTTTAAGATGGGAACATTTACAAAGTGACCATCATTGGAAGGGGCTTCCAGGGAATACGTACTCAGATGGTCCGTTTTTAAATTTAAGTGCAAATGATGAGGATGTTTATGATAATGAGGATGAGGATGAGGATGAGGATAACTAATATCTAATAAGCCAATTCTGTGTTCTGGAACTGTTCAAAGTGCTTTTCCATGTATCATCTTTTAAAATTCTCTAGACAACCTTACGCCATAGGTTTATTACTATCTCTGTCTTACAGATGAGGAAATGCAGGCACGGAGAGTTTACTAATGTGGCCAGGGCCACTCAGTAACCTTGATAGCTCATGGCTTCAGCATTATTCCTGAGTACTCATGTGGCTCTGAACTCTGTTTCTTTATATCTTTTCATGCCACCCACTGTTTCACTATTGGTCTCATGGGCAGAACAATGCCTTTAGGGTATTACCATACTTGGGGCAAAACTTTTGTATTTGTGACTGGATTAATAAAAATAGTTCTTTTAGAAGGTAACCTATATGGAAAAGTTAATTTGAATTCATCTTTTCACTGATCACTTTCGTTGATCATACTTAGTTGCTCCATCTATTTTCCAATTCAACTGCCATCAAGATCATAAGGGATTTCTGATTCTTTTCCTCAGGAACAATTGTGAGTATGCACTTTTTTGTGCACAACTGCTCCTGAATTTTCTGCCCATATTTGGTGCCACTTCCTAGAATTCAGACAGAACCAGAAACTCTGCCATAGGTCCATTTTACTGACCTGACAAATCCCCAGGTTTCTTCTTTGCCCGGACTAGGATATGATGTTAGGCAATAATGCACACGAAAATAATCCCCTAGAAATATATTTTTTGGTTCTAAGCGCTTAGAACCTGCACTTTTTTTCTTTGGCTGCACCACGTGGCATGTGGGACCTTAGTTTCCCGACCAGGGATTGAACCTGCACCGCCTACATTGGAAGCGCAGAGTTTTAACCACTGGACAGCCAGGGAAGTCCCCATGCACCCTTCTATAGTGTATTTTCATTGTTCTCAAATATATTAATGTATACAAACAATCTGAGCTACATATTTATTAAGCAATATTTATATTGGGTAAAGTTCCCCATTACAGGATACACTCTGAGAGCCCTATTCATTCTATAGCATTTTAAAAAACCTAATATAGATCAAAACACAAATAAATTACAACTGGTGGTGTGTGAGTTGTATAGTCTATTACACCAATCTGAAAAGATATAGCTATGAGAGCAGAGTTGTGTCTCCTTCTCAAGTGGGCATGTCCTATTGTGTTTACTTGCATAGAACATTAGTCAGGTTTTGAAGAGTCAAATGATAGATTCATAGGATGGTAATGAAAACAATAGCTAATATTTACTGAGCACTTACTATGTACCTCGCATTTTGTTACCAGCGAAGCCCACCGGGGTCCTGGAAAAATAAGATGGGATCTAGGTGATAAGGTCTACCCTCTTCTTTTGTGCAAAGTCTGGTTTCACTTGGCAATAGGGGGCCGTGTGCAGAGGCCTTGCACCTACCGCAAAGTATCAGAGGTCCTGGCGCAGAACCACTGCACCTGACACCTCAGCTCTGCAGGCCACCTACGGAAGAGCCGCCCACGACACTTCGATTGAAGACGGAGGCGGCGGGCCGTGCACAGAGACACTGCACCCGGCATTGCAATCTGGAGGAATCAGCACAGTGCCAGGGACCCAGGAGAACCCTGCCCCCTCTCCTCCCCCTCTGCGAGACCCTATAAATTAGCTCCGCCCATGGCCTGTTGGGAGAGCGTGTGCTCTAGGGCTGGAGCTCACACGTCTCCATTCTCTAATCAAAGAATAATTTCCCTTTGCCTCTGAACTGAACTCCGTCTCATTCTATTGGCTCCAGCGACATCGGACAGGAGGACCCTTGTTGGGCCCCGACTTGAGAGAGTCGGTAACAATTTGATTTGAATGATCTCATCTAACATCCCCTTAAAAATCTGACTCATATCATATATTCATATACCGTGTATACTAATTGATACCTGTTAAAATATATGTGTAGATTTGCCTAACTTTCCCATTATGTAGACTGAATAGGTGTCTCGATGATATGATTTTATGAGAACTATGAAAATTCTTCCAATCACTCTGCATTGACCTGCAGTTTTCCCATTTATTGCTTATTTCCTATAGAAAATATCCTTTGCTCTCCAGGGGTTTACTTATTACTTCTAGCAAGTTTTATTTAAAAAGTAGCCTGTCATTTAGCAGATGTTGACAAGAGTCAAAAATTACAAGAGTGAACAATTAGGGAAGATTAGAGAGGGAAAAGACAGGGTCTGGGGCTCCAGCCCTTTATCAGTTCAGATAGCAGCCAGCAAAAGCACAGTATTAGATTGGAAGAGACACAATTGGGAGTAGAAAGGGGAAGAAAAAAGATAGAGCGTTAACTTTGTATTCAAACCATAACATAGGCTAAAGACAGATACGTATTTCCATTTCACAGAAGAGGAACTAGAAAGGTCAAACAACCACACAAAGTCACACTGGTGGTAGATCCTAGAATCAAATCCCAGTCTGTCTAATTCCAAATCCTTCCTACCATTTCTCTGTCTACAGTAGTGCTGCCTGAACCCTTGGTGCTTTTTTATTGCAATAGTCTGAGGTGAGCTGAGTTTCCCAGCCTCTTCTCAAAGAACCTAAATCTAGGTTGTCTGATGTCTTTGGAGATTCAACACTAGTGCGCAGTAGAACTAATTAGGAAGAAAAGTTAGGAGATGCGCTGAGGCATGGAAGCAGTGACTAGTTTATGGACTCTGGAGCCTAACCTTGTGATGTTCAAATTCCAGCTTCACTACTTACTACCTGTGTTCCTTTGGGCCAATCACTTAAACTTTTCATGCATAAGTTTCCTTATCTGCTAATTGGGGACAGTAATAAAACCTAGTTCATGGTGGAGGTTTTTTAAAACATGAAGTAATAAATGTTGCAAAGCACAGAGAATAATGCCTTTCACACAGGGAGCGTTCAATTCATGTTGTAATATATTTCAACATAAATAGCAAGACACTAATGTTATGGTTGGACACAGGGGTAGAAACCTAGAGGGCAGTGAAGACTGAGCATTGATATCCTCTACAACAGACAGAAATGGCTTAGTGGAAGGGGGAGAAGAAAGAAAAGAGAAAGTGCGGAGGGACTTCTAGGCAAGTTGAACCAAAAGAATAAGGTGCATATATCAAATACTGAGAAATAAAATAAAATTTAACAATACAGAAATTGCTAGGGAGTGAGGAGGAAACCTCCTTTCTGGCTGACTGTAGAAGCAGCAAAGGCAAGAACTTCCTAGGGGAAGATGTAAGAGATGCAAGGACACCTACGGAGAACTCAGAGGAGATGGAAGAAAGTTATGAAAAATAGACAGGATTAAGCACAAATACACCCTCAGGGGATTGGGCCATGGAGGTCACAAAGAGAATAATGGAAATGAGGGGGAAAGGATTGTTGAAAGAGAATTTTATGGAAAAGAATGAGGATAATATATCTGGGCTGGGAAAGTGGGTGGGGAAAATAAGAATGAGGAAGTAGTGGAGTAGGAGAAAGAAGTAGGTTGTTATATGAAGCAGAAGAGAGTCAACAGCCTATTTTCCATGCACCAAGAGACTTAAAGATAAATCAGGTACGTGGCCAGGTTTGCAAAGTAAAGGTAGTCTCATGATAAACATACAGTCATAGAATTGTGCAGGCGCAGAGTTACATGCCTTACTTCTAAACCCTTGTCTCATAGACATTCTCTGCCTGACCCAGAAAATCTGTACTCACAGTATGACACACACACAGAATTACAGCTTGATCCATGCTGCATATGAGTGGTTAAGACATAGGAATCCTTTTCACACTTGTGGGTAGGTGCAAATTTAGAATGAGAATGAACTTCTCACCATTTATTAAGCTGGCTGGGTTCTATTATAGCTACTGTATTAATTTCAGGGTTTCTGACAAGGGAATGATTTTAGAACAACCTAGTTAAGGAAGTGAAAATTCAGCTTTTCAGACCTTAGAACAGATAACTGTCATATTTAAATCTGAATAGTTCGCTCAGATTTTGACAGTGATCCTGATGTACAGTAGAAGCCTTTGACCCCCCATTGTGGCTGTAAGTGAAGCAGAGACATCAAATAGGTTATGAATGAAAGAGTTGGGCTGAATATATTTTTGTTCTAGGAATTTATGACATAAGGCATACTAAATAATTTGACTTTTTTTGAGCACATACATATGTTAATACATTAAGTATATTTTCCCAAAGACTCATTTTTTACAACTATAGCCAATAAAAATCAACATGTTTTACTTCTAGTAGTCTTTTATTTTCCTCATAAAAATGCTACTTTTTTTTGGAATAACTTCCAAATATATAGAGACATTAAGTTTCAGAAGTAAAGGACTTCTGTGTACATGTAAATATTAAGGCATTATACAATCTCAGATTGTTAGAATCATTTTTATATTGTATTTTGAACTGAATTAAAATTTCAACTCTAGGTGGCAGTTTACTCCATCACTTACTTACGTTCTTTAACAAGCAGTAGATTCATTCACAGTTTTTCATGTATGCATAATTTTGTGTAAAAATTAGTCCCTGGCTCTCAGTAGCTGTTAAAAATAGATTTGATTTTAGGAATAAAATCATGGCTTGAGATGCAGGCTTTGCATGTATCTTGCCATTCTTGGTTTCATTAAGTTGATGGGATGAAACAAAAAAGAATAAAGATGAACATTTTAACTAATTATTTTTGAGGAATATTATCCTCAAATCATGGCAATCATTCTGTGTCAAAGTTATGTTTCTATCACACAGAATAGAATTTAGGATGACTAATTTTTTCATGAATACACTAATTTTCAGAAATATCAAGGATGTCCAAGACACTGAATTTTCTGAGATTTTTTAAATGATATTAATTTAGGTGAAGGAAAAATACACTATAAAAAGGAAGATGACTCATATCTGTGTTTCTCTTTGCATCTCATTGACGGAAATAGCTAAAGCTAGAGTTTATTTGGGTCATCAAGGACCAAAATACTCAGACTGCCCGATTAAAAACTACGTTTTCCCTAAGCCACTCCATGTGAGGTATTTTGTTTTGTTTTATACATTCATAAGGACCTTAACAATGGGTTATGCAGAATACCTCCAGGCATTCGCCACCCAAATAACTTGCTACAGTTAATAGTTCTTTCATTTTTTAGTCCCAGCAAGAGAAGAATGGATAAAGATTTAAATTGTCCTAAAATTAGATTTCCTTTAAAGTGGGGATAGTAACAGTACCTACTTGACAGCATTGTCACGAGCATAAAGTAAGATTATGTTTGTACACAGTAACTGGCACCAGACATTCCGTGCATATTAGTTATTCTTATTTTTACTAATCCTTTTTTAAATTAATAAAGTGTATCAACTAGAATCTCAAAGAGACTGGTCAATGTGCCAAATTCACAAAGAGTTCTTATTTATGGAGTTGCATGCCTTTAGCTCCCCTGGGCCAAGCGCTGTCTCCATACTCTCCCACAAGTAAAAGGAACATAGGAAAAAGCCATATGGCATGGGCGTAGGGGGTGAGAATATTAGTCACTGAAGTGAGAAAATGAACAATTTCCAAAATGTGTCTAATTGTTTATAAAAATGAATATAAAATTATATTTGGTAAAACTGGGTTTCTGCATTTCTCCTTTATATATGTACATGTCTATATATACGTGCGTATATAGATATATATGCACATATATTTATAATATGTGTGGATGGAGAGATATATATGCATTGAAATATCATCATCATCTGCACTCTCATCTTATTGAATGACACTCTTCAGGGTTTATATAGAAATCGAAGATACTGACCCTAATAATAGAATGTAATCCTTTATTTCACTCAAGTTCCATTTCTAAATCATTCACATAAGTATGTCTAAACAAAACGTCCCTGTGGCAGAGCTTCCTAACTGCAATACCACAAAGGGAATAGATAATAGGTGTGCTGTCATATTGCTCCTCGAAGGTGTCAGGGCTCCCAGGTGGGGCCTGGAGCAGCTCTGTGTGGAGCCAGTTGCCCTCAGCATATGCAGCCTCATGCATTTAACCCAGGGTGCTCTACAGATATTACTTCTATGTATACTCTTATGTGAAAAAGTTTGGAAAGAACTATCCTAGCATCACCAGGTATTCTCACTATCAAGGGCTGAATATGGTCCATAATTATATGACCTCTCAATAGTATTTCCAAAGAAGAGTACTGATCATAGACAAAAGCTTTTGATGACTCCCCATTGCCTGCTGAGCAAAGCCTCAACTTCTTAGGGTGGTATTCAAGCCCATACACTGTCTGGCTCCCGGCTACCCTTCCAGGTCTATTTCCCACCGATACCCTTTCATACCTGACACTGGAATGTCAGTCTCATTTCCACATACCCATACCCTATGTGATTCAAATGCAACTGTCTCTATATAGCCTTCTTGATTCCTCCAACTAGAACTAATCCCTCCGCTTTCTTAGTAACCTCGGCATTTTATTTTGCTCTCTATGTGGCTGTTCTCATGTTCTATATGCATCTTGTACCCCGGTGTTAACTAGGATCAAGCACAGCTCTATGTAGCTAAAAATTATCAAAATGACCCAAAATAACAAGAGCTTAAGCAAATAATTTTGTTTTCTCATTCATATAAAGTCCAGAAGGAGGCAGCTAAGAGCTGTTGCAGGGCTCCATTGTGTCACCAACCTAGGTTCTTCTATGTTGTTGCTCTGCCTTCCTTGGCACATGGCTCCAACCTCATGGTCCCAGATGGCTGGTAAAGCTGGGACCATCATGTCAGCGATCTAACCAGCTGAAGGAAGAAGAAGAGCATTACCTTTGCACTTTAAGGACTCTTTCTGAAAGTTGCATGCCCCACTTCTACCTGTATTCCATTAGCCAGGATTGAATCACATGTCCACATCTAGCAACCAGGTCAGCTGAAAAGGCAGCCTTTATTCCACATGGCCACATGCCTAATTTAAAAAAAAAAAAAAAATAGAGGTTATATTACTAGAGGAGAAAGAGAGGATGATGTAGGGGACAACTATTAATCTCCACTTCATTCATCTATGAGAAGTACAAACTTTTTGAAAGACAGATTCGTATTTGATTTAACCTTGTAATCCTGGAATCAGGAAGAGTACCTTATATATATTAATACTGAATGAATGTATGCATACATAAGAGTAAGACATAGGGATACTAGTCATCAATTCTTTTATTGACTCCATTACTACAAGTGACATTGAATACTGAGTTTAAATATATGGAGTCGATTTTATTTTAATATGCACACCTGACTATGGCACATTGAGAACCAAAGTGATATTTAAATGCAGGGAAGTGAAATGAAAAGCGATCACTCTGAACATTTGGACAATAGGAATCTGAAAATCACATGCATTAGCCTTGTGTTAACACCAAATTTGAATGTCATTATTGCCAAGCTTATTGCCGTTGCTCTACTCCAACTACCTGTATAGACACAAGTAAATTTACAAATCAGGACTCTTTCCTGATTATTGGAAACATTGGGATTGTCAATTATAATTTAAAAGAAGAAGAAATGTGAATCCCTCTCCTTGTTCTTCCTCTCTGAGGCCAGTGACAAGTTGTGTCACTCTGTCAATAACAGCTAGTCAGATTTGAAGTTTTCTTAAATTTACCCCTCCCACTCCCCACCCTCATCAATGGAAGATGTTGGCTTTGGAGAAGTGAAGATATATCCCTATAAAAGTTCTCCCCACATACATTATAATTTATAATTTGATGTCCCTAGCTTCATTCTTAGATTGTGATTTTGGTAGAAGACTGTTGGATTTCACTTTCTAGTTCTTTTTCTGTGGGTCATTATTTAGGCCTCTAGAACTTTCTATTGTGTTTTACATGACGGTTTAAAACATTTCCTTAACAACACACAGACACATTATTGTGAGAAAAGGACCTTTCATTTGGGCAAGAACAGGAGGAAGAGGGGAGTAGAAACTAAAAAACTACGGGAACTTAAAAATAAGTTGTACCTCTCTCTCTTACGTTCCCTCAAAAATGGCTACAATCTCCTAATTTCCCTTGACTTCCTTTTATGTGCCTATCACCATAGAGCAGACTTTACTGTTAAAATTTAGGATTTATTGCATTTTGATTAAGATCAGAAACTTAACCTTCTGTAAACTGACAGGAAGATTTAAAATCAAATCCATCCATCCATTCAACAAATACTTGAGTGGCCATACTATGTAAGGTGCAAATATCAACATCTAAAATGAATACAGAGACGAATCCCATATCAGGTTGGCTCTCAGGAAGATGACCACACAAAATAAGCATCATATAAGAGGTTGTGGTCAGCATTAGGTTTAAATGTGAGTAACAGGAAAACTCAAAACAGCAGTGGTTTAAGGAAGATATTTCTTACCCATTTTAAGAATTCGAGACTTGGTCAGTTCCAACAATGAACCATGGCTGCAAGGTTACTCTGCTGTGCTCTCCTTCCATTTCCAAGGCTCCTTCATGGTACCATGATGCTTTTGGGGTTGCAGCTTTTATTACCAGTCAGCAGGAAAGGGGAAGGAAAAGAAGAATGCATACCGTTTGTATTAGTTTCCTAAGGCTGCTGAAATAAACTGCTAGAAAAGTGGTGATTTAAAACAAAAGACATATTCTCTTACAGTTTTGGAGGCCAGAAATTTGAAATCAAGGTGTGGACAGGGCTGTTCTCCCTCCAAAGTTCCTACTGGGGAATCCTTCCTTGCCTTTTCAAGCTTCTGATGGTTCCAGGTGTTCCCTGGCTTGGGGCTGCATAGCTCCAAGCTCTGCTCTGTCTTCACATTGCCATCTCCCCTGTGTGTCTCTGGGTCTCAAATGTCCCTCTGCCTTTCTTTTATAAGGACACTGTCATTGGATTCAGGGCTCACCCTAAATCCAGGATGATCTTGTCGCAGGATCCTTCACTTAATTACATCTACGAAGACCGTTTTACCAAATAAGCTCACATTTACAGTTTTCAGGTGGTTGTATCTTTCAGGGAGTTACGATTTAACCCACTCTCCCCTCTCACTTTAACAAGGCTTCCTGAAAGTTGTGTTCATAGCTTCCACTTCTATCCCATTTAATAGAACATGTTTAGTACCCATACCTAGCTACCTGGGCAGCTGAGAAACGTAGTCTTTGTTCTGGGTGACAATGTACTCAGTTACAAACCAGGATTTCCATTAATAATCACAAGGAAAAGTGATACTGTTTTAATAAAAATTATTTAGAAATGTTATGGATTAATATAACATACTTGTCCATTTGGGCCAATGTTATACTCAGAAGTTAGACTTGTAAGCATTATAAAAATTTTAAATAGTATTTACTTCTTATAAAGAAGGAACTGTAAAAACCCTGCTAGGAATTTGGTACGCAACCAATTCCATAATGGCCACATTTTCCTAGGGAGTTTGTGAGATTTAGCGAAACTACTCTATAAAAGTCTCCTCAGCTCCTCTTGCAGTTGCTTCTCTGTGCCTTAACTCTAGTTGCTAGTAAAGTCTGAGAACCACAGACATGTTTTTTTATCCAGAAAGAAATCAGTTCACGGTTGAGGAGAAAAATCTGTTAAACTCACAGACCTATAATTTGGGGGCAATACAGTGTTTCTTTTTGTAAAGAGGTAATCATCTATATACTGAGTCGAATCAGAACCGTTTGCTATCGAGTTGAGAAAGATAGATAAATAAAGCCTAGAGTTTAAACTGAATTGCACTAGATGAAGAAACATGTCCGGGACTCAGTCAGCAAACAGCCTGATATTCAAGGTTCTGAGCGGTGGATCTTGGTTTATAAACTGGGAAAAATAAAGCCCCCAAGATACAAGGATTTAAGCGTTCATAAACCTATTGACTAACTACATTGCTCTTGTAATCTTAGAATTTTCTCATATTGTTAAAATTTTCAGTCAAATTTGGGTCTTCTCACAAAGATTATATGAGGGTTTTGTGCTTGTTTTTTGTTTGTTTTTTTTGTGAGCCAATAATGCATTTAGAGTAGAGCATCAATTCAAAATTATTTCTTCGTATGGCCCCCTTTGCTTGGCTAGATGTTCTTTTTACCGCTCTCCTGAGGTTCTCTTCTTGTATCCCAAAGCAGAATGCCTCACCTTAAAGAAGAATCTTGCATTTGCTACATGTTGCACATAGAAAACTGGTTTGAAATGATACACAATCTCATATGAGGAAGTGAATAGGAGGAACAGAAACATTTCTCAAGGTACTTGGAACATAATTTATTTAAATAATTATTGGCTGTCAAGAAGTTACCAATCAGATTTAGACTCCTAGGCCCAAGCTACTGTTCTTGACTCTGTAAAACTGCCCAATAGGGCAGACTCTGGTATATGAAAGGGAAAGGAACACTTCTCTTCTTGTCCAAAGTAGCCAGCTCCAGGATGTTAACCATCAAAATGGCAAGAACTCCAAGCTGTAAAGCTACCACCCCCTGAGCATATTATATGCTTAGTTTTGTCCGCATATATCCCACGTGTTACCGTTTAGAAAGTGCAGGTGCTGTTTATAGCTAAGTTTTGTGAGGAATTTTCCATTTAGCAGTTAGTGCTCTACATGGTCAATTCTTAATTTTTAAAAGCCTACCTAACTTTCAGTATCGCTAAACTTTAATACTGTGGTATTAGTCAGGCTTATGACAACTGCTAGAAAGTCTAGTTTTCTTTTCCTTGTTTCCTTGGAAACAGGCAAAATTTTGAAATAAAAAAGCTTCTTGATTCCCTTTTAGTGTCCTTTTTTTCCCCACTATCTCCTCCTAGTTTGCTCAAATTCTCAGTGTCTTCTTTCTGCCCCAAGTGCCTTTTATAAGACCTCTCTGAGGCCGTCCTATACCCCAGGGCACTCACTGTTCCCAGTTATCTTACCTCCCCTCCCAGAGTCCAAACTCCTTCCCCACAGCCTTCCCTTAGGTACTATGAGGAAAGCAATCTGATTGAATTAGTTTGAATTCTGTGTCAGTCAGTAATAGTTTCTTCAGTCTCAAGTTATTCACTTTATTAAAGGAGGAGGCTTGTTACCTAATAAGAATGGCTAATTGGAAGAATTTCATTCCGGAAAACAAAGTAAAATAAAATATACAGTTCCTATAATAAGAAGGAGTGAAACTGGATGACTTTTAATGCTTCCTTATGTTCTTTAATTTTATGACAAAATAGGAGTTGTATAAGGGACAGAGATTTTTGGCCACAGGCCACTTTCCCTCCCCAGGAGTTGCTCCCTGGATCTTCCCCAGGCTCAGCTCATTGCAGTTCTTAGGACCAATTGGGACTTTGGGCTAGAAACATGTGAGAACCTCTGTCCAATAGAAATATAGTGAGTCACATATGTAATGTTGAATGTTCTAGTAGCCATATTTTAAAAAGTTAAAAAAAAAAGTAAATGCAATTTAATTTAATTTAACCCAATATATCTAAAATATTAGCATTTCAACATATAATCAGTATTAAATTATTAATGAATACTTTACATTATTATTTTCATAGTAAGTCTTTCAAATCCAGTGTGTATTTTACACTTACAGCACATCTCAGTTGAAACTAGTAGCATTTCATGTGCTTTAATAGCCACATGTGTCTAGGAGTTACCATACTGGACACTGTAGTTCTAGACCATGAATCTCCACCATCGCTGTACATTAGAATCATCTAGGGACCTTTTAAAAGTTCTGATGTCCAGGCCAAACCCCAGACTCATTAAATCAGAATCTATTTGGGGTAGAAACTGGACTCACAAATTTTTTAAAGATACCCAGGTGACTACGATGGGCAGCTAAGGCTGAGAAAGGGCTAGACTAGTGTTTCTCAACTTTGGCTTAGAACATTTGTATAGTTTTTGTTTTGAACAGCTATGCCCAATCTCCAATGCGCCAGAGGTTCTGATTTTAATTTGTTTAGATTGGGTACTAGCTTTGTTTAGATTGGGTACTAGGCAAAGATATTTGTATAAATTTCCCCCAAGAGACTATAATGTACAAGCCAGGTGGAGAAACATTGGTGGACACGTTTTTCATTTCGTTTTTTAAAACTGAAGTACAGTTGATTGGCGGACACTTTTGAATTCAGTTTTCTATCAACAGCTTTCTCTATGATCTTCCTGATCAGCTGATTAGGCTTCCAAGACACACTTCCCAAACTCTACCTGGAGTCTTATAGCTGGATCCTTGTTTTTGTTTCCCTACTTTGGCCCCTACTGAACCCACGCAGTATTCCATTTCCCATAGATCTGTCATCTGTTGCCTTGCTAGTTTCCCCTTCAGACACTAGAATTCTCTCCCAAGACCCCAGCCAGTAAATAGGTCACCTGCTGACAGACATCCCCTGTAATCGTTGTCTGCCTGCTGGGATTCCCAGGTATTACCCTTCCCTGAATTTTATATCATTGCTTGGCTGCCCATTTGGCACTTTCCTCAGGTCACAATAGATTTTCCCATTGCTGGAGATTTGCCTCTGCCACCACCCACTGCCTGTCTCCATCCATTCCAGGTGCCACAGACTTCCTCAGCCTTCAGCCGTGTTTATCACCTCAGCCCAGGTGCCACCCCTGGTACTAAATCCAGGTTATATATTCTTTCTACTCTGCCTCGTTCTTTTTTGTGTGTGTGTGTGGGGGGGGGGGGAGTTTTAATGAATATATTTAGCACAATCCTCTTTATAAAAGATACTTATTTTAAAACCCCAAGCAAAAGCCCTGACATTCATTTCAAAAGACAAATCATTTCAGTGCTCTTCCTTGAAGTGCCTGCAGTTCCCTCCTCTGGTCTCAGAGAAGGGCATGGGACGCGTGCTTCACATCATCGGGATAAAAATCCAGGCGGGAGAGATCCTGTTGCAGAGGGTAGCTGTTTTCATCTAACACAAAGAGGCTCTGCACCTTCGGGACACAAGGTGCCCCGCTGCCCAGCAGCAAGGCATGGAGGAGGTCCGTGGCGATTAGGCAGGAGGTGACGTCTGAGGGAGGCACCATAACTCTGTGGAGCCAGTCAGCAGAAATGTTGAGAAGAATCTTCTCTATCAGCTTTGATCCTACATGGATGCAAACCTTATACATTCCATCTACTGTGGTCATTAAAGCTGGCGATTTTAGGTGCTATCCCTTCCAAGGTAGTTGCCCGACCAGGTGTTAGTGCCAGAAAAGTTGTCGCAAAGGAATGGTACAGAAGGTGTCCGCACAGTGTTGACGCTGAGCGGGAATTGGTCTAACTAGTCTCAGGACTTAATGAAGCTCAGGTTCTTTAAGTCTCATTGCAGAAAGAATTCAGTGAGAGACAAAGTGGAACTTAGGAAGTGGATAAGGAGGGATACACATTCCATAGACAGAATGAGGTCCATCTCAAAAGGCAAGAACGGCCTTGGGAAAAACACACCCCACAGACAGCGTGGGCCACCGCAGAAGGTGAGAGGTGCACTCTGCCTCATTCTGATACAGCCAAAGTATCTCATCAAACACATGAGAAGGAATGTCTTTATGATTGACACACATTTTCTTGTCAGTCCTCCCTCCCTGGAAGCTCACACTAAATTCCCTTATACTGTTGATTATAGTTTCCTCCCCTAGTTCTAGTTTTATGCCCAACTGCACTTATGATCCCATGCTTCTCAAGTTAGCTCCTTCTCTTATTGGCCGCATCTCGGTACCGCTATCACCATCTACACATTTACCTAAGCTGGGAGAATTGGGAATGCTCTTGGCTCCCTTAATCCCTACCTGCAGTTTGATCACCTTGTTCTTTTCGATTCTACCAGTTTTCTTTTTCACATTGCAGTATTTCTCCACAGAACTTATCTTAATGAAATACATTGAAGCATCACACACTTGTTTAAAACTTCCTGGCTTCCATCTGCCTACAAAAGTACAAATTTCTAAGCATGGCACATAACAATAAAATTAATCATGTATACAATTGCCAGGACTGGGTTAAGAACCTCCCATTTTTCAGTCTTTCCTCAAGCTATGTGTTCAGCCTCATCTCATTACATTCGTGCCTTGTACCTTCTGCCCAGTCACTCTGAACATGCACTGTGCATTTGGGACTTTTCCCATGTTTGCTATTCCTCCTGCCTGGAGTACCCTTCCTTCCATTCTCTGCCTGGGAAACATTTATTTATCCATTTATTTAAATGGAGTAGCCATTCTAAAATTCTGAAATTTGACATTCTTTCTCTATGGATCTTTAGCTCTTTGCATTGACTTACATTACTAGCATTTACTGAATTATTAATTATTTATGTCTGTCTACCCACTTAGGATGTGAGCAGAAATTTCTTATCTATCTCTGTGTTCCCATCTCTGGCACATGTTAGATGTTCAGCAAATGTTAGATATAGTTATTGCATAAAAGGATCATGGTCTCTTTTATATGGAACTGTGTAAACCCTTTTATTTTTCACCTATTTGGGGAGTTAATTGTTGGTACATATTCTGAGACCATTTAATAGGAAAATACATGAAGATTTTAGTCCCAGGTTTCTTTTTTCTTACTTTTCTTCTTGTCAAAAGCATCTTACCCAATCACCCAGTGCTATTCATTGCCTTGGAGGAAGATGTGATCGAATCTGGAATAAAGCTCTAATACCTATTTCTGAAAATTTATAGCAAAGACAAATAGTAGAGTAAAGCAATTTGATTTCCTAGAGCCAAACAATTAGAAGGAGACAAATATTTTAGGTTCCCAAAAGTCAGAGTTTGGAGAACTGAGACTAGTTTATACCAAAGACTTTCAATTTTTTTTGATAGTAACTCACAGAAGTAAATATGTATCCAATATACAACACACACAAACACACACAGAAGTAAAACAGGAGTTTTACAAAACAATAGTTACTCTTATTATGTGATAGAGTAGTATTTTCTATTCAGTTTGATTCTATTTAATTTTTAAGAAAAATACATTTATTTTATAACTGATTTATGAGTGACAATTTATGGTTTGAAAATCTGATTTATACTACAAATCCTAAAATGGAAAGAATTTACTATTTAATAGTAAATTTAAGAATTTACTATTTAAATTTACTATTTTGTTATTTACTATTTATTTACTAATTTAACTATTTAAAGAATTTACTATTTACTATTTAATTTAGAATTTACTATTTAATTTACTATTTAATTTAATTTATTTTTTCTCACCACTATGAAAAATGATAAAATTTCAGCTAGCTGTCAAGAAGAAGATGAGAGGCGCATGACAAAAACTTAGATCCTACCTTACCTAGAAAACCCAAATAGGTTTAGAAGGAATTCAAGGAAAAGAGTGAAGAAGAACACAGGCCCTTTAGAGAAGCTTTGCAGGAACCTCAGTGCTCTAGGACTTTGATGTCCGTCTGTGGCTGGAGGAGGGGTCTGGGCAGCAGAGACTGGAGGTCTCACAGAGGGAAACACACATTCCAGCGTGGGAGAGGGAAACAGAAGAGCTATATAACAGAGGTATATAGTAGAGCTGAGAAACCTGGAGGACCGGAAAAGGCCTGAAATTAGGATGAGAAAAACTCCAAATGCATGAGATCTTGTGACCAGGCACCATATTAGCACCATAGCTCAGATATCAGCAGCAGATGCCAGCTCGCAATACCCAAAGGCCAAGTAAGGGCAGCCAGACCACAGCAAATGTCAGGTCACTATGCCTGAAGGCCAGGTGGGACAAGAGACAGCTAACCAGACTACAGCTTTGGACTAGCAATTCCCTATCCTCACCCTCAACACATAGATACACAAGGCTGATACATAAGTCCCGAGGGAACTTAGTTCACTTAGGGGAGAGAAGAGAAGACTGAATAGGAGGAGGAAGAGGAGAAGGGAAACTTTTTTTTTTTTTTTTTTACTACCTCAAAGACACTGAATTTTAAAGACATTGAGTTTAAGACATCGAAATGGCAAAAATACGAGATGTTCACCATCATTTCTGTACATGTGAGTAATGACTGCACATTTTAAATCTACTAAACACAGCTAACTGCCGAAGTGATACATTATCTAATGGTGAGTGTCTCTCATCGTCCATCTGTCATCAGCAGAGGTTTTCTGATTGATGTGGGTAAGGATGAAAGTTTTAGCATTCTTTCCTCTACCTCAACCAAGGCCAGTCAGAGGGAGAAGACATTACACCAGCCACTGATGGTGATCTCTTGAGGCAGCTAGGAGCACTTCAGCAGTCAGGCTGAGGCAGGGGAAAGCAGAAAGGCTCATGGGTGGAAATGCTATTAATCAAGAACAATCCCAGGCTAGAGGGGGATCTGAAAGGAAGGGTTTGACCAGCACCTGGAGGCAGAGCAATGGCTTGGGCAGGATCCCAAGAGAGGACACCCCTTACTCATGGGGACCCAATAATGGGAGAGAGAATAGAGTTCGATACTGGGTGGTCAAGAAGTACCCTGAGCCATCTGAGAAAGGCAGTCAAATTCCAGTGGAGTAGGAGACAGGCAGTACACAGAAGCTGGGCTGGTCAGGTGCAGCTGGAATGTTGACCTTGGGATGTGGGTTTTACTGATTGTATTTTGGACTCTCAACCAGCCCTACCTGCCTTCAAAGGCACACTGTCCATGGACTGGGAACTCTCATGAGCCACTACTCTCCACGCTCACCAACCACTCTGTTTCCTCAGTATTTAGATGGCTCATTCTTGCTTCCTCTGTACCTGCCTTCAACTTCAAGGACATCTGCATTCTCTTAATGTCTTCACCTTTATCTGCGCATGACACTTGCTTCTCTTTAGACAATGTACCTCACAGTGCACGCAGAACTCTCACCAGCACCTTTAAAGCTTCTTTGGCCAACCCTTCCTGCAAATTTTCAACTCTGTATCAATTGTATGATCTCTCCTTTTTTTTTTTTTCTCTTTCCTGTTATATCCAGCCTGCAAAGCATGGTTACAAAATATTGCCTAAGTGTATAGAATGGGGCCATTCCAAATGTAGGCCACCCAATCTCAGTTGGTCTTTTAATACTGTATGAAAATCCTTTTAAAAACGTAGTGTGTTGATATACATTCTCCCCAAAGCTCTGATAATATGTCAGCCCGTTTACTTGTAATAAAACAAATAATAGCTAATATTTATTGAACACTCATTGTGATTGGTGTTCTACAAGCATTACCTCATTTAATTTTCACAACCACATAGTGACAGGTACTATTATTGACCTCATCTTACAGGTGAAGAAATCTAGAATTAGAGACATTTGCTCCTGGTCACAGTTAGTATATGAAGGAGCCAGAGTTCAAATCATTTCCCCTCTGATTCCAGAACAATGCATTTTAACCACTAGGCGGCTCTGCGTACTTCTCAACAGGCTATTCTTTTTTTAAAAATTATTTTTAATTATTTTTTAAAATTATTTTTAATTTTTTATTGAAGTATAATTGATTTACAATGTTGTGTTAGTTTCAGGTGTACAGAAAGTGATTCATATATATATGTATATAATTAGTTCCAACCTATTTCTGTTCATAATCTTGATATCGGTGGGCCCAGATTACCTCGGAGGAGGCGAGTGTAATTTCTATTCACTTGGGAGTGCTCTAAGTGATGACATCATATCCTTTCATGCCCCCAAAATGCAACTGTCTTCCTGGTATCCTGATGTTGTTCCCATTTTACACATGTTCCTTACGACCCAGTAAAATATAGAACCCTGAACGGTCAAGCTACATATTTGAGTTTGAAGTGTTAAATGTGTAATACGTTAGGTTGAACTCAGATAATCAAAACTCAAGTTGTATACCCTATTGTCTCTGCAATGGGAATGCAACAAACTCGGTACCAAAATTTGCAAAACTCAAAATCTGAGAGCTTCAATATTAGAATTTTATGCAGTTATTCCTGCCCTTTCCCATAATACCCACTGATGGCTTTCTTCTTACTCCTTACTCATCCCACCCCCATCTAGTCGACCCTCCCGTCACTCACTTTTTGGCATGAGGAACTCGGCCTCTGCTTGTGCCTAGGTTCGTTATGTGGCAGCTGTTTTCATTACCATCTCATTATTTCACTGAGGGGGAGATGTTTCCATGGTGATGCTGAATTGCATAAGTAGAGATTTTACTACACTGAGCTTTTGTCTACTCAGTGTTCCAGTTACAGGGGAATTGAGCTAGAACCTTTCCAGTAGGAAAATAGATTGTAAATCTCCCTTTTGTTTACTGTTATGTCTGTGCTTTTTATCAGTGAATGTATGTTGTAATTATGATTTCAAAACAACAGATGGACGTTGATGAAGAAAACAAGTAGTTGTTTCTTTTTATTCTAATTAACTTGACCTTTTAACATATCCATGGAAGTTTCCAGAGTAGCATTTCATGAGATAACTGACTAGTACTTTTAATATTTTTTTAATAGCCCCACAAGGAAAAGAGGATTTGAAATCCCAGGAAAAATTCTATATGGCAACTAGACCCAATTACTAATGTGATTATTGACTAAGCTTTGATTGCTTCCAAAGTTGTCATTGCCCAGGGAAACAAAGGTCACAACAGCACTGAAATGACTATTTAATCCTTTCTTCACATGTGAATGAGTGACACAGCTTTTCATTAATTGCTTTGTGGCTAATCCTACATTTGCAGGAAGATTTTTATTAATACATTTTCCCTTGCAGTAAACATTCAATAATTTGATCTTACTAAAAGTAAGTCTATCCATAGCTGCAGATTCCTTTTTCACCATTTGCTTTTGGACTTTTAGCCAAATCAAACCACATTTGTTTAACACTTAAGTTCTTAAGCTTTATATTCTAATTTTTAATGTAACAACTCTGTGCTAACTGAAGTCCAAAGTGAGAGAGTGGCATGGACATATATACACTACCAAATGTAAAATAGATAGCTAGTGGGAAGCAACCGCATAGCACAGGGAGATCAGCTCTGTGCTTTGTGACCACCTAGAGGGGTGGGATAGGGAGGGTGGGAGGGAGGGAGATGCAAGAGGGAAGAGATATGGGAACATATGTAAATGTATAACTGATTCACTTTGTTATAAAGCAGAAACTAACACACCATTGTAAAGCAATTATACTCCAATAAAGATGTTAAAAAAAAACAAAGGCAATTAAAAAGTTTAGAATAAATAGCATTGACATTGACAGAATTATTAAGGACATCCATTAAACAAATGCACCAATGAGGTAAGTACATTGGAGCATGTTAAGGTTAATACAGAGCATGATCAAACCAATTGTGGCCTGGAATTCAGTTTAATATAGATATATTTCTTTTTTTTTTAAACATTAACTCACAGTATTTTAAAAACTTAATTAATTAATTTATTTTTGGCTGTGTTGGTCTTCGTTGCCGCACGTGGGCTTTCTCTAGTTGCAGCGAGCAGGGGCTACTCTTCGTTGCGGTGCACAGGCTTCTCATTGCGGTGGCTTCTCTTGTTATGGAGCACGGGCTCTAAGCATGTGGGCTTCAGTAGTTGTGGCATGCGGGCTCAGTAGTTGTGGCTCGTGGGCTCTAGAGTGCAGGCTCAGTAGTTGTGGTGCACGGGCTTAGTTGCTCCGTGGCATGTGAGATATTCCCGGACCAGGACTTGAACCCGTGTCCTCTGAATTGGCAGACAGATTCTTAACCACTGCGCCAGCAGGGAAGTCCTAGACATATTTCTGACCGAATCCAATGGACTTTTGATGAGAAGAATATTCTTTTCATATAGTTACTGGTATTTTAGCATTAGTACTGCAGAGATTCTCCCATGGCTAATTTTGAATAAATGTAACCTAATAGGTGGTACAGTAGGATACGGTGCAACAGAACACTTCTTGAGGAACTATTATGTATTAGAAACAATGGTAGATCTTTTCCTACATTACCTCATTTACTCCTTGCACCAACGTGAGGTGGATATTACCATTTCCTCTTAAATGATGATGAAACAAATGTTTGGATGTTTACGTAACTTGCCGAATGTCAAGCATCCGGTCAGTATTAGCATTGGGGTTCAAATTCTGGTGCTCAAGTCTATTGTTCCTAACACTTCATCAGAAGTAACTGTGGAATTATAGCAGTCACTGTCGATCTCTAAATAAACTAAGAAAGCTTTGGGGGGTACTGCGTGAACAATTTTAGGGTGAGAGCAAGATGGAGAACCATAGAAGAGATAGCAAAATCTAGCACAAAAATCTGCTTTTATGAAGAATTTTGTGTGTTAATAAGTAATAGCAATACTTTAGGCAAATAAATCACATATTAAAATGAAAAATAGATTTTTTTGTGGGTGAGAATTTGTTTGGTGGGCAGTTCAAACTTAGTACGGTTTCTCCTCTCTATGAGGCCTCATTTCAAATCAAAGGGCATTAGAATTGTTCATCACTGTTTATTTTAAGCTGTTTCTATTTCAATCAAAGTCCCACTTCTAGGGGAGTAATATCTCCTATCTGTACATGAAATTCAAGTGCTCTCTTCCTTAAGTGCTTAGATATAACCCACAGAATGTCATAACCTGTACATTTGAAATACATGTGGGTTCAAGACATGATGGTCTTGCCTTAATATCCCATTTGGTATTCAAAGTTCTATTTCATTAACCCACTGAGCTAGATTAAGTAAAATTCCATCTTTCCTTATTAGAATATTTTATTTTTATTAGAACATTGCTTATTATAATTATTTACTTTCCCTGTAAAACTTTGTTTTCTATATTTTAGGTTAAGGAGAAATTGTGGAATTGAGGAAAGAGATGCGTATTGACAAAGGCTTATCAGGATAGCCTCTAGTCAGGGTATTTCCAAAATATGCAAGATGAAACTAACAAAACCAAAGTGTTCAGTCAAGTATTTGTAGAATTGAGTCCTTTGAAAATTGTAGTTGTAGACAAAGCAGAGCTCCATCTGACTGGGAGCCAAGTATCACCTGGTACTATTTTTGTACAGTCTATTATTATCAAGAAATATCTTTACAGAGAGTGAAAGGATAATGACCTTTCAGTCCTCTAAATGTGGATAAGAGCTCAATGTCAAAATACATTGCTATGCCTCACCACATAACTAGAAAGAAAATTAATCAAAATTTTATGTGTGCAGATGGAAATGCTTAAGCCAGTTTTACAAACCAATTACTGTTCAGTTCCAAAATCCTGTAACTTGTTCAAGATTTAATACACGCTGAACAGCCTCAGAACTCCTTGAAGAATAATAATTCACACTTAATGTAGAATGTAAGTTGACTACTATTTCTGTGTTCTTTAGTTTCTATATTTTTCAGTTAAGTTATAATTCAGGACCACGCAGGAGGTGCCTTTATAGAATATGTTTTCTGCTGATTGGCCTTTTTACAAAGACTTATGCAGCATATTTTTCGTGATGTAGTACCTTTGCTATTAGGGAGTCTGATTCTGCACTCCTTGTTCGGAGTAAATATCCTGAGAATCCTGGATAAAGACAGCTGAATATAGGATTAAGAAGCGAGGTTTTATTTTAGCATTTGTCAGAGCTAAACCTTCAGAATTACTATTAAAAGGTTTAATTCTGCAGGGATTTTTGTTGTTGTTGTTATTGTTTTTGCTTAGAAAAGCTGTTGATGTCCAGATCAAAGAATACACATTATTGTTTTATTTTAAATAAATTTTTGTTACAATGTAAATAATATGTGCCCATTTATAAACTAGAAAAAGAGATAAGCAAAATGAAAGTAAAAATCACTCATAATTCCACCACTCAGATATACCATTGTTAATATTTTAGTATTTAATATTAGTATATAATCAGATGAACATTTTTTAAATAATAGCCATAATTTGCTAATATTGACAATAGTGTTAAATTTTTAACATTTTCTAGATTTTAAAAATTGCAGTGTATCACATTATGACTGTCACTTAGTAAGCAATATATCTTGAATGTTTTTCCATGTCTTCAATAAGCCCATTTACAATGGTATGAAAATATTAAAGACTAAATATAGTGTCCCATAAATGAATCTTTAATTGTTTTTGTTTTATTATTCCCTAAAACTGTTTTGAAAAATTTAGATACCCAATTGTTCATTTTAAGTCAATATTTACATTTTAAATCATGGGTTTAATAGTTGCCAAATGTGCCATGTCCATAATATTAAAATATTAACATTTTAAATTAAAACTGTTAGGAGCTCTTAAGTATAGCTAATGGAATATAATATCATGGTGATTTGGTGCCCACAATTGTACATTTGAAAAATACATCAACAAGATGTTTTTGTCAGAAAGTATACACTGTTCCTTTTCCTTCTTATACTCATATTTCCATTACATTTACCTCACTGATTTATCCTAATATAATCTATTTTTATTTTTGAAGTATTTATGTTTTGAAAAGATTTATTGATTACATTTTTATACCTCTCTGAAGCAAAATATACACATAAAATGACATTTGAAAATTTACTTATTGTCTATTACCATCTGTTAGAAATTCTTTTGGATTGAGTTATATTTATATTTAGTATTAAATGATTGATCAAAGATAGCTAAATGCATTGCACTTTTCATAATTTACTATTAAACATTAAAGTAAGATTTTATCAGAAATACATTTCTTTTTAAAAAATTAATTAATTAATTTATTTTTGATTGCATTGGGTCTTCGTTGCGGTGCACTGGCTTCTCACTGCGGTGGCTTCTCTTGTTACAGAGCACGGGCTCTAGGCATGCGGGCTTCAATAGTTGTGGCACGCAAGCTCAGTAGTTGTGGCTCATGGGCTCTACAGCACAGGCTCAGTAGTTGTGGCGCACGGCCTTAGTTGCTCTGCAGCATGTGGGATCTTCCCGGACCAGGGCTCGAACCCGTGTCCCCTGCATTGGCAGGCAGATTCTTAACCACTGTGCCACCAGGGAAATCCCAGAAATACATTTCTAATTAAATAGATGCAGTTTTTTTCCTGCAATAAAGGTCATATCCATAGGTAAGGATGCCCTATTTCTAAAATGAGAGAAGTTCTAGTGGAAATTAACTAAATGTTCAGTTATAAGTGTATGGCTTACATAAAGTTTTTTCATTATTGTTTCTAAGTGCATTATTTATGATAGAATCCACAGCACATCTCCTCTAAGTTAGTCTAAATTGAGTAAGTATGTGGCAGGAATGAAAAAATAAATAGAGAAGTGGTTGACATGTGATGGTGAACAGGAGACCCACCCAAAGAAAAGACAAATATAAATTTACAATATCAATAATATTTTAAGAAATGTTAATGAAAATATATATCCTATGAGTCTGAGTATATGCTAAAAAACTCTGAAACCCATTAACTTACCTCCACCATTGTTTTATCACCCAAGCTTGAGATAGTCATAGGAAGTAAAAAAAAAAAAATATATATATATATATACATATATATATATATATATATATATTTCACTACCTCCTTCTTGAAATCATTTTTTTAAAAATGTCACAGAGACCCAAACAGTGTCTTGATTAAAGGAGGCTTCACAGACACCAAAATTTTGAACTGTCCTTTGTTTGGCACCCCATAATCTTTATACAATCTGGGGAAATGCAGCCTTCATAAATTCAGAATGGGCAAGAGGTATGCTTTTTTTTTTTTTGGTAAAGTGGAAAAAGGCATTAGGGAAAGTGAAGCTAGAGAAGGAAAACAGACATGATATTTTGACCATAGCCACATTCTCACATTTAAGAAAAAATTTATTTAAAAAAACGATCTGGAAATTGATTTTCTTAACACGTACTGTCAACACTTGTGTTCCATACAGAGTGCCTTCAAATATCCCCAAAGATACTGAACCTTGGGCTGAACATCATTGGTGTACTAGGTCTTTAACACTAAAACATTTGCCTAAATATACTGACAAGTGATTAATATTAAAACTTAGTTGTTTTTAAGATGGTTACTCAGAAAGAGGAAATTCCAATAATCCAAGCAAGGGTTTGTGGAGCTGCACTAATGCCACATTTCATATACTCTGTTGGTCTTTCCATATTTTGCACATCTTTTCAAACTTGTCTCTCCCACCAGTCTCTTGCTCACCCATCAGTCTCTCTTTGACTGCTTTACAGCTTTTGCTAACTAATGCTGTCTGCTTCTTTATTACTTTAGTTTTCTCTTGGCCCCTTCTCTGCCTCAAGACCTTTCTTTGTACATCCTTTCAGCTTCAATCTCGCTGCCTGATTCCTTCAAAATTCACAACTGCAGTTTCCTTAGAGCAGGATTCTGATTGACCCATCTTATTTCTGTTTGGTCGGAGATTTTGATGCCGAGCCACCCTGAGCTTCTGGCCAGCTCGCAGACTGGCTGCCTAGTCAGATTTGGTAAAAGTGGAGTGCGTCATCAAAGGCTTGATACTGTCCCTTCAGTAAGATGATCCACCTTGCACATAGAACACCAGTTTAAGAACACTGCTATACCCTCAATAACACTATTTTGCATGTTGATTTTTTTTGACAAAACAATATATTATAAACATTCTTATGGTAATAAATTTTTTTGATATCACCTTAATGCAATAGTTTCCAAACGACATTGCACATTGCAATTTGGGAGCTTAAAAAAATAATGATGCCTGTGTCTCATTCCCAGAAATTATGATTTTTAAAAAGTGACCCAGGCTTTGGAATTTTTAAAATATCTTCGGATAATTCTGAATTGCAGACAAGTTTGGGAACCGTGGCTTTAATGGTTGCAGAGAGTCCTTGAATGGATGCACTGTAACTTATTTAATAAATATTTTCTCAATAGATATATTTTAAGATTGTTGTTAAGTTTTCACTACTTTAAGCAACACTAACAAGACCGTCCTCTTAGCAAAATTTTTTAGCACAGCTGTGGTTACTTTCTTAGGACAAATTCCTACTACTGGAATTATTGAATCAAAAAGCATAAACATTTCCAAACTGCCCTCAAAAAAATTTACAAACTTATACTTTTGCCAACAATGTATGTATTAATATCTTTGCCTATTCCAGCTAATACTGAGTATTTAATTATTAGTTTTTTCTATTTAGAAGTAAAAAAAACTGTATGTTTTATTTTAATTTTATTTCTTGCATTACTAGGAAGATTGAATTCCACCCCATTCTCAGTTTATTTTGCCCATTTTTTCCTTCTGTGAATTATTCATACCTGTTTTTGTTCATTTTTCTCTGAGGTGATCATCTTTTCTCTGATTTGTTTATTTCTCTTTGCATACTAAAGCTATAGATCCTTTGTCATATATGTCGTGCATATATTCAAGATTGTTTGCTTTTCATTGTTGTTTAGCTATACAAATTCTTTACAAAGTTAAATAATTCGATCGTTTAAAATTTTTTCTATTTTTTTAGTGCCAGTTTATTTTTTTTTTTTTATTTTTTTATTTTTTTTATTCACACACACACACACTGTATTTTATTTTTACAAGACATAAATAGACTGACACCAAGCATTGTACATGGATGACCACAACAAAAGCAACAATGATTGCAATTACCAAACATGAAACACACTCATACTATGTCATAATATTGACATTCAGTCCAGTAATCCTCCACTGTAACAGCTCCTTTACTTTGCAGTGAAAATTGATTTGTATATTCTTTGCCTCTGAGTCCTTGTGGGATTTTTTTTTTTTTTTAAATTCAGACAGAAAGTCACAAAAATTATACTCATCCTCATCAGTTCACTCAGTCCCATGTAATTAATTTTTTTTTCATCTTGATCTTTTGTTAGCACTTCTATGAGTTCATCAGTTTTTCATTAGAGTTCTGAAAATGCTTATTCATTCAGTTCAGCAGTACAGTCAGTTACCAGAAACCTGTACTTGTCAGAGTCTTTTCCATGAATTTCTTGAAGATGAAACCCTTTTATAGGAACATATTTGCAAAATCATCAGAGTACACCCAGAACTGTCTGTAAATGACAAAAGACTTAAAAATGACCACGGTTAAAGATTTGATGAAAGTTCATAATAATGCAGTTGACAAGAAAATTAGTTATTTCTGAGATATACATTTTAAAGTAATAACTAGGATTATTACTTATAACATTATACCAGAACATATAAGATTTTTAGAAATTTCATGTAATGTCTGAAACATTTATATTAACATATTTCCATACATATTTCCATACAAATACAAATATAAGATTTTTAGAAATTTCATGTAATGTCTGAAACATTTATATTAACATATTTCCATACAAATAACCCAATGAAAGTTTAGTATTAGTTGTTTTGTTTGTTTTTTTATACTGCAGGTTCTTATTAGGCATCAGTTTCATACACATCAGTGTATACATGTCAATCCCAATTGCCCAATCCAGCACACCACCATCCCCACCTCACCGCAGTTTTCCCCCCTTGGTGTCCATATGACCATTCTCTACATTTGTGTCTCAACTTCTGCCCTGCAAACTGGCTCATCTGTACCATTTTTCTAGGTTCCGCATACATGCATTAATATACGATATTTGTTTTTCTCTTTCTGACTTACTTCACTCTGTATGACAGTCTCTAGATCCATCCATGTCTCAACAAATGACTCAATTTCGTTCCTTTTTATGGCTGAGTAATATTCCATTGTATATATGTACCACAACTTCTTTATCCATTCGTCTGTTGATGGGCATTTAGGTTGCTTCCATGACCTGGCTATTGTAAATAGTGCTGCAATGAACATTCGGGTGCATGTGTCTTTTTGAATTACGGTTTTCTCTGGGTATATGCCCAGTAGTGGGATTGCTGGGTCATATGGTAATTCTATTTTTAGTTTTTTAAGGAACCTCCATACTGTTCTCCATAGTGGCTGTATCAATTTACATTCCCACCAACAGTGCAAGAGGGTTCCCTTTTCTCCACACCCTCTCCAGCATTTGTTGTTTGTAGATTTTCTGATGATGCCCATTCTAACAGGAGTGAGGTGATACCTCATTGTAGTTTTGATTTGCATTTCTCTAATAATTAGTGATGTTGAGCATCTTTTCATGTGCTTCGTGGCCATCTGTATGTCTTCTTTGGAGAAATGTCTATTTAGGTCTTCTGCCCATTTTTGGATTGGGGTGTTTGTTTCTTTGATATTGAGCTGAATGAGCTGTTTATATATTTTGGAGATTAATCCTTTGTCCGTTGATTCATTTGCAAATATTTTCTCCCATTCTGAGGGTTGTCTTTTCGTCTTGTTTATGGTTTCCTTTGCTGTGCAAAAGCTTTGAAGTTTCATTAGGTCCCATTTGTTTATTTTTGTTTTTATTTCCATTACTCTAGGAGGTGGATCAAAAAAGATCTTGCTGTGATTTATGTCAAAGAGTGTTCTTCCTATGTTTTCCTCTAAGAGTTTTATAGTGTCCAGTCTTATATTTAGGTCTCTAATCCATTTTGAGTTTATTTTTGTGTATGGTGTTAGGGAGTATTCTAATTTCATTCTTTTACATGTAGCTGTCCAGTTTTCCCAGCACCACTTATTGAAGAGACTGTCTTTTCTCCATTGTATATCTTTGCCTCCTTTGTCATAGATTAGTTGACCATAGGTGCGTGGGTTAATCTCTGGGCTTTCTATCTTGTTCCATTGATCTAGGGTTCTGTTTTTGTGCCAGTACCATACTGTCTTGATTACTGTAGCTTTGTAGTATAGTCTGAAGTCAGGGAGTCTGATTCCTCCAGCTCCATTTTTTTCCCTCAAGACTGCTTTGGCTATTCGGGGTCTTTTGTGTCTCCATACAAATTTTAAGATGATTTGTTCTAGCTCCGTAAAAAATGCCATTGGTAATTTGATAGGGATTGCATTGAATCTGTAGATTGCTTTGGGTAGTATACTCATTTTCACAATGTTGATTCTTCCAATCCAAGAACATGGTATATCTCTCCATCTGTTGGTATCATCTTTAATTTCTTTCATCAGTGTCTTATAGTTTTCTGCATACAGGTCTTTCGTCTCCCTAGGTAGGTTTATTCCTAGGTATTTTATTCTTTTTGTTGCAATGGTAAATGGGAGTGTTTCCATAATTTCTCTTTCAGATTTTTCATCATTAGTGTATAGGAATGCAAGAGATTTCTGTGCATTAATTTTGTATCCTGCAACTTTACCATATTCATTAATCAGCTCTAGCAGTTTTCTGGTGGCAGTTTTAGGATTCTCTATGTATAGTATCATGTCATCCGCAAACAGTGACAGTTTTACTTCTTCTTTTCCAATTTGTATTCCTTTTATTTCTTTTTCTTCTCTGATTGCCGTGGCTAGGACTTCCAGAACTATGTTGAATAATAGTGGTGAGAGTGGACATCCTTGTCTCGTTCCTGATCTTAGAGGAAATGCTTTCAGTTTTTCACCATTGAGAATGATGTTTGCTGTGGGTTTGTCATATATGGCCTTTATTATGTTGAGGTAGGTTCCCTCTATGCCCACTTTCTGGAGAGTTTTTATCAGAAATGGGTGTTGAATTTTGTCAAAAGCTTTTTCTGCATCTATTGAGATGATCATATGGTTTTTATTCTTCAATTTGTTAATATGGTGTATCACATTGATTGATTTGCGTATATTGAAGAATCCTTGCATCCCTGGGATAAATCCCACTTGATCGTGGTGTATGATCCTTTTAATGTGTTGCTGGATTCTGTTTGCTAGTATTTTGTTGAGGATTTTTGCATCTATATTCATCAGTGATATTGGTCTGTAATTTTCTTTCTTTGTAGTGTCTTTGTCTGGTTTTGGTATCAGGGTGATGGTGGCCTCATAGAATGAGTTTGGGAGTGTTCCTTCCTCTGCAATTTTTTGGAAGAGTTTGAGAAGGATGGGTGTTAGCTCTTCTCTAAATGTTTGATAGAATTCACCTGTGAAGCCATCTGGTCCTGGACTTTTGTTTGTTGGAAGATTTTTAATCACAGTTTCAATTTCATTACTTGTGATTGGTCTGTTCATATTTTCTGTTTCTTCCTGATTCAGTCTGGGAAGGTTATACCTTTCTAAGAATTTGTCCATTTCTTCCAGGTTGTCCATTTTATTGGCATAAAGTTGCTTGTAGTAGTCTCTTAGGATGCTTTGTATTTCTGTGGTGTCTGTTGTAACTTCTCCTTTTTCATTTCTGATTTTATTGATTTGAGTCCTCTCCCTCTTTTTCTTGATGAGTCTGGCTAATGGCTTATCAATTTTGTTTATCTTCTCAAAGAACCAACTTTTAGTTTTATTGATCTTTGCTATTGTTTTCTTTGTTTCTATTTCATTTATTTCTGCTCTGATCTTTATGATTTCTTTCCTTCTGCTAACTTTGGGTTTTGTTTGTTCTTCTTTCTCTAGTTTCTTTAGGTGTAAGGTTAGATTGTTTACTTGAGATTTTTCTTGTTTCTTTAGGTAGGCTTGTATAGCTATAAACTTCCCTCTTAGAACCGCTTTTGCTGCATCCCATAGGTTTTGGGTCGTCGTGTTTTCATTGTCATTTGTCTCTAGGTATTTTTTGATTTCCTCTTTGATTTCTTCAGTGATCTCTTGGTTATTTAGTAACGTATTGTTTAGCCTCCATGTGTTTGTCCTTTTAACGTTTTTTTCCCTGTAATTCATTTCTAATCTCATAGCGTTGTGGTCAGAAAAGATGCTTGATATGATTTCAATTTTCTTAAATTTACTGAGGCTTGATTTGTGACCCAAGATGTGATCTATCCTGGAGAATGTTCCGTGCGCACTTGAGAAGAACGTGTAATCTGCTGTTTTTGGATGGAATGTCCTATATATATCAATTAAATCTATCTGGTCTATTGTGTCATTTAAAGCTTCTGTTTCCTTATTTATTTTCATTTTGGATGATCTGTCCATTGGTGTAAGTGAGGTGTTAAAGTCCCCCACTATTATTGTGTTACTGTCGATTTCCTCTTTTATAGCTGTTAGCAGTTGCCTTATGTATTGAGGTGCTCCTATGTTGGGTGCATATATATTTATAATTGTTATATCTTCTTCTTGGATTGATCCCTTGATCATTATGTAGTGTACTTCCTTGTCTCTTGTAACATTCTTTATTTTAAAGTCTATTTTATCTGATATGAGTATAGCTACTCCAGCTTTCTTTTGATTTCCATTTGCATGGAATATCTTTTTCCATCCCCTCACTTTCAGTCTGTATGTGTCCCTAGGTCTAAAGTGGGTCTCTTGTAGACAGCATATATATGGGTCTTGTTTTTGTATCCATTCAGCCAGTCTATGTCTTTTGGTTGGGGCATTTAATCCATTCACGTTTAAGGTAATTACCGATATGTATGTTCCTATGACCATTTTCTTAATTGTTTTGGGTTTGTCTTTGTAGGTCCTTTTCTTCTCTTGTGTTTCCCACTTAGAGAAGTTCCTTTAGCATTTGTTGTAGAGCTGGTTTGGTGGTGCTGAATTCTCTTAGCTTTTGCTTGTCTGCAAAGCTTTTGATTTCTCCATCAAATCTAAATGAGATCCTTGCCGGGTAGAGTAATCTTGGTTGTAGGTTCTTCCCTTTCATCACTTTAAGTATATCATGCCACTCCCTTCTGGCTTGCAGAGTTTCTGCTGAGAAATCAGCTGTTAACCTTATGGGAGTTCCCTTGTATGTTATTTGTCGTTTTTCCCTTGCTGCTTTCAATAATTTTTCTTTGTCTTTAATTTTTGCCACTTTGATTACTATGTGTCTCGGCGTGTTTCTCCTTGGGTTTATTCTGTATGGGACTCTCTGCGCTTCCTGGACTAGGGTGGCTATTTCCTTTCCCATGTTAGGGAAGTTTTCGACTATAATCTCTTCAAATATTTTCTCTGGTCCTTTCTCTCTCTCTTCTCCTTCTGGGACCCCTATAATGCGAATGTTGTTGCGTTTAATGTTGTCCCAGAGGTCTCTTAGGCTGTCTTCATTTCTTTTCATTCTTTTTTCTTTAGTCTGTTCTGCAGCAGTGAATTCCACCATTCTGTCTTCCAGGTCACTTATCCGTTCTTCTGCCTCAGTTATTCTGCTATTGATTCCTTCTAGTGTAGTTTTCATTTCAGTTATTGTATTGGTGATCTCTGTTTGTTTGTTCTTTAATTCTTCTAGGTCTTTGTTAATCATTTCTTGCATCTTCTCAATCTTTGCCTCCATTCTTATTCCGAGGTCCTGGATCATCTTCACTATCATTATTCTGAATTCTTTTTCTGGAAGGTTGCCTATCTCCACTTCATTTAGTTGTTTTTCTGGGGTTTTTTCTTGTTCCTTCATCTGGTGCATAGCCCTCTGCCTTTTCATCTTCTCTATCTTTCTGTAACTGTGGTTTTTGGTCCACAGGCTGCAGGATCGTAGTTTTTCTTGCTTCTGTTGTCTGCCCTCTGGTGGTTGAGGCTATCTAAGAGGCTTGATGGGAGGCTCTGGTGGTGGGTAGAGCTGACTGTTGCTGTGGCGGTCAGAGCTCAGTAAAACCTTAATCCACTTGACTGTTGATGGGTGGGGCTGGGTTCCCTCCCTGTTGCTGTGGCGGTCAGAGCTCAGTAAAACCTTAATCCACTTGACTGTTGATGGGTGGGGCTGGGTTCCCTCCCTGTTGGTTGTTTTGCCTGAGGCAACCCAACACTGGAGCCTACCGGTGCTCTTTGATGGGGTCAATGGCAGACTCTGGGAGGGCTCACGCCAAGGAGAACTTCCCAGAGCCTCTGCTGCCAGTGTCCTTATCCCCACGGTGAAACAGAGCCACCACTCGCCTCTGCAGGAGACCCCCCAACACCAGCAGGTAGGTCCGGTTCAGTCTCCCCCAGGGTCACTGCTCCTTCCCCTGGGTCCCGATGCACACATTACTTTGTGTGTGCCCTCCAAGAGTGGGGTCTCTGTTTCCCCCAGTCCTGTCAAAGTCCTGCAATCAATTCCCTCTAGGCTTCAAAGTCTGATTCTCTAGGAATTCCTCCTCCCGTTGCCGGACCCCCAGGTTGGGAAGCCTGACGTGGGGCTCAGAACCTTCACTCCAGTGGGTGGAATTCTGTGGTATAAGTGTTCGCCAGTCTGTGAGTCACCCACCCAGCAGTTATGGGATTTGATTTTACTCTGATTGCGCCCCTCCTACCGTCTCACTGTGGCTTCTCCTCTGTCCTTGGACGCGGGGTATCCTCCTTGGTGAAGTCCAGGGTCTTCCTGTCAATGATTGTCCAGCAGCCAGTGGTGATTCTGGTGCTCTCGCAAGAGGGAGTGAGAGCACGTCCTTCTACTCCGCCATCTTGGTTAATCTCCCCAGTGCCAGTTTATTTTTAATGTATTTTTAAATCAAGATATAATTGACATATTAGATTAGTTTCAGGAGCACAACACAATGATTTGATATTTGTATATTTTGTGAAATGATCACCACAATAAGTCTAGTTACCATTCACCACCATACATAGTTTCAATTTTTTTTCTTTTTTTTGTAATGAGGGTTTTTTAGATTCACTCTCTCAACTTTCAAATATGCGATACGATATTATTAATTATAGTCACCATGCTGTACATTAATCCTCATGACATTTATTTTATAACTTGAAGTTTGTACCTTTGATTCCCTTCACCCATTTTGCCCACCTCTGGTAGCCACCAATCTGTTCTCTGTATCTATCAGCTTGGGGTTTTTGTTTTATATGTTTGTTTGTTTGTTTTGTTTTATAGATTCCACATATAAGTGATATCATACAGTATTTGTCTTTCTGTCTGATTTATTTCACTTAGCATAATGTCCTCAGGTCTATTCATGTTTTCGGAAATGGTAAAATTTCATTCTTTTTTAAGGCTGAATAGTACTCCAGTGTGTGTGTGTGTACCATTTTCTTTATCCACTGATGGACACTTAGGTTGTTTCCATAGCTTGGCTGTTGTAAATAATGCTGCAATGAACACGGAGTACATATATATTTTTGAATTCATGTTTTCATTTTCTTCAGATAAATACCAGAGTGGAATTGCTGGATCATATGGTAGTTCCATTTCTAATTTTTTGAATGACTTTCATACTGTTTTCCTTAGTGGATTCACCAATTTACATTCCCACCAACAGTGCACAAGGGTTCTCTTTTCTCCACATCCTTGCCAGCACTTCTTAGTTCTTGTCTTTTTGCTAATAGCCACTCTAACAGGTGTGAGGTGACATCTAAATGTGGTTTTGATTTGCATTTCCCTGATGATTAGTGATATTGAGCATTTTTTCATGTGCCTATTGGATATCTGTATGTCTTCTCTGGAAAAATGTCTATTCAGATCCTCTGCCCATTTTTTAATAAAAATTTTTTTTATATTGAGGTGTATGAGTTCTTTATATGTTTTGGATATTAACCCCTTATCAGATATATGATTTGCGAATGTTTTCTTCCATTCAGTAGGTTGCCTTTTCATTTCATTGATGATTTCCTTTGCTGTGCAGAAGCTTTTTAGTTTGATGTAGTCCCACTTGTTTATTTTTGCTTTTGTTCCCTTTGCTTTAGGAGTCAGATTCAAAAAAATCATTGCCAAGACTGATGTCAAGGAGCTTACCACCTACATTTTCTTCTAAGAGTTTTATGGGTTCAGGTCTTACTTCTAAGTCCTTAACCAATTTTGGGTTAATTTGTGTGTGTGATGAAAGAAGTAGTCGCCAAGACTGATGTCAAGGAGCTTACCACCTACATTTTCTTCTAAGAGTTTTATGGGTTCAGGTCTTACTTCTAAGTCCTTAACCAATTTTGGGTTAATTTGTGTGTGTGATGAAAGAAGTAGTCTAGTTTAATTCTTTTACATGTGGCTGTCCAGTTTTCCCAACACTGTTTATTAAAGAGACTGTCCTTTCTCCATTGTATATTCTTGCCTCCTTCACTGTAGATTAATTGACCATATAAGTGTGGGTTTATTTCTGGGCTCTCTGGTCTGTTCCATTGATCTATGTGTGCCAGTTTCTTGGCTTAAAAAATACAATTTTTCATTAACGATTTTTCTAACCCTCAAAAATATAACCTTTATCAAGACTGAAATTTGTTATTTTTATGATAAATAAATGAGATCTGAAGAATATAACAGGTTTGTATTACTCAGCCATTATTTGTTTTGCATCCATTTCTTATCAGAAGCATAAGTGAATAAACACAAAAGACATGCAGAAGTTTCACTCCAAAAGTTTTTCCTTTTTGCAACACTTCTGCAATAGACACACTGAAAAATTCCCGGATATACTGAAGCAACAAGGAAACAATGGTGATGGTATAATAAAGCCAGATGATATTCAACTGAAGACTCTCTTGCTCATTTTATTTCATAACCAAAATCCCAAAAAGAGTTTAAAAGGGATTTGTTTCCCCATAGTGCTACCCTGACATTTGTGTCTGTCGGTAATGCAATCCGTAGATATAGATCTCAAGTCCTGTGGAAAGTTAGCATTAAATTACTGGTTAATGTAACTCTGGAAGCATCGTGTTCAGTACAGCATGTCTTTGAACCAACTCAAGTATCCTTATAGTTGTCCTCCAGTTTATGATGCTGAACATATGGTGCTCTAACCCAATAAGAAAATAGTGAAGATGAGATTGCCTGGTAGTCTCATTTAGACAGTTAATTTTATCTTTGTTTTCTTAAGTCACATTTCATTGTTCTTCTCAATGGTGCAAAACTAATTGGCTCTTATCACAGTTACATTACCATTACACAGGCAGATAAAATTAATGCAAAGTAGAAGATCACTACAATCAGAGATATCTGGTTAAAAGGGAGACAGGCTTGCATAAAGTGTCCGCACAATCCACAGAAGGCTCTGGCAGAATAATAAATCATTACTTTCTCCAGGTTATCATCTTGTACTCTAGTTCATTATTTTGTATCATTTGTTTTAACCTTGGATTGTCCCCGCTACATCTGCTCTGCTGTGATTAATTCTGCTGATGGAAATAAACTGTCGAAGGGCAATCCTGTACTGCATGACTAATTAGCCTACCGAATTATGTCCATAAATTAACATTTTGTTTTTATTCATTTAAATAAATCAAAGTTACCCAAACTTATTTTGTACAGATCGCTCTAACACCAATTTATTTTTGTAACCTTTTAGCTAGATCAGATGACTTACTTTTTGGTCAACTAATTCATAAATGGTTTCTTACCTTTACATTTCTACAGCTGCTACAGCTAGGTTATTGTTGTGTTATAGCTAGGGCCGTTGGCCCAAGTGAAAGAAAATATTTTTTTTTCAGTTAAGCTGATCTCTCCATCAGGCTTTCTGCTTTAGTTTACCCTTCCTCTGCTTCCTCCTACCCTCAATCCTGGCCACAGCCCTTCATCCTCTGTTTTTACTGATTATATGAAAATGACTGTGCTATGAATTGAATGTCTGTCCCTCCCAAACTAATATGTTGAAGTCCTAATCCCCAGTGTGATGGGCCTTTGGGAGGCAATTAGGCTTAGGTTAGGACATGAGGGTGGGACCCTCATGATGGGATCAATGTCCTTATAAAAAGAAGAGGAGACACAAAATCTCTCTCCATGTCATGAGGCTGCAGCAAGAAGGCTGCAAGCAGAAAGCATGCTCTCATCAGACATCAAACAGGCCAGCTCCTTGATCTTGGACTTTCCAGCCTCCAGAACTGTGAAAAATAAATGTTTGCTGTTTAAGCCACCCAGTCTATAGTATGTTGTTATAACAGTCCGAACTGACTAAGACAGGTTACTACTGAGAAAAAAAAAACACACACAACAAATTCTTCTCATAAGAATCTGCTAGAGCCTCTATCAAAAGAAAAGATTTTTTATGATACTGAGGTAGGGACCAAGACCTTGGTCTTTTTAGGCCTTCCCTGAAAACAATGGTTAGGGCCAACCAGGCTCACAGTAAGCTTTAAAGGTCTGCTCAAGATTGCTATATGAAAGAATATTATCAGTTATAAAACAGGTTATTTGAAGAACAGCAAAATTGATGGGAAGTGTTTCTATATATTCTGCAGCACTGGGTTGCTTGCCTCCAAAGATTATTTGAACATTAGAACTTAGTCTTTTCAGAATACTATTTCACTGGTCTTATTTTAATAAAAGCATTTAGGCCCTTTTCAATAAGGGGTTCACTCCCTGCCACCTCAGGAGACTGAATAATACGAGAGAATTTACAAGCCCTCAAGTTAATTTCAGAAAGTTCTCATAGTGGCTGTCCTAAACTTATATGCAAGGATGTGCTGGACCCAGCTCCTTCCTGCCCACTGGACCTGATTACGCACATTCTTCCCAATTTTGTGTTCAGTGCGGGCAGATTGGTAGCTTGCATTTGGCAGTAGGAGTATTTATTCCATGAAAAACATGCTATCAGTACCAGTCAGGACATTCATTTTCCAGAGAGCTGGTTGTTAAACCTTTACCAGCACCCCACTGTTTATAAGCCAGGTCAGTGTCGCTAGGCATAGCTCTCTTACCGTGTCTTTTCTGGTTAAACTGTTAACTGGTTCATAGAAGAGGAATCTTTATATTTATAATCATTCTTCTCCACCCCTTCTCCTCTCTCTCTTTTTCTTTTTCTCTCTTTCTTCCTGGGAGCATAGTTCATCCTCCTCCACCTTTCCTCAGTTCTTTGCCCTGTTTTGCATAAATATCCTAGAAGTTCTCTCCGAGTGAAACAATTAGGGAACAGTTATTCCCAGGCCTTTCAACTCAGCTGAGTCAGGTACCATCCCAGTTACCTTTCTAGACAGGTTTCCACAATTATAACACCTGTTTCTTCTTTACACAGGCAGAGTCACCTTATGTTTTCTCTGATACTTAGATGGCTTAGACAGAGGAAAGCATCACATAATTAAATCACTATATCAGAGATAACCAAATCAATACTCAGCTTAGTGACCAGTGTGTTTTCAATGGAAATGAAAGATTTGCATAAGGGTACTTTTTAAACCAAATGAACTTGTTTTATCAGTCTATTTCATGCCTCCTATTACTGTCCTAAACACTGTAGGGGATACAATGGTCATTTCTTACAGAATCCTTCCAAACTTCTTAGGAAAATCAGGATTAATGAAATATATGAAGCAAACAGGAAAGAATTACGTACTAAATTGTTAAAAACTGGGTTAATGTAAATAGCTGGAGGGATCAGGAAAGACTTTGTGTTGGGATTTCTTCTTGAGCTTGTCTTTGAGCAATGACAAGGACCGAAGCATGCAGAAAGAAAAAAAAGAGGGCAGTCTATGTGGGACCAACTGCATAAGCAAAGGACTTGGCCAGTGAGCAGGTCATAGCTGACTCTCGGGAATTACTGAGAAATTTGGAGGGATCCTGGGAGGTTCCTAAAAGCCAAAAGAAGAATTTGTTAAATGCAACAGGCAATAGGAAGCTATTATAGGGCTTCTGAACATCAGAATGATGACATTAAAAAGATGTCTTTGAAGATTAATATGTCAGCATTATGAAGGTAAAGATATAGGTAAAGATTAGTGGCTGGGGAACAAGTAGATGCAACTCAGGTGGGCCTTGTTAAAAAGCACATGGGGACATCAGCAAGGAGCAGGTCAAGGCCACGACTAAATGGCAAGCTGCTTATTCACTGTGGCAGAGGTAAGGGTATGGGAAGGGGGAGAGTAGCCTCAGTGGGGTTAGATGGGGGCTTCAAAAGCCTGGAATCCGAAAGACATGCTTAGGCATGATACTGGCAACTGCCAGAATCATAAGAGTTTATGTGATGGGCAGAACACAGTGATGAGAAATCTAGGTGATGGTGCAAGAGAGTTGACCAGATGCGATAATGCAGCAGGTGTGGGAGAAATCATTCCAGGCTTCTCCTCAGGAAAGGATGCAGACACTAGAGCCAGCACACTTCTAGGGCCTTGACATCACCTGGGGTGCAGTATAGGGCCCTAGTCCAAATAAGAACCAGGGCACAGAGCTGATAGAATATGGAGAGGAGAGATAATGAAAGGAAAATCCTGATCTAATGGCTAACACAGGAGGAGTGTCAGAGTTTGCCAACCCAAGGAATGCCAAGGCCTGAGGGTTGGTCCTCATATAGCAGACCTTGGGCTGAGTTATGTTGATGGTAAAGGGGAAACAGAGGACATGTGGATGGCTGACAACTGTGGGTGCCTGTTGCATCACTGTGATCAATTCTAGGCCTACACCAGGTTACAGATTCAAAGCTGTTGATCCTGAGTTTTTAGGATTAGTTCAGAAACTAGCAAATCCCTGTGAGAGTAGCTGAGGAAGGAGAGGTGGGAGACAAAATAAGGGTTGACCCTAGGAACTGATGCAATAATACAGGTAGTAAGAGTCAATAATTTAACTTTTTGATATTTTAACTTAGTGATCTATGTTTTGAAGAAGTATACATGTTTGAGGGGCAAAGGAAGCAGAGAAGTTGGAAAAACTTGAAAGGTATTTACATTCAATTTCAGTAAAATTTTGAATAACTATCATGTTCAGAGATTGTATTCTTCTGATTCATTTAGATTTCTGATTACTTAAGCTATGTAGAAATTTTTCGGAACATAAACTCTTCTATTTATTTTTCTTAGGTTAGCTTAACTTTCCTGACTTATGGTAGTATAATGAACACAATTTAATATTACTTCAATAATTGGAGATTGCATAGAACTCACAGTCATTACTCTTCCCTGAAAAAACTGAAAGTATTTTTAGACAATTCTTTATTAGCTCCGGGACTACATTTTTGTAAATGAGGCACCAACTTGAGCTTATTTTTTCATCATTTGCCTGTAGGAATTCGGTATGTTTTACTAAATATGTTGAGGGTCTCATTTAATTCTGAGGGACTGTTATTCCATGCTTTCCTTACAAGTCTAGGGTATACACCTATACACAAAAAAGGGTTAATTGAGGATTTTGCTTGTTTGAATACATGTGAGCTATCAAACTTTGAATAAATAACATTTTAGAGTATTTCTTAAAATTTCCACATTATACTATCCAAATTCTGTTACCAAATAGAGGAACACAGGAAACAGTCTCCTAAGCAAGTCTATTAATAGAGGGAGATTTCTGTTTCAAGCGAAGGAAAGGAGGAAATCTAGGCTTTATTTCATGTACACACCATGTGACCAAAACTGTTCTAGCTGTTTCACACATGTTCATCTTGAATCACAACAATTGTGTGAGATATTTTGTCTCCATTATGGAGATGAGGAATGAGAGATTCAAAGACATATACTAACTGGGTGATAACATAGCTGGTAAGCAGCACTCCCAGGAATGGAAATTCAGGTCTATCTAATTCTAAAGCTAATTTTTATTTTCACTGCCCCATGCTCCAGAAATATGTCTGTATACATAAACTTTTATAAAAGAAATTTCAAAATCCATTTTTTTTCAGATACTGAAGCTATGAAGTCTATATCAATATATATTTCTGAGCCAATAAAACAAAATTATCCCTACAGATCAATTCCCCCAAAAAATACCTTTTTCTATGTAATAATTCAGTATTGCTCAAAGTAAAAATCACCTGAGAAGTCTCCCTGGTCTAGAAATAACCCTACAAAAGGGATGTCATGTAAGTTTCATCTTCTATGTCAAGTCTTATCACTTGGTAGGGCTGCCTGGATCCCTGCATGGAGAAGAAACCTGAAGTTATGTCTAGAGTCAGCAGGAAGGAGCCTTGGGATCCATTAGAGATGATGGCCAGGGTCATGGGAGAGGAAAATGGCAACTCATGTACCATGTATTGCCTAGAACTGCCACAAGTATTAATAAAGTAGTATGTAATTTGGGAGGCTACTGCTCAAAATTGCCTTCCACACTCAAAATTCTCTCTATTAATTTCACTTTTGGGGCTTAGTATTTCCTAAGCTTGCATCATCATAAGAATCATCTAGATTAATTGTTTGAAAATATTGTTTTCCAGGCCTCCCTGGAGATTCAGGAGGTTAAGAGGGGGAAGTCAGGAATTTTATCATCTGGCAAGTTTGGGAATACTTGAGTTGCTTTTGCATTCAGAAAGCCCCTGTGAAAGACAAACATTGCATTATTAAGCAGTAATAATTTAAGACATAATCTTTCCAGTAAAGATTTGAGTACTTACAGGCCAGGGGCAAACAATAGATCAATTTGATGGTGACTGGTGATCAGAGAAATTCAGAGCAGGTGATAACTTACCTACTTTATCTGGCTCCGCCCAACTTACTGACTTAATCTCATTCTGCTTTCCCTCTTGCTCATGCTACTCCAGCCAGACTGGTCTTCTCTCTGTTGCTCTAATACGTGCAGGCTCCCACCTCAAAGTCTTTGCTCTTGCTGGTCCCCTGCATGGTATGTCATTCCTGGAGACGTTCACAGGGCTGGTGTCCTTTTAATCCTCTCTTAAGTGGTAGGGCTGTTAAGTGAACACGCCAAATGGCAAGCAAAGAGAAGGAAGAAAAGCACAATTTTAAATCTGTGAAGCAGATTCATTGCCTAGCTGACAACCAAACTCTTTAATTTTGTAAAACAGAGGATCCTAGCTCTTTCTTTGCTCTAAGCAATGAGTTATGCCAATCATTGCATAGCATCTGCAATGAAATCAGGGTAAAGAAAGTAATGGTTTTCCTAGAAAAGAAGGAAACAATGACAAGTATAAAAACAGAGAATAGAGTCACTAGTTGCAAAATAATTAAATCTGGGTAAAATGTATTATTTAAAACCGATCACTGCCGTATCTTTTCTGATTCTTGCAGGGTGCTCATAAGTCTAATCATCTGACTGTATCTTTGAAATAGAATTAGGATTTGGGAAGCATCTTAATAAACACTAATCGAAACCACTCTGAAGAAAACATCATTAATCATGTCATCTGATAAGAGATACTGTCAGTGTTACGTTTAGAAATTTATACTCAGATTGAATTCCAGTAAACAACCCATGTGTGCATTAGGGATTAGGAAAATGAGGGCTTCTTTGTTTACTATAAATCTAAAAAAATATTACGTTGGCCTACTTTCTCAAAATGGAACCCACCTGGACTCATTTGTTCTCCCAGTTGCATAGGCGGTCTAGTCCAGTTCAGTTTGCACAATGCTGCGACATTCTTTTCAGAAAGTACTATTTTCACTGCAACAGTCTTCTACAGAAAACGTATCGAAAAAGCTACAATAGTTCCCTATTGCTTTTTAAATAAATAAAAATCTTTAGGTTGGTATTTAAGACACTTACTTAGACATTTTTAGGTTTACCCACCATTAGGTAAGATTTATATCAATTTTTAAAAATCAACTGAAGCATAATATCTGACTGCTTAGTATTAAACATTATATGAAGCATCATAAAGATACAAAGAATATACGAAATATTCCCAATCCTTAATGACTACCCAAATTAATCTCACAAGAGAAGGCAACATTGTAGAGAATGATGCACACAATAGGAATTTACGGGAGAGAGAAAGAGGTCAGATATTGAGATGTTGGTAAAAGAAATAGGCCTTGAAGAAAGGTAAGATTTAGTCAAGTGGAGGAGAATAGCGAGGCTACTGGAGGTTAGGTGAATTGTATAGAGGAATTACGGCAGAGATTTGCAGGTATTTTCTGGGGCAATGAACAGATCAATAAGAATGAAGTGGAAAGTTTATATTGGGAGTAGTGGACCAGATTTTGATGGCTATACATGAAAACAAAGGGTGGATTTTTCTGTAAAGAATGAAAAAAAATAGAAAATTTTGATTATGGGATTAAAGTTACGAAAGTAATATTTTAGGAATTAGTCTGGCAGAAGTACAGAGGGAATCTGAAGGACGATATTAGGGTAAGCAAGTGCTTACCTTAGACATTAGTGTATGAAGAGACCTCAACCCTTCTGATTTGCCCACAGTGGCTGAAACGAGCTGTATCAGCGGGATGGCAGGGAAGACGTCTGAGAAGAGCCAAGAGTTGGGAGGAAAGCCCCTGTACTATAGTGTTATAAAAAGTCAAGTGAAGAAGGCACCTTGATAAGAAAATAGTTATAGATTTTGTGATGGTTTTTAGAAAGATCAAGGAGAATGAGGGAGGTCAATAAAAACAAATATTTACTTAGTCTGAAGGGAAACCATCAGAAGACCAGAAATGTAAACAATTCCCAGTTAATATAAAGTATATGGAAACCAATTGCCAACAAACCAATTGCCAGTTCTTTCCCAACAGAACTGAAGAATTGGACGTTCATAGAGATAAAATAATCCCCCAAAAGGAAGTTGTGTAGCAAATTTCTAGAAAAACTCTCAAAGGGTTATCGGGTATTGAGAAAGGGAAGGGTCTATGAGCAATTTATTGAATTAAATTAAAATATTAAAGAGCAGTGGAATGGCTGTGACTGTCTCCAGCTTTTAGACCAGTAGACTTCAGAATTTTGCCACAAGAGACAATTTGTGAGTTCGGTTCTTAGAAGTGAGAGGGGATAATTTCATGTGGGCTTTTAGGCTTGAAAAGTGCAGTATCCAAAGTAAGTTATGGTCACCCCAATAGCTAGGAAATCTTTGCAGCCAGAAGTCAAAATATCCATCACAAAGGAAAGGCCCCCTGCTATACTTCTTTCTCTCCATTACTGTACGTCCTCAATAAAACAGCTAATACTGGGAAATAGAATTAAAAGTTAAATATAATTAAAATCTACAAAGAGAATCGAGATATTGTATTCCATAAAATGAAAAATAATGTCAATGATATCAACCATAAAAAAAGACAGGACGCTGTCAAAAACAAAAGGAGTATGTGAAAATTAAAAGCATGGTTGCTTGATATTGAAAGGAAATTCAATAGAAGGGATGAATAATAAAATTAATTACTAATAGAATTAACTGAAGACTGAATTAACTGGAGGATCAAATTAAAGAATTAACCACCAACCCAGTGACAAAGAATAAAATGATGAAAAATATGAGGAAGTTATAAGATAGGGAAGATACATCCAGAAAATAAAATACCCATCTAATAGGGGATACAAAAAAAGATAAACAGAGAGGGGAAAGGATGCAGTGTAGTAGGTTGAATAATAGCTCCCAGCACTCATTTATTTTATCCTGTCTCTGTACCCATTGATTTTGTGCCTGTCATGGGGTCCCCACAATGAGATAAGAGGGTACCTCACCAATCCTTCCTGGATAACTATTTCCATTCCTGCCTTCTGCTGAGACGGTAGATTGGATCTGTGAGTTACATTGTCCTCTTCACATCCTTCTGAGCTTTGCCTAGAATCTCCTTTCATGTCTCTGTTTCTACCAACAGTCTCTTCAAAGTAATCTAGGCTTTTATTATCATGCACCTCAAAACTCTTCCAAGCCTTTCAGGAACCTAGCCAAAAATCATAGGCAGTGCTAAATCCAAAGACAGTCCCTTTCTAGCATAAAATGATGACTTAACATCATAATTTAAATGTATTTTATAGTGTAGGAGACATACCACCTCATAAATTTGAAGAATGTTATTTTGAAAGTCATTTTATCACGTTTAAAGGGAAAGGCCATAGATCCAGTGGCTTACCAAGATTAGAATTTTCTGCCTTGCTCAATAAGCATTCCATAGATTACCACGTTACATTCTCTAAATTCATGGATGCTGAGCTGCACCGTGTTACTCTGTTTCCCACAGAAATCAATTTTCTCATAAAGTAACTAATGATTGCACCCCAAGCTGCACTGCAAAATGCTCCATTTAGATAGAAGAACACCTGCAGCAAATCCAGAATGTCATAGAGAATGATGCCGTCTTCACCTTGAAGTTTATATAGACCATCCAAACACAACCTAAGTTTGAAATCTATCTTCTGTTCAACTTTTTAAAAATAAAAAGTACATTAAAATAAACGTCTTCCAAGCCTATTCCCAATACTTAATTCCAAAGCCACTTCCACATTTTTAGGTACTTGTTACAGCAGCACTCCATCTCCTGGTATAAACACTGTATTAGTTTCCTACAGCTCCAGTAACAAATTATCACAAACTGGATGGCTTAAAATGACAGAAATTTATTCTGTCATAGTTCTGTAGGACAAAAGCCTGAAATCAAGGTGTCAGTAGACTTGGCCCTTTCTGGAGGTTCTGAGGGAGAATTTGTTCCATGACTCTCCCTTAGCCCCTGGTGGTTGCTGTAATCCTTGACAATCCTTGGCTTGCAGATGCATCACTCCAATATCTTTCTCCATCTTCATGTCACTTTCTCCTCTGTGTCTCTCTCTCAAATCTCCCTCTGCTTTTCACTTATAGGGACACCTGTCATTGTTTTTAAGGCCCACCCTAAATCCAGGATGATCTCATCTGGAAAACCTAAACCTAATTACACCTACAAAGACCCTTTATCTCAATAAGGACACCTTATCCAAATAAGGTTCAGGTGGTTATGACATGGATATGTCTTTCGTGAGGCGGGCCTCTATTCAACTCACTACAGTCTGCTCTCTAGTCCCTGCCAAATTCACATCTGTCCCACATCCATACAAAACCCATTCACCTCATCCCAACATTCCCCCAAAGTCTCAACCCATTACAACATCAACCCTAAGTTCAAAATCTCATCAAAATATCATCAACTCAAAAGTCCCAAATCTCATTATTAAATTATCTGAATCAGAGACGAGTGAAACTCTGAGTATGAACCATCCTGGAGCAAAACTTTTCTCCATATGGGGACTGGTGAAGAAGCAGTTATCTGCTTCCAAAATACAATGGTGGGACGGGCATGGGATATACACTCTCATTCCCAAATAGAGAAATTTGAAGGAACAAAGGGGTTGCACATCCCAAGAAAGTATGAAATCCAGCAGGGCAAATTTCTTTAGGTTTTAAGGACTGGGAGTAATTCTCTGTGGTTTGATGCTACACTTGCTGGGTCCACAGCTCCAGCCTCTGGGCCTGCGACAGTGGCTCCATCAGCCTCTGGGTTCACAGCAGAGGCTCAGTCAGCCTCTAGCCCGCTCTCAATGAACCCTCTGACCTCTGTACCACTCTTGGTGTCTCTGCCCTTAGAGTCATTCTTTATTTGTCTCGAAGAGTAGCACAAGTCTGCAGCTGAGTAGCTCTATCAGCCTATTTCCTGCCTGTAGAATCCCAGAAGTCATGCCTCAATCTCATCTTTTATAAATTTTTATAAGTTCTCTACTACAAGAGTACAAAAGTTATTCCACATTTTCTTCCAGTGTTTTACACTTTTGTTCCTTATAACCATTCCTTCTGGAATTTATTTTTGTGCATCATTTAAAGACAGAAACAAAAAACAAACAAAAAAAATGCTGCCCCAATTAGTAGTCAGTTATCCAGCATCATTGACTGATCAGTGCATTATTTATCCAATGACATGATATGCCAGTTTTATCATATATATGAGCTGGTATGTAATACTATTGAGTGTATAAAACAGTTTTTGGTCAATAAGCATAAGCATACTATCGCTTTCAGCTATGGAAACTGCTACTTTGCTAACCATGGGGTGAATATATTCTGCAGTGTGTGGTATTTACTATGGTATGGCCTCTTTCATCTATTTTGTATTCTGAGAACAGTTTGTCCAAAATGACTGCTTGTATGTGTAAAAGTAACATTGGATATGCTTCATATAAACAAGGTAATAATGTTATAATGGTGCTTAAAGTGGAAGTTTTAAGGAGGCTGGAAGTGCTTTCCAGGATATAATCAAGAAAACAGAAAGTTAAGATCAACAAGGAGCTAGAAATTGATAAATGACAACTGACATTAAGAAGCCCATTATAAGCATCACTGTTATCTGATTGATCAACATGTATATGAAGATACTTAGGAAAAAAAACTATGGCAGGAGTCTTATCCCCCCTTTCAGAGAATCTGAGTAGATTTCAGGAGTGGTTGCCAAGGCAGGATATCAGGAAAGCATCTCCAGAGGGACTTTGTAATAGTGATTTTCCTATAGAATTGATTCAGTTATGCTCCTTTTTTCCAGTAACATAATCCTTCCACTACATAGTGTATGTGTGTACTAAATTCCCATAAGTATACATAGGTCTGTTTCAGGAATCTAAATTCTGCAGTATTAATTTACATGTTCATCCCTGCATCAGTACAACAGTTTTATTACTGTTAGCTTTACAATGTTTTAATATATTGTAGTACAAAAACATTTTCAAAAAGATCTTGAATATTTTTGATCTCTTATTTTTCCAGATCAACTTTAAGAAAAGTTTATCTAGTTCTCTTAAAAAAAATCCTTTTCGGATTTTTACTGGGTTTATACTGACTAGATGATTTGAGGAAACTCTCATATTGTTCTTCATCTCCAGATTCATAACACATTTATTCAGGTTATTTTCTATATCTTTTCATAATTTTCTTTCATACAAGTCTTACAGTTTGGGAGTTTATTACTGGTTATTTTGCAGATTTTATTGCTCCAGGTTGTGGAAACTTTTTTCAATTATATTTTTCAATTAGGATTTGTTGGTATTTAGGAAAGGCTATTATTTTATTTACCTGATGTACAGTCACTTTACTGACCTCTTGTAGGAATAGTTTTTCTTCTGATTGCTGGATTTTTTTGTTGATAATCATGACATTTGCAAATAATGTGAGTTTTGCCTCTTTTCCCTCCAGTGTTGCTAGCTCTTTTCTTTTTCTTGCCTTATTTCACTGGCTTTGAAATTTGCCTGATTTTAATGGGAACATTTTCAATATTTCATCATTAAGTATATCTTTGTAGGTCTCTAGTAGATTTTCTTTATTAGATCTAGCAAACTTCATTCTATTACTATTTTACTGAGAGTTTTATTTTTTCAAAATGCAGTCTGGATGATTGTAGTAAGTCCACTTTACTTATATATAGTCTTTATAAATTCCTTTTTAAAAATTTATGAAGGCTTTTTGTGACTTACTACATTTTTAATATTATAAATGTTATCATTCATGCTGGAAAAATGTGAATTATCTGTTTAATTTCCATGTATAGTTATTAAATTGTGATGTGGAGTTATTTTAAACCCTATAATATCTTTTCTTGGTTATTTACGTGAGAGTTTTGTTAAAATTTCACAGTTAATGTAGATTATACATTTCTCCTTATATTCTCACTGTTTTATTTTTCTTCTTATACTTTGATGTTGAATTGTTAGGTTCATAAAGATTCATAATCAGCAAAACATTCTGTTTTTACTTTGACTAGAAGTACCACTCCTAGTTCCTCTTTGTAAGCATTTACTCGGTATGTTTTTCATTATCTTTTTATATCTAATTTTTTGTTTTGGTGTGTCTCCCATAAACAGCATAGCATTAGATATTTTTGCTACTCATTCTGATAATCTATCTCTTATCAGATTAACTTAATATATTGACTTTATTTGTGATAACATATATTTGGTATTTTCTATTTGATCTGTTTTCTTCCTCATTTCCTACATTCAGCTGGATTTGTTTACTTTGTTTACTGTGCCATTATGCCATTATTATGGCTATTATGCCATTTTTTTTTCTGTCTAGGAGTTTGGAAGTAATTTATCCCATTCTTTTCTTCTCTTGCTTGTCCTTGAATTTTAGAAAACATATTTAAACTTCGTTTTTTTCTATCATGTCAATCATTGGTGTCAGTAACTGCCCTCTCAAACTAGATAGACCATTAATATACATAGACTAATCCTAACCTCTCATGTTTTGTGGATATCACCTGGAATTTTGTTTACAGATTTTTAAATAACTTGTTTTACATTGTGGCTCAATTTTTATGTGAATTTTATCTTAATAATTGTGATAATATTCACAATAATTTCACAAAAAAATTTTATCAGTTTCACTTCTTTCTTTGCTCACCATTATCTCTTTCATTCCATGTGTTCCTCTTAGTTGTACATACTTGTTGTTTTCGGTATCCTCAAGTGATACCTTCAGGAAGCATTCATGGTGGTAAAGTTTCTGAGTCTTTTAATATATAAAAATGCCTTAATTTTGTCCTCAAACTTAAATAATAGTTTGGCTAAGCACACAAATTTAGGTTAAAAGGAATATTCCTTTAGAACTGCAAAAATATTGTTCCATTTTGCTTATTACCTGAGAAATCAAATGAGAAGACTGACAGCAACTGAATATTATTTCTTTAAAACTATCTTACATTTTACCTTTCAGAATCTTTTAGGGCCTGTCTGAATTTTCTTGGAAATCAGAAATTTCAGGATATATCTTAATGTGGACTTTTTCTCACATACATGCAGACTTTTTATTGGTTTTCCCTACAAGGGACAATAACATAAGTTTTGAAATATAAATCTGAAGTCATCTGAGAGGCAAGGAAGAAAGATTAAAATTAAATGCTTAATCAAAAGGTACTACAACACCACCTAAAATCTACTACCATGGCAGTAGCAGGCTAAGATTAAGCTACAGCAAAAACATCTGGTGCAAATTTTAGAGACTATATAGCAGGAAGTGGATTTGCTTTCCAGAAGACTGGTACACTGATAATTTGGATCCAACAGGATGTTTGACCAGGAAAATGTCAAGATGGTTAGAAGTAAAACTAAATCAAAAAGAACAGGTACATTGGAGAATCCAAAACATGTAATCTCCAAACAGATGGTAACAGATTTATCTTCTTCCTCTCAAGAAGCATTTACTGCACTTTGCAGCCTTTTCTCATAATCCTACCCAATGGCTGTTCAAGCTGAAAGCTGCTGCTCTTGCCTTGCAGATGGCTCAACAACCAGGTAAACTAGGTTTGGGTTGCACAGGACTCTTGATTAATTTAGCACAGATCTTGGAGAACTTGTGACAAATGGGGAAGAGGGGAGGGGAATACAGGGAATAAGAGGGGGTTGGTGGGATGGAGATGTGGTGGTGGTGGATTGGGTTGGTTGCATTGTTAGTTGTTCTGAACAAAGTGAACCCTGAAGCATTCACATATAAAGTAGTCTAAGTTTCCCCAATTAATTTCATACAACTCCACACAACACCTTCAAAGTCTGAAGTCAGCAGCTGAACTGTAGTTAGAGCTGCAAGGCTCACAAAATCAGCAAAGAAACCAGAGTGAGACAACCCAGATAGGATATTCCAGCAATTATTCTCAATCTGTCTTTCTCCAATCTAAAATAAGCATCTAATATACATGATGTGGGATGTAGAAAGCCACACTGGAACAAACAGGGTCTTCTGCTGACCTTTTCATCAAACACCAAGGGAAACCAACGGTCAGGGTATATTTTTATTTTATCTTATTTTATTTAAAATACAACAACCCCGACGTTATTCTATCACAATGGGACATGGCTGAACAGGTAGGAGACAGATTCCCCATTGTGAGTTCTTCTGATGGCCTCCGCAAGGATCATGGAGATGTCGATCACCTGTATTTTGGAGCAATGCTTCACCTTATCCTCCTAAGGTATGGTATTGGTGACTACTACTGCTTCAAAGCCTGCACTGTTGATGTGAGTAATGGCCGGGCCAGAAAAGATTGCATGAGTCAAGATCGCAGAAACTCTGGTGGCTCCAGCTGAGAAAAGTTTGTCAGCTGCATGGCAGATTGTACCACAAGTGTCAGCCATGTCATCCACAAGGATAGCCACACGATCCTTCACATATCCCACTAGTACCATTCGGTCCACTTCACTGGCCTTCTTCGGTTCTTTGTGAATCAAGGCAAAGTCCACATTCAATCTTTCTGCAACGGAGGTCACTCTCTTAGCTCCACCAGCATCTGGAGAGACAATCGTGCAGTTCCTCCACTCAGAGATATTCTCCTTTATCCACTTCAGGACAGCTGGATCTGCATACAAATTGTCTACTGGGATATCAAAAAAGCCCTGAATTTGAGAAGCATGTTGGTCCATCGTGATGATATGATCTGCACCTGCTATAGACAGCGTATTTACAACAAGCTTGGCGGAGATTGCTGCTCTGCTCTTATCCTCCTTATCCTGCGAGCATACGGGAAGCACGGGACGACTGCAGTAACTCGGCTGGCTGGAGCAATCTTGCAGGCATTAATCATGATCAAAAGCTCCATTAGATTGTCGCTGATTTCGCCACAACCACTCTGCACTACGTGGACGTCCCCTCCTCGCACACTCTCGCCTATTTCCACGCAGGTCTCCTGGTTGCTCAATTTCTTGGTCACCACCTTGCCCAGCTCCTGGCCCAGTCGGTGGGCAGTTTTCTGGGATAAGTCCTGGCGGGAGCTGCCGCTGAAGATTTTGACATTTGGCATTTTGGTCAACTGCCCTAGGCTATCTACGTCCGGTGATCACCCCGGCAGTTGAGAAAGGAACAGAGGTCAGACCACAGACTACTCCAGCTCCCAGCCAGGCGCAAGAGACCGCAGACGCTAACTAACGGCTTCCGGTTGTTACTCAGCTCTTCCGGTCTCTTCCGGCTGTGCGCCGCTTTAAACTGCCTTCTGGGTCTTCAAAAAAAAAAATTCCTTCTTGGCACCCAGTTCATGCTTCTAAACTAACGAGTCAAATCTTTTTTCAGTTCATGGATTTTTTTTTTTCTCCTCTATTAGTGCTTGTATTAGTTTCCAAGGGCAGCTTAAATCTGAATACGGAAAAATAGAAACTTTCTACAAGGCAAAACACGTAACTTTGAAAGGAAAGTTCTGGACTGGAGGAAATGTGTAAAACGTGCCCAGAGTTCTTCCAACTGAGTGAGAAAAAGGTAAGTCGGAATAAACGTATGAAAAAATGCTAGAAATCAAGAAATTGACATTCATTTTCACACACCAGGTAAGCCAAAATTATAAAATAGATAACGCCTTCTAGTCTAATGGAAAGTGTAAGTGTGTAGATTTTGCAAGGGAAATTGAGTACATAACATATGGCTCAATGTGTCTTCTAGGAATCTACTCAATAGAAAGATTCACAAAGTATATTGATAATAGTATTTTTTGCTGTATTAATCCATTTAGTCAATATTTCCCAAGGTGTTCTGTGTCAGGTGTTGCACCATTTACAGGGTATAAGATGATGAATGACAAATAGTAACCTCCCCAGAATTGCTTATAAAAGCAAAATATGGAAACCAAAAATAATTCTGTCAATAGCTAAATTATCAGATAATGTATTGTACATACACAGGCAGCCATTAAAGAGACTGCAGTAGTCATATGGAAGTGTCTCCAAAATATTTTATTTATTTTTTCATTTAAAAATTTTATTTATTTATTTATTTATTGGAGTATAGTTGCTTTACACTGCTGTGTCAATTTCTGCTGTACAACAAAGTGAATCATATACATATATCCCTTCTTTTTTGGATTTCTTTACCATTTAGGTCACCAGAGAGTACTGGGTAGACCTCCCTTTGCTGTACAGTAGGTTCTCATTAGTTACCTATTTTATACATAGTAGTGTATATATGTCAATCCCAATCTCCCAATTCATTCCACCTCCTCCCCCTTCCCCCTTGGCGTCCATAGGTTTGTTCTCTACATCTGTGTCTCGATTTCTGCTTTGCAAATAAGATCATCTATACCATTTTTCTAGATTCCACATATATGCGTTAATATACGGTATTTGTTTTTCTCTTTCTGACTTACTTCACTCTGTATGACAGTCTCTAGGTCCATCCACGTCTCTGCAAATGACACAATTTCGTTCCTTTTTATGACTGAGTAATATTCCATTGTATATATGTACCACATCTTCTTTATCCATTCCTCTGTTGATGGACATTTAGGTTGCTTCCATGACCTGGCTATTGTAAATAGTGCTGCAGTGGACATTGGGGTGCATGTATCTTTTTGAATTATGGTTCTCTGGGTATATGCCCAGTAGTGGGATTGCTGGGTCATATGATAGTTCTATTTTTAGTTTTTTAAGGAACCTCCATACTGTTCTCCATAGTGTCTGTATCAAGCTACATTCCCACCAACAGTGTAAGAGGGTTCCCTTTTCTCCACACCCTCTCCAGCATTTATTGTTTGTAGATTTTTTTGATGATGGCCATTCTGACCAGTGTGAGGTGATCCAAGATATTTTTAAATGTAAAAAAATCATTCACAAAAATATGCATAGTATGATATTTATGTATTTAAAATTAAGTAATAGTCAAAGCATCAAATCATTAAGGAGGTCCTTTTTATTATGATTACCTTTGCAGAGGGGAGTAGGTTGATTGTAGTTGGGGATGAATATGTCACAATTTATTGACATCTATTAATGTAGTATTTGAACTTTCATTACTTTTATAATTTAAAAAAGACTAACAAAATATATGATAAGTCTTTTTTAGGAAATTTTTAAGTACACAGTTTCCAAATGCATTGAGGGTTGGAGTAACGGGCTAAGAAGTGGAAGAGATCATAGATAACAGGAATTTCAGCAACAAACTGTGTCATAAAAATAGTGGAAGCATCAGATAGAGATCGTAAAGTTTTATCCTACTAATTGTGTGTTTAACATTTGGTTCTGGGATATTTTTATTTAGCCTAAAACCAAATCATCATTTTATAATATTTTGAAATTACTAAATAATTTGTTGAATGTATCTTCACACCCCACTTTTGAGCTTCCCCTCTGGGTTTGGTTCATGGATAGGATAAGATCAGGAATGAGGTAAGGAATGGGGGGAGGCAACAGAAATGGATAAGATTTGGCAATGTCTGTGAAACACATTGCTAGCAAACAGTGTTTTTATATATTAAATGTGCTATTATTATAAAACATAAAAACAGCTATGTCAAAAAGGCTAAATCAAAATGTCCTGCTGCTGATCCAACCACATCTCTGGAGACATCAACATGCTTTTCTCTTCAGTTCAAACTCTTCATGGTTGACCGTATATGCAGGCTCATTTCAGTCCACAACTCTTCATTCATGTTCTTTCCTATTATAAAATCAACAGACCCACCTATACTATATAATTCTCATCTTCAGCCAAGACTACATACAGTGATTTCTAAAGAAAATTCTGTGTCTTAATTTAGCAACACTAAAAAGTACTTGCAGCTTCCATTAAAATGATTCTTAGTGTTCTAAATGTGTCACACATTTTTCAGTTTTTAAAGAAAAACAAAACAGGTTTTTAAATCGACTTATTATTACCTAAATTGGACTGAACGCTAATGTAAACATTAAAAACCCATAGTTGGTTGTGTTTTCCTTGAGGTGTTAAGTAGGAGAAGTTTTTGTGTTGCTGCTATTTTTGATCCATGCTCTGGCTGTTGCAGCACCTCACGGTTTCAGGGATTTGTCTAGAATCATTAAATGTTAAAGATGGAAATGACCTTAGAAACCACCCGGTCTAGCAACCTAATTCACAGACAGGGAACTGAGGCCCAGAGAAACGAAGCAAGCTGCCTGGGATCTAACAGCTAATTAGAGGCAGAATATGGATTAGAACGTGGAATCCCTGAATTTCCAAATAGGGCTTTTCTCACTGTACCATGTCTAAGCCTTTTCTTTGAGGTTTATCAGAATGAAGGAAAAATCAAAAGGTTATGTAGAAATTGTTGCACAAAAATTTTACTCTTTTGTCGAACAACTACAACAAAGAACAAAACTCCAAAGCTGAGACTGGAAAATTCTTTTTAAGAATTATTTCCAGAAAGAAATGAATGATTAGTAGTGTCATGGAAATACCTTTATTACTCTGATATTTCTGTTAAATGGGTCTATTGTAAGGGGATTTATAGTCTCTGTAGGTTGAGGAAGACATCTATCTTATCACTGACTGTTTCTGACAAAGGTTACAGGTAGGAATGATGCCCATTGAACAACACAGTCTCTCTATTTAAGATGTTGTTAATAAATTACTCTGGAAACAAAAATTGTGGTATAGAGAAAATGCCTTATCTTTCTCCTTCCCAAGGCAAGCATATTTAAATGTCATCTCTACAGATCTGTGAGAACTGTTGTATTTTGAAGGTCTTTTGAGTCAATACCCAGAATATATCTATTACCTTGGGAATAGTTTCTTGCTTTACTGATTATTCTTTTACCCTTCACAATTCCAACATAAATAATTCAAAGAGAGCCCTGATGCAGCTTGATCAACTAAGGAGAAAAGAAAGTCAGTCGGTTCTTTCAGAAAGTGGAGAAAAATGGTTGTTGTATTATAAGTAAAATAAATGCTTTCACTAAATACGCTTGCAGTTGACAAAATGCTAGATGTTTAGGTGACAATTATAGGTCTTTGATAAACTGTCAAATCTTGTCACAACACATGTTACAAACAAGGACAGATTTAGATGTCCTTTATGACAGCTTTGTGTAGTTTGAGAATGTATGGCAGTTAATTTCAAAAAGGAACATATTTTTCTTTCCAGCAGTTATCTGCTTGTTTATTAGGAAGAGTTTCTTTGTGCCTTTAATCTTCCTCATTTGACTCAGAGTTCCAGATCATTATTGTAACATTACCTTACCTCATTTATTTTGTTCATAATAATCATCTACAATACTTTGAGAAAACAATTTCCCACAGAGCTTTACATTGGTAGAAATGCTTTAAAGTTTGATTTGTGATTGTTTACAATTGAAGTTGACTACCGTGTTTGTTTACTGAATTTTTAGTTGGAAATCTGTCTTTTTATACAATAGGTGTGAAGATGGTGATTAGGTAAATAAATTTGAGTGAAACAAATAGGAGAAAAAGACAAAATTTTGTTACTCAGAAATGCGACTTTAATTTTGAGTATTATGTTAGACTCGTGATGGTATTTTTGAAACACACTTTGGAATTTAAAAAAAATTTCTAATGAACTTAAAAATCTTAGTATGAAATAATAGTCTTGGAATAATAATGAGGTTAGGTGTGCTGAATAATATATAATTGTAATGACAGATGAGGCAATGTATGGAGAGGTTCCATAACTAGTAAATTGCAAATAAGAAAATATCTCCCTAATATTTATGTGAAATATTTGTCAGTATTTTAAAGCAGGTATGGATCTTTCCCTTCTCATGTAGAATATTAGTTTCATGAAATTAGTAAAATGATACTCATGTTAATTATATTTTGACAAAATGCAAGCTCCATTTATGCTATTCAAACCTATTTTAAGGACTTTTAATTTTTTCTCTTCCATTATGATAATTTATTTAATCTTCATAATAAACATTAAACCCAGTTGTCCATTCACATAAGAAGAAATTGAGTGTAGCGTGGTTTGAAATGGTTCAGTGATTCTCCAACTTCAAGGGCAGCAGGGGACTTCCCTGGTGGTCCAGTGGTTAAGACTCTGCACCTCCACTGCAGGGGGCGTGGACTCAATCCCTGCACGCCAAAAAAAAAAAAAAAAAAAAAAAAAATTATAGTAAGATTCAAGGGCAGCAGGTTCACCAGTAGGGAGTGTGAGATATAGATTCCCGAGCCTCATCCCCAGGGTTACTGATCAGTAGGTCCAGGGTGGAAACTCAGGCTTCATGTTTCTTACAAGACACCAGGTAATGCTGATGCTGCCATTCTGGTGACCACACTTCTGAGAACCACTGGTATGCATCATTAACATTTATTTATTTTGGGAAAATAAAAGGTAATGGTTGATTTATTTTGCTTCTACTCATTTCACTAGCCCTTGTAATTTTGCATATTTTATTTGGCTTCTAGATCTTTTCATGTTCTTTTCTACATATGAATATTGCTTTCAAATATCACATAATTCTTTATGAACAGTACACATATATCCTTCAACTTAAAATACCTGTATTGTGTTACAGAAATACTTTGACAAATACGTGTAAGATGTGAATTCTTGTTATTTGGGGAGTTTTAAACATCCATTAGATATTTGAACATCTGAAAATTAATTTCTACCTATTAGCACACTAAGAATTGAATGAAGCTAAGAGGCTTTCCTATTTATTATCCCATTTCCCCTCCCTCCTTGAGTCTCTTACAGTGTTCATCACTGAAAAGGATCTTTTTGTCAAACTCTGAAAACCACTTGTCTGTCCATGATGATACCAAGTATTGTACAGAGTGAATACTTGCTGATTTGATTTGATGTTGCCCTTTGGGAGGAAACCATTGTACAGACTCTCTCCAACTTACGCTGGTTCAACTAACAATTTTTCAACTTTACCAGGGTGCAAAAGCAATATGCATTAATTAGAAACTGAACTTCGAATTTTGATCTTTTCCTGGGCTAACAATATGTGGTACAGTGTTCTCTCGTGATGCTGGGCAGGGGCAGCAGCTGCAGCTCCCTGTCAGCCATGAGATATGTACTTACAACAAATTTCTACCCATACAGCTGTTCAATTTTTCACTTTCAGTATAAAATTCAATAAATTACATGAGAGGCTTTGTGTTAAATAATTTTGCCCATAGGCTAATGTAAGTGTTCTGAGCACATTTAAAGTAGGCTAGGCTAAGCTGTGATGTTCGGTAGGTTAGGTTATTAAATGCATCTTTGACTTAATGATATTTTCAACTTACAGTGGGTTTATAGGGGTGTAACCACATCGTAAGTTGAGGAAGGTCTGTATATCAGTTTATAAACAAAACTAAACAAAACAAAATAAGTAAAAACAAAAGAATTTCTCTATTCAAATATATGTTAGAATGAGTAGACCCCTATGGACTACATATTGTTCTTCCTCGAGGGTATTTTGGTTATTTTTGTTTTCATTTACTCCCACATACATTTTAGAATTTTGTTTGGATTTTGATTGGAATTACATTAAATCTGTAAATCAATTAGGGAAAACTGACATTATAATATTAAGTTTGCAAATCCATGAACATGCTATTTCTCTTTTAAATTACTCTTTAAAATGACAATAAGTTCCTGTAATTTTTCCATAGAAATCTTTTCTCAGATATACATTTTTACATTTTTCCAGGCACTTCATTTTTATATGATTTAAATGGTATCTACTGGAAATTGTATTTTCTGTTACATAGCAATATAGTTCACAGTTTAAATTTTGTGTCCATTCTTAAAAGTCATTTGTGGATTTTAAAAGTTTCTATATAAACCATATATCATCTGGAAATAAATGACAATATGGCTCTTTGATCTATTCCTTATACTTTTTCCCCCTTCTTGCCTTGTGATGCTGGTTAGGACCTCTAATGTCAGGTTGACTAGAAATGGTGACAGTGGCCATTCTTGCCTTATTTCTAATCTCAAAAGGGAAAACTTTTAATATTTTACCATTATGTATGATGTTTGTGTGTTGTATTTTATCAGGAAATACTCTATAAGGTTAAGTGTTTCCTATTATTAGTTTGTTGAAATTTTTTTTTTTTTTTTTTTTGATCAAGAAAGGGACTTGGATTATGTCAAGTGCTTTTTTTCTGCATCTTTCATGATTATAATATCATTTTTCTTGGTTATCCTCTTAATATGGTAAATTACAGTGATTTCTTTTCTAATGTTAAACAGACCTTACATTCATGGGATCAACCTAATTTAATCATGATATATTGTCCTTTTTATATATTACTTGATTCAGTTAGGTAATATTTTATTTAGAATGTTTTCATGTATCTTTATGAGAGAATTTGGCCCATAATCCTTTGTCTGTACTTATTAGGTTAAGAAAACAAGATTGTACTAGCTATGTACGAATTGGAGAGCATTTCATCTTTTTCTATCCTATGGAAAAGTTGTAGAAATTATGACATTAAGTGGAACTGGACCAGAAGATATTTGACTACTTATTCGATTTCTCTAATGGTTATCAGTTACATTTAGGTTATAGATTATTGGTTATATTCAGATTTCCATTTTTTTGTCAGTTTTGTTGTTTTATTTTTCTACAAAATCTCCTACTTTATCTAAATTTTCAAATTTTACTGACAATGCTTCCCACAATATTTTATTATGTTTTTTGTATCTACAGCATCTTTAATATGATTCCCTTCATCATTTCTGGTGTTAGATTTTTGAAACTTTTTTTTTTTTTTGATCAGTTTCACCAGAAGGCTATTCGTTTTATCAGTCTTTTCCAAAAAAACTAATGGTTGAAATTGTTGATGCGCCCTCAATGGCTGCTTGTTTCAAACTTTGTTGACTTTAAGATTATTTTTAATTATGTCCTTTCATCCTTTCTTTGTGTTTATTTTGCTGTTCTTTTTTAAAATTCTTGAGATGTATGCTTAGCTTATTATTTATTAAAATACATTTTTCTTCTAAGTACTGTTTTAACTTAAGATTTATATGTAATATTTTTATAGTATTTCTGTTGGTATTCAGGTAAAACTATTTTCCAGTTTTGATGACGATTTCTTTGTTTCAGGGACCATTTAGTTTATTTCTTAAATAACAGATGTATAGGGAACATCTAGATATCTTGTTGGTGTTGTTTTTAGTTTCTAGCTTAATTGTACTGAAGACAGAAAACATACTTTGTGTGATTTAAGCCCTTTGAAATTTGCTGAAACTTTTTTTATGGTCCTAGGTGGTCACTTTTCAGAAGTAGTCCATGTGTGCTAGGAGGAATATGTACTCTTGAGTGGTTAAGTGCTGTATACATACACACACATTAGATCTGGTTTATTTGTAATGTTATTTATATCTTCTGTATCTTTACTGATTTTTTAACTCTATTTAATCAAATACTGAGAGAAATATGTTAAAATTTCCACAGTGATTATTGGTATATATCTATCTCTCCTTGTAAGTTTTTCTTTTTTTATTTCTCTATATTTTGAGACTAATTGGTTATCTACAAATTTAAGTTGTAACTTTTTGGTGAATTGAGATATCATTTTAAAGTAACACTCTTTTTTTTCTAGCAATGCCTTCTGCCTTAAATTCTATTTTGTCTGGTGTTAATATAGTTATGTTAGTTATCTTTTAAATAGCATTTGGTTCATTTTCCGATCTTTTAGTTTCAACCTTACTGTATGTTTATGTATCAGATGCATTGCTTATAAATGTCATTTAATTTCATGTTAATTTATGCCACTTGACTTCAAGTCATTTAACTTCATTTATCCCCTTGTGACATTGTGTGGGGATATTTGCCTATGATTTTGCCTTCCTTTCTTCCTATTTTCCTTCTTTCCTTCCTTCCCTTTTTCACTTCTACAATCACTTTATTATTGTTGCTTTTTATAATCGACATTCATTTATATATACCTACCTATGTATTATTCTCTTTGCTCCTCTTTTATTTTTGCATCTTAAACCTTCCATTTGGGATCGTTTGCCTCTGCTTGAAAAATATCCTTACAAATTTGTGAGATACTGCTGGTGAAAAACTTTGGCTTGGAGTTTATAATTCAGTCTCCTTTAATGTTATTCCTTTAAAGGTAATACATTTTTTTCCCCCTCTAGATGCTTTTTAAGATTTTCCTTCCTCCCTCTCTCCTCCCCTTTCTTCCCTCCTCTTTCTTTTCCCCCCTCCCACCCTCCCTTCCTCCCTTCCTCCCTTCCTTCCTTCCTTCCTTTTCCTTCTTCTTTTCTTTCTTTCTGATGCAGATTCACTATTATATGTCTAGGTGTGGAATTTTGTAAAGTAATTACTTGCTTGAGATTCATTTGGTTTCTTGACTCTATGGGTGTTTTTCATCAGTTGTGAAATTATTTTTTTATTGTCTCTTCAAATATTGCCTCTGTCTAATTCTCTCTCCTACTGGAACTCTGATGAAACTCAAAACATATCTCTTCTGTTTTCCATGAACCTCTCTTTCAGTTTCCTTTAAAAAATTTGTGTGTGTGTGTGTGTGTTGTATTCTGCCTTTCTTCTTCTCACCTATCTTCCAGCTTACTCGTTCTCTTTTCATATGTGTCTATTATGCTATAAGACCAGTTTATTGAGGGTTATTTATTTATTTTTTTGTTTTGTTTTTTGTTTTTTTTTTAAAGACTAACGGAGACAACTCCCCATTGCCTTTTTGTTTTTTTTGTTTTTTTTGGCTGCATTAGGTCTTCGTTCCTGCGTGCGAGCATTCTCTAGTTGCAGTGAGCGGGGGCTACTCTTCATTGCGGTGTGCAGGCTTCTCATTGTGGTGGCTTCTCTTTGTTGTGGAGCATGGGCTCTAGGCACACAGGCTTCAGTAGTTGTGGCACGTGGGCTCAGTAGATGTGGCTCACGGGCTCTAGAGCACAGGCTCAGTAGTTGTGGCACACAGGCTTAGTTGCTCCACAGCATGTGGGATCTTCCTGGACCAGGGATCAAACCCGTGTCCCCTAAATTGGCAGATGGATTCTTAACCACTGCACCATCAGGGAAGTCCCTATTGAGGGTTTTTTAAACAACTTTATTTTTTTTTAGAGCAGTTCAACTTTACCACAAATTGAGAGGAAGGTACAGAGATTTCCCATGTACCCCCCTGCCCCACACATGTATAGCCTCCCTTATTATCAACATCGCTCACCAGAATGGTACATTTTTTTTTTACCAAGGATGAACCTACCTTGACACGTCATAATTACCCAAAGTTCATGGCTTACCTTAGGGTTCATTCATACTGTTGTACATTCCACAGGTTTGGACAAATGTATAATGATATGCATCTATCATTATAGTATCATACAGAATATTTTCACTACCATAAAAGTCTTCTGTGCTCTGCCTACTCATCTCTCCTCCCCTCCCTCACCTCTGGCAACCACTGATCTTTTTATTGGCTCCATAGTTTGCCTTTTCCAGAATGTCATATTTTTGGAATCATACAATATGTAGCCTTTTCAGATTGACTTCTTTCACTTAGTAATATGCATTTAAGTTTCCTTTGTGTCTTTTCATGGCTTGATAGCTCACTTATTTTTATCACTGAATAGTATTCCATTGTCTGGATGTACTACAGTTTATGTATCTATTCACCTACTGAAGGATATCTTGGTTGCTTCTAAGTTTTGGCAATTATGAATAAGACTGCTATAAACATCCGTGTGGAGGTTTTTGTGTGGGCATAAATTTTCAACTCCTTTGGGTAAATATCAAGGCGTGTGATTTCTGGATCGTATAGTAAGAGTATATTTAGTTTTGTAAGAAAATCGCCAAACTGTTTTCCAGAGTGGCTGTACCATTTTGTATTCCCACCAGCAATGTATGAAAGTTCCTGTTGCTCCACATTCTCACCAGCATTTGGTATTGTCAGTGTTCTGGATTTTGGCCATTCTAATAGGTGTGTGTAACTACAGAGTTTTTAATTTTCATTATTGCATTTTTCATTTGAAGACATTTTGTTTAGTCCTTTTAAAGTTCTACTAGGGCAGTTTTAGAGTTCATTGCTCTCTGAACGTATCTTCAAACTTGTTCTTATTTCAAACTATTTTTAAAAACATAGTATAATAGCTGTTTTATAAGATGCATCCGGTAATTTCAATGTCTGAAGTTTTTGGAATCTGTATCTGCTGTCTATTTTTCTTGCTCATGCTGGCTTTTTTCTTTTGTGCTTGTTTATGCTTAGCTATGTACCATTATGGCATATGAAATTTTATTTGAGGAAATTCTTTGAAGTCTAGAATGAAAGTTTTTCTTCCAGAGAGAATTTGCTTCTGACTCCTATATGGAGTTGCTATTAGTCTGCGACTACCTTAAGTTTCCCTGGACTGTCAAGGTGATATAACCCCAGGCTGCAGAACTATGTAAGGGCAGCCTAAGGTCACAACTTCTCAGGAATCCACACCTTCCAACCCTTTCACCCCTGTTTCTTACACTGTTTTTCTCTGCTGTCTGCTGTGCTCACCAACAAACCATCCCACCTTCCTATAGACCATGGAGGCAGGTTTACTTCTGATTCACCATTATTCTGAAGATAGAGAGCTTTGGGGTCCCAATTTAATGAGTAGAAAGTCTCTTATGAGACTCCCTCACCTTGGGCAGGCCCTGGGCCTTAACTTGCATTACCCTTGACCCATGAAGTCTCTAAAACTGAAACCTAAGATAATTAGAGCTAGTCTTAGCTCTTGTATCCAGAATATAGGGTGAGCCTTTGCTCATATTCCCTCCCTGAGGGCACAATGGTGCAGGCAGCGAGCAGCAATTGGAACAGGCAGAGAACACCTGTCCCTGTGGAGAAGCCATGTCAGGAAGGCTAGTGGTAGCAGAGATTGTGCCATGGTGGCTGACAAAGAGACTGGACTGGACAAGTCTGCGGGCTATTTAGCAGAAACAGAAACTGGTAGTCTGAGAAATTGTCAGAAATAGCTCACTGTGGGACATTCAGAGACGGGGCTCATTTTTTGAATTAGCTAGAGTGTGCTTGCGCCACGGTAGTTACATTTACAGTTCCAACCTGGTTTTCCCATGTCTGCTAGGACCTTTGAAATCAGGGTTATTCTTATATTTATGATAAACTTAAGGTCAGTGATAAGAGAGGCTAAATATATATAATGAATGTATATTCTGTATACTACCTTCTAGTAATTTGTCTTTAAAAATATTACTTGTGATTGTTGTTGACTTTAGCAGTTTACTTCACCAACAGCTACTTTTTGTGTAAATACATTCTGCTTCATATCCTTATATGTTAATTTACTTCTTATCAATTCAATTCATGAGCTCTCTTTTCAAATAAACTACAGTGAAAAACAAGAAACAGCTTATTAGTGTCAATCTGTTTCCTTCCTTTTGTAGACATAAGAAAAGAGGTTTTGCCAGTGGATAAATGAATTTATGACAATGAGATATTATTTTATTTTTTGAAAATTATGTATAAATAATTTAAAGCAATATTTTATTTTCACTAACTTTGGAGAGTTCTGTGCTGTGTTTGGTGCCTAGAAAAGTAGTGACTAATGATGTTTCCAAGTATAAGGAGTACAATAGAAATAGCTGATTTCTTATTTTCTGTATGTTTAATCCAACAGCAGAGAGGATGGATGTTTGATGTTATGGATTTGCACACAGACTCTGGTGCCAGACTGTTTGGGTTTGAATCCTGGCTCAATAGCTTAATATCTCAGTGGCTTTGGACAAATTACTTAACTTGTCTTTGCCAAAGTTTCCTCATCTGTTAAAAGGATGACAATAATAGTACCAACCTTTCAGGATTGTGAGGATTAAATAAGTAGAACAAATATGAACCATCAGTAACAGTACTTTATATATTATATGTATATCGCATGTAAGTATACACTTTATAAATGTTAGCTATTTATGTGTACAGAATACAGACAAGCATCGAAAATTTTGAAAAGTGGTAGCAGGATTGGTCTACATGGAGACCTGCTCCAGGTTCTTCTTTCGCTTGCCATATATCTTCCTCCTGGAGGGGTGATAACAGTGTAGTAGAGCCAGCAAATTATTGCTGTGTCCATATCTCTCCCATGGGATTAGAGAGAGCTGTAATGAGAGGGTCACATGCTGAAGGTATGCCTATTCGTTACATAGAGAGCTTGGTTCCATCTGACTTCTTGAACTAGAGTGAGCCTTTACCCAAGTACTCCTCTGTCAGGTGAGAGTTGGGAAGACACTGACAGCTTAATGCATCCTGATGATAGCAAGTTTTCTCCAGATATAAGGATAAAGTAAGGTCTCTTTAAAAAAAGTTTAGTCATAAGGCCATGTAGAAAATTATTGGTTAACTAAAAGAGGATGGTTTCTCATTTTCCGTAGTTTATCTAACAGGGATTAAGCATATTTTAACTATAGATCATAAAATCTTTTGAATATTTCAATATTTAATTCTTATAACTATATAGTAAGTCTCCATTTTTAGAATATGTGAAAGCAATAAATGGTGATTGGGAAACATGATCTTCCTATCCTGAGTTTCAGTGATAGTAGACTATTCCTCCCAGCAAGACATCACTGAAACATTTTGAACAAGAATATATACCTTACTTATACATATCTCCAGGGAAGGAAATCCCACAGATCCTTTGAATGATTTGCTCTTTTTAAAAATATAACTGATTTGAGATATTCTCTTATATCTCACTTAAGTCTGCTCTCCTGAGAATTAATCTTATTCTTCCTTATTCATTCCTCAGTAGAGTTGGAGAGCAGCTGATACCATCCTCTTCACATACTTGAGAACCATTATTAAAAAATTCCTTTGCTGAATAATCTCATTTTGTCAAGGCTTTTATTATAGGTTTTGTTTTTAAATCCTTTGATCCTTTTTACTGCTCTGTACATCTCTTTCTTAAATCTCTGAATCTAAACAATTTGCGCTCACGTGGGTCTGACCGATGTTTTATTTATTTATAGTTTTATTCTGGATGTGTCACCTCACATTCCTAATGCTTAACTATTATTTATGCATCGCAGTATCCCGCTTGCTTTTTTAAGAACAAAAGCGTTTCAGTGGAGGTGATACATTATCTCTGAGCATTTATTTGTATCACAGGTAAACTAAGCCCATTTGAAAACAAACAGCCTCCCTTCACACGCACACACAGAAGTGTATATCTTGATTGTAAATTTTTTCTAATTAAAGAAGTTTTTGTTTGTTTGTTTGTTTTTTAACAGTTGTTAAAGAACAGCACTATGTTCCAGAGCTACTTGGGGTTAATTATGGTTTATCACACACTGAAGGAAAAAAACACAGGGTGCAAAGTGGATAAAAAGAATGAATTTTTAGCAGTTAATTATATTTCTTTAAAAAAGATAATATATCTGAAATAAATAAACAGATTTTGCGTTGAATTGTTAGATTTGACCAGTGGTATGCTTTTGATCTTTCCACTTTAAATATGGAATATAGGCATACTGTTTGTATTTGAAGTTTGCATCTGTCATTGGTATAGTTAAATAAAATTGGGATAATTACATTATAAAACTGGAACCAAAATTGGCAAGGTAACTCATTGAAATTTAAGATTTCTTTGATTATTGTATTAACTATCAGATTATATCTTGAATTTATGATTAATTCAAAGAGTACATGACACAGATTGTTTTCTTACTTTAATTCTGTTTGCATGGTAGGTTTATGATGTTGCTTTGTTGAATGACAGAATGTTACTTGCTTCTTTCACTTGTGTCTTTGTGTCTTTAAAGAGCTTCTACCACTTTCTAAAAACACTGCAATCAGAGAAGATTTTCATTAAATCCTTCTTTCCATAGTTGCTCTCTTGTTTTTCTGATGAAATCTTTGTTTACTTTTCTTTGGGAGGTTTAGATTATGGCCAACCATTTACAGCATGTTCATAGTTTATTTATGACTCAAAATAAAATAAGACCAAAATTTAGTGAAACTTAACACTTGAAAGGTTCCATATGTTTGAATGTGCTCAGATTATTATTTTTTGCCTATAACTAAGTTACAAATCACTGAGATGTAACTTATGTGCAGGCACTGTATGGGATTTCATGAATATTTAGTGCTTTGTTTCTATTTCTGAGTCTGTGAAGTTTCATAAATCAGCACTGTTTTTGCTTGGTTGCTACATAGCAGTGATTTTTGTGCTGTCTCTTCTGTATAAAAACGGCTGAGTTTCATACAGTTTGCCTATGGAAATAATTCCTGGTAGGTAAAAGACAAATTATGTTGGCTCAGTGTTAAAGGTTATGGTTTAAGTATAATGGAAGCAGGAAATAGACATTTAAATTTCACCTTACATCTCCAACCTTAAACAGTATTTACTAACCTATGTTGTCTATTGGTTAGTAAATAATGAAATCTTAAGAATCTGTTTCCAATTTTATGATCTGGAATCCAAACTATTACCAACTATTTTTTGTCTGAAAGCTCCATTGGCAATGTTTCTTTAGACTTTGTAACTATAAATAAAGGCTCTTAGCTATTTTATTGGGACGTTAACGTGTCCTAAGCCAGTGATTCCCAATATGGTCAATCATCAGCATTATCTGGGTTGTTTTCTGAAAATACAGATTTCCAGACTCAACCTTAGGAAATTTTTTTTTACTTGGTAGCATTAAATCAGAGATTCTCAACCTTGGTTGCACATTAGAATCCTCTGGGGAGATTACCCCCCCCCCCCAAAAACCTGATGACTCAGCTCCATCCCCAGAGATCCTGATGTAATTCTGTGTCACCCTAACTTTAACCCAAACTCTGAGATCTTTTCAGACTAATGTCCAGCTACTTTTGAGAACCACTGCTTTAAACAATACATTTCTTTATTAGAAGTATGATATGCAGAGTTTCTTATAGTGACTATTGATTTGGTTTACAATTTTACAATTTCATTACCATCTTCAAATATTTCCCTTTTTTTGTTTAAAAAGTTATACTAATAACCCCTGGAAGGCTGATAGCTCCAAGCAAGTTCTGGCATGGGAAGATGTCTGAGCCTGTTCACCTCAGCAGGAGAAATATATGACTTCTTTGAGAAATGCTACAGAAGCTGGATTGCCTTCCTCCCACCAGATAGACAGGGAGATTAGGGATAGTAGAGTTAGTAAGTTGATTTTGCTGTGCCCAGGATAACCAAGAGGCCTACTTTAGCTTGAGTTGACTTCTTGGCCCTTGGTAGTAGTAGCTAGCTTTTATTGAGTACTTACTATAAGCTGAATACTTAGAATTCTTCACCATAGCCCCACTTCCATTTTATAGGAAAGAAATGGCAAGCCCAGGGAGGTTAAGTAACTTTCCCAAAGTCACACAGTTAGTATACAGTAAAGGCTGGATTCGAACCCAGGCTTGTCTGACTCCAGGGCCCTTATGGCTGCCTATGATGTCACCTGGACGACTTACTAGACCACAATATGGTATAATAGATATGAATGAGGGGTATATAAGCATATCGAAGTCTGATCTCATATGAACAATGTTTACATGTACAACTTACTTGACTTCTCTTCAATTATGCCATCTCTATAATGAGATTAATAATTATACCTTCTTCACAGTGTTTATTATGAGGCATTTAAATAAATCGGTAGCTTGGTACCTGGATTATAGAAGTACTAAGGAAGTAATGTCTGTTTTTATAAGTCAGCACAGTTTACAAGTCCAAAAACATAGAAATTTGGGGTTTGGATTGATTGCCATTCTTCCTGTGGGTAGGCTAGATTGTTCCAGTCAGTGTATATAGATTAGTTAAGGTTTATTCTAACCCTGAATTTCTCTAATTTTTATAAATTGTATCATTCACCCAGATACATTGTCTCTACTTGGCAAAATTCCTCTGGTCGTACCATTATGGTTAATCATTTAGTTTGTTAAATAAATCTTATTTTTTCATTGATTTACATAAGAAAAACAAAGCTTCATTCTTGTGAAATATACTACTTTAGGTTCCAAGTAGAAGACTTTTCCTAAGGAATTAATATGGTAGCTTACTTAAAAGTCTCTCCCAACATGGTGCCACATGAAATTACTGAAATGGGAGTCAGAATACTTGAATTCTATTCTTCCTGATCTTCCTTCTTTAAGTACTGGGCAATTTCAGGCATGTTCACTTAACCTCTTAAGTCTTTGGTTGTCTTAGATGTAAATTCGAAGCTGTATTATATGATAGTGGTAGCTTCTTTTTGCTCTAATATTATGTGATTCTGGATATTATAAAATAGCAACAAGGATATATTTATACATGTAAACTGTGTATATAATGGGAACTGCAGTTCTCACCCACCAGTTCATCTTTTTAGTTCCAACAATCTCTTCCGTATTCTGAGCTCATTTATCAACAAGAAACAGGATTCTATGATTTCTAACTTTTTTATGATTCTATTAATCTTTCCTCCATTATCAGCCATTTGCCAAAAATGTAACAGCCCCTGTACCTAGAGATCTCTTCCTTGGTTACTCTCTAATAACTTCTGGAAAATTGCTTTATCTTCTATCTAGTATTTTATTACCTAATTATAGTGTTTCTCAGATATTGATTCCTGGATATACATTTGCTTACACAAATAGTGGAAATCTTTTCCTAATTCACACATACAAGAGTTAAATCAATGGATAAAAGACTTCTTCCATAAAATATTTTAAAACCTCTGTCACCTGGTACCATTTGTTTGTGTTAGAACAAAATATGACAGAATATACCATTAATACAAAATTATTTATATTATAGTATAGTGATTCTCAAACTAATATCCAATCCACTGCAGACCAATTCTTTTGTAAAATACAATGAAAATGAATTACTAGAAAAACAATATCTTAAAAAGACAAAAAATACAAATCCAATTTTTAAAACTATGTTGCAGTAGACATAAAATAATTCTGTCAAACTGCTCTAAAATTAGTTCTCTCAAATTTTCATTCTCAAAGTCTATACTTGTCATAAACTGAAAGCAAAGAGTTCATAAAACTGTACTGATCTGTGGATAAGACATTGAACTGCACTGGTCTTGAAAAGCAAGTTTGACTTATCTTTTTTGTAACTTTGAAATTCTTTCTCAAAAATAAGGGAGCTTCCTTATTCCCCTCTCTCAGCTTGTAGTATTCTTTAAGAGGCTGGATCTCCCTAGCTTCAGATAATCCCTACATTCAGCGACTGGATCCGTCAGGTTCCTTGCTGGATTAAAATGTAAGTAAAGTAGATGTGTATTAAGCCTTACCTGTATTTAGCCTCAGTGGAAGCGGGTTGCTCAGATCCTTTCTCGATAATAGCTTTTAATGAAAAGGAGAAGAGGACAGCCTGGGGGGAGCCAAGTGACTCAGGTGTAGAGCGGGGTTACTACCAAAAGGCCATGTCTGTCTGGGCCACATGCCTGCTAATAAATCACCAGAGATTTATCCATGATTTTAATATCAGAATCATTGTCCAAGTGGAAAACAATCCAAAAAGTTGATGATAAGGGAAATACATGTTAAGATGATTGTGTTGTGAAAATATCTGAGGCTTTAAAGGTGTTTTTTCTTTTGATTTATTATAAGAAAGAAATTACTATTGCTCAAAACAGTCATTCTACTGGAAACCTCAAATAGCAAATTAGAATTACATTTTTTTTTTTGAAAGATAGTTGCTAGGAGAGTAGGTTTTCCAGACCCCAATGAAAGATTCATTTTGCAATCAGCTTAAGCCTATATTTTTGAAACTTGAAACCTTACTCATCTGGCAGAGAAAAGGATCATAACCGCTGAGAGGAAATACGGAGATCTTTCAGAGTACCCATATTTTACTTCTAAATCTTAATCTTCAAGGACTTTTCCCTATACTTTAAAAAATCTTATTTGTCTGCTAAGGAATTTTCTGCATTATTTCACCACCAAAATAATTGTTATTATATTAACTATTATAATTCAAAAATCTACCTTTATAAGGACCCATGAGAGAGATTTCTCTCTGACAATGCATTAAAAATACAGTACTTCCTCTGAGCTCTCCATTTGTTTTTGACTTTTTCTTACCTCTGTCACTTATTAGATTTAAGACTTTGATAATGTATTTAACTTTTATGGTCCTCACTTTCTCTCATTTCAAAGATGGGGGTAAAAATTTTACCCACTTTATACAGTTGTTCTATAGATTAAATGAATTAATATATTGTAAGTGCTTAGAACAGTGCTTGGAACGTAAGTGCTTAACAAGTGTAAGCTGTTATTATTATTGTTGTTACTGTTTTCTTTCATGGAACTGGCAGTTCTTGTAACTATTCATGTTTTCGTCTTTGCTTTTTCTCCTAGGAATGTTAAGGATCAAATCTGCTTCTTTTAGTAGCTGTCCATTATTCTTTTATTCCCCTTATTCTCAATTCTTCATCTGTTTAATCTCTATTCTGCTATTTTGCGTGCATATTCGCAGGCTGCCTCAAATTCTTTCTGGAATAAAGTGGAATATTAATCAATGCATCTATCAGTCTCTTTTTAAGAGACTGGATTGGATTATGAGTCCACCTATGGACAAGAGTAATCTCAAGGACATTTTAAAATCCTGATTGGCTTAAATCTGGTTTCCTGAACCTATCAGCTGAGAGGGAGATAGAATTACTATATTTGACTTGGAAAATCTTTACAGCCTAGTTACTGGGGCCACTCCTCAAAGTTACATTGCTATTACACCAAGCGGGAGTGCTGGGATGGATGATGGGGAGTCCACCTCAATATCAATTACAGTAGAGAATCCCAAATAGGAGAGTATCTTACCCACTTTTGTAACGCCAGTGCCAAGCACAGTTTCTGGTGGATTACAATACTCAATACATAGTTGATGAATGAACATACCAATTTTGCCTGGGTGCCACATTTTTCATTTGGCAACTTCAGCTTAGGACCTCAGTTATAACCATAGAATTCCCTTAAATGAAACTTTCATTTTCTGGAAACAAGACCTTCATATCAAGCAAAACTCTAGGAAGATTTTTGTGAGTTTTTCCCTGCCTAATCCACTTTCTGTCATTCCTCCATGCTCACTCTGTATTCTAACATTATTAACTCACTTATCAGAGGAAGGTCTCTGAAACCAACATGCTTTTTCTCTCATATTTGCCTTTGAACCTGCTGACCCCTCTGTCTAGTAAAGTACTTACCCTTTAAGTCTGGACCAGGTCTCTGCCTCTCCTGGGAAGATTTCTTTGCTAATTGGCTCCGTTAGGCAGAACTAGACTTGCCGACATTTATGACCCCCCCCATGCCTGGTATATATCCTCACTGTAGTCCTCTATACTTTGTATTTTCTTAACTTGATGCTCAGGTAACATGTAATGGAGAGAAAGCACAGGTTTTGCAATTGGGCAAAACTGTGTTGGGTCCTTTTTAGCTTTGTAACTAAGCCCTGTTACTTAACCTTGCTGAGGGTCAGCTTACTAGTTTTGAAATGAGGATAGTAAAGTCTATCCCATAAGGTGTTGTAAAGATTAAATTAGGTAATATATGTAAAGGCCAAGCACATAGTTGGTGCTCAGTAAATAATAGAGTAGGCACTCAATAACTAAAATGTGTGTGGCATTACTGGGGGGATTCTTGAAAAAGTGAAGATCATGTACCAGATTTATGATGATAGGTGAAAAATCAATTTGAATTTTGATTTAAGACATTAGATTTTTTAGAATTAAATTTATTTTAGGGCTATAAGTATGAAAAGGGGGAGAATCATGTTTCTAACTGCCTCCAAAAAAGCACTTAGTATAGTGCCATGTGTTAATAGACAGTCATTAATGATTTTGATGACTGACCAGCAAGCAAATTTGCTTCCTTTCTTTACATGTCTTTAAGGCTCTATCCAGAGTCAAAGTTAAGAATGATTAGCATGGTATTAGAGCAGAAGTGCTCCAGAACCTTACCATAAGCACTGGTTTCCAGATGAGGCTATTCTTGAAAGACTTAATTTAAGCTTTTCCACTTAGCATTTAATGTGACTTATTTTGTGCAATGACAAAGCTGCAGGTGTTAACAAAATCTAAGAGTTTAAAAATGTGCTTGTGGTATATTTAAAGTGACCAAAATAACATTTTTTAAGATTCAAAAATAAACTGTTGACATAAATCACAGAAATACCACTGCTTAAGAAATAAGATTTGTTGCATTTCATCATTTTCACTCGGAATTAAAGATCCTCTGTAATCTAGCCCCAGTTTATCTTCCAGACATCTCCTGCACCCACCCTCTTCCCAGACCCTCTAGACAGTCCAGTCTTTTTTTTTTTTTTTTTATAGCTGCTTTATTTATTTATTTATTTATTTTTGGCTGTGTTGGGTCTTCGGTTCGTGCGAGGGCTTTCTCTAGTTACGGCAAGTGGGGGCCACTATTCATCGCGGTGCGGGGACCGCTCTTCATCACGGTGCGCGGGCCTCTCACTATCGCGGCCCCTCCCGTTGCGGGGCACAGGCTCCAGACGCGCAGGCTCAGTAGTTGTGGTTCACAGGCCCAGCTGCTCCGTGGGATCTTCCCAGACCAGGGCTCGAACCCGTGTCCCCTGCATTAGCAGGCAGATTCTCAACCACTGCGCCACCAGGGAAGCCCGACAGTCCAGTCTTAAGATGGATTTTTTTCCACTTCTGCCTTTAATTCCTCCTTAGCCTCTGATGTGTTTTTGTGTAGAGACATGCCTTTTCCATCTTTTTATTCCACCTTGAGCTGAAGCTCAGGGCCTGGCAGGTGGTGAGGGCTCAAGACATATTTTATTAGTGGCAGGTGACTCAGAGAGGCCTAAGCTAGGCTATGGAGAAATCAAACACATCCTGTCCTTCATGGGAAAGTCAATGACTAGAATTGTTGGAGGTGATGGCTGGTCTCCCCAGACTGGTGATAAAAGCTATGCTTAAACTTCCCTGGCAGTATGCTTGATGGAGAATGAGTCCAGCCTGGGTGGCAGGAGAGCTGAGGTTCACAGACTTGGCCCACAGACAGTGGATAAGAGTCAGAAGGGAAAGGCAACTTTGAATGAATCACAAGCCATAACATATAGCTGGTCTTTCAGCTTAGATCTTCTCTCCTAAACTCCTACCTTCCTCAGGATTTGTGGCAGAGCCCTGGGGAGATGTCGCCTAAGTGAGAAAACACACAACTGAGAGCCATCACGTGAGGGGTGGGCATTTAGTTCCTTTAGGCAGCAGTGCAGGGGGGCAGCACAGTTGGAAAGCTGAATGGGAAGAATAGGATGCTTAAAAAAATTAGTGGCATCCCTGTTTCTCTGATTTCTCATACTTCCAAACTATGAAGCCTAAAGAAAGTTCTAGAGTCTGGGCTCTTTCTTAGAGAAACAAGGTAACAGCATTTAAAGTGCCTTGTAACTCCTTAGAAGAGATTATTTCTCTGTAGGGTCTCTCAGATGGAAGAAACCAAATGTGACATTTCACAATCTGGGAAGGGGGAGGCATCTTGCTAATTGAGAAAACATTTCTATTCACAGTCTTTAGACTGAGATTTAGACTATACTATCCCCCAACTAACATCTGTTCTTGGTAAAGATAGCATGGCTAAATTCAACCCGTCCATTATTTAAAGGATAAGGCATGTCTCCATTTTACCTTGGTGTGTCTATGGAGAAGGAAATACAATCAGGAATTTTTACAACCTCGTGACTACACCAACTATTCTTTTTACATAGAATAACTTATTTCTCCATTGCCTCCAGAAGGAAATCTGAAAGGTTGAGCATTAATCTTAAAATACTGAGCAATTAATAAGAGTTTAAGAGACTGAGAACCGAACATTTGGTAAGTTTGCATCTCTCACCAACAGCACTCTCTCCCCACCAACTCCCTGCAGTATTGGACTCAACATAAACATTCATGAGCATTATAAAACACAAAGGAACTATTTTCTTTGCACATCTGCATAATAAATTGTTAATTTTCAACCCAGGTATATGTAAATGATGACTGCTGTATATGAAATACTTCCCTTGCTTTTAATCAAATGTTGCCCATCCTTTAAAGCCCCAATTAAATTCTACTCAAGTTTGCCCTCCCTACACTCTTTCACCCCCAGCTTATTTAACTTTCTTAAGTCAAAGTAGCACCCTCTTTTTTAACCTCTGAATTTAAAGCACTGTTATCTATATTTTGTATCTATTTGACAAAGGCTCAAGGACACGGTATGTAACTGGTTAGTCTTTCATTAAAAACTTAGTTACCTTAGCCACTGATTTGTTCATACTTGATTGGGTTAGATATACTGTAGCCCCAGGAGATAAAAATTTGGGAGCTCTAGTCTACAAAAAATTTCAAGATAGTTTTTAAAAAGGAATAAATGAACACTTGGCAGGAGATGCCTGTCACAAACACCGTACACATCAAAGCACATTCCAGTAGGAACTTTTCAATGGCGAACGTTAGTTCCTAGTATTTTTACTTGGAATTCAACATAAATATGTAAAACTTCATGTTTATCTATTTCTTATTTTTAAATTAATAAATGTTCATTGTTGAAATTTTGAAAAGTATGAAAAGGCATAAGTGAGTAGGAAAGAAAGTCACTTAAAATCCTACTACTCATTTTGGCATACTTCTTGCATTTTTTTGTTACATATTTGAGACTTTACTATACATACAATTTCATATCCTGTTTTTGCATTTAATATTATAACATAAGGGTTTTCCTTAGTTATTTGAAATACCTAGCAAACGTAATTTTTAAAGCAAAAATGGATATTTCTTTGTTTCCTATTCTCATTATATGAATAATTCATGCTAGTTATAGAAATTTCAGAAAATGCATAAATGTATAGAGCAAAAGTAATTCCACCCCACTGAAATAAATGCAGTGAAATTTAGTGTATATCCTTCCAGACTTTTGCCCATGCATTTAAACAAAAAAGTATGCATATATACAGATAAAATATATGTACATAAATATGCAATCCTGGGATCACACTTTGTATACAGTTGGGCAACCTACATTTGCACTTAATACATTTTAAAATATTTTACTGTCTATCATCTACATGTTTATCCTTTACCCCGTTAAATAGCTGCATGGTATTATATCATAAAAAGAATTTTAATGATTATATAAAACTCCATTGAATAAATGTATGTAGTGTACTTAACCTCTCCTCACTGCATATACCCACTCTGCCATTGATGGAGACATTGTTTTCTTAACTTTTAAAACTAAGAATAATTCTAAATTAAAAATAATGCTATGATGAACATCTTTACCAATAAAGCGTGTCCACACAAAATTATTTCCTTAATAGAGCCCCACTGTTGAAATGATTGATTCAAGTATGTGAAAAAGCTTGATTCCTGATAAATATTATAAATTTTCTGTAGTTTTAATTTCAAACTTTCTTTGCTATTCCTTATTTCATGTAAAATGCTTGCACCTACCTACCCTTTACTTTTTAAACTCACTGTATCCTAAAGGTCTTTTACATTTAAATTTGCAGTTCTGTCATTTTCATTGAAGATATTGGACATGCATTTATAATGCTTTTATAAGTTTGAATTCAAGAAAGACGACTGGCTAGATGGCTGGTGTGTGTGAAATTTGCTTGTAGATTGACTTGATGGTAGTTTCTGGCACTATCTTTTGTCCTTTGTCAGCCCCTTTGGGAAAGTTTATGACAATAAACACAATGTAGCATACCCCACAATATGAACTTGGTCTTCAGGAACGGGCATTAAGTGCTTTCATTCTGTAACAGTATCTACTGAGAGATGAGGTTTTATTTAGGAAAGTGCTCAAGCCTGAAGTCTCTTGCAACATCTATGAGATGTGTGCATTCAGAGTTAAAATTTCATGAGAACTTTATTCAAGGAATTACTTTTCACCTCAGTTCAACGTTAATTTACTTTACTTGTAAGCAAACAGAATGTAGTGATACTATTTCTATCCTAAGAACATATGCATGTTGTTCCATTAGTAGTAATATTTTCATCAGAACATTGTTGAACAGTAGCAAGTGATAACATTTGTAGGCAGTAATCAGAGACTTGACAGCTTTCCTCACCACTAACATTCTTCCTTCTAGGAGGTGAGAGATGTAAATTAAATAGAACACTTCAGAAAAGGATTATTAGCTGTTAACTCAAATACCAAGTTGAAGTTGGATCACTCAAAAAAAGAAAACCATCTTCTGAGGTATCCTAGTGGCTTCATTTTATAGGTGACAGCCATAGTAGAGTAATCCTCTTATTTGAGGAGTCATCAATCCTTGTCTTGTCCTATCCAAGAAATGAATACAGGTTCACATATCTTTAATAGCATTTAGTTATATTTTCCTGATTTTTCCTCTTGATTTACTTATCTCAGTGTTGATTATTCATCCTCCATTTAGCAGCTTGGGCCCAGCTTTCTTCCATGGGCCTTGGCTACATTGCTGGCTTGGCTTGAAAGGTAGGTGTGTGACAGGGAAGTTATCGTCACTAAGTACATGAAGAAACTAAACATAAAGATAATGAATGAGTTACAGTCATAATAACAGTAGCAGTAATGATTAGTGCTGACATTTATGGAGCACTTACTTTGTGCCAGAGACTGTACTAAGCACTTTACAGGCAATAAATCATTTAATCTTGACAGCAGCAACTTATGAAGTATATGCAGCTATTATGCCTTCCATTTTACAGTTGAGGAAACCAAGGAACAGAGAGGTTGTGCATGTATATTCAGCTAGTAAGGGGTGAAGCCAGCACTGAACCCAGGATATCTGGCTCTGTGGTGCTTAACCACCTGTGCTATGTTGCCACTCAAAATGATAAATGGAAGGGTTTGGACTAAGATTTCTGGTTCCTAGTCCACTGCTTTTCTTGGATAATAAACCCTAACTATGTACCATCTATATACTGACTGAGGATACAAAATATGTAAATTACATGGTCCTCATCTTTGGGAAAATTTCCAGACCAGCATTAAATGCACAAAATACCTTTATTTGGAGGATGAACTGAAGAAGATAGGACCAGTTCATGGAGAACTTTGATTGTCCAGCTGAGTAATCTGTATTCATAACATAGTTGGTTTCAGTTACATCAAATATAATGTTAGTGTATGTGGTCATTGACTTTAAATCTAACATTCTCTTTCTTTCTTTGTTTCTTTCTTCCTCCCTTCCTTCTTTCTTTCAGCCTTCCTTCCTTTATTTTTTCCCCACCTATATAGCATTTGTGTGTATTTCTATATAACTTCAGTTAGTTATAAGGATGTTTTAAAACTTGTTATAAGTATAGAAAGAGCACTCACTTATATTTAATATGAAAAATCCTCAGCTAAATTTATGAAATCTGGAGAAAATATTTACAAATAATTACAGTTTTTTTGCTCTTTTAAGGAAGGTACCATAACTAGGTCTAAGAGAAAAATTGGCTTAGATGTCCTTTGCCGATTGGCTCTTAGTAAATAGATCAAAATTATTTCTAAATAGCATAATAATGATCCACATGCAAATGAGTATTTTTAAATGCTTAAAGGTACTTGAATATAGTTTAAACAGTTTTCATGAAATTTTGTGGAAATTTTATTTACTTAAAAAATACATTCTTTAGGGCTTCCCTGGTGACGCAGTGGTTAAGAATCCTCCTGCCAATGCAGGGGACACGGGTTCGAGCCCTGGTCTGGGAATATCCCACATGCCATGGAGCAACTAAGCCCATGTGCCACAACTACTGAGCCTGTGCTCTAGAGCCTGCGAGCTACAATTACTGAAGCCCTCACGACACAACTACTGAAGCCCGCATGCCTAGAGCCTGTGCTCTGCAAAAAGAGAAGCCACTGCAATGAGAAGCCCGTGCATGGCAATGAAGGCCCAGTGCAGCCAAAAATAAATAAAGTAATTAATTAATTTTTTTAAAACTTAAAAAAAAATACATTCTTTAGAGATCGTTTACACATTAGTCTGGCCTTCTTCTGACTAATTACAAATTCAGCTTTAGTGGACTGTGAATTAAAGAAGTGTTGTTGCTTTTCCAATGCTGCTCATTCTATTTGGAAAAATTAAGGAAAGTAAGGAAAGTGTTGTCTAATTCTTTTTAAACACACCATAGTATCTGGTACCAACAGTGGGTACTCACTAAGTGCTGCTGATTGATGAGGATGAAAGGATAGATGTGCCCCAGCTGTGCATTTACCAATGTAGATAGTCCGTTTTGTGGGATAAAATCACAGGAAATAGAAGCCACTTTTACAAAAGAAGAAAAAGAAAAAAAAAAGATTTGGTTCATAATTTTTTTCTGGTTGTTTTAGAATTTCCATTTTTAGATGCATTTCTCACTTGTGTGAATTTATGAAAGGCAAATTATGACTTCCAGTGTTTTTCTCTCAAGCTATCTACTCAGTTTTCCATTCTACATTCCTCAAATGATTCGATTCTGTTAGAAATGTTATATGTAATTCTGTATTCACAGAAGGAGTGAATTGCCAGGGAGGGTTTGAGATTTGTGGTTTGGGTTGCAAGCATCTCTTATATTACCTCCTGCATATACTCATAGTAAGATTATGTTCAGCAGGTAACCTGACTTAACATCAAGCCTGAGCAACTAGAAAGTGAAACAGACAAACGAAACTCTTCTATTTGCAGAGAATCAATTAGAAGCATCAGTTAGAAGATCACTATACTATTGAGACTTGATAAAATCCTCAAAATAAAGGTCAAGATGCAGACATTAACATTCTCAAATAATCAGAGTGTAAAATTACTTATTAAATTCAATCAATTTTATTGCAATTTTACTATATACCAAGTACTGTTCTAAGTGGTTAGGGATAGGACACTGAATAGGACAAAAATCTCTAACCTTGTGGAGTTTGCATCAAGTAGAAGTGGGGGGAAGACATATAGTACTCAAATAAATAAGTAAAAAATACAGTCATCAGACATAGATAGGGACCATAGATATAAGGATGGAAGGAGGATAAGGAATGACAGAATGTGAAGGGGGTTCAATTTTAGTAAGTGACTTATGAGTAAATACTAACTCACATGACAGACTGTGTTGTGCATATATTTGGGAGAAGAGCATTGCTACAAAGGAAATAGCAAGTGCAGAGGGTCTGGGAAGTGGTGTTCCAGGCATGCTCAAGGGATTCATAGAGCTATAAGACATGAGGTCAGAAGAAGAAAGTGGGAAGTAGATCATTATCCAGGGATCTTGCAGGCCACTGTGGAGACTTTGGCTTTTGTTTGTGTTGGCTTCTTTTTTTTTTTTTTTTAACATCTTTATTGGAGTATAATTGCTTTACAATGGTGTGTTAGTTTCTGCTTTATAACAAAGTGAATCAGCTATACACATACATATATCCCCATATCCCCTCCCTCTTGCGTCTCCCTCCCACCCTCCCTATCCCACCCCTCTAGGTGGTCACAAAACACCAAGCTGATCTCCCTGTGCTATGTGGCTGCTTCCCACTAGCTAGCTATTTGACATTTGGTAGTGTACATATGTCCATGTCACTCTCTCACTTCGTCCCAGCTTACCCTTCCCCCTCCCCGTGTCCTGAAGTCTATTCTCTATGTCTGCATCTTTATTGCTGTCCTGCCCCTAGGTTCCTCAGACCAATTTTTTTTTTTTTTAGATTCCATATATATGTGTTAGCATATGATATTTGTTTTTCTCTTTCTGACTTACTTCACTCTGTATGACAGACTCTAGGTCCATCCACCTCACTACAAATAACTCAGTTTCATTTCTTTTTATGGCTGAGTAATATTCCATTATATATATGTGCCACATCTTCTTTATCCATTGATCTGTCGATGGACACTTAGGTTGCTTCCATGTCCTGGCTATTGTAAATAGAGCTGCAATGAACATTGTGGTACATGAATCTTTTTGAATTATGGTTTTCTCAGGGTACATGCCCAGTAGTGGGATTGCTGTGTCATATGGTAGTTCTATTTTTAGTTTTTTAAGGAACATCCATACTGTTCTCCATAGTGGCTATATCAATTTACATACCCACAACAGTGCAAGAGGGTTCCCTTTTCTCCACACCCTCTCCAGCATTTATTGTTTGTAGATTTTTTGATGATGGCCATTCTGAAAGATGTGAGGGGATACCTCATTGTAGTTTTAATTTGCATTTCTCTAATGATTAGTGATATTGAGCTTCCTTTCATGTGTTTGTTGGCAATCTGTATATCTTCTTTGGAGAAATGTCTATTTAGGTCTTCTGCCCATTTTTGGATTGGGTTGTTTGTTTTTTTGATTTTGAGCTGCGTGAGCTGCTTGTAAAATTTGGAGACTAATCCTTTGTCAGTTGCTTCATTTGCAAATATTTTCTCCCATTCTTAGGATTGTCTTTTCATCTTGTTTATGGTTTCCTTTGCTGTGCAAAAGCTTTTAAGATTCACTAGGTCTCATTTGTTTATATTTGTTTTTATTTCCATTTCTCTAGGAGGTGGGTCAAAAAGGATCTTGCTGTGATTTATGTCATAGAGTGTTCTGCCTATGTCTTCCTCTAAGAGTTTGATAGTGTCTGGCCTTACATTTAGGTCTTTAATCCATTTTGAGTTTATTTTTGTGTACAGTGTTAAGGAGTGTTCTAATTTCATTCTTTTACATGTAGCTGTCCAGTTTTCCCAGTGCCACTTATTGAAGAGGCTGTCTTTTCTCCATTGTATATTCTTGTCTCCTTTATCAAAGATAAGGTGACCATAATGTGCATGGGTTTATTTCTGGGCTTTCTATGTGTTCCATTAATCTATGTTTCTGTTTTTCTGCCAGTACCATACTGTCTTGATTACTGCAGCTTTGTAGTATAGTCTGAAGTCTGGGAGCCTGATTCCTCCAGCTCCGTTTTTGTTTCTCAAGATTGCTTTGGCTACTTGGGGTCTTTTGTGTTTCCATACAAATTGTGAAATTTTTTGTTCTAGTTCTGTGAAAAATGCCAATGGTAGTTTCATAGGGATTGCATTGAATCTGTAGATTGCTTTGGGTAGTATAGTCATTTTCAAAATGTTGATTCTTCCAATCCAAGAACATGGTATATCTCTCCATCTGTTTGTATCATCTTTAATTTCTTTCATCAGCGTCTTACAGTTTTCTGCATACAGGTCTTTGTCTCCTTAGGTAGGTTGATTCCTAGGTATTTTATTCTTTTTGTTACAATGGTAAATGGGGGTGTTTCCTTAATTTCACTTTCAGATTTTTCATCATTAGTGTATAGCAATGCAAGAGATTTCTGTGCATTATTTTGTATCCTGCTACTTTACCAAATTCATTGATTGGCTCTAGTAGTTTTCTGCTAGTGTCTTTAGGATTCTCTATGTATAATATCATGTCATCTGCAAACAGTGACAGCTTTACTTCTTCTTTTCCGATTTGGATTCCTTTTCTTCTCTGATTGCTGTGGCTAAAACTTCTAAAACTATGTTGAATAATAGTGGTGAGAGTGGACAACCTTGTCTTGCTACTGTTCTTAGAGGAAATGGTTTCAGTTTTTCACCATTGAGAATGATGTTGGCTGTGGGTTTGTCATATATGGCCTTTATTATGTTCAGGTAATTTCCCTCTATGCCTACTTTCTTGAGTGTTTTTATCATAAATGGGTGTTGAATTTTGTCAAAAGCTTTCTCTGCACCTATTGAGATGATCATATGGTTTTTCTCCTTCAATTTGTTAATATGGTGTATCACATTGATTGATTTGCATATATTGAAGAATCCTTGCATTCCTGGGACAAACCCCACTTGATCATGGTGTATGATCCTTTTAATGTGCTGTTAGATTCTGTTTGCTAGTATTTTGTTGAGGATTTTGCATCTATGTTCATCAGTGATACTGGCTTGTAGTTTTCTTTCTTTGTGACACCTTTGGTTTTGGTATCAGGGTGATGGTGGCCTCGTAGAATGAGTTTGGGAGTGTTTCTCCCTCTGGTATATTTTGGAAGAGTTTGAGAAGAATAGTTGTTAGCTCTTCTTTAAATGTTTGATAGAATTCGCCTGTGAAACCATCTAGTCCTGGGCTTTTGTTTGTTGGAAGATTTTTAAACACAGTTTCAGTTTCAGTGCTTGTGATTGGTCTGTTTATATTTTCTTTTTCTTCCTGGTTGAGTCTCAGAAGGTTGTGCTTTTCTAAGAATTTGTCCATTTCTTCCAGGTTGTCCATTTTATTGGCATATAGTTGCTTGTACTACTCTGCCATGTTCCTTTGTATTTCTGCCGTGTCAATTGTTACTTCTCCTTTTTCATTTCTAATTCTATTGATTTGAGTCTTCTCCCTTTTTTTCTTGATGAGTCTGGTTAATGGTTTATCAATTTTCTTTATCTTCTCAAAGAACCAGCTTTTAGTTTATTGATCTTTCCTATTGTTTCCTTCATTTCTTTTTCATTTATATCTGATCTGATCTTTATGATTTCTTTCCTTCTGCTAACTTTGGGGTTTTTTTTGTTCTTCTTTCTCTAACTGCTTTAGGTGTAAGTTTAGGTTGTTTATTTGAGATGTTTCTTGTTTCTTGAGGTAGGATGGCATTGCTATAAACTTCTCTCTTAGAACTGCTGTTGCTGCATCCCATAGGTTTTGGGTCATCGTGTTTTCATTGTCATTTGTTTCTAGGTATTTTTTGATTTCCTCTTTGATTTCTTCAGTGATCTTTTGGTTATTTAGTAGTGTATTGTTTAGCCTCCATGTGTTTGTATTTTTTACAGATTTTTTCCTGTAATTGATATCTAGCTTTACAGCGTTGTGGCCAGAAAAGATGCTTGATATGATTTCATTTTCTTAAATTTACCAAGGCTTGATTTGTGACCCAAGTTATGATCTATCCTGAAGAATGTTCCATGAGCACCTGAGAAGAAAGTGTATTCTGTTGTTTTTGGGTGGCAAGTCCTATAAATATCAATTAAGTCCATCTTGTTTAATGTATCATTTAAAGCTTGTGTTTCCTTATTTATTTTCATTTTGGATGATCTGTCCATTGGTGAAAGTGGGGTGTTAAAGTGCCCTGCTATGATTGTGTTACTGTCGATTTCCCCTTTTATGGCTGTTAGCATTTTCCTTATGTATTGAGGTGCTCCTATGTTGGGTGCATAAATATTTACAATTGTTATAGCTTCTTCTTGGATCGATCCCTTGATCATTATGTAGTGTCCTTGTCTCTTGTAATAGTCTTTATTTTAAAGTCTATTTTGTCTGATGTGAGAATTGCTCCTCCAGCTTTCTTTTGATTTCCATTTGCATGGAATATCTTTTTCCATCCCCTCACTTTCGGTCTGGATGTGTCCCTAGGTCTGAAGTGGGTCTCTTGTAGACAGCATATATATGGGTCTTGTTTTTGTATCCATTCAGCCAGTCTATGTCTTTTGGTTGGAGCATTTAATCCACTTACATTTAAGGTAGTTATCGATATGTATGTTCCCATTACCATTTTCTTAATTGTTTTGAGTTTGTTATTGTGGGTCTTTTCCTTCCCTTGTGTTTCCTGCCTAGAGAAGTTCCTTTAGCATTTGTTGTAACACTTGTTTGGTGGTGCTGAATTTTCTTAACTTTTGCTTGTCTGTAAAGGTTTGAATTTCTCCATCAAATCTGAATGAGATCCTTGTGGGGTAGAGTAATCTTGGTTGTAGGTTTTTCCCTTTCATCACTTTAAATATGTCCTGCCACTCCTTTGTGGCTTGCAGAGTGTCTGCTGAGAGATCCGCTTTTAACTTTATGGGGATTCCCTTGTATTTTATTTGTTGCTTTTCCCTTGCTGCTTTTAATATTTTTTCTTTGTATTTAATTTTTGATAGTTTGATTATTATGTGTCTTGGCATATTTCTCCTTGGATTTATCCTGTATGGGCCTCTCTGTGCTTCCTGGACTTGATTGACTATTTCCTTTCCCATATTAGGGAAGTTTTCAACTATAATCTCTTCATATATTTTCTCAGTCCCTTTCTTTTACTCTTCTCCTTCTCAGACCCCTATAATTTGAATTTTGGTGCATTTAATGTTGTCCCAGAGATCTCTGAGACTGTCCTCAATTCTTTTCATTCTTTTTTCTTTATTCTGCTCTATGGTAGTTATTTCCACCATTTTATCTTCCAGGTCACTTATCTGTTCTTCTGCCTCAGTTATTCTGCTCTTGTTTCCTTCTAAAGAATTTTTTATTTCATTTATTGTGTTGTTCATCGTTGTTTGTTTGTGCTTTAGTTCTTCTATGTCCTTGTTAAACGTTTCTTGTATTTTCTCCATTCTATTTCCCAGATTTTGGATCATCTTTAATAACATTACTCTGAATTCTTTTTCAAGTAGACTGACTATTTCCTCGTCATTTGTTTGGTCTGTTGGGTTTTTACCTTGCTCCTTCATCTGCTGTGTGTTTCTCTGTTTTCTCATTTTGCTTAACTTACTGTGTTTGGGGTCTCCTTTTCATAGACTGCAGGTTCATAGTTCCTGTTGTTTTTGGTGTCTGCCCCCAGTGGCTAAGGTTGGTTCAGTGGGTTGTGTAGGCTTCCTGGTGCAGGGTCTGGTGTCTGTGTTCTGGTGGATGAGGCTGGATCTTGTGTCTCTGGTGGGCAGGACCGCATCTGGTGGTGTGTTTTGGGGTGTCTGTGTCCTTATTATGATTTTAGGCTGCCTCTCTGCTAATGGGTGGGGTTGTGTTCCTGTCTTTCTAGTTGTCTGGCATATGGTGTCCGGCACTGTAGCTCACTGGTCGTTGAGTGGAACTGGGTCTTAGCATTGAGATGGAGATCTCTGGGAGAGCTTTCACCATGTGATATTAGTTGGAGCCGGGAGGTCTCTGGTGGACCAATGTCCTGAACTCGGCTCTCCCACCTCAGAGGCTCAGGCCTGACCCCCAGCTGAAGCACCAAGACCCTGTCAGCCACATGGCTCAGAAGAAAAGGGAGAAAGAAAGAAAGAAAGAAAGCAAGAAGAGAGCAACCAAACCAAAAAACAAATCCACCAATGATAACAAGCACTAAAAACTATACTAAAGGCCACTAGTGAGCACTCCAACCTCAAGGCACATAGGAGACAGTACTACTCATACTTTGTTGCAGTTCAAAAGAAAACACAGCAGAAAACATCCAACTCTAGAACGTATTGGCAAATAATGAAAAATTTATTGCAGATTTTATGGCTTGACAGAGAAGAAAGTTGATATTGCACACTACACGGATGAAATGTAATAAAAATCTCCTCCTCCTTTGCTCTTCCCCCTCAGTTTTTCTTAGACTGCCAGCTGTCACATCTTCATTCTCTTCCCCCGACCCCTCCACTACTTCTCAGAACCCTTCTTACTACTCACATAATTCACTTTTGGTCTTAGACTTGTTTACTCTTCACCCTCCACAAAACAAAACCTCTACCTACATTTAACAAACCTATTTTTCCTACAAAGCAGTTCAGCAACCTTCTACTGTAACTCAAGTTTGTCTTTTAGGTGACCAGCTATCCGTTCCAAAGTACTTATCCAAATAACCAAGAAAACCCAGGTCTTCTTAAGTGTGTATGTGTGTGTGTGTGTGTGTGTGTGTGTGTGTAAGGGAGGTAGAGAGAGACAGAAAACAGAGAAAGAGAAAGAAAGAGACTGCGTGTTGCAGATGTAACTCTCCAAATCAATGCACATTTGTTCCCAAGTTTGGATAAGAACTACATTGTAGGCTGAGAATGTATTATTTTTATTTGGTCATAATTTGAATAAGGAACAATATAAAATGCCAAGAAATTTTCAATCATATCTTCACAATCCTTTTACTAATCTTTACCATACTATTACTTATTCATGTTAATATAATTATTTTTGAACTCTCTTCCTCTGCCATATAAAATATGCATCACTGGATAATTGGATATAAACCAGTGTATGTTCTATTTTAACATTTCCCCTTATACTAGTCTTCTCTACTATCATGGATACTGTACTGTGCTGTCCAAATCCCCTGTTCAGAACAGAGGGACTTATTTCCTCAGCTGATGGGAAGAATTGTCCTCTGTTAAAGAGAGCCTCTTTACTCAAATTCCATGCCTTTGAACTAAGGATAAAAATGGCTCAGCTTCCTCACCCCAGCTCAGGACAACTTGGAAGGGCCATCCCAGCTCCAGGGATTGCTGTGCAGTCAGCTAAGACCGTGTTGTGGTTTCACTGAAGCCCAACTTCTGCTTCCACTCTATCCTGCTGCCTTCTCTTCCCCACAAGGTGTTGGTCCTGAGAGCTGTGCTTTCTGCACACTAATCTCCATATCAGTGTCTGCTTTCTGGGGAAGCCATTCCCTCATAGTCACCTCCTTCCAGAATATTTGAGGTTGAGAGAGTTTTTCTCACACCTGTTCCAGAATTGCCTGCCCTCAGCTGCTTCTCCTCATCATGTGCTCCTGTCTGTCACCACTTGCTCTGCTGTGGGCCAGTTCCTGAACCACGATGCTGCTCTCTCCCATCAGGCGCCCCTCTAGAGCATTCCACATGGGGCAGGCACCATTCCCTTTACTGTCTTATTTTTACTCCCTGCAATATCACCCACACCAGGCTACAAAGGTATATCAGAATTATTGAAGCATTGCAGGCAACTGAAAGCTACCGCAAGTAAATATGACTGACTCCATAGTGCAACGAAGAAGAGCACAAAATGTTAAGCCCATTACTGGGGGATCCTCATGGACACACACTGAGTCTTTATTATGTTCTTTGTTGTCAAATCCTTGTCTCTCCCTTCCCCCCCCCCCCCACCACACACACACTGCAATAAGCATTTCCATTTTCAAATGTTCATAGTATACCTCTTCTTTCTCTTTTAGGGATTTCCCACTCTCAACCTACAATATTTCTTGGATCATCTCCCTCGGGGATTATCTCCCCCTTCCAGGGTGTTAATTCATTCCCAAAGTCTGGGCATCAACTGGACAGTCCCATGTGGGCAGTGGCACTTCAAGTCAGTCTACAAGCAGTCCAGGTATCAATGTAACATACAGTCTGTCTCCTCAGTTTCCCCAGTCATCCACTGGTTCACTATTAAATCATCTCCTAAGGGCAAGTGAAAATTTGCGGAGCTAGTATTATCTACCTCTGCACTCTGCAATACTGTATCCACTAGCCAGTTCCACTTAGAAGTTCCAGTTACTTCCAATTCTTGAGCTGTGAGTTGATGTATCTCTGGTTTTCATTTTCTCTTGGCTTCGAAATTGGTTATAATTCATCCATCTTGTTTCCACCTCGAAAATTGTGCTGTTGTCATCTTCTTTCCTATTCTTTTTCTTCCATGGATTTATGCTTTAAAAAATCTTTGTTGTCATTTTAATGGGGTTTTAGGAGAACCTGAGACAAATACATGTTCAATCCACTATGTTTAATTCAAAATTCCAAATACAGTATTCTCAAACAGTTAAACTTTGTCTCATAGGCCCTAGGTTTATAATAAAATTGTAGAAAACTCATTATTATGAAATACAGGAATTAGTCTTTAAAAGAATTTGTTGTAGGATAAATATTTTGGCTACCATTGAGGTTAAATCATATTGAAATAGGAGGAAATAGGATTTTCTATAATTCCATATGAAATATATTAAAATAGCATTTCAATATAAGGATTTGTGAATATAGCCTATCAGTTCTTCTAAAATTCCTCAGTCCTTTCTGGGGAAGGCTTCTTCATATTTTTAAACTTCTAAGTAAGAAAAGCAGTCAGGAAAGAATATTTGCCCTAGTAAGCTTTTTCTTAACATTAATTTATGTCTCTTGTGTCCTATTTTTTACCTCAGTCTTTGTCAGGCAATAAAGTAGCATATTTTTAAAATCATGGATGCATTTCATATTTAAAGTTGAGAAAATATGCTTTTATTACCAGTAAGCCAAAGAGTTAGGAAAAATAGCACTTTGTTCTTGAGTATTAAATGGACAAGTCTGAGCAATACACAAAGCAGTGGGAAAAAAAAGATACATAGTTAAGAAATATATTACAAATCTAAAATGCTTTTTTAAAGCACTGAAGTTTGCAACTGCTATGAGATGAGTAATGCCCCATAAGATACAGTTGCTGATTTCTATTTTTCAAGGGTTTTCAACAGACACTAGAAAATTTTTGTTCCAGAACAAAGATCAAAGTCTTTTCTTAATTGAATTATAATTGACATACAGTACTATATTATTTTCAGGTGCACAGCATAGTGATTCGATATTTTTATACATTACAAAATGATCACCATGATAACTCTAGCTACCATATGTCACCATACAGAATTATTATAATATTACTGACTATATTCCCTATTCCGTACATTACATACCCATGACTTATTTATTTTATAGCTGAAAATTTATATCTCTTAATCCCCTTCACCTATTTCATCCATTCCCCCCACTCTCTTCCCTTCTGGCAACCACAAGATTATTCTCTATTTATGAGTCTGTTTCCATTTTGTTTTGTTTGTTTGTTTTGCTTTTTATATTCCACATATAAGTGAAATCATATGGTATTTGTCTACCTTCTAGGTCCATCCATGTTTTCACAGATGGCAAGATTACATTTTTTTTAATGACTGAATAATCTCCATTGTATATGTACACTATGTCTTCTTTATCCATTCCTTTATTGATGGACATTTCAGTTGCTTCCATATCTTGGCTATTGTAAATAATGCTGCAATGAACATAGGAGTACATATGTCTTTTCAAATTAGTGTTTTTGTATTCTTTGGATAAATACCCAGAAGCAGAATTGCTCGATTGTATGATAGTTCTATTTTTAACTTTTTGAGGAGCCTCCATACTGTTTTCCATAGTGGCTGTACCAATTTACATTCCCACCAAGGTGCACGAGTGTTCCCTTTTCTCCACATCCTTGCCAACACTTGTTTCTTGTCTTTTTCATAATAGCTATTCTGACAGGTGTGAGATAGTATCTCACTGTGGTTTGATTTGCATTTCCCTGATGATTAGTGATGTTGAGCATCTTTCAGTGTGCCTGTTGGCCATCTGAATGTCTTCTTTGGAAACATGTCTACTCAGATTCTCTGCCCATTTTTTAATTGGGTTTCTTGTTTCTTTGATATTGAGTTGTATGAGTTCTTTATATATTTTCAATATTAACCCCTTATTAGATATATCATTTGCAACTATCTTCTCCCATTCAGTAGGTTGCCTTTTTGTTTTTTTTTGTTTTTTGTTTTTTTTGCCTTTTTGTTTTACTGATGACTTTTTCACTATGTGAAAGCTTTTTAGTTTGATGTAGTTCCATTTGTTTATTTTTGCTTTTGTAGCCCCTGACTGAGGAGACATATACAAAAAAAATATTGCTCAGACCAATGTCAAAGAGAGCACTGCCAAGGTTTCCGTGTAGGAGTTTTATTGTTTCAGGCCTTATATGTAAGTCTGTAATCCATTTTGAGTTTATTTTTGTGTATGATGTAAAAAAGTGGTCCAGTTTCATTCTTTTGCCTGTAGCTGTCTAGTTTTCCCAACACCTTTATTGAAAAGACTGTCTTTTCCCCGTTGTATATTCTTGCCTCCTTTGTCGTAGATTAATTGACCATATGAGCATAGGTTTATTTCTGGGCTCTCTATTGTGTTCCACTGATCTATGTGTCTGTTTTTTGTGCCAGTACCATACTGTTTTGTTTTGTTTTGTTTTGTTTTTTAACATCTTTATTGGAGTATAATTGCTTTACAATGGTGTGTTAGTTTCTGCTTTATAACAAAGTGAGTCAGTTATACATATACATATGTTCCCATATCTCTTCCCTCTTACATCTTCCTCCCTCCCACCCTCCCTATCCCACCCCTCTAGGTGGTCACAAAGCACAGAGCTGATCTCCCTGTGCTATGCAGTTGCTTCCCACTAGCTATCTATTTTACGTTTGGTAGTGTATATATGTCCATGCCACTCTCTCACTTTGTCACATCCCCCCTTCCCCCTCCCCATATCCCCAAGTCCATTCTCTAGTAAGTCTGTGTCTTTATTCCCGTCTTGCCACTAGGCTCTTCATGACCTTTTTTTCCTTAGATTCCATATATATGTGTTAGCATACTGTATTTGTTTTTCTCTTTCTGACTTACTTCACTCTGTATGACAGACTCTTAACTCCATCCACCTCACTACAAATAACTCAATTTCGTTTCTTTTTATGGTTGAGTAATATTCCATTGTATATATATGCCACATCTTCTCTATCCATTCATCTGTCGATGGACACTGTTTTGATTATTATAGCTTTGTAGTAAATTTGAAATCAGGGAGCATGATACCTCCAGCTTTGTTCTTTTTTCTCAAGATTGCTTTGGCAATTCAGGATCTTTTGTGGTTCCCCTACAAATTTTAGAATTATTTGTTCTAGTTCTGTGAAAAATGTCATTGGTATTTTGACAGGAATTGCATTGAATCTGTAGATTGCTCTGGGTAGTATGGATATTTTAACAATATTGATTCTTTCAATCCATGAGCCTGGTATATCTTTCTATTTATTTATGTTGTCTTCAATTTCTTTTATCAATGTTTTATAGTTTTCAGGGTACAGGTCTTTCACCTCCTTGGTTAAATTTATTCCTAGGTATTTTACTCTTTTTGATTCAATTGTAAATGGGATTGTTTTCTTTATTTCTTTTTCTAATAGTTCATTATTAATGTATAGAAATGCAACAGATTTCTGTATATTAATTTTGTATCCTGAAACTTTACTGAATTCATTTTTTAGTTCTAGTAGTTTTTTAATGACATCTTTTGGGTTTCTATTTATACTATCATGTCATCTCAAATAGTGATAGTTTTATTTCTTCCTTTCCCATTTGGACACATTTATTTCTTTTTCTTGCCTAATTGCTGTGGCTAGGACTTCCAATACTATGCTGAATAAAAATGGCAAGAGTTGGAATCCTTGTCTTGTTCCTAGTCTTAGAGGAAAAGCTTTCAGTTTTTCACTGTTGAGTATGATGTTAGCTGTGGGTTTGTCATATATGGCCTTTTTTGTTCCCTCTACCTACTCTATTGAGAGTTGTTATCATAAAGGGATGTCAAATTTAGTCAAATGCTTTTTCTGCACCTATTGAGGTGATTATATGATTTTTATCTTTTGTTTTGTTAATTTGGTATATCATGTGGGTTGATTTGCGGATGTTAAAAGATCCTTGTGTCCCTAGAATAAATCCCACTTGATCATGGTGTGTGATCCTTTTAATGTATTGTTCAATTTGGTTTGTTAATATTTTATTGGGGCTTTTTGCATCTATGTTCATCATGGATATTGGCCTGCAATTTTCTTTTTTTGTAGTGTCTTTGTCTGGTTTTGGTATCAGGGTAATGCTGGCCTTGTAAAGTAAATTTGGAAGTATTTCCTCCTCTTCGATTTTTTGAGAATAATTTGAGAAGTCTAGATATTAAATCTTTAAATATTGGGTAAAATTTACCTGTGAAGCCATCTGGACCTAGACTTTTGTTTCTTGGGAGTTTTCTGATCACTGATTCAATTCTTTTACTAGTAATCAGTCTATTCCGATTTTCTGTATCTTCGTGATTCAGTCTAAGATTGTATGTTTCTAGAAACTTATTTTTTCTTCTAGATTGTCTAATTTGTTTTCTAATTATTCATAGTATTCTTTTATGATCCTTTGTATTTCTGTGATATCAGCTGTAATTTCTCCTCATTTCTGATTTTATTTATTTGGTCTCTTTTTTTCCTTGATGAGTCTGGCTAAAGGTTTTTCAGCTTTGTTTATATTTTCAAAGAACCAGTTCTTGGTTTTATTGATCTTTTCTGTTGTTTCTTTAGTCTCCATTTCATTTATTTCATCTCTGATCTTTATTATTTCCTTCATTCTATCAATTTTGGGCTTTGTTTTTTTCTTCTAGTTCCTTCAAATGTAAAGTTAAGTTGTTTATTTGAGATTTTTCTTATTTCTTGAAATAGGCCTTTGTTGCTATGAACTTTCCTCTTAGAACTGTTTCTGCTGTGTCCTGTAGATTTTGGATCTTTCTGTTTCCATTTTCATATCTTAAGGTATTTTTTCATTTCTACTTTGATTTCATTGTTGACCATTAACTGTTTAGTAGCATGCTGTTTAGTCTCCACATGTTTGTGTTTTTTCTAGTTTTCTTTTCTGTAGTTGGTTTCTAGTTTCATACTGTTGTGGTTGGAAAAGATGCTTGATATGATTTCCATATTCTTAAATTTATTGAGACTTGTTTTGTGGTCTGGCATGTGATCTTTCCTGGAGAATGTTCTGTGTGCACTTGAAAAGGATGTGTATGTATTCTGCTACTTATGGTAGGAATGTGCTGTATATACTTGTTAATTCTATGTGGTCAAGTGTGTTGGTTAAGGCCAATGTTTCCTTACTGATTTTCTGTCTGAATGATCTATCCATTGATGCAAGTGGAGTATTAAAGTCCCTTATTATTATTGCATTGCTGTCTATTTCTCTCTTTATTTCTGATAATATTTGCTTTGTATGTTTAGATGCTCCTATATTGGGTGCATAAATGTTTACAAATGTATCCTCTTGTTGGATTGACCCACTTATCATTATGAAATGCCCTTTTTTTGTCTTTGAACTCTTTATGAGGTAAATTGCTTATCTCCATTTAATTAAGGTCTTTTTTCTGGGGATTTGCATTGTTCTTTGGTTTGGAACATATTCCTCTGTCTCCTCATTTTACCTGTCTCTCTGTGTTTGTCTGTATGTATTAGGTGAAACACTTACCTCCCTCAGTCTTGAAGTAATGGTCTTGTGTAGGAGATTTTCTGTGTGACCCAGAAGCACAATTTCTCCTGGCCACCAGAGCCACCATGCAACTCTGTGGGCATTCCTTGTGTGAGCTGTGTGCACCCTCTGGGTGTGTTAGGGCCATGGCTACTGTGCAGTGAGGGCAGGGCTCAGGGCACCCACCTAGGCAGATTAAAGCTTGGTTGCTGCAAGGAGGGTGGTGTCTTGGAGTGCTTGATGACCCAGTTGTGGCCCATCCACTGTGTGGGGAGGGTAGGTCTCAGGACACTCGCCTGTCCTGGCTCTGTAAGAGGTGCTGCCTGATTTATTCTTGATATGCTCCTATTGTTGGGTGTTTGCTGAAGCCTATCAGTGTTTGAAAGAGAGAAATCTCATTTAGCACTTAATTTCAGGCTCATTAGATGCCAGACCCTCAGACAGCAGCTTTTAAAGTATGCATATGTATTCAGTCCTGTGGGGCCATAATCTTAATGTCTGCTGGCCTCCAGACCAGGAGATCTGCAGGTGTCTCCTGGGAACAGTTGCAAAAATTGTGGCTCCTGATAAGCGTATAGGCTTCTTTCTGGGGAGTCTTAGTAAAACTAAAGGGGTGTGCAAGGATGGGGTCTCCTTGCTTATGTTTCCTGAAAGCACCTCTTTAGCCTCCAGATGTGAGGGTAACCTGAAGTCTGTCCTGCAGGGTGAAACTTCAGGCTATGTAAATAGGTTTTTTTCCATAGGAAGACTGGGGTTGTGTTACAGCCAGCTGTCAGTGCAGTGCCCTGGGAGTGGTAGCCTGCCAAGAACTGTCTTTCTGATTGTTACAGTCCTGTGGAGCTCAGGAATGCTGGTCCCCTTGGCCACCAGGGCCAAGAGATCAAGATGTGTCCTCTGTGTGAATTGCATGTACCCGCTGGCTTTAGCTAGGTAGCTGGAGAGTGTAGGGGTCAGGGCTTGTTCTCTTGCTTCAGGAAGGCAACCAGGAAATGACTTGACTATTTGCACCCACTGGCTTCAGCAATGTACCATGAGAATGCCTTGTCTGTGCACATGTGTTGGCTTTAGGCCAGGGGTGGGAGAACACCAGCCCTAGCCAGGGGGCAGGGAAGTGTTGAGTTGGCAGACTTTAGCTAGGGAGGAGGAGAAAGCCACAACTGTCAAGCACACCTGCCCCAGCCAGGAAGTGGGAGAGTGCTGCAAGCCACTGGAGCTCTCTGGCTTCAGCAACGGGCAGGGTAGTGCCCACAATCGATTGCTTGCCTCCGTGTCCCAGCTTGCCCGCCTGTACTGGCAGGTTAGGTGGGAGTGCAACAGTGGTGTCTGTCAGGGTCTCAGTCTCCAGGGAGTGTTTCCACCATCCCCATCTCTCTAACCGTTGCTTTTATAGTCACAAATGACTCTATTTCATGTATAGTTTGGGCACTTTTCAAGCTGCTATTGTTTTGCTGGGTCTCAGGGTGAGTGAGATTGCATGGGAGCCCTTTAAGAGGAGAGTCTCAGTTTCCCATAGCACTTTGGGACCCTTGGATGGCAGCCCCATCGGTTTTCTTTTTTTTTAATAAATCAATTAATTAATTAATTTATTTTCGGCTGCGTTGGGTCTTTGTTGCTGTGTACGGGCTTTCTCTAGTTGTGTCGAGTGAGGGCTACTCTTCGTTGAGGTGTGCAGGCTTCTCATTGCGGTGGCTTCTCTTGTTGCAGAGCATGGGCTCTAGGCGCGTGGGCTTCAGTAGTTGAGGCACGTGGGCTCAGTAGTTGCGGCACGTGGGCCCTAGAGCACGTGGGCTTCAGTAGTTGTGGCGCGTGGGCTCAGTAGTTGTGGTGCACAGGCTCTGGGGTGTTCGGGCTTCAGTAGTTGTGGCATGAGGGCTCAGTAGTTGTGGCGTGTGGACTGTAGAGCACAGGCTCAGTAGTTGTGGCACACGGGCTTAGTTGCTCCACGGCATGTGGCATGTGGGATCTTCCCAGACCAGGGATCGAACCCGTGTCCCCTGCACTGGCAGGTGGATTCTTAACCACTGCGCCACCAGGGAAGCCCCCTACCACCATTGGTTTTCTAAGCCAAGCATTTTGGGTGCTCCTCCCTCTTGTGTAGATTCTAGGGGCTGGTGTGCCTCATGTTGGGTGCCAATACCTTGCTTCTCCAGGAGCAGCACCTGTCTGGTGCGATCCCTCCCTAATGTGTGTCAGGGGGTGGGTTTTTTGGTAAGAGCGTTTTTCTGCCTCTCCTACCTAACTTCATGTCATCCTTTTTATTCTTTGCTGTGGAGCAGGTGTTCAGCTACTTCTCAGGTTTTTTTCAGAGGGGATTGATCCACAGGTGGGTGTATATTTGTTGTGTCCATGGGAGGAAGTAAGTTCAGGCTCTTCCTGTGTCGCCATCTTGAACAGCCTCCTCCAAAGTCTCTTTTTGAAGAGTAGGAGGGTGTTATTGATGGGACTGGGGATTTACCCTACTCTGAATTCATTCAGGGAAAGTCAGTTTCTTTAAGGTATAAAAAGAAATGCATCCATAAGAGGTACAATGGTGACATTACGTTTACAAAATACAAATAAATACCAAGACTGGAGGAATAATAAAGAAGCATGTAGTTCCAAACCAACAGAAGTAGTTTAAAATGTTCTTTACTGCATTATGGAACTAATCCCCATTCCTTGAGTCATCCGTATTTTGCTAACTATTTTGCATTTATTAAAGACTATTTTTATTGATTACTTTGATATTTTCCCAACAAACTTCCCCTTTTCAGTTGTTTGGTAGTTTTGTTATGAACCATGATGCTAATGAAATAACCGAATGGGAGAAGAACCACATTTTTTCCTTTCCTTCATATATGGTGAATTTTCCTATTCTTCCAATTCTCCTAACACCTCATTATGCTATTAGACCATCTATTCTAAATTTGCCTTTGGAGTTGGGAGTATTGAACAGCCTCTTTTGAAGACTGACAGGAATATTACTTTCTTCAATCATGGCCCCTAAGAACACACTGTAATGGAAAGAATGCATTTCTGTGACAAGTACTTCAAAAACAGATTTCTTCTTGGTCCATAATTCACATGTTTTGTGTGGAGGATCCACTTCCATGCAACCTGCTACTTGTCATGTCAATACTACTATTATTGTGTTAGATATGCCCATTGAAGACACACATGTACATCTTAAGTTGAAACACACACACTCACACACACACATTCACACACACACACATACACAGTGATCTTTCCCTTTCTGGTGAGGCTAAAACTTGGAGGAATACACACATCCCACTTCTGTTAAATAATGTTGGATGGGAAAATCCAGTGTTCTTGAGTTATCTTAGAATTTTGGCTTTGGTGAGCTCCCTGATGTGCCTTAAAACAGTTATCCAACCTTACTCTTGTGATGATGATAGAGCTATATGGTAGCTGCAATCAGAGCATTTTGTGGTTGACTAATTTAAAACTTTATTCTTAGTACAGGTGGTTTTTAGCCTATATTACTGTCCAAGCAGGAAAACAGGTGGCACAATCAAAGGGGTAAAGAGGGTTTGAGTCACTTCTCATGGAGATGTGGGCAGTGTGAGAGGAGTCAACAAGTTGTAGAGAAGTACCTACAGCCCAGAAATAGCAACAAGTCCTTAATGTCCCTCAGCCTGAGGTGTTGAGGGGTGAAAGCAGTTGAGCAGAACCCTGTGAGAGCTGCATCTGTGGGAGCTGCCGGCTGAAGAAGAATGCAGTCACTGCCAAATTATGGCTCAGTAGGCAGAGCTGGATAGGTTGGACTAAGAATGCTGTGACTTCTCTCTCTGAGTCTCCCACAGGCGAAACCCAACCAGTAGCCCAAAGGCAAGGAAGTCCAGGTGATACAGTCTGCAGAGGCCAGCCTTCTGGGCACAGAGCCAGACTGGGAGGAGAGTGGGCCTAGAGGGAATGGATGAAATATTCCCTTTAAACTGAAAATGTGACCCGATTACTATGAAACTGAAATTACATTGAGATTAAACTGAAAATGTGATTCAGTAAAACTCAGCTACTGATTACGGATTACACAAAGGCACAAATGATGAAGAGCAGAGCATAAATGAACAGTTAAGGTTGGAACCCAAAATGAATTGACACATTTAATAATGTGCTCAGTCAATATTTTGTTCATTTATTTATCCATTCAGTCATCTATTTGTCTATTCAAGGTGAGAGGTTTAATATAAATTGTGATTTATATTCAAAGCCTAACTTAAATTTTAATTAAAAACAAAAACTGTTCCCTTTTTTTAGTGTATCAGAGGGCCAGGATTAGAACTCAGGAATAATAGGGATAAAACAAATACAGTTGACCCTTGAACAACACAGGTTTGAACTGTGCAGGTCCACTTATATGCAGATTTTTCTCACTAAATACACAGTACGGTATTACATGACCCATGCTTGGTTGAACCTGCGGATGTGGAATCAGGGATGGGAGTCCGACTGTAAAATTACACGTGGATTTTCAACTTCACGAGGTTGGCGCCCCTAACCCTCCTATTGTTCAAGGGTCAACTGTATACAGTATTTTATGTGATAAGCTTATGTGTTCTAAGTGTGTATGCACACACACCTGGAAAATTTTTTGTTGAAGAGCTAGAGAAAGAAGAAGGAGAAGCAACTAGGCTGTTGGGGCAAAGAGAGAGAGAGGGCTGGGCTGATTTCAGTTAGTAGGGAAAGAGTGGGACCAACAACTTGGAAAAGTGGGTAGCAGCATAGCAGACATACTCATTGGTCCACACCTAGCTGCTAGAAACAATTCTGTGGTAACAGCAGCAGGCTTATCTTCCCCATGGAAATCTATTTGTGCTAGAATGTAATCAATATCAGATTCTTTCTTACTCTGGTGGATGTGGGACATGGTGAAATGATCGCCAGTGTGAAAAGAAGAATGAAAAGTAAAGTTGTAGGTTTGGAAAAAAAACTTATTTATTGATTCCACATATCTTTCATATAATTGTGTAAATATGGGCTTTAATTTTATGCACTCCTGCCTACTCCTCTAACTCATCTGGAGTGACACAAGGGGGACAAAGTGACTACCTAGGCACTTATGTAAAAGCTAGGCTGTAGGATCAGACAGAGCTGGCATCTAATCCTGACTCATCACTTACCAGCTCTGTGATTTTAGGCAAGTTGCTTAATCCCTAAAGACTCAGTTTCCTCAAGTGCAGAAGATGGGTTATACCGGTATATTTCTCATCAAGTTATTATTTGGATTGATTGAAATAGCAGAGCAAAATGCCTGATACTTGTTAAATCTCACTGAATGTGAGCTGCTGTGATGTTAAGGATAATACCAATGTGGTCACAATGGCAAGGTCAGAATGGTTCTTTCTGATGGCTACTATTGCTAGGAACAATATCAATGAAATTTCAGGTTTGATAAAATGGCATCATTTGAGAGTGAGTCACAAGTATGTATTATAGACAAAACTGTTACCACATTAAGATTGGTGATAGCACTTTAGTATAGATAGCTAAAAATAAAGAAACATTGTGTGTAAGTTGTCATTTGATCACAAATCCCTCTTAACCAGGGAGAGGCAGTTCACTAGCCTGAGAGGCCAGGCATCCACATCTTAGTTAATTTCTTAGGTCTCCTTGGTTTTGATCTTTGTTTTTTGTTTTTCCAATAAATATAATCTTTCTCACACTATCCTTCTTGGTCTTCTTAGCCTCAATCCCTAGCAATGGCTCTTTCTCTACTGCTATGGATATTGCAAGGGATGCATGGATTGCTTTTGCAAGTAATCAAGTTTACTGAATATGTGTATTACCAGGACTGGCTGACTTAGTGCTAGAGTCTTATGAGCTTCTTTTGTGTATCTCATATTTCTCAATATTGCATCTTTTGTCTCCTTCATTCCATAATCAGTAAACTGTGGACTAGGACTTTGTGTGCTGCTTCAGCACACTGGTTAGGAGCTAGGCTCTGGAGGCAGACTGCCTGTGTTTGAATTTAGGCTCCAATCTTCACTGGCTAGCTGTGGGATTTTAGCATTAATTAACTTAATCTGTCTCAATTTCCTCTTCTTCAGTGGTGACAACTATCAGCACCCAAATTTTAGGATTGTTATAACAATTAAATGGGATAACCTAGACTAGTGCCTGGTATATAGGAAATCCTTAATAAATATTATTATTATATGATTATCAATACTACTTGAGGCTCCTCCCTGTGAGAGGATTGTACTTCCTACTGCATTTAAGTTAGACTTGGCTAAGTGGCTTGGCTTTGCTAATGAAATATGAGGGGAATTGATGTATGCGACTTTCACACAGAAGCTTTTAGAACCAGTGTCCTCCAGAGCTTGGCTCTCTCTGCCAAGAACGCACTTTTGAGATGGCTATGCTCTGCCTGTCTAAGCCCAGCAACAGACACATCATGGAGGAGACTGGCAGCTCACCTGCCAAGGACCAATTTCATGAGCATGAAGTAAACCCTGAGGTTTGGGGGAGTTGTTTGCAGTTGTGCATAACTTAAAGAAAGCAAATATGCCAACAGAATTCATTGTCAGACTGTTACTTGTTCACTGTCTTTATACCTGTATGGCTTTGTTTCCTTTTCATAGAGTAAAATACATGTTCTGTGGCTTAGTGAAGTTGATCATTTGTCCAATAAAAGACTTGATCTCAGAGCAGTGCCACCCTTAAGACAAGTTCATGTTACCCTCTACTCAGTTCCATCGTTGTCTTACATTTGATATTAAGAGTCACATGGCAATTTATGAAAATTTAGTTATAAAACCCTGGTGTTTTCTCTTTTAAGAATTTTCTGCCAATGACATTAAGATAATTTAAAAGCTGTTTATTGCTGTTCTTTTGCTTGGAAGAAATAATGCCTATAATTTCAAACAGAAATTCATATTACCATAAATTATTAAAAGAAAAAAGACAATGGCATAATGGGAATTAATTTACTTAATATTTTCTATGTGTTCCTGAATTGCATGAAAATAAAAATTGGGAATTTTGAAGTCACTAGAAAAGCTCATTATGTAATAAAATCCAGAGATTAAATTTTTTAAACACCTGTTCATAAATTTTATGAAAAATTTCCATAGATTTTCCAATTATACTTACCACTACATGATTATAGATTTCAATGATCAAAACTATTATAAAACAAATAATTTTTTGTTAATGATCACTCCCCAAATTAATCTTTTTTCTAAATTTAAATTTTCTTAAGACTATTTTTATGGTTGTATCTTAGCCACAGGAACTATAGAAGAGAATGTACTCCTTTATAGGCAATTACAATCATCTTTAGAGAAGGAAGGTGGATTCCAGTGTTCTCAATGTTCAGAAATAATAACTGCAAAGTTAACAGCAGAAGATTTAGAATGGGACAGCACAAAAGGAGGGTTATAGTGGTAAACTGTCTTTGAATACTAATCCAAATAATATCAAATGTATTGGAAAATTTTTACCATGTATGGAATTTTGGATCAGAAGAAAGTAATAGGTTAGAAAAGGATGGTAGGCATACTTTTCTTCTTTCTTCCTTCCTTCCTTCTTTCCTCTCTCCCTCCCTCCCTTGCTTCCTTCCTTCCTTCCTTCTTTTTTGTGCTTACACAGAAAAGGCAGACTGGGCAAGAATTTCACTTGGAGCAGGATGCTGACACAGAAGGTATGTGTTAGATCAGAGAGGGGCTCTTAGTTCTGAAAAAATCAGGACTGGACTGTGGTCTTCGGCTAGTTACTAAAAACTTCTGGATCTCAGTTTCCTAATTTGTAAAATTGAATTGGATTAGATTTAATCACTAAAATCAGGGTAACAAACTTCTGAAACTCCATGAAATTCTGTAACGAAACACAGTCTTTTTAACAATACTGAATAACAGAATTTTTCTAGTAGAGCCAATATCAATTTTTGGAAACAACTTTGGAGTTTTGGAAGATATTATGGGTTGGTTCACTCACCCATTCAAACTCTCTTTCCCTTGTCTTTCTCTAGTATAGAGGCTGGAAAAATAAATAATAAATAAATATGAAATAAAATTTGCTATCCCAGCCTCCCTTGCAGGTAGGGTTGATGGCATGACATAGCTGTGGCTAGTGAGAACTAGGTAGTAGTCTGTTTGGGACTTCTGAGAAAGTTTCTGTTTCCTTGGTATATGTGTTACCTATTTTATGTTTCCCCTCACCCTTGCCTTTTCCTACCCTGTAGAAAGTAGATTTGATGTCTGGAGCTGCAACAGCCATTTCAGACAATAAGGAAAAGGCCTTGAAAAATCACGAAAACTTGGCCTTCCATCCTTGAGCTACCAAACCAATACCAGCAGCTTCCTATCTCCAGACTTCTTATTGTGCTAAAAATATAAATAAATAAAACTTTTAGTTTGCTCAAGGCACAGTTTATTTAGACTTTCCACAGCTGAAAGCAAACTTTAACTCTTAGAGGACTGAAAATAGACTCCTTTAAAAAGGAAGGCATCCTAAAATTTGTAGTATATGTTTATTCATATGGCAAACAACATTATGCAGCTGGTTGAACAGCCTAAGTTCAAAAGGTAACATTAAATGTATACTTTCACATCATAAGGTAACATTTTTTTAAGAGCTAAAATATAACTTAATGATTAGTTCAAGCATAGTGAAAAACAACCCACAAATGGCATTAATTTGTTCAAGTTCTTCCTTTAACTTAATTGGCATAAAATTTAGTTATGTTAAGAATTATTTTCTAATAAACACTTTTAATTTACCCACTAGTATTATGTATAAATATAGGCATGTGCATTTAAATATGCATCTAGATTTTGAATGAATTTCTTTCACTGTAAGCTGATTAGCTATAGATTAGAGGTACATAAATTACTTTAATACGGATACGAAAACTACTCTTTTAAAAGAAACTCACTGTGAAAGTATAAAAAGCAAAGGCTTTTCTTTGATTGTTTCATAATTCGAAAACTCGGTTTGACAGCCTGCTAACATGCACGTGATAAAAGCACTTCACATCTGTATGTGACTAATTGCAGTTCAGAGTATTTCATAAATGAGCAAGGGGTTGTGATTAAACTTTACTATGACCCACACATTTTTGCTTAAGAAAGGAATTATTAAAAATAGAGGCAGCATATTCATCTAGTTTCCATTCAATATTTAGCAAGGGAAAGAAATCCTCAATGCGTAACATTACAACCTCTATTAATGCATAGACCTCTCCCTTCAATGGGGAATTCCTGAACAGATGATGAGCAATACAGTATCCATTGTTGCAGACCTAGAAATGGACAAAATGAATTCAGAAAAAATAGTCACTTAAACCTCCCGAGGAGGTTATCAGCAGCCATGAGAAAAATTATTTTCAAAATGAAATGACTTCTAGGAAAAAATGATCTCAGTGAAAACTGGAACTTTTATGGAGAGGACTAATAATGTGCTCAAAGATTTTTTGGGATTACGAACAAAATTAAAGGTACATGATGGAAAAATGCTACAGTAGGTATACAGACTTGGCCTTGCAGGTTGGGTAGTTTCTGAGTTCAAGAGGCTCTGCTTGATGATGGATATATCCTCTTCTCTTATTATAGATGCACATGCTGACTCAGTTTTAAATCTGACCAGGGAACCCAAACTTCAGGGCCACCTTGCACGGAACACTTTCTGGGAGGTCAGATGCACAGACTGTGGGAATGTTGCCTGTCATTCTTATAACTCTTACAGCTCTTTTTTTTTCATCCTTTCATATTTGGTATTATACAGGGAAAGAGCCAGTTGGTGGGTCTGAAGCTCATACATATTTGGGGCCCTATTAAGTAAAACAATACTAGATTATAAATACAGAGCCTTAGAAGACGTCTGTGCAAATGAGGGTCTCTGAAATCGAAGCCTCATTAGCTTCATAGTAAAATCATCCTCTGGTATATTATTCTAGCTAAATGTCTTTATCTATTACTTCTAAATATTGTATCTTTACTTTTTAAATGGTATCACCCTGAAACTAGTATTCAGAAAAAACAAATTACAGGATCTGCTACAGGGTTCTGCACTTAGTGGGTGTTCAATTAATTTTATTGACAGTGTCATAAATAAAGGATGGAATTTTTATCATTCATAAGAAACATTTATTTTTAAACATAATGGAAAACGATTTTAAAACATACCTTTGTCATAACAAAACACAAAGAGGTCCTAAAAGGCTGTACTTCAGAGGTGATCACTGATGAGAACTGAATCAAGCATAGCACTTGGTGGTCCAATCATAGGAACTCAGGAAGGACTCTGCAGTCAGATTGGATAGGTTAGGCAAAGGTGTGGTAACAACAAACACCCAAATATCAGTGGTTTCTTCCTTGCTGATATTTATGTCCTCTGTGACTTGGTGGAGGGCTCAGTGTGGCCTTTATTTCTGGAAGGGACTGTCCTCATCTGCTAAAGTGCTAATCTAGTGGCTGAGGGCAAGAGAAATAGAGGAACAACAGGAAGGCTGTTAAAGATTCCCCTTGAAAGTGGCACATCACTTCTGCTAACATTTCATTGGATAAAATAAGTCATATGGCTAATTGGTGTAGTGGGAGGTCTGGCCCCCTGGGGGATGCCCCAGACATTTCAAATGGTAATAAAATGTATGCAGTACTTCTCCCTATAAAGAAAACTACACAACATCTAGCATCACCACCACCACCACAAACACCTCATTTGTCTTCCCTTCTATGCCTAACATTTAAAAAAAATGGAGCTTTATCATAAGGCTTTTTCTTTTTCTGCTAAAATGCAGAGAATATTATCCATTTTCCTGCAGGGAAAATTTTTGTTTAAACCTAGTCTTGCAATCCATAACAGCCTATGATGGTGAGGGCACTATGCTAACCCCTGGAGAAGAAAGTACAAATGAGTGCACAAGAATTCCAAAAAAATTATGTAGATACTCTGCCCTAAAGGAGGCAGGGCTAAGTGCTCACTCCTTACGTGTGTGTAGGCTGTGCGTAGTGACTTCCTTCCAAACACTGTTTCAACCAGGTCAACATCGACAGGGATAAATCATGTTGCTAACATGTACTGTTTATATAATGTGCTGAAAAGGCACTTTATGATCTTCATCACCAAACCCATGAACCCAGTCTCATCATGAGAAAAATGTCAGACAAATTCTAAAAGTGGGGCATCCTACAATATATTTGATCATTACTCCTGAAAACTGTCATTGTCATGAAAAACAAGGAAAGCCTGAGAAACTGCCACAGCCAAGAGGAGCCTGAGGAGACATGATCACTAAATAGATTGTGGGAACCTTTGATGGGACCCTGAAACAGAAAAAGGACATTAGGTAAAAACTAAGGAAATATGAATAAACTATGGACTCCAGTTAATAATAATGTATCAACATTAGTTCATTAATTGTAACAAGTATACAATACTAATATAACATGTTAACAACACGAAAAATGAAGTGTGTATGTGGGGGAATATATGGGAACTCTCTACAGTATCTTCTCAATTTCTCTAAAATATAGCCTATTAAAAAAAAAACTACAAGAAGTTTATCTCTTGTAAAAATAAAATACAGTGTGTGTGTGAAAAAAAAAAAACTACAAGAAATAGGAATGAGTATCTATGTTCTCCCACTGCTCAGTTGAGGGAGAGTAAAACCAGAAAAAAAATTATAATACAGTGTCATAAATGCTGTAATTTAGGTTGGAACAGAGACCAGTGGGAGTGCCATCACAACTTTTAAGAGAAACTTTTCTACTAAACCATATCTTTAGAATATTTGAATCTCCCATAGCACCCAGCAAGTGCCTTGCTCAAAGTCGGCATTCAAATATCTAAGAGAATGACAAGGAATTCAGCTCCTTGTGAAATGACCTAGATGAGGTAGACATAAATAATTAGAGTTGGGCTTCCCTGGTGGTGCAGTGGTTGAGAATCTGCCTGCTAATGCAGGAGACACGGGTTCGAGACCTGGTCTGGGAAGATCCCACATGCCGCGGAGCAACTGGGCCCCTGAGCCACAACTACTGAGCCTGCGCGTCTGGAGCTTGTGCTCCGCAACAAAAGAGGCTGCGACAGTGAGAGGCCTGCGCACCGCGATGAAGAGTGGCCCCCGCCCGCCGCAACTGGAGAAACCCCTCGCACAGAAACGAAGACCCAACACAGCCAAAAAGATGAAAATAAATAAAAAAAAATAATAATAATTAGAGTTGAGTAAAGAATAACTACGGCCTGTACCACCTCCCTAAGGGGTAAAAACAAGTTCAGTTTGGCCATACACACCTTTATTACATAAATATCTAGTGAAATCCCAGCGATATTTTTTTTGTGCGCTTCAAAAAAAGGTGTTTTTGGTGCTTCAAAAACGACGTCACATGAAACGTTTTCTTGAGAGACAATAGAGGGAAAATTGTTTCCTTTTGAGTCAGTAGTAGGCAAACAGAAACACCATCTTAAAAAAAAAAAAAAAGGGTTGGACACTTGACCATTTCAGAAAGGGTTCTATTTTGGAAAGTAAAGGGTGAAAAGTCACTAAATGTTTATACCTGCTTATACCTAATTCATATGAGAATGAGGAGTTTCCCTAATATAGCCAACACAACAGATTTCACCACTGAGATCCCATTACAAGATCCATCATGCTCATCAATGGAATTCCTAGCATAGACAGAAAATTAAGCTAGACGAAGTTCTAGCACCAACGGCCTTAGGAGTGTGAACTTTTTACTTAAAGGTAGCTGACAACGCTTGGAATGTGAATTCTTGATTAGAGCAAAATGAGGGTTAAATCTAACCACAACGTGCCTTCATTCTACCATGAATGCTGGACTATTTTAGATTAAATTACAGGCACCATACTACTAACTTTCTCGGAGTTACCCTGGTTTTATGGCATTGGTAGTTTGGCTTTAATCTTAGGGTTTAAACTGAACCCTGCCACTAACTTGAGAGACCTTGGTCAAATCACATCACTTCTCTGGATCCAGGTTCCCTCCTCTGAAAATGAGGGCACTGGGTTAGGTCTCTCTTGTTCTTTACATCTGAGCCAGCTGTGTTTTACATGACACATAGAGGAAAACATAAACGTATATGTAGAAACACTAGCTCTAATTCGCGTGAGGGTCAAATTATAAACAGTGTACACCATAAATATTAGCCTCTTCGAGTGACCACATGTTAGCGTGAGACAAGTATGTTTAGGGTTACATTTTTTTAAAAACATCTTTCAGTGTTCTACGCTTTATAAATAATTCTATAGGTATTACTGATACTAATATGGACTAAGTTACAGGAGTTAAAAAAAAAAGTCCACAAAATGAAAATACTAACCACTGAAGGGGATAACCTCGTCAATTCTCGGACCTACTGACTCTCCCTTCTCTTAGGGCTGGTTTCAGAGCAGACGGTGGTCTCTGTTCAGCCTTAAAACGTCACAAACCTACTTTACGTTCCCAGTAGCCGTCACCGTATTTCCTCGCGTTTCCCGTTTGGTCATTAAAACCCCAAATGGAAAAATCCCCTTGAATGATCCTTTGAAGTCCAAGCAACTGTGGGGACGCTGCAGGTACCGCCCCAAAACGCTCTCTTCTCTCAAACAAGAAGTCGCGGAGCCGTGGAGCCGCGGACGCCGCGCGCACCTGAGCGGCCGGCTCCTTCCCGGCGCGGTCCTCGGCCCGGCCCCGGGCTGCCTAGGGGCCCTGCAGGGGGAGCGCGAGCCCCGGCCGCCCCACCGGCACCTTGCACCTCGCGTGGGCGTGTTTCGCTTCAGAGATCTCAGGTCGGCTCAGGCGCCCCGTCCTTCCCCGGGGAACAATCGCCGGTCCAGCCCCGAGCTCCCCTCCGCTCCACCCCCGGCGGCCCTCTGGCCCCCCCCTGCCCCCCGCGCGTCCTTCCCCGCGCCTCGGCCGCGCGCCCAGGTGTCCCCGCATCCCTCGCTCTCCTGCGCCCGTGCTTCCCGGGTCTCCGGCGCCGGGGTCCGCGCTCTCGCCGCCGGTCCTGCCTCTCTTCTCATGCGGCCCCGCCCAGCCTCAGCCGTGGCGCGGCTCCCGGCCCGGCCTCTCAGTCTCCCTCCCACCTCCGCCCCCCACCCCTCCCAGAGAGTTGCTATTTTTAGCAAATCCTCTGCGCGCCGCCACCCGCTCTGCTCGCAGCCGCGCGGCCGCCCTCGCGAGCTACCCCTCCCGCGCGGCGGCGGCGGCGGCAGCGGCGGCGGCGCGTCCCGCACAGCGCGTAGCGCACACCCAGCCCGCCCCGCCGCGCCCGCCGCCCTCGCCTCCGTCTCCTCCTCAGGCGCCTGCCGCGGCCGGTAAGTCCCTGCTGGCGGAGCAGCGGCGGTCCCCGAGTCAACTTTCAGTCACCCCTTTGCTTCTGCCTCGCCATTCTCTTCTCCTCCGCGAAAGATGGCTGTTTGGAGAAGGGGGAGAAGTTAGGGGGTCGTCGGCGCGGGGCGAAGGAGGGCGCGACAGCCTCGGCGGGAGCGGGCGGAGGTGAGTGGCACCACAGCCCGGTCCGCGGCTGGTGGCCGGGGAAAGCCCTGGGAACGGGGTGGGGGCCGAGCGTCCTCCGGATGCGCCGCTGTATTCCCTACTCGGGCTCCCCAGGTTAACAGCATCCCAGTCCGGACCCCGACGCAGCTTGCCTGGCATCTCGCAACCCAGAGGTTGGTGGGTTTAAGGGCGCCTTGGCCATAAGTTCGGTGCCAGGTGATATTTTGGTGCAGACCTCGACATCTGGTAGACTGGCCGAGGCGTGGGGTCGTCGGCGTGATGTCCCCGCCGCCTGCCGACACACACACACAGCCAGTGGATGTTGGAGCCGAGTTATGAATGAAAAGTTTGTACTGCCAACGTGTTGCTTGAGGGCAGCAATACTTAGTGGGGGTACCTTTGATGTTTCTTGGGGTACTTAAGCTCCAAGTCCATACATGAGAATTCTGGGTTTCAAGAAAAGTTCCGGAGCCTGGGGGATGGGAGATAAAGCAGTTCCTCGGCTAGTGGAAGGAGAGTGATGAATCGTAAACTTCTTGAGGTGAACTGATTAATTCAACGCCACCCGAGGGTGTCGCAGTGAGGACCAGAGGGAGCCGAGGACGGGGGCGTTCCCTGAGTGCCTAGCGGGCGGCGTTCGTTTGGCTTGGAAGCCATCGCCCCCTGGTCCGCAGTGAGAGGTGCTGGAGTCAGAGGCCTGAGCGTCCCTGGTGTGCCTGGAGCGGGACCGAGGCCCAGAGGAGAGGGGGCTGCGGCGGGAGCGCAGGACGCCGTTCCTGGAATGTGGAACTGGAAATTCTCTAGTGAGTCTCCTGTGCTCTAATTTCAAGAGTATCTGTCGTGTTTGTTTTCCCTGCCAGGGAGGTGTGTGTAATCTCCGAAGAGGAACTTTTAGATTAAGTAACTAGAGCATTTTGAAATCTGTGAGGAATGGGATATCTACGTAGATCCCATTATACGTCTGTATTGTGTGTGTGTGTGTACGCGTGTGTATACGTAGAATGTGGGAGTGGGGTAAGAAGGGCTTTAAAAGTTTAACTTCAACCGGAAAAGAAAATGAAGAGTTAATTTTTTTCTCCCCAAGTGGTATAACAATGCTTATACAACTAAATACTTTTGTTGTGCTGAGATTTATCATAAAGGGTAAGAATTAGGAATTACAGGTATTTGGAGTACAATCATGTTTTCAAATCTTACAGGCATTATTGAAATCTAGGAAAAGGGAATAAGTACATAGAGAATCTGTATTAAAGAAAAAGTAATTTAAATTACTTGGAAAGAAAATCTTTTGACATTTGAAAAGGTCTGGATGTTATTTTCTGATGTTCTAGAAATCTTTTTAATCCCATAATTAATAACAGCACAGAATAAGTTGCAGTTGGTAAATGAGGACAATTAAAAATATCATGTTTGGAAGGGATATCTTTTGAACTACTCTTCGGTACTTTGGGTGTTTATTATGGAAACTATTGCGATATTTGCTTTTTACCACAGATAATTAGTCCTCCTTTTCCTTTTAAACCACTGTTCCAGTTTGGACCAGTTTAATTACCCAAACATCAAATCACTGACATGCCTTCTGAAAAGCATTTGTATTTAAAATGCTTATTAAGAATATTATATTTTCAAAAGGACAAGTAATTTCATCAGTTGTAAAACTTACTTGTAATTTAGTTTCATCCATTTTGTTTGAATGAGGCAAATCTCAAGAAGAGAAGCATTTTCTTGGGATATGTTATTTTCTGTGTGGGAAAAAGTGAATGTCTTCATATATGTTTCAGTCATAAACAGGTGTATGTACAGTAGGAATCCTGAATCTGACCTTTGATATCAGCCTGCCAGCTAGAGGGAGGGATGCTTTCCTGGCTCTCCTCCTGCATCGATCATCTCCACTACAGAACGGACACGGTTAGATGCCTACAAGGTTGTTCAGAAGGAAGTTTAGAGTTTTAAATTAAGTACCAGCTTATGGTTAGGAGGGAGGTGGGGTTTTTTGTTTTTGTTTTGTTTTTTTCCTCGGTCTTCCTGTTTCTCTCCTTCTGCAATTGATTCAGTCTATTGGGCTGGCCTTTATTGGCAAAATCAGACCGTACACTCTGGCTAGAGAGTGTTTGGCATATTAAACTGCTATCTTCTGTAAAAATGAAAACGGCTCTTCTGAAATTAAAAAGGTAATTTTAAACATTATCATAGACTGCTGTGATTGTTCTGTGCCCATTATAGTAGACAGAGTTGCTTTATGAAGTTCCTGCCATTATCTATAAATACTTATTGTGTATATTTGGCATGCATTTGGGTAATATTTGGGTTTTAAGGAGTTTTAAATCATGAAGCCAACTGACCAGATAACCTTTTTAATTAACTAGTTTAAATGATACACATAGTTCAGATTTATATTGATATCTGCATCGAAGTTTGTTTTAGGGTTATATAGCTTTCATTTCTTTCTATTAGCGTTACTTCTATTTTGAATTTGTTTAAATATTACAACATATTATACTGTAATTTACACCTGCTCAGTGGGGAAGGTGTAGGTTATTCTTAAATAGAGATATGGAGAAGTAGCTAACAAGGAGAGTCATTTGAGAAGCATATGGACATCATAAAATCCTTCTGTATGTAGCATCTGTACCTTCTCATTAGTGAAATATTGTAGTCATGGATATTTTTTGTTATTATATCCAAATATGGCTTTTTATATTTGATTCCATAGATTTTTTTTAAAGAATGTAATTTATTTGAGTATTTAAGTTAGTGGGGGCTTTTATTGTTTGAAGCCTTTTCCTTTCAACAAAGACACCATACTTAATTTTTATTGTACCTGTCCACAGATACATACCATTGTTTCCTAGCTTGTGATTATAACTCTTACCTTTCCCGGTGATGCTTCAAAACATTTGAGAGATAGCTAGGAAGACATACTGTTCTCATTTTCAGAAGGAGGCAGCAGGTACACTGATAGACCCAAGGTCACACACTACTGAATCAGTGTGAAGCTGAGGATAACATCTATATTTCCTGTATCCTAGTCACAATAGCAAGCTGCTCCCATGGCTGTGTTATGACATTTCCATAAATTAAACATTCCTAGATGTTTAAAATGCTGAACTCTGTAGATGTTCAGGTCAGATTTTATGCCAGGCAATATAGTCCTAAGTGACTGGGCCCTTACTGTTGCCTGCTGACGGGGGAGACTCATGACTCCAATAGCTGGTTTTAAATCAATTATACCCACCTCTGAGGGGTATCCACTCTTGCAGTCAGTCTGTATCCGACACATCCCTTTGCTCCCACTGGCCCCACCTTATCAACTGCATGCTGCCCTTTTATTGGTCAAAGCTGCTTTGAAGTTTATCAGCACAGTTGTCAAGCTTGAGGATCATCAGACTCCCTGGAGAGAACTCAGAACGTGATTTTTGAAGAGAGTATTGACAGAGGACAGTAATGGACTGTCCGCTCTAGAGCCAGCCAGTATCAATTAAGGTACATGTTGTTTTTTTTAGTGTCAGGATATCCACTTTCTCTTATTACCTCTGCTTCTTTAGAAATCAAAGTGAACAGAGAGTTCATGCAGTTATCTAGTCATTTCTGTCCATGTAGACCTCTTATCTTGATAAATCAGACTTAAAAAAAAGAAAAAGGATAGCAACTTGTTCTTCTGTAGGGAAGGTACTCTTAAGACTTTTTCTTCATCCTCCCAAATGCCCTCTCCTTCAAATTTCACCAGAACTTTTGAGGGTAATTACCTATTTGATTTGTAAGAGCCAAGGTGATAGACTTTCAATATTGGATTATTAGATTCAAAAGTGGAATACATTATCCAGGATGCAGAAGAAACCATTGCAATTTCATAGAAAATAGTAATATATAATCTTATGCAAGCTCACATGTATTTGATGAAAATACTTTCAGCATTTTTGAATAAGCAGATGGTACCAGGAGCTCTCTACTCTATTTGGTTAATATATATATATATATGTGTGTGTGTGTATGTGTGTGTGTGTGTGTGTATATATATATATATATATATATATATATATATATATATAAAACTGTTCTTTTCTCTAAATGTATGGTTTATAAGAGCTCATTCAGATCATTTTAAAATGTGAAATATTGAAAAAGAAGTGACTATTCAAGTGTGGTTTGCTACTTACTATAATGAATTCTCTTTAGAGTCCCCCCAAAGAAGAATACTTCCATTTGTTATATTATTTGCTGTACCAGAGAGAGTATTGCATGCTGCTGGTGAGATTGAGGAGAGTTGAAGTTGCTGGAAATGGTACTTTCTTCCCATTTCTACAGAATCTGTGATAAGGAGATGGGTGTGGACTAGTGTAGTTTGAATGGAATAGTGACGCATGGAATTTGAAATGGCCATTAAAAGAAGAATAAGATTCAGATCACTCAAATATCACTGGAGATATTTGGTAGCAAATCATTGAAATTGACTTTAGTTAATTTAGGCATTATATAAACTTATTAGAGGATATTGACTCGATTTGTTTTCTCTTGCTTTGTCACGCATTATCACAAATTTAGCAGCTTGAAAAACACATATTTACCATCTTAAGTTCATTGCTCAGGAGTTCACACGTGGCTCAACTGGATCCTCTGTTCAGGGATCTCACCAGGTGTTGGTCAGTGCCTCAGTGTTATTACAGGGTCACTGGGGAAAGATCTGCTTCCAAGCTTTCTTAGATTGTTGGCAGAATTTATCTCCTTGTGGTTGTAGGACTGAGGTCTCCATTTTCTTGTTGGCTATCAGTCAGAGACCACTCACAGCTCTTACAGACTGCCTGCTGTACTTTGCAATTTGACCCTCTCACAGGCACGAGTGACCCTCTTACAACATGGCAGCCTACTTTTTAAAGCCAGTAAGGAAGAGTCTCTTGCTCCAGTATGATATAACATATGGGAGTGACGTGACATCACCTTTGCCATATAACATAATCTAGTCAAGGGAGTGACATTTATCACCTTTGCCATATTTTATTGGTTAGAAGCAAGTCACATGTTCTACTCAGACTTAAGAGGAGGGGACTATAGAAGGACATGACTCATTGGAGGTCACCTTAGCATGTGTCCACCACATTGACTAGTTCATAGAATCTCTGGGATAGACAACAGACCTGGCTTAGAAGCCACTCAGTCAGAGCAGTGCTCAGAATCACTCTGCAGAACTGATTCTGTGAGATAGCATTGCTGTCACTGTTGGCACACCAGCTTCTATAGTGGAAGGTGGGCTCTTTCATAAGAGAGAGAATTCTCCATATATAATAGTGGGGTTCACTTGTTCATGGCCAAAAAGAATGATGTATTCATTGCTAAGGAAGGAAGGAGAGAAAAATATGAGCAAGTGATTGCTTAATGAAATGTTGAAGTTTTCTACCAGGGTAGGTATGATGACCATCTGGAGATGGGATTGGATTGGAGAGTAGCTAGGGTCGTGCAACTCCTTAGAAAGAAAACTCTCCTGCGATTTAGGAGAATGGTGAGGACTCATTTAGGAATGGTGGTTATAAGAAAGGAGTCTGAATCACTAGCATGTATGTTAGTCTAGGAATTGACTTAATTAGTCTCCAATATATTCCACATGTGAAAGGTTTTTAAGGGACTGGGCCCATCAATCCTTAGAGGGAACCAACATTGTGATTCGGAGTCCCACAGTGTGGCCTCCCTTTATCTTACAAGATGGAACCGATCCAGAGACCATCTTAGATCCACTGTACATCTGTGGCCCAATGACTATGGGGCATTGTATAGGGACATGGGGGTCTATTGAGCATAGCTAATGCCCAAGCTCTTTGCAGGAATGATTTTATCTAATCTGCCTCTCATCTCTAGCAACTGAGTTCAAGTTTCCCTAGTTCCACCTCCCCTCTCTCCCTCCCCCTCCCCCCAAATAAATGGAGACTTTGAAAGGTTAAATGCTAACAGTCATTCAGATAGCAGTGGCACCAGGGTTTGAATCTAGGTCCGATTTCAAAACCCATAGTCTTGTAATATACATCTCATACTCACATGCAGTAAGTGAAGTTTCCAGGGGAAAAGCTTGTTTTTTCCATTGAAGTGAATGTCAGCACTACAGTTGTTCTTAGATTCCTTCGTTCATCTTGAGAGAACTGGATACTGGAAGATGAGGGTTAGAGAGAGGAGTGAGAGAGTGTGCTGTATCATGCCTTCTTTTATTTTCCCAGCAGGAAGTACAGATTATAGGTCTCTCTTCTATATAAAAGTAAGAGTGTGGAGTGGAGGCTCTGTATTTTTATTTCTACTTATCATTTTGGTGGAAATCAAAAGCTCTGTGTCTCTTTTCTCTCCTATATGTAGATTTCTACTATTAAATTCAATCAGGAAACTTGAATTCTCATTGCTTTTTCGGCCATAGGGTTCTTTCTATACAGCTTTTTCAGTAGATGCCACAGTTTTGATCTACTTGAAAAGTCTATTGAGACATTCCTCCTTTGTTCTTCTATTACTCAGTTCCCCTTTCTACTCTGTGGTGGCTCTGAATTCTATTCATAGATATTCTACTTTTTTTTCCCTTCTGTTTTATGTACTTAAATCTCTTCTTTAAATGGATCTAGTTCCATTGATCGGAATCATTGGCCCAGATCCCCTTACTGCTCTATTGCAAAATGCAAGCTCAGTGTGGGACTCATCTGTATTCTGTTAATTTTACAGAGTTGTACCCTATGTCCCACCATGGTCTGAGGAAGACTTTAAGATTTCCCTGGGTATTTCAGTCAAAATGTAAACATTTTAAACCCAATACCCCCAAACTGTACTTTGATTGGATTGTGTTAGGTCAGGTGTATACCTATGAACCACTCATCTGTGGCCAGGTAGACAGGGTATTGGGATGGCCCCATCTGGCCTCAGGTGTCTGCCCTTCTAGAGTAGGACTGTTTGCAGAGAGGGAAATTGTGAGCCACTCAGCCTGATTATGGTTGACTACAGTAACTTCATCCAGAGCAAGCTACAGCTCAGGAATTTTTGAAATAAACTTATTTCTTCATTCAGATAGATTTTCTAACTTAGCTTAGGCCAGATTTGACTGTAAAAGTCGAAACTCCTTAGCGTGACACCTAGATTCTCTCATAGACTGGAGTTAGCCTATCTTCATTACCTTTACATTTTTAACTCTTGCCACTCCCTGCCTTACAGCTTTAAGGATTTAAGCCCTAAGCTTGGAGCTACCAAGTGGCTTAGATTTTAGATAATGGGAGCAGGCAGCCTGAGAGAGTAAATCAACATGTAAAGAAAAGATGTGCACATCTGCGCCTGTGTGCGCACGTGCATTTGTGTGTGTGTGCGTGTGTGCCTGTGTGTGTGTGTGTGTGTGTACCCATGCATGTGGTGGGTAGGGAACAAATAGTAGGAGCATTTCAGTTTCTCAGTTCCTGCATCCAGGCATTCTCAGGGCTGTTCTACCACTGATTTTTCTGGGATTATGTTATGTGAGCAATGAATTATCCATAAATTGAATTTCTGCCCCTTGCAATTGAGAGTACTCAGTAGCAGAGGTTTCTGTCAGCCCAGCATTTGCAGTGTGTTTTTTGAACCAACTTCTTCCAGAACTATCGTGGCCATCTCTTAGCCAAACTCAGACTTTCCTCCTCTGTGGTTTTACTTAAGAAGCTACGCCTTCTCTGCTTTCCTTTTCCTCTAGGCCCAACTTATGTCCCTCCTCCTTTGTGATGCTTCCTCTGATTTCGGCAGCTCCCCATGATCTTGTTCCTCTCTGAATTCCTGCAGTAATTTAGAACTATGGCAGTGCTTCACACAGGCTTACAAGTTGAATTTTAGTATTAATTGATTGAGAAAATCCATAATAAAAAAAACGACTACTGTATGAGTAAAGCCTTTAAAAGAATTGGCCTTTTATTACCCAGAACAGCATCTTTATACTTTTGAAATATGGTAGTAAATTTAATATATGGAATGATTTACATATGTATTTCTGGTTTCTTTCCAATTCCTCTGTGGCTCACTAGGGAGAGGTCCATGGCCTCCCACACCTAGACGGAAAGGAGAGAAGAGGTTTGGCTTCCAAATGAGCACCCTCTTTAAATAAAACGCCATGGGATGAGTGGTTTGATTTTAACAAAGACTACTGGTCTGTACAGTGTGAATCTAAGTTATTCTTATTAAACATTTCACTTAAGTATTTAGGAACATAAAATAAAATATGGATTGGGAGTTTGGGATTGACATGTACACACTGCTATATTTAAAATAGATAACCAACAAGAACCTACTGTAAAAAAAAATTTAAAAATAAGGATACAGCCAAAGCTAAAAAAAATACAAACACATTTCCCTATAGAATTCACAAGTTATAAAACCAAAACCAATGAGAAAATATTAAATGTGAACAACAGAATTGATAAAATTAGAAGGCACAACATTGAGTTATGTTTCTAGTGATACTGTATTGTTGAAATTACATTGCCAGTGTTGGGTTTAAGAGTAAAAGATGTAGCCTCAGATTTTTTTCTTTAATCTGTGTCTGTGTTTTATATTAATGTAGAAAGTGTCCTTTTAAAATATAGATTAAAAAATTAACTTAAAGGCTTTGTTTGCTGGTTCAGGGTAATCAGACTTCACACATGATGAAAACTCTACCAGTAAATAATCTTCAAATGTCAGTTTTAATGAAGTATCACCTGGGAACTTGATAGCATCTTTTTGTTCTCTTAAAGATGTGATTAGAACTGTGAAGTTCTTGAATTATAAATCAAATCTGTAAGCCATACCCAAAGACTGCAGGAGTGGAGAACATATTGTATAGGAACAGAGAGATAGGATGCAGGCATCACCTTCACTCTCAACATGATGGTGATTTTTAACCACTGTAGCACAGGTATTTTTGGATGCCTCTGCTAGCATGTGTTCTGTAATGACTCAATTCATCCTCACCTTTTTTCCTAATCAGACTTTACTTATTTAGCAAACTGTACGTTATTTGGCCTTCACCTAGTACATGCATGATTGAGAACAGCAACAGCAGACGCCAGAATGAAAATTTGTTGGTGGTATTTAGTTTTAAGATGCTTCTTCATGGGCTTCCCTGGTGGTGCAGTGGTTGAGAATCCGCCTGCCAATGCAGGGGACACGGGTTCGAGCCCTAGTCTGGGAAGATCCCACATGCCGCGGAGCAACTGGGCCCGTGAGCCGCAACTACTGAGCCTGCGCGTCTGGAGCCTGTGCTCCGCAACAAGAGAGACCGCGATAGTGAGAGGCCCGCGCATCGCGATGAAGAGTGGCCCCCGCTTGCCGCAACTAGAGAAAGCCCTCGCACAGAAACGAAGACCCAACACAGCCAAAAAAATAAATAAATAAATAAATAAATTTAAAAAAGAAAAGATGACTACTATCTTAAAAGAAAAAAAAAGATGCTTCTTGAGATATTAATTAGAATACATTTATATGTATTTTATTTTTTTAGATTATCATTCCAGTGAAGACCCAAAATGGAAAAAATAATTCCACATCAGGCTCGTAGATCTCAGTTTGAAGTACACAGTCTCAAATATTAATTGCCACTTAAAACATTTTACATCTTACTCTGTGTTGTGTGTCATTAGTTAGATTGTAAGCCCCTTGAAGGCAGAGAGAACTTGGTTACTGTTTTTTGTTTCCTTCCACATCACTAAGTGCATTTCTGATAGTTGGTGCCCAACAAGTATTTGCTGATCGATCAACTATTCGTATGTCATTATTTCCTACTGCACTTGCGAGCTCCTTGAGAGCAGGGAATGTTGTGTTTTAATCTGTGGACTCCAAATTCCTAGCACAGCGACTCTCACATGAGAAATGCTCAATAAATTGTTCTGAAAGAAAGAATGGATGAGTTATTGGCTCTGTGTGTGTGTGTGTGTGTTAGATTTCATCTTTCACATACAAGGCATCTGTCACAGCTGTATAGATCAGTGCTTTTCAATAGAAATATTCTCTGTCTGTATCTTTTAAGCACTTGAAATGTAGGGAGTAAGGCTGAGAGCCTGCATTTACTCTTATTTAATTTTATACATATAATATACAGTAGTACCTCCTTATTCATGGTTTCACTTTCTGTGATTTCAGTTACCCATGGTCAACCATGGTCTGAATGTATTAAATGGAAAATTCCAGAAATACACAATTCACAAGTTTTAAATTGCATGGCATTGTGAGCAGTGTGATGAAATCTCTTGCTGCCCCGCTCTGTCCTGCCTGGGATATGAATCATCCCTTTGTCCAGTGTATCCACACTATATATGCTACTGACCTGTTTGTCACTTAGTAGGTCTCTTGGTTATCAGACTGACTGTCTCAGTATCTCAGTGCTTGTATTCAAGTAATCCTTATTTTACTTAATAATGGCCACAAAGTGCAAGAGTAGTGATGCTGGCAGTTTGGATATTCTCTTACTGTGCCTAATTTATAAATTAAACTTAGTCATAGGTATGTATATACACATATATATATATATATATATATATATATATATATATATATGGAAAAACATAGTATATATGGGGTTGGTACAATCTGTGGTTTCAGTCATCCCCTGAGGGTCTTGGAATATATCCCCTGCAGATAAGGGGGCGGTGGGGGGAGGGCTACTGTACTATCATATGGCCAGTAGGCAGCCTAGGTTCAGATATAATGCCTCCATTCTCAAACTCATTTGCTCACATCTCCAACACAGCTACATTGTTTGGTTGTACTTGGATGTTGCTATTGAATATTCTTGTTATTTGTATCACTTTAAACATGGAGCAATGTATTCCATCAGTTTTGTTTCATTCTTCCCCCAAATGCCCAACACTGCATGTCGTATCTTCACTCATGCCACCATCTGATTTGGTTTTTCATCATTTCCTTATTAGTCTAGAGGCCTGACACTGACCACTTTACCAGGTAAATTTTACATTCACTTTTTTTTTTAATGACCCAGGTTTCCTTGTGTTTGCTAGTCCGACTGTTTTAATCCTTTCTTTCCTAATAAGCCATTTAAATTCGGATTAGCTGCATCATTATCATCATCATCATCATCATCGTTATCATCTAAAATGTTGTCTATGCTATGCTAGCCTTTATTTGATGTAGTAATGTATGCTGATATTCTGAACAGATTTTGAGTTTACTGTATTCTTAAAAATGTCTTTGAATATTCCTTCTCTTCTCTTGATTTCTTTGCTTTTCTTGTTCTTTTACCCTTTCTGGTATAGGAGAAGAATGAAGAAGCATCCTATGCATTTAAACATATTATAACTCAATCCATATGTAAGACATAATCCCACCATAACAAGTTTTACAGCTGGTGTCGAAATGCATGAAATAAATACAACAGGATTTTCTATTTAGAATGGCAGGAATTACTTCCAATAAGTGGCCAAAATCTTTTATGCCACTTCTGGTACTTCCAGAGCAAGACTTAGATTAAAATCCATCATGCATTTATTGAGGCTCAGTATTGGGTACATTCACATGTATTGTCTCATTTAATTCTTTCAAGAACGTTTAACCTAGTAATATGTAATGGTTATAGAGACTTAATATTCAAATAAATTGAAATAAATTCTGCTGACAAGCAGAAACACTTTAGGATATTTTCCACTCATCCTCTACTGCTGGGGATTTTTTTTTTTTAATATTTGTTTATTTATTTGACTGCGCCAGGTTTTAGTTGTGGCTTGCGGGATCTTTTAGTTGTGTCATGTGGGATCTAGTTCCCTAACCAGGGATCGAACCTGGGCCCCCTGCATTGGGAGTGCAGAGTCTTAACTGTTGGACCACCAGGGAAGTCCGCTGCTGGAGATTTAATAGTTGTCTTATATGGCAGAATTTGAATGCACAGACTTTGGCATGGGACTTCTTGCTTTTTGTTCATTTTTTTAGTCTAGAGTAGTAGTTCCCAAACTTCAGTGTGCATCAGAATTTCTTTTCAGGGATGCACACAAACTATATGTTATGGCTGAGTTAACCTCTTTTCCAAGGTAGTTTTGTTTTTATTAGATTTTCATCTTGGAATCTACTTTACTCTTACTACCCAAAAGATCTATCTCCTTTGTATATTTTATTGATAATTTCCACTTCCATTCCAGCATAGGGCTACTCATTGAAAGAACTTGTAGGTATGCTTTTGAATAGATTTCACAAAATAGGAGAAAAATTCAGTAGCAATGTACAGAATTTTGCACTTGTGAATCGCCTGCTGTGCTTTGGTCTTATGATTGCTTTCATCTACCTCTTAATGGTGAGAACTTCTTTGTCACCTTCTCCCCCTAACCTTCCCGATAAGCATTCTCCTAAAAGCCCAAATGATATGTATTATGCTAATTGCTCATTTTGAGCTGGTTGGGGGAGGAATGAAGGGAACATTCTTTTGTGACTTGTGCTATAAATATAATTTTTAATCTACTTATATGTTTGACCCAATTTTTAAAAGTTACCTACATTAAAATAAATATTTGATGAGTTTAGCTTTGTATTGAAACAATAGTTGTTTGCTTTTATTTATAAAGTTTGGCAAAAGCCATTGCCAAACCTTGTGAGATAATTTGTTTATTAGAACATCCTTTTCGAATTACTACTTTTTCTCTATGAAAGCAAATGTAATAAGTTCAACTTAAATTATATTTTCCACAGCATAATGCTGAGACTACTCAAGCCAAATGGGAAAATGTAGGCCATGTGGAATGGGATCTCAGAATAATGGCAACAATTTTAATTTCTCTAGAATAGTAGCTCTGAAATATTCTTGTGTGAATTTATAATTTTCAAGTAACTATTGAAAGCACGTTAAAATTTATTTCTGTTTTTCTGTTTTTGTTACATATCTTATAAACCCCATACTACATTTATCAGCTTTGCTTAAACAGCAAATAATCTTTTAAAGAAATTTACACAATAGAAACAAATCTGTTGTATTTACTCATGTAGTTGCCATTGTCAGTGGTCTTCCTTCCTTTTATTCCTTCATTTTCTTTCATGCTTTTCACACCATTTCCATCTGGTGTCATCTTCCTTGTGCCTGAAGGGCTTCCTTTAACCTTTGTTGTAGCACAGGTCTGCTGGTGATGGATCCTTTCGGCTTTTGTATGTTTGAAAACGTCTTTATTTCATATCTTCATTTTGTAAGATTTTTGTTAGATACAGAATTCTAGATTGGCCTTTTTTTCTTTTATGCTTTAATGATGTTACTCCACTGTGTTCTCACTTGCATTGTTTTTTATGAGAAATCTACTGTCATCCTTATTTTTGTTCCTCTTATGTAAAACATGTCCTTACGGATTTTCCCTTTTTCATTAGTTTTGATCAATTTGATTATGATGTGTCTTGGTAAAGCTTTCTTCATGTGTCTTATGTTTTGGGTTCATTGAACTTCTTGGACCTGTGGGTTTATAATTTCCATCAAATCTGAAAAAAAATTAGTCATTACCTCTTCAGTTGTTTCTGGTTTCCCTTCTCTCCCTCCTCTCTTTCAGGAACTCCAGTTACTTGTACATTAGGATTATTGATACTTAAAAAAATTTTTTTTTTTAATATATAAATTTATTTATTTATTTTTGGCTGTGTTGGGTCTTCGTTTCTGTGCGAGGGCTTTCTCTAGTTGCGGCGAGCGGGGGCCACTCTTCATCGTGGTGCGTGGGCCTCTCACTATCGCAGCCTCTCTTGTTGTGGAGCACAGGCTGCAGACACGCAGGCTCAGTAGTTGTGGCTCATGGGCCCAGTTGCTCTGCGGCATGTGGGATCTTCCCAGACCAGGGCTCGAACCCGTGTCCCCTGCATTGGCAGGCGGATTCTCAACCACTGCGCCACCAGGGAAGCCCCCTTTTTAAATTTTTTAAATTAATTTTTCTTTGTGTGTTTCATTTTGGATGGTTTTTATTGCTGTGTCTTTAAGTTCACTAACAGTAATCACATTTAGTGTGTTTTTCATCTCATACATTATAGTTTTCATCTCTTGAAGTTTAATTTGGGTGTTTTAAAAATCTTCCATGTCACTATTTAATTGTTTTAAACATATGGAGTAGATTTATAATAACTGTTTTAATGACCTGGTCTGCAAATTCTAACATCGTTTTCAGTTTTTGGTCAGTTTTTTGGGTTGATTTTTCTCCTTGTTATGGGTTATATTTTCCTACTTCTTTGCATGCCTGGTAATTTTTGATGGATACCAGACATTGTGAATTTTACCTTATAGAGTGCTGGATATTTTTTTATATCCCTATAAATCTTCTTGAGCATTTTTTTTTTTAATGGGATGCAGTTAGTTACTTGGAAGCAGTTTGCTTCTTTCAGTTCTTGTTTTCAAGATTAGTGTCTGAGTACTCTACCCTAAACCGCATGAATTATCAGGTTTTCCAGTCTGGCTGGTGGGAATAGGCACAGTTCGCAGCCCTGTGTGGTTCTTTTCCTGGCCGTGGGTTGTTTTCTTATATACATATGCTGATCAGTACTCTGCCGAATACCTGCAGGGGTATCTACAGATTAGAGATCACTCTCTGTTCAGCTGTCCTCCCTCTGGTACTCTGTCCTGAGATTTCTAGCTTCTCTGATTTACCTGATTTCTCAGATACATCTCTTCAATTCAGAGACTGTGCTGGGCTCTGCCTCAATTTTCCTTCCCAGAGCCATGGTCTGGAAGCCGGGTCAGTCATAGGGCTCATGTCATCAGCTTCCCATTTCTTAGGGTTCTCCTTTTGTTTTTCATTTCTCATTGCCTGGTATCCAGTGTCTTGAAAACAGTTGTACAGTTGTTTCATTTTTTCCAGCAGGAGGGCAGTTCCCATCTCTGTTACTCTCGTGATTTGAAGTGGGTATCCTCCATTCATTTTCTCTTTCATGTAACATCTTATTGGTCAAGATAATTTTGGGGACTTCCCTGGTGGTCCAGTGGTTAAGAATCCACCTTCCAATGTAGAGGATGCAGATTCGATCCCTGGTCAGGGAACTAAGATCCCACATGCCATGGGGCAGCTAAGCCCGCACACTCTAGAGCCCACGCACCACAACTGGAGAGCCCACATGCCACAACTACTGAGCCCGCACGCTCTGGAGCCCGTGCGCCACAACTAGTGAGAAGCCTGCATGCCACAACGAAGATCCCGTATGCTGCAACACTAAGACCCAATGCAGCAAAATAAATAAATGAATGAATGAATGAATGAATAAATAAATAAATAAAAAGATAATTTTGGACATACTATACATATTTAATACTCAATTTAATGCAGTTTATTGTGATATTCTTCCTACTTTTCAGTAGTTTCCAAACTTTCTATAATGAATACTTTGTACTGTAAACATATTTTCAAAAATTGTTTTAATAGTTATGTCCTACATTATGCTTGATAATGTTAATCATTGCCCTAGCCATTCAAAACCATTCTTAAGGCAACCCAGTCAAAAATTAAGATCTTAAACTTGTTAAACATAATAATTTATATGCTCTTAAGTGGATAAAAATGCTACTGTAGGGAAGTACGGTGTTTTGTTTTTTTAAGAAAGATTGAAGCCAAGAAGCTTTTAAATAATATACTCTTGAATTTGTAGATCTGAATCATCATAAAACAGTCAATAAATTACTGTCTTGTAAATTATATCACTTTTTATGGAGTTCCTCTTCATATTTATTTACGAGATTCAATAGTTCATGGGTAGGCTTTTAGAATGTTCACATATCAAGCACAAGTGAACCATGTACTAGTGAACTATTTTATTTTTAGTTTTTTCTAGTATTTGATAAAATATAGTACTGTGAACTAATATGAGAATGAAGTGTCAAAATTCAGGAGCATATCTTGCTATAGTGCATACTTGTTACTTCAAGAGTTTTCTGGCAGTAAGGGCACAATTGACTGTGTTAATTTAAAAGAATCTTTGAGGTAGTATAGTTCCATATGCTGTAGGAATATGTCAATGATTTTTTTTATTTTATAATTTGAGTTTTTAATGCAGTCTTTTGAAAGCTAGTTGTTAAGCATGGCAAGAAGACTAGAATTGCTTTAGAATTCTTAGGAAAATAATTTTGTAAGAACAGATTAAAATTAACTTTAACTTTCTTCAGCACTGTCATAAATACCAGCACGATGAAGCCAAAATTGTGGCAATGTTACACTGCTGTGTTTCCAATATTTAAGCATAAAGGTTAGGCCAGATTTATATTCCCTTGTAAAACTGAACCAAAATATAAATTATTTATAGAACTTTAAGAACAGAATCTTTAAAAAATTGAATACCACTCTGTGGTGGAGATCGCTAGTTGTCTCACAGTGTCGCCTTTCTCCATCATCCTCAGATGTAGAGCCCCTGAATTTTCACTGGGGACAGACCCCTACAGAATAAAGATGACACTTTTCAGCCTCCCTTGCGGATAAGGATTATTCCATGTGGCATGTAGTTCTGGTCATTACGACGTATGCAGAAGTGACTTGTGTGACTTCCTGATGCCCTTTAAAGGCTGGGGGTGCTGCCTCCGTCCCCTTCTCACTTGCTGGGATGTGGATATGGAGGTGTACTTCCTTAGACCTTGCTGAAGAGGCCAGCGCTCTAAGGATGGCAGAACAACATGATTTGGGACAGTCATCATCACTGTCCCAAAAGGCCTGGGACAGTGAGGATGACTTCTCCAAGCAGAGCTGCCATAACAGCTTGGAGTTTCATATAAGTGAGGAAGAAACTTCTAGGCTGTCTAAGCCACCGTTATTTTGGGTCTTGGTCATATACCAGCAAAGTTATATACATTGTTCCCACAATTTTTTTTTGTTTATAAGACTTGTAAGTAATTCCTTTGTTAAGCTGTAAGCTTGAAAGGACCAAGTGGTCTTAGATCATAGAGATCTAAACTTCTTCAAAGGACCTCATTTCAAAAAAAAAATTGGGCTATTTCAATGTTTATCAGCTGGAGAGGACAATACAACTAAACCCAGCTGGCTCTTCTCTGAGAACCATAAAGATTTGAGGCACATAATCTTTATGTTGACTGTTGAAGAAAACAATGTTTGGGAAAAGAGAAAAAGCTTAAATTTTTAACTTTCTACTTTGCTGACGGTCACCAAATATTTTTTCCATTTTCCCGTATTTCATAGTTGTCAAATCCCAAAGTCCATTTTTTATTCCCCAGTGTGAATGGCTCCCTGTGCTGTTTTACACCATTTCCTAGTCCCCTTCTTGGACTTTATCATTCCTGAGCCTCTGGGATGTCACACCATTACAGTTTCCTCCTCTGCTTCTGCTCTCTCCTTGGTCTTCTTTATGGAATCTTCTTTAATCCACCCCTTCCTTGTGGGCATACTCTGATTCTTGGCCCACTGTTCCTTTTACTCTGTGTTAGGGAGGTCACAAATTGGCAGCTCATAGGCATGTTTCGTTGATATCGCACAGAATTTAAAGAAATGTTATATCTACTGGCAGTATTTAAAGATCAGGATATTTAACATGAAATCCAGATTTTGGCTTCTCTTGACCAAGGAGAATTTCTGACAACACTGCACCTACATTCCCCATAACATTAGGTGGTTGGAGCTGAGTTATAGCTGCTTCCTTTAGATTGGATGTATTCTTTCTTCTTTGTTATAGTCTCCACCACTCCCTATTGCTTACATCTTGTATGTTTTATTTATTTCCATTACTTGTCTGATATTTTAGGCATTTAAGTTTATGATACTTATCTTCCTGGGTAATTTAAGTTTTAAATCAGTCTTTTCTAGAAGTGATTTCACTTTTCTTCCCCTTCCTTTTATATTTTTAAAACTTATTTATTTATTTTTGGCTGCATGGGGTCTTTGTGGCTGCACACGGGCTTTCTCTAGTTGCGGTGAGTGGGGGCTACTCTTTGTTGCGGTGCACAGGCTTCTCATCGCTGTGGCTTCTCTTGTTGTGGAGCACGGGCTCTAGGTGCGTGGGCTTCAGTAGTTGTGGCATGTGGGCTCAGTAGTTGTGGCTCGTGGGCTCTACAGTGCAGGCTCAGTAGTTGTGGCGCACGGGCTTAGTTGCTCGGTGGCATGTGGGATCTTCCCGGACCAGGTATTGAACCCGTGTCCCCTGCATTGGCAGACAGATTCTTAACCACTGCACCACCAGGGAAGTCCCTCCCCTTCCTTTTTAATTCCAATTCCTCCTCTTCAACCCTACTACTGCTTTCCTAATTAGACTGTCTTGTTCTTTCACATGGCTTACTCACAGTAGAATCCTAACAGACTTCTCTGCCTCTTTCTTATGGAAATCCTCTAATCATCCTCCACACTGATTCTAGAGTGACCTTTTAAAAATTAAAAATTTAATATGACTCTATGCAGCCTTAAGACTTTGAGTGGCTCACCTGCTTTCTAGATGGCTTCAGACTCCTTAGAATTGATGTGGCTGTAAAATGGTACAGCCACTTTGGAAGACAGTCTAGCAATTCCCCAAAAAGTTAAACATAAAGTTACCATATTAATCAGTAATTTCACCACAAGTTATATGCCCAGGGGAATTGAAAACATATTTCTAGACCAAAGTGTGTACATGAATGTTGATAACTATTTATAACAGCCAAGAAGTGGAAACAACCCAAATGTCTACTAACTGATGAACAGATAGATGTGAGATATTCACACAGTGGTCCATAAGGAAAAGAATGAAGTATTGTTTCATGCTACATTACGACGAACCTTGAAAACATTATGCCAAGTGAAAGAAGGCAGACTTGTAAGGCCCTTTGTAAGGTCATACATTATATAATTCAATTTATATGAAATATCCAGTGACAAAAATAGAGTAGTGGTTGCCAGGGGCTGGCAGGAGGGGAAATGGGATGTGACTGCTATTGGATATGGGTTTCTTTTTTAGGGTGATAAAAATGTTCTGGAATTAGATAGGGCTGATGTTTGCAAGCTCTGAATATACTAAAAAATCAGAGTTATAAAGTATAAAGGGTGAATTTTATGCTATGTGAATTATATCTCAAAAAAAAAAATAACAGAGAACTTAACAGATCTAACTTTTGCTAGTCTCTCCAGTCTCATTTCCTGGTACTTTAGCCCTCCCACATCTCTCACCTGTCCCTCTCCCCTTGTGCTAGTGTACTAATCTCCTAACTGCTCTAAGAGTTCTGTGCTATCGCTCAGTGTTACCCATTTACACAGTTCTGCCAGAAGACTCCTACCTACTCTTCACTCTCTCTGCCCATCTAGAGAATTCCTAATTTTCCTTCAAGTTTTAGTTCAGATCTCACCTCCTCTGGAATTTCTTCTTACACACCAGTGCTGGATTACTTAAGAGGGGGATTAGGTAGATTCTCCAGAGCCAGGCAGGAGCACCCTAGAAAATGAAAAGAGATTAACTTGGATGAGTTGATCCAAATTTTGCAATCAGGAAATCTAGAAAGATGCTCTTTTAAATTTCAGTGTGCATGTAAGTGTTCATGTTTTATAGTTTTTAATTTTCAGTTTTAAATAAAATATATGGACTGGGTATGGGGAACCATATTTTAAAGCAAACATCATGTCGGAGTCTTAATCCAGTTTTGCTGCCTCCTGAACCCACCCTGCGTAGGCTAGGAGCATCTCCTTTGTGACCCCCCAAGCACCCTGGACAGTCCTTGTCACCCTGAATAGTAACTGTTTAGTTTTCTGTCTCCCCATCTCCCAAGGCGACTCCTTGGGCATAGCTCTGTCTCTCTTATTTTTCTAGCTATACAATCCTAGTAATTCTCCATAGAAAGTATTGGCAAAATTTGAATAAATGAATGGACATGCTCAGTGACATCAAATGGGAGAGACAGCTTGTATTTGCTTTATTGACGATCAGAGATCTGAGGAATGTTTAAAGATGCCTTCATTAAAACATAACCTGATCTTTCCTTCTTTCTCTCTCCCCTCCACATATATCCTCCCTCCCTTCCTCCCTGCCTCCCTCCCTCCTTTTCTCTCTCTCTCTCTCACACACACACATACACACAAGCACACACGCACACCCTTTAACGAGCTATTTCAAAAAGAAGAGAATAAAAAAATGTGAGAATTTTCACTTTTCTCAACCTGTGCACCTAAGGAAGGTGTTAGATTTAGGCCTAAAGGCCTAAATTAAAATGGTGCCATTAAAATGGCGCTTTCCCCAACAGATTTTTAAAGTGTTTTCTGTACTTTTCCTTCTCATGTCAGAAATTTCATAAGTTAAAATTCATGTAACATTAACTCCCAGTTTGGATTTTTTTCACCATGCAGTACCAATTAGTGGCTGGTTAATGTTTTCTTTTTGAAAAAATGTGATTATACTTAATGATTTAGAAATGATCCCTTACATTTTTACCTTTGTTTTTTAAAACTGAAAATTATTTCCTGTCCTGTAGTGTCTCATTTCTCAGACCCTGAGACAAAGGTTTGAGAGCGGGTAGCTTATTGAGGAGGCAGAGAACACATGAGTAGGAATAGGGAAGGCAGTAGAGGGTGTGTATTAAGCTGGCTACAATTTTGGGCAGCTAAAGCTTAATTCTTCTGGGGAAACTGTGGAAGGTCCCCCTTAGAATTATCTATCTACAAAGCAAGGGAGCTGGGGATTACGCCATAGGACTCCTTAGTGGAGGGCTGCTTTCAGCCTGCTGTGCAAGTCCAGTGAAAACCCCCCGGCAACAAAACAGAAGTGTTGGCGGTTGGAAGTCTGTGGGCATACCGTTGAGTAGTAATGGCCAGGGGACGTGGGTGAGCATCGGCAGAATCCGCTATATATGGAGACGGTGCACCACTGTGAGAGGAGTGCTCAAGTATGAAAAAAATCAGAATTTAAGTTAGCCTAACGCAAGCGTTTACTCAACCATTAGATTATGTGCTAAGTACTGTGCTAGGTTATGGGATATGCTGATTTACTTGTTGAGGTACTTAGCTTTTTAAAACTCAGCTTCTTTATAAAGATAACTTATTTTCTTCCTTTCAAAGTTCAGACATAAATGATATGATATTCCTGAAAATGCTTTGAAATGTTTAAAGCAGTATTTCATATTTATTATTATGGCATTTACCCAAATTTACCCTGAGAAAGCAGTAGACATGTGGTTAGGCCATAAACTTATCTCTTATTAGGGATCCGTTAGCCAGTCAAAAGCTTTTTTTCATAAGGCTGTGTGAAACTGGCCTCCCTGTGCAGTTTGTATAAGATAGTAAATTTACAAGTTCCATGAAGGAATAAGGTACCATGGGAATGGCTATTTTTAGCCAGTTGGCAGTGAAGGCATCCCAGGGAAAGTGGATAAAATGAACCTTAACGTAGTAGGTAGGAATGAGCCATGTGGAAATAGGGAATTTATAAAGGAGCAGTATTCGGGAGAGATTAAGTTCAAGAGGCAGTGAAGGTGAGTACCCACTCAGTGCCCTGGTTAAACTTTTGGGCCCATGGGTCGGTCAGGACAGGTTGACATTCTGTCTTTATTGCTAACTAGCTACATAGTGTTTGACTGTTACTTAAGTTTTTGTAGCCTTTCTTTCCTTAACTCTACATTGGGGATCCCAGTACTACCTATACTTTAGGACTGTTGTGAGAATATGTTGTAAGGGTCAATGAGGCACATTATGTAAGGCAGTTAGAAGAGAGTAAATCTCAGTAACCTCCTCTGTAGCTTTTGGTATCACTGTAGTTTCAGATTACAAGTCTTATTTCCTGAAGCTGCATCTAGTCTCATGCAATGCAAGGTTTCCCAAAGTATATGGAACATTAATCCTACAACATCTGGAAGAAAAAAGATTATGAAGTTAAAAGAACTTGAGAAATCCTGTGGATCATAGATGGACTTCATGGAGAGTCACATTAAGATATTAATAGCTCTGAAAAGTCTGGCAGTAAATAAACCTTTTCGACTTTGTTTAATACTATGTACTAAATTTCTTTAATCAGTGTCCTCTCCCATATTCCCATTGTATATTCTTTGGGAAATGTTAATTTGAAGAGCTTCATGAGGTAGATCAAGCAAATTACTGGTACTTATAGATCCCCATTAATATTGTGAATCTATAATAAATGATAAATAATAAAATATGTTTTGAGATTCTGTATGACTCTGAGCCAGTTTATTAGTTACCCCACATCAATCATTACATGATCTTTCACATATTTCATTCCTCATTTTCTACACAGAACTGTATCACTTGCCCTATGTTTCCTCCTAGGCCTCAGATATGTTCAGAATGATGTTTTTTTGGCCCGACTTGAGATAATTTAAAGAACGTTCCCCAGACAGTTCTGGAAGTTGCGTTCCAAAAATACTTGGAGTAATGCCACCATCATTAAACTAAGCAGATAACTTTCAAGGTGGATGGTTTTAAAAGGGACAGCAGCTACTTGGATGTATATTTTCTCCGCAGAATAAAAGGTTTGTCATTTTATAGTCACGTAAGGAGTGCTGAGTTCCTACTATGTGCTTGTCCCTGTGGTAGATAGAGTTGATTTTGGGCAGACATTCATAGTCTAGTGCGGGAAAATAAATGTTCAAAATGAACCATTATGGAAGGGGTTAAATACAGTCATAGAGGGATCCAAGTGTTATGAAGGTATGGAGGAGGGGTTTGCCTTGGGGGTCAAAAAATGCTTCATAACATCAAGGATACTTACGATAACTCTTGACCACCATGTGAACAATAGAGAGAGGATATTCCAGGCTGAGAGCAGTAAATGTACACAGGCCCAGAGATGGGAAAAGGGTGGGGAACTGCAGCCACGTGAGTGCAAGTGGAGTGTAGGCTCCTCAAAGGCAAGTGGAAGGTGATGAAGCCAAATGGAGTTCTGACTGTGAAGGCCTTGTAAGTTCTGGGGGATGGAGTTTGGAGTTCATCCCCTAGCTGGTGGAGCACCACCGGTAGACTATTAGACAGAGATGGCCATAGTCATAATTTTAAAAAGATTGTTTTGGTAGCACTGTGCAGTTGAGTTGGAATAAGAGAGACAGGAGCAAGGAGCAAGGAGCCCATTGCAGTGGTCCAGGCAAGAATGAGTCTAAACTAAGGGAGCAGGAGTGATGATGGGGAAAAGGGAACAGCTTTGAAAGATATTTAGGAGATGAGGAGGTAGACTGTCGTGAATGACTGGATAAGAAGAAAAAGGGGAAGAGGAACTCTGGGATTCTCTCCGAGGGGGCAGGGTTGGATATTGGCATCATTTAGTGTGATTGGCATTTAGTAGAGAAATGCATATTGGGGGACACTTACTGAGTTCTGTTCTATACTTGTTGCATTTGAAATGCTTATTGGTTATTTATTTGTGCCTTTATTGATTCCTGGAGTAATTACTCTGTGCTAGATAACGTGGTAGACTCTGAGGATATGGCAAGGAAAAAAAAGGCACAATGTTCCATGTGCCTGTGAAGCTCACAGCCTAGTGGGAGAGACAGACAAAAACAAATAATTACTCAACTAATTACTTAATTAGTAAGCAAATAAGAAGGGGCCCTAACTCATAAGGCAGTGTGGAGTCCATTCTGGAGCTTAGCAGAACAGTCTGGTCTATGATAGAGATTTGGGGGTCATTGGTGAATAGTTGGTAACTGAAGCCATTCGATTGCCTAGACCAGGTTTGCAATATGAGCAAGAAAGGGGACTGAGGTTAGAATAGCATGAACATTTAAGGGGGGTGGTAGATGACTAAAGTGCTAAAATACATCTAGAAAGGTTGGCAGAGTACTTGAAAGGTTGGGAAAGGGTTGGGACTGTGGCAGAGAGGTCAAATAAGATAGGTATGCAAAGGTTCCCTGGCTTTGGAACTGCAAGTCCATGTTGGCTGTAGCAAGAGCAGGCACAGTAGAGTAGAAGGTGTACAAGCCATGTTTTCATGCAGCAGTGTGCTGGAGCTGGTGGCTTACACTGGTTTGTGAGAGCCAGATAGTTAACTTTTCAGGAATTGTACAAGCTGGTTGTTAAACATATCCATTATTTAAAATTAAATTATGTATGCTTACAATTAAATAAATTATATTAAAAATAAATGTAACAAATATTCAAAACTCATACTCCTTAATCATTTTACTACATTTTCCTATTATCTATGCTCCTAAGTTTATTTAGGTCTATTTTATCTGAATGGTGGATATGCTATATATAATGGTGTGCCAGTGCATATCTATTCTGAACTTTGTGTTTCTTGATTCACTTTAGTATCTTGAAATTAGCCCTAGTGAGAGTATTTACATCATAGAAATTGGCAAATGTTACAAATCAGAGATTTTGTTTTGTTGATTTTCTAGACTTGAAGTGATAGAGATATTGCTAATGCAGACTAAACTCAAAAGTATGTTGAAGATGTAGCAGTTACATTGTAAATGGCACAGAAAATTGAGGAAATGGTATTCCAGATATTCTCCAAATACATGAACTATTATCCAGTTCAACAAAGAAGTTGTTCCCATTATTGATGAGCAAGAGAAGTTTTGACATAAATATTCATTGTTTCACTTTTCTCTTATTAGTGCAAAAGAAAATATCAACTAACATTCATGTCAGAACATACCAGATTTGGTAAATATCAATGAAAGCATTTTATAAGAAACAGTTGGCTATATGGAATTTACAGTAAAGAATATTGTATATTTTATTATTATGTGTAAATTGTGTGCTTTATATTGCTAAAATTTATAATAAACATAAATGTATATAGGTACATACATACATACACACGTATTTATGAGAGCTGATTGATAAACATTTACTGGCACACAGTGGCTGTATACAGGGGATGTGTGGAATCAGGTGGAATCTACTCTTCAAAAAGCTTGGCTGAGAAGGGATATTCCCTCAGTACTAGGTTATAAGTAGCCAGAAGACATTTGCAGGCTTGTGGACTTCTTTTGTTTCATTTTGTTTGTGTCTTTACTTGAATGGATTTATAGCCCTAAAGAAAGGAGCCAGTAGAGAGGAAGAGATTGATGGTGCAGAACAAGATAAAAGTAAATATTGGCAAATGAAACAACAGACAAAGGATTAATCTCCAAAATATACAAACAGCTCATGAAGCTCAATATCAAAAAAACAAACAATCCAATTAAAAAATGGGCGGAAGACCTAAATAGACATTTCACCAAGGAAGACATACAGATGGCCAAGAGGCACATGAAAAGATGCTCAACATCACTAATTATTAGAGAAATGCAAATCGAAACTACAATGAGGTATCACCTCCTGCTGGTCAGAATGGCCATTATCAAAAAATCTAGAAACAATTAAATGCTGGAAAGGGTGTGGTGAAAAGGGAACCCTCCTGCACTGTTGGTGGGTATGTAAATTGATACAACCACTATGGAGAACAGTATGGAGGTTCCTTAAAAAACTAAAAATAGAACTACCATATGACCCAGCAATCCCACTACTAGGCATATACCCTGAGAAAACCAGAATTCAAAAAGAGTCATGTACCACAATGTTCATTGCAGCTCTATTTACAAAAGCCAGGACATGGAACCAACCTAGATGTCCATCGACAGATGAATGGATAAAGAAGATGTGGTGCATATATACAATGGAATAATACTCAGCCATAAAAAGAAATGAAATTGAGTTATTTGTAGTGAGGTGTCTGTCATACAGAGTGAAGTAAGTCAGAAAGAGCAAAACAAATACTCTATGCTAACGCATATATATGGCATCTAAAAAAAAAAATGGTACTGATGAACCTAGTTGCACGGCAGGGATAAAGATGTAGACATAGAGAATAGACTTGAGGACACGGGGTGGGAGGGGGAAGCTGAGGCAAAGTGAGAGTAGCATTGACACTACCAAATGTAAAATAGATATCTAGTGGGAAGCAGCCGCATAGCACAGGGAGGTCAGCTGTGTGCTTTGCGATGACCTAGAGGGCTGGGATAGGGAGGGTGGGAGGGAGGCTCAAGAGAGAGGGGATATGGGGACATACGTATGCATATGGCTGATTCACTTCGGTGTACAACGGAAACTAACACGGTATTGTGAAGCAATTATACTCCAATAAAGATTTAAAAAAAAAGTAAATGTTGGAAGAAGGTGACAAAGAAATGGTAGGGAATAAGATGCAGACCAGGGCTTCCCTGGTGGCGCAGTGGTTGAGAATCCGCCTGCCAATGCAGGCGACACGGGTTCGAGCCCTGGTCTGGGAAGATTCCACATGCCGCGGAGCAACTAAGCCCGTGCGCCACAACTACTGAGCCTGCGCGTCTGGAGCCTGTGCTCCGCAACGGGAGAGGCCGCAGCAGTGAGAGGCCCGCGCACCGCGATGAAGAGTGGCACCTGCTTGCCGCAACTGGAGAAAGCCCTCGCACAGAAACGAAGACCCAACACAGCCAAAAATAAATAAATAAATAAATTTAAAAAAAAAAAAAAAAAAAAAAAAAAAAAGATGCAGACCATTGTGGGAAAATTAACCTTGAGCACAAGGAGGATGCCTATTCCTGTAAGGATGAGGAATGATCGCAGAAGATGTGGTAAATTCAAGTACATGGACATTAAAGTCATTTACATCAGTGAAGTGTAATTTAAGAAGTGGGCAGGATGAGCTCAAGAAAAGAAACTCAGAAAGGTATCTGTTAATTTCTGAATAAATTATAGAATAAGAGGTGAATACTATGATTGACCAGGGCAAGTTTTTATACTGATTTAATCTCTGAAATATTGTGTTGCATTTTTAGTCTGTTTTTCCAGGTGGAAAGATTTAAATAAAAGTGAGAGACAATTTAAAGGCACCTCATGTATTTAAATGCCAAATATTATTTGTTTTACTGAGCCCTGCAATGTAGTCCTACATTTCCATGGACACGGGTTGAGTTTATACAAGATGATCAGAAATGGGGAATCATTTGAGGTTGACTAAACTGCATTCATTGCATGCATGGATAGTTCGAACACAAGGTAAAATGTTACCCAGACTGCTGAAGAAAACAAGACTTATTTTGGAACATGACTTTTTTCAGCATTATAATTTATGACTTTTTCACTTGGATTCTTTCTTTTAACACACTCATATTTATATATATGCCTCAATCAAAGAAATGCATAACATTTTGCTTATACTGCCTCAGTTCTATTAGTTTTCCACTGTTAAAATTTACGGTCCTTATTTTTCTCTCAATTGAAATACAATAAAATAAAGAACTATTTTATATTTTCATAGTACTTTAACATCTCAAGTCTTTTCATATCTGTTTTCTCAAAGCATATTAAATTAATTATCCTAAATATTCAGAAGTACTGGTACTGATGATGCTAAATAAGGGTATTAGTATTGAGTATTGCATGCACCTGGCTCTCAGTTGCCATTATAGCTGTCATTTTTGAGCCTAACAACTGTGGTTACCGCCCTTGCAGTTTAAAAGCACCTCATCCATCTGGCTGAGGATTTCAAGGCCTTAGCCTTGACTTCTGGAAGCATAATGCCTCACTCTGTGTTCGTGTTGTTATGGTTAGAACACTGTTGTAGCCCTGCTCAGACAGCCGGTCTTGTGTGTGTTGATTGCTTCATGGTTGCAAGGTGCTACTGCTGGTCCAAGTATCATGTTCATGTTCAAGGTGGAAAAAGGGGTGGGGGACAGGGAAGGGACAGCATCAGGCAATGAGTGTGTCCTGTTAAATCACGAAAGCAAAAGCTTCAGAGACACTTCCTTTAAAGTTCTGCTTAGACCTTATTGGCCACCCCTAGGCACAGGAGAGTCTGGAAAGTGAGTATTTATTTAGCTTTCCAACATCTGTAGTGGGAGACAGCAAAGGAGAAGTTAGTAGAGAATGGCTTTGGTTGGCTCATTGCCAGCGTTTGCCAAAGGGGAGGATCTCAAGTCCTGTCTAGAGCCAACTGTTGCATTTCTTTTACTTATCAATTTAAGGCTGTCTCACCTGGAAAGCAGCCTTTTTAGTCTCCTTCCCTGCAGGCTTGGGAGGAGTGTTGGCCTCCATCTAGGCTTTACTTTGGTAAAGTTTGGTAAGTTACGAGATACTCCCTTCTGGAGGAGAGGATCCATTCTTCAGTGTCAGTCTGGATAGAGCAGTCCAGGAAATAAGATACAGCCCTGAAATGGAAAGGGTACCAATGTTAACAGCATCTCAGTACCAAGCATGGCTGCTGTGAAGGCTCCTGTGAAAAAAAAGATCAGCAGGAAGAAAATAACCTGAGAATCTGCCTGATAGTACTTTTTGCATCTGAATGATTTAAACAAGTAGAGCTGCATACGTTACCGGGTTATTTTCTGGTCGGTGTGGGACTGTACATCAAGACTTCTTGTTTGAAGTGTTAGTTTCTTTCTTTGCAGCTAAAAAATATTAGAAAAGAATGAAGTTTAAGTAAACTATTTGTGGACTACTTGGGAGCACTGAGAATGGTTCTGAAGTGAATATACTTCTAAAACCCATGTCTAGATCAATCTGGCACTATTCACAACTGCAAAAATAAAATATTTCTGACCCTCTAGGTGTAGAATAATTCTTTGTTTTGGATTTTTGAGAATAATTTTTAAATGACAAAAAATTTGCAGTGCACATAAATGAAAAGCCAATTATTAAATTATTTACAAAGTTGAATTCCACCATGAAGATATAATGAGATATATATTTTTTTCTGAGATCTTATTGTATTCCAGTATTGGGCTAAGCGATTCATGTGTATTGTTTTATATCCTTGAAGTACGTCCTTACTGTTATTTTCTCCTTTTGAAGGATCTGATGTTGATAGAGGTTAGGTTACTTGCCCAAGGTTTCAATGCCAGTAATTCACAGCAGCTGTGATTTAAAACCAGGCAGTTTTCCATACCTGCCAGGTGTGGATCTGTGCTCTTAATAATAATAACAAGTAGGCACTATGCCAAAGATTTTATAGTCATTTCACGTATTATTCATTAAAGTCCTAGACGTTGGTATTAGTATCATCATCCCTGTTTTACAGTTGAGAACACTGAGCGATTCACAAACTGTCTCAGTTTTTCACAGCTTCCAAGGCATGGGTTCCAACCCTGGCAGTCTGACCTGACTGCACGGGAACCCTAAGCTCTTCACTACACTGCTTGTAGGTAGTAAGTCACGTGTTTGACTTGTATCTCTATAGTTTTCTATAAACTGTGATGTTTATTTCTAAAAAGAAAATTTCATCCACATTGTAAAATTCCAGAAAAACCTTCTGGTGTTTCTCAATGGTTTCATGCTGGGAGACAACTTTCTTCTGCCAGATCAAATTTGGTAGCTATTTTTCTGGTGTATGTTAATGAAAATTTGATATGGATTGCTTTGTGTCTTGCACATATGACCAGAGCTTAGATTAGTTCGTTTTTAGATGACTGAGTAATTTTAAAAATCAAAATTAACTAAACTTACATTAGGAAGATTCCAGGCTGAGAAAATTTGACACAAAAATTCAGCAATGATGAAAGATTATGCCTACAGGAAAAGTTACGATTTATGTAACTTGCTGATGTTTTATGATAAGGGAAAAGCAATCATTTTTATTCTTCAAATATCATTTTGCTTAAAGGATATTAATAGAAAGTAATATGCACTTCATTATACTGTGGATTGTGATTGGAAAGAAAATGTGATTGCTATTCAGTCTCAAAAAATAATCTACTTCATTACAGAAACATTCATATTAAATTATAGTTCATTCTATATCAAAGTGGTGCTTTGATTTTGATTCAAATGTATGTAAAATAAAATATAATAAAAAATTGGTACATGAAAAAAATCAACTCTGTATTATTCCAGGCACATTTCATCACCGAACTCCCTTTCACCCAAATTCAGTGCTGTATTTTATAGTAATTGACTCACAGGAGAAAGATCTGTGACTTCTATCTTGCTGCATGACCTTGGGGAAAATTGGCTTAAATGTATGAAAGGATATTTCAGGCATTGACTCAGACTAAATAAATGTGCTAAATTTGATACAGTGAGTGGGAAATTTTTCTCACCACATGGAACCACTAATGAGCTTGGGAAGTAAACATGGTTAAGTAGACATAGTTGCCTTTTTGTTACAGTAATTCTGAATTGGCCCATTAGCATAAATATCATTTCAGTAAATTTTACAATTGTAGCTTTAGGCCTGACCAAAAAAAACCCCAAAACCAAAAAAAAAAAAAAAAAGTCTACAAATGACAGAGCTATTGTGAGTTGGATTATGTTCCCCTAAAACATATGTTCAAGTCCTAACCCCTGGTACCTGTGAAAGTGACCTTATTTAGAAAAAGGGTCATTGTAGATATAATCAAGTTAAGATGAGGTCATACTGGAGTAGGGTGGGCCATTAATCCAATATGATTAATGTCCTTATATGGGGAGAAGAGAGAGACACACAGGGAGAACACCTGTGACAACAGAACTAGAGATGACGTGATGCAGCAGCAAGCCAAGGAGTGCTAAGGATTGCCAACCACAAGCAGAAGCTAGGGAGAGGCAAGGAGGGAGTCTACCCAGAGTCTCAGAGGGAGCATGGCCTTGCTGACAGCTTGATTTCAGACGTCTAGTGTCTAGAACTGTGAGAGAAGAAATATCTGTTGTTGTCAGCCATTTAGTCTATAGCAGTTACCGTAGCCCTAGGAAACTGATAACGAGAGGTAGCAGTAGAGCAGTGATGGAGTCAGTGGTAGTCCTCTGTGGATTTGCTCTTTCTCCTGTAGCTCCATATCTTCCTTCCTCTCCCCATGTTATTATCATAAACATCAGAAAATTGGGTTCTGTTTCTTCCTCCATCACATACCTTTGCAACATTACTTAATCTCTCTGGGTCTCATTTGCTTCATTGGTGAAGAGAGGATCTCGGACCCTTCCGAATAATGATAGCCAACATTTATGGGAATTTTGCCCATCTAGACCCAGGGCTCAGCAGTGCCTAACATGCATGGTTTTATTTACTTCTCATAAGAATTCTATGAGGAATGTATTATTATCCCTACTTTACAAATGAACCAAATAATGACATTTCTCTGTGACTCCTCACTTTTTCTTGTCTTGTCCCCTCAGAGACTTGAACATGGTAGTCAGAGCTGAAAAAGTGTTAGTATTCATGTTTCCTTGATGGGAAAGGTAATAACAGATACCTAACGACTTAATCTGAGTAGAAGAGGGTGAAAGCCATTGGAAAGGGATGTTACAATCACTTTGGCCATTTCACACTTTCTCCATGTGCAAGACAGAGGGTGTTTCTTTTTAAAAATTCTCTTGTTATATTTGACCCCTTTTTCTTATTAACAAAATCTTTGTATAGTTTTATTCTAGCTCACTTGAAAATTTTCATTATTGGAACTATTTCAAGTTAGGGTGTAATAGAGGAATTTAATGATATAACTACCATTATTGATATTCACTCTGTCCTAGACACTACATTGTGTACAGCAGCCTATGAGTTAGGTGATATTGTTATTCCACAGCATACAGACTGAGGCATAGGAAAGTAACTTGGTCAAAATTACTGGTCTTCAAGTTCTGTTTTTTTTTGGTGTCCAGGGTCTATTTTTGTACATTTCTGTTAGAGGAGGTCATTAACACACTGACATGGACTAATTTATCAGATTAATGATCAACTTGGAAGCTAGGCATCTGGGCTCTAAGAGGTACTGGCCAAAGTAGGTAAGTATGGGAAGTCTGGAAACATCTGAAAAATGGTATGCTGAGTGGAGTAGCGTAGGCTTGAGGATGGGGCACAACATGAGGACAGCAGGTGCATCAGCATAGGGATATCAAAGATGAACTTGGCTTCTTTCAGAATATTTAATCCTCTTCTAGAATAAGACTAATTTATCCTTAGTTACCATAATTAGGGGCAAGCAAAAATTCAGTATTTTCTGCTTAGCTTTTGGTTGCTTACGTTCTCCCATTCAAGGATATGGTGACAAACTTTACACTCCACGCCTAACATGGACGTTTTAGTAAATGGTGGGTTACAACCTGATAATAGAAAAGATGTTACAGTTGAAATCAGAGTGCATAAGTCCATTCCATGCCATTTCCTTGGAAGGCACAGGCACTGTGTCACATGCCTTTAATATTAAAAATTCTTAGAAAATACAGCAAGCAGTAGCCTTTGAGTAAGGTCTTAGAGGCAAAACTGATCTGCCCAAGCAATGTACATTGGTTAAGTGAAGTATGAAAGACTGTCTGTTCTATCTCAGCTGAGGATGTTTGCCATCGAAAATGTTTGTTATGGCACAGTAGAGAGACTGAAGCTACCGGTTTCTTGCTGCCCAAACTTGCCTTGGTTAAATTTGTCTTCTGTCTTCTAGACCCTAGAGAACTGTCAGTCTTCTGAAGAACTGGGCAGTATAGTGTAGGAAACAGGAAGAGAGTTTGAGGAGTTTAGCGAGTTTACCAGAAGCATTTACTGGGAAAATGTACTTGGGCAGTAAATAGACACTGGAAAGTCTGACTGTCTGATTTGGATTTCTCCATATACCTGTCATGGTGAAGTGAAATATCTGTTGGACTGGGAGTAAGTATGTCAGTATTTTGGTCACACCTCTGTACAAATTAACACTAGGACTGGCAAGTGGTGCTCTGTGGCAATAGCTTTCTTCATGTGTCAAAGCTGTGGAGTTTTTACATTCCTTTCAACTTAGAAAAAACCATAGGGGTCATATTGAGAATTTGTTTTATCAAGTATTGATCAACCCACTGGATGTTTCCCATGAACTTGCTATGCTTGCCATCTTTGCCACCAAAGAACATTTTCCTGGGTAATATATGGGAAGTTGGAAGTGCAAATGATACCACAGTTTTTATCTGGAAACCAAAATCTAATGGATAATGATAATGTTGACTGCTGCTATTAAGTAAGAAAGCATTTATTATGGGCCAGATAATTCGCTGAATTATCTGGGGGGAAGGCTTTGCCCTCCTCCCCGCCCCCCAGGGACATTTGGCAGTGTCTGGAGACATTATGGGTTATCACAACAGAAGAGAGGAGTGCTACTGGCATCTAGTGGGCAGAGGCCAGGCATGCTGCTAAACCTTCTACAAGGCACAGGATAGGCCCCCACCGCAAAGAATTATCTGGACCCAAATTGCCAGTAGTGCCAAGGCTGAGAACTCTGCTTTAGAGCCAGTGTCTTATTTAATTTATATACGTGGTGATCGTAGAAGATTTAAGCCTGTCTTACAGCTGAAGTTCAAAAAGGTTGAGGTAATTTCTTAATGTTCATTAGCCAGCATTCCATGTCAGTCTCTAATGCTCAATCTTCTTAACCTAAGAGACGGCACCCAAACACAAACCCTTTCTTCCCCCCTGTGATGGGAGATGTCCTTCACCTCAGCCTCTTAATCTTTAATATGAGAACATTTCCTGTCCTTTGCCTAGAAGTCTGTAGTAATATATTTGGGTTGGAGGTAGGTAGTAGGGAGGAAAGATGAGGGGTTTAGAGATTTTCAGAAAGTTGAGGTATTATACTTAAATGTAATATTTTTGGCAAAAATCTGTAGTCATAAGCAGTGTGGGTGAAATACAAAATGTATATTTAGAGTTTAGTGTTGCTCATACATATGCATTGTTTTTAGATTAAGAATGAGAGCTTTTAGTTTTTGCTTCTCTTTGTATCTTTCAAAAGCAATTTGATTTGCTCTTCTCTTGGGCGTGGTGGTGATTTGTAGATAGAGCTTGCTGGTTGTTAAGGAATCGAAGACTCTTTGTGGGCACTTAAGGATGAGAGTTTACTTCCATGCAGGCAGTAAGGTAGATTGTGGGTGTTTGGACCTAAAGCATAATAGCAGGTATGAGAGAGATGTGAGCAAGGCCAAACTGTACTTTGGGGAAAGAAGTGTGGAGAGCACCATGAGGAAACTGTTTTATTTACTTCTCTGGTCACTCATAAATCTCAATTTTGGGATAAAGTCTGACAGATAAATAACGTTACTGGAGTGTAAGAGGTGGGGAAAGTTAATTTAAATTATTTTATTTGAAAACTTACATTTTATGAGTGGGAAGTGTGGCTTAGGAAGATTGACAAGACTCATTCCTCTATAATATTAATTTCTTGCCAAAATACTACATTGCCTTTTGAATAGTCTTTAGGGACTGTACACTGAAAAATATAGACAGCTGCCCTGGGTAGGGTTGCACTTGCCACAGAGTTTTACACTTGCACAGAGAGTCAGGTTTTATCCTGGAAGACTTGTGGCAGCAGCTTCATTTGCTTTGCAGGATAATCACATAGAACAAAGGCACCTCTTTGGTTTACCTGGTGTTCATTCTGCCAGTTGGTAGATTTAATAAACAGAGGAAGAACAAGACATGCAGCCAAGGTAAGGAGAGCACCGGAACAGTATGCAAGTTACACCTTGAAATTATCTGTAGAGGGTTGAAAATAGACAGCTTCTAATCATCATCCAAAAACTGAACATTTTCAGGGAGCAATACACAGAGATATGCTCAGTGTGGCAGTCAAGTTAACTGAAAGAATGAATTCCAGCTTTTCAGTGTTAATTTCAACGCATTAAGAACACTGAGGTCTAATCTTTACTGCCTTATGTTAACTACAGACACCATTATTTTCACAGGCATTCAGTGATCATTGCAATTTATTTTTAAGGAAAAAAAATAGTTGTGCTAAGGAGAATAGTTTAGGACACTCTGAAACTTAATAGTTCACAAGGAAAAGATGAGGAGATCTTGAGGTAAAGATGACATTCTCTGAATCATGTCAAACCTTGATTTGAATTGAAATTGTTAATTTGCTTCTTTTTCACCCTTTTAATGAAACAGAGTTACCCCTGTGTTTCTTCAACATGCTGATTTCCCAGAAAGCCAACATCAAGATCCATGGTTTCAGCAGAATTTAAATATAAGTTACAGTCACTGTGGTATTGAAAAGTCCCCATAGCAATGAATCATAATATTTTATGTAAGGCAGAGAGAAATGTTAATTCATTTTCACATACAGTTGAAAGATTATGTTAGACTTGATTTTCTTTAGACACCATATGCGTATTTACCAGTAGAATAAACTCTGGTTGTCAGTTATGTGTGTAGGTTGGAGAGAATTTGGATATGTTATACGAGGGCAGTATTCTTGCAGGGGGAGAAGAGGATAGAAAGTAATGGAACTGACACTGAGCGCTTGCTAGTTTTCAGGCATTGCACTGGGCAATGCTATATGTAAATATCACAACAGCTCTGGGACCTAGATGGTATTATTTTCACTTTACATTTGAGGAAATAGAGACAACAAGCTACAATAACTAGGAAGTACTTTTTTTTTTTTTTTTTAACTATACTCTGATCCAGCTCTAGTATCTGGACCAAAAATTGGAGATTTGTGGGGAGGGGGGGTCAAGTTATAGTTGTTGGTTGACTTGAACACAAAACTCTAAGGATTTGGATTCACCCTTAAATACAAAAATCTCTGCTGTTGTTTTTTTTTTTTTTACTTGGGGGGAAGACTTTCATGCACTCATTCAAATTACTGCTTGAAATATTTCCCAGTGGCCCTAAAGACACATTGGTCACAGTGACAGATTTTGGTACAGTGAGCACTATTTAATTTGTAAGGTAACCTCCTCCTCCAACAGAAAATTACTTTAAAATAGAGTCTGGTAGTTTATCTTAGTTCTGATTATGCACTGTTATTTGGTACTGCAGGAAGTCAAGACCCCTTTTTATTCAGAGATATTTTATTCAAAATGGCAAAGGGACATTGATCAATTTAAAGCCACAGTCCAAATGTGATTTTTGCAGCTAGCTCACTTTCATCCCTGTGTATTTTAATTGTAAATAAGTACACAATCCCCCAATTTAAAATAGGTTGCATTCAAAAGTTCAGTTCGAACAGAGTTGTTTGGAGTTTGAAACATTTTTCCATAGAAACAATGTTAGGTTTCCAGGCCAACCCACAAAAGCCTATTTAAACCATATTGTACAGTTTCTGCTCTAAAATCATCATGGGGCCCACACAACATATATAATAATATTTCTATTATTGTAAATGCATTTGGAGTTTGGCTTGGAATAGACTAGAGCTTCACTCTGGGAGAGCTGGGCACTTCAAGTCCTCCTGCTATCTTGGCAACGAGAACCAGCATTTTTCTTATGATGCTGTCTATAGTGCCCGTGACCTGGGGTGGAGACTAAGGCAGGATGGGGGTGAAGGTAGGGAGCAGGTCATCTTTCAAGGGTGGATACATGATTCAACATGCTTTTTGGCTCCAAGCAGGAGACTACTCAATTTGAATGTAAGGTTTATTCTCTCACACAAGAAGTCTGGAACAAGCAGTTTCAACATTGGTTAATTCAACAGCTCAGTGACATCAAGGCTCTAGGTTAGGTTAGGTTCTTGGAAATCTGTATAACCCTGCAGTCATAAGATATCCACTGAGGCACAAGAATCTTGTCCTTGTGTAACAAACTCTGAAAGGTGAAAGAATAAGGAGTGATCTCTTAATCTTATTAAGTAGGAAACTGTCTCCCAGAAGGCCCTTGCCTGGGCATATTTCCCTTTACATACCATTGGCCAGAACTCTGCATCAGAAGTCTGCTGCTAAACCAATCCCAGGCCACCGAAAATCAGATTGTTAGGACTGGCTTAGGGTCTAAGCCTTAGGATGAGTTGTAGTTCATGTTGTAGGGTGTGAGGCAGATGCGCATCTCCTCTGAGCATGTTGCCAAGCTCATCTGAAGATCTGCTGACAAAGAAGAAGGTGGAATGTCTGTTGGGTGAATGTTATCCATGTCTTCTGCATTGTCTGCCTCTAGGGAGCAATGGCCTGGGTTAAGGGGAAGGTCATAAAATCCAATCTTTTCTTTTAGCTTGCTCCAGCCAGCTGAGAAGTCATGTGATTCCTCCCTCAACTCTAGTTTCTATAAAAGAAGCAGGTAGCATAGATTCATTTATTCTTCAGCTTATTCACTCAAGAAATGTTTATTGGGCAACTTCTTTTTACAAGCAGTATTTTGGGCATAGATAACTTGATTGATATTTTCTAATTTTTTTTTTTTTTTCCAATACTGTCAGCAGTAGAGGAAATAGATGGTGATGGTGGTGGTGGTGGTGGTGTGGAGGGACCTTCTTTATTTTCCCTCGTTTTTTCTCTTATACCTGCAGGGGAAGTTAAAAGTGCATGAAGAGCATACTAGTGCTTCCTTGAATCCAAAGTACGGAAGTAAGATCTACTTATATTTCAGAGAAATATCCAGGTTTGGTGAGGAAGAAAGAGAAAAGTATGTTGGAGGAAATGGACTGGTGACTGAGAACAGCTGCAGGGGTACTGAGGTTACCCTTCCATCTTCTACCCTGGGTCTCAGCCATGTCCATCCCTAACACCTGGGACACTGCCCCGGCCTGGGATCAGAGACTGGGAAGGGAAAGGGCTGTGTAGGCAACATCAGACTGTGGGCGATGAGGAAAGGGAGAAGGCAGAGAAATCCTCTGCGGAGAGAATAGCAGAAATCCTGCTGCAACCTGAGCTTCTGGGTCTTTCCTGAAAGTCCATTTTCTAAGGGGAAGTATACGTATAATCAAATGTAGCAATAATACTGGCTCATGATAAATATGTTTTGTTCTTTAAGCGATTATAAAATGCATCACAAAGTACTACAGTGATTTCAATGGCTATCCTTTGGAATTCTAGTGGAACCTTTTAGAATAGTAAAGGGTTACAGTTTGTGTTATCTACCTACTTATCTGTCTACCTCAGGAGTTGGCATACTTTTTCTGCAAAGGACAAGAAAGTAAATATTTTAGCCTTTGTGGGCCATATGGCTTGTGTTCTAGGTATTCCATTCTGCTGCTGCACCACAAAAGCACCATTTAGGTAAACAAATGGGCGTGGCTGTGTTCCACTGAAACTTTGTTTTTGGACAGCTTCCTTGTATTTCCTTCAATTTCACATAATTTTAATGTCATGAAATATTTTTTTTAATATTTTTCAACCATTTAAAAGTGTGAAAGCCACTCTCACCTTGTGGGCCATGGTAAGAGAGGTCAAGGGTCAGATTTTTCTCTTGGGCTGTAATTTGTGGACTCCTGGTCTGATTCTCATCTGTTATCTGTCTGTCTACCTATCTGTCTTCCTTCTTTCCTCTTTTATCAGTGAGCAAGAATCTGATTCCATTAAATTGTATACGAAGAAGAATTCTTATTCATGTAGTCAGCTGCTCTAAACACTTATAAAGGAGAAGGAGAATAACTGATTGATAGGATCTCTAGTATTGATTCACTTCTGTTTTCTGTGGTTGAACTTTACAAGCTTTAAATATTATCATTATTATTGTAAAAGTACTATATTTAGCATTCTTATAACCAGTTTGGAGTAATTCCTTTGTAAAAGATCCTTAAGGACATAACTTTCGTGTCTTAAAATAAATGATCTTGGATCTTGTTGAGACTTAAAAACCACAGGTGAATGATAGTGTCACGTCAATTTTTACATCCTCAATAGGGCACTTGTGTTTTCTGAGGCAGACAGGCAAGACTTGGATGGCTGTATGTTACTGTTTATGGTCCTTATCCTTTCCTGCAAATCGAGTGTTTATTCCACTCCTGAACTTAATTAGCAGCTAAGAGCTTTGTGCTTTGTATTTTAAGGAAGCATGTGATTTGTTCATTAGCTCAAAAGCAGATTAATTATTATATCTTTAGTCACCATCTGTAAACACATCTATATTGGTGAGCTCTCTCCTGCTCAGTTACCTTGAAATGCCCTGTGGTGCTTTATTAGCTTTCAATTCTGTGTTTATTACAGTTGGCTGTAGACTTTTCAATTTAGTTTATTGGCCACAGAAAGTCCAATCCTTCTGTGGAAACTACCAATTTCTGAGGGTGAGAGATTTATTAATGTTGGCTATCAATTTGCTATAAACATTTTTCCCAGGTCATACTATGTTTTGGTTTGGATTAAAGATATTAGTAGTTCGATTATAAGCCAAGGTTTTAAGCACCTTATGTGCTGTCTAGGTTCAAGGAGGAGCAATTGGGAATAAAATTAGTAACCTGCATAAAAAAATGTCTTCTGAGTCCAACCAAGTCAACCCTGTACAGAATTCTTAAGTACATGAGGGCAAGCAGAGAAATGAATAGTTATTGATGCATTGGCACTTTAGTATTATTTAATTTTGGTGTTGCAATAACACTTTCGAGTTCCAGGCAGTTTTCAGAGAATTTAAAGAGCTTGCCTAAGGTCAGTGGTGGAGCTGGGGTGTGAACCAAAGTCATATGATGTGTAAGTTTATGTTCCTCTTCACCAGTGTCTAGGTTGCCAGGTAAAATACAGGATTCTCAATTAAATCGGAATTTTTTCATATCAACAAATAATGTTTTAGCTACAAGTATGTCCCAAATATTGCATGGGACATATTTTTACTACAAATATTTGTTGTTTATTTGAAAATTAAATTTATTTGGGCATCCTGTATTATCATTATTATTCTTTGCTAAATCTGGCAGCCCTACTAGTGTCTTCATCACCTCTGTCTTTCTCCAGGTATTCACACTGTTCAGGGTACCCCACTGTGCTTCTAGCTTTGGTTTATTAACCCTGTCTTACTCTGTTCAGGCTGCTGTAACAAAATACCATAGACTAGGTGGCTTGCAAACAACATGTTTATTTCTCACAGTTCCGGAGGCTGGGAAATCCAAGATCAAGGAGCTGGCCAATTCAGAGTCTGGTGAGGGCTTGCTGTAACCTCCGGTGGTGGAAGGGGCTAGGAAACTCTTTGGCCTCTTTTATAAGGGCACTAATCCCGTTTGTAAAGGCTCTTCCCTCATGACCTAATCACTTCCAAGAGGCCCCACCTCCTAATACCATCATCTTGGGGGTTAGGATTTCAACATATGAATTTTGGAGGAACACAAACATTCAGACTATAGCAAACCCTATTCTTTACTTTTTTAGTTTGAAGTTTACCTGCTCAAGACCATTAAGTGAGAACCTCAATCTCGCTGATTTTCACAGCGTCCAGTGACTAATCTGATAAAGTAATTCAGGTAACCTGTTGATCAGACCTAATGGCTTCACACGTTATTTCTTCCAGGTTACATATTTGGTTAACATGACTTGCTGTAGCTAATGCTTTAACATACAGTAACTGCAGAGGCCAGGACGTCAGATTCTATGCAAAAGAAAATGGAAATGAGTTTTGAAACCATTCTTTTTGTTATTCTGGTAGTGTGTTTTTTCTTCACAGAACCTGTTTATGATTTTAATTATATTTTTTATTTAATCTAAAATTTGATGATCATAGTTGTTAATTTTCTTATGATTCCCAAGTACTTTACATATTTTAAAGACAATTTTGGTGCATTTTCAAAATAAAGTGTGTTATAAAATACTTTTTAGAATTGTAGTGGATGATTTGAGATTGCTACCAATTTTGAAACTATATTTTCACTTTTAGTAAAGGGTCATGTTGTACAGTAAATTTTTTCTTTCTTGAGCAATCAGAATACAGTGAGAGAAATTAGTTCTCAGCTTCCAACCGCTTAACCATATACCAAGGTGGTAATAGATCAGGAGCTTCACAGTGTAGCTAATCCAAGCCAGTGCCTTATATACTCTGCAGAACTATAGGACACTTGTATCTTTGCCCCCAAAATCTCAGAGAATGGGCTGGAAAACCACTGGGTATATTAGGGGGGGTGGTTTCATTATCAAGTTACCATGAAGCATTTAATAGGGGCCCCAAACCCTTTTCGGACCACTGAGCAGAATTGGTGTGTTGTTGACTATACTATGGAACAAGTCATTTCATCTCTCTGTACCTTGGCTTTTTCATCCGTAAAATAAAGCGGGGGTGGGACTGCATAATCTCTGAGGTCTCTGTTACTTTGGTACTGGCTCCAACAGAGTTGGGAAGCCCCAAGTCATATGAAGCTTTTCCAGAATTACTTCACAGGATGACTTAGGGTAGCTAAGTGATTACAAGAACCACGTCAGCAATGTGCAGAGCCGTTGGATCTGAAGGGCTGTTCTCCAAGGTCTTTGCAGGCAGTAATGCACTTACATTTGACTACACACAGGGCAGGCATATTCACAGGGTTGAATGGTATGTTTCACCCAAATAATGGAAGTTTAGTAAAATACCTTCTTAATGGGACTTTAACGTGCCATGCCTCTCTTCCCTCAAAATTAATGCATCCAAGTCTTGTTTCTCTTCCCTTTTCCTTCTCTCCCTCCCTCCCTTCTTTTCTCTTTCCCTCTTTTGTTCCCTTCCTTATTCCTTCCTTCCTTGCCATTTTAACATGACTTTTAGAGGATAGTCTTCCAGAAATAATACAGTTGTATTTATTGCCTATTCTGGATTTCCAGAGCTCATTTCTCTCCATGTGCTTTCTAATCAGAGAGAAAACAACACAAACACCTAAGCCTTTCAAAATGGAGGCAGCCCCCAACTTACGACGGTTTGATTTTTGATTTTTTGACTTTACCATGGTGTGAAAGAGATACGTATTCAGTAGAAACCATACTTCGAATTTTGATCTTCCTGGGTTGGCGATATGCAGTACAATACTCTCTCGTGATGCTGGACAGCAACAGTGAGCCTCAGCTCCCAGTCGGTCACAGGATCACAAGGGTAAACAACCAGTACACGTACAGCCATTCTCTTCCCACACAACCATTCTGTTTTTCACTTTCAATACAGTATTCAGTAAGTTACATGAGATATTCAACACTTTTAAATAAAATAGGCTTCATGTTACGTGATTTTGTCCAACTATAGGCTAATGTGAGTGTTCTGAGCATGTTTTAGTTAGGCTAGGCTAAGCTATGATGTTTGGTAGGTTAGGTGAATTAAATGCTTTTTCAACTTACGATGTTTTAAACTTACGGTGGTTTTATCAGGATGTAACCCCATCGTACGTCAAGGAAGATCTGTATATCAGTTTATAAACAAAACCAAACCTGGGGAGTATGCATTTTGGAGTTTTAGATTGCATGTGTAAGGAAAAATGCTTAAAATCTGTTTCAATTATTTTTTAAAGGTGGACTCTGCTTTAAAAATAGAACAATGATAATGCAATTGCTCAATACTTGTTCTTATAAACTTGATTGATTGATAACTAATAGCACTATCTGGTTGCTGGTTAGATATCCACAGTCTGCTGAGAATCAGAATGTTATGGTTGAAAAACTAGCTTAGTAGCATTAATCAGAAATCCCTGGCTTCCGGGAAATTAGGAGGTTGCATCTTTCCTACTTAGGAAAAAAAATTTCAAGTATTAATCTTCCTTTATTTTTGACCAGACCACTTGTGAGATGGAGTGGGAGCTACAGTGTATACTACTGAACCACTTTCTGAAGTCAGTTATAGAAAACATCTTTTGAAGAGAAAAAAAGGACTAATGAATGTCTCTCCTGGGCCAAAGCTTTGTCATCCCAGAGAAGGAAAGAACTCTGATGTACGAGCAAGGGAGGAGAGCGAAATCAAACACCACCATCATAAGGCAGTGAATGGCTTAATCCTAGCAAAGGACTTTATACCCTCTTCTCAAAGAAAGCAGATCTAGGCAGGCTGTTATGCTCACTTATTTTTGGTCTTTCAATCTGAGCAATACAAAATTTAAAAATTATGATGCAATGATAGTTACTTGGAGTCAAAATTTAAGACAAACCCTTCCCTAATTTGTTCTAGGCAGAGAAGAGGCTGACGTCAAGTATTTAAGAGCTATTTCAGCTAATGGCAACAGATGGATTATGGAGAATCACTGCTTGTTCATTGGGCCAGGTAGTAATTAGAGACTGAAGAAAGAAGAGTTGAATGTGTTCCATTCTCTAACACCTTCACACGCCTCTTTTGAAAAATTCTCTATTGCCTGTTCATTTGCTTCCCTTTCTTTGCTCCCAAGTCACAGCAATTACGGGCTTTTTCTTGCCTTCGGTGTGCCAATGTGTCCCAGTGACGTTATTTCTCTTTTCTTCAGGCAATTAATAGCTTCCAAAATCCACAGCAGTCTCCAAATTGCTAACTACAGAAGCAAAATATAACGATATTCAAAGTGTTTAGAAGCTCTCATAAGATTGTAGTAATATGAGGAATAATAGGCAAAATATTTCGTCATATCGGAGTATACTCAAAAGTTGTGATTGAAGTTTTTAGCCTTATTCTTTGTGGGGATCAAAAAGCTTACTATCACCTTCCGAATTAAGTGGAAGAATTTGATAAGTTCCCTAAAAGACAGTATGTTCTTTCAAGGAAGATTATTCAGAAGATAGCATAGAATCTTTAAATGACCTGGCTGAGCTCTTTGGACCATGAGGCCTTAGTTTTATTATCCGTAAAATGAAGAGTTTAGCCTGAATCAGTCTTTAGCGAGGTGGGTTGTGTAAGGCTGACAATGAAGAACAACTTTTTCAAACGATTTTGTTTCTTTACATCAGAATCCTCATGAGCCCTGCTCCCCCTCCCCTGAATAAGGTGACTTTATTTTTTTATTTGATTTTTGTAACGCATTCTTGGGTTAACAGTCTTTTAAAATAACTCTCAGAATTAAATCAACTGGCTGTGAACTTTGGGTCCTGGCCTAACTGAGTCCTCTGGCCTCATAGATGAAACTGCTCACCATGGAAACAGTCGGTACCGGTGGTCTATTTGTTAAGAAACCAAATCTTTATTCAGACTTATGCTCTCCACCCCCAACTCATCATCCTTAAGCTTCTGTCATAAATTGCTTGGAAATTAACAACAGCAACAAAAACCAACAGAGATGTGAACTCTGGTTCAAAGCAGAACAAATTCCCCTGAAATTACCCATGGCATGTCAGTGAAAAACAGGATTAATCACAGAAAATAATTGTAGTCTTTGGACATGTCAGAAACTCATAATATATTTAGAGCTGTTCATTCCTCATATCACCCTCTTAAGAAAAAAAGTCCTCTGGGCTTTTAGTTAAGCGGTGGTGATATTCTAGATGACATATGAGAAAACTTGTCAAATATCCATGACTTGAAACTAGAAACAGCATGACTTCTTGTCATTTTAGGGAGACTTAGGAGCTCAGTCTGGTAGCTTTGGCATCAGCTTATTTTTAGCAACATGTGATGTCTGTTTTTTCTGGTTATTATCTCTGGGCTTAATTTTACAATTATAGGATACACACGTTATTCAGCAGATAGGAACATTTTCACTTAGTATATTCCGTATATATAAGCACCTTTTTAATGAGTTAATGGGCTCAGTTTTTGTTGATTGTTTTGCATTTAAAATGGCACTTCAGTCAGATAACCAAAGACATCAAGTGGAAAAAATGATTATTGTAGAAAAAAGGGAAAACAGCATGTTTCTTTAAATGCTTTCATGTCACTTACCCAGAGAAAACCATTTGGCTATTGGAAGTTGCTATGGGAAGCACACATTTCTGCAGCATTACATTTTATTTTCTTGTTTGCTTATTTGAAGTTATTCTTTTAAAAAAATCTATGTCTATATATCTGTGTAGAAAATCTATATCTATATATTTACACATATGTACACACATAACTATATATGGGTGTGAGTGTATGTAAATGTACATTTTTTTTAATGCCTGTGTGCCCCTTTTCAGGCAGGACCAGCAGAGTAAAATTTAGCTTTAATTATAATGTTCACCCTCCTGGACTTGGTCCATTACAACCATTGTGTGCATAACCTTGTGGAAGGAAGTTTCCTGTAACTGTGTTGGCTCTTTGGCACCACGGTGTTTGCTGTGTTCATGCTGCGGGACTGCTTTAAAGTTCAAGTCTCCTTACCAAGAGACTTGGTATTTCAGAGACTAAATTCCCATGTGGCTGAGCAATACAAAATTGACCTGCTTTATTCCTAATTCTGCTGGATAGCATATTATTTTTCACTAATGTCATAGTATATATTAATTAAGAAGTGTTATTAAAGGGCTGCTAGGGAAAGAAATGAGCCTTTGGATGACCATATAAGTTCCTTTATAACTCTGATGGATCAAGACCCATGAAGCTAGTGGTTAATTTCCACCATTAGCTGTACTTATACCTGTCATTATCAAAATTCATGGATTGAATATGAATATAGCTTAGAGATTCTCATGCACAGCCCTGTTTGAGAGTAGAAATTGGATATGACTCTTTAAAGGCAGAAATTAGTTACAGGGACTGCATAAAATGTAAAGAGGGTCAATTGTAAGTTGTGAACGTAAGTGAGTAACCTTATTTCTCATTCTTAAACACTGAGAGTGATTCTGAATCACATTTATGTTTCTAGTTCTCAGCCTCATCTCCATGCGCATCCCCACCCTCAACCCAAATAATATTTGACTAAACCCAGAAATATTCTCTCTTTATTTGCTACATTAGGGATTTCAGAGGGAATTCTGTTCACCCAGGGAAAAGAAAATCAGGCCAGTTCTGAGAAACTAAAAATGTAGCTATGCAAAATTGTTTTCAGAATGGAATTCATTGGCATTTGTTTTTATGCATAACTCTTTAGAATATAGCATTGAATCAAAGTATGATTCTGACTGCAGTGATTTTTTTTGTAGTCAGTTTAAGAATATTGACTATAGATTCTCTTATATATCTAAGCAGGTCTAATTTAAATTCCTATAGCATAATAGTAATATTATAATAATAATGAAACAATAAGAAAAAGAATATGTATAACTGAATCACTTTGCTGTGCAGCAGAAATTCACACATTATAAATCAATTATACTTCAATAAATTTTTTTTAAAAAGTGTAAAAAAATAATGATGCAACATATTTATTGAGTTTGTAATATGTGCCTGACAGAGTGCTAAATTATTTTACATCTATTTTCTCTTTTAATGCGCATCACTACCTTTCCAAGTGGGTAGTATTAGCCCCATTTAATATGTAAGAAGGTGGAGAAAATGTCTTATCAGTTTGACAAAAGTAAAAATTCCTCTTAGGAAGAGAAACATGTTAGTCTGAAATCTTGGTAAGGGTTCTGGGGAAACCATGAGCCTCTGACCTACCCAGTGCCTTCCTCTTCCTCTCTCCTTTCCAGGGCCTCTTCTTATCACTGATGCCAAGACTTCAGAATCAGAACCGCATGGCAGAGTAGTGTGAGAAGGGTTTGGAGTTCCTGGGTTTATCTGAGATTGAGGGAGTGTGGAATAGAGACGAGAGGGGGAGAAAAAAGGAGCCAAAGAACAGGATTGTGGGAAGCTTTTAATAGAGTTGTTTTTTTATTATTATTATTTTGTATGTGTGTGTATGTACGCGTGTGCATGCACGCGCCCGCTCATGTAAACTTGGGCTCTAGGCCCAAGTAAACACAGTGCTGGAGGGAGCCCAAGAAGCAGAGAGGGTGACAGGCTACAACCTTTCCAGGAACTGGTAGCAAAGGGGATAAGATTATTTTGGATTCGCACCAGCTAAAGAATTCAGGGCTCAAGGCCATTTCATTATGAATCTTGATTGGCAGAGAAATGCCCAGGGACATCTCTCACATCACAGATTAGCAAACTGAGCATGAGTGCTTGCCTGAAGTCATTCACCTCGTCAGGGACAAGGCTGGGATGTAAATCGGGGACTCTCTCAATTCAGAGTGCTTGGTTCTCTTCGTTCTGGAACTCTAGGATAATGATTTCTAGCATGAGATGTGGTAGAGTCCCATATATAAATGTTATGATTATACCTGTGTTTACTAGCAGTTCTGGTAATCTTCAATTTCTAAACTTGGTAGTAAGATGTGTTTAAAATTAAAAAAAAAATAATGTATTTTAGAGAGTGAAAAGTATGCTTAGGAATATTAAATATTTTATTTTATCAGATACCATCATCATACTGCTATAATCGGGACGTTTTATGACATTTTATCTCATCCCCCGGCACCAAGAAACTATGAAACATATAATGCTTTACTTATAATCCGCACATACCGTGTTTTGCTATTCTTTCGTTTTTGGAGAGTCACAGATAAGTAAATTGGCAGGTTTTACAAACTGTTTTGTAATATATTGGATTGTATGAGAAACCTGTAATAGGCTGAATAATGGCACTCCGTAACATAGCCACTTCCTAATCCTTGGAACCGGTGAGTGTTACCTTATATGGCCAAAAAGGGTCTTGGCAGATATGATTAAAGAATTTGAGGTTATTTTGATTGTTGTATATCATCCAGGTGGGCCCTGAATGCAATCACATGTATCCTTATAAGAGGGAGGCAGAGGGACATTTGATACATACAGGAGAGAAGGCAATGTGACCTTGGGAACAATGACTGGAGTGACGCTGCCGCAAGCCAAGGAAGACCAGTGGCCACCAGAAGTTGGAAACGGCGAGGAACAGATTCTCTCCGAGAGCCTCCGGTGGGATTGTCTGCCAACACCTTGATTTCGCCCAGTGAAATTGATGTTGGACTTCTGGCCTCCAGAACTTCTGTAGGAGGATAAATTCTGTTGTTTTAAGGCACCACGTTTGTGATAACTTGTTATGACAACCCTAGGAAACTTATACAACACTACAGAGAAATCCAAGCCCTCAACTAACCTCAGTCCATGGAAAAATTGTAGGCAGGATGCAGGCTTTCTTTCCCCCAAAACCAAGGCTGTGGAAAGGAGCCTGTGATGAGAAACCGGTGGTGGCAGTGGCAAGATAATCCCCTGCTTAGGGATTCTTGGCATTGGGGGAATGGCCTCGATCTCTTCAAAGACAGAATTGGTCTAAAGAAGAGATTAAATGTTATAAATTTTGTTGTACTTCTAAAAATTGGAATACCAGCATACAAGTTGTTTTTATAGGTTTTTCTCTTTGAACACACCAAAGTAAGAAAAAAAATATATCATCTTCCCCAGAACTTAGAATAAATTATGTCACTCTGATTAGATCTAGATTTCATCTCATCTTATTATGATTGTTTTAATCCAAGTAAACAAAATTTAGCAAGCTGCATCAATACTTTGTATTATGTAGGAGAAATTGTTAGTAATTATGTTTAGACAGTTGATTATTCAAGATTTTCCTACTTTTTAGCTGTGCACATAACTACATCCATCTAATTATAATAACTTAGACTTTTTTATGTTACTGCTTGGAATGCAATACCTTGAAAAAGTGAAATTAATTTTTTTCTTTCCAGTACCAAAGATTTTAATCTATATGCCAATGCCATTGAATGTATATATCCTGTTCTTCTTTCTTTAAATTTCTCTAGTAATATCTATCAAACTAAAAACAAAGCAGTTCTGTTGATATAACATTTAATTTGGAGGTCACTCATACTTTGAATGGGAAATCAAATTGTAAGTTTTTTTAATTAAGTGGCTGCAATAGAATTTGATTTCCTGTCCCTTCATAAAACTAAAATTCTCAATGAGCAGCATTTTCCTTAGCATAAACCAGCCACTATGAAAACAAGCTTCCTCAGCTGGTAAGAAGTTGTGTGCCCTGATTACCAAGCAAGCCACACTAAGCTTCAAGTATTTTAAAACTGAACCAAGGGCCCTGCTGAGGCACAGCTGCCATTGTTTGGTAATAAGTATTTTGCAGGGTCCTTTCAAAAGTAAACTGTATTGTTCCCTTTCTAGCTGCAGTGCATCTGAGTGAGGTGATTATGGTTTGTTAAAAGGCACTTTCAGGACTGCAGAAAAATTATCTATTTGAAAAAAGACTTTTTCCCCTATGTCTGGTGATAAATTTAAAAACCTTGAACATTTCCTGAATGCCCTAGCAAAGGCTATAAAATTATCTGAAAATCCTGCCTTTGATCCCAGGTGCGCAGTCTAAAAACCCTTCAGAGCCCACAGGCAGGGCTCTGCTTCCTGAGCTGCTGGTTTGTTTCGGCAGGAAATTTTGCATACTAAATACTTTAAAACTTTGGTATTCAGAAGGGAATATTAAGTCCAGGGCAGCTCTGAATAAATAGAGCAAATTTTCAACACGCCAGGGTACTTGTGTAGATATTGAGACAGCCTCATTCATCATATAAAATGTCAAACGGCTGGCGCATTGAGCTCACTTGTATCCTCTGATGGAACGTCTTATTGTAGGGCTCTCAGAATGGTGTGGGGCTGGGGGGTAGGCATGGTGTGGAACTGGAGCTCACCTTTTACACCTTTGCATTTTCATATATCCTTTCTTAGTTACTTGTGTCGTTTCATTATTACCAAGTTGAAATAACTATGGTCTTGGCCAAGTTTTAATATATTATTTTAAAAATATTTGCCGTATAGATTTTATTATTTTTAAATGTTGAATCAAGCATCTCCAAGTTTATTTTCTTTTTTAAAAAATTTTTATTTTATATTGGAGTATAGTTGATTAACCATGTTGTGTTAGTTTCAGGTGTACAGCAGAGTGATTCAGTTATACATGTATCTGTTCTTTTTCAAATTCTTTTCCCATTTAGGTTATTACAGAGTATTGAGCAGAGTTCCCTGTGCTATACAGTAGGTCCTTGTTGTTTATCTAGTTGAAATATAGCAGTGTGTACATGTCAATCCCAAACTCCCAATCTATCCCTCCCCTGCCACTCTTCCCCTCGGTAACCATAAGTTTGTTCTCTAACTCTGTGAGTCTGTTTCTGTTTTGTAAATAAGTTCATTTATATCATATTTTTTTTAGATTCCACATATAAGTGATATCATAGGATATTTGTAAATATCTGTGTAAGCAGAGTTTGGAATACAGGAGGCAAATATTGGATAAGGCCTACAACACCCTATCAGTTCTTTGACTCCTGATTTCCCTTGACAAGTCCTTGGGTTCTTAATTTAATGAATTGATACTAGTCCTTTATTGTCTCAGGATAATGCAGAACCCATACCTCCAAGGGTCTTACCCATTTCCCCACGCATATTTTAGGGGATATTGAAGGGATTAGAAGTGTCTTCGTTTGGCCTAAAGAAGTAACTTAATATGACCCAATGAAACTCTACCCTTAAAATATAAGTTGCTTCCAAAATAATCAACTAGAGCAATCCCCTGTGGGGGACCCCTCACTTCTCCTATTCATCCTTCCTACCCGCTCTGGCAATTCTCATTCTTATCCATGAGGTCCTTCTCCCTACCGAAAAAATACATGTTTGAAGATTAAGTGCACTGGAGTCTTATGCACTGCCCCAACTTGTTAGAGAAACATCTGTTCTGTTGTTACTGGGATGAGGTCAGCATCATCACATAGAATTTTGTTGTCCCATCGTCATCGTGCAAGGGAATTAGTCAGAGTTCTGTTCATTCCCTAGCTGTTCCTCTACTTCAAGCAGAAGTGACACTTGACCATGTCGTTTTGTCCTTCCTGGGATCAGCTCATCTCAGGTCAGTGTAATAGCACCCAGCTTGCCCTCTCCCAGACCCCTCATCTCAACCCCAGAGAGCTGCAAACTTTTACTTCCCTGAAGTGGAACTCAGTCAAGCCCCCTCCCAGAGGGTTTGGCAGGTCAAGAGTAGGCAACTTTATGTACACATTTTGTGATTCCAGCTCTTTCTGCTCCCAAGTCTGTGGAGTAATCCCATAGCAGCACACATTACACCAAGCTGAGGAGGCCTTTTCCCTAAAAATCTTCCATTACATCAGCAGCATGCACTGAAGCACTGGATTTAGCTGTTAGGTCCATTCAGTCCCACCAGGGTCCTTCAGTCCCACTCTTTGGAACCCATGGGTTTTGAACCACTTTAGATTTATAGTAATCTCATGGAGAGACTTCCAAAACTCTGCCCACTGCTGCTTTCTCACCCAAATGTAAGCATGAAGGCAGGGAGTTTTATTCCCCTCATCTTTTGTAAACTGGTGTGTTCCATGCACCTAGGCCTATTGTTGAATGAATAAATCTTTACAGTGGCATATTTGCATTTTTTGACAAACACTAATAATAATTCTTTCCGAAACCTAGAGAAAAAATTCCCCAAAGAAATCAGGAGATGGAGTTATGCTACTTGTTAACCCTTAACCATACAACTGACTACATTAGGACATTTTTGAGAAAACTATATATGATGCTTGTGGTCATTCTGTTTATGAAGATTGCATGTTATATACGTTCTGTTTATTGACAGGAATGGCAGAATCCTTTTGAATTACCATGTCAAGATGTTAAGTATGTAAGTAAGATGAGTTGCTGTAATTAAGTAAAAATTGAAAGCAACTTAATTAGTTTATAGGAAGTGAATGCCCCTTTTATTTTACCTATTAATTTGGTGCAGAGTATGGCTGGGCATGACATATGTTCACAGTAGACATTACACAAAATTTTCTGTGGCATGTGGCAGATAACCTCATTGGAAGGAGAAAAAAGCCCAACTTGACATGGATCACCTGATAGTGTCAGAGTCTTCTATTGCTGGCTACATTTATGCAAAAAAAATCCCTCTCCAACCCCCTAAATCTATCTACGTATCACACCTAGTTTTGATTTTAATGACTTTCAGGCTCTTCAGTGGGAAGTAAATACACAAAACAATAAAAGCAATTTTATTGAAAAAATTTGGGAATAAAAATATTTTCTGATTATGAATAATACATGTTTTATTTTAGAAAATTTGGAAATTAAGAAAAAGGCTAAAGGAGATAAAATCACCTTAAATACCAGTTTTCAGAGGGAACCATTGACATATTGATGTATTTCCTTTCCTCAATTCAGGGAAAGTAAAGGCTTCTAGTTACCTTTCTTCATTCCTTGTTACTGATTTCTGTGATAGGGACCTCCTTCTGGTTCACCAAATCAGAAACCTTGGGGGTCATCTTTGACTCCTCCTTTCATTCATCCCTTCATCGTTTGGCTCTACTGGTCCTACCTCCCTGAGTACCCCTGTGCTCCGTTCTCTCTGGTCCAACCCCACTCCCGTTATCTCAGTCTCCCTTCATCTCTTATTTGGGATCCTGCAGCAGCTTCTTACCAGTCTTCCTGCTCCTGGTCATCCCCTCCTTTGAAGTATGAACCATTCTGAGACTAGCAAATTCTTTTTCTCTAAACGTTAACCCTGTTAGGTCCTACTCTTGTTTAAATCCTTTCAGAGGCTCCCACTGCCATCCTTTTCATGATCTGCCCTTATAACTCCCCAGTCTCACTCCTTGCCCTTCCCCTCCTCATCTTCTCCTCAGCCATCACCCCAGGCAGTCGACCAGCAGTTACTAGATCATCCTTTTCTTCCATGATGTTCATAATTCTGTTCCTTGTACCTATGATGCCTTTTTCCTAACCTCCTTGAAGTCTAAAAAAATGAAAGAGAAAGACACTGCAGTACTGTGTGTTTATTATAAATAAGCGTTTTGAATGGCATCTTCCTGTTCCTCCTTCAGAACTTAGCTTGTCCTCACCAACTCTGGGAACTCTCCCTGTTCACGAAGACTAAGTTTCATTCCTTTTGTGTTTCCACAATTTGTGACTAGCGCTTAGGCATTGTAAAATTTAGGTCATTAAGTGATCCTGAATATATATGTCAGGTGAAAATTGTTGAGAGGCAGATTTTAGGTGGATTTTATTTGAACAGTCAGTAGTATATGTGGACTATCTATCATATGCCAGGCACTTTTTTCTGGTTCCTGTGAATTAGACCTCATCTTTACTTTCATGGAGTTTGTAATCTGGAGTTTATAATCTGACAGTAGGAGATACACACTCAAGAGGAAGCAGCGAATAAGCAAGATAATTTCACATGGAGATAAATAATTTTAAGTAATAAACCAGGGTGATGTGATGGGATTGGATGTGGTAGTATTTTAGATTGACTGAGCTGGTGAAGGCTGTGCTATTTCACATTTGCCAATGTGTTACGTAGGCATATGCCAATCATAATTTAGGTTAACACCAGCTGGTGATGAGAGCTGTGCATATTTATGGGGCTAAAGGTATTAAGGTTAAAGGCTTATTTGAATGAACAGAGGGCATTTAATTAAGATTTGAAAGAAACTTGATAGCATTCAAATAATTGAGTGACTATATAACATAACAAAGGGATTCTGGATCACCCACAGAAGACTGAAAGAAAGAAACCAATAAATAGAACTTACAGAGGTATACCTCAACTTAATGTAGAGAACATCTTTTAAATGCTTATCATTTACTCATCAATAGAATGGATTTGGTGAGCCTTTCATAGGGGTTGTGTTCAGGTAGAGGTGACCCGTCAGAGGTCAGTGGGGAATTTCCTCTAAAGGAGAGAAGAGCAGCCAAGATGGATTCAGAGACACTTGTTGCATTAAGTTTAAGGCGCTTGACTTAGAATGAATAGAAGTAGGTGTTCAAAGAGGAAACGATCCTAGCCAGAGAAGGAAGACCCCTCAGAAGAAGTGGATGGAAATGACATTTCTCTGGAGAAGAGGCATGTAGAAAATATGTAGGAATGTTGATTCACCAAACACAGGGTCTTCATGCTGCATGGTTGGAGAAAAAGGAACGGGAAAGAAAAAAATATCAAATAAAATAAACTGGAATAGTATGTTTATCTTTTATTTTAGGTGTAATAATATGACAAGCCTTCATTTTTGATCCTCAGAATTATTGATTAAAGCATAAATTTACTTGGACTCGGGCTTGGCTAGATCAGGAAAACAACTGTTTTTCTTTAGAGCTGCTATTGTTGCCTTTTATGTTGTGGTTGGTATTTTGGCAGGCACAGGTATTAAACTGTGTGCCACCCAGAACTAAATATAACTTAGTTTTCTCAGGCTTAAAAGAAAGGGACCTTGGCTTGTTTAAGAGATTAAGTAAGCTTTATTTGAATAACAATGGGTAGCAATACAGTACTTCTATTTTTACCTGTCATATATTTAAGTTATTTAAGTTATACATTATTCTTAGATTATTCTTGTGCTTAGTTTTTTCTTCTAGCAAAAACAATTTAGTGCCAGTGTTTTAAGTTATGCATCCTTCCTAGAAGAAGAGTTAAAGTTTTCCAGTTCAGGAGGAAAAGCAGTCAAAGTGGAAACCCCCCTCATTTTTTACATTTTCCCAAGAATAATAATGGTAATTTCCTAATCTTCTGATAATGCCCTCAAGGCATTAGACAGACATTGACACTTAAAAAAGAGAAGAGTAGCAATTGAAACATGTGTGATAGCAGTATAAATAATAAAGGAAAAATATTAAACCACAGAAGTAAATTTATATTTTTTCCTCAATATTTGTGTCTTTAGCTAATAGGCTTATTTATCCTTATTGATGGAGGGTTTTGACAATGATAAGTAGAATGTTATTTTGTCATTTAACAATTTATTTCAACACTGTATTTCTAAATGAACCATCTCAATTTTTTGTCTGAAAGGTGAAAGCGTACTTATTATGGTCCGTTTCATAAATACCCATTTACAAATAGACCTCTTCACACCTGCATGTGCCTATTTGGAGACACAGAAGAAATCCTCCCAGTGTGAATTCTTGGCTTTCAGATGTTAAAATGAAATTGCTTAAAATAAAAGGAAAAATAAAAATTTGCTTGCTTCATCGTACATTTGGAAGGTTACAAAAATTGGGTCAAATATTGATATTTGCTTTTTGGTATCTTTGTCTTTTAATTGGCAAGTTAATAGGGGTACTTCCTTGGGTGTCTCTGTTTGCCATTGGACACATGGAAAAGACATCATTGGAACATATGTTTTTTATAATTATGAAATATTTCAGTAATACAGAAAATATGGATAATACATTTAATAGTCATCTATTAACTACATAATTTTCAGACCTTTGTGTTTTGTCTTATTTATCTTAGGACTTTTGTTTTTGTTTTACAAAATAAAGCATCCAAGACGTGCTTGAAGCACTCTGTCCAATTCACTCCACAGAGGTAGCCACTGTCCTGAGTATGATGTTTATCATTCCCATCCATTTATTTATTCTTTAACTACTGTATGTTTATTCAAATATCATCATATCATTTTGTATGTTTTTGAACCTTATACACATGGTATTTTATACAAACCGTGCTTTAGTTTATTATTTTATTAATTTACCGTAAGTTTTAAGATGTATCCATGTTGATTTATTTAGCTCTATGTCCTTTATATTAATTACTGTGTAGTATTCTGTTATATAAATTATCACAGTGCTTGCTTATATATCCATTCTCCTGTTGATGAACATTTAGACTGTTTCGAAATTTCTGTTCTAAATAATCTTGCAATGAACATTCTTGTGATTTTGTCCAAGAAGACATGTGGGGGAATTTCCCTAGAAGTAGAATTTCTGGGTTATTTATTAGTTTTCTATTGCTGTTGAAACAAATTACCCGAAACCTGCTGGCTTAAAATAACACAAATTTATTATCTTACAGTTATTGAGATTAGAAGTCTGATATGGGTGTCAGTGGGCCAAAATCCAGGTGTTGGCAGAGCTGTGTTTCTTACAGAACCTCTAGGGGAGAATTTGTTTCCTAGCTTTTACAGCTTCTAGAGAGCGCCAACATTCTTTGGATTGTGGTCTCATTCCTCTGTCTTCAGAGTCAACAATGCTGTATCTCTCTATTATTCCACTGTCACATCTCCATCTGACTCTCTTCTGCTTGTCCTCCACTTTTAAGAACACCTGTGAATACATGGGACCCACCTGAATAATCCAGGATAATCTCTCTATTTTAAGGTCATTTATTAACACAATTCTATCTGCAACCTTAATTCCCCTTTGCTGAGTAAGGTAACATGTTTACAAGTTCTGGGGATTAGGTCATGAACATCTTTGGGGAGGCCATTATTCTGTCTTCTGCTTCAGGTATTATAAATCTTCCACTTGACAAAATAATTTTATTTTTTATTTTATTTTATTTTTTATTAGAGTATAGTTGCTTTACAATGTTGTGTTAGTTTCTGCTGTACCATGAAGTGAAGTAGCTATATGTATACATATATCCCCTCTGTCTTGGACCTCCCTCCCACCCCACCCCCATCCCACCCATCTAGGTTGCCACAGAGCACGGAGCTGAGCTTCCTGTGCTTTATAGAACGTTACCACTAGATTGCTCTTCTAAGTGATGTGTGCATTTGCACTGTCTCTGTATGTGTGCGAGAATTTTAGTTGTTCTGTATACTTACCAACACTAGGGTTTTAAGATTTTAAGATGATATCCAGTCTGATGGATGTGATTGGTATCTCACTGAATGTCTTTTCATATAATTATTGGCTGCTAAAGTTTTACTTTCAGTTTATTGCCCATTTCTTTTCTATTTCTAAATTGTTCTTTTTTGGTTTATTTTGTTTTCTTACTAATTTATAGATGTTCTTTTAATATTCCCATTACTAATTCTTTGTTGGTTATTTGCATTGCAATTTTTTCTCCTCAGTGTGATTTATCGTTACACTTTTTAAGAGTTTGTTTTATTGCACAGTTCTAAATTTCAAAATAGACAAATTATGTCTTGTTTAAGAAAGAATATCCTACTTGAAGTCATAAAGATATCCCTCTTTATTTTTTAAATGTGCAACAGAGCAAATTATACATTTTAATAATTTTCTTTGTAGATGTATATGTTTCTATCCGTATTTGTGAGATGCAGCAACACAAGCAAGTATGATTTATTGAGTTGGCTCAATTTTATATAGACTGCAACTGAGAACTATATAATTTAAAGGTTGATGGTTTATGAAGTATTTTTTCTAGGAAGAACTTTAGAGGTGATCTGGTCCAAACCTGAGGCCCAGAGAGGCAGGGAGTGGCAATTCTAGAACTACTTGCAATGACAGAGTGAACTGCATATATACAGCATTATATTATCTTCATGACTGAGGAAACTGCCTTACTTACCTTGAAGAGTTTTATACTACTGGTAGATAACTTAACTCTTAGACTGAGTAAATAATGGATGCTGATTTACATCCAAGAAAATAAAACAACATTTGCAAGGTAGAAATTTTCGTGAGACAATAGCAAATCACTTTGTTTCTAACTATCCAGGAATAAAAAGGGCAGTATCAGAAGCAAGGAATAGTTAGTTACTGTGACTGTAACACTTATTCATCCTTCAGTGATGAGCGTGTGAATATAAAAATAACTAGACATCAGTTTTGTTGAGAATCACCTATTTCCCCCAGAGTACCTATTTTCTTTTGCAAGGCCTGTATCACAAACATGCCTCTACTGTGGACCAGGTTCCAAAAGGGAAACTTACTTTAGCAAAGTCCCTCAACTTTTCTGTCTGGGTACTCACCCACCTCACTATGTATATCACACACTGCCCCTTCTCCAACTCATTAAACATGTTTATTTTCACAATATCACTCAATTCTTAGACTCTTTAAGCTCAGCAATAAAATTAAGTGCATTTCTTATGCCCAAAGTAAGCGTCTCAAGAATTTTTCACTATTTTTTTTCTTAAAGGAGTGTTGCAGAGGTACTTAAAAGTGAGTGACAGTTGACAGAGCTCTGGTTGCCCAGCAACTGGCAATTTAAATACGTAGGAGCCGATATGATTTACCAACTTGATAAACAGCGAGGACTTTAATACAATCTTAAGGACTGCTACAGATGTTGCACTGACCTATTTATATGTCTTGATCTGTCTCAGTCTATTTTAATGTGTGCATATATATATATATGCTTATTTTTTCCTACAGAACTGGAATATGAAAGCAAAGACTGTATTTCTTCCCCTATATGACATTAATAGAAGTTGCATGCGATAAAATTATTTGTTTTAGCCCCTTTGTTTTTATTCAGATACTCAGTTTCAGAGGAGGCCTTCTCACTCAGAGGAAATAAGTGTCCTGTGGATTGAGTGCTTTGTTTGAGTTCTGAGACTGTATTTATATATTCAGTAATTGTTGTTATCTTTTTTTTGCAGGTTTTATAATTTGAAACTTCTCTCCATTTTTTGAAAGGGAGTAGTAGTTGCTCTTTATTCTTCACAGGAATAATGAGGTTTAATAGGTTTGGCTCTGAGTTAGCCTAATTGATTAGTGTGTTTTACTAATGGGATCAAGAGACTTGATTCCATCATGAGCCAATTAGCTTCCTGGAGCAGGTGAATCTTCATCTTCCTGATCTTCATGACCTTCAGTGGACATTGTTCATAAGGTGATTCGAAGCGATGATAGAAAAGCTGCAACCCATCAGTAATAATAGTGTAGTAACCCAAAGAGTCCCCCTCCCTGCAGGAGATCAGCACTGTCATTCTGTATATCAACAACATGGTATGCTTGAGAAGCAGTCTGTATAAAATTCTACCATCTTGTCAGGAATACAAGGTGCTACATAAAACAAACTACCGACATCCTGTTACTAGCACAGAAGTTGAGAAATTTTGAGGATAATTTTAACACTGAAAATATTTTATGATATGGGAATACAAAAATAGATCATTTCAGTCATGGAATAGTTGAACGTCACAGCAAGGTAACTTTAAAATTGTTTCTTGAAACTTTACAGTTCATTAAGTTAAGGCTTGAAGAACCCTGGGAAATGAGGACATTTTTGCCAACCATGAATGTTTGAATAAAATTCAATATCTGAAAGCTGCATGCCAGCTCTTCCAGGGCACCTTTCCCTCTACCTCTAATTACAGTGAAAAGTCCCTTTTCCAAATTCCTATAGTGCTTATGCTGTCCTATTCCTTTTAAGAAATAATGCCTATTGGGGCTGCAGTGTTTCACAATTCCAGGGACATTTGGTTAACACAGAGGCCTTGACTTTCATAATGATATCTCACGTTTATTGAGCATTATGCTAAGTATTTTAAATATATTGTCATTTGTCCCTAGTGATCCTACAAGTCGTTATTAGAGCCAGCTACTGGTGAGGAAGGTCAGAGTGGTAGAGGAATTTGCCCATAAAAATATAGCAAGAAATTGGAGCGGTGGAGTTTTCTTTATGGTCTGTCGGACTCCAAATCCAGTTTTCACTGTGATATTTTTCTCTCTATGTTTTGTTGTTTCTTAATTGTTCATACATGTATGTTATTTCTCCAGTGGTTCTCACACTCTAGCTCACTTAAGAATCATTGTGAAAATTTGTTAAAAATGCTGTTTCTGGACCCTTGTCACACAGATTCTGATATAGCAGGTCCTAGATAAGTTCCAAGTGTTTTCATCTGTATTTTTAGGGGAGTCCTTAGACCATACTCTGAGAAATACCTGATGTGAAATCTGTGAGGTAGCAATTGTCTGAGCTACCCTCTCAGCTCTGTACTGAACGTTCATAGTAAGCGCTCAATAAATACGTGCTAAATTCAAGCACTGTTAAAACTTGCTGTTGTGCTAAATATAGCCCACAAAGTTTCATAGCTTGAACCTGGGTGGATCTTAACTTGAATGTAAAGTTTGTGCAAGTTAGAAAAGTCAATACTAATTGGTAGGGTGAAGACCAAAGAACAAGATATCTGATATGATGATTCATTGTTTCCATATCATTGTATTCTGGAAATTTAGGTGTATTCTAAAATACCGGTATTTGTTCAGAGGAAGCCTCTGTAGAAAAAGGAAAAAGCATAAGTAAGAAAAGAACCAGAGAGGAGTGGAATTGAGATAAATCTTAGGTATACAGTACCTAAGATTTTTGGGAAGGGATGGGAAGAAGATAAAGGTGGGAGATAGGAGGTTGATTCAACTCATTAGTGAAAGAAAGTGGGTTCTTTGGAAAGGGGTTAAAGAAGAAAATGACCTATTCAATTGGAGGAGATCTTGGAGAAGCCTAGTGGAAAAAAGGATCAAAGATAGGGGGATGGGAATAAAAGGAATCAATGACAACATAGGTGTTGGTTGGGGAGGGGTTCCATGTACCTCACATTTTTTGAGTGGCCCTGGTGACTCAAGGCTTATTCTGTTTTCCTTCTTTATCATGTGGACATTCTGCTGTTGTCATTTCTTCACCTGAGGTGCTTATCTGTCCATGTGTGAAGATGTGTCTTGGCTGGCTCAAAATTGGACTGAACATTAGCAGTAGATAGAGCAGTGAGTAACATGACCAGTGAAATCCTGCCCAGAATAGAGAGAGGCCTTAGGTCTACTGAAATTCCCAAGGTGATTTGTTAAAACAATAGAAAAGTTCTTTAAAGAAGGATTTATATGGTACCCAGGGGATATACTTCATGTTTTTCTTTAAATTTCTACGAAATGATAGTTGTTCCTAACTTACTGTTCGTGATATTGTAATGTTTTCCTTTCTATCAATACCCAAGTGGATTTTTAAAAGTTTTATATATATATAAATATAAATACATAGTAATATCAGTGAAAGATTAGGGTAAACATGATATATTCACAAGCAAATGATAGCACGGTATTTTTCCTTAGAGCACACATTTGCCTCCTAAAAGAAAAAAGCAAAGAAAGGAAAAAAGCTTTAGTAATTAAATCCCTGTTGTAACCCTAGTGGAGTAAGAAAGATTAATAGCTGTGCTGCAGAACTCGGTTCCAGGGTGAGAGGCACTGCGTGTCACTGTTTTCTCCTGGGATGAAACTTGGCCTGAAGTAAAACACAATTTCTATACTAATAATGATAATAATAGCCAACATTTTTAAAAAAATATTTATTTATTTATTTATTTACTTATGGCTGTGTTGGGTCTTCGTTTCTGTGCGAGGGCTTTCTCTAGTTGCGGCAAGTGGGGGCCACTCTTCATCGCAGTGTGCAGGCCCCCCATTATCGCGGCCTCTCTTGTTGCGGAGCACAGGCTCCAGACGCGCAGGCTCAGTAATTGTGGCTCACGGGCCTAGTTGCTCCGCGGCATGTGGGATCTTCCCAGACCAGGGCTCGAACTCGTGTCCCCTGCATTGGCAGGCAGATTCTCAACCGCTGCGCCACCAGGGAAGCCCAATAGCCAACATTTTTGAGCACCTACTCCTTACCAATTACTTTACATTTATTTTCTCCAAGCCTCACGGTGACGTGGTAAGTTAAATAATTCATGTTTAAGCAACTGAGGCTCAGAGAGGTTAATTGACTACCAGATCACCCAGTTAGTGAGACATTTTACATGGGCACTTCAGATCTTCAGGAGGTAGATTGCAGCATTAAAAAAATCACAGAAAAAAATTTAAATGTATTCAGTATTGAAGTTTGAAAGAAAGAACCATGTCGATCTAAATTGCAATGATGGATAAAGGTCCTTTGTATTTGGCTAGCTGATCATGACCTGTGCCTTCACACTGGCAAGGTAGTAGGCTGGGAGCCAGGTTCTTTAAAGCATGCTTGATCGGGCAAGTTTTCTGTAGGGAAGGTTATAGTGTACAGATTACAAAGCCCTCCTGCTGCACAGGTATCAGAGGTTGTCTGTTGCAAGTTCCTTCACTTCGACTATTACTTCCTTTTCTCAATTCTATTTTGGACTTCTGTCTCGTGTGTATTTACAGGTAGACAAAGCTTTTTTTAACAGCCCCTTTGCCATGACTGAAGAGGAGCCTTGTATGTCCTGCAGTTTCTAGGCATTGTGATTCTCGTTTTAAACTCACTCTGATGATAATGGTGGCTGTGACTTCCTGTTCCCTATTGTCCAAGGAGGGAAGTTGCAGGTAGGGGCCTTCAAAGATGATCCCATAAAAATCTGTGCAGGAAGGCTTTTGGATGAAATGGTCTTCATAGAATCTGTTTGGCATATGATTTGGGTGCTGGATACTGTGGGACTAAGCCCCGTGTTTTGTTTGTTTGTTTGTTTGTTTGTTTATATTTATTTATTATTTTGGCCGTGCTGGGTCTTAGTTGCAGCATACGGGATCTTCACCGCCACGTGTGGGATCTTTAGTTGTGGCATGCATGTGGGATCTAGTTCCCTGTTCAGGGATCGAACCTGGGCCCCCTGCATTGGGAGTGCAGAGTTTTTTAACCACTGGACCACCAGGGAAGTCCCAAGCCCCGTGTTTTTAAAGTCAAGGCTTACTGAGAAAAGGCCAGTCTTTATTAGTGCAGGTTCTGAAGTTGGCAGAATTTCTTCTTATAAAATGAAATATACAGCAGACCATTTCTGATTGTTTTATATATATTTTTAGATATTACTATTGAGTTATATTTATAGTATAGGCTACCAAGTTCTATTTTATTTATTTATTTTTTATTAAATTAAAAAAATTATTTATATATTTATTTATTTTTGGCTGTGTTGGGTCTTCTTTGCTGTACGTGGGCTTTCTCTAGTTGCAGCAGGTGGGCTCTAGAGCGCCGGCTCAGTAGTTGTGGCGCATGGGCGTAGTTGCTCCTCGGCACATAGGATCTTCCCGGACCAGGGATGGAACCCGTGTCCCCTGTATTGGCAAGTGGATTCTTAACCACTGCGCCACCAGGGTCCTATTTTAAATATGCAAAATATTTGCATAACTAACCTTACAAACTGCATTCCCTGCTCTGTGTTGCACCCTACAATGTAGCCTGTGCTTAAATGGTTCTCCTAAAAATCTTAGAATAGAACTTCTTATTTGCTTTTAAAATGTCAGCACAGAGAGTGTATGTGAGCTGTATGGCCCTCCAGTGACCTTTCTGTTCTTACTTGTACTCTGAGAGTGCTTGTCAACTAGTTTTCCAGTCTCCAGAGTCCCCAGGGTCCTCAGGGTCCTCTTGTTTAAGATAACTTAAGTGTTGTCATTAGCATTATTTTTGCAGTCCTGCTTCTGCTACTGCAGTTGAAGGGGAACAAGTATCCTTAAATCTCTATATCCCATTCTCCTGTGTCTTGCTGAATAGTAGTTTGATTATTTTGATGGAATTGTGAGTTTGTAGAGCTTGTCTAACAAAGAAATGGATTTCCTTCAACAGAGAAAAACCTGATGCTAATAAGATGAGAAGCTGAACCTTTCCTATGATATGAGAAATCACTTCTGTTGAAAAGCCTTGGTAATAATAGTGTCTCAGACAACATAATTCATAGGCAAATTTGTTTTTGGGTGTCTCATGTCTTACCCTAATTCATGAAGGCACACACCTTGTCTGGGTCTACTCTTTCTAGATGGTGGTCCACGCTCTAGAGTATTTTTCTTTCTTTCTTTGATGTAAGTCAAAGGACTGTGTTCTAGTCCTTCAGAACTTTATACTAACAAATCAGATAAATGATTCTGCCCCAAAGTTAGGCAAGTACAGATTCATTAGTTTAGCCCTTTCCCTTTATGAATTATTGTGTACCTAAATGTACCAGGCATGGTGGTAGGTGTGGGGATTGCTGAGATGGGATAGTGCAATCCCTGAACCGAGGAACGTAGTCTCATGGTGGATAAAAGTACTTCACTAATGTAAGAGATGCTATTATTATCTAACATAAAGGGTGTTATTATAGGTATGGTACAAGACACAGTGGGAACATAGATGAAGAAGCTGACCTTTTACTTGGAGTGATTGGTTAAAAATTCTCATTTGAACATAGCCTTAAAGAATTTGAGCTGGGAGGTAGAGAAGAGATGATAGTATCCTTTGGGGAAGGAGGCACAAAATCATGGAAATGTGAATGTGAGTGATACTATACAGAAGTAATTAAGCCCACAGTCAGCTTATGTGATTTAGTACAGCCACACAGATGCTCATACAAGTGTTCATTCTGATTTGTCAGTGCCTCTGCCTCAGCAGTAGTTAGCAATGTTGAATATCACCCTAGGAGTAATGACAGATTGTCTGGAACCATAGGAGTTATGTGTGAGGAAAAGAAGGAAGGAGAGAAAGTGGAGTTAGAGGAAACAAATTATGAAGGAACTTGAACGCCAACTAAGGAGTTTATAGGTCACCACATTTTATTTACTCATTCATTCATTCATTCAGACATTCCTTGGAGGCAGGGATACCAGACAGAAGGCTAGATAAAGAATGCAATCAATAATAAATAATTACAAGCCTCTTAGATAGCCTCATCCACCAGAGGACAGACAGCAGAAGCAAGACAAACTATAATTCTGCAGCCTGTGGAAGGAAAACTACATTCACAGAAAGATAGACAAAATGAAAAGGTAGAGGACTTTGTACCAGATGAAGGAACAAGATAAAGCCCCAGAAAAACAACTAAATGAAGTGGAGATAGGCAGCCTTCCAGAAAAAGAATTCAGAATAATGATAGTGAAGATGATCCAGGACCTAGGAAAAACAATGGAGGCAAAGATGGAGAAGATGCAAGAAATGTTTAACAAAGACCTAGAAGAATTAAAGAACAAACACCTAGAAGAATTAAAGAACAAATAAACAGAGATGAACAATACAATAACTGAAATGAAAAATACACTAGAAGGAATCAATAGCAGAATAACTGAGACAGAAGAACAGATGAGTGACCTGGAAGACAGAATGGTGGAATTCACTGCTGTGGAACAGAATAAAGAAAAAAGAATGAAAAGAAATTAAGACAGCTTAAGAGACCTCTAGGACAATATTAAACGAAATAACATTCTCATTATACGGGTCCCAGAAGGAGAAGAGAGAGAGAAAGGACCAGAGAAAAAATTGGAAGAGATTATAGTCAAAAACTTCCCTAACATGGGAAAGGAAATAGCCACCCAAGTCCAGGAAGCTCAGAGAGTCCCATACAGGAAAAACACAAGGAGAAACACACCGAGACACATAGTAATCAAACTGGCAAAAATTAAAGACAAAGAAAAATTATTGAAAGCAGCAAGGGAAAAACGACAAATAACATACAAGGGAACTCCCATAAGGTTAACAGCTGATTTCTCAGCAGAAACTCTACAAGCCAGAAGGGAGTGGCATGACATATTTAAAGTGATGAAAGGGAAGAACCTACAACCAAGATTACTTTACCCGCAAGGATCTCATTCAGATTTGATGGAGAAATCAAAAGCTTTACAGACAAGCAAAAGCTAAGAGAATTCAGCACCACCAAACCAGCTCTACAACAAATGCTAAAGGAACTTCTCTAAGTGGGAATCACAAGAGAAGAAAAGGACCTACAAAAACAAACCCCAAACAATTAAGAAAATGGTAATAGGAACATGCATATCAATAATTACCTTAAACGTGAATGGATTAAATGCTTCAGCCAAAAGACACAGGCTTGCTGAATGGATACAAAAACAAGACCCATATATGTGCTGTCTACAAGAGACCCACTTCAGACCTAGGGACACATACAGACTGAAAGTAAGGGGATGGAAAAAGATATTCCATGCAAATGGAAATGAAAAGAAAGCTGGAGTAGCAATTCTCATGTCAGACAAAATAGACTATAAAACAAAGACTATTACAAGAGACAAAGAAGAACACTACATAATGATCAAGGGATCAATCCAAGAAGAAGATATAACAATTGTAAATATTTATGCATCCAACATAGGAGCACCTCAATACCTAAGGCAAATGGTAACAGCCATAAAAGGGAAAATCGCCAGTAACACAATCATAGTAGGAGACTTTAACACCCGACTTTCACCAATGGACAGATCATGTAAAACGAAAATAAATAAGGAAACACAAGCTTTAAATGACACATTAAACAAGATGGACTTAATTGATATTTATAGGACCTCCATCCAAAAGCAACAGAATACACTTTCTTCTCAAGTGCTCATGGAACGTTCTCCAGGATAGATCATATCTCGGGTCACAAATCAAGCCCTGGTAAATTTAAGAAAATTGAAATCATATCAAGTATCTTTTCTGATCACAACACTATAAGACTAGATAGCAATTACAGGAAAAAAATCTGAAAAAATACAAACACATGGAAGCTAAACAATACACTACTAAATAACCAAGAGATCACTGAAGAAATCAAAGAGGAAATCAAAAAATTCCTAGAAACAAATGACAATGAAAACACGATGACCCCAAACCTATGGGATGCAGCAAAAGCAGTTCTAAGAGGGAAGTTTATAGCAATACAATCCTACCTCAGGAAACAAGAAACATTTCAAATAAACAACCTAACCTTACACCTAAAGCAATTAGAGAAAGAAGAATAAAAAAACCCCCAAAGTTAGCAGAAGGAAAGAAATCATAAAGATCATATCAGAAATAAATCAAAAAGAAATGAAGAAAACAATAGCATAGATCAATAAAATTAAAGCTGGTTCTTTGAGAAGATAAACAAAATTGATAAACCATTAGCCAGACTCATCAAGAAAAAAAGGGAGAAGACTCAAATCAATAGAATTAGAAATGAAAAAGGAGACATAACAACTGACACTGCAGAAATACAAAGGATCATGAGAGATTATTACAAGCAACTATATGCCAATAAGATGGACAAGCTGGAAATAATGGACAAATTCTTAGAAAAGCACAACCTTCTGAGACTGAACCAGGAAGAAATAGAAAATATAAACAGACCAATCACAAGCACTGAAATTGAAACTGTGATTAAAAATCTTCCAACAAACAAAAGCCCAGGACCAGATGGCTTCACAGGCGAATTCTATCAAACATTTAGAGAAGAGCTAACACCTATCCTTCTCAAACCCTTCCAAAATATAGACGAAGGAGGAACACTCCCAAACTTATTCTGTGAGGCCACCATCACCCTGATACCAAAACCAGGCAAAGATGCCACAAAGAAAGAAAACTATAGGCCAATATCACTGATGAACATAGATGCAAAAATCCTCAGCAAAATAGTAGTAAACAGAATCCAACAGCACATTAAAAGGATCATACACCATGATCAAGTGGGGTTTATTCCACGGATGCAAGGATTCTTCAGTATACGCAAATCAGTCAATGTTATAAACCATATTAACAAATCGAAGGAGAAAAACCATATGATCATCTCAATAGATGCAGAAAAAGCTTTCAACAAAATTCAACACCCATTTATGATAAAACTCTCCAGAAAGTGGGCATAGAGGAAAACTACCTCAACATAATAAAGGCCATATATGACAAACCCACAGCAAACATGATTCTCAACAGTGCAAACCTGAAAGCATTTCCTCTAAGATCAGGAATAAGACAAGGATGTCCAGTCTTGCCACTGTTATTCAATGTAGTTTTCGAAGTCCTAGCCATGGTGGGAATCAGAGAAGAAAAAGAAATAAAAGAATACAAATTGGAAATGAAGAAGTAAAACTGTCACTGTTTGCAGATGACATGATACTATACATAGAGAATCCTAAAGATGCCACCAGAAAACTACTAGAGCTAATCAATGAATTTGGTAAAGTTGTAGGATTCAAAATTAATGCCCAGAAATCTCTTGCATTCCTATACACTAACAATGAAAGATCAGAAAGAGAAATTAAGGAAATAATCCCATTCACCATTGCAATGAAAAGAATAAATACCTAGGAATAAACCTACCTAGGGAAGTAAAAGACTTGTACTCGGAAAACTATAAGACACTGATGAAAGAAATCAAAGATGATACAAACAGATGGAGAGATATACCATGTTCTAGGATTGGAAGAATCAATATTGTGTAAATGACTATACTACCCAAAGCAACCTACACATTCAATGCAATCCCTATCAAATTACCAGTGGCAATTTTTACAGAACTAGAACCAAAAATCTTAAAATTTGTATGGAGACACAAAAGACCCCAAATAGCTAAAGCAGTGTTGAGGGAAAAAAACGGAGCTGGAGGAATCAGACTCCCTGACTTCAGACTATACTACAAAGCTACAGTAATCCAGACGGTATGGTACTGGCACAGAAACAGTTACATAGATCAATGGAACAGGATAGAAAGCCCAGAGATAAACCCACGCACCTATGGTCAACTAATGTATGACAAAGGAGGCAAGGATATACAATGGAGAAAAGACAGTCTCTTCAATATGTGGTGCTGGGAAAACTGGCCAGCTACATGTAAAAGAATGAAATTAGAACACTCCCTAACACCATACACAAAAATAAACTCAAAGTGGATTCGAGACCTAAATGTAAGACCAGACACTATAAAAGTCTTAGAGGAAAACATAGGAAGAACACTCTGTGACATAAATCCCAGCAAGATCTTTTTGGATCCACCTCCTAGAACAAAAAACAAAAATAAACAAATGGGACCTAATGAAACTTAAAAGCTTTTGCACAGCAAAGGGAAACATAAACAAGACAAAAAGACAACCCTCAGAATGGGAGAAAATATTTGCAAACAAATCAACAGACAAAGGATTAATCTGCAAAATATATAAACAGCTCATGCAGCTCAATGTTAAAAAAACAACCCAATCCAAAAATGGGCAGAAGACCTAAATAGACATTTCTCCAAAGAAGACATACAGATGGCCAAGAAGCACATGAAAAGTTGCTCAACATCACTAATTATTAGCGAAATGCAAATCAAAACTACAATGAGGTATCACCTCACACCAGTTAGAATGGGCATCATCAGAAAATCTACAAACAAATGCTGGAGAGGGTGTGGAGAAAAGGGAACCCTCTTGCACTGTTTGTGGGAATGTAAGTTGATACAGCCACTATGGAGAACAGTATGGAGGTTCCTTAAAAAACTAAAAATAGAATTACCATATGACCCAGCAATCCCACTACTGTGCATATACCCAGAGAAAACCATAATTCAAAAAGACACATGCACCCCAATGTTCATTGCAGCACTATTTACAATAGCCAGGTCATGGAACCAACCTAAATGCCCATCGACAGACGAATGGATAAAGAAGATGTGGTGCATATATACAATGGAATATTACTCAGCCATAAAAAGAAACGAAATTGGGTAATTTGTAGAGATGTGGCTGGATCTAGAGACTGTCATACAGAGTGAAGTAAGTGAGAAAGAGAAAAACAAATATTGTATATTAACGCATATATGTGGAACCTAGAAAAATGGTACAGATGAACCGGTCTGCAGGGCAGAAATAGAGACACAGATGTAGAGAACGAACGTATGGACACCAAGGGGGGAAAATGGCGGGGGGTGGTGGTGGTGGTGGGATGAATTGGGAGATTGGGATTGACATGTATACACTAATATGTATAAAATAGATAACTAATAAGAACCTGCTGTATAAAAAAAATAAATAAAATAATAAATAATTACTTGAGCCAAGGCAGCGTTCATTGAAAGGGAAAGGAGGGCCCGGATATGAAAGATATTTTTAAGACATCAGTGTTCTGGCTTTGGTGACTATCTATGGGAAATGCAAGAAACGGAGAATTGAAATAAAATCTAAGGTTTCCATCGTGGGTAACAGAGTATCTGGTATGTACTCAATAGAGTTTGTTGAATAGAATGTTAAGAGTGATTTTCTAGCGTTTTTCTCTAAAGATGAAATTATGGCAGAATTTTAGGTTTTGAGGCATAAGATAGAGACTGTAGGTCTGATGATCCTCCTGATACTCAATGCATTGTACAATGGATGCTATGAATTGAATCAGCTCACGAAGCCTACTATACAGAGGATTTGAGGCTAATGGCTCCATCTCAGAAGAGAAGGACTTGCAAGTGAGTGTGATTGGCTTTGTACACTGAACTGTGCATTACAACTTGCCCTAAGTCTGAGAAAGATATATTAGAGACACATAGTTTTTGTTAGCTACATAGCATTCTGCTTTCTTATTGGCACACTGTCCAAAATAATACCAATTGCCCAGAAGGAAAAAAAAGAAAGAAAACTGTAATAAGAAGCTCAGGCTATAGCTTTAAAAAAACGAAATAAAGATTGTGGTAGGGAAGGTGAAGTCTTAGTCAAATTTGAAAGCTTATACTGTGAGAATTCTTGTAGACATTTATTGTAACTTTTCAATTTATTTTATCATCTTTTGTGATTGAGTTCAGTCTATTCAATGGCAAGGTAAGTTCTTTAGTAAAGACCTGTACTTAGTGAGTCAGTACTGAAATTGTGATGACTAGGTAGACAGAGTCTTGGTATTCAAGCAGCTTTGCTAGAATGGTCTGTAATTCCTTGTGATGCAATAAAGAGAGCACAGGACTAAAAGGCAGAAGGCCAGCCCTCCCATTTGTCATCTGCATGTCTGTAAATGAATTCCCGAAGCTCCCTAAGCCTCAAATTCCTCATCTGTAAAATGGGAATAAAATGACTTAGTATACTCCAGAGGGCTGTTGTGAAGATCAGGGGAAATAAGCCTTGTGCAAATTCTTTGTGGTCTGCAAAGCTCTGCTAACTTGCCGTGTTATTACTATGGAACAGGCCATGTAGGTGGAATGGTTCAAGGACCTATGGAACCACCTCCACAATGATGTTAATGAGAGTAGCATGGGCTGGGGCAGTGTAATGTGTTAGTGCCCTCTCTTTCCCTGGCTGCACAGACAAGCTACAGCATTGCAAGATGTCACCCCCTTGGGCTATTGCCCTGTGCTATATCACAGGATAGTATAGCACTAATTTACTTGCAAGCAGCTGACCAACTTGTAGTTAGAGATGACCTTTTTGAAACAAAGACTCTTACCCCCTTACTGTGGATCCAGGTAGCTCAAGGAATATAGTTGACCCAAAATAACCATTCTTGGATCTCAGTAGGTAAAAGTTTTATAGCAGCAATTTTACTTTTGCTGTGCTTGTATTTATCTCCTTAAATGTGCATATATATATTTTTTATAGCATGGACAAATTAATGTACAAATTAATTGAAACTATTACTTGAAGCCAGATATAATTCTGTATTTGCTTTAATAATCTGTACTCATAAACAATCAGCATAACTGTTTTTCCTTTTTTTTCACTTATCTACCCACATGAAGGTCAGTTTCCTATTTTTTCTTGTTCAGACTTACTGTAAGAATGACTAATATTCTAGGGGAAAACTTCCCCATTCTAAGAAAATAGTCTGTTTCCCTGTAGTCCATTTAGATAAAGAAGTGTGGGAAGATTTAAGAACAAATTGCCCTTTCTTATTGACAAATATTCCCCCACTGACCCCTCTTTCTTTTCCAAGCAGCTAAAAATGATCTTAATTTGTGCCCAATTCTGAATCAGTTTTGTCCCTGAAATAGGGCTGCCAATCCATTGATTTTGTGGTCCATGAGTCAAGGGAAGCTTATGGAGCCTATGATGGGTACACACACACACACCCCCGTATGCATGTATGTGTAGAGGATCCATATCCCTGGAACATGTTAGGAGAGCTCTTTAAATGACCATATTTCAGTTATGCAGCTATAGTTATTGTGATAACTGTGGTTTAATATGGCTCATTGGAAATGCAGATGTAATAAATGGAAACTAGTAAGTATCAACATAGAAATGCATATTAATTTTCTTTATAACAGTGTTCAGATAACAAGGCTTTCATAATGTTAGAAGAATATGTCACGATTAGGCAGTTATTATAAAAGGTTGAATGGCAAGGAGAGTAGTTTAAATTTTAGAAAGGTATTTAATGGTAAGATTTTGGAAGCCAAACTCATATTTCCATCTGAGATTCACTTTGCAACTCAAGTCTAGAGCTATGAAGACAAAACTCCACAATTATGTAAGTAGCCATAAATCAGCATGTTGTGGACAGTTGTTATGCGTGTTTGTGGAAATAAACAGCAGAAGTGTGTAGAAATAGAAACTTTTTTTTATATATAAATTTATTTAATTATTTTTTTGGCTGTGTTGGGTCTTCGTTGCTGCGCGTGGGCTTTCTCTAGTTGCGGGGAGCGGGGGCTACTCTTTGTTGCCGTGCGCAGGCTTCTCGTTGTGGTGGCTTCTCTTGTTGCAGAGCACGGGCTCTAGGCATGCGGGCTTAAGTAGTTGTGGCGCACGGGCTTAGTTGCTCCGTGGCATGTGGGATCTTCCTGAACCAGGGATGGAACCTGTGTCCCCTGCATTGGCAGGCAGATTCTTAACCACTGCGCCACCAGGGAAGTCCCAGGAACATCTTTTTAATTTTAGATTTTGGGACAAGTAGTAAAACTTTGGCTTTGTATGTATTACCACTGTTCAACTGTTGGAAATTATTGGTTAAACTAAGTTATATTTGTAGATATACAAGTATCAATTGTACAAAGTGACATTATAGATTAAAAATAATTTTTTTAAAACACAGAGTAACTATGCCTCTGATGGAAGGTACCTTTTAGTGCTGCTTCACTTATATTCTCTTAAGGTTTCCTGTCCCTTGCTTTTTGTTATTTTTAATTTAAAATCAAATCGTGCCATTGAGAATCAAGAATGTATTAAGAACATTTAAAAATGTTTTAGACTGCAATGTAAAAAAAAAAATTAAAATGCGAAAAATCTCAAAGTCCACATTCATCAATTTTAGATAGTCTATAAATTCACATTTCACTCAATTTTAACTTTGATTTTGCTTCATTTCCTTTTAATTGTGAAGCATATGGTATCAGTTTTTTTACCTGTAAGGGTAGGGAGGGGAGTAACAAGTATCTATTAGCATGGTTGATGTGAAAATGATATAAAATATGGTAATATGTCTAAAAGTACTTTGTGGGCTTCCCTGGTGGCGCAGTGGTTGAGAATCTGCCTGCTAATGCAGGGGACACGAGTTCGAGCCCTGGTCTGGGAAGATCCCACATGCCGCGGAGCAGCTGGGCCCGTGAGCCACAATTACTGAGCCTGCGTGTCTGGAGCCTGTGCTCCGCAACAAGAGAGGCCGCGATAGTGAGAGGCCCGCGCACAGCGATGAAGAGTGGCTCCCACTTGCCACAACTAGAGAAAGCCCTCGCACAGAAACGAAGACCCAACATAGCCATAAATTAAAAATAAATAAATAAATAAATAAAAAATTAAAAAAAAAAAAAAAAAAAAAAAAAAAGTACTTTGTAACTGTAAAGAACTATGCAAATGATGTTATTACTTTAAAATACGATATTGACATCTTTTTATTTAGAAGCCACTGTCAGAATGTCTGTTTGCTGATACAGAAATCAAAGGAATTTTTTACTCTTCATTTTTCATCTTTTTTTGTAGAAATATTGCTTTCTCATCAACCTAGAAATTAAGATTCTTTAAATAATGCTGATAAAATAATCACATCAGTATAATTTTTGAAGGGGATTTATAAAAATATACATTTTATTGTTTCTAAATCTTAATGTATATCCAGCACAAAAGATGTGGTGAGAATTAGCCTGTTAGAACTGATGAGTCAACTGTTTTTAATAACTGGCATACTTCTATTTTGGGACCTTTTGAAGTATTATAGGTATTCTTAGCGATGTTACATAGTTCTTCAAGGGAAATATGTATTTATATCCTGCTTTATACATTTGGGCAAAAATAGTAATAACACTTTCAAAATACTGATGGGAAAACGAGTCACAATAAATATGTTGGATTCTCAAGATAAAGAGATGTACAATTCTCAGAGTTACAGCATACTGTCTTTAAAAATAGTGCAATTGGGATATACTATTTTAGTAAGAAACTCATTAAGTACAACTTTAAAAGCTTCTTTTTCCTCTTCTTTTTTTAAACTTTGACATTCCAGTAAGTTGTGAGGAAAATGTTCTTCCACTTGCTCTTTGCTGAAGTGTCCAGAAAGTCCCTTAAATTCCTTTCAAGAAGTCCATCCTGTAAGTGCCACTCCTAGAAAGAGTATGGTTTTTATTACTGTTGGCTGGAACAAGATTGCAAAAGACTTCAAGAAGAAATGGAAATTGTAATGGGAGTTTTCTGTCACCCTTGTAGTTTATGGTATTTTTGTCCCATTTTTTTAGTGTATTAAGTTTTTTTTTGGCCAAGAAGTCCTTATCTCTAGAAGGAAATCTGTGATATTGATAGTTAAGAATACTATGTAATGAGATTCTTATATCCAGAATTCCAAAAAAATTAAAAATTTCTGTAATAATGATAACAGCAAACAAGTTAGTATACAATAGTAAATAGGAAACTAATTATAATTTTGTAAAGTGCTTTTCACAGATTCCTTCTACACCTATTATTTTATTTTGGTGTTCACAGTATTTTTGTGCTTTAAGCATGACTGGTAAACTTGCTCTTTTATAAATGAAGACTTAAGACTCCTGGGAGGTTGATGTGACTGCCTCAAAGACCCTCCGTCGAGGTGTGGCTGAGCTGAGACTCAAGGCTGGTTCTCTGTGTTTCTTTTCCTGTGTCGCTGGACATAACCTATATAATACACATGCATTTTTCTCTCATTCTAGGCTTCCCCTCTACCAGCTTCTCGTGGACCGACATTGCCAGCTAAAGAAAGGCTGTGAATTCGCATCCCAGCCCATCAGTCCTTCTCCTGATTCCCATGATGAGTTCACCAGTGCAGTCCGGTCAGTCTGGTTGCTTCTTAAACCATTAACAGACTTAACATGAAAGATGTTGTTTTGTGTTGCTTCAAACTAAGCAATTTAAGTTGTGAAAGGACTTTTTTTTTTCTGACGAAGATTGGTTAATATAATGAATTTTGAATTTTGTCTTCTATAGCCAATCCTCTATTACGTAAGCTTGCTTTCCACGCAGTTAATTTCATTTGTGTTGTTATCTGAGCAGTGGGCTTTAATTCTTCTGCTGCAAATGTAACATTTGGATTGAATTTTATGAAGTTATAAGTATTTGCTAAATATGATGTAGGCATCTAATTCACACCCAGAGTCTTCTGACTGAATACGTGTCTGTATGTTTTTAAATGGTGTTGTGGGCTTTGGAAGTCAGCCTGTGGATTACTCCCCCTCGATCTCTTTGACACACAGGAAGGATATTTCTCTTCCCCACCCTTCTTTGCTGCCACTCCTGTTTCCTATATACATATTTAATTATATTTAATCTCAGCACCTGCTTCCTCTGAGTCCAGTGTAACGTGTGGCTCATGTAGTGTTGTGATCAGCACAGCTGACACCCATTTCTCCAGGAACAGGGTGTCACTTTTGGAACAAGCACAATCCAAGTCTTGAGAATGATGGAATAGCTTCAGATATCACATGTTAAACATGGACAAATTTAAAAAGAATTTTCTGTTTGGATCATTATCGGAGTATTTATTTCTGTATATTCTTTAAAAAATCTTTCAGCATATTGATATCCTTGAGTTATCCAACTCCTTAGATTGAAGCTAGTGTAATATTTTATTCAGAGTTTATGAAGGGAAGTTTTTGGCCAAGATTTTCACTCTGTGGAGGGCCACACCCAGATCAGTTGCTCTGGAATTCCAGTGTCTCATCAACCTTCCTCACATCCCCAGCAGGCTGCCAGCTTGTGTGTTGAATTTGGATCTGGAAATTATTGGAGAGTAAAACTGTAACTGTTGATTCTAAATGATGTAGTAAAGATATTCCAGAGCCTTTAGTCACAGTCATGATTTATAATCGGCGTTATCATCTGAGTAAGAAGATGAAGAGTTACCTAGGCCTGTTATCTCTGAGTCCCTGTAGCCCAGTGGTTCTCAAACTTTAACATCAGAGGGAGGGCTTTTAAATTCAAGCCCCATCCCCACAGTTTTCGATTCAGGTCTTAGGCGCGTCCCAGGAATTGCAGTATTTACAGGTTCCCGTAGGTGATCTGCTGCTGCCTGGGGACTACACTTTGGGAAGCACTGGTCTAGCCTGCAATACTTGTTCCTCCCTCCACCCTGCCTGCTCTCCACCCCCTCCTTCCCCCACGCCGCCACCCTCACAGGCAGCCTTCTGTGTGACCTGCATTACTCATCACCACAATCGTGGCACAGTTTTACGATCCTTTCTGTTGAGGTGAACTTAAAATGATATCTGCATTTTTATATCTATGTATTATATTTTAAATATATATTTATTTATATATAAATTTAGTGTTTCAAAATTACATAATGTAAAAGAGACATTTAATTTAGAAATACCATAGCCAAGCATTTTTTTTTCTTGCGGTAAAATGTGTTGGAATCATTAAAAAACATACTAAAAGCAATGGGGACAAATTGGCTACGTACACATGTGGCAGAAAACTTACTCCATTTCTGTAAGTTACAGTCTAGAATTTATATAGGGGGTTGTCTTTAATTCTCAAGATCAGAAACTATACTTCTTATATATTTTTATAAAACTGTCCATGTCCCTTTATTATTCTCTACCCACCTCCCCCATGTCCTCTGTACATTGTTTGTTTACCTCCCACTTTTACTTCACAGAAGAATGACAGGTCAGATTGAATCATGGGAAAATAGACTTTTTGGCAGTGACAACTGTATCCAAATGAAACATTTGAAATGGCGTTTCTACCTGGATATGTAATCTTGCAATGGGCACAAAATGCAGATCCCATCCAGGTTAATGAAGGATGAAACTATAGGGGAAATTTTTGATTCCAAATTATAATTAAACTCAGTTTATAAAACTTACTGACTTTTAAATAGTGCAAGTGTAGCAATTTCAGTGTCTATATCGTCTCTCTTTAGCATCTTTCTAGCATGTATGGACTTGCACCCATTTTTTTTCTTTCTTTTTTTATTGAAGTATAGTTGATGTACGATATTATATAAGCTACAGGTGTACGATATAGTGATTCAATTTTTTAAAGGTTATACTCCATTTATAGTTGTTGTAAAATATTGACTATGTTCCCCATGTTGTATAATATATGACTGTAGCTTATTTTATATACAGTGGTTTGTATCTATTAATCCCCTACCCCTATATTGCTCCTCTCCCCTTTCCTCTCCCCCCTGGTAAACACTAGTTTATTCTCTGTATCTGAGTCTGTTTCTTCTTTGTTATATTCATTAGTTTTTTGTACTTTTTAGATTCTGTATATAAGTGCTATCATACAGTATTTGTCTTTCTCTGTCTACCCTGCTTCACTCAGCATAATACCCTCCATGTCCATTCATGTTGTTGCAAATGGCAGAATTTCAGAATGGACCCACTTATTTTTAAGGTGAAACACATAATCCCATTAGAACATTATTGTAAGCAATTAGACTCCCAGTTTAACCCATCAAGGTCTATTTAAAGGTAACTACTTTTCAATGAATGAATATAGAACTATTTTGACAACCTTATTTGGAAAAGAGAATCAGTACAATGTAATGAAAAATATTGAAAACTTTTACGTGTTTAAAGAAAAGTGGGCCAAATGGCAGGAAGACAAACAGGTGAGAAATTCTATGGTGATACTTAATGTGGTCTATGGGCACCTTAGATCGTTTCTCCGGTAGGTCTGTATTACATCTAATTTCATTCTAAAAGTAGTGTGTTTTTTGGGAGGTCAGTGTAAGGGTGATTCTACTCTTGGTTTTCTCATCTGATGTGTGGAACAGAAGGTGGGAGTGACATTTTTATTGTTGTGGAGGTAACCGCTTAAGAGGTAAAGTATATTGGGCAAAAAAGCTATAGAAACGATGTATATATGTAAGGAACAGATGGTCAGAAGTAACATTTACTGAACTTTGTGAGGTAAAAGAGAAAAGGAAAACAGATGAGTGCATGCACCTGACTTTTGAGAGAGAAGAAACAGGCATGATTAAAGGGGATTTGAGGTTAAATAAGAATCTTATTGTCTGCCCAGCATAGGTTGTTGGCTGTATAGGAAGGGCACGTGAATCCGTGCTTTAAGGTGCATATGGAGAAGGAGGGAGTAGTACGAATAATTCAGCTTCTTGTGCTCAAGATGATAGCAACTTGTAGCATTGTTTAAAAACTCAGAGTTCCTATATGTAAATGTAATACATAAGATGGTCAAATACACTGGACTCCCTTTCAAAAAGACAAAGTAAAATAATACCAAATACTTTGATTAATACCACATATACCTGACACTAGCTCACAACAGGTAATATTTGACAATTGAAATCAGCATGCCCTGCCCGCAAAAGTATTGATTTTATAATATGAAAATGTCCTTTCAGGCAGCTATTTTGATGGGGAGGTTCTTGCCAGTCATGATAATCATTCAGTTAGAAGAAGAGTGGATGGTAAATGAGACAGCCACCAAGTGAAACTCATTTGACTTTAGAGCTATTAAAATGTCCTTGTGTACTTACTTTCTTATAAATACTTCTGGTCTGTTGAGAGCAGCATTATACAGACATCTTAATCAATTATGTTTGGGAAATTCTTATGAATGAACTCGGAGCTGAAGAAAGTCATAGCACAGGTGGGTGGGAGTCCTTTCTGTTTATTCCAAGTACAAACTGTGATCAGAGACCTGAAATGCACTTTGCATATATATAAAGGAAAATGCTGGCGATAAACATTAAAACAGTCTTCTGCTACTATTAGCCTGTATCTTACGGTACCATATATATTCTACTGGTTGGTGAGAGATAACCTAATCGTTTGACTTAGAAAAAGTGTTTTTCTCACATCTCCTTTTTTAAAAAAAACTGTCTAAAGAGAATTGAATTGGTCTTATGCAATCACCATCCATTTATTTTGCTCTTGTTCCGCAAAGGGCTCTAAGGAGTTATTGTGCACCAGAAAAATAGTCTCACTCCAGTTGTTCCAGAAATTCTTTAATAGTCAGTATTTCAGATAGTGTAAACTCTTATTTTCCCCAGGCATTGACACAATTCTCATAAAAGTTCTCTATCCATATTCAAATACAGTCGATATCAAGTACTAAATGTTACTGTCTTGATCATATGTGCAGTCAAACAATAAGTACTGATTTCTGAATATAGAATTCACTGGTTTTTATTTTAATCTTGCTGCCCCAATAATGTTCTAAGTTAGAGCAGTGGGTATTGCTTTTGGGCCCTGAGGAGCCTGAGTGGAGAGAGGACCACATGGATGAGACTGGCAGCTCGCTGCTGCAATTAAGATAGTCATTCATTTAAAACTTAGCATGCATTCTGTGCTAAGCAGTGTGTTACTCTGTGGGGACACAAAGAGTACTAAAAACATGGTTTCTACCCTATGAACAGTACCCTTTAGTGGGAGAGACAGAAGTGTAAATAGTTGTGGTCCATTCAGTGTGTTAAGTATTTTAATAAATATAGGAACAGAAGTTAATTTCTTCTGTATAGCAGTATGGATGCCATTTCTGGTAATTTATTTTTATCAGGATTGCCAAATTTCAGAAGGAAAGACTTAAGGGCTCATCTAATCTAGAGTTTTCCAAACATGTCAGATAATAAAAATCATCTGATGCTCTTGTTAAAAATACAGATTCTTGGACCACCCTCCCCCCACCCCCGCCAAAAAAAGACTTACACAGTGGACCTGGAGGGGGTATTAGATAACATACTGCATAGCACTCTTCACTGTGACTTGGCAAAGTGCCGAATTGTTCTTTAATCTGTCCGACAAGCACTAGTGTTTCTCATTGAGACTCTAGAAAAAAAAATATATCATTAAATTCCATCTTAATATAGGTATTCGTCCTGTGAGCTAAACTATAGCTCAGTCATTTTGCTTTCTGATAAATAAAAATCTAGCGGTGTTGAAAACTAGAGGAGGTAATAATTTGTGGTGAAATTCTAGGGCTTATGTGTATTCTCTGCCAGCAAGCCACCCTGTTTTATGTGGAGATGAACCATAGAGATTCTTATAGTAGAGTACATTTTTTTCCTCCTCAGAACAAATTTCTACCTATTTTAACCCAGATCAGTTTTTTAGAATGATCCCAAGGTTATAGAAAACATGATTTGAGCCTGGACATTTTTAAGAGTAACTAAATTCGGCTGTATCAGCCTTAGAATGATTCCAGTATGACTTTTACTTTTGATGAATCTAATTTATATAATGTAATTTTGATGAAAATGCACCCAAAGGAATTTTCCAAACATAGAACACAATGGGCATCATGCCCCCTGGAATTTATAATGTTGTGGCCTTGGGGGCTCCTAGGTGACTTTGGATGGCAGAGTTACTATTAGCTGTATAGCAGAGTCCTATAATATTAGTTTTCAAAGCCCATTGCATATAGGTGGCTAATTTCTCTTTTCTTCATCATTGTGGGAACACTTAAAACAACTACTCCACCCCACTGAGTGAGACGACCTGGCTATTGATACAAACTAAAGGTTTGTGGCAGGATCTTATATTCTATTCCTTTTCTTTTTTCTTTGGCAAATCTTAGGCGAAAATTAGTTGAGTTTTCCCCCTTCATGCCTCTATTTTGCTAAACAGCTGAGTTCTCTTATAGAAATGTAGAGTAGCTTTAACTAATGATCAAAAAGTTCTTTGAGATAAAAAATGTTATGAAAATGCTAAGTAGTATAAACAATTTGAGGGCAAGCATTAATAAAAGCTTCACTGCAAGCATTTTTAAAGAGGACTAATAAAAGCTTCACGGTTCAATTTTCTAGAAGCATATGGGGCCCATAAGGCCTGCCCCTGTTTTTAAAATTTATGAACTCTTTAATGATTCACCACTTTTGCTCTAGTGCATTACCCACTGTGGTCCCATTTAGTTACTAAGTAGGAAACTAAAACCAGGACAAAGCTGCAAACAGATATCACAGTGTCCAAGTTGGTATTTTTTCTTCAATTTGTTCACAATGTGTTACCATAAAAAATGAATGGTAAATGAAATAGAGTCGTAAGGCAAATCAAGTAGGTTATGGCTTCCCCAGATGAGTGTGGTCAGCTGTATTTTTTTAATGAAATATAGGTCAAATCTTATTACAATAAGCTCTGTGTAATTAAAATATTTTCAGGCTCCCAGACAATTATCTATTTCAAGTAGTGTTCAAGAAAAATATTCTAAGATAATGAAATAAATTAGCCCCTTGAAGTTTGTTGTAACAGAATTTGATCAGAGAGTACGGTATTAGTGAAGCATATTGAATGTTAATTTATTAAATATTGTTTTAGATTTTTTTTGTTGCTGTAACTTCACAGTTAAGTGATTCATTCTTGTGCTATTGCTAAATCTAAACTTCTAAATATGATATTCAATTTTGAAAGATAAACCAGAGAGAGCATTTTATTCATTGTCTAATTCCTGAGAGACAGTACTTTAAAAATGAGGCACAAACCTTTCCCCAAAATGTTCAGCTTAAATTTACTTTGCATATTTATTTGTTTTCCACTTTGCTTTTCACAATTTATTTTTGTGGGTAATTCAGTTTATATATTTCTTATTGTGTTCATTATTGTAGCACTAGTTCAAACAGAAAAGAAGGTTATTTCTTGTTCATATAAAGACTAAACAGGTTTTCCTGAATGGTAGGTTGTTCTTTTTCTAGTGGCTATTCAGAGCCCAAGACAGATTCTAATTTGTGACTATACTTCTTCAGCTCATGGATTCCAAGGTTAATGTGTGTCTCTACATCAAGCTGATGGAAGAGAAATGGAAGAAGTGGATTGTGTATGAAAAGTTTCCATAGGCACGTTGCTTCTGTTCACATTTCATTGGGTAGAATTTAGTCACATGCCCACAGCTAATTACAAAGGAGGCTGGGAAATGTAGTCCAGCAGGAGTCCAGGAAGTGGATGAAACAAGTTTTGTGAACAGCTGGCTAGTCCCTACCACATTTGTCTTAAACATTTACCTGGGAGTACCAATGTGGTATTGCATACAAGAGGTGGAGTAGTTCCTATTGTACTCTTTTTTTTAAAAATTTTTTAAAAGTTTTTTTTGATGTGGAGCATTTTTAAAGTCTTTATTGAATTTTTTACAATGTTTCTTCTGTTTTATGTTTTGGTTTTTTGGCCTCGAGGCATGTGGGATCTTAGATCCCTGACTAGGGATCGAACCCGCACCCCCTGCATTGGAAGGCGAAGTCTTAACCACTGACCGCTAGGGATATCCCCTTCCTCATGTACTCTTGATTAAACCAATTATTAAAGAGTTAAGTAAGATTCCTTTAAAGAGATAGAAACACATTAAAGTCAGGACAAATCAGTTTATCTACATTTTCTAAGAGTTACTTAAGGAAGCCTTTCTTTAGAATCATGCTAAGTAGTGAAGCAGTGTAGCTATTAGAAATTCAAGGTCTTGTTGTTAGTGGGAACTTTGCAGAAAATGGGAATAATATGTATAATGTAGAATATTATGTTTCCTTAACTAGTGTACAAAAGTCATGTGAGTGACAGCTGAAGACTGCAAAAAAAAATATCATGTCAGTTTATCTGAAATTGTAGTTGCGTGTATACTGAGGAAGAAGTAATATTCACAATTCTTATGTTTGCTTTTTATTGCATATTGGAGTCACAGTTTTAAACAACTTCATAGTTTAAATATTATGATGAAAATCTAGGCCAGATAAGCAGTGGTTGATAGATACTTGTTTTACATTGATTTTTTTCATGAATGCAGTTATAAAACAATGCTAGGCTTTTTGAAGATCCATAAGCAAAATTTGATACTTCTGCAAAATACACATGGACAGCCTTTTGTTTATAGCATCTGTCATCGTTTGAGAATGTCAATATATAAGCAGTCTTCTCTTATGACTTATTGCCTCTAGTTTGTTGTAGGGTTAGAAAGTGAAGAACTATGTGAAATAAAATTGTTTAGTAAGATAAGTTCTATAAGTTCTGGGGAAATGTACAAAGGTCTCTTTTATGAGCAAAATACATATGTTTGGTTTTTTCTTACATGTTGTAATTACACTTTTTAAAAAATGTTCAAAGAGCTTGTTGTTATGAGGCTGCTTACTTTATTTATTTATTTTTATTTTTATTTTGGCCACGCCAGGCAGCATGTGGGACTTCCCCAACTAGGGATGGAACTTGTGCCCACTGCAGTGGGAGCGTGGAGTTTTAACCACTGGACCGCCAGGGAAGTCCCTGTAATTACACTTTAACTGTCTCCCTAACCCTTTTATTTTCTTGGTTCTTTCTAGCTTGCTATATAGAACAAGAAAATTCTGAGTTTTTAATAGGTGAGGCATTGTTACGGGTTTGATTTTGTCACGCTTATCCTTGCAGATTACAATCAATCCATTTTATCAATGCATGTTCCGTGTGTTGATTTGTGTTTCTTCAGAGGTACTTTAATATGCAAAATGAAAGACTCATGACTAAATTATTGGTGAGTTTTTCTTTAAAATCTTGTATTGATTAATGGGAAATAGAAAAGCTCTGAGGTTGTCTGTGAAATGGTTTGAAGTCTTTTTCATGATAACTTTCTGGCATTTGATTATATAAGGCTCTTTCCTTTTATGATAGATGGTTGCTTGTCAAGCAGCACTGAATAATTAACCTTTTCTTCCAGACTTTTAACTTCCAAGAGAACTTTCTCTTCATTGTTGATATTATAACTCCACTGGCAACTGGCCGAGCTGGGGGATTTCCTCTGGAGTTAGAATTTGCCCTAATAATTTTGCCCTCCTTGGAATTCTGTGAGTCCTGAGAGAGGGCAGATAATCATAGCTGCACATATGTGGGCAGTCATCTTTTATCTTTCACTCTCAGAGGAAATTGTTCTTCAGAAAGAAATGCTGAAATGACGTATGAACAAATCATTAATAAGAAAAACTAGTTATGAGGTTTGGACTCTCTGAGATTGTAAGCATGTTTAATAAAACCTGGTGACACCTTCTGGGTCTATTGTTACTGGAAAGGCTGCTTAATTACCTTACTTATGTTTTTCTGATCTTGAGATTTCGAGTGCTCTCCGGAGATCTAAGACTGCTGTACAAATGGACAAAGCCAAAACTTTATCTTGAACCTCTCTTTTAAAAATCTCTATCTGATAGGAAAAAATATTTGAAGTCATTATAGTTACTTGTTTGGCTTGTCACTGGGACCCCAGATGTCTGCCCAATGTGTTCATGGATGTGGACGTTTTGGAAATATCACTATCATTTAGGGCATACTGTTGTAATAAATTATTAACCCAGTGATAGTGAAGTAATTCTTCCTGAATTCCTTTCTCCTCTCATTATATGTTGTATGAAATAAGTATTATAATTAGAGATATTTTAAAAACTGCTTTAAGAAAATAAGAGCGTATGGCTATGAAAATTATTTTTGCATTGTTTTTATAGTATTTTTGGTTATATCTGTATCTTTATGCCTATAATATGGTGCTTGATTTTTTTAATGGAGAATTGAATGTATCTTATTTTGGCTTTATGTTTAAAGTGAAACAATAAACAGTAAAACAGATTTTAAAGGTAAAAGTATTTCAGTGAAAGGACCTAGAAATTAGTAGAAAAAGTCAGGAAGCCAATTATAGAAAGCGGAAAAAGAATATATACCATAACTTGTGTTAGGTAATGTGTCCTCTTGAATTTCTGAATTTCAATAAAACATTTCAAAGTAGAGTTCATTTTCCCTTCTGTTGGGAGAATTGATAATCCGCTTACCCATCTGCCTTCCTACCTTTCTGAGTTTTCTTTCTTTATTTTGCTTTTATGCTGCGTAACTCTAAAAAGGATTTGGGATCTATATAATAAATTAAAAAAATAAAATACATGAAAAGGAAAGGAAATAAAGGAAGGAAAATCGGATAAAGTAAATACCTTTAGTACATATACTCAGATTCTGTAAAGTTGATAGAAAAGGAATGTATTTGGCTCTGAACTTCCTGGTAGTAAGTCTGTTTTCTACTATGAGATTACTCTTCCTTCAGCCTAAATCTGATGAAGTCACTGCCCTCTTTAAGAAATGTCAGAGGCTGTCCATAACCTCTGCCTGAGGTACACCGGTACCCTTTCCAGATTTATCTTCCTTTTTCTCCTCAGTGAACCCTGAACTCTGTTCTGATCACCACATGGAGCTGCGTGCCTTTCCCCAGGTCTTGCTTTCCTGCTTGCAGACCTTTAAATGCACCTTTCTCATTGCTGGGAGTGGCTTTCCCCCAAACCCTCCACCTCTCCAGATCTTGGGAAATGTCTTTATTTATCCTTCAAGACATGACTCCAAGTCCATTCTTCTGTGAAGCCTTCCTGGGTGACCCTTGGCTCCTCTGACATCTGCTACCTCTGTTAATTATGGAACTTATCTCCTGATGCTGGGGGTTGTCTTAGTAATAGCTCAGTAGCAAACTAAGCTTTTGAGAACAAGGCATATCTTCTCGATACTTTTTCTTTTGGCATAAAATAAAGCAGTTGGCTGTTTTACTCCTGGTTGCTTGCTTAGTTAACCAGTACGATGCCAAGCATGTAAAAGGAGCCAAGTAAGTGAAGAACGAAGGGCTTTCAGAGGAGGCCTATGGTAGTGGTGCTATATCTGAGGGTGGGGAAGCTGTTGAAAATACCTGAGCAAAACCAATCTGCTTGATCTCTGGAAAATCATATCCCTTCCCTTTCTTTCTTCTTACGTGTTCATTTGTTGACTTTCTGTTCTTTTCACTTCTGAATGATGGTTTTGAGATGTTCTTTTGCCTCTATTTAGTTCTACCCATTGAAATGTTTTTTTCTCTTTCTAGGGTAGCTTGTCTGTCCCTTGAACAATAAACATTGCAATAGGGTGCTTATTGTTCGCAAGACTTGCAGCCGCACGCTCAGTTCCCTAAATGCGGAAAAGCCTCTAAATTTGGAACGGCTTTAGCTGGCACAGTGGTAGAAGCAGACCTACACCCTTTTTTCCTTTTAGTACCTTGGAGCTCTCCCTGTTGCAACACTTGTGAGCTACCTCCCTCCCTATAAAAAATACACACTATAGTTAAGAATAGAAAAAAGAGTTAAAAGGATTTTGAGTTGTGATTAAGCAGGAAATTGTTTTAAGTTCGTTTAGAATTCATTGGTCCAACATCCTTTAAACTTTTAAAAATTGATGCAGTTTTTGCATACTGTATTATTAACAGTAACTTTTTATACACTTGGTGTCTGAGGACTTTAAGTACAATATGTATAAGGGAAAACAGCTGGTTTAACAACTTATGACTTTTCAATCTATATGTTTTCAATTCCTCTTATTTAAGATGATGAACTTATAAGCACATTAATATAATAGGTGAAGTCTTCATAGAGATTAAGTTAGGATCTTAAACTTTGTGTCTCCATTAAAGATATGTTTTTGGCTTGACAGTATTGCAGTATGATACTTGATGGACAGAGTGATCTCTTACTTTGGCCTATATGTAGTCATACAGCGTTCCTTTCATATCTGCAAGGATGTTCATTTTCTAAAGATCATGAAAAGAACAGATGTGGAACAGGCAAGCAGTGCATGTCTTTTACTCACAGCTCTCTGAGGAACGTCTTTGGGTAGGTTTTTGTTTGTCACACACGTAACAAGTATGTCTTTACCCTGAATGATGCAGTGGTCCAGCCTCCTATGGGGTAGCATCCACCGACAATAACGCCATAACCCGTTAGTTGATAGCAAACTCCCTGAATCCATAGAGATTTGCTCCAGTCTAAATGAGTGACTAATTTTTAAACTACAAGGTGAACCTGAGGTCCTTAGGGAATAGGGACATGTGAAGTTGGATTGTTTATTTTGCTTGTTATAACTGTAGGATCATTAAGGAAATGTTTACATCCTGTTGTGGTTATATGTTCTTAAGCAATATATGAGGCGAAGAGGTTTGATCTTTTTGCTTCTGCTTCCCTTATATTCCTTAGCATTCTCTACCCCACCCCCCAACTCCTATGAAAAAAAGAGTTAACAACACTCATCAGGTCTAAATAAACCCATATCTCTTGCTTTGAATACTTTGTTACCTTGTCTATTAATGAGAAATTATACAAATACATATTTGAAGTTATTAGTAAAAGCCGAGGGACTTAAACATAAGCTCTGGAAACAAGTGTTACCTGTCACCTATCTGTTATTCATTAAATCTCCCTTTGTCCCAGTTTCCTTATTTGGAAAATATGTCATGACTTTGCTATATTGGTACATGAAAGGTATAATTGTAAAAAACATAGTAAAGGATCTAGTGTTCTTTTAGAATTATTATACATAAATTTGTAATTTTTTCTCAACTGGAACTTGAACTATCCTTTTGTGAATGTCTCTGTAAACTCTGATGTATATAGGTCTTTACACACTGATGACAAAGACCATCATTTCCAGGTTCTATCACAGTTTCCAGCTTTGTCTCTGTCGCAAGTTTGCTCACTTTTGAGCAAATAAAATTATGCCTTTCCTCTTTCTTATTATATGCCAGCTCCCTGCTCTGTCCCACCCCAAATAGTGAATGACTTTGTTGCCTTGCTTCACCTTTCTGCTGTTTTTATACCATTTGCCATGCCAGCATTTCCTGTGAGTTCCCCTCCCACCCCCACCCTCACATCCTAGCGACACTTACTGTTGTATATAGATTACATGTAGTTTAATGAAATATTTGCCCTGAGGGTCTTTTTGGACCTGATATTAGCAACACTAACTTGTCACTTTTGTCAAATGATTTTTTTTTTTGTCAAATCAGATACGCTGCTGATAAAATTGGTATGAGGGATTTATCATCTTTACAGTTTCCATTCTGTGGCCATAGATGAGGTTATATTTGGTACTCACATTTAAATCAAAGAGCTAGAGGGGACTCTTTGGGCTTTAAAATATGTCGCAGGCAGCGTAGTAAAATGGAAAGAGTATCTGAAGGAGTCAGGAAATCTCTGTTAAAAACCCAGTTCTGCCCTAACTTGGGGCTTTGGAAAAGTTACTTTACCTCTCTGGATATAAGTTTTCCATCTTGTGTTAGTTCCCTGTGGCTGCTGTAATTACCACAAACCTGAGGGCTTACAACAAGAGAAATTTATTCTCTTACAGTTCTGGAGGCCAGAAGTCCAAAGTCAGTTCACGGGGCTGAAATCAAGGTGTCAGCAGAGTGGCCCTCCCTCCAGAGGCTCTAGGGAAGAATCTGTTCCTTGCCTCTTCCAGCTTCTCGTGGCTGCCAGCGTCCCTTAGTTGGTGGTTGCATCACTCCATTCTCTGCCTCTGAGGTCACATTGCTGTCTCCTCTTTTGTGTGTATCAAATCTCCCTTTGCCTCCTTATTATAAGGATGCATATGATTAATCTCTTCATCTTAAAATCTTTAATCATATCTGCGATTCCTTTTTTGCCAGTTGAGGTAACATTCACAGGTTCCAGGGATAAGGATGTAGATATCTTTTGGAGGGTCATTATTCAGTATACCAAACAACTGAAATAGTTTCTGAAGTCCTGCTGGCTTGTAATTTCTATTCATGCATTTGCTCATTCATTCACCCATTCACTAAGCTTTTATTTCATGCCCACTATACGCCAGACACTGTGCTGGATATGAGGAGAAACATGCTGACCATGCCTTTAAGAAGTTCATTATGTTGTCAATGAGATGTACCATACAGAATAAATACAGAGATAAAGGTAAAAGAGACAACTTGATACAGACAGTAAGATTAATTCTGTGTATGTCTCCTTTTGCATAATTCTAGAGCATAAGCGACCATCATGCTTCAGTGCTCGCAAATTATTTCAGTAAGTCTAGAGGTTATGTGCAGCCTGTGGACCAGAAAGTGTTTTGCAGTGTGGAAAGCATGTATCAGCTTAAATTCAATTCAGAAAAATGTGTTGAGCGTACACCTTGCCCTGCAAAGAATATATAATCTTATACAGTTCTTATCAACTCAACATCAGCAGTAGAGTTTTAAAAAATAACCATGCCTGGGCTTCCCTGGTGGCGCAGTGGTTGAGAATCTGCCTGCCAATGCAGGGGACACGGGTTCGAGCCGTGGTCTGGGAAGATCCCACATGCCGCGGAGCAACTAGGCCCGTGAGCCACAACTGCTGAGCCTGCGCGTCTGGAGCCTGTGCTCCTCAACAAGAGAGGCCGCGACAGTGAGAGGCCCACGCACCGCGATGAAGAGTGGCCCCCGCTCGCCACAACTAGAGAAAGCCCTCGCACAGAAACGAAGACCCAACACAGCCAAAAAAAAAAAAAAAAAAAAAAAAAAATAACCATACCTGCTTCTTCACCCCACATTGTGCTTGGTTCTGGGTGGAGCCCAGAGGGTTTTTTTTAGGCTCTTCAGGAGGTTTTTATATGCTGTTAAGATTCTCTGATGGAATAGAAGCCACCTGTAACTAGGAAAACAAATACACAGGTACTGATAAAAATGCAAGACAAAATGCCCTTTGTTCCATTAGGATATATAGAAACAAAATAATTTGGATACTCAGAGGAGTATGAGAGCATACTTGGCTCAAGGGAAATTTGGAGAAGGAAGTGTTTGAAATGTCCTTGATGGATGGGTAAGATTTCAAAAGGCATTAGGGAAGGGTAGTGGGAAGAGAATCCACAGAGGTGTGGAGGTGGGGAAAGGAGGTGGGTCATGGCTGGAGGCAGGGGCCAGGGTCCAAAATCTAGGTACCAATTCTCCTTTTGCTCACACTTTCTGGCCCAGAACCCAGAGGTGCCTGAGAAATCTAAATTTAAAACTGTTCTTCTAGGTCATTTCTAAGGTATATTTTTTCAAGGTGGGAGGGTAGAACGTATTTTATGTAACAGCTGATAGGTTGATTTATACTTTTTAAACTTTTAGAAACATGATAGTTGGACCTCTGTGTACTCTTGCTGTAGGTCCTGTAAATATCGGGAGCAGGTGTCAGTGAGAGAAATAAAAATGGAGGTGTAAGTTTTCTTTTAAAAGGTTTCAAAAGAGGAATATTCAGGATATGGTGACTGATTAGAAGACAAAAACACAGTAGGAAGTAACATAGGTAATTCTGAAGTTCAAGAATGAGGCTAGAATTAGTGGGTGTGAGAGATATTGATAGAAAAGATAGCTAACATTTGCTGAGTTCTTTCCATAAGCTGGGGTCTTAACCACTGCATTTTCTTTATCTCATGGAATTCTTTTCATAACTCTTGAGGTCAGTATTATTCTTATTTCCATTTTACAGATGGGGAAATTGAGATTTGAGAGGTTAAGTATCTTGCTCTATCAAGGTCTCACAGTAAATAGAGTGGAACATCTAGGACTCCGATCTAGGTACCTGAAATCTAGAGTGTGTATTGTTAACAATACAAACTAGTTATCATGAGGCTGGCTTGAGGGTAAAGTTGATGAAGAGAAGTTGGACCAAAAGGAGTTTAAAAGTCATCTGAAGAGAGGTTGCACTTGAAAACATGGCTAGCTTCAAATTAGTGAGCATCACCTTATCAATTAAAACAGGGAAGAAAGAGAGAAGAGCAGAGGGCCAAGGAACAAGCCTCACTGAAACTTTTCTCTCTCTTTAAGGCTGCCAGTCATTTAACACGATTCATTAAAAAAAAAGTCCCTGAATATTTAAATAGGCGAATGAACCAATCTTTCAATGCTGAGTTTTTTTCTATTATATGTAAGATTCCCCTTAATAACTTCAATTGCTTGAAGGAGAGAAATCAAAATATTTTCTTAACTTCTGTTGCCTGTATCTGTGAACCTGATTTAGTTTCAAATCCTTAGGGCCTTTGTTGGATTACATTTTCCAACCTCACTCCATGTTTTTCCCAATAGAAGAGGCCTACTCTATAGAAAGGTTATGGTAGGGTAAGAAGATTGGCAGAGTAGCTCCATATTTTTGTCATTTTAAACAGCTTGTAAGCTAAGATATTGAAAGGACAGGTAACATGTAAATGAGGAGTGGGGAGTCTTGGCTGTATGAGTGTGTCTTTCTCCTCCCCCTCCTCTCAGAGTGCCTGAAACTTTCTTTCCACCGTTCTCACAGAGTATGCAAAAAAAAAGCACTATTAAATAACCCAGAAAAATAAAATTATTGCCTTTGAAATATGTGTTATGTTATTTTTTGTTTCTTGTCAGTATAACCAGATCAAGTTTCCCATGCTGGTCTTGTTCTTTTCCCCCCCATTATTCCACAGTCTGAATCCAGCAGGTTTACTTGAAGGTTTCAGGTACTGAATAAAAATAATTTCAGAATAACTTTATGGTTGTGTCAAATTTTTAAAATTAATTAATTAATTTATATTTGGCTGTGTTGGGTCTTCGTTTCTGTGCGAGGGCTTTCTCTAGTTGCGGCGAGCGGGGCCTCTTCATCGCGGTGCGCGGGCCTCTCACCATCGCAGCCTCTCCTGTTGCGGAGCACAGGCTCCAGACGCGCAAGCTCAGCAGTTTTGGCTCACGGGCCTAGTTGCTCCGCGGCATGTGGGACCCTCCCAGACCAGGGCTTGAACCCGTGTCCCCTGCATTGGCAGGCAGATTCTCAACCACTGCGCCACCGGGGAAGCCCCTGTGTCAACTATTTTAATGTTATACTGTTACATTTCTTGTGCCGGTTTTCATGAAGTCACATTTTTCTCATTAATTTATAATTTCAACTCTTACGAAACTAACATTATACCTACATTCTTAAAAAAATACTGCAGAGCTCTAATCTGTATCCTGTATGTCCTATTTTTTTTCTAGTACTATAATTTAGTGCTAGGTATAATGTGGTCTTTTTACATGACTTATCTCACCTAACTTTATTAGGAAAATTGATGGAATTGGGAATCTCACAGAAGTGTTTGATTAGAATCAAGGGAAATCAAATTAACTTGTATTGAAAGACTGGCTTTCAGAGTAAGCAGTTTTATGATTTGAAGTAAAAAACAAACTTCATTTATAGATAGCAATCAAGGCAAAGATGTCTGTCACTCGGTTGTTTGAAAGACATTGAGTAAGCTAGTGATTCTCAGTTTGGACTCTGACTTAAAATCATCTGTAGAGCTTAAAAAACAAAAGCAAACCTGAAATAGGACCCCCAACCTCAGTGATCCTTACTTAATTGGACTTCTCTGGGGCCTAGGCATGGGTATTCATTAAACCTCCAAAGTGATTATAATATGCAACCAGTGTTGAGAACTACTATTAAAAGAAACATCAGGGAAGTACAAAAGAGTAGGAGAAAGTAAATAAATATAAAATTCTTACACTTTAGGAGATGACGTATAGTTTCTAAAAAAGGAAATATTGTCTAATTACTTATGAAAACTAAACTCTTAGTTCTTCTATTTTGAAAGGAGACAAATTAATCTTATTTAGATATTAATTGTTACAAGGATATGTGAGAATACGTATTTGTATGTTTTAAAAAAGCCTTTTTTAATGTGTGTTTCTAAACTGCCTTATTTTCTTATTTCAGATTGTTGAATCTCAACTATATGTCATCTTCTCCCCCCTTATTCCAATTTATGAACTCTTAGTGTACATTAATTTACAAATGAATAATTCAAAATTAGTGGAGTGAATGTGACACTTGCAGTCAATGAAAAATTCAGTGATTATCTTGGGTGTATTTTTCTCCGTAATGAAAGCATGGTCACTGTTACAAAGTGATGTTTGGTCACTGTGTACAAAGTGCCTTGATCGTTCTGGGCCTGGGCTGCTTCCTCTGTAAGACTGAGATATCATGCATTGCTGAATAGCAATGAATGTGTATTGAGTGTTCATTATATTTCAAGTTCTAAGTGTGCCACATGCTGTATATGTGGTATCTTGTTTAATCATAGTGAAAACCCTATGGAGTAGGTACTATTTTCTAAAATCCCCATTTTTAAGATGAGAAACTGGTCTCAGAGACATAAATAACATGTCCAAGGTTGTGCATCTAGTTAGAGGTAAAGTCATGATGTGAATTCAAGCAGCCCAACACCATGGGCAGTGGTACAAGGTTACAGTAATACAATATGAAGGTGAATTTTTCTGTTTAACCAATTGGTTGAGATCAGAAGTTAAAAGGCTTGTACCTTCTTTACCGGAAAGCTTTCCAAGAAGCCCATCCTGATATTTCCCAAGAGAGTGGCAGATGTTTCTGTGGAAGCTAACAGGGACTAGGTGAGCTACTGGCGTTAGTATCTGCCACTGGCACTGGGCTAGCTGGAGGATGCGTGTTCTCTGGTGCTGGTTGGGTTTTGAGGAAGGAGCAGTACTCTCAAAACTTCCCAAAGCCCTCAAGATTCTGCTCTACCCTTCACTTCCAAATTGTAGGAGGGAGCTCTTAGGGTGGGAGGAAGCACAGAAGAGAGCTCATTTGGGATAACATGAGTGGGCTTGATGAATGTAGGTGGGAAACTCTGCAAACTTGTGGTCAAAAGACCTCAGTTAAATTCATGACTCTGACACTCATGCCCTAAAGGTCACTCAACTTCTCTGAATCTCAGTGTGTGCATCTTTAAAATAGAAATGGGATACTGGTAACTGAATTCCTTAACTCAAGGGGCTGAAGATTGAATGAGATAATATACTGTAAAAACTCTAAATAAAGTATAAGATTTTTAAAACTATTAATGTTAATAAAGCAGATTTTTATTTTCTGGCTGGAAGCCTTTATTTCTTTAACATGCAGAATAAACAAACAAACCAATAAAACCCGAAAAAAAAAGAGACTTGTACTTTACAATGCTACTTGATTTAGAATGTCCTCACCAAAACACTTGGATTGGCTTTGACCTCCCCCAAGTGTTCAAAACCCCTAGGCGTTTATGCAGTCTCTAAGTACACGAATTACTGTCTAATGGGCAAATCCCATGATCTTTTCTCAGTCTTCAATAGAATTGCTAATAGCAGTAGTAATTCATTCGTTCAACAAGTGTATATTGAATGCCTACTGTGTATCTGGAATGGTTTTATGTCGTTGAAAGTAAAAGTCAGGGAAAATAAAAGCAGGCAAAAATGAAATTGTCTATTAAGCGCTTACTATGGATCAAATGTTACATATAATATCATTTAATCTTCACAGCAGTCCTGCGAAATAGATTTTACTAGCATGATTTATAAATGAGGGTACTGAAGTTCAGAGCACTGAAGTGACATGTCTAGCACCTACTAGCAAGGAGATGGTAGAACTGGGATAAAACCCCTATTTCCTCTCCCAGAAAATGATCTTTCTTTTGACCCCTCATTTATTAATTCGTTCGCTCATACTTTACCTGGTCTAAATCCTTTTAACCTTCTTTCTTTCTGTGACCATAACAGATATCTTCTTAGCCACCTGTGCTTAAAACCGTGGTGCCATTTTTGATACTCTTACTCTGCTCCCCTCCATATCAAATTGGCTTCAATCTTGATTGACTCTGTCTTCCATTTTTGTTGCCAACTTTTAGCACTTATTACTTCTTGCTTACAACTATTATAGTAGTCTTACAACTAGTCTGTTTTTAGTCTCTCCTCCATTTAGCCTAGTTGTACAGTGTTGCCTAGTGACTCCTACAAAGCACAAATCTGGTTATTTCCTTTCTCACAAATCTTCCATGGCTTGCCATGGTCTACAAAACTTGCCAATACTCATGAGCTATTCCTAGTGTCCAGGGTATAGGGCGAACCACATTTCCAGCCTTCTCCCTCGGTGTGCTCCTTCCCATACATGATATCAAGTGTTTTTTAGGCTCGCCTGATAAGAAGCACCTGGAGTTATTAAAACACAAGTTCCCAGGCCCTACTTGAACCTACTGAGCCAAAATTCTCGGGGATTTGCAACGCCTTGCGGGGTGTGGTAAGGCCCGGTGGTCCTCGGAGAGGCTCAGAGCACAGGTACACAACTGTGACCACCCAAGGATTCCTGCTAACACTGTGTGTTGAGGAGATCAGCCAGGACCACCTGACATTATGACACTTAGTCATATCTGAGTTCTCCTGGCCACCCTTTCACACACATCACTAAGGTGCAAACCAAGTGCCGAAAAACCTAAAGCCACATTAATTAAAGTGAATTTTCCAAAGAGGTGATTTTCTCACATCTATATGAGCATGAGATATTTTGTGAATAAATATGAAATACATAAAGGAGTTTAACGTGTAAATAAATGTTTAACTAGCATATGAATTGTCCCATTTCTAAATTATATATATTATATATATACAATATATATATAATTTAGAGAGTGAGAAAGACAGAGACAGAGACAGAGACAGAGACACAGAGAGACAGAGACAGACATAGACACACACACGTATACGTGTATGGCTTGTCCTTCCCCAGAATTATACAAGCTGGATTATAAAAAGACCCCTAATATTGCAAGGTAAAACTTTCACAAAATAAGGTCATGAAACAAGAGACAGATAATAACCAGAAAGTAAAATGGAGTAGAGTCATTGTTCTGTAAAACTTTCTATATTATCAGTGAAATGGCTGTCAAGTAGTACATTGAAATAAAGATCTTTGCTTTCCTCTTGTTCTTTTATCCTTCCCAGTTTGCACGACTAATAAGCAAAGTTACCTAGTTTTTTAAATCTCTTATATTATCATACTATATATATATGTATATATATACACACACATTTTTTTCTTCTCAGTAATTTGTCTTTCCCCAAATTCCTTTTAAATATAGTAATTTGAACCTCAAATTTAAAAAATTCCAAGTAAAATAGTAGCATGTGATTGTTTTGTTTCTGGAAAGGAAAAAATAGACCCTTTGGCTATCATACAAATTAGGCTTAGAAGTAAATATGGATAGATATTTAATTGGAAGGTGAAGAAATCATTTTAAATCCCTAAGTAAAATAAATTATTTAATTATATATTCCAAAAATGATCAAGTAATATGAATTCTAATTCATTCTTTTCTGCATCTAGCCATTCCTCCATCCATTTATCCACAGCACATTTATTAAGTACCTACTTTGCACAGTGCCAGAACAGATGTATACCCTTAAAATTTTGCTACGCCTTGATATTCACTGAATAACACTTTCTCAGAGCTGAAGAAGGATAAATGGATCTGTGTCACCTAGCAAATCCTAGGTTGATTTGCTTCTACATTAAAATACTTTTTTTATATTGATGTAATATTTCAAATATGTATGTATTTTTATTCTCCTGTTGCTCGACATTATGAAATATTTTTTGAGAATTATAGTCGTAGTATGTTTGGCCTTGAAATTTGTGGATCTACTATCATCCTGGGTGGAATGTTCTCTTTTTCCAGGTGAGACAGGCTGGTCCAGGATATGTGCTCTTAATCAGTTCCCCGACCTGCTTTTATTGTACCAGCATTCAGGCTTTAGTCACCTCTGACAAAGAGGGATTGTATGTGCTATGTGTGTTTGTACCTGGCTTCTGAGGCTACTCTCTTTCTTGCCAGGGAAGGCCATGCTATGCACACCCTAGGAGAGCCAGTGAGGGAGGCTGTTGTCCTTGGTTACAGCCCTCCTGCTCCAATGGAAAGCGGCTGGGTTTTGAAGCTAGGTAGATTCACATGTAAATCCCTCGCTTCCTCACTTTTTGATCTTGGACAAATAATCATCTCTGAGCCTGTTTCTTCATTTGTATAATGCAGAGAATATTATCTATCTCATAAATTTTTATCCACTGTCAAAAATTTACTTTCCTTTCACTATCAATAAATATTTGTTAAATGCAATTAAGTGATAATGTTTTTGGAATTACATGTATCAAAGTAATTGAGATTATTTGTTTTCCTGTTCGGTTCCTGTTATGGGCTGAAATTTATATGTTGAAGCCCATTCCTATATTGAAGTTCATATGTTGAAAATTTATATACTGAAGCCCTAGTCCCCAGTGTGATGAGATTTAGAGGGGGGTGGGCTTTGGAGATAATTAGGTTTACATTACATCATAAAGGATAGACCCTCATGATGGCATTAGTCCCCTATAAGAAGAGGAAGAAGGAGAGGGAGATTTCTCTCTCCATGAGCATATACCCAAGAAAGGCCATGTGAACACACAGCCAGAAGGCACATCTGCAAACCAGGAAGAGGGCCCTCATCAGACACCAAATCTGCCAGCACCTTCATCTTGGACTGTGAGAAATGAATTTATGTTGTTTAAAACACTCAGTCTATGGTATTTTGTTATAGCAGCTTGAGCAGACTAGGACAGCTTTTACTAAAATTCTTACGGACTCCTTAGGGCATGAGCTATAATTTGTACCTTTGTTTAGGATCCCCAGTATTTAGTGTACTACCTGGTACCTAGGACTCAATAAATCACTGTTTAACACAACTTAGCTGTAAAATGGTAAATCAGTCCTCATGTTCTTATCATCATCTACAGCCTCTATTGATCACTTTCCCCACCACACATATACAAAAAACTATGATGGTTTGGACAAATAGGATAAAGTAAAAACCTACAATTTGATCAAAAGGCTCATAGGGAGAACAGTGTGATATAGTGTTCACCATGAGGTTAGGTATGAAACAGAATGGATTTAAATTCTGCTTCTGCTTTTTATTAGCTGTGTGGGTGAAGAAAAGTTACCTAACTTAACAGTTTATTCATCAAATAATCTTTGCAGACCTGTTTTGAGCATTAGATGAAGTCATGTAATAAAGAAATGTGAAGGTTTTCTGAGTAGTTTTATCATCCTGTGCCATTACTGAAATATGTTTACACTCTTTCTCAATTCCTGAAAGAATGATTTTAGATTAACCTAGAGAACTCTCTTTTGAATATCTTTCTTTGTTCCAAATGTATTTCCTTGTGGCAGGAAGCGATAAAAACACATGGAACAGGCAGCTAGTGACTGAAGAGGAAGTTAATGGTGTTTGTTTTCCCTCCAGAATTAGTAGTTCAAAACTTAAAAATAAAAATATGTCTTGCCAAGTTTGGAAAATACAGAGAATGCTTTGATTATAGGACTACAATGGACCTAAGTTTTTGACATTAGCATTTGTCTGATATCTATGAACTGAAATGCTTTTTAAACTTAAAACTTGGAGGCTTTACATTTTATTTTATAAACTATAATGCTTAAAATATTTATTATAAATTATAATATAAATATAATTTGTTATTATAAATTATGAAGAAGAACTTATTTCTTCTTTACCCTGTAGACTTAGAAACCAAGAGAAGATTTAGAATAAAGCATTTTGAAATCATTGACAAGCACAAATGATACTGTTAGGATTCCATGTCAAGACTGTAATACCTTTGCAGAGGTGATGTTTTAGGTGGTTTTTAAGCTATAATGAGAAGTAAACAAGGCCTTTCTCCAGCTATACACTGAAAAAACTCCAATTGTGATCGAGAAGAATTGTTTTACTCAAAGCAAGCTCATTTTTCACAAGAGATTCCTACACACCACTAGTCTGGGGCATTACTAAAGATGGTGGAAAGGAGGTGGGATGAGGTGGGGGTGTTGCAGCAGAAGGCAGCCAATTAAGAAAATCTACAAAAGTGACAATAGATGCTATTCTAGAAAGTCAGAATATCCTTATTTCAGGAAACAAATTCTATAGCTTGGAAGGGAGAATGCAACTACTTTGAAATATCTTTTATTTAATTAAAATCAAGATTTATGTGGTTTGCTGCCACTGCATGAGTATCATTTTGACTTTTGCCTGATTTAGCTGTTGCCTGATGGTTTACAAAGATTCAAATGTACTTCGCTATGAGTAGAAGGGGGTTCCTTTGGTAGATGTTTAATTTTTTATTGCAGAATCCCTGTGGCTTGCTTCTGCTGTCGGGTTTGGCAGTATTCATGCACCCTGGGAAAATCGCTTTTAAAGCCGTTTGAGTGGAAAGGATCATGAGTATTTACTGTGAAGAAGAAGGGAAGGCAAAGATGTTGTAGGGATTATATCATGATTTTTCACTTAATGAATTGGAAAGAATCATCTAGTCCAGTGTTTTCCAAACTGCATGTCATGAACTATTAGTGTCCCATGAAATCAATTTAGTGGTTGCAGGTAAACAATGAAATAGAATAAAATACACTACAACATACCAGAGTGCACCCACATTGTAAGATTTAAGGGTTAATTTGCAAAACTGATGTTTTTATATAGAAAAGCATTTTTCTATATAAGTATAAATATGCATACTGCAGTTGATATGAAATGTATTTTTCAGTATGAGTAGCAGTTGTAGAAGCTTGAAACCTATTGATTGAGTCCTCCCATTTTTCAGATGAGGAAATTGAAAGAGGCTGACTCCCAGTTGATTTGAGTGGGTCTCCTAGAGGTAGCTTATCTATCAACAAACAAGTCTCTCTCTTGTTAGAATTTTGTTTGGATCACCTATACATCTTATACATTCTCTGCCCCATACTTTAAAATTTCTATATTTTTATCAGAAGGAATCGGGTCAAAGATGTTGATTCTGGGGGAGATGAGTCTTCACTGAGCCTCTGAGCACCTTGCCTGGGGGGTGGTTGGTACTTGTGATAACAAGTGGAAAAGAACAGAACCTCTCTCTATCGATAAGCCCAGTTATTTTTCGTAGGTTCAGTCAGGTGGAAAGTTGGAACAATAACCTGATATATTTCATCAATAGATGCAGGTAATTTTACTAACTTCTACCACTTGTTTCAGTTCAGTTCCACAAATATTTATTAAGCTCTTGCTTTGTGCCGGGTATTTTGCCAGCCACTTACCTTCCCCTCTATGGAGAATAAATATTCAAACACTTAAATTGATCCCTCACTTTGCTTGTGGGATATCCCTTCAGATTTTCCAAAGTACAAGATATTTTGGGATTGTTTGCCAAAGATAATAGAGATGTAGCTCCATGTTTTATAACAAATTATGCCACTTTGGGAATCTATTATGCTTTATCTGGAAATGTTCCTGGTGTCTTGAACTCAACCTTTCACTCATTAGGAAGTTGTGCAGTGATAAAGTTCATGTAGAATGTTTTTCTCTATCTCGCTTTCGTAACACATTTATTTTTATTGAACTTTCTCCCTGTTGCTATTTACAAAGTGTCGGTTCTGCACTAAGAGCTGATGGAGGTTTTTTATTTTTTTTTAAATTTTTCTCTGACTAGCTGAGAATCGAGGCAACAGGACCAAGGGGTCCCACTGGCTGGATGCCATGTGGAGTTTTGTTCTTCCCATGTTGTTGCTGTTTCTTGTTTGCCTTTCTGTGTGGCAGTTCCTGAAGGTAGTGTTCTGTTTTCTGTCTTTCCTTCTTTTGTTTTTAAAGTGTTTGTGCAAAGTGTATTATTTGGTTTAGTATGGTTATTAGTTGAATATTGGCCACACAAGTCATTTCCTGAGTCAGTTACAGCATCAGGGAGTAGTCCCCAGATGGCACCATGAGCTTGCTTTTTCTTGATCGCTGTCAGTACAAAGAGGGATACCCATTAGGTCCAAGGCAATGGAGGGAGATTGAAAACCAGAGCCTGATCTTGTCGATGGGTTGACAAAAGTACTTCTTTCCTTTTTTAAATTCTCAATCTTTAAAATCTCTGCTAATTTGGAAGTTAAACATGATAGTCTGTAGTCATTTTTACTTGTTTTCTTGACTTGTAGTAATTTTGAATATTTTTTCCACATAAATGCTAGAATTTCTTCCCCTATTCTGAATTTGTTTGTGCCCTTTGCCCATTTTTCTTTTAGATTGTTCTCTTTTGTTACTGATGGATAAGAGCTTTTTGTATATTATTGAAATTATTTTTCTATTATAGTAAAATATATATCATAAAATTTACCATTTTAACCCTTTTTGAGTATACACTTTAGTGGCATTAAGTGCCTTCACATTATTGTGCAACCATCACCAATATCCATCTTCAGAACTTTTCCATCATCCCAAAGTAGAAAAAACAACAACAACAAAAAAACATGGTTAGATGCCACAAAGTAGGTGGCTATGTCTTAACCATGTGTTGTGCAGGCCCAAGGACCTCTTTCATCCCTGGCAAGAGGATTGCTAAGCTTTTCTCCTTTCATACAACACTAGAAAAACTTCTTGAATGATATAATCCCCTAATTGTTTTTCTGGATCCAGAGCTTCCTTGATTATTGCTACTTTACTTTAAAAGATGTATTCATATATTAAATAAACAGACGAAAAGCTTTTGTCATATGACCATCTTACTGAGCAAGTTCTATTTTGTCGAGTCTTTGTAGTTCTTCCACTTTTTATTTAATCTACTGGTTTTTGATGTTTTTCTTCCCTGCCAATGTGGTATTTCCAGCTGTGCATGGAAATTAATTTTCTGTTTGAATAGACAATTCCAGGAAACTATCTATTAAGGTTATAGGAGGCAAAGAGAATGTTGTTTTACAAGTTTTTTTCTGGTATTCTTGGCATTATAAGGGGAGGAAAAAAGTTGATTTAAGAGTTCATGATTGGCAGTTTATTTTTGTTTTTAACTAATATTATTTAAATATAAATAAAATAAACTTTGCCACTGATAACAGAAGTGCTCAATCATAGAATGTGTACGGCACTGAATACTTATCCTGCATTTAACAAAACCATTCTAAATGGATCTTTCATGCACTCTGAAACCTTTCTTTGGATGATAGATCCCTTTGTGTATCTGAGTGGTTCTGTGGAATCTCAAAATCTAAGGTCCATAGAATCTTATCCAAAACCCTAGGGGCCAGGTATGTTTTGGAACTGAGAATTTATAAGATTTAAAAAAGGTAGTATGGAGCACATACTCAGTGTTACATGTCATGTCACCTTTAATGGGATCTGGGACAGCTACTCATAATAAAAACAACTAATATTCCTGCAGTGAAATTCATAGATATTAATGCTAAATGAGATGAAGACAATAAATAGCCTCCTGTCTTTCTAGGCCAGTTTTTGTTGCTAGATGAGCTTAGATTTATTGCCAAATGAGTTACGGAAAATCTTTGTTGTTTAGGATCATGGATAAGGAATGAACAGCATTTCACCTGTGCTTTAGGGACTGCCAGCTGCCTCGGTTAGACGTGGCTTGGCTCCATCCTCCAGCCGTGCTGATTCTCCATCCTCCGTGCTGATTCTCCTCGGGCCCGCTCAAGTTGCGGACCTAGCATTCTCCGTATTACAGACATGTTTTTGCTTCTGGGGCTCTACCTAATACTCAGTTATTCTTCTGCTGAATTTAATCTCTTGTTTTTCAGCCATTCTTTGCCTGGGTTCTGATCCTTTATACCAGTATATTTATCATTTTGGTAAATGTCTCATTACATATATATATATATTTTTTTCGGTGTCTCTATTCCTTTTCATTGGTTATTCTCAGTTTTTGAAATGCCTTTTCCACTCCTCCTCCTGTTAAATTTATCCCCTACCACATTGTTCTACTATTTAGATTCTACAGTTTAGATTTTCCCTCTGTTAAATTACCTGTATTCTCTTAGAGCTTTGTACCTTTGTTATAGCATGCAGTACATTGCTCCATAATTATTTGAATAATTATCTATGTCTCACATGAAACTGTAAGGTTCTTGAGAGTAGTACCTCTTTGTATATCCATTGCTTTACACATCACAGATTCAAAGATTTTCAGCCCAAGATAAATAGAAGGTATGTATCTGGAGGCCATAGCGTGAGATTGGGGACTAGGGAGAGAGGAATGTACAACAGAAATAAAACAGAGTACAAGACAGAGTAGTTTAGAGTAACAATGGTTCTGTTTAGCTTAAATGCATATGAGGTTTAGAAAATTAAAAGATATTTATATGGTTTGTAGAATTAGGAAAACTTCAAAAAGGAGTTGAAGCTGGAGACAAATCTTAGCAGGTAGATGGGATTGGGGTAGGCAGAGAAGAATGCACAGTGCTTTCCAGAAAAGGAGAGTATGTTGAGTAGAGAAAGGGCATTGATGAGTGAAGAACATACTTTACTATTGGCCACTTATAATGTAAGTTCTGGTTTAGGAGATTGATGGAAGAAACAGGTCAGTGAGGCAGGTAGGGCTGGATTATACAGAACAATACATTATAAGGAAAAGAATTGGATCTATTTAGAGTAAGATGCCATTGTGAGTTAAGGAATAGAACAAGAATGATATGATGAAAACAACATTTTTGATAATAAGTGTATCCACAGCGTACCCAGTGATATCTGAACTATAAAGGATGAGAGGGGGCTGTTTTACATCCTTCTGCTGGAAACCAGTAGGAGAGCATAAGGACCTGAACTGAGATAATGGTAGTGAGAATGGGAATAGAGAAAAGAGTGTGGAACTTTTGAAAAGTAAAACCGTAGTGTGATGGTTAATTTTCTGTGTCAATTTGACTGAGCCACTGGGTGCCGAGATATTTGGTCAAACATTACTCTGGGTGTTTCTCTGAGGGTGTTTTTTGATAAGATTAAAATTTGAATCTGTAAACTGAGTAAAGCAGATTGAACCTCTATAATATGACTGGGCCTCGTGTAGTTTGTTGAAGGCCTGAGTAGAACAAAAGTCTCACCTCCCCCAGATGAGAGAGAATTCTGTCTGACAGCCTTCACACTGGAACCTTAGTTCTTCCTGATTTTATAGCAGCTTGCTGGCCTTGACACGCGAACTGGAACATCAATGAACTCTCTGCAGATTTTGGACTCACCGGCCCCCATATTGTGTGAGCCAATCTCTTATAATAAATCTTTGTTTCTCTGGAGAACCTTGACTAATACACATAGGATATAGAGACTGACTAGATAATGGGAGCCACAGGTGAGTTAATTAGGACTGAGAATTCTGGAGAATAATAATAGTAGGAATAGGAATGGGGAAATTGAAAATAGGAAGTCAGTTTTGAGGGAGAATATGTTTGGTTTTGGTTTTGTTGGCTGTGAAGTGAAATTGGGGATTCAAGTGAAGTTATTTTAAGCAGCTGCAGTAACTTAGGCAGCTTGTATGGGTTAGACTGGGTGTGGCATCTTGAACTCATCTGCAAGCGGGTGAACAGAAGCCACTTGACAGAACAAAGTCCACAGGGCAGTGAGAGAGAGAAGCCCAGGGTAAGGATTTGAGGCTTTCCAGGAAGGAATTATGGCTAGAGGAAAAGATGAGTCAGTGTACAGAAAACTAGTTGTTAGCAGAGTTCAGTCTTGACACTGGTTTGTCTGTCTCACGCATAGAACGCGAGTCCCATGAGGGCAACTATTTACCCACTTCTGTTTCCCCAGCTTTAAATGTTGTTCTTCAGATACTCAAGATCTCTGGACATTGCTTTTACCTTTATTTTTCACTTTAAATGAAGACTGAAACAGGAATTAGGAACCTTTGCTCTAATCTTGACTTGGCATTTAAGTAGATGTTTAGAGTCATGCTTCACCTTTTAATTCCTGGAACTTTAATTTCCTTTTCTAAAAATGTGAAGGTTGGTTTAAGAATTTTTAGGATTCCTCACAGATGAGTAATACTGGGAAAATAACTATATGTCAAAAAGTTGTTCTAAGCTGCAGAAGTAGCGTTGAGTAAATTCAGAAAGTAAATGAAAATTTATAATAATAATATTAATATTATTAATAATAATAATATAATAATCTTCTTTGTCACCTCTTTTGTTTTGAAGTTTTTATTAATTTAATATCAGTCAAAATATTGAAACATATATGAAATAAATCAAAGCTTTTCTTTTCTTTTTTTTTTTTTGAGGATCTCTAGAACTTATTCATCTAGTGTAACTGAAACTTTATATTCTTTCTAATAGTTCTCCGTTGCCTATGGGACACTGGAGGACATATTGAAATTCAAGGCTCTGCATTATCTGGTCTTTACCTGTCTCACATTATTTCTTTTTTGTTTTTTAACATCTTTATTGGAGTATAATTGATTTACAATGGTGTGTTAGTTTCTGCTTTATAACAAAGTGAATCAGCTATACATATACGTATGTTCCCATATCTCTTTCCTCTTGCATCTCCCTCCCTCCCACCCTCCCTATCCTACCCCTCTAGGTGGTCACAAAGCACCGAGCTGATCTCCCTGTGCTATGCAGCTGCTTCCCACTAGCTATCTATTTTACATTTGGCAGTGTATATATGTACATGCCACTCTCTCACTTTGTCACAGCTTACCCTTCCCCCTCCCCATATCCTCATCCATACTCTAGTAGGTCTGCGTCTTTATTCCCGTCTTGCCCCTAGGTTCTTCATGAACTTTGTTTTTTTTTTTCTTAGATTCCATATATATGTGTTAGCATACAGTATTTGTTTTTCTCTTTCTGACTTACTTCACTCTGTATGACAGACTCTAGGTCCATCCACCTCACTACAAATAACTCAGTTTCGTTTCTTTTTATGGCTGAGTAACATTCCATTGTATATATGTGCCACATCTTCTTTATCCATTCATCTGTCGATGGATGACAGATGCTTCCATGTCCTGGCTATTGTAAATAGAGCTGCAATGGACATTTTGGTACAAGACACTTTTTGAACTATGGTTTTCTCAGGGTATATGCCTGGTAGTGAGATTGCTGGGTCATATGGTAGTTCTATTTTCAGTTTTTTAAGGAACCTCCATACTGTTCTCCATAGTGGCTGTATCAATTTACATTCCCACCAACAGTGCAAGAGCATTCCCTTTTCTCCACACCCTCTCCAGCATTTATTGTTTCTAGATTTTTTGATGATGGCCATTCTGACCAGTGTGAGATGATATCTCATTGTAGTTTTGATTTGCATTTCTCTAATGATTAATGATGTTGAGCATCCTTTCATGTGTTTGTTGGCAATCTGTATATCTTCTTTGGAGAAACGTCTATTTAGGTCTTCTGCCCATTTTTGGATTGGGTTCTTTGTTTTTGTTATTGAGCTGCATGAGCTTCTTGTAAATTTTGGAGATTAATCCTTTGTCAGTTGCTTCATTTGCAAATATTTTCTCCCATTCTGAGGGTTGTCTTTTGGTCTTGTTTATGGTTTCCTTTGCTGTGCAAAAGCTTTTAAGTTTCATTAGGTCCCATTTGTTTATTTTTGTTTTTATTTCCATTTCTCTAGGAGCTGGGTCAAAAAGGATCTTGCTGTGATGTATGTCATAGAGTGTTCTGCCTATGTTTTCCTCTAAGAGTTTGATAGTGTCTGGCCTTACATTTAGGTCTTTCCCATATTAGGGAAATTTTCAACTATAATCTCTTCAAATATTTTCTCAGTCCCTTTCTTTTTCTCTTCTTCTTCTGGGACCCCTATAATTCGAATGTTGGTGCGTTTAATGTTGTCACAGAAGTCTCTGAGACTGTCCTCAGTTCTTTTCATTCTTTTCTCTTTATTCTGCTCTCTGGTAGTTATTTCCACTATTTTATCATCCAGGTCACTTATCCATTTTTCTGCCTCAGTTATTCTGCTATTGATCCCTTCTAGAGAATTTTTAATATCATTTATTGTGTTGTTCATCACTGTTTGTTTGCTCTTTAGTTCTTCTAGGTCCTTGTTAAACTTTTCTTGTATTTTCTCTATTCTGTTTCCAAGATTTTAGATCATCTTTATTGTCATTATTCTGAATTCTTTTTCAGGTAGACTGCCTATTTCCTCTTCATTTGTTACGTCTGGTGGGTTTTTGCCTTGCTCCTTCATCTGCTGTGTGTTTTTCTATCTTCTCATTTTGCTTAACTTGCTGTGTTTGGGGTCTCCTTTTCACAGGCTGCAGGGTCGTAATTCCCGTTGTTTTTGGTGTCTGTCCCCAGTGGCTAAGGTTGGTTCTGTGGGTTGTGTAGGCTTCCTGGTGGAGGGGACTAGTGCCTGTGTTCTGGTGGATGAGGCTGGATCTTGTCTTTCTGGTGGGCAGGTCCACATCTGGTGGTGTGTTTTGGGGGGTCTGTGGCCTTATTATGATTTTAGGCAGCCTCTCTGCTAATGGATGGGGTTGTGTTCCTGTCTTGCTAGTTGTTTGGCATAGGGTGTCCAGCACCGGAGCTTGCTGGTCGTTGAGTGAAAATGGGTCTTGGCGTTGAGATGGAGATCTCTGGGAGATTTTCACCATTTTCTATTACTTGGAGCTGGGAGGTCTCTTGTGGACCAGTGTCCTGAACTTGGCTCTCCCACCTCAGAGGGACAGCCCTGATGCCTGACTGGAGCACCAAGAGCCTTTCATCCACACGGCTCAGAATAAAAGGGAGAAAAAATAGAAAGAAAGAAAGAAAGAAAGAAGGTACCATAAAATAAAATAAAATAAAGTTATTAAAATAAATAAAAAATAATTATTAAGAAAAAATTTTTTAAAAGTAATAAACAAACAAGAAAAACTGGACAGACTGAACCCTAGGACAAATGGTAAAAGTAAAGCTATAAAAGCAAAATCACACACAGAAGCATACACATACACACTCACAAAAAGAGAAAAAGGGAAAACAATTTATATATCTTTGCTCCCAAAGTCCCCCTCCTCAATTTGGGATGATTCGTTGTCTGTTCAGGTATTCCACAGATGCAGGTACATCAAGTTGATTGTGGAGATTCAATCCTCTGCTCCTGAGGCTGCTGGGAGAAATTTCCCTTTCTCTTCTTTGTTCGCACAGCTCGCGGGGTTCAGCTTTGGGTTTGGACCCACCTCTGCATGTAGGTCGCCTGAGGGCATCTGTTCTTCGCTCAGACAGGACGGGGTTAAAGGAGTGGCTGATTCGGGGGCTCTGCCTCACTCAGGCCTGGGGCAGGGAGGGGTACGGATGCGGGGCGAGCCTGCGGCGGCAGAGGCCGGCGTGACGTTGCACTAGCCTGAGGCGCGCTGTGTATTCTCCCGGGAAAGTTGTCCCTGGATCACGGGAGCCTGGCAGTGGCGGGCTGCACAGGCTCCCGGGAGGGGCGGTGTGGATAGTGACCTGTGCTCGCACACAGGCTTTTTGGTGGCGGCAGCAGCAGCCTTAGCGTCTCACGCCTGTCTCTGGGGTCCGCGCTGATAGCCGTGGCTCGCACCCGTTTTTGGGGCTCCTTTAAGCAGTGTTCTTAATCCCCTCTCCTCGCGCACCAGGAAACAAAGAGGCAAGAAATAGTCTCTTGCCTCTTCGGTAGCTCCAGACTTTTTCCCGGACTCCCTCCCGGCTAGCTGTGGTGCACTGGCCCCCTTCAGGCTGTGTTCACGCCGCCAACCCCAGTCCTGTCCCTGGGATCCAACGGAATCCCGAGCCTCAGCTCCCAGCCCCGCCCGCCCCGGCGGGTGAGCAGATAAGCTTCTTGGGCTGGTGAGTGCTGGTCGGGACTGATCCTCTGTGCGGGAATCTCTCCGCTTTGCCCTCCGCACCCCTGTTGCTGCGCTCTCCTCCGTGGCTCCGAAGCTGACCCCCCGCCACTCCCCGTCTCCACCAGTGAAGGGGCTTCCTAGTGTGTGGAAACTTTTCCTCCTTCACAGCTCCTTCCCAGAGTTGCAGGTCCCGTCCCTATTCTTTTGTCTCTGTTTTTTCTTTTGCCCTACCCAGGTACGTGGGGAGTTTCTTGCCTTTTGGGAGGTCTCAGGTCTTCTGCCAGTGTTCAGTAGGTGTTCTGTAGGCGATGTTCCACATGTAGATGTATTTCTGATGTATTTGTGGAGAGGAAGGTGATCTCCGCGTCTTACTCTTCCGCCATCTTGAAGCTCCTCCGTAAATCAAAGCTTTTCTATAACCTTGTCTAAAAGGAACTTTGGACCAAAATAATTTCTTCCTAAATACTAAAGGTGTGATTTAAAAAAAAATGTTTTTTTTACAGGAGGCCTAACCCTACTTTATATGGTTAAAATTAATAAAGGTGTTAAACAAAAACCCAGGAAAAAAATATAAGCAGCATTTTTCCTTAAATTCCAAATACTGTAAAGAAATTTTAGTTCTTATGGGACTTTGCTGGTGGTCCAGTGGTTAAGACTTTGCCTTCCAGTGCAGGGGGTGTGGGTTCCATCCCTGGTGGGGGAGCTAAGATCCCACATGCCTCTCGGCCAAAACACCAAAACATAAAACACAAGCAATATTGTAACAAATTCAATAAAGACTTTAAAAATGGTCCATATCAAAAAAAAAATCTTTAAAACCAAAGAAATTTTCTTTCTTATGGAGTTTTTGTTCTATTACAAAGACTTTTTACTCTTTTTAAAAATTTTTTATTGGGGTATAGTTGCTTTACAATGTTGTGTTAGTTTCTGTTATTCAAGGGAGTGAATCAGCGATATGGATACATATATCCCCTCCCTCTTGGACCTCCCTCCCACCCCCACCCCCATCCCAACCATCGAGGTCACCACAGAGCACCAAGCTGAGCTCCCTGTGCTATACAGCACGTTCCCACTAGCTATCTGTTTTACGAATGGCGGTGCACATACATCAATCCCAGTCCCCCAATTCATCCCACCTGCCCCCCTCTCCCTGTGTCCACATGTCCGTTCTCTACGTCTGCATCTCTATTCCTGCCCTGCAAGACTTTTCACTGTTAAAATTGTCTTATTGAATCAACTTATGAAATTTTAAAAAAGAGGAATCACTGGTTAAAATGATCCTATGTGCTTACTGTATTTTATACAGAATTATATTGCACCTCCTCATATGTTTCTTGATCTTAACATCAGACAATCTCACAATACCCATTTTTAATTTACTTTGGAAGAATACTTTCTGTTCTGAACGGCACATTCGGATAAGGCATATCCAATATCAGTTTTAGGTATTTGATCAATGTGTGATATTTAAATTGTAGTCTATACCCTTGAACAATTTTTTCTGACTGTACAATTTGAAATATGGTGAATTTCTAAAAGTAGTTTGGAAAAAATATGACGTCTCTGTTTAAAAAATGTACAACGTGAATGTTGATATATTTCACACAGAAACTATTGAACAGTTAGGGAATAAATGGCATAAACTTTAATCTGAAGGCATTAAAAATCAACATTTTCTTTATTAAATGAAACTTCTCGAGTCCCCAGTTTGTGTGTTGTGTGTTAGATATTGTTTATCATTCTAATTGTCTGCCTTCTCACTTTCTGTTATGCAAAGACACTGTCTGTGACCAGTCTTGCTCAGTGACCATCTACAATGTGCAACTTCCATCTGGAAATAATCTGTCTTAAACTAACAAAGTGCTGATGTTGTTTTTTAAATGTCTCTTTTATTTGCTTTAAGTCTCCTTAATTAAGGACAATTAACAGTTAAGAATTCTCTCAGAAAATAGACAGTATCATACAGTAATTAGATATGTACTTTTCTGATACAATTCCTCTATCTACAAAGTAAAATCTAGAAATGTTATTTATTTCCAGTAGTAATACTTTAAAATTATTTATTTTTACTTCACACAGATCCCAAATTTCTGGATTTCTTGTGAAGGCGAGTAATTTATCCTTGAATTGATTTTACTTTTGTGTCTATTTATATCCCAGTCATTTAGTTATTCATGTTGGTCAGGTGGCTTCTTAGATCGGTTTGTAGTGTGTATTACACAGGAGAATCTACTTTTACTGTTTGCTCTGCGATCAGATTTATAGGAGATTAAAAAAAATAAAATCTACTTATTCAGTAACTTAAAAAAGCATTAGTAAAACTTTTGTGACATCTTTGCTCCATTTATTAGTCACACTAATGACTGCTTTGCTTCTCAGTAATTTTCCATTTGTAACATTTTATACCTGGATACACAAATGTAAGGCAATTGAACAAGAAAACAATTCTCTGTCTGGTGGAAATAATGTACTTATCTCATTGAAACAACTGACTTGTTTAAAAATACACAGAAGTTCTAGTTCTGCTCAGATTGTGGTTACCTGTAATTTGTAAGGAATTTCCAGGAAGAATTAAAATCCTCTCGTGTAATGGGATCAGTGGTTGAATCCATTGGTTGTGAGTGATAAATTCCCATACAGAATCCCTCTCTCATACACACCTCTATTTGGAACCATTTTGGGTTTGAGAGCTTTTTTTCAATAATCCAGCTTTTTTGGCCGGATCGCTGGAAAACTGCACTTCAAAGGCTGTATCTTGCAGTGAAAACTTCATGTTGACTTGTGGTTCTATGTCAGTGGAACGATTTAGCACTTTTTGGCCTGGTTCAAATGTTTCTTGGCATTTCCTGAGGGGTTTGGCCCATCCCATCTATAGGATCACATTGGATTTGGTATAAACTGTAAAAGCCGTAATTCATCTGCAAGCTAATTTGGGATTTTATTGAGTTTTGGTAATGGACTAACACCATTGGGCAGTTGAGGATTCAGTACTTTTTAAGAATATTTCTAAGGACATATTTACTTTAAAAATAATACAAAAAGAGACGACTTTTCCTTTAGCCTGGCACTTATTCTTCTTGTATCTGATCTTTTCAGAGGTCAATGTCCTATTTTAATTCCTTATTATAATTTTTTCTCCTCAGCAGTTTTTAAAGCTACTGCAGATCTACAGCTTTTTCTTCTTTCTTAAAGAGAGGTTGCTCTGGCTGTTGGCTGACTTGTGATGTGGGACTTATACAGGTTTTCATTTTTTCCTTTAAAGGTGCTGCCAAAGCTAGTTAATTTTAGTTATAACATCATAGAATGTTGGTGCCTTAGGCGCCCTACAGATAGTTTGGTCCAACCCTCATTTTAATCATGGGGGACCATGCCCGGTTTCTTAATTGTCACAGGAAGCTATGGCACTGTTAGGCTGGAACTCTTGACCACCTTGCAGCAGAGCCAGTCTACAGAAGCCCCCAGGGACTGCTTAAAAATGTGCCCCCATTCCCTGTTCACGGATTTTGTATCTTTAGGTAGTTTTCCTTAATGCTTTTTAAATTTAGTTCCCCATACTTCGTATTAATTTGGAAAAGCAGCCAAAATTTTTGTTTTGTATTTGGTTGGGATTCCAGAGTATTATGTACTATTCCTTTCTTCTTGTGTTCCGAGCCACAAAGAAATGAATATAGGAAAGAGAACGGGTTCAGAATAATTGCTTAATTACAAATAATGCTGGGTTTTAGAACATATCATGGACCCAAGGCTGAACCTGGCTTCCTGTGCCTCCCCCAAGTGCCTGTTGAACTTAGCCACTGGATCATAGATGGACAAGTGTGGAACTATGTGCCTTTTTTTTTTTTTCTCTTGCTTTACCACGAATGTCTTGACACCACTGTCATTTACACTTTTTCCCCTGAAAGATGAGTTATTTTCCCATTATTCTCCTGAATAGAGTCGAAAAAGCAAGGGTAGTGAAGTCATCTTAGGCAATTGATTATTTACAATTGAGGAAAATAAATGAGTATTAAGCAGCTGGTAATGAGACCCTGTACACGTACTCAGAATACTTCACAGTAGTGGGAAATGAATAACTTCTCTACTCTCTCATCACCAGGTCCTTTCTCTTCTTCTGACATGTTTAAGAAGAGAAAGCTGGGGAAGACATTTACCTCTCTATTTGCCATCTTTGTTGAAGCTCTAGACCCCTGCCAGCACCCACCGTTATATTTTAACGGAAGATTCAAATAATTTTGTTTTGTTTGTTTTGCTTTTGTGTTCCTTTGGGACCGAACTAAGTAAAATTTCAGGTCATAGAACTCTCCTGGAATTTTTAGTTGGTTTTTTCATTTTATGTAGGTAGGTTTCACTACTTTATTTTTTTTTCAGGATATTTTTTAATGAGTATCTTGTTTCTTTACCTTCTACACTAGGTCTTTAAGATAGTTACCTATGACACCCCAGAGAACATCTAACAATTTCCTTCCTAAAAGGGGATTTTTTTCCTTAGGATTTCTTGCCCTGTGAAGCATGTTGCACCTTTGTGCAGATACTTGTTCTTGATTCAGAGGTAAATTAAACGTAATTCAAAATTTGAATATTCTGGATACTCATGCCTTCTCTCCCAACTGTTATTCTTATGCTTACTAGGCATTTACTTCCTTTTAGTAGGTTCAAGCCCATTTAGATAAAAAGATACTGAATTTCAGAAGTGTAAATCTAAGGTTTTATGTTGTAAGATGTTAAAGTTTAAGATGTTTCAATACCATTCTTGGAATCAAAATCATGTTTAAGATGAATTGTTTCTGAAGAAGTGGTGTAGATGATGTCTCTTGAATCATCACATTGTTTTTTTTAATGGGCAGGTCAAGTTATCTGTTATAGTGGAAACTGGGAGATAACGCACAGGAAATAGCACAGAGAAAGTCATGGTACACAGCAGAAGATGCCTAAGCAGTAGAGTACGGTAGAGACCATGGGCTCCGGAGCTGTGTACCTGGGTGGAAACTCAGTTCCAACGCCAACTTTTGTAATCTCTCTTTTTCAGTTTGCTCATCTGCACAATGGGCATACTGACTAATGGTATCTGCCTCAAAAGTTCTTCTAAGGAATTAAATGAATTAATACATGTAAAGCATTTTAGGACAGTGTCTAAAATATCATACGTGCTCTATAAATGTTAGCTGTTAAACAGTCTTCCCATTCCTAATTGGGTTAATGGATCAAGGTTCATCTGTATTTTCAAGTGTTTTTCTTAGTACACTATTATTTAGGAAAACTGGACTTTTCTGAGGTGTTCCTGGCTTGTATTTTTAAAAGTGAACTGTGCCTCAAAAGATTATGAGCCTTAATTTTATATAATTTAACATTAATAATTAACCTGGGCTTTTTGGTTGTGTGAAATTATTTGATGATGTCAGGCAATATATTTCCCACTGTCAAACTATATATGTGTATTGTCTTCATCGTTGACATTGATTTTGGCACTAAAATTGTCCTATATTCACAGTTGCTCACATTAGAAGGGAAATATTGAGAAAGCAGTTCTGCAATTATTGACAGATCTCAACAGGTATAAAGTAGTTCGGTATTTTAGAGGAATGTAGGATAATCTGATACTTGGGGCCATAATACCCTGAGCAGAACATTTCATAATGTAATGTATATGTGTTTGGGGAGGCATATTAAGTGGGTATGCCAATTTCAGGAATATTGAAGGAGAAGTTTTGGGGGAACCTGAAAGTTTTACTTTAGTTTGTATGATAATTAACTTGACTATATAAATACTAGGGAAATAATTAGAATCACAGATTATGTTGAATGCCTAAAGAAATATGTTTGACAACTTTTAATTTTTCTTTCCTCCCACACACCACTTCCTAGTTTGTTTCTGGCACACCAGATGTGTCTCAACACAGTGGCTGATCCGGGTAGAGTTGTATGAACACCCGTGATTGTGGCAAAACAAATTTTCTCATTTTGGTTACATTAATGAAACGATATGTAGAAGGAGCACTGTTTGCAGATGTTGTTATACAGATATAAGGGGTAGCCTGCCCTTTCTTCAAACCTCTGCATCAGTGTTCTTTTTTTTAAAGCTGATATTAAAGTCTGTGTCCACGTGGTGAATGTACACAAAAGCTGATTGTAATCTTCTTGTTTTTCATAGTTAGACACCAAAGGGCTACTTTGAGGCACAGGAATGAAGAGGGATGATTGGTGGGGAAAAGTGGAAAAAAAATTAGTCACAGGGAAAGGTTTCTAAATAATATTCTTTTTCTATTTTCCAGCTTATTTGAATAGGCCAATTAACTTGCTGTTTTTTAGCTTAAAATTAGCTTTAATTCTTGATCTCCATGGAGAAAATACTTTCCGTAGGCATTTTAATTTTGTCTTTCATTTATTTACTGTACTAATTTTCTTATTATTCTTAGCCTTTTCTCAATTTAAATGCCAGAGTAAGTACTACACCCCAGAAATTGTAATTTCTTTCAAAGGAACTAATTTTGTTTTTACCTTTGGCCTCATTTATGATTCTTCTGTATATCCCTAATTTTGAAAATCCACTAATGATTTATTTAATAATTTTTCTCTCAATTTTTAATTATAGAATAAACAATATTACAACTAGAAAGAAACTGTGCCTTAGCATATTAACTTGTACAATTTGTCTGTTTCCTTTCAGCTTCAGATCATATTCAGTTTCAATTTATATTGCCCTTTACATGTATTATACTCTTTAATGAGTGATTTTTAAAGAGCAGTTGTTTGATCATCTAGTTTACTTAATCATTCCTCTGATGTTAAAGATTTGGACTTACAATGTTTGCTACTATAAATTATATCACCACAAAAATCTATTTGAAAATGCCTTTCCTCCCTCCCTCCCTCCCTCCCTTCCTTCCTTCCTTCCTTTTTGGAGTTATTTACTCATTTTAAACTTTCTGGTCTGATATTATTAGGCTAAAGCTTTTGAATTTTTTATGGATCAAAGAATGTGATTTTTAAAACATGGCTTTTGAAGTGCTTTGTTAAATTGCTTTCTAATATAAATTGCCAACAATAATGTATGGGTTTATCAGTTTTACTTCCCCAAGAACCTGAATGGTGTTGGATATTGTTTCTTAGAATTTTTGTATTTATTAGTTAAATGAAAAATAGCACTTCAGTGTTGTTTTAATTTGCATTGCTTTGATAAATAAAATGTTTGAATGTTCTTTTTTTTAATGCGTGCTTAATAATTTGATTTCCCCTTGTACGTGCCCATGTTATTGACATGTTTTTCTTCTGGATTTTATGTTTTTCTGTCACATTGTTAACCGCACACCCCCCCCCATAACATAGAAGACCTTTTAGCCCTTGTACTCGTTAAACATATTTCTGCAATATGCTGTTTTCCTTTTACCATGACTACTACTTTATTAGTATTAAAGATTAAACTGCTACACAAAATTTACATCTTTTTGTTTCTTTTATTCACTCAAAGTTTAGAGAGCTATCATTCTTTCAGAAATACTCAATTTTATTTCATGCTAATATTTTATCAAGTAAATTATATATAATATATATATACATATACATACATATATATATAGAGAGAATGAGAACAGATTAGTATTATAATTATATTGTATGGTGTAAATTTTGAGTCATTTTCTCCTCAAATTACCAACCATTTATCTCAATATTATTTATTAAATAGCTTTCTTCCCCTACCCCCATTGTTTTGAATTTCCTTTTCTGTCATATTATTGCATTCTTACATATAGCTATCTTCCTGGACTTTCTATTCATATTCATTGAACTATTTCATGTTAGATATCAAAACCACATTATTTAAATTATTATTGTTTTGCAATGTGTTTTAAAATCTAACAGATTCAGCTCTTCTCAAAAATCATTGAGCTTCTCCTGTGTTTCAGAAAAAGTGTGGACATAGAAATTAAAATTACCCAGTTTCCCCACTCCTGATAATCAAATTCCCTCCAGGAAAACAGACATGTAAAAAGGTATTTGTACTATAATGTGATCAAAACCATGAAAGAGAGGTGAATACAGAACTGTGGTAGCACAGAGAATAGTATATTTTCATATGTTTATATTTTCTAGTTCCAGAGACAGTTCTATTTTAATTATAATTGCTACTTTATTATGTCTACAAAATAACTTTTGGTTTTTTAAATTTTGTAATCTTCTCACTCAGGATTAATGTCTGTGTTATTTATCTCCCACTTAAGATAGTTTTCTTTAATGTGAAATTCTTGTTAGAAAAATTTTAAGTTAAACATGTACATGTTATGAATATTGTTTGTGACAGTCTCTAGGTAATTCTGTATTTGATTTATTTCTTTAAAAAAAAGCCTTTATTTTGGATTTAACACTCTCACTGAAAATTGGAGCACATGCTTCATCTTTCTTTTTTTTATTGGGAAGCACTCATACATTCACTGATAATACTTCTGGGACTGAAAGGGTTTAGCATATACATAAGACACAAGCATAGAAGTGTCATTGATGTTTACTAATAATTAATTTTTGAAACCAACAGTAGGCCCATGAGAAATTCTTATGCCAAGAAAACCATATTCTTATGAAAACCTGATTGAAATTGTGGGAAACAATCTGTATTCTATTGCCATGGAAACTTCAGATTTCTCATCTTTGGCATGTGAATTATAGTTTCTATCATTGCAGCTGTTAATTGGTGACAAGGAGGGGATAAAAGGTGTTAAGGAGTTTTGGAAAATAAACACACATCAAATGGTAATCATTTCTGGAATTTTGTTTATATCAGTTGTTTAAATCCTACTTTTCAGATGCAGAGTAAAGTTTATTTCATTATTTCAGTTTTCTAATCTGTGCTTTATTTAAAAATATTTTTGTATTTGCAAATTAGGTTAGGAGTAAGCAGGACCTCAGTGACGTAAATAAACAAATCCCAGTCGAAGCCTGTCTTTGGACTTTCTCTGTGTGTAATTCTTTTTATATACAAGGACACTTCTCTTGGCCAGAATCCCATTATAAAAAAGAAAAGAAAGGTGGGCATGTGGGGGGCTGAATATTCCCAGAGAGACTCCTTGAATTTCAGCCTTTCAATTCCTTGATTATTCTTGTGGTTATGGGAGCTGAAAGAATAATGAGAAGTTCATTTCCTATATGAATCGTATAAAACAATATGGGTATACACAGGGCCATTGACTTGACTATATCGATGGCCTTTAAACAGTTCTCTTTTGGGGGAGCACAGTTTGCGGGGGGAGCATGGTGAAATTGTTTTAGTGGTTCAAATTCTGTGACTTCAGAGTAAGTTCACGTGCAGGGAGCAGGGTGGCAGGCATTTGGTAATAAATTTAAGTCCAGGTGTTTATTTAATATATGCACTGCCTCATTCAAAAAAAAACATTTAAGACATCTTATAAGAACATACTCAACTTAATAATGAGCAAAAGTATAGAGAAGAAAAGACTCATTATCAGGAAAACATAAATAAGTAGGAAGTCCTAATTACAAAATAGAAAATAAGTATTTTTAAAATTTATTACACATGTCATGTCTCTTACCACACACACATACATACATTTATTTATTACAATTATTTGGTTTATGTATATTAAATCTCTATATTTGTGTTATTTTTTTAAAAAAACAAATTGCATTCATGAGCCTTGGGAGAAACTCTACTATGTGAATCTCTAATTTCTAAAAGATATTCTTATACAGACCCTTATAAAGTGTGTACCAAGTGATGTACTTAGTAGTAAAGTTAAATGATTACCTTTAAAAGAACTGGGTTACCTGTGGGTGATTTCAGATCAATCTATTAGGTACCTAATTTAAGAGTGGAGGCATAAGAAATGTTTCAGAGAGAAGAGCAGACATGATAAACGTGATGTAGAAAAGTTACTGAATCTTCTATTGAGAGACAACTTCAAATGTTTCTTATCAGTTACCCAGATCACAACCTTTCACTTTTTCTGTCTCAATATCTAGCTCCCTCTTCTACCGAAACATTAGCTGCAGCAAACAAAACAAAAATAACTCCCCCAATCTGAAACCGTTTTTAACTTGTGGGTTGGGCTTAGTCACTTGTATCCAAAGTGTTCTGATGCCCATTCTAAATTACAACAAAGTCATCATTGGTAGCATAGCATATAGGAAGAAAATTTAACAAAAAAAAAGTTGATCTAGCTGTCAATGAGAAGGGAAAGAAAGCTGAATAATAAATTAAACTAGCATGAGGAAGTGAAAAACAGTGAGAGACTGGAAGATACCATATAAATTATGTGGCATGTAAATCCTGAGTAAGAGTCTTGAAATGATATTTATTGAGTCAGAAGAGGACCCCTGCCTTACTCAAATGTGCGTTTTCTACATTTTTAAAAATAAATTTATTTATTTATTTGTTTTATTTTTGGCTGCGTTGGGTCTTTGTTGCTGCACGCCGGTCCTTTCTGGTTGCGGTGAGTGGGGCCCACTCCTCGCCGTTGTGCGCGGGCCTCTCACTGCAATAGCCTCTCCCGCTGCGGAGCACAGGCTCTAGGCACGCTGGCCTCAGTAGTTGTGTTTCGCGGGCTCCAGAGCGCAGGCTCAGCAGCTGTGGCTCAGGGGCTCAGCTGCTCCACTGCATGCGGGATCCTCCCGGACCAGGGTTCAAACCTGCGTCCCCTGCACTGGCAGGTGGACTCTTAGCCACTGTGCCACCAGGGAACCCTGCATTTGGTTTTTATTACATACCACTTAATTGCCTATTGGTTAAGTTCTAATCCACTGAATAAAGAAAAGTAACTGTCAACATACCTTATTTAGCAGCTTTCCCTTTCCTTAAATCTTATTTTCTTTATTATGTCATTATTGCTAAGCTCTTTTAGTTCTTTTGGTCTGTTACCACCCCTGTACTATTGTAGGCATGGATATTTTAATGGAAAGAGCTAGTAATTTTTCTGGTTTTGTAACCTTTTACATTCTGATGGAACAAAACTTTATTGATCAGCTATTTATGTAACAGCACAATGCTAGGAGCTTTTTCATATCTTATCACACATTACTTCCCATAATACCTCCACAAGGTAAAGTACTTTATGGGCAGCATTTAATATGGGAGACTACTAATTTTGGGGAGAGATTAGCTCAAGGTCACATTACTAATAAGTGCTAAATTTTGGCTCAAACTTAAGTCTTTGACCTTGAAATTCCATAGCCATGTCTCTTGCTAAGCACTTACGCCTTTTACTTAAGGTACACTTTGCCCTCTGTTTATTAATTATGTTTGTGTTAAATGTAATCACTTAAGTAAGCTGAATCTAAGGCTGCTATTATTCTCTGCGTCAGATTGTGGAAATGAAACATTGACATGCAGATCTGATTGTTGTTGACTGTACAACAATCAGAAGAGTGGGTTCAAATTTCCCTTGGTTGAAATCAGAGGGGTTGCAGCTTAAGGAAAAAGAGTATGTAATTTTTTGACATTGATGTTAGTCCTAGTTTTGATTATTAAGGGCCACTAGTACAAACAATATATACCATAAACTTTTTATCTGATATAATGAGGAAACTGAGACACATAATAGGAATTTTTTCAGATTTAGTTGTGTTCATCAGAAATTTATTGAGCCCCTAATATAATGCAGATAGTCTGCTGCATTCAGTGATACAACCTTAAATAACAGTTAGATCTGACTCTCAGGGAACTTACAGTCTAGTGGAGAAACTTCGAATTTATAGTAAGATTGCTAGATTAAAGTTCAAATTCGGTAAATTGCTTACTAGAATCATCAGCTTTGGGAATTTATCACTTATCTAATAAAGAATGTAAGTTTCAGCTAAGAGAGTTTCTTATTTTAGACAATGTAAGGTAAATCAGCTTGTACCATGATTTTAAGCCTTTTTCAAAAAAACTTACATTTTAGCTTAGAACTAAAGGATGTTGAAAAGAGTTCTTTATCATGTAATTGAGTCACTTACCAGGCCTATTTTAAACCAGTGGCTTCCTTTTCTTTCTTTACACCCTGTGACACACAGACTCCCAGAATCAGGGAAGTATTGTTTTTGTTTTTAGGGAGTTGCTACATTATGTGGAACCAAAACTAAGTTAATATGAGTAATGTTCAGCTCATGGTAGTGAATTATATTGAAATTTTCTTCTTTGCCCTTCTAAATTTGAGCATGAAGTAGTTTCTCATGCTATAAATTGACAATTTTTCTTTATTTGTAATGAAATAATCCTTTTTTATTTATAGCCAAGTTCATCATTTTAACACTTAATCCTCCATGACAGTCTGGAGGAGAGGAAACTTGGCAACCATTCATTATTATCTGTTTTTACCATCAGAAGGTATTTATTTGTAAGGAGAGTGTGGCAATGACATCAAGGATAGGAATGAAATACTCCCTGACATTTTTATACAGGGTGGCCTTTCCTTTGGAGTCGTGAAGGTAAATATGACCATCATTACTTAAAATGCATTCAGGGTCCCCTGGAAACACAGTAGTGTGTAATTATAGCTGTGGAAGGAGAATGTCTAATAATGAAAGGAGAACACGTCAGTCTTGGATTAGTGATTCGGGAATCCCATCAGTGACCATCTACTCAACAGCATTTCATCCACCTTATAAAGCAGCTTACAAAGCTCTTGTTGGGCTGTGCTTCCACATCTTCATGCTTGTGTAAAAATCCACTCACTGGAGTAGCCCACTGAGTCACAGTCCCAACATTTAAGTCTAAGAGCTTTAAAAAAAATTAGAATTTCAGACCCTGATACAATATCTTACATCTAAATATAGCATTAAGTGAGTCTCTGATGTTTTGAACCTGACAGCATGGAGGTGTATTGAGGGAAGTCCAGTATCAGGTCATCTGAAATGATTTGACATTTGCCCTTGCTTGTGAGAATAATGAACTTCTATGAAAGTGCTGATATTCTCTTGATTTTTTTCTGATTTGGTCATAGTATTCTATGGCTGTTGTTTGACTTGGTCCTTATGACAAAGTTATGTAGGTGTTCACTGGTGTCTCCTAAATTGGTGATGAACAGGAAGAAAGCTGTAATCTGGAGAGAACTGGGGAGACTTGGTATTCTAAGTCTGTACCTGGAAAGAATAACTTCTGTGGTCATGAATTCAGCAAACACTTCTGAGTGCTGGTTATTATGTGCTGAGCTCTGGGGGTGAAAAATGTGCAGTGAAGACCTGGCCCCTGTAATGGTAGATATCGCAGTCTAGCTGGAAAAATATAAATAATGTTTAAAGTAATACATAGCATAGATTTATTAATGTAAATTATGGCCATTGTGATTTTTTCTATTATGTTGAGTACAGTATTGTGTGAGTATATAATGGGGAAGGAATGTGAAAAGTGAGGAGAGCTCATTGAGCTGAGGACGAGGAGGAGACTTGGAAGAGTGTAAGGAACTATGGAGCGAAGGGGGAGACTGGGTGTTTGAGGGACAAAATTCTCTTGGGAGAGAATTCCTTAGTTACTAAAGGATCAAGCTGTTCACTGGGATCAGTGGTTCATTGGCTGTTTTTCTCTGGGCAGAGGTTTATAACAGTTAGATTGCCCCTGTCTTTTAGTACTCTGTGTTTTGCATGTTTCTATCTAGCTCCCAAGTCTGACTTCATCTTAATTTGATGAGTAGGATGATGATGAATAGCATGATAAGTAATACCACTATGGAGATTTAAATTAGAAGAAAAAAACCTTCTTTATTATTGTAAGATTCAGATCTAGAGTGTTCTAATATGTTTCTTCCATCAAAATTTATGATTACTTCTTTGAACGATATTATTAAATTTTACTATGATAAAATTAATTATTAAAGTTCATTATTAACCCCGTCAATGGTAAGAAATCATAATATTGTGGTTAAGAGCTCAGGCTTTAGAGCCAGAAGATAAGGATGTGAATCCTGGTTGCATCATTCACTGCCTTTTCCACATTGAGCATGTTATTTAGCCTCTCTGCACCATTGTTACCTCATCTGCATAATGGGATAATAATTGTGCTAGCCTCCTAGGATGGATAAAATAATACAGTCAAGTTTCTGGCTGAGCTGTCTTCTTTTGATTATTTCATAAGACATAGGAGGTATCTTTTCTGTGTCCCTCCTTTGGAACACTGAAACATTTAGAGAGGGGTAGGTTCTCAAAATCAGGTTTCAGACTGTCGTATTCAACGCGCAGTCCATCTTGTACCGCTGAAGACCAAACTACAGTTTCACATAAACCTTTTCCTAATCCAAGGTAGTTGTTCACTTATTAATGCAAATGCCTTGTGCCTTGGATGTGTGAGCCCTAAAAATACACTTCCAGGGATAAAAATAGATCTCTTCAGAGTTTTGAGATGCTGCTTAATCAGAACCAGCTGCAAGCTGTCTAGAAAATGCAAGTTATATGAGCCAGATGGCTTTTGCCCTTTTTGCTTTAGACAGCATATAATTTGGATAACTACAGCAACAGTAATACATTTTGCCAGTCACAGTGTTTGATAAACATATTTGTTGAGAACAGCCACTTCCAATTAGAGACCCAGTAAAATGTTAATTTATTTTAATAATTTTTCCCTCTAGGGTGAGACAAAGAATACTTTTAACAGGCTACAGAAATATCTGTTCACCGAGAGAGCACTGTTCGAGTTATTGTATGCCAGTGGTTAACTTTTAGTTTTGGCGTTTAAATAATGATGAGGAGTATTCATGACCTACCCCATCTATTTTCCTTATTAAAATCAAGTTTCTGATCGAGAGACCATGATTTTCCATATTTTATAATTATGTTTGCTTTAACTGTAGAAAGATGGTTTGATTAGTTTTCAACTTCTACACAGATCTAATTACTATAAACTCTGATAATAATTATTGAATTATTGTTTGTCCACAGACCATTATTAATGTGGTATTTCTGGGGATTTTACTTTTATTACCATGGTCTTTGAGAAGGAATTTTATTTATTAGCTGGATGTAACCATGCCTGATTTTCATCTGCTGAAGATGATTGCAAACATAGTCATTGATATTAGCTTTTTAATTTCATCCAGCTCTCAATCAGCTCAGATAAAACAGCACAGTTAAGTGTTTGGGGCTGTTCACACTCTTAAGACCTAAGCTTGGATTCAGCCTGCTTTTAAGACTTGTGAAGCTAGCAGTTCTGTTTTCACTGGTAACACCACTTCTTGGAAAAGCATTTTGAAGCCCTCCTCTCCCATTACATGTGATGAAATATTCTCTACTTTATTTCTTGAGACATCTACCAGGCAGCAAATAATAGATTGTTAAGTACCTCTGAAAGGTCTCTGTGTCATAAATTTTCCATAGTTCCAAGCCTGCCAGCGTTGTCATTTAGCAGTCTCCCAGCAATGGTTTTTTTTTTTTGCCTTCTCACCCAGTTTAAAGAAGAGAGGCTATTTCATGTATGGGATCAGTGGCGTTAGAACATAAACGTCACTATAATAATAGCTACAGGTTTATTTACTCTTCCTATAGTTTCTGGAACTCTGCTAATCACTTTATACATTACCTCACAACAATATAACATTACACGGTGCATATTTTTGTCCTGTTTTACAGATAAGGAAGCAGTGGCTCTGGAGTATAATTACTCAACATCATACAGAAAGTGTCAGAGTCAGGATTTGAAGCTACTGTTGTTTCAATGGTCTGTCTGACCCATGCTCTTTAACTCCACCCATTTAGCTATGAAAAGTGGCATTTGACTTAGCCAGAGCTGTTTTTTCTCAGAGATAAACACATGCCTCTGCCCATCCTTGTATCACGGTGATGCTTCTTGGAATTTATTTTAAGCCCCGAATAATATGTGAAAGGGTCTAATCTCTCTCACTCCACCTCATTAGATACACTATAACTGATGCACTTTAAAAGTCATATCAATGAGGAAAATCTCATTTTGGTGCTTTTCCAATATGTACATAAGGATTATACTGATATGTAGTACTTGGAGAAACTTGTAAGCACTTGTGTGACATGAAACAGCATAGGAGGTGAATGTTTGTGAAATTTACCGAAGCTAAATCCTACTTTTATGACGTTATCTAACAGAGTAATAAGATAAAGAAATTCAGTAATGAATGCAGCAGGTCATACCTACACGCCGTGTCACATGCAGCAGGAAATAAAGCAAAGCCTTATTTATAAAAACATCTTAGTTATGTCTGTCCACACAAAGCAAACTGATGGGTCATGGAAAAGATTTTATTATTCCTGACTGTTTGGGGAGATTATATTGTTGTGATTATTTACATATGGAACCATAAAATGCTCCTTCTTGAAAGATAATACAAAATAGTAGAAAAGCTTGTACTTAAGTCACTATGGTTTAATAATGGGCATATGCTGTTTCTTAATGAATAGTTGATGTTATTTGTTGTTGCCTGGAAATGAAAGGGAGAAATGGATCAAAAATATTATTTTCTAATAAAATAATTATTTCTATTCTATTTATTATACAAAATTATATTTAAATAATTACTTAGCCCCTTTTTTTCATATCTCACACAGTTGTAGTCAATTAAGATACAGATTTAAATATGAAATCTGATACTTGTTTGGCCCAATTGAAAAAGCTTTTTAACATCATTAGATGAGAGACATTATAAATGGCCAGGAGAAAGTCTCAGCTCTTTCTTTATGTGGAGAGGTGTAGCTTGGAATGACCCAACAAGGCTGACTGAGTCAACATATATCAGTTTTCTGTTAATGTGTGAGGTGCTGTCATTGGTGCAGTGGAGGAAAAGGATAATCATTCATTGCCAGATGCACCCACATTTACGCTAATGTGTGTGGATTGTTCCTTTTTCACTATATGAAGGTTTAGTAGCTTAAGAATTAGTACGCTTTGTTTAAATGATTTAATAAGGAAGTACTGAGCATCTAATGAAGTGACTGTGTCCTTGTTCTCAAAGAGCTTTTGGCATTTGGCAACAAAAGGAAGCCTTGTTTCTATGTGGCTTAAAATATGGTCCCAGAATATTGTGACTTTTGGAGGTTAGTGACTCCAAAGAAAATAAGGTAGATGAAGGGAAATCTTTTATTTTCTTCATCTTATAGGGGACTTGTTGCCTTTGTCTTCCTGAAGAAAAGACAAGTATTGGCCTGAAAATGTATGTTACACACCCCTGGGCTCCATTGGTGTATTCCAAGCTGTTATTGTCAATCATATACATACATGTTTAGGCAATTTCAGAAACACTTCCTGTTCTTTGAAAAGAGAGGTGTCACTCATCTTGGTACATCAGATTAATATATAAGGTGGCTTTCCAGAGTGGTGTCATTTCTTCACCATGACTTCTTTTGTCCTGCACTTCTTCCAAAGGCCTATTCCCCCTTTCTTTTTTCATTAGATGACCATAATTCTATTTCTAGGTGTGTAGCACTATGAGATGTATGAGTGAGTGAGTGTGTGTGTGTGTGTGTGTGTGTGTGTTTAGAGAGAGAGAAAAAGAGGAGGAGAAAGAAAAAAGATTAATTGAATGGTTGGTTGGTTGTATGTGAATGGGGCTTTTTCCTGAAAACTTTACAGCTGTTGTTGGCATATTGAAAAGGTTACCAAAATCTCATTACTTTTCATGGATTTCAGTTAAATCTCTTGTTTTTTTTAAAGATAAACAGCAATATTATATGCACATATAATCTGCCATTCCAATATTTATAAATCTTAGTGTTGTATTGGTAAGATTGTCAGAATTTCATCGTAATGTTAGTGAAGGGCATATGTACATCTGGCTTTATTGAAAATGACTTTGCTAAGTGTTTAATAGCGTGCTGACTCTAGGTTAAAGACAGGGAGTCTTTATTATATTATTGAACTATTCTGGCTTACTAGTGTATGGACACGTAACCAGATGACTACATATTTTTTTGAGGAGGTGGTTCTGTTTTAATTGCTCTTGACCTATTGATGTCATAAGTTTATTAGTAGATTTCCCAGTAGTAAATCATTCAGGGGTTACTGAAATAAACTCAACTGGATGTGTTTTATTATTATTATAATATGCTGCTGGGTTTGATGTGTATTTCATCTAACTCTTTGCCTCTGTGTTCATAAATAATACTGACCTGTAGTCTTCTGTTTTCTCAGCTCTTTTTCAGGTTTTAGTGTAAGGGTTATTACCAGGCCCATCACTTTTGATTGTGCAGCTTGCAAACTGTCACCTACTGTATCGTAATTTGTGTAGCTATGACAGTTTTCCTGATGAAGGCAGTAAAGCATCTTGAGGAAGGGACTTTTTCTAACATAGACTTACCATAGCAGCTTGCAGAAGAGTGAGGGTTACTTTAACATCCTAAAATAGATTTTTAAAAAATATCTCCATATTTCCCTATTCATTCAGTGTTTAAAAGAACTAACATAAAATCATTGTGGTCTGGAAACTTTATTTGGCAATAGTTCCTTACTTTAGTTTCTTCAAAACTTTTGGTCTGTTTAGGTGTATGTTCTACTCTTCTGGGAGAATCTTTTAAGTTCATTGAAATTAAAATTTTTGTTTTACCAACCAAGTATACATAGCACTCTTCAAAATTTTTTTAATCTCTTCTGTGTTAGTGATTTTATCTATTTCTAATTTTCTTATTTTACATTTTGGTCTTTTTCTTGAGTATGGAGGTTTGCCTTTTCTTTTCTTCTTCTTTCCCTCTCCAAATATCTTTGGCTTTATTTACTAGAATATACATGTTTTACTATTTTAAAAAATTAATAATTTTTTTATCTTTGGTAATTCTTCCTGCTTTTTTTAGATATAGTTTAATCTATTTTTTTAAAAAAAACTATTTGCATATCTGCATTGACTATTTAGTTAATTTATTTTTATTCTTTATTTGCAAATGGCCATTCCAGGTACTTTTTAGGCTTTCTAATTTACTGTAACTGAAGAATTTAATTGTTAACATAGGGCCTCTCTGCTGCTGGATTAGCACATGTATGTTACCTGTGTTAGAATTCTTTGGAAGAATTTAGCTTGAAAAATTGACAGTGGATTTAATCTTAAAAGTCTGCATCAGGATTACACTGACAATGTTTAGTGTTTTAAAATGACATTTTGTTCTCTCTATAATTTTAAAAGCAGTACACATTATCCATAGAAATTTGCAATATATAGAGAAACATACTTTATTAGTTGTCATGGCTGTGTAACAAATTGCCCTTAAATTTAGTAACTTAAAACAACAAACATTTATTTTTGTACACAGCTCCTGAAAGTTAGGAATCTGGCAGTGACTTTGCTGGGCTCTTCTGGCTCTGTGTCTCATTAAGTTGCATTCAGGCTGTTGGCTGGGGCTGTTGTAATCTGAAGGCTTGAGCAGGGCTGGAGGACCCATTTCCAATACAGTCCACTCATAGCTATTGGTTGGAAGCCTCAGTTCCTCACTGGCTGTTGGCAGAAGGTCTCAGATTCTTGCCATGTAGCCCTCTTCACAGGGCTGCTTGCTTCCTCCAGAGTGAGTGATCCAAGAGAGAGTGAGGTAGAATGTGTGGCAGAGAGTGTCTTTCATGAACTACCCTCAGAAGTGACATATTATCCCTTGTCCTGTATTTTACTGATCCCACTTACCAACGTTGATACAATGTAGGAGGTTATGATACATAAGAATGAATGCCAGAAAGTGGGGATCATTGAGTCACCTTGAAAGCTGTTTACCACACATACCTAAGGATATTAAATTACCTTATGGAACTCTTTAGAGAAACTACCAATCATAGATGGTGGTGTAGGGAAATCCTGAACTCATCTGCTCCCACGGACACAACACATCTACAGCTGCATATGGAATAATTCTCTTTGAAAACTGGAAGAACAGAGTCTCCACAACAAAGGATAAAAGGACAGCATCGAGACAGGTAAAAGAAACAGATAGAACTTGCCAGGGGAAAACCACACCCCAGCTACAGTAATCCACATCAGGAAGGATCATGAAGGCATGGTTATTTTCCGTGCAGACTGAGGAATTCAAGCTCCACATCATGCACCCCAGTTCTTAGATCCTGCACAGGAGAGATGAGCCCCCAAAATATCTGGCTTTGAAAACCAACAGGGAATATATCCAGGAAAACTATAGAACAACAGGGAACAGAAAATCTGCTCTTAAAGGGCTCAAGTGCAGACTTATTCAACATGAAAACCAGCACAAGAACATCAGATTGAAAAGTGCATGGGCCTTAGGTGAAGAGGACTCACTAATCTTGAAGTGTCTGCTGGAGATACTGGAGCCAGTTCGGATGAGGTCTGAGACACTGGTGGGAGCCATTTTTGTGATCTCAGGCTATCCTGCTAATACCAGCACTGGTGGGCACCATTTTGGAATTCTCTCTCTAACCAATTAATGCCAGTAGGTATACCCCACTAAGAGCCGTGCCCACCCCTGTGCCTTGGCAGGGCCTGCAAGGCCTTAAGCCCACCCACCAGCACCTGGCAGCAGTAGCTGCTGACCTGCCCCACAGCCATTCTGCGGGCAAGCCCCATGCATCAACACCCAGCAGTCGCCATGGCTGGACCCTGCAACTATTTCTGGGGGCCAGCTTCACCCACCAGTGCTTGGCAGCAGACATGCCTCACCACAACAGGAGGGCTCACATAGTCCACATAGAAGACATCCCTTGAATGCCTGGCTCTGGTGGCCAAGCGAGATTGAGCTTTTGAGCTCCATAGGACATCTCCTACATAAATCGCTCCTTCAATACTGGGACGGGTAGCTGATTTACCTAATACATAGACACAAACACAGAGAATTAGGCAAAATGAAGAGGTAGAGTAATATGTTCCAGTCAAAAGAATAAGACAAAGGATAATATATGTGAACCTCACAGTAAGCACAAGGAAGAAACTTCTAATAAATGCACAAAAGAAAATGAGAAAGGAATCTAAACATAACACTAAAGAAAATCACCAAAATGCAAAGGAAGAGAGAAAGAGGAAAAGAAAGGAACAGAGAGGAACCACAAAATAGCCAGAAAACAATGAACAAAATGGCAGTTAAGTACATACCTATCAATAATTGATTTAAATGTAAATGGTCTAAATTCACCAATCAAAAGAGATAAAGTAGCTGAATATATAAAAAACAAGAGTCAACAAACAAAAGCCCATGACCAGATGGCTTCACTGGCAAATTCTACAAAACATTAAAAAAAGATTTATTATCTGTTTTTCTCAAACTCTTCCAAAAATTTGAAGAGGAAGGAAATCTTCCAAATGCATTTTACAAAGCCAGCATTACCCTGATACCAAAATCAGAGAAGAACACTGCAAAAAAAGAAAATTACGGGCCATTACCCCTGAGGAGAATAGATGCAAAAATCCTCAACAAGATATTAACAAACCAAATCTAACAATATATAAAAGGATTGTACACCATTATCAAGTGGGATTTATTCAAACGATGCAAAGATGGTTCAACATCTGCAAATCAATTAATGTGATACATCACATTAAGAGAATGAAGGATAAAAATCATATGGTCATCTCAATAGATGCAGAAAAAGTATTTGGCAAAATTCAACATCAATTTATGATAAAAACTCTCAACAAAGTTGGTATGGAGAGAACATACCTCAACACAACAAAGGCTATATATGACAAACTCATAGCTAACATCATACTCAGTGGCGAAAAGCTGAAAGTTTTTCCTCCAAGATCAGGAACGAGACAAGGATGCCTACCCTCACTGCTTTTATCCAACGTAGTATTAAAAGTTCTAGCCACAGCAATTAGGTTAAGGAAAATAAATAAAAGACATCTAAATCAGAAATGAAGAAGTAAAACAGTCATTATTTGCAAATGACATGACACTGTATATAGAAAACCCTAAAGACGCCACCAAAAAGCTATTAGGACTAATAAATGAATTTAGCAAAGTTGCAGGATACAAAATCAGTATACAGAAATCTGTTGCATTTCTATATACTCATAATGTACTATCAGAAAGATAAATTAAGAAAACAACCCCATTTGTAATTGCATCAAAAAAGAAGAAAATACCTAGGAATAAATTTAACCAAGGAGGTGAAAGACCTTTACACTGAAAACTCTGGCACTGGTGAAAAAAATTGAAGAAGACACCAAAAAGTGGAACGATATTTCAAGCTCATGAATTGGAATATTAATGTTGTTAAAAGGTCCATTCTAGGGATTTCCCTGGTGGTCCAGTGGTTAGGACTCTGTGCTTCCGATGCAGCGGGACCGGGTTCAATCCCTGGTCAGGGAACTGAGATCCCAAATGCCACGTGGCACAGCCAAAAAAAATTTTTAAATAAAATTTAAAAATCGCTCTTAAAAAAAATAATTTAAAAAAAATCCATTCTAACCCAAAGCCATCTACAGATTCAATGCAAGCCCTATCAAAATGCCAATGGCATATTTCACAGAACTAGAACAAATAATTTTAAAATTTGTATGGAATCACAAAAGACCCCAAATAGCCAAAACAATCTTGGGAAAAAACAAAGCTAGAGGTATCACGCTCCCTGATTTCAAATTATACTACAAAGCTGTAGTAATCAAAACAATACAGTACTGGCACAAAAACACACATGGATCGATGGAACATAATTGAGAGCCCAGAAATAAACCCACACATATATGGACAATATATGGACAATTAATCTAGGACAAAGGAGCAAAGAACATACAATGGAGAAAAGATAGTCTTTTCAATAAATAGAATAACAAATGTTGGAGAGGATGTGGAGAAAAGGGAACCCTTGTACAATGTTGGTGGGACTGTAAATTAGTGTAGCTATTATGGGAAACAGTATGGAGATTTCTCAAAAAATTAAGATTAGAACTACCATATGACCCAGCTATTCCTTCTGGGTATTTATCCAAAGAACCCAAAAACACTAATGAGAAAAGATCTATTCACCCCTGTATTCATTGTAGCATTATTTAGAATAGCCAAGATATGGAAACAACCTAAGTGCCTCCATGGATATATGGATAAAGAAGATGTGATACACACACACACACACACACACACAGGAATACTACTAAGTTACAAAAAAGAATGAAATCCTGCCATTTGTGACAGTATGGATGGACCTTGAGGATATTATGCTAAGTGAAATAAGTCAGAAGGAGAAGGACAAATACTGTATGTCTTCACTCATATGCAGAATCTAAAAAACAAAGCAAAGAAACAAGCAAAATATAACAAAAAACAAACTCATGAAACAGAGAACAGATTAGTGGTTACCAGAGGAGAAGGGAGTTGGGGGTGGGCAAAATTGTTAATGGGGGCCAACTGTGTGATGATGTATGGTAACTAGACTTGTGGTGGTGATCACTCTGCATGTGTACAGGTGTTAAACTACAGTGCTACACTTGAAACTTATATAATAATAAAAAAAAATTACCTTAAGTCCAGCATCCACACACAGTGGATCTTCCAGGTTTTTCTTCCCCCTCCCAATGCAGATATGATCTTGAACATTAAAAAAAAAACAAATTAGGGCATATAATCTTTTCTCACAAAACAGCAGATCATAAACATTTTTTATGTTATGAAATAGTGTTCTAAAATAGGATCTTTATCTGTTTGCTTAGCATCCATTGTGTGGGCATGCCATAATTTATTTTTACTAATCTACTAATGTTTTATAGTTAGGTTTTTTTTGAGTATTTGACTATTATAAATTGTTTATTAAATGTTTTTGCCCATAAATCCTTGAACACATCTTCTACCATTTACCTAAAATAAACTGTTAGAAATATTACTGCTGGGTAAAGGTATATAAACGTTTTAAGACTTTACACATATACTGCCAAAATATTCTCTGGAAACTTGTACCAAATTTATGTTCCCATTGATATAATAAAGAGTACGTGGCTTCTTGTATGTTTATTAATACTAGGTATTATATTTGAAAAATAATAAGAGCCTGATAGGGAACATAGTGTCTAACTGCAGTTATAATTTTTATTTTTGGATTACTAATAAGGTAGGGGAATCATTTTAAAAGTCTTATTCCTGAACCTATATTGTATTTTTTCTTGATTTTTAAAGGTATGTCATCCTCATAATTACTTTCAATGGTGTAAATAGTTCTCTTTGAAAAATGTTATGTTTTGTTTTCTTTGAAAATATATATCATTGGACTTTTCCATTAGGCCTACACTATAAGAGTGTTCTGCAGTAAACCTGGACATATTGGAAAATAATTGGATAACTGAGGCACTTTCAAAGTGCTCATCAGTTTGATGGTTAGTAAATTTTCCCAAACTTATATTTTATTGTTTGAACATTTTCTAGAATAATGGGTTAAAAGTGAGAAGATGCTTTTTTGTTGTTGTAATCATCCATCTGTCAAAATTTGGTGAGTGTTGAAGAGCATTCATCCAGGGCTAAAGCATGACTGAGAGTTGTCTAGTCAGGAAAAAAAAAAAAAAAGCACTCAGTATTTCCATGTGATAGAATGACTGTTAGTACTTGAAAAAATTTCCTGTCCAGCACTTTCATATCATTGGTGTTCCCAGTGTTGTACCAAAAAAATTAACCTGCTCAACAGTTTTCTGGATCTCAGAAAATGTTAATTTGATATTTTGATAATAATTGATTTTAAACTTAAATGTCATTACGAGGCTGAGGCATTGAGCAGGGGTGTAATATAAGAACACACTGGCTGGGGGGTGGAAGAATAGCAGAGGGACCTTGGAATCTGAAGGTCCTTAGTTGACTGTCAGCACTTGCTTACTTGCTTTGTTGCCTTGGCCCTTTCTGCCTCTGTTTTCTTACCAGTAAAAAAGGAGTAAAAATGCCTACTTTAAAAAAAAAAAAAAAAGCCTACTTTGCTACATTGTTTTCAAAATTATGTAATATACACATAGTGCCTGGCACACACAAGTGCATGATATGTGTATGAAGCAACAAGAATAACTACAGAAATACATGTTATTCTTGGAAAGCAATCAGACCTAAACAAAATGAAAAATTCAGGGATTTGTATGTAAATATTGAATTTATGCCATAATTCTGACCAAGAATTTATGTGATAGGGGAGGGCATGGACAAATATTATTTTTGTACTAGTGAAGAATTTTGCTCTTATTATACTTACTATAAAAGTTTTCTAAGTGATTCAGAATAGAATCATAGTTGCCATGATCTCTATTCTGAATTGAGGGTGATGCCAGGCAAAGCAAACCATAGACTAAGACTATGATCATAAAAATGAAACTGATAGATGTGATAAATTCTGTGGCACTGGGTCTAAAGTATAAATACATCTACATTCATGATTTCGCTGAGGGCAAGACAGGTCTTGAACTGGATATGAAGAATGAATTGGCTTGCACAAGAGTAAGGGAGAAGGAGTGTCCTAAGTGTGGGGATGGTCTGGACACCTGCACAGAAACTGATATCCGTGTCTTGTTCTGCCGCAGGTAAATTGACCTAACCTCGAGTAGAGAATCTGTGTTTGGGATTCAATATGGATAGGGAAGGTGTAATCAGAATACTGAGAACCTTGATCATCAGGCAGAAGAGATTAAGCAGACATAGACCATCAATTGAAACTTCTGGAACAGGAGAAGAAGTGATGATACTAGTGTTTGAGGGACTTGGGGAGAAGTGATGCAGTGTCTCTGTCATAATCCAGATATGAAGACACATGCTGAAAGTCAGCTCAGCAACCCAGGGATGTGGTGACCAGATTCCAAACACTGGAACCATTCCTTCTCTTCTGCTCAAGAGGCTTCCAGTGGAGTTCTCTTGTTATTCCCTTATGAATATATTGTTTAAAAGGAAATTAAAATGTGAGATGGTTGGTTAATGGTTATTTACCTTTGGTTGACTGCACTTTTTTTTTAGCACTTTATTTTTCAAGTAGGCCAGGAAAAAGTATGCTTTGACAATTATGTAATTATACAGTTATAATTACTGTAATATTTCACAATTTGTTTTCTTTCTTGGTGTGCTCACTATGAATTATCATGACTGCAGGCAAGCTGGAAAGGAAGTAGCATTTTTTGAGCCCCTGTGTTGTATTATGCATGTTAGCCTCAGCATCCCATTTAGTCTCCACACATCCTTATAAAGCAGGTGATATTATTCCCATTTACGGATGTATACACTAAGCTTTCTCAAAATTAGACATCTAGTGAGTGTTGGTGCAGAATGCTCTGCTTTGTAACATGATGCTTCCTGAGAGAATATGGAGCTGCACAACTTTTGGCAGGAGGACTGAACCCTAAACTAAGAATGGTATTGTTCATTTTTTATGCCATAGAGATAAGGAAGTTAGTCTCCCTTGGAGGAGTCCGACTTAATTCTTACTGTGGGGTATAGTATCTGGTCGTAGGGCTGTTCCTCTGCTTCCTGAGGAAGTGAAATTCTTCACTAAATTTGGTGGTGGCCTTCCATATTTAAATATAGCAATAGCGTGCTTTAGTAAAAATGTTAAAAACCATGGAAAATGCAAAACATTTGATCTTAAGAAGATTCTAATGCTGTTCATTGATGAAAAAGACTATCAAGTTTTATTTCTACTGTAATAATCATGAATTTTCCACATAACTGTAGTTTCTGAAAAAACAGGTTAGTTTACTATTAATGATAAGAAATGACTCTCCTAAAAATTACGGTGAAAAGTACAGGTTTTGTAAGCTGTAGGAAACTTCTTAGCTTCTAAAGTATAAAAAACATCTTGAAAGTTGAATTAAATTGAACCTATTATTGTTATTAAGATTTCTTTAAATGCTCTGCCTGCTATGGGTTATAATTCTTGGTTTCAAGTACTAATGGAGATGTTACTTGCATATTAAACTCAGAACTGAGAAACATGCTTGTGAATTCCTTTATAAGTGGCTCTTTTAATTGCAGTTCTTTTGAAAAGGAAGTTAACACTTAACTATATATTAATTCTTGACAAGGACCTTATTGAACCTAAGTAAAAGGTTTCTTAAAAAGGCAGGTAGCTGTTCGCCTTATGTGAGAATCTGAAACTAGGAGAGTAATTATTATATGAGTTTCTTAATCTTTTGTTTTTTTCCAAAATGGAAATGTCCCTTTTTATTATTATAAGAGCAATTCTTAAATGTTAAAAAGTATTCAAACAATACTGAATGGAATAAATTGAAAAGTGAAAGCTTCCTATAATCTTACCCTACCAAGATGACCACTGATTACAGTTTAATATATATTCTTCCAGAACTTTTTCTTTACAATCATAAATCTCTATTGCTATCTATACATCTTTTAAATAGGATTGATTTACATACTACATATACTATTCTTTAATTTGCCTTTTCTTATTGAATATTGATCTATTGATCTATTTCTTATGGAATATTGATCTACTTCCTGCTCCATTAATTACAGATTTACCTCTTAGGTTATTGATTTGTTTGTTTTGCTGTTTTAACAGCAGTGTGAAGAAATACCTGTTTTGTATGTTTTTGCACACTTCTTTATTTCTTTAGGCTAAGTTCATACTAATAGAATTGTTAATGGAAAGGTAACTGCTCCTCTAAAAGGTTTCACCAATTTATTCTCTCATCAGTATTGTATGAGAAAGTTTTTTTGACTTACTTTTTTACAGTACTGTGAATAATTGTGAATAATCAATTTTTGCTAATCACAAGAGAAAAAAGAAATGTGTTTCTTTGATTATTAGTGAGGTTGAAAAAATGTCACGTTGTGAGCCTTTATATTTCTCTTGGGAACAGTTTATGACATTTGCCACATTTTTCCTAAGGTACTTATTTTTCATATTGATTTAAGGAACTTTTAATATATTCTTGAAATATGTTGTAAATATGGTTGTTCCTTGGTATCTGCGGTGGACTGGTTCCAGGACTCCTGTGGATACCAAAATCCGTGGATGCTCAAGTCCCTTATGTAAATTGGCCTGCTACAGTGGGCCCTTGGTATCTGGGAATTCTGCATCCGCGGATACAGAGGGCCGACTGTATTTACATACTTTTTTCTTATACTTTTATTGTGATATTTGCTGCAAAAAAAATACTTTAAAACTTGACATATGCACATATGTCATTCTTTTTGCTTATGGTTTCTGGCTTTTGTTTCCATGCTAAGAATAAAAATCACAACTAATTTTGTTGGGCACCTAAGCACTTCATGTGCACATTCTCACTGAATCCTCACAGCAACTCTATGAATAGGATACTGTTAATCTTCCTTTTATAGATGATGGGTAAGTAACTTGGGCAAGAAACTTATTCAAGGTTATAGAGTTTTAAACGATAGCACCACAATTCAAATACAGGCAGTCAGATACCTCCCTAACCCCAAGATTAATGAAACAAATAAACAACAAAACTTCCTTTGTTGTTTCTACTTTTGATTTTATTTATAAAATTTTAAATATAATAATTCCTATGGAATTAATCTTTTTTAATACTGTGAGGTAAGAATCTGTTTAATTTCATTTTCATCTTATACTAAATTTATATATACACGTGTTTGTAGACTCTCTTTTTTATTGTAATAATATTATTTCTTTGCTAGTATTATACTGTTTAAATTACTCTCATTTTAGAGTAATTTTCATATGTAAGGGAAAGTCTCCATTATCATTTTTCTCTCTAAAACTCCTCTTGACTATTCTTATATACTTTTCTTCCAGAATCAGTATGTTAAATTCAGTTTGCAAATTCTCCCTTTAAAATAGTTTGTAATTGTAATAATTCTAATTGAACAACTAGCATCTTTACAATATTGATCATTGTATTCAGGAAAATAGCATATCTTTTAATTAACATTTTTAGTAAAGTTGTATGATTGTCTTCATTTAAGTTTTGGACATTTTATTTTAAGTATATTCCTGGGTTAGATCTTGATTGTGCTGGTTCTTGTTCAAATTTATAACTGTTGCCATTTTGACAGTGGGTGTATGTTGCTTATCCTTAATGTTCACTAATTTGATTTCCATCTTGTGATTATTATAGTAGTTCATGTCCTTTTTTTGTATACTCAGTGTCAGAGAGTAAGGAATGGTTTCAGTATCTTGATGGCCGAAGACTCTACTTAATGAGCTACTGGCATCTGAAAATCTAGTTTTCCTGTAGATCGTATGATTCATTCATATGCTCATAGTTATTGGTTGATTTGGATTCTGCATAGCCATTGAAAATTATATTTGAAACCACAGTGGTCTTTAGGAACCAAAATTCTTCAAAATCCAACTGAAAGTCACATAGAACCATTAAAATAGTCAGAATTTATTTCACATTTAAATTGTCAGCACAAGTAGTTCTACGTGAACAGGTTTGACTTTTTTTCTCCAAGTTGTGGATGCTTTTGCCATATATGTAGGTTATAGGAAGAATTCAGTATTCCCTTGAGATTGAGGACCACAGTAACATCACACACACGTCACACCTAGAAACTCTTTGCTATTCTTTCCATTGCTGCTGTGTCTCAGAAAACCAAGAGAAAGGAGGCCTTAGTTTACGTTTTCTTCACAAAGCATTACCAAAGACTGTAGAATTAGAAGTGAATGGAGAGTGTCTTAGAAACTGAATTTCAAAAAGAAATATGAGGCTGGAAAGTAATTATAGTAGTGAAAGAAGGCCAGAGGGAGCCAGAAAGAGGAGAAAGGATAATGAAGAAGAAATGAAATGGAAAAAGATGAAGGACATTGAATGCCCCCCTTCACGCCAACCCCCCACAGAATGCTTGAGAGGAAGTTGGAGGGTATGGCGGATAGAAGAGGAAGAGAGGGGCATGACAGTAGGAAAAAACTGCAGCAAAGATGATGAAAATTTAGTAAAACTTACTGATCCTTGCAGATATAGTTGGCTTAAAAAAAAAAACAAACTGAAAAACAAAAACCCCACCAACCCTTTCCTTTAAACTGCTCTGTATCTAAATAAAGAAGTTGTTGATTTCTCTTTAGCAGGCTATTTTGGTATTGTATTTTGAAGATTTCTTCATGGAACATTAGGATATTTTACTACCTGACTGAAAGTGAATAAACAGAACTGGAGGATTTCTGCTTTGCACATTTCTGCAGCTTTATTATATCCTTATATAGGTAAAGAGAGAAGTTATACACAGAGTATGCCAAAATGACCACATGCTTCACACTTGTACTACCTCTTTTTATGAAGCTAAATTTGGAGTTTTCAAAACCTCCTGCTTAAAAATACATCCCAAAAGACTTCTGCTTATTGCACATTTTGTTCCTGTCCTGTATGAGTTAGATCTTCATTTACAATTCTTTGTGGAATGTTTTTCCTTTTGTCATAAATACAAAAGGAAGATACTGACATATAATCCTTTACTATGTTTTATGCAGTAGCATCATAATTCTGAAATTTTGAGAATATATATACATTTTCTTCAAGTGTAGAGACAAATCTTACAAGAATGTTTAATTATGTATTCATGCATATACATGGACTTTTAAATATAATTGAATGAATAAAAATGAAGTTGCCACAAATTAGTTTATGCAGGCATTCTCCACTTAAAGTAACAAATACTTTACAAGAAAAAACATTTCCTGACAGATATTTTTATTATATGATTTGTATTTTCCTGTTAGGTTTCATCATAAAATTATAGATTTTTTTTAAATTGAAGTATATTGACTTACAATGTTGTGTTAGTTTCAGGTATACAGTACAGTGATTCAGTTATACATATATATGTATAACTGAATATATATATGTATAACGTGTGATTTTTCTACAGTGAATGAATGGATGAAAATGATCTTCAAATTAGTGAATTTTTAGTGTGCTGGCTGATTGGTTTCCAATTTAGGGTTTATTTAAATAGAATGCTATTAATAGGAATTTTAAAAGTATATCAGATTGATGTCAAGAGTCTAAAATTTATTAGATAGAAAATGTTGGATGGGTTTGGAAGTAAGAAATATGTTAAGAGTAGCTACAACTTAATTGGTAGTAATAGCAGTGCCAGAATAGTGGATAATAGGGAAGAATGGCATCTGTTTATTTATTTATTTATTCAATAAACAACAATTTATGGAGCACCTACTACTGGCCAGGCACTTGCTGGGTTACGTAGGACTATAACAACAAACCAGACATATAATGCTTGTCTTTCTAGAATTTATAGATTATTACCAAAGATAGCACATAATTATAATTTGGGGGGTTGAGTGTTCCCAATAAAATCACGCACTGTCCCTGCCTGATTTCTAAATGAAGTGAGAAATGAAAGAAGAGAGTATGGAGGATGAGAAACAGAAATATCACCTTTATACTGATAAAGCTGGTGTTAGCGTGTGCAGCTTGTATCAAGGAGCAAGTGGGCTTTCTAATACTATGAGAGATTTACTCATAGTGTTCCTGGAGGGGTGGGCACCTGCAGGCCCCTCTACAACGAGAAGCCCCTGGCCCCTGTGAGGCATATAGCACTGGGAAGCGAAGCATATGTTCCCTGTAGGTAAAACGGCTCCCAGGAAGAAAAAGGAAAGAGAGTCTGTGTTGCCCCTTTAAAATTCACCAGGTCAGTCTTTCCTCCTTCTATGGGGAAAGAGTCAGAGTGTCACACTGGTAGTGCTCCTTCCATGTGAGAGAAACTTCAGGAGTAGAGAAGAAGCATTTCGCCCACTCCCCTCAACGATAGAACAGTAATAATGTTTGGTAAGTTAGGGTTGATGAGAAAGGAAATGTGGACTACTGTGGGAACCTAAGCTAGTCTAGGACTTCAGTGCAAGTGAGATTTAAGCAGAAGGAGAAGGGGGTTGTATTGGGGAAAGATTTTTTTGGACAAGGTGAGAGACATCTGGATACATCTATGGAATTCAGAGCAATTCAGCTTGGCTGGTCACAGCCTAGACTATGGGACAAGAAGTGGAGAGTGATGCAGCGGGTGTGTAACCTGTGCCCAAATCTCAAAGTTCATTGTGAGCCAAACGCAGGTGAATGAAGGGCAACTGGAAACATTTGGAGTGTTTCAAATAGAGCAATGACATAATCAGATTTGTGTTTGAGGGAAGTTCATTCTGGCTATAGCTTGGAGGGAAGTAAAGGTGGAAAGAGGGAAACCTGTTAATGATATGCAAGGAAAAGAGGTTTGTGGCAGGAGATGTGTAGAAGATTAGGATAATTTTGTACATTTTGCCTTTGAAGGGCCAGGCATTCACATAGAGAGAGAAGGTTAGTGGAGCGCATACATATAAATCTGTTACGAATGCTTTATATTCAAAATATCGATCAGTGAATTTATGTTAAGCTAGGGCAGCCGTGAATTTAATTAGACTTCTCACCTTCTGATAGAAGCTTTCTAATACTTTTGAATATTTTCTTTGGTTTTCTTTAGGATCCAATTATTTGAATAGAGTTTCTTAAGACAGTTTTTGAAAGAACATACACAATTTCACTGTTTACTACAAGGTGCTGTTGACGTCTTGTAAGTGTTCTGGTTTATGGGAGAACAAAGGAAAGTTTAAGTTTTTGAGAAGGCACATTTCCATTGAAACTGAACGTGCTAAAAGTGCATAATCATACCCGAAATGTGTTGTCCAGCCAGTTTTTCTTAGACGCTACAAAAATACACCTATTTAAAGGCTGCACTATTTCAAAAGATAAAAATTTATTATCAGCATTCTTCCTAGGTGCAGATAAAGAGCCCGGAACTATATCTGATAAAACTTCCAAATTTATATGAGAAAGTCCCTTGCAAAGATAATGTTATGCTACCTAGCTAAAGGTCCCTCAGCATCAGCTAAGAATGTAGCCTGCTGCCTGCTGTCATTTTTCCTCTATGAGAATATTATCATATTATTATTTTTACAGCTTTTGTGTCATGTTATAATAGCTTCCAAAGAATTTTTTCCTAGTAGTTTGAGAACTTTGCGCTCTTGATTTGGGACAGTGTGACCTGTTAGTGGTTACCAGATGAATTGTATGCTTTGAATGTGACTTTTTCTAAGCCATTGTGCTAATACATTTTAAAATTTACCTTACCTTGTGTTATAATAATTATATTTAAGTCTCATGGCAGTCTTCTTTAGTCTATATGTGATGGAAAGATTTATTTGCTTGTCTATTCAGAATAAATCAAAATAAATTTTGCTGGACATGGCATCATGTGAATTGAATTTCTTTAACTTGCAGTTCCTAAACACTGTGCTTTATCTGGTGGAAATGTTAACGTTTGATGGCAGAAGAATTACAAGCATCTTTAAACCCACCTTTAGTTACATGAACTTTCATAGAATAAAGGTGGTTGCTGAATGCTCCAAGAATTTACTCTTCCTGTTCTACTTTTGTCATTTTTATTGTTTCCAATTGTTTTTTATAAAGAAAAATTATATTTATAAATTTCATTGTTATTTATAGATCACTTCATCATTAAATAAAGCAGATGAGCTTACTAAAAATGATGCTTGAAACAGTTTTTGTTATCAGTACGTACTCCTTTGATTAAAAAGCATTTTATTACACCACATCCCCTAAAACACAGTTTCACCTATACAGCAATCCTGTTGTTCTCTGTCACTGTTATAAAGGAAACCTGTGACATTAGAGGGAAATATTTCTAGAGAAGAATAGGCAAATTATATTTCCTTCCCTCCAGGGAGGTTGTCTTGAAAGCTCAAGCAGACTGTGGGGTGGGACCAAGAAGTGAGAAGTTCAAGAGAGGAGCTGCAGTCTAATGACTTTTTCTTTCCCTGCATGCCTTTTTCTCCTTTTACCCTTTCCCTCTCTTTGGTTCTAGGATCAACATGAAAATGCATGCCCTCCTGCTCTTGTCTTTATGCTTTCAGTAGGAGAAAGGCTAGAATTAGCACTATGACTTTGAGCTCAGGAAGAGTTTAGTCTGAGAAAATTTAGCTGAACATGAAAATGTTTGCAAACTAAAACTAAACTAGTCCTGTTATCTTCATGAGTCCATGAGGTAGTAAAATGGAACTACCATTAGCCTACAGCATACAGCTGTGTGAGCCTGTCATTCTGAAAGGGACTCCGTGGGGAGGTCAAAAGTCAGTATGACCCATGCAGAGGAGGACCCAGGTTTTGTGGATTGTGGATCTTACATAGTTTGGGGGCCCTCTTTAAGAAAAAAATACAAAATTACAAATAGAAAATTAGTGAAAAAGTCTTGGAAGGTGCCTGTGCAAGTAAAGGGCCCTGAACTTAACCGTCATTAATTCACAGTAAATCCACCTCTAACCTCATACATATTAAGTTCTATTCTGAATTGGTAATAAAACTTGACTTATTAAGTTAAATTCTGAACTGATAATAAAGCTAAATATTTTAAAATAAGTTTTAATGTCACATTCTTAGGGAAACCTTCCCTGATTCCTTCCTTTGTAATGCCGCTATGTCACGTATACACTGTGTAGTAATTGTACACTTGTTTGTCTGTGTTGCCCGCGAGATTCTAAGCTACAGGCAGGCTGAGATGTCTTGCCCAGTGATATATCTCTCGTGCCTAGCACTGTGTTTGGAAGATTGTAGCTGTTTAAACTAGAATGGAGTGTTGCTGGGATCATGGTACCTTCAAGCACATTCCAACAGCAGCTCTGGTGTTGTACTTGATGTGCTAACAGAGGCCTCTAGTGCTATTACATGCAGAAACGGTTCTCATCAATCATGTGGACAGCAGCTGATGAGTTCTGTTTTACTTGATGTGTTATATATGGGAAAGATGTCGTTCAACTATGCACAAAAATTTATAAAGAACAGGCTAGGAGTTTATCCCTCTGGTATGAAGGAGTAACTATAACACATCTGAAGGCAGAGTAAGGTACAAAATGGCCATAGTTTACTTCTCTTTGAAAACATTTAAAAATTTATTTCTTAAGACAATCAGTTCAAGGGAAAAAACATGGAAGGCATAACTCAGAGATCAAATTCTTCAATTTGATGAAGTTGTACTTCATCTAACTGGGTAACTGATTTTAAGCCAGAAGTCTATTTACAGATTTTATAGCTAAGACATCTAACTATATCTAAAACATCATAATAAATATGTTATTTCTGATGAAAGGTGTCTTGAGCTTACATACACGAAAGGAGAAAAAATAATGGCTTTTCTTCTTTTCCTAAAATAAAAGAATGCTATTGCTTATGTTTAGCATTTACAGGATTTAAGATTGGCAGGTTTGGTAGGGGGATGTTATATATCCGTGGTGAATTATTTTTTATATTCAGAAAAATGCAGGATAAATTCTGCAAATACTGTAATTTATATTGCCAAAGGAGAAACATCCTAAAACAACAAATTTAAGGCCTGATATAACACCTAGTTGTATGAAAGGTGACAGGACTGGCCATGTAGTTTGCCATGCCCAGTGCAAAATGAAGATGTGGGAACCCTTACTAAAAAATAATTAAGAATTTCAAGACGACAACAGCAGAATGTTAAACCAAGTGTGGGACTCTTTTAAGCTTGAGGTGCTGTGCTGTGCAGCTGCACGGATACACACCCATGAAGCTAACCCTGCAAGATGCCTTTGCGTGGTTTGTGAAAGCTGCCGTTAAAGACCTTACTCACTACGTTGCCTGGTCAATTATACAGAAAGGTTCATGTGATAAACTCCTCTTTGATCACAGTACCAGAATAACATTTGTCACCCTAAATGACCTGTAAGGTTCCTTTGAATGAAAGAGTTCAGTGTTGTGCTCAAATGGGGTTCCTCAGTTTCGATTTTCTGATGTCGTTTCTTCTTTATTTGACTTTGGTTTTGTATGCAGTGTTAATAGGTTTTGGTCTTTTGTGTTGGAAGCCACCTCAAATCCTCTCTTGGAAGTAGGTAAAAAGCATAAATGAACAACACTCTTAAAAGTGGTTTCAAAAGTTGATTTAAAAAGCCTGTCATCATCAACATTATTTACTGGGTGCAGTAATAGCTCTATTAATGAAATTAATGTTTTCCAACAACATAATTATTTGTTAGAGACTTCACAATCTCAGGCAGAAATAATCTGGGAAGCAGAGGATGCATTTCAGATAAGTAAGAGTACACATCAGCAATTCTAAATAGCAATAAAAATTTCTTAGTCTTAAGCAAAAGCTTAAGCAGTTAAGGTTAAAGGAGGTAAAGGCTGGGGCTTGGTTTATTCTTGGGGAAAGCAAATCCATTGGGGACAAGCTTAGAGGGAAGGGATCTGCTGGCAGACAGCCCTTTGCTGGGGTGATACAGGTTCCCTTCAGACGTAACATATGCTCTTCTATTCCCTAAAGTTTCCTGCAGCCTCAACCAGGATCCCAGAAGAGCAAGGAACCAGTTATGGAGACTGTGCTTTGGACCTCCCTCCCTAAGTCATCCCACAAGAATTAAACTGGATTGTCCTTCAAGCAGGGCTGCTATGTTCAGTTGTGCAAGGTTTTTCACTGCACAGATCCACTGGGTGATAGGCAGGTGGCATCTGAATTCCTCCCCACTTTATGATGACCAAGCTGTATCCCCTCACATGGGGCTGTGCCCCCTGCAAGAAGGGACACCTTACGGGCTGGTGTTTAGGACAACCTAAGAACGAGCTAAGTAGACATAGTAGAGAATCTAAGTCCTTTAAAGTGAGAAAATGCCTTTTCTTATTGGAAAAAAAATTATTTCCAATTAGCTCTAAAAATAAAAACATTTTGAGTTAATTTCAGCGTGAATGAGTACTGGTTAAAGTAGAATGGTAAGAGTAGTGATTCTTCACTTTTTGGTAAGATTGTGGTGTGTGAAGAGCCAGAGCCTTTATATGAGTTGGAGGCCAGGGAATGGGAGAAGTGGATGCAGAATGAAATAGATAGTGTTTTTCACCACTTTGGCTTTGATTTAGGTACCATCTTCTAGGGGTATTTGTTAATCAAAATATTACTTGTATGGAATTCCCTGAAGGTCCAGTGGTTAGGACTCCACTGCTGAGGGCCTGGGTTCAATCCCTGGTCGGGGAACTAGGATCCCACTAGCCATGTGGTGCAGCCAAAAAAAATAAAATAAAATAAAAAAGAAATATTACTTGTATATGTTAAGTGAAGTGCTATTTGATTTGAGAGTAATATTCTCTGAGTTTTTCTTATCCGTTAGGTATCAAAGAAAGTATGTTTGTATTTCCTTGTTAAAACTGATAAAAACATGTAAAATCATATATGAACACATGGAAAAATACACACTGATAAATGAGATAACATTTTTGTTATAGCAAAATGAGAACAAGTTAATTTCCACTGAAGATAAAATAATGAGCACATTTGTGATTTGTGCTGCTTGCTCATCATAATTATGAGACATGACATTTAAGCACATATAAAATGAGACTTAGCCTGCACTTTCACATTTAAAACACTAGTTATTGTCTAGGTGGAATCTTACGCTTGCATGGCTGTACTAGCTGGAGTATTCTTCCTCCTTGACACTATTGGGCTTGACTGCCTTTCCACAAAATACGTCAGGTGTTTGCTGTGTGCCCAGCATGGTGCTAGAGGATGTGCAACCAAACACCCCCAGGGTCGCAGTATAATTAGTACACGGTATGATTAAAGCCTGTCCTCGATTTTTCTCCCTTTGTTACTGCAGTTCTCAATACTTTCCGAGATGCACCTTTCAACCTCTGTTGCAAGGCTCCATATCTTGGGAGAATCATGGGCTTCTCTCTTTTGCTATCTTTTCTGTGAAATCTTTGCCCATTCCCCTATTTGGAGCTAATTACTTCATCCCAAGTGTTTTCCAGGGCACTTCATATTTTACTTTTCTATCATAGTTATTTCTATTCATGTGTTTATTCCCCACTAGATTTCAAGTTCCCTGATGTCATGGATTCAAGTGAATCCCCAACTCTCTATTCCTCATGATGTTAGCAAAATGCCTTTCTCATAGTTGGTGCTCAAAAAAAGTTTATAACATGAAATCAGATTGGATTAAAATAACGTTTTATCTGCTAACTGTTCAGGGACACAGATATATGCTGTAGAGCCAAGTTGAATTCTTGTCAGCATTCTTAATTTGTTTTCATTGTGCAGTGGAAAATTTAATGCCCAATCTCCTATTCCTGAACAAATAAACTATTATCATTTTCTGTTGCCTTTTCCAGTCTTGTATGTTTATAAACATAATTTCTATGAATCTATGAGCATAGGCTCATGATATGTATTCAGTTTTGAGTTCTTTATTCTTTCAGATATGTAGGAGACTTAATTAAACTAAAGAGACAAGGACTTTTGGTCAATAAGTATAAAAGTTTTGAGATTGTTGCCCCAAATCAGCCTTTTAATTCTAGTAGAAGCATGCAGAGAGGCTTATCAAGCTTCAGAAAGTACATCCTTTCAAGCCTTTCTAATGGCAGTATCATAAATTATGGCCACATATATCAGGGGATCACCCTAGACTGGGATTCTTCTCCAATGAAACAGCAGTGCCTAATAATTCGAGATGAAATTCTAATTATTTCAATGGGATTATTTTGCTTCTTGGCATATCAAGCAATTTGCTTTACACCTTTACTCATTATTTTTCATCTTTAAAGACTTAAATAGAGGAGACATGGCAGAATAGGAGTCCTGTTTCATCTCTTGTACCATTAATTATGCGATAGTAGTTTCACTGCTGATGAGACCCTGAGACAAATGAATCTTGTTGGGTCTTACTCTGGTAGCAGATTTCATTCTTTATACTTCAAACAAGTTTTCTTAGAAAATCATTAATCACTAAACTGTGGATTAAATAGTGACAGTAATGGAAATATGACCAACAACCAATTGTTCATGGTTGGCTTCTCCAAGGATTTGACAGCTAATTTATAAAACAAGTTATTTTTATATAGTAAGACTTCTGTGACTAAAGTAAAATTGCTTTGACAAAAATGTTCAGCATTATTCTGTAGTCTGTGGGGGAATGCATACACAGACCTTCATCCTTCTCTCTTGATCCCCTTTTCTTGCCATTTTTTTACAAGATTTCAGTTGGTCCTGACTCATTGCCAGCATGTGCCCTTGAAACAGTTATGAAGTTTGCTAATATAAAAGACTATGAAATCTCTTTTATCTTCTCAACCCAGGGTCCACAGTGGTGAGCTCTCAAGCCATATTGTGGGAAACTTGGCAAATAGGTCCAACAAAATTGCAAGGATTCTGTTGCAGGAGAGTGATGGTATCTTCTCAATTCAGGACAGGCATACATTGGGGAGCAGTTGGAGATGGGGAGAAGGGATTTTGTGACCAGGTGGTAGAGGATTTAAAAGCCAGAATGTGGGGTTTATGTTTCATCAACAGCTCCACATGTCATCTTAAGACCACCTGTTTGGGATGCCCCTAGAGCTTGGAAAAAAAATACCCCTTCAGGATCCTTCCTCAGACTCTTGTTCAGATTCGTAGGGGTAGGGCCCTGAAATCTGCATTTTAAACAAGTGCCCCAGATGATTCTTATCCCACTTTAGGTTGAAAATTTCAGGTAAAGGAGAGAATTTGGTAACACACCATATTTGTATATATTTTAATATGTTTTGTTTAGATTATAAGATTTTTGTGTGGTATAAAGGAGAAAAGAAAGTATATTTTTATCACTTTATCAAAAACTAACACTGGAAAGATACCTATCAAAGGCCCAGTATGTCCTATAAACAGTGATATGCAGGTAAATGTTTAAGAACTAGCTCTCTGAAAGTAAACAACCCAACTGCACGCAAGTCCAAACATGGAGTTGGAAACAAGAATGTCTATCCTTGGTTGGTTGAACGCACAGATACGGAGCCCATGGACACAGACGATGGACTAAAACATTTTATATAGGGACTTGAGCATCTGCAGATTTTGGTATGGGGAAGAGGGTCCTGGTACCAATCCCGTACGGATACCGAGGGATGACTATCCAGTGTTTATAAAGGTAACTGTATAGGCTGATGGGAAGTTATGTACACGATAACAGATATCTTACCTTAAATATAACCATTAATTATTTTCAAAGCATGTTCTCCAACATTACCTTTGAGTCCTGCAAATATTCTGTGAGATTGCCATGGAAGGGAAGATAATATCAGCTTTATTCTATAGTTGAGAAAACTGAGAGCTGGTAAATGTAAAGACTTTTCCAAGGTTACATGGCTATTAAAATGCAAAGCCTGATTTAGAAGTTTTGGACTACTGCTCAAATCATTTTCCTATACTCTGCGCTTCTACTACTTAAGCTACAGGATGCATCCAAGGGCGGCTACGTGTAAATGCTGACAGAATGATACTATGGATGTAACAAAAGGATAATTCTGAGATATTAGTTGAAGTACTTCTACAACCCAAAGTGTCCCAAGAATAGACAGGTAAAGCATTCATTCCACCCTCACTAACAATTGTTCTCTAGCCACAAGGAAAGATCAAAAGCTCAAGGAAAACAATTCAGAGAGTGGAAGAAAACTAATGAGGCACTAAAGTCACCTAGAAGAACTCTAAACATATGCCAGCAGCTCTCAAAGTGTGGTGCCTGAGACCAACAGCATCAGCGTCACCAGGAAACTTGTAGGCAATGCAAATTCTTGGGCCTCCCACCACAGACCTACTGAATCTGAAACTGGGGCTGATGTCAGTGATCTGTAATCAACAAGCCATCCTGGTGATTCTCATGCTTGCTGAAATTTGACAGGAGCCTTAGGTCTTCCCCCTCCCCAGACCCAGGAACCCTAGAGAGGTTGGAGGATCTTAAAGAAGAGAAGACCTGGGTGTCTCATTGCAAGCTGACAGCTTAAATCAGAAATAACTGAGTAATCACTAATATGATTTCATTTACTTGAAGTGACTCAATTAAGTTGTCTGCTCTTAGCTGGAATTGGGGATTTAAGATAGAAATTAAGTTTAATTTAAGGGAAATTAAATTAAACTGCATACACACCTGGATTTGTGGCTTATAAAATCGAGTTTTCTACCTACACTTTGGATGCGCTTGGAATTCTGTGCTGGAATGAACCAAACAGTTGAAGTGAACATACAGACCTTGGTACATCATATAGTGTCAGATTGCAGTTCATACTGAATTAAGACTCATTATGTACAGCTGTGGGGTGGGGAGGTAAAGCATATGAAATAGTAAGCCATGGCAAAATATGATCCATGTCACTTTTCCTTGGCCTTTGCACTGTGACTCTGCCCCCAGCCCCCTGGCTTTGACTTCCCTGACCTGATTGTGCTTTGTGCTTCTCCTTCAGCGTGGCATCTCACCACGGTCTTAACTAGAGTGACCAACTCATCCCAGAGTGCGTGAGATTTTCTCAGTGTTGAAATGGAAAGTCCCATGTCCCTGGAACCTCCTAGTCCTGGCCAAACTGGGACAGTTGGTCACCCTAATCTTAACCCTCTTAATTTAAGACCACGACTGGGCATTTCCTTTGCTTTTTTCACTGGCGCAGGTTGATCCCACGTCTCTGACAGGCTGGTGATCCCAGGTTTTGCTGCTCTTGGGGAACTACAGGGCAACTGGCTATTGAGAATCCCTGTGAAACAGTCACTTACTTCTTGAACTCGTAACTAATATTTGTAGAGGGCATGAGTAATAGTTACTTTTAGCGCCATGTGAAATATCTCTTACTGTTTTGAAGATATCTAGTCATATATTACTGAAACAGCCAGGTTACTAACTGCGATGTATTAAAGCTTGGAAACATCTTCTTGCTGTTGAGTGACTTCAATTAAGGAAAATCACTAAGACTGGAATTTAAAAGCTTGGCCTGGCACTGGGGTACTGATTGTTTGGGTGATACCTGAAAGTGGGATTTTAAGAAAATTAATCCTGCCATTTGTGGAGTAGAATACAGGGGTTCTGAGGTGAAGAGGCATATAAGGAAACAGATCTGTTATGTCAGGACTGAGATGATAAAGGCACAATAGGGAGTTAATGGTCAGAATAAAACAAAATAATTATTGAAATATATTTTGAATAAAGAATGCATGAAGTACTAACCTGGGTGACTGAGACATTGATGATGCCATTGATTAAAAAAAATAGACAAGTCTAAATTTAGACAATTGAATTGAACTCAGTTTTTGTATTGGTAACTGTCAGGAACTCAGATCATTCCAAGCAGTTCGAGGTTTGGGGTTAAGGCCTCAGGGAAGAGTGGGCTGCATATGCCCCTTTGTGTTCTTTTATCAAAGGTCATGGTTGAAGCCTTGGAGGTATCATAGTATCAAGAGCAGGCAGCTGAGATGAGTCACGTCAATGGCCGTAAATCTTTTGGTTATTCCTCAATATATTTTGATGCTATGTAATTAACATCTATTCAGGATTTTATTGTTGTTCCTTCCACATTATTTTATTTTAATTTCTGGCCGTGCCGTGTTGCATTCGGGATATTATTTCCCCGACCAGTGATCGAACCCGTGCCCCCCTGCAGTGGAAGCTTGGATTCTTAACCACTGGACCACCAGGGAAGTCCCCCATCCATGTTATTTTAGGAGCAGAAATTTTTTTTTCCTTTTAACATCTTTACTGGAGTATAATTTCTTTAAAATGGTGACTTAGTTTCTGCTTTATAACAAAGTGAATCAGCTATACATATACATATATCCCCATATCTCCTCCCTCTTGCGTCTCCCTCCCACCCTCCTTATCCCACCCCTCTAAGTGGTCACAAAGCACTGAGCTGATCTCCCTGTGCTATGCGGCTGCTTCCCACTACCTATCTATTTGACATTTGGTAATGTATATATGCCCATGCCACTCTCTCACTTCGTCCCAGCTTACCCTTCCCCCTCCCCGTGTCCTCAAGTCCATTCTCTAGGTCTGCATCTTTATTCCTGACCTATCCCTAGCTTCTTCATAGCCATTTTTTTTTTTTTTAGATTCCATATATATGTGTTAGCATACAGTATTTGTTTTTCTCTTTCTGACTTACTTCACTCTGTATGACAGACTCTAGGTCCATCCACCTCACTACAAATAACTCAATTTCATTTCTTTTTATAGCTGAGTAATATTCCATTGTATATATGTACCACATCTTCTTTATCCATTCATCTATCGGTGGACACTTAGGTTGCTTCCATGTCCTGGCTATTGTAAACAGAGCTGCAATGAACATTGTGGTATGTGACTCTTTTTGAATTATGGTTTTCTCAGGGTATATGCCCAGTAGTGGGATTGCTGGGTCATATGGTAGTTCTAGTTTCAGTTTTTTAAGGAACCTCCATACTGTTCTCCATAGTGGCTGTATCTATTTACATTCCCACCAACAGTGCAAGAGGGTTCCCTTTTCTCCACCACCCTCTCCAGCATTTATGTTTGTAGATTTTTTGATGATGGCCATTCTGAATGATGTGATGTGAAACCTCATTGTAGTTTTGATTTGCATTTCTCTAATGATTAGTGATGTTGAGCTTCCTTTTATGTGTTTATTGGCAATCTGTATATATTCTTCGGAGAAATGTCTGTTTAGATCTTCTGCCCATTTTTGGATTGGGTTGTTTATTTTTCTGATATTGAGCTGCATGAGCTGCTTGTAAATTTTGGAGACTAATCCTTTGTCATTTGCTTCATTTGCAAATATTTTCTCCCATTCTGAGGGTTGTCTTTTTGTCTTGTTTATGATTTCCTTTGCTGTGCAAAAGCTTTTAAGTTTCATTAGGTCCCATTTGTTTATTTGTGTTTTTATTTCCATTTCTCTAGGAGCTGGGTCAAAAAGGATCTTGCTGTGATTTATGTCATAGAGTGTTCTGCCTATGTTTTCCTCTAAAACTTTTATAGTGTCTGGTCTTACATTTAGGTCTTTAATTCATTTTGAGTTTATTTTTGTGTATGGTGTTAGGGAGTGTTCTAATTTCATTCTTTTACATGTAGCTGTCCAGTTTTCCCAGCACCGCTTATTGAAGAGGCTGTCTTTTCTCCATTGTATATTCTTGCCTCCTTTATCAAAGATAAGGTGGCCATATGTTTGTGGGTTTATCTCTGGGATTTCTATCCTGTTCCATTGATCTATATTTCTGTTATTGTGCCAGTACCATACTGTCTGGATTACTGAAGCTTTGTTGAATAGTCTGAAGTCCGGGAGCCTGATTCCTCCAGCTTCGTTTTTCTTTCTCAAGATTGCTATGGCTACTCGGGGTCTTTTGTGTTTCCATACAAATTGTGAAATTTTTTGTTCTAGTTCTGTGAAAAATGCCATTGGTAGTTTGATAGGGATTGCATTGAATCTGTAGATAGCTTTGGGTAGTATAGTCATTTTCACAATGTTGATTCTTCCAATCCAAGAACATGGTATATCTCTCCATCTGTTTGTATCATCTTTAATTTCTTTCATCAGCATCTTATAGTTTTCTGCATACAGGTCTTTGTCTCCTTAGGTAGGCTGATTCCTAGGTATTTTATTCTTTTTGTCGCAGTGGTAAATGGGAGTGTTTCCTTAATTTTGCTTTCAGATTTTTCATCATTAGTGTATAGGAATTCAAGAGATTTCTGTGCATTATTCTGTATCCTTCTACTTTACCAAATTCGTTGATTAGCTCTAGTAGTTTTCTGCTAGCATCTTTAGGATTCTCTATGTATAGTATCATGTCATCTGCAAACAGTGACAGCTTTACTTCTTCTTTTTTGATTTGGATTCCTTTTATTTCTTTTTCTTCTCTGATTGCTGTGGCTAAAATGTCCACAACTATGTTGAATAATAGTGGTGAGAGTGGGCAACCTTGTCTTGTTCCTCATCTTAGGGGAAATGGTTTCAGTTTTGCACCACTGAGAATGATGTTGGTTGTGGGTTTGTCATATAAGGCCTTTATTATGGTGAGGTAAGTTCCCTCTTTGCCTATTTTCTGGAGGGTTTTATCATATATGGGTGTTGAATATTGTCAAAAGCTTTTTCTGCATCTGTTGAGAAGATCATATGGTTTTTCTCCTTCAATTTGTTAATATGGTGTATCACATTGATTTGCGTATATTGAAGAATCCTTGCATTCCTGGGATAAACCCCACTTGATCATGGTGTATGATCCTTTTAATGTGCTGTTGGATTCTGTTTGCTAGTATTTTGTTGAGGATTTTTGCATCTATGTTCATCAGTGATATTGGCTTGTAGTTTTCTTTCTTTGTGACACCTTTGGTTTTGGTATCAGGGTGATGGTGGCCTCGTAGAAGGAGTTTGGGAGTGTTCCTCCCTCTGGTATATTTTGGAAGAGTTTGAGAAGGATAGGAGCCATTCTTCTCTAAATGTTTGATAGAATTCGCCTGTGAAACCATCTAGTCCTGGGCTTTTGTTTGTTGGAAGATTTTTAATCACAGTTTCAATTTCAGTGCTTGTGATTGGTCTGTTTATATTTTCTATTTCTTCCTGGTTGAGTCTTGGAAGGTTGTGCTTTTCTAAGAATTTGTCCATTTCTTCCCGGTTGTTCTTTTTTTTTTTAATTTTATTTATTTATTTATGGCTGTGTTGGGTCTTTGTTTCTGTGCGAGGGCTTTGTCTAGTTGCGGCAAGTGGGGGCCACTCTTCATCGCGGTGCACGGGCCTCTCACTATCGCAGTCTCTCTTGTTGCGGAGCACAGGCTCCAGACGTGCAGGCTCAGCAATTGTGGCTCACGGGCCTAGTCGCTCCGCGGCATGTGGGATCTTCCCAGACCAGGGCTCGAACCTGTGTCCCCTGCATTGGCAGGTAGATTCTCAACCACTGCGCCACCAGGGAAGCCCCAGGTTGTTCATTTTATTGGCATATACTTGCTTGTAGTAATCTCTCATGATCCTTTGTATTTCTGCTGTGTCAGTTGTTACTTCTCCTTTTTCATTACTAATTCTATATTGATTTGAGTCTTCTCCCTTTTTTTCTTGTTGAGTCTGGCTAATGGTTTATCAATTTTGCTTATCCTCTCAAAGAACAAGCTTTTAGTTTTATTCATCTTTGCTATTGTTTCCGTCATTTCTTTTTCATTTAAAAAAATTCTAGGAATTTTTTGATTTCCTCTTTGATTTCTTCAGTGATGTCTTGGTTATTTAGTAGTGTATTGTTTAGCCTCCATGTCTTTGTATTTTTTACAGATTTTTTCCTGTAATTGATATCTAGTCTCATAGCATTGTGGTCGGAAAAGATACTTGATACAATTTCAATTTTCTTAAATTTACCAAGGCTTGATTTGTGACCCAAGATATGATCTATCCTGGAGAATGTCCCATGAGCACTTGAGAAAAAGTGTATTCTGTTGTTTTTGGATGGAATGTCCTATAAATATCAATTAAGTCCATCTTGTTTAATGTATCATTTAAAGCTTGTGTTTCCTTATTTATTTTCATTTTGGATGATCTGTCCATTGGTGAAAGTGGGGTGTTAAAGTCCCCTACTATGATTGTGTTACTGTCGATTTCCCCTTTTATGGCTGTTAGTATTTGCCTTATGTATTGAGGTGCTCCTATGTTGGGTGCATAAATATTTACAATTGTATATCTTCCTCTTGGATTGATCCCTTGATCATCATGTAGTGTCCTTCTTTGTCTCTTGTAATAGTCTTTATTTTAAAGTCTATTTTGTCTGATATGAGAATTGCTACTCCAGCTTTCTTTTGATTTCCATTTGCATGGACTGTCTTTTTCCATCCCCTCACTTTCAGTCTGTATGTGTCCTAGGTCTGAAGTGGGTCTCTTGTAGACAGCATATATATGGGTCTTGATTTTGTATCCATTCAGCCAGTCTGTGCCTTTTGGTGGGAGCATTTAATCCATTTACATTTAAGGTAGTTATCAATATGTATGTTCCTATTACCATTTTCTTAATTGTTTTCAGTTTGTTATTGTACGTCTTTTCCTTCTCTTGTGTTTCCTTCCTAGAGAAGTTCCTTTAGCATTTGTTGTAAAGCTGTTTTGGTGGTGCTGAATTCTCTTAGCTTTTGCTTGTCTGTAAAGGTTTTTAATTTCTTCACTGAATCTGAATGAGATCCTTGCTGGGTAGAGTAATCTTAGTTGTAGGTTTTTCCCTTTCATCACTTTAAATGTGTCTTGCCACTCCCTTCTGGCTTGCAGAATTTCTGCTGAAAAATCAGCTGTTAACCTTATGGGGCTTCCCTTGTATGTTATTTGTTGCTTTTCCCTTGCTGCTTTTAATATTTTTTCTTTATATTTAATTTTTGATAGTTTGATTAATATGTGTCTAGGCATGTTTCTCCTTGGATTTATCCTGTATGGGACTCTGCGTTTCCTGGACTTGATTGACTATTTCCTTTCCCATATTAGGGAAGTTTTTGGCTATAATGTGTTCAAATATTTTCTCAGTCCCTTTCTTTTTCTCTTCTTCTGGGACCCCTACAATTCGAATGTTGGTACATTTAATGTTGTCCCAGAGGTCTCTGAGACTGTCCTCAATTCTTTTCATTCTCTTTGCTTTATTCTACTCTATGGTAGTTATTTCCACTATTTTATCTTCCAGGTCACTTATCCGTTCTTCTGCCTCAGTTATTCTGTAATTGATTCTTTCTAGAGAATTTTAAATTTCATTAATTGTGTTGTTCATCATTGTTTGTTTGCTCTTTAGTTCTTCTAGGTCCTTGTTAAAAGTTTCTTGTATTTTCTCCATTCTAGTTCCAAGATTTTGGATCATCTTTACTATCATTACTCTGAATCCTTTTTCAGGTAGACTGCCTATTTCCTCTTCATTTGTTTGGTCTAGTGGGTGTTTACCTTGCTCCTTCATCTGCTGTGTGTTTCTCTGTCTTCTCATTTTTCTTAACTTAACTGTGTTTGGGGTCTCCTTTTCACAGGCTGTAGGTTCATAGCTCCCCTTGTTTTTGGTGTCTGCCCCCAGTGGCTAAGGTTGGTTCAGTGTGTTTTGTAGGCTTCCTGGTGGAGAGGATTGGTGCCTGTGTTCTGGTGGATGAGGCTGGATCTTGTCTTTCTGTTGGGCAGGACCACGTCTGGTGGTGTGTTTTGGGGTGCCTATGACCTTATTATGATTTTAGGCAGCCTCTCTGCTGATGGGTGGGGTTGTGTTCCTGTCTTGCTAGTTGTTTGGCATAGGGTGTCCAGCACTGTAGCTTGCTGGTCGTTGAGTGGAGCTGGGTCTTAGCGTTGAGATGGAGATCTCTGGGAGAGCTTTCACCGTTTGATATTATGTGGAGCCAGGAGGTCTGTGGTGGACCAATGTCCTGATCTCGGCTCTCCCACCTCAGAGGCACAGGCCTGATAGCTGGCCGAAGAACCAAGACCCTGTCAGCCACACAGCTCAGAAGAAAAGGGAGAAAAAAAGAAAGAAAGAAAGAAAATAAATAAGTAAAATAAAATAAGGTTATTAAAATAAAAATTAAAAAAATTATTAAAAATTGAAAAGTAATGGAAAAAAAAGGAAAAGAAGAAAGAAGAGAGCAACCAAACCAAAAAACAAATCCACCAATGAAAATAAGAGCTAAAAACTATACTGAAAAAAAAAAAAAAAAGAAACAGACAGACAGAACCCTAGGACAAATGGTAAAAGCAAAGCTATACAGACAAAATCTTACAAAGAAGCATACACATACACACTCACAAAACGAGAAAAAGGAAAAAAATATATGTATCTATATATATTAAAAAGGAAGAGCAACCAAATCAATAAACAAATCTACCAGTGATAATAAACTGTAGATACTAAACTAAGATAAACATAAAACCAGAAAGAAATTAGATGCAGAAAGCAAACCCCAAGTCTACAGTTGCTCCGAAAGTTCACTGCCTCAATTTTGGGATGATTTGTTGTCTATTCAGGTATTCCAGAGATTCAGGGTACATCAAGTTGATTGTGGAGATTTAATCCACTGCTGGGAGAAATTTCCTTTTCTCTTTGTTCGCACAGCTCCTGGGGTTCAGCTTTGGATTTGGCCCTGCCTCTGCGTGTAGGTCGCCTGAGGGCAACTGTTCTTTGCTCAGACAGGACGGGGTTAAAGGAGCAGCTGACTCGGGGGCTCTGGCTCACTCAAGCCCGGGGGAGGGAGGGGTACGGAATGTGGGGCGAGCCTGCGGCAGCAGAGGCTGGCATGACGTTGCACCAGCCTGAGGCGTGCCGTGTGTTCTCCCAGGGAAGTTGTCCCTGGATCACGGGACCCTGGCAGTGGTGGGCTGCACAGGCTCCCGGGAGGGGGAGGTGTGGATGGTGACCTGTGCTCTCACACAGGCTTCTTGTTGGCTGCAGAAGCAGCCTTAGCATTTCATGCCCGTCTCTGGTGTCCGCGCTGGTAGCTGAGGCTCGCACTCATCTCTGGAGCTCATTTAGGCATCGCTCTTAATCCTCTCTCCTTGCGCACCCCGAAACAATGGTCTCTTGCCTCTTGGGCAGGTCCAGACTTTTTCCCAGACTCCCTCCCTGCCAGCTATGGTGCACTAGCCCCCTTCAGGCTGTGTTCACACAGCCAACCCCAGTCCTCTCCCTGGGATCTGACCTCGGAAGCCCAAGCCTCAGCTCCCAGCCCTCACCCACCCCGGCAGGTGAGCAGACAAGCCTCTCAGTGCTGGTCGGTGCCAATCCTCTGTGCAGGAATCTCTCCGCTTTGCCTTCTGCACCCCTGTTGCTGCGCTCTCCTCCGTGGCTCCGAAGCTGCCCCCACGCCATCCCCCATCTCCACCAGTGAAGGGACTTCCTAGTGTGTGGAAACTTTTCCTCCTTCACAGCTCCTTCCCAGAGTTGCAGGTCCTATCCCTATTCTTTTGTCTCTGTTTTTTCTTTTTTTTTTTGCCCTACCCAGGTATGTGGGGGAGCTTCTTGCCGTTTGGGAAGCCTGAGGTCTTCTGCCAGCATTCAGTAGGTGTTCTGTAGGCATTGTTCCACATGTAGATGTATTTCTGATGTATTTGTGGGGAGGAAGGTGATCTCCACGTCTTACTCCTCCATCGTCTTGAAGGTCTCCCAAAATCAGGAGTAGAAATTTTAGTGATTAGAATAGTGAACTTGTTTGCAATTAGAATAGTGAACTTGTTTGCACATTAGAATAGTGAACTTGTTTGCACATGCTAATGAAGGTCTTTTAAATTAACTTTTTAATAATAAAAACATCATCAAGTTCTCAAGAGCTATTTACTGCCACAATGATAAGGAAATTAGGCTTTGAGAATACCAATGATTGTTTAGTCCCTTAATTTCTATAGCATTCATAATTGGCAAAGCATTTGACCATTTATTATTTCATTTATCTCTGACTGAAACCTGTTGAGATAGGTGGTTTCATTCCGGATTTACAGGTGAGTAAACTGACGCTGAGGGTGATGGCATTGCCTGCGAAGACATAGGGTGAAGTAAACTGCACCCAAGGCAGGTCTTGTGGTTCCTTGACCCGTGTGCTTTCCACAGGGCCAGATATGCACGCTGCTGATCACAGCTACATAACTCTGGTGTAGTGAGTGTTTCTTCCAGTTTTTCGCTAGCACAGTGTAGACTTCAGAAGCTTGCAGAAATGTGCCTTCATTAAGCACAGAAAGACCCTCTCATTGTAGAAATTTTAGATGAATACCTTTATCTAACACTGCTGTAAGACCTTGGCACCATAATTTTCAGATTCAGTCATCTTCACTGGGAACCCATGAATAAAATCAGGCTGAGTGAGGGCAGAAGAAGGCTGAGCCAATGAGAGAAAAACCCTGGGAAGCCTGGATTAAGTAGCACAAAGACGCAGATGAGTGAGCTCATGAAATTGCAACCCTCACTGAAAAGCAGCACACTTGCAGTAAGACCATAGAATGTTCTGCTAACTTCAAGCAGTGGGAGTTACATAATCTAATAATTAATTGTCTGTAACTTCCAGGCCTATTAGGGAGGTAGGGAACAGACTCCAGAAGCAAATCACCAGCTTTTGAGGTGGTCAGGAATATTGCCTTAGGCATTCAGCTTTGTAATGGTAATGCTTACAAGTTGTTTTCCCTGTTAATTTTTAACCGTGGGTACAGTCCTTCTCCTACTAATGGGTATTTTAAGTGTATCTTAAAGATTTTTCACTCACAGTTGGAAATTGCCTAGTTTACCACAGTACTTTCAAGTGTCAAATTTGGCTTTTTTTTTTTTTTTTTTTTTCCCCCGAAAGACAAAGCCCAAAATAAAAGGTGACAGAATATCCCCAGCAGGCTGGAGAAAAAGTAGGATCATGTGCAGACAGAAGGACACATCCTTTTAAAATAGTTTAAACTGCCATGAGAAGTAGAAGGAACCCCATTTTATGTGGATTGCTTTGAACAGACCTTACTCTCACAAAGGAGGAATATGAATTCTGTCTTGGAAAGGAAGAGGCCCTGCAACCACACAGCGTGAAGGGGAGGTTCGAGAGAGGCTGTGAGTGGATGAAGGCTTTCAGTCACCAGGGGCCATAGGTTTCATTTTGATGTACATAAAAGCTGACCAAGGACTTTGTGAAAACTTTGAGCTGCCTTCCTGACCACCTTGGTTTCTTTCCTTCACCCATAGATCAGCGTCATTGACGACCCTGTTCTTTTCAAGTGGTAAAAGAAGTTAAAAATAAAGTTCTATTTTAGATGTACCTTTGATTTTCTTCAAAAACATTTCAGATGATAGGAAAGAGAAATACAGTGATAAATTTTAGCAGAGACCTGGCAGAGTCTTCTTATAGTTTAATCAAAAACGGGCTCAGCTTCAAATATATTAAGTTGCCACAGGAGAATGGGAGTGCCTTTTGGGAACAGTTAATAGTTCCCGGAACTTTAATCTACTTTTATCATAATACAGGGTAAAAGTTCCAAGGTAAATAAAGACAAATAACATTTAAAGGAATATTGCATGATATGTAAGAGGCAACATATTTAAATGGATGTAATCATTCCTTATACGGCTTGCCTTTTCTATGACATGTGCTGCATGTTTTCTCTGGATAATTTGGACTTCATCCAAGACGGCAAATTCCAGTGTTCCTTATGCATGTGGTCCTTCTCATCTCTTTGACAATGTCAGAAGAGATCTTTTAACTTGGAAATTTATAAAGGTAATAGAAAATACTATTTGGGATCTAAATGCAAGCACTTTAGAGTAAATTATTTTAAAAACGTCAAGTTATTTGTAGGTTTGTACCTGCAAATACTATACAATTAAAACTACCATGGTATTCCTCATGATTCTTCCCACCGGAATATTGATGAAAGCCTTAAGCAGAAGTGGCTAGGTTATACTCTTAGATTTCAGTTGTGATTTGGGTCTTATCTTTTGTTGTGCTGGCCTTGCGTTGTCTGATGATTTCCCATTCTATACTGCATTTTCCCCTACTGAAAAAGTGCCTCCCTTATAATTATTTTCTCTTTAATCTGTGTTTCAGAGTAATATCAGAGTAAAATTTTCTTAATTTGTGTGCTAATAATAGCTTTTTATATTTTTCTTTTTTGCCTTCTACTTTTTCCCTATATTCTCACTTCAGATTCTTTTCTCACATTTTCCTTAAATGTTTCTGTTGCCTGCAGTCTATACAGCACAGTTCCTATGAATCTCTTGGTCTGTTTATGTACCTTTAGAATATGAGTCTCGTTAGAAAACATAAATTTGTTTGTTTCATATTTATTGACAGAGAAGACCTTCATGCTCTATTGTTAAGTGGAATAAAGGAGCACACAAAAATACATGTTGGGTGATTCAATTTTTTGGAAAATAAATATTTAAGTATGAAAAGATGTAGAAGGTTAGATACCAAAATATTAACTGTGATTGTTTGAGAATAGTTGGAATTTTGGTGATTATAGTTTTCTTTTTATTTTCCCACTATTTCATTAATTCATCCTTTAAATGTTTATTTTTATTTTTGAATTTTCTGTATTATTTGTGTTAAAAACAAACACTAAGTGGAAAGCATATAAAAAAAGAAAAGTTCTATGGACATAAATAAATGTGAACTCTGATTATTTTATTTGACTGATGGGACTATAAAATTTTCTTAACTTTCTTTTCTTTGGTTGTGAGGACTAAAAGTCTAATGCCTACTTCTTTTAAACTTCGAAGGGCATGGATTATATCTTTTTCATAAAGTTAGAATGGCCCATTTTTTGCCAAAGTGATCAAGGAAGGAATTCACTTTGGATATCAGTTGTGACTTTACATGGGCCTTGGAGAAGGCATAATTAAACAGTGATGACTTCTAGCCTCTGAGTAAATCTCAGTAGAATGGCAGTGCCTCTTCCAAACTCCACTCAGGGTGGGGACAATTCTGTTGCTGACTGAGGAGTCCCCACTTGGGAGTGTCATATTGAATCTGTCCTAAATAATATGACAAAAGCCAGAAAGATGAGATTGGGGAAGAAAACATAGAGCTAGGCTAAGATCAACCCTCACTGCTACCCACATATTTGTTTTGTTTACTTGAATGAAATATGGAGCTATTTTAAATTCCTATATAACACAATGGTATCAATAGAATGCAGCTTGGTTAAAAAATATATTTTACTTTTCTGTTTGTGATTACATTAAGCTTCCGTGAAAATGGAACACACCAGTTTCACAGCAGGAGAGGATAGATATAGCAAGACTAGAGAGGCGAGACGTTCAGGATTAGAAGAATCTGTATGGCTGAAAGTGAGGTAATGATAATGATTATGTGATAATAGTACTGTTGTGCTGTTTTATGAGGCAGTAATCCAGCTCCCAAAGCAGATAAGCTATGGGGGTGAAGGCTGAGTTTATCCCATGGAGGGCAATAGATTCTTGCTGAATAACCCAGCATGACATTAAGGCTTTTTCTTTTTTGAAGCAAGGTCTTAAAAGTAAGTTTTAAAATAAAATGAGTAACTTCCCAAATATGAGCAAGTGAACAGCTGAGCAACAGTAAAAGAAAAGCAAATTGTGCAGGAGAGTGGGGGGCTAAGGGGGTGGAGATGGGATTCTTTTTATGCAATGAAAACTAGAGTTCTAGTAATAGGAGACAAAATTTCCAGGAACCAAAATAAAAACAAAAACAAAACCTCACTACCATACATATTGGCAGCTGAATCGAAGTGTTATTCTTCTAGAGAAGTATTAAACTACTGCAAAATGCAAACAGATTCCCATTCATCTTATTTTAAGTCATTGTTCATTCGTGACTTGACAGTTGCTATATGGAAGGGGCTACATTAGTTACAACAGCAGTTATAGACAAATGGCATGTTATCCTCGGTTTCAGTGAGCTTACAGATCAGTACTGCTTAATGAGATGTTGAAAGAGCTTAATCTTCAGTTTTTCTCTCTTTTTTTAGTTTTTATTTTTTATTGTGGTATAGTTGCTTTACAGTGTTGTGTTAGTTTCTGCTGTGCAGTGAAGTGAATCAGCTATACGTATACATATATCCCCTCTCTTTTGGATTTCCTTCCCGTTTAGGTCACCACAGAGCACTGAGCAGAGTTCCCTGTACTATACAGTAGGTTTTCATTAGTTATCTATTTTATACAAAAGTAAGTCAGTTTTTCTCTTGTAGCCAAGATAGACCAGAAAAAAAATCTCACTCCGTCTTGATTCCTCCTGCTTTCCACATGTATATAAGCATGTGAAGGCTTGTTTGGTTCTAGAGGAGGGATGGGATTCAATCCTCAGTCCATGTTGGTCATTCCTCCTGGGCTCTTCGCTTAGGCATGTGGTGTCAGTTCAATTTGGGTGGCTCCACTGGCTGCTGGCTTCACTCTGGGACAGCTGGGAAAACGTTGCTTCAGCTCCCAAAGCTTTAGTGTTTAGTACGAATTATTTCCCCCTCATAGGCTGCCAGCAGGCATCCTCCTGTGGTACTGTCACCTCAGAAGCCATAGTATCAGATGGGCTCATGCATCTTACACCCTGTAGAACTGCAATCCCTATCTTTTCTAAGTACCTGGAAACTATTAGACCTCCCCAAGGGATGAGGTCTCATTTCTGACACTGAGCATCATCCGCCCCTCCATTTGCACACAAAACTCTAGCTCAGTAGCTTTTGCCTTACAATGAAGAGGCCCAGTTGGGATTTGTCTTGGGGGCAACCACCCATCTGGACCATCTTTTCAGACTAATTCAAAATAACCAACTTCAAGGAGACTGAGGTTGCTTTTATGGTTACCTTCTGGGAGATGTGAAGATGCAAAAAAATATTTACAGAGTGCTTATGTGTAACAGGCACTATCTGGGCACTTGGAATCTATCACTGAACACAACAGACAAGGACCCCTGCCCTCATTGAGCTTTTGTTTGAGCAAAGGAGACGATAACCAGGACATGTATTGAAAAGTTATCAAGTATGTTAGAGACTAGGTGTTGTGGGAAAAAAATAAAAAGTTTGAGTGGTGTAAGGGAGATACAGAGTAAAGAGCGGTTTGCCGTATTAAATAGGGTGGTCAGAGTTGGCCTCATTGAGCACGCGGTATTGAACAGCCACGTATAGGCGGAAGGGAGTTAGTTGAGTGGGTATTTGGAGCAATACTCTCTGGGCAGAGGAAAAACAACTAGAGCAAAGGTTGGAAGTGTGTTTGGTATTTTAAAAAATTGTGGCAAAATGCATATAACATAAAATTCACCATTTTAACCATTTTAAGTGTATAGTTCAGTGGCATTGTACATGCACAGTGTGCAACCATCACTACTATGTAGTTCAAGAACGTTTTCATCACCCCAGAAGGAGACTCCATACTCATTAAGCAGTCATCCCCATCCTCCGACCAAGTCTCTGACAACCACTAATCTGCTTTCTGCTTCTGTTGATGTGCGTGTTGGCATTTTGAAGAAGACCGAGAAGCTAACGTGGGCTGGAGCATAGTAAGTGGAAGGGAGCTTAGGAGGGGAGAAAGTCAGTTAAGTAATGAAGAGCTGAATCCCCTTTCAGCCATTTTAAGTATATGATTTTTACTCTGAATAAAAGAGAACCATTCCAGAATTTTAAACTGAGGGGTAAAAAAGCTCCATGGGAGAGTAGATTGAGGGGAGTGTGTGTGTGTGACAAGGTTGGAAGGAAGAAGATTGACTAAAGGGTGAGAGAAGATAATGGCTCTGGCAAGGTTGGAGGGGATTAGGAGGGGATTCAGAATATTAGAAATATTCTGAAGCTAACACCAATAGGACTTGCTGATGACCTGGATTTAGGGTGTGATAGAAGAGTGACATCAAGGATTGCTCCAGTGAGTCTGACCTTTGTGATTAAAAGGATGAAGTTGCCATCAACTGAGATGGGGAAGTTGCAGCTGGAGCAGGTTTCAGGGGTGGGGGGTATCAGGGAAACAGTTCTGGCAGAGTGAGTCTGAGATGTCTGTTCATCCAAATGAAAAAGTCAAATAGATGGTTAGATGCGTGTGTCTGGAGTTCTGGAAAGTGGCCTGGAGTGGAGATAAAAACTGGGCAGTCATTAGCACAGACATGGTATTTAATGCCATGAGAGTGGAAGAAGTCACCGGGGAACTGAATGCGAACAGATAATGAGAAGAAGCCAATTGCTGAGCACTGGGGTGCATCCTCCTTAAATGATGAGGGATACAGAAGGAACCAGAAAGGAGGAACCAAGGTAGGAGGAAAATCATGGGTATGTAGTGTTGTGGAAGCCAAGTGAAGAAAGTGAACCAAGTAGAGAGTCGTTAACTGAATGAAATGCTGTTGAATTGACTGACTATTGGATCTAGCAGTTTGTGAGGCCGTTTCAGTTGTGTGATTAGCTTGTAAGTCAGATTGGAATGGGTTTAAGGGAAAATGGGAAAAGAGGAACTGAAATAGTGAATAGAGACAAATATTTGGAGGATTTCCTGGGAAAAGGGCTGAAAGAAATGGAGGTGTACCCCCTTCTTCAGCTCCTCATTTTTACAAGAAATCATCATCTCTTATTTTATATATAACATAATTATATAGTTAATTCATGGGAGTGATACTTTTCTTTGCAAAGTATCATTTCATTTTCTTCCTCACAGATCCTCAGGACAAGCCCTATCATTTAAAAAGAAACATAAGTTTATGGGCAGATAGTGAGGGGTAAGAAACAGATCTGAGGGAAGAGAAAGATTCTCTTTCTGAATTACTAATCTTTTTCTGAATCACCTAGTGTTTTACAGAATAAAACCCTTTTAAAAAACTATCCAGTAAAGATTTTGTTCATATACTTCTTATAGGTAATTTGTAAATATTTCCACAAAAAATAAGAAAATTTGGAAAATGTAAAAGTCATGGAGAAAAACTGAATAGTCTTTCCTCCAAGCCCCTTGGGAAAAAAGGAAATTATATGCAATGCTAATTTTAAGGCCTTTACAATGCTTAATTTATTTATAACTTAGCTAATAAAGTTTTGTCTGGGATAATTAAAATTTTAAAATATGGTAGATTAAGAAAGCAATTGCAAATTTATTAATTGAATTTGCTATTTGATGTTTCTAATTTTTAAAAATCATAAATAGGGTTCTAAAGTTGCTGAGGTTAAAATAATTTAACTTTTCTTATATGTTCTAGTAACTGAAAAGCAGATGAACCCTGGATAACCATCAACACTAGTATTACAAAAACTCGTGCTGTTTTAACTAGTTTCTTCCTCTTATGAAGTTAAAAATTTTTAGTTTTCTGAAAAGTAGCTGTACAATAAAGGGGAGGGAACCCTTACATTCACTGGACTTGCTATTTTGACATGCAACTTGGTTGAACTGTTTGCAGTTTTTGACCCATCACCTTCCACAGTATCGTCTGGTGCATTGTTTCATGCCAAGCTTGTTCATTTACCCACTTAGGAGCCCAATGAGTGTTTATAAATGCTAACAGATAATTTTATGGGTGCTTGGGAACTGAGGATTTTACTGGATTGAGGCATGCTACTCTACTCTGTTCATTTGATAATTGTTTTCTTACCTGAATATTTCCAAATGAAGGTCAATTTCTTTAATCCACTACGTGAGATGGAGGAGGCCAAAATATGAGATTCAAGAGAAGTCTTAGAGAAATGGTTCTGCAAAAGTCTTCTCACCAGGCTGTGGGAGGGAGAGTCCATTTTATTGAACATTTATTGGGTACAAGTAGTTATGTGCCAAGCATTGTATTCAATGTTGTGATGCAAAGATGAGAGCTAGATTTATTCATTCAGTAATTATTTATTCATTCAGTCAACATATATTCAGCATCATTTGGATTATTCAAACAACTATCTAAAGGCAGTCATTCTGCAGCAATTGAAAATAGAAATAAGACATTTTTTGCATTGTAATTTGATCAAATAAACTGCTATGCTACCCGATATCACTTACATTTCTAGTTTTAATCTAAGATTCAAACTTATTGCAGCTGGAATCTTAGTGATACAGTTGGGGAAAAAGCTATTACATCTGTTTTCATAAAACTCAGAAGAAAAATCTTAATTTATTTTTAATCTTTCATGTTCTTTATATTTCCCTATTTCAGGATATATTTTTAAAAACAGGCAAAAATTTAATAGATTTTAAGTAGAAAACAATATTTTCATAAAATCTTTCTAAACTATCTGTTTTTTAAGTGGGTAGTTTTAGAGGTGAAGGGTTATTTCTTAAAGCTCCTTGAAGTGGGCAAACCTGTCAGTGTTTGCAGCTGCTTAAACCATCTACCCTCCCACCCCCAAATTAACTCTTCCTTATTGATGAATAATCTTTCTATTTTTCGGAGAGGAAACACCAATTAAGTAGGTAATTAGGTACTAGTGTCTTTAAGATTTCTTTTTAATACATGTAATCTTCCTTTTAAAAAATAGGCTATACCCCCTGTGCAGATGAGATGTTGTAAATATTTTTAAAGTAAGGATTTAATCCATTATAAATATGCCTGCTAATTTTAGGCAAAATTCTGCCCTAGGAGCTGAAGAAATCCAAAGAAAACTAATGTTTTTCCAGCTCTGAAGGAGGTAACAATCTAGTGGGAACGTAGAAGCACACATTGTTTAGGTGGAATTGCCAATAAGATTTTAAAAGTGGGAGCAGCGATGGACTGTTGAAATAGGGAGGAAAATTCATTCCGTGTTTAGATGTGATACTTCTGTAAAGTTGTGAAAATGCTTTTATCTCTCTGAATTATCATATTATTGAAGTTGGGATGGACCTGTGTAAGATAAATAAGGATCGTAAGAGAAAACAGCATTGAGTTTAGAGGCAACATCTAGAAGGAAGTGATTATTTGCTCCCAACTAGTTTCTTAGTAAAAGAGAATACATTTCCTGGGTGACTAAAAACACACCTTGCATGTTCTTCCAGTACAGTCTGAATCCTCAGCAAAAGGCAAAGAGGATGATTCTCACTCAGCAACCTCTCAGCTTTTATGTACCTGAAACCTTCAGTTGCTATTTGTGGTTAACACTTGCCTTTCCATCATCTCACTTTCCTCACTCCTAATTATGAGCTTAATGTGCACCTTCCTTGATAATTTGTCTCCAACAGGAAGGCAAGATTAGTAGACTACTCTGTACCTTTAGCACTTAGCTGAGGGCCTGGCATATAGTCAGTGCTCAATAAATATTTTTTAGTGAATGAATTACCACCCAGATATCAAAGCCTTTACATATTAAGCTCTAGGGCAGAATTTGGGGCAGGTAGAGGGCAGAAGGTTCTAAGAACAAATTTTTGTGATACTAGTATAAACAAATGGAAGCTACATTAGCAATTGATACTTCGAACCTTTTCTGATAGGACTTTACTTGCAATTAAAAAAAATGATGGACAGCTTTTAATATTGTGTCAAGTCAGTGCTGTCACCTTCATTCATGAAATTTCCATTTAATGTACGGGCTTTAACAATTTGAGTGATAACAGGTGAATGACTTTGTGTTTATGTGTTTGTGCCTTGCAGGTTTAGATATTTACCAATTCTGCAAACTACTATGAAGTTTAGCATCAGAAACATATTTTGTTATAGTTGAGGTATGAGTTAAAAGAAATTATGTACATTGTATATACTTATGTCCCTTGAGAGTACACTTTCCAAAAATGATTCGTTGCATTTTTATATTCCTCTAGATTTTCACCTCTATCACGGTCATATAGGAAAATATCTACAAATTGATTTATATGCCAGTGAGCTGGTCTTGCCGAACACTCAGTATTTACCAGCACAGAGCAGTATAAAATAAGTAAAAAATAGTCTCTGCCTTCATGAAGTTAATGTTTCAATAAAGAAGTTGGACCCCCCAAAATTGTGAAATATATGAGGTCGTCAACAAGAGAAATGTGTAACTACAACCAGTTGCAGTGATCCTCAAATCCAGAGGGGTGGCTTCGGGCAGTGCAATCGCTGATTCCAAAAGTGGTTTGGAGAGTCGTAGATCAGCTATCTGAAAGCTGAGGACTATGTCAGCCTTCTCTTCATGGGTGACAGATAGTATTTGCTGTCTCATTAAAATGTGAACATCATACATCTAAATATTAGACTCAATATAATGATACAAGAGAAGTTTAACTATATGTCCTATGAAATGAACCTACCCTATCCTATGTATAGGACATTTATTCATATGTATATATATCCTGTATATATCCTAAGGTGCATGAAACATAGGAATGACTTTAAAAATACCAAAATTAAGAATAATTTACTATTGCCATGTTTTGAAGGTGCTGTATAATCCACTGCTTAACACTTTGAACTTATTTGTCTCAAGCCTGCTTAATACCAAAACAAACTCATAAAACCACTTAACTGATTATGGAAGGTAATAATATCTGGGGAATTTGTACCAGAAATCACATGCTTGGTTTATAAAATATTTATTAAAAGAGAAATTAAATTATTCATGTTTAAATTAGGGTAGGTGGGTATAACTGAGAAGTCCCAAATCTTGATGATTTAATACAATAAAGGATTATTTCTCACCATGTCTTCATCCAATTCAAGTTAGTGTTGGTGGTAGTGGGGCAGTTATTGGGAGGCTTTACTGTCCTCAGTCATTTAGGAATTCTGGCTTCTTCCACTGAGTGGCTTTGGTGTCAGGGAAGGCCTTGGAGTCCCCAGTGGATCATCTGCATCTGGCCTGTAAACAAGAGAGGAGAATATGGAGCATTGCATTGAAGGGAATACCTTTTTAGTCCAGACGTGGAAGTGCTAGCCATCACTTTTAACTACCTTTCCTGGACATAATTTAAGCGCATGGTTCCACTGAACTTAAGGGAGCCTGGGATACGTAACCTAGTGCTATGCCCTGCAAGAAAAGGAAACAGGGTTTGGAAACACAGCATGGTCTCGGCCAGAGTGTTTAAACATGCTGCACTGACTTAAAACTTTCTGTACACACTGCTATGTTTGAAAGCGATAACCAATAACCAACAAGGACCTACTGTAAAAAACTAATTAATTAATTAATTAATTAAAAAACAGAACAAAACTTTCTGATCAGTTGAAATACTTCAGAATTTTCCAACTTAACATGAAGTCAGTGGATCATATGAAAGAGAAGTGACCAAAAACGTAACAAGAAGGGAGACATATCAAATTAATCGGCCAATTTGGAAGCAGCTATATTTAAAGAAATGACTATCCAAAGACAGTTCAAACGGAAATGAAAGGTGACGAATTCAGTGCCTCAACTCTTAAACTAAGTGTGATACTGTAAAGAGGTAGATATATGGGTATCGCCATTAACTGGACACGTATCCTGGGCCATTCACTTAATCGCTCTGACTTGATTGCATCCTCTGAAAAATGGAGATGATACTGATATTTGTTTTCATCCTTGCTTTGAAGCAAACAAAATCATGTATATGAGGGGGTTTATAAAATATTAATTGCTAAACAAGTTTTATTTGAGGCTACTTGCATTAAGGAAAAATTACCTCCGAGACTGCTCCTGTCATTCACCTGTGACTCATGAATTTTCAGTTGGCATAGAGTAACAGAGGAAAGTCTTTCAAGTATTGTAAAATCTAGGTTTATCTGAGGTAACCTCTGCTGCTTGTAGGAAGTATGTGGCTGAGTAATAGTTCAAAAATAGCATGTTATTTTGAGGAAGAAAATATGTTCTTCAACAAATAAAATAAGTGTTCCGAAGAATAATTTTATAGCATATTTAATCACACATCTAAAATAATTTGAATCCTGTAGTTCAGAGCACTCTGTACTTTGATATGAATTTTGAAGTGCTTTAGTAACTGCAGTAGTACCAAGGCAAGTACTATTATGTAGAGTTGCATTTTATGAGTAGCTCTTACCAACCTCTGTGAAGGAAACTGTGCCGTGAATAATCAAAACTGGAATACACAGATGAAACAATTTATATATTTAACATGCATTTTGAAAAATTATGAATGTATGCTTACACACACACACACACATACACATAAATGGTAGCTGTGATTAAAAGAGGCTAGTTTCATAAGTCAAACAAATAGACAGTCCTCTCTTTGCTTTATGATGACCTGCTGATGCATGTCTACCAGGAGTTCATTGATGGGTTCATTCAATAGACATTTGAAGACTAAGTTGTAGGGATTAAGGTACGTGTTTTCAGGGTATTAACAAAAAGTAGCTAAGTTTCTTCAGGGTTTGCAGATATTATATACAGAAAAAAAAAATGTAGTCAAAGGCAGTATTTTTTTTTAAGGAGTCAGGAGGCAGATTATAAGTGGTATAAATGTGGCAGAGTGAGATTCCTTTCAGGTTGGAGAACAGGGAAAGACAACGTCAGGAGGAAGGAATGTTTTCATTGGTTCTTGGAGGATGGATAAGATTTAGCTGTGTGACAGGCATGAGTAGTACTTCAGGCAGGGAATATGGCATAATCAAGTCAAGGGGATGATAGAGGAGCCATTGGCAATGAGTAAAATGATTGATTTGGCTGGAGAATTAGATACATAAAAGAATTTGGGGAAATCATTCAGCTTGGAAACAGGTTGTGGCCATACCCTAGATAGCTTTAAAAGCCAGGCAGCTTTATGGACAGCTTTGATGAGGCATTGATGAGTTTCTACAATGATGTGATTAAGAGAGCTTTGAAAGCATTATTTAAAAACTCTTAATTGCCTAGGTGACTTCAAAATTATACTTGACTCTTCAGAAACCTTGTCATCTTAGCAAATTGAGGGCTTTTTTCCTCTTAATAACTTGAAGGGCTATTTTTTTGCCCCAGATTTTTAGATTTTTATTTCTTACTACTGTGTTGAGTGTCCGAGATTCTTATGCAATGCCACCTATCGTAAGGTTCCTATATAGAAATAGTAATGTGTTACTTAGTAAGCAGAAAGTAATATTGATTCTGACTGCATGGAAAGTAGGGTGCTAGGTGAAGTGAGGCACACACAAAAATATAAAAATATGATGTTAAAATAACAACACTGCATAGCATTTGGGAGATAGCAAAAAATAGTATAGAAAATAAATTCTTTGGGAGTTCAGAGTTGTGATTAGATTTCAGAGAAGACAGGTGGGAGAATTGCAAGGACTCTTAACCCCCAGACTGAGTGATGAGATTGATGGTTTATCATCAGAGAGTTTCAAGTAAATCAGGCAGCCAATGACAAGCCACTTCTACCTTTCCAACCAGCGTTCTGTCTTATCGCTCTAAGATAATCCATTGCCATCAGTAATGGGAATGATAGTGATGACTTTTGGGACCCTGATTTTCTTAAAAGTAATTTTAAGTCAGCTAATAAAAATTTTAGTTAGCTGATTTATAGTTTTTATAATAGATAATAGCGGAATGTTTAAGAACTGTGTTGCATGTGTTTTCTGCTTCTTAAAATATGTCCTTTTTTCCCTTTCTACTTCCATTCCTCTCTCATTTTGAACAGGATTTTAAGTCTGTTTAAAATATATAAAAATAACAATACAAAAGCGAAAATTTAGGGAAATAAGGGCCAGTAAAAAATAAGGAAAGAAAAAGATGGATGAATTATTTAAGATGAGGTTATACATAAAATCCAGGTGCCTTATACCCATTTTCTATAAATAAAGAGCCCACATAGCTGTCTCTGAGTTTTCTAGCAGCCACAGAAAAGGGGAAAGACCATAGTTTTATAAGATTGATATTGTCTGCAGTATAAGAACAAGCCAGTTTCTCAGAAGAAGCACCACTCTTCCTAATGCCAAGTGCAGGGAGAAATCTCTGTGACTGGTCCTCCAAGAGAAGCTCCACAGAAGTAATAAATAATGAATGTCCTCTTAAACATCCTTACAAGTAAATAGGACAAAGGTTGTCTTAAGACTTTTAAAAGTATGCTTTTATAATGATTTTGGCTAATTGTTTAATGCCTTAAATAGTGTGTGGGAAAACACTCCTATAGAGTCCGAAAAATGAACACCAGGCACAGACTGGGGGTAATTTTGAGCCAGGGCAATAGGAGTGTGATTTGCTGACCAGCAGCTTCGGCATCACCTGGGGGCTTGTTAGATATGCAGAGTTTCACACATCTCAGATCTACTGAGAATCTTCAGGGGGTTTTTGAGGAATACTGATTTCAGGTATCTCAGGTGACTTACTGGATGTTTAGATAATCCTTTATGGATCAAAGGGCACAAACTTTCAGCTATAAGATGAATAAATTCTGGAGATCTAATGTACACCATGGTAAGCATAGTTAGTAATAATGTAGTGTATACTTGAAATTTGCTAAGAGAGTAGATCTCAAGTGTTCTCAACACTCACACACATATAAAATGGTAACTATGGGAGGTGATAGATATGTTAATTAATTTGATTGTGGTAATTATTTTACAGTGTATGTGTATATCAAACCATCATGTTGTACACCTTAAATATATACAATTTTTGTCGAAAATTAAGAAGTAAAAAAATTTTAAAATATTCTCTTAAATGAGTTTTAGTTAGACCTTATATAGCAGTGGATTTGGAGATTGCCTCCCTGACAAAATACATGGAATAAAAATATATTATTTTACTGGTTAAGGGTAGATCTGATTTTTTTACATCATCCAAGTAGGGGGAAAGGTTTTAGACATTTAGATAATTAGTTATCGCCTAATATGTGTGAAGCACTATGTTTAGGTACTTTAGAGTTGTAAAGATGAACAAGACATGGTAACTGTTTCTAAGAAGCAATCTAGCAGGGAGACTTAGTTGTAAACAAGTTAACCTAATGAAATAAGAATCACAAGGTACAAACAAGGTGCTGTGATAGTTATTCCTATTCTACAAATTTTTACAGATGAGGAAACTTGGCTCAGAGAAATAACTTGTCTTAGCTAACAGTTGAACTCAAGCTCTGTGTGATCTTAAATGCAGTTTACACTTTTAAAATACAGCTTCTTAAAGAAAAGAAAAAAAGAAGGGAAACCCATTTTAAAAGTGAGAAAATAGTCATAAATCAGTAGGCTTCTACATTCAAGTTCACTATTCAGACAATGTAATAATTTTGATTCACATCTTTAAGAGCAAGTGCTGTTTTTAGTTAATGTAAACTGAAATGAATCCTGCAGTTTTCCTCAAGTAGGAATTAAAATTTTGCCAAAATAGAGTGTCATGATTGCAGGGGTTTTTTTCCTGAAATAAACATAAGATTTTATTGATATAGGAAGACAAGCTATTTTTATCCCTGAGTGCTGTGTGAGATTTAGTGGATTGAAGTATTTAGCAGATAGTACGTCCTCAATAAATATTGATTAAATAAAAGAATTTAATATTTACCCTTGAAATCTTCTTTGGAGCCCAATTTTACCAGGCAAGTGGAATCAAAGGAATATATTCATAATTTTTAAAATCTTACCTTCTTTAGAAATATTTCATAGTTCCATAATCCTTTTTTACCAGATATGGGCTCCCCACCTCTAAGCACTTTATATTTCAGTTGACATTGGCTATAATTTCCCCCATGTTATACTGATGTGTGTATTTGTCTTATATTTCTGCAGTAATGTAAGCCTTTCAGAGAATTTGTCGTATTTTTCTTTCCTGCGTAGAATCTAGTTAGCACTCAGGAGGCACTTAGTAAATATTTGAATGAACAATGAATGATGATCACTACAATAATTAGTAGTCAAATCTATTCTAGCAACCTATGCCTCTAATCAGTTCCCAAAAGCTGCCTTTTAAACCTGGTCAAAGCCTTGCTAATCGAAGGTGTTCTTTGACAGTGTTTTTGAGTATTTACAGTACTGCTGTTGAGAAGGCTAGCATTTATTGGGTGCTTATTCTTTCTCAGGTACTATTTTTAAAGCTTTTTCTTTTAAATTTTTATTTTATTGGCGTATAGTTGATTTACAGTGTTGTGTTAGTTTCAGGTGTACGGCTAAGAGATTCAGTTATACATATACGTATATTTATTCTTTTTTATGTTCTTTTCTCATATAGGTTATCACAGAATGTTGAGTAGAGTTCCCTGTGCTCAACAGTAGGGTCCTTGTTGGTTATCTATCTTATATATAGTAGCGTTTATATGTTAGAGCTTTAAAAACATTATATATCAATTGGTCAGTACAACAATCTCAGGAGAAATTCTTATTTTCTCTTCTTTGGAGATAAGAAAACTGAGGTTTATAAGGAATTAACAATTTATGCAAAGTCATGGAGCTAGTAAGTGGTGGAGCTGGGATTTAGATTTGCTTTTAAAGCTCTGCTTACTGTACAAGGGTAGAGTAAAGGAGTGACTAGGAGGTAACGAATGACCAGTCCATTTATTCTCAAAGAGCATAAATATACAAAATAGGCTGATTTGGGACATTATAGTCCTGTCTTCCTAGAAATTGAATTTGGCTAGGCTTATGCTTGGGAAATCATCATCCAGAGCTAGATCAACATCTGTGTACAGAGAAGGTAAGAGTCAGTCCGTTAAATAAACTGAATCAGCCTTAGGATGGGTACTTTATGGCTCTAAAACATAAGTGGACATGTTGGACAACTTCATAGCTGTTTCTGACCTAACAAAATGTGTGCTAATGGGAACCCTACTCCAGTTCTCTGAATCTGGCACTGCCATTCTCTCCTACTTATTTAGGAATAGATTCTAAAGGATCACAATGTAGGCATCACAGTCCAGTCCACTGGATCAGTCTCTCACAGGATAATCACATAAGTCCAGGAACTCTCAGGCTGTAACTCCATGGGACTAATGGGTAGGATTCTCATCTTCATTCCCCTTATAAAATAAGGTATACCCTCGGTATCTAAGACGCAATAGAGAGCACAAACAAAAAGGTTGCTGGCCTATAAAGAAAACAAGCATGACAATGCAAGCATGGGATTAAGATGGGTTTCCTAGGGCATACTCTTTTCATAAACACCAGGGAGGGAACTTTGTTCTTTTTCTGCTGGTGTTTAGAAGTTTTGTGGAGTGAAGGCAGTGAAGTCAGAGGTGTACTCCCTTAGTTTTTTTTGTTCTTCTTGCTGAAGTAAATGAGTGGGGACACTAAGGATTTCATGTGTGCACTGTGGCTACTTATTCTAAAAATAAAATAATACAAACTAAGCGATTATTTCTTTTGATTCACTTTAACATATTGATTTGCTGCTTATTCATACAATCTGACAAAAACCCCGAAATGATCTCTAGGCAAGCAGGTTGGCCCTAGCAAAGATATAAACACATCCTCTAGTGTATTCCCTTTAATAAGGTATTATTTTTGAAACCAACAAGGACCGACATGAATAATACTAAATACTGTCAGTTATAATAGTAAATAATACTAAATACTGTCAGTTGCTTTATTCTTTTCTTCTTAAAATAAAACTAAAAGACAAAGCAATTAACTGCAAAGGGCTATATTAACCCAACTCAAAGGTTGCATTTTTAAACATGGGAGAGTGAGGAAGTGTAAAAGTTAAATTCTCATAGAAAACATTAACTCCTCTGCATTTCACCTGTGGCACATTAAAATGCATATTTAATAGCCTAATTAAACATGTACTGAGTTTAACATAACTGAATGGTTGTTAACCTGAAGCCCTTAACTTTTCCCTATCTTGGCTCTTTTGTTTATAAATTTGCACTTTACATTTCATTAGTAGATTTTCTCACTTATGAAACTTTTTTCCTTTCCAAAGAGTTAAAAATAGAGTAGTATTGTAATGATCTCTTGCTAAAACTATGTATCATTTGATAAGAGTCAATTTACTTATTTCAGAAAATTAAAATTTTTAATTAAAAAATAAAATTAATTTTATTTCAGAAAGTTAAACCTGTTGATGTTTAATAAAATTTAGAAAGACCTATTGTATCCAACTTTGATCATCAGTCAGCTAATTTTAAGCCAGATATTATTTATTAACTAAAAGCTTTCATATGAAAAATATCACACATTAATTTTCATCAGCATAACATGAAATCCAATGACTCATCTTAAAAGCAGACTCTCATTTTATAGGAATTTAGTCAAGTGGAAGTTCTGAAATGTGTGAATTGATTTTGATGTCAATCTCCAAGCATAATAAATTTCTTATTTGACTGACCCCTTCTTACCTAGCTATATCTGGGGACAAAATGGAAAGATGACTGAAACATCCCAGAAATATCCTAGTACAGAGTCTCTGATGACTTTTAGCAAAAGAATTGGGTGTGTTTGATGTACCTCTGTGCTCTTTCTCATCCTCATGGAGAACACTCTTAAGATGGTCTCTGAATAAGAAAGCAGCACTGGAAAGATTAAGTTATCATTTCAAAGGAAGGTCACTGACAAGCCTGTGAAGTCAAAGACTTTGGTAATGTAAGTCCTTTTCTAAATAAGCTGTGTGTGCTAAGCATGTGTGAAAACCACAAAACTTCTGGTGGGGGAGCAGGCTACAGGAGGAGATCCTGATATTGGGAGCTTCAAAATTTTAATTTGAAGAAAGAAGCACTTTGGCATTTTCTGGACAATGTCATCTTCAAGGTTTTGTTGAAATATGCAAACTTTGTAACATTCTGACTTTTAATGCTTGGACTGGGTTCTGTGGTTTTTAAATCATCTATAAAATATGCAGAGAGAAATTTGTTCTGATGAGCATAGGACAATGATTCATTCAGAGCCAGCCAGAAAAATATTAGCTACTGGAAAAAGGGCAGATCCACAGTAAATTTAGTTCTGTGTCATTTAATAAGAATTCATATAGTGGATACTTCAGTGTCTTGCTTTATATAAAAATGGAACTTTTGTCAGGGCCTACTTTAGGAGAATGTGTAGAGCTGTACACATGTTCAGGAAAGGCCTGAGATGGACTTACTCTCTCACATCTGCCTGACCTTGAGCTTCTGTACAAGCAGGAAGTGAAGGCTAAGGCAGAGTTGTAAACTGTCTGCCAAAGCAGGGAATCCATGCCCCAAAATGCACACAAAGTCCCTTGGCTAAGGCTGGGAGACATATTGGTTCAAGTTATTTAAATAAATCTTTTTCTAATCATTAGGTGATCACAAGTCTAACTGAGTAGTGACTTCAGTGGCCACACATGACAAAATACAAACTTCAGAGAATTCAGAAAAGTCACTAAGCAAACAACAGCAGAAGCAGCAGCAGCAGTAACAACAACAAACACCCAAAACAACAAACCCTGGGGGTGAGAGAGAAATCTGATTTCCAGAGTTACCACATTCTATTATTTAACATGTCTAGTTTTCAACAAAAGAAGTATAAGATATGCAAAAAAAAAAAAAAAAAAAGAAAAGTATGGCCCATACACAGGGAAAAAAGTCAGTAAAAGCTGCCCTTGAGGTAGCCCAGATATTGGAGTTGCTAGACAAAGAAATTAAATCAGATATTTATAAATATGTTTAAAAAATAATGGAAATCATGTTTAAAGAATTAAAGTATGACAACTATTTGTCACCAAATAGAGAATATCAATAAACAGCTAGACATTATTAAAAAGTAGAAATTCTGGAGTTGAAAAGTATAATAACAGAAATGAAGAATTTACTAAAGGAGCTTAACATCACATTTGAGCTGGCAGAAGGAAAAAATAGTGAACTTGAAGATATGTCAATTGAGATTATTCATTCTGAGGAACAGAGAAGTAAAAGAATGAGGAATAATGAACAGAGCCTCAGAGAGCTGTGGGACCCCATCAACTGTACAAACATGTGCATGATGGAAGTCCCAAAAGGACAGGAGAGAAAGAAAGGAGCAGAAAGAATATTTTAAGAAATAATGGCTGAAAACTCCCCCAAATTTGATAATAAACAATTAATGTACACATCCAAGAAGCTCAAAAAAACCACATAGTACATACTTGAAGAGAACCACACTTAGACACTTCATAATCAAACTAATGAAGCAAAAAACAGAATCTTGTAAGCAGCGAAAGGTAAGTGACTCATCAAATCAAGGAATCCTCAATAAAATTGACAACTGATTTCACTTCAGAAACCATGGAACAGAAGGCAGTGGGTTACATATTCAAAGTACTGAAAGACAAATTAGCCAAAAATTTTATATCCAGCAAAACTGTCCTTCAAAAATGAAGGAGAAATTAAGATATTCCAAGATAAACAAAAACTGGGAAAACTTGTCACTAGTAGACCTGCCCTATAAGACATACTGAAAAAAAATTCCTTCAGGCTGAAATGAAAGCATGCTAGACCACAATTCATATCCGCCTAATGTAATAAAGAACACTAGTAAAGGTAACTATATAAGTAAATATAAAAGACAGTATAAATTTATTTTTGTTTATAACCCTTTTTATCTCCTGATTTGAAAGACAACTGCATAGACTATAAAATCAAGTTAATGGGCTTATAGTCTATAAAGAAATAATTTCTTTGACAATGTTAACACAAAAAAGAGGGGAAGGAACAAAGCTATATAGTATCAGGAGTTTCATATGCTATTGAAATTAAGTTAGTATTAGTCTGAATTAGATTGTAAAATAAGATAATTTTAATCCCCAGAGATTAAGGAAACAAAAAATATTTTAAAAGAAACAACAATGGAATTAAAATGGTACAATATAAAATATCTGTCTAACATAAAAGAAGCCAGTAATGGTAGAAGAGAAGAATAAAAGAGACATGACATAGAAAACAAATAACAAAATGGTAGACATAAATCTTATCAGTAATTTATTCAGTGTAAATGGATTAAATAATCCAATCAAAAGGGAGATGTCGGCAGAATGGATAAGAAAACATCATCTATCTATATCCTGTATATAAGAAATATAAGTTAGATACAAAGACAAATTGGTTGAAAGTAAAAGGACGGAAAAAGATACACCATGCAAACAATAACCAAAAGAGAGCTGAAGTAGCGATACTAATATCAGACACGATAGACTTTAAAACAAAAATTGTTCCTAGAAACAAAAAAGGACTTCTCATAATGAAAAAAGGGTCAATCCATGAAGAAGACATAGCGATTATAAACATTTATGTTCCAAATAATGAGCCTCAAAATACATGAAGCAAAAACTGACAGAAGTAAAGTGAGAAATAGAAAATTCAGCAATAGTAGTTGGAGACTTTTCCACTCCATTTTTAATAATGGATAGAGGAATTAGACAGATGATCTACAAGAAAATAGCAGATTTTAATAGCACAAACATCCATAAAACATTCCACCCAAGAGCAGCAGGGTATACTTTCTTCTCAAGTGGACGAAGACTATTCTCTAGGGTAGACCATATATGCTAGGCCATAAAACAAGTTTCAACAAATTTTAAAAGATTGAAATGCAAGGTATATTCTCCAACCACAAAAGAATAAAATTAGAAATCAAAAACAGAAAGAAATTTGGTATCTTCACAAATAGGTGGGAATTAAACAACACATTCCTAAATAACCAGTGGGTCAAAGAAGAACAAAAAAGGGATAAACTACATATATAAATATTAATGAATTAATTTTAAAGAAACTGTAGACATATCAGGGTTTTAAAAAAATGTATTGTATTATTGTACTAGCAAAGTACTTTGTTTACAGCCATGGTAAAATTAGGTATGAGAGATTTTAGCTTGCTAAAAATGACTGTACATATACTCATGTAAGAGGGGCATGAATGTAGAGGCCGGCAATTCATTTTGAAGGATTAACCTACTTCTATTTTAGAAAAGATGATTTATTTTGAGACAGTCTTACCTATGTATGCCTGATATATGACTTAGTTCTTATGGGGAAGAATAATTTACTCTTTCACTGACATCTCAAAGCCTTTGCTTCAAATCTTGGCTTTAATTAGACAAAATTTTAAGTTGTAAGAGAAAGCTGTTTATGTAAGTGAATTTACAAATTTAGCTAAGTATGCTTTTTAAAATTGTTTTTGGTTATGTGTCCTTAAAAATTGTTGACTCCATCTAAATGGTGTTAGGCCACATCTTTTACATTTACTTTTTGCTGTATACTTTAGTGCCATTAAGGGAAAACTAGTTACTCTAGAGATACTCAAACATTGTGCACAGTAGTGTCTATGCATGTCCATTATAATGCATCATTAATTTCCAAGCACATGTGTTTGAGTCTTGATGCTTATTGAAGAACAGCAAGAACTTTTTTTTTTAAACATCTTTATTGGAATATAATTGCTTTACAATGGTGTGTTAGTTTCTGCTTTATAACAAAGTGAATCAGCTATACGTATACATAGCTGATTCACTTTTATAAATAGTGAGTTTGATTTAATTTCAGTCTGTCAGGTGGTGAAAAAATGCATCCTGCAAAATTATTCAGAGAAAATTTACTCTTTCTTCAGAACAAGGAGAAATCAATATTGGGTGTTTGAGTTGAATGGTGTTTTACTTTCAATTAATAATCTCTGTGATTGTTGAAACAGGAGACCAAAGCAAAAATCACAATATGCACAAAAAGGTTGCTGGAAGCAATATTTTATGAGCTATCTGCCCACGCTATTTTCTTTCAAAGAATTTTAAGTTTGGAGATCAGACATTATTTTTTTTTAAAATCTAAATAATCATCCAAGAGGAATATTGTATCCATTTACAAATAGTTTTGTTTTTTGACAAAACTATTGTGGTATGGCTGATAAACACCCAGAAGTTTTAGTTGAGTCAGAAAGAGAGTCTATGCATATTTCTTTAGTCTGGGGGCTTGTTTCCCTCATGATATCCACCATATTCCTATTAAAAGCTCTTCTGTCATTTGTTTCCTCAACTGGAAATATTTTGTGCTTCTGGTTCTGTCTTTACATAGCTGTGTACATGGTAGATAATAAGTATTAGGTGGATACATAAATACTATGAAAACCTCAAAAAAAACCTATGAAGACAGTCTTATAGTATATTTCCAATTTTACTATTCTTCTCTTAGAACTTGATAAAATGCTGAGCACCATGAATGAACACAGTCAATCTTAATTGATGTTGGTGCTACTCACGGCTACTGCAGTAATTTAAAATGTACATTTCTTGATCAATTAATATTTTCATGAGAACTTGGATATTTAAAAGAGCTAATAAAAACACTAAACCTATTAGAATATTCAGAAATCAAAGAGAACAGTAGAAAATCTTTTAAAATATTCTTACAAAATATCAATTATATTGTGTACTTTATAGTTATTTTTTAAGAACTTGTTACCAATTCCCATGTTTCATTAACAAACATATAATTGATGTATAAATTGCTTGAGCTGATACTTTCTTTGATGACTATGTGTTATTTATCATGTACCTGTAGTACTCAGCGCATTGAATTTTCTCCACAAAAGTTTGTTGCATAGCTTGAATTTTGTATCTTCCTTTATGGATGTTTGAGTTATAAGAATTGTGTTTCCAACTGACTTGAAGAATTTTCCCATGTCAGAGAGGTTGTCAGAACTAAAGTTAAAAATTTTTTTTGTTGCTGAAAATCTTTGTTAGGTTTAGGCTCTTCAATTTTTAAATGTAGTTGATTTTAATTAAAGTTTAAAGAGAAAAAGAAACCATTGGAAAGATATTGGGACTAAATAATTCACTTCTGGTGAATAGGGAGTTTGCAGTTTGAGTTAATGGTATTCATTACACTAATTAAAAGCAGTGAGCCATTTTGCCCTTATTTTCCCAACCAGTGTTTTCAGTAATGGGGGGATGGGGTGGTTGGCATTTGATGTTTTATGTGATGAGGTATTTACTGATGGGCTGCTTTGACTTCTTCCTTAAATTGACAACCACTTGAAAGGAATTTATCAGACAAAAGAACAACTTCTTTTCTAGAGCTGGACCATTTATTCCAAGTTTGGGCAGTGAGAAGACAATTGAGTAGCTTTCACTGCCACCAGCTGTGCTATGGTTATTTGAACAAATAGAAGACTAAAGGAATTGTACAATCTCTTTATATACAGCATTATACAAAATCGGGACTCTTTTGCCTATTAAATATTGCATTTGTAGTTGAAAAACTTATAATTACTTAGATTTCCATTGCTGTAATGAGTTTGCTGCCCTTTGAAAGCTCACGTAGGTCTATCAAAATTGAGTCTTGTAGAATTTGAGAAGGTGCTGCTGCAGGGTTTGCAGCAAATTCATGATTATTTGTCTTGCAGATGGGCATCTGTATCTATAGCTCTATCTATCCCAAAGTAAACAGCCTGAAAACAAAACAGATTGTCCTAACTACTTTGAAAAATCACATTTCCTAATCAAGGAATTCCAGCGATTAATATCACTTGGCTACTCTAGGGCTTTGGAAAAAACGAGAAGTGGGTGTTTAAATGTTTTAAGAGGTAATTTTCCAAGCAATTGAGCAGGTAGTTAAAAAGATGTTGTTTTCATTTCCTTGCCTGAGAAAATCCTAAAGTCTAAAGGTTTAGAAGAGAGTGGAAGAAGTTATACTGAATAGAGCCTGAAGCGTATGCTCCAGACGTGAAATCCTCACACCTGCCAGTCTCCAGAGTTCATTGATCAGTATATGGAGTGATAAGAGTAGTAGTGTTTGAAGTGTGAGTACGGGAACTGCGCCATTCTGTTAACCTAAATATGTAGTTTCTTGGAGATTATTGGTGTACTCATTGATTTTTATAACTTATTAAATATTACTGTTGGGGTGAGAAGGTATCTTGAGTTTGATAGAGGTGGGCAGACTACAGGAAAGGGTAGGTCAGGGTTTCTCAACCTCAGCACCTTTTTTATTGACCTTTTCGACTGGATAATTCCTTGCTGTGGGGGCCTATCCTGTGCACTGCAGGATGTTTAGCAGCGTCTCCGCCATCTACCCACTAAATGCCAATAGTGCCCTCCCCACATGTTGTGACAACCAAAACTGTCTCCAAGCATTGCCAGATGTCCCCTGTGGAGCAAAGTCATCCCAGTTGAGAACCACTGTGCTAGATAGAGGGCTCCTGGCAAGTGATACTGGTTCTTACTCCTCTCTGTATCCTCAGTACTTATCAAGGTGCCTGGCATAGAGCTGGACCTCAGTAAATGTTTGCATAAATTTTTAAAAAGATAACTTAGAGAAGAAAGGTAACTTATTTTACTATCACCTTCTGTGCCATTGATTTCCCACATTATTAGTAGAATAGCATAGAATAAAAAAGTTCAATGCTGCATTATTTATAAAGAGCAAAAAGAAAAAATCAGAAAAATATCTGAATGCCTACTAATGTAGAAAATGGCCAAGTTAATATGGTGCATTTCTGCTGTGGAATATTACACATTCATAGAATAGGTTATCTAGCAAACCTTTTAAATAATATTATTTTTGTAAAAAGTAGGTTATAAAGTTAAAGAATGATTTTTGTGTGTGTGTGTGTATATATATATATATATATATATATATATATATATATATATATAATTTTTAGGTGAAAAAACAACAGGAGGATAAATGCTAAATTATTAGTCTTGGTTGCTTCTGGCATTATGATTAGATTTTCTGTGCACCTTCTGAGTCATTATTGACAAGATGCCTTCTTTTTCTTTGGTCTTTAGAAAATCCAAATGAAAGGAATAGAAAACCAGCTAAGTCTGAGTGGATTTTATGTAGTCATTTGAAATGGCATTTTCTTCATTTTTTAATGAAAAGCTAAGAATGAATTGCAAGCTCTACTTACCATTTCTGAAATTGTTACCCAAATTTTCCTATAATTATGTTATTTGATTTTTGTTGTAACATTGTTATTTGGCAAGAACACATGTAGCATTAAAATTGATTTGGCATACTAAACATAACTGGGAAAAAATACCCAGTGTATTTCGTAACTATTGTATAGAAGTTCCTTAAAATGTAGAAATGTAGAAGAAACAATTTCTACATAGTTTGTCTGAATTGCAAACATCCCTGTGTAATATTGATCATCTCTTACCATTATTCCTGTCATTATTTTACAGTAAAATATTCTTGTAGAAACTATAATTACGGGAGGAAATGTAGATGCTGCAAGTACACAATGTGTGACTTTTAAAAGAATTACACATTCTCAATTATTAGAGAGATTCACTTATGTGGCAATCTAGCTGCACATATACTGTAGGTATAGATGTGTACATTTAAGTGAGATTGTACTGGAGCTATTGTGAATTAATCCAAGCTCTGTTGTCGAAGGACCTTTTAGGTATTTGCTTATTTCTTAGAAAGATCCACAGCTTAGAACGTTTGGAGTTCCCAGTTCTGACTCCTCATCATCATGTTGAACCTGAAAGTTCATGTATTTCAGGCTGCCATATGTTTGAATAAGAAGTCAAAAATCAAACATTTGGCACTAGTTTCGCTCTTGCTTTCCTCTACCCAACTGTATAGACTAAGTTTGGATCCTAGAGTTGCTGTGATCTCGCATTTCGTGCACCCCATGCCTTTCCCTCAGCCTGAACACTTTTTTCTCTCTAATTCTTAAGCTTACTTCAAGCCTTAGTTTGAACAGCACTTTCTCAAGATTCTCTCTTGGGACCCTAACTGTGCTCATAGCACCCCGTATGTCCCTTGTCACAGCACTTTAATACAGGGTGATGAGTCTCTTTTTTAATGTCTGTCTTCTCCAGGAGCCTGCAAGCTTCTGTGAAAGTAGAAGTCAGGAACATTCCATTCACCACTTTAGCATCTACGAAAGTGCCCAGCACATAGGTAAAATTTAATAAGTGTTTTATGAATCAGTGCATGCCTGAATGAAGAAATCATAATTCCAGCCTCTTTAAGAGGAAAGAGTAAGACGCATCAGAGGCAATTCCCAGATAATGTAGAGTAGTACAACATTTGCTCAACAATGAGAGGGCGTCAAATGCTCAGTTTTTCTTTTACTACTAAGTGTTTTGATTTGGATTATATGGAACTTTGGAAACGTGTGAATTCTAGTTGCACAATAAATTGTTATAGAATAGTAATATTCCAAATGTTTATTTATTATTTTTTTGTAGGATGAATTCTAGCTATACTAAGAATTGTAGTTTTCACTTTCGGATCAAAAATTCTCTGTTAAAAGAAACGTTATTTTTAAATCTTAACAGTGTTGGATGAGTGCTTTTTCTCGTCTGGAAAGTAACACATCTTTGAGTCTCCTGATTATATTTTAACCATCTAAACGTATTAATTCTTTCTTGACAGGGACATAGTTAAGATTAAAATACATACATACATACACACACACACATATACACACATATACATATATTGTGTGTCTCTGTGTGTTATACTAAAATACCTTCAAGGAGTAAGAGTAATTTTTTTCTCTGATAAATAATACTAGACCCTTTATTATGAGTCAGATTTTAAAAATGTTTGAATTTTTTCTCCCTTGGTTTTAGCTTTCTCTTCTTCATATTGTCTGAAAGGCAGCCTTCTGCAACATTTTCTTCCCCTCCTTAGACAGTTTGTTTTGAAGTCATCTCTAAAATTTTGGGTAATTCTTGGCTGAATTTTTTTCGTATGTTAATCTTAGATTAATTGAAGTTAAAACAAAATTATACCCAATAGTATGTTTATAGTTCACCATTATTATAGAATTTTACTTCTCACTTAAATGTCACAACATTTTATAGAGAAGGGGGTTAGTTTGCCATTCATTTACTCATAATCCATACACATATAAGGAGCACTAAATATATAATGAGATATGGATACAGGTATCAAGAAGATGTATTTCCATAATCAGAAAATACAATTGAAGATAACTCTAATGTTAGCCATAGAAATAAAAGGAACGTAGGAATAAATGTAATAAAACTTACAAAATATCTTCATGTACAAAAATGATCTTTAATGAAAGTCATTTGAGAAGATTTAAGTAAATGGAAAGAGATACTATTCTCATGGATTGGAATACTCAGTGTTGTTAAGTTGTTAATTCTCCCCAAAATGAGCTATGGATTCAATCAAATTCTAATCAAGACCCTAACGGAAGTTTTAATGGAATTCGACAAGCTAATTCTCAAATTTATGTGGAAGAGTAAAGGGCTAAGGAGAGAAAAAATAATGTTGAATAAAAAGGACAAAGTAGGAAGAATGGCATTATAACATACTTAGACGTCTTATGAAATCATAATATTGTACATTGGACCAAATGTACAAGGCCAATTGGACAAGACTGGATAGCCCAGAAAGCACCAATTTATACATGGAAACTAGATATATGACAGAGGTGACATCATTGATCATCAAAGGGATGAGTTATTTAATAAATGGCACTGGGACAAAAAGTTGAAATTGTATTCCTACCTCATAAAAGCACAAAAGCAATTCCAGATTAATTAAGGATTTACATTTGAAATGCAAATTGGAGAATATCTTTATGACGTAGAGAATGAGAGAATTTTCTAAACAAAATACAAAAAATGCACTAATCTCAAAGGAAGGGGTTGATAATTATGAGCAATAAGTATAAATATTAAATTTAAAATTTGTACAATGAAAGAGAAAAGAAATTAATGAAAGACCAGGGAAAGATATGTGTCACATAAATATGACAAAGGACTAGCATTCAGGATATCAAAAGAAAAAAGGCAAAAACCCACTGGAAAACAAGACAAATGAGAATTCAATTCTATTCACTTCTGATAAAGTGAACTTCAAATGGCCGCTAAAAGCCAAAATAGGGATCAGGGAAATGCAAATTAAAACTATATACTGTTCAATTTCATACACCTATCAGACTGAGAGATAAAAAGTTCACCAGCACCAAGTGTTGGTGAGGATATGGAGCAGTATAAAATTTCACAATACTGGGGAGTATAAGTTAGTACCACTTAAGAGAGTCATTTATTCGTACATACGTATTCAATTTGTGTATTTCATAAGGGCCCAGCAATTCCTATGGGAAGTATAATCCCATAGAGATACACTTTCATTTTGTACACAAAGAGATGTGTACAGGAGTGTTTATTTCATCATTGTTTATAATACTGAAAAACTGGAATCAAACTACATATCCATCAATAGGAAATTGGATAAATGAGGTATTTTCATGCAATGGAATATTATGTGGCTTTAATAATGAATGAACTAGGCATATTATATACATGCATATATGTATTCATAATCACAGATGAGTCTCAAAAATATGTTTAGACTGCTCTGTATTGTTTAGGGTTATATACATATGAAATAAAATCAAAGACATGCTTAAGAGTAATAAATAGTAAATGCTTTATGAAACTAGAAATGGAATTAATGATAGGTAAGGTGTGTATATTGAATGGATAGCTCAGAGCAAAGTAGGGTAAGGCAAGGGGGAGCTCACCCAATAGCAAGTATGAACCTTGGCACAATAATTCCTCTAACAATACATTTTATTTTATTTATTTATTTATTTATTTTATTTTTTAAACATCTTTATTGGAGTATAATTGCTTTACAATGGTGTGTTAGTTTCTGCTTTATAACAAAGTGAATCAGCTATACATATACATATATCCCCATATCTCTTCCCTCTTGTGTCTCCCTCCCTCCCACCCTCCCTATCCCACCCCTCCAGGTGGTCACAAAGCACTGAGCTGATCTCCCTGTGCTATGCGGCTGCTTCCCACTAGCTATCGATTTTACATTTGGTAGTGTATATATGTCCATGCCACTCTCCCACTTTGTCCCAGCTTACCCTTCCCCCTCCCCGTGTCCTTAAATCCATTCTCTGCATCTGTGTCTTTATTCCTCTCCTGCCCCTAGGTTCATCAGAACCTTTTTATTTTTAGATTCCATATATATGTGTTAGCATACGGTATTTGTTTTTCTCTTTCTGACTTACTTCACTCTGTATGACAGACTGTAGGTCCATCCACCTCACTACAAATAACTCAATTTTGTTTCTTTTTATGGCTGGGTAATATTCCATTGTATATATATGCCACATCTTCTTTATCCATTCATCTGTCGATGGACACTTAGGTTGCTTCCATGTCCTGGCTATTGTAAATAGAGCTGTAATGAACATTGTGGTACGACTCTTTTTGAATTATGGTTTTCTCAGGGTATATGCCCAGTAGTGGGATTGCTGGGTCGTATGGTAGTTCTATTTTTAGTTTTTTAAGGACCCTCCATACTGTTCTCCATAGTGGCTGTATCAATTTACATTCCCACCAACAGTGGAAGAGGGTTCCCTTTTCTCCACACCCTCTCCAGCATTTATAACAATACATTTTAAACTTCTACATGGAACCTTAGCAAAACACGAAATCCTCTCGTTCTGCAAATACTCTTTTGAATTTCTTGGGTGATGCATTCAGCCTATATCAGCTTCTTCATATTATTTTAACATGTCTTTCTGTAATTGTTTTTTAAGTGTGGCACTTGAGTTTTCAGGACTGTTCTGAGTTGTAATTGATCACCGTACATGCATTTTGAATAGGGACATTTGTCAATGCAGCATATTATGTCTACTGACATGCCATTTCTCAGCTTGACAAAGCACCTCTAGAGGGCATAGGTTTTAATAAGAGAGAATATATGATTTTTTTCTTCCATAGAAAGTGGGTGGTGTTACATTTTATAATGAAATAATGAATAGTTGAAATGACAGCTTATCCACCTTACTTTTTTTATAAGCCAAATATAAAACTAGAAATAATGCGTATTAGCTTAGGCTTTATAATACTCACTTCAAGATAAATTCTAATAGGAGAATATTTACTAAATAAGTTTGCTTGTAGTCATAGTAAACAGTAACAAAAGTGGCTTCTTTGTCTTTTTCATCTAAATTTTTCTTTCTATATCCTTTCCACTTTTCTTCATACTCTAAATTTCTTCTTGCATTCAGTTGTATGAGCAAACCTACATTTTGAAACATGTAATTTTTGAAAACATGCAGTTTTTTATTACTCATTTTCAATTCATTTTGATACCATTATTCCTAGTTATTCAGTAATTATAGCACAGTTCTAAAATAAATGGAGGTCCAAAGATGAATGAATGCATTTTCTGTAGATTCTGCTCTAGAGGAGGCCCACTTTAGTGTGAGAACTAGACAAAACACTTCATAATGGCAAGATGTGAGCACTCAGGAAGAAGTAGGAATGATGGCGTCTGGCGTTGAAGAAACAGCAACAAGCTCTGCTTGAGTGGGAGACAGTAGGCAGGGGACAAAGACAGCTGATCCCAAAAAGTGAGTGTGAGCTTGCTAGCAAAAAAGGATGGGAGAAGTGGTTGCTAGGTGGAGCATCAAGTGCAGATGAGTAGAAGAGTGAAAGGTCTTGGCCAGTTGAAAGAAAAATGAGAAATGCCATGTACATGGAGTAGTGGGTGTTGGGAGAAAAATGACAGATGAAACTGGAGAAGTGGAATTTTCATTAGTACATAGGATTTATAGTTCTTTTCTTCCATTTTGATCATTTCTGCCTGGTTCTAATATCTTGTCTCACACCACCCCTCACCCCAAACATTTCTCAGTCATTTGAACGACTCACTGGTGGTTAGTTTTCCTACTTCATTTTCTCCTTTCCTAAGAACTCCTTTCGACTGTCTTGGTCATTTCCAAATATGGGAATTCATTTCAGTTACTTAATTCAAAAGATTTTATTAAAACGTCTTACCTTCGGTTCAACTAAATGGTTAGCCAATTTACTAATTAAAAGGAAACTTTTTGTATAGTTCAACATGTTAACAATTTAAATCAAATTGATTAATTCATCTTCTTGCTTGGTTAATTTAACCATTCCAGAGGGAAGTTTAGTAAAGATAATTTTGTGATGTGTAAATTCATGGAACTAGTTGACTTTAGTCCTTTTCCAGGTCTGTGTCACTGCACTTGCTTCTTCCTACAATCAGGAAGGAACATCATCTTGAACTTTTCTTTGAAAAGTTCTCCTTTGAAAGAGTCTAGTTATCACTTAACCAGCCATTTCCCATTTCTGGATATTTTGGTAAATTTTCAGAGCATTTAGAAATCATACGCCATTTCTTTCAGCTTCAGGAAATTATCCTTTTATTTCAGAATTCTGTGATCTGTGAAATGGGTATTCAGTTACTTAAAACACTTCCAGTTGTTAGTTTTATGTCCAGAATGTTTGCCCTAAACAGTTCAAAGCTAAGTTTTGTTTGTTCACATTTAGCAACATTTTTTAAAAAAACTTTGAATGGACTGCTTTATTAAAATAATGGAAGAACTTGGTGGAGGAAGAACTCCCAGAGAAGAAGTTAAATAATATAAATAGCTCTGCTGAGAATGCAACAAAGTTCTCTATTGTGCTGTTGCCACGGCAACACCAATAATTCAAAACAAGGAAATGGAGTCTCATGTTTAATATAATACAGACCTTTCCCTAGAACCTCTGTGGTCTAGAGTTTTTCAAGGATTGGAATGTTTATCTACATATGTCTAAATTTAGATATGCCCTTTATGTAATGTGGTAAAAGTGAAGTACTTAAATTCTATATGATGCAGTTATTTCTTTAGCATTTTTTAAAATTGACTTTAGAACATCGGGAATTTTCCTTGGGCATTGTGAATATGTGCTTACGGAGAGAGACATAATCTTTTATGCATTTCACATTCTATTTTAAAAGGTCACTTTGAAAGGTATGAAAGAGGTGTTTGGTAATTCAAGAAAGAAAAATGATTTTTTTTCTATTGAACGTTTAACCACTGTAACAAGAGCTGCCTCTGCTATGGAAGTAGATGTTCTATTCTGAAATTCCAAATCTGGAACTCAAAAACATGGATGTGGAATTTTGGGAGTTTTAAAATAAACTTTGTCATTTTAGAAATAAATTAGAAAAATATTGAACTCCAATCTCAGGCATGTATCAAATTTAACTCACCATTCAATAAAGCACAACTAAACTGCAACAACAAAAAAAAGAGAGAAATTGTCAACGTTAAAACATAACACACTTTTTCCTTAACGTATTTGACCCAGCATAGTCTAGATAGAGACCTTCTTTGGACTTTAAAATTTTGTTCTCCTTTGTTAGTTACTTTGTCTTGCTGCCTGCCTGCCTGGCTTTCACACCACCAATTTTACCCTTGTTCTTACTAAAAAGTAGGCATGTAGACAATTTTGATTGTTATAATTATAAATGAAGTGATTAGGGAAATTTTCATGCTCTGCTCTTTTCTACCCAGTTACTTCATCATGAGGTTGATGCCAAATATATACCCAGTATGTGTGTATGTTCACATTTCACCCATTTAATAAGGACAGTTGTTGCCTAGAAACTAGTTTTCTCAAAGGCTTAATTCATGTACTATGTGTAAATTGGTCAAATATTATTTCTTGCATGAAACTTTTATTAAGGAATTATGACTTCATTTTTCACTTATCTCTTCCGCCTAGTGTTGAAAGGGGAATTCTGAGTGTTGAAAGGGGAATTCTCAGAGGTTCAGGAGAATAATTGTGAATCAACCTTAAAAATGATTGAAAGGTTAGAAGGGAAATAAAAATAAAATGAAAATGTATTCATCCATTCTGCAAATATTTGTTAAGGAACTACCTCTGTCAAATATGTTTCTAGGCACTGGAGATAAAGTATTGAAAAAGACAGACTAGCCTCATGAAACTTACATATAATAAATATTTAAAGAAGGGATTTGGATAATAAAATAACCTATTGGGATTTTGTAATACTGTTATGACTCTTTCCATTCAATCATTCATTCATGCAGTATTTGCTTATGAGAAGATCACAAATTTTGTTATGTACTCTAATCTCCCTTTCTTCATTCAATTTTATCTTTTCCAATTTTTCAAAAGGAATAACATTTTAAAAATTAAGTGGACTTCACATGTCACTTGAAAACAGAGTCAGGATTATCCATTCAGGCCTTTGTTTTATTTTGCCATTCCCATCTGGACCTTCTTGATACTTTACTTTCAGGAAGATACGCCTGAGGAAGACCAAATTTGAGGTTCTAGATGGAACAGAGCTTTGTCTGTTAGTCTGAAACAGGATCAAGCAATGATACATGTTTCCTGAAGGATAATGAACTTTTTAAATGGTGGCCGTGCGTTTTTGTGTTATTAGTAAGCATTATAACTATTCACTGACTTCTATTAATAGATTTTTCTTAAGATGAGGAAAATATTGCATGGGTTTTTGTGGCCATTCTTCTTGTTCAGACTTACGCTTTGTGGAGCATGCTTTTATTGGTACTCTATTTGAGAGAGAGGCCGACAAAGGCTTCCATGACTTCCAGTCTTCAAATGATGAAAACTGAGCACCTGGTGAAGGATTTCAGGAAACCACTTACTTAATTGACTCTCTTTTCAAGTAAAATGTATTTCAAAGGATAATAGCCTAAGATTTGACTCCAAAGCTTCAGTGGAGATGAGAAATTCTTCTGGCTGAACTGTATAGCTAATGTTCAATTACCTTAGCTTCTATTGAACTATATTCTAAACACCTTCCTTTGTAACCATCACCTTGTGCAGAAGTCTGTATTTTTAGCCTTTAAGCAGAGCTCAAGCACTGTATTTAGACATCTGACTTGAAGACTAAAATTTGCTCAGTGAGCAGAACAAATGTTCAGAAAATAACATTTCAAGGTTAGAGTTAGTGTCCTGAATAAAATTCCTTTTCTTCTTTTTCTCCCTATTGAATATAATATAAATAATGTACCCTGACTGGCTTTCAAGATTAAAAAAATCAGAGAATAACAGTGAACTTGGAGAGGGAAGAAGGAGTAATTAAAAATTGAAGGGGCTACTGTTGAAGAATTGTTTCCCTGAATCTAAGTACATGTTTTATTCCTGATTCAATAGGATTATGAATCCTAAAAGGCTTTTAAAAACTGTATAGTAAAGCTTCTAGGAAAAAGGCCAAAATGAGCCTATAGCCACCTTAAGAATATTGAAAGAACACACACATACACAACGAAGAGGCATTATAATATCCTTCTCAGAATGGGGAGGAGAAAACTATTTAAATATTGTTTTTGACTAGTTATAGTAATTGTAGGTTTCAATTTTTGGCCATTTACAATGTGCTAGTCACGGCATGAAGGCCTTTTATGTAATTGACCTTATTGAATATTCACAGCAATTCTATGAAATAGGCATTATAAGCCCCATTTTATAAATGAGAAAATAAAAGCCAGAGTGTTTCATAACATTCCTAAGACAATATAGTTAGTGAGTGATAGTATGTTATGGATATTTCTCAGGAAAATCCCGAAATGGTGGCCAAGGCTCCCTAGTGTTGAGAAATGAAAATATTTCACTTCTTATGGGAATAGATGAGAGTGATACATCATGATTATTATTCTTAAACAAGACATTGCAAGGCCCCAGGACCCCTTCCAAAAAGGGAAGTCACATATTTGCACTGAGGGAAAGGAATTATCACTTGGTGAAAACTTCTTGAAGATTTCAATTCACTTGGAGTGTATGTGACTTGATGAGAAACTTATCCCTTTATTTCCCACAAGGCAAAAGGATGTTGTAACTGCATTGCACAGTGGGTCTATAAATCGGCCTGGGCACTCCCTCTTCTTTGTTGCCTGGTTGAGGGCATGTCTTCACTTAGTGTAGCCCAGTCTCCTTGTGGGCAGCACCAGGACTGTTTAAATGATCAGATTTTCTCACCCTTGGAATTAGAGCTGAAAGAATTGTTGGAAATTCTGGATAATTTTTAGGCACTACTTTTAGAAAGGAATAAAGAATATGTGAAACCCTTTGACCTTTTTCTGATCCTTGGTGTCCAAATGCTCAAAATACATTTCAACCCAGCATAGGGAGACATTTCGTAGTAGGGCATAGTAAGGAGAGAGAGAGTAAATCAAAGGTGAGTTAGAGATTTATTTTTAAACTGGGTGGAATACCAAGTTTGTGTAGCAGAAAGTATAACAGCTGACTGTTATTTGGTGAAATGATTATCTTTCTTCTTTGCAGAATGGATTATCAGTACACATCACCCAAATGGTATCTTAATTCTTTATTTACAGTTCCAAAGGATAACACTAAATTTTTATGTGAAGTATGTTGTATTGCTCTAAAACAGAGATTTTTAAGTACTAAGATATAATTCCATTTAGTCACTGAGTCAGACTTTTTTCAGAACTTTTGGAGGTTATCACCATTATTTAACGATGGGAACATTCAGCCTGGGGGATTAAATGATTTGTTCAAAGGGAAACAGTAGTAAATGGCAGGATCAGCCATATAATACTTTGAATTTTGGAAAAGTATTAAAAACAAATCCAAACAAATCTCTCAATTCCCACGTTTGTGGAGTATTCCACCTACCCCTCCACCATCCCAGGCAAAATGAGGAGGCAGAAAACCATTACTGTGGGAGTTAGACAGATATCTGTTCAAACTCTGCCTCATGTCACTCACTATACAGCTTGGCCAATTTACCCAATCTTTGTTTTCTTAAGTGCTACTATGATCTTATGAACACGAATAGAAAGAATTCTGGGAAGCTGCCACTTAGCTACTAAATATTTTTGCAGTGTAGGATTATGGGGCAGTTCTTACTTTTGTCCTCATATACTTTTTGTATTATTTGATTTTGTGATCAAATTGTTATTTGTAGAACAATTAAAACTTTCCCCCTTTAAAGTCAATAAAAATAATTTTGAATTTTATTTAGTATTTACAAATAATATGTTAAGATGTCAATTTACACACACACACACACACACACACACATATATTACTCCTATTTCATATGTTTAGATCTTGTGTCCTGACTCCTGGTTTGGAAAAGATGGCCACCGTTATGTATTCAATTGCATAGTTTTTCCAATTATTTATTAACTCTTATTTAATCTTTCACTATAGTCACTGTAGAGGAGTAAAGCATGTTTCTTTCTTTTTTTTTCTTTTTTCTTTTTTCTTTTTTTTTTTTTTTTACACACACACACTGTATTTTATTTTTATAAGAGATAAGTAGACTGACACCAAGCATTGTACATGGATGACCACAACAAAAGCAACAATGATTGCAATTACCAAACATGAAACACACTCATACTATGTCATAATATTGACATTCAGTCCAGTAATCCTCCACTGTAACAGCTCCTTTACTTTGCAGTGAAAATTGATTTGTATATTCTTTGCCTCTGAGTCCTTGTGGGATTTTTTTTTTTTTAATTCAGACAGAAAGTCACAAAAATTATACTCATCCTCATCAGTTCACTCAGTCCCATGTAATTCATTTTTTTTTCATCTTGATCTTTTGTTAGCACTTTTATGAGTTCATCAGTTTTTCATTAGAGTTCTGAAAATGCTTATTCATTCAGTTCAGCAGTACAGTCAGTTACCAGAAACCTGTACTTGTCAGAGTCTTTTCCATGAATTTCTTGAAGATGAAACCCTTTTATAGGAACATATTTGCAAAATCATCAGAGTACACCCAGAACTGTCTGTAAATGACAAAAGACTTAAAAATGACCATGGTTAAAGATTTGATGAGAGTTCATAATAATGCAGTTGACAAGAAAATTAGTTATTTCTGAGATATACATTTTAAAGTAATAACTAGGATTATTTCTTATAACATTATACCAGAACATATAAGATTTTTAGAAATTTCATGTAATGTCTGAAACATTTATATTAACATATTTCCATACAAATAACCCAATGAAAGTTTAGTATTAGTTGTTTTGTTTGTTTTTTTATACTGCAGGTTCTTATTAGGCATCAATTTTATACACATCAGTGTATACATGTCAATCCCAATCGCCCAATTCAGCACACCACCATCCCAACCTCACCGCAGTTTTCCCCCCTTGGTGTCCATATGTCCATTCTCTACATCTGTGTCTCAACTTCTGCCCTGCAAACTGGCTCATCTGTACCATTTTTCTAGGTTCCACATACAAAAGCATGTTTATTTCTCATTTTTAATCTCCTTAATTTCATGATCCTCAAGGATTTTGTTCTTCAAGCTGTCTGTAATTTTAAGACTACCACAGTAGGTGAACTGTCTGGATTCCAAAAGAAACCTCTCTCTATAGAGCTGGACATCGGCACTACAGAATTATCTGTAGTCAATTCTGGTCCTCCATTTACCAAATATGAAGACTTAGTCAATTTACTTAGTCTTTGGGTAAATTAGTCTCTTCATCTGTAAAATAAATGTAAGAAAACTGAACCCTCAGGATTGTTGTGATAATTAAATGAGTTAAAAATTTCAAGCATCTGGTATTATGGAGACTAGATAAAGATAAATTACTTTCCCTTTCACTTGGTTTAAATCTAGTACTCAGTATTGCTGTTGTCCCAGGTAAAATTTTGCTTATTAGTTTTGTGATAAATTGGATGTGAATTTTAGCCATCTGCTAATTTTAAGAGTAATTGAATCTCTTGTGGAGTAGCTGAAAAGATGACCAGCTGATTTCAGCCTAAATATTCTGGGTTGTCAGGCAGCCTTCACTTTATCAAGGGAGAAAATAAAAATCCACAGCGCTAAAGTAACAGTAAAATAAAATTGGTCCAAAAGATCAATTAAAGGGCACTGTGATACATAAGATTCTAGCACTCATGAAAAGTACAAATATTTTTGCAAATATTTTTGATGTCTTCAGATTTATTTATTTATTTTTTGCCCTGGTGTTCAAAGTAGAAAACCTGCTTTTAAAAAAAGGTAAAAAGAAGAATATAAAATTTATCTATAATCATACCATTCAGAGATAATCCTTCTTCACATTTTGGGCTTTTAAAAAAATTCTGTTTTCTATCTAATATGTGGATACATTTTACATGTGAAGTTTGAAGGTGTGGGTGGTGTGTGTGTTTGTGTTCCAAGATATGGATAATAATATATACATGTTTTTGTATCTTTTTTCCTTACTTAACATTGTATTATGAACGTTTTTAGTGTCATTAAATATTTTTAGTGTCATGATTTATAGAAGTTGTATTATAATCCAACCTATAATTATACCATAATTTCCTTTATTATTCCCCTTATATTCAGGATATAGACGGTTTGCAGTTGTTCAAATTTTAAAATAACAGTGTGATAGACATTCACTTACATAAATCCACATCTTTAATTTTTTTTCTTCAGAAATGATTCCTAGAAATACAGTCACTCTCAAAGAGTGTGACTTTTAAAAAGATTCTTGATATACTGTGACAGTTTTTTTGTCCAGGAAAGGTGTACCAATTTACACTCCTATCAGTAGTATATGAGAGTCCTTTTCACATCATATGCTGTCATCATCATGCATTAGCATCAATTGATAGGTAAAAATGTTAATCTTTAATAATTTGCATTTATTTGATTACTAGTGAAGTTGAATACTATATGTTATATTATTGAGGAAGACACACACACACACACACACACACACACACACACACACACACAGACCCGAGGATGGTTTCCCTTTCTTTTTAGCAAGTATTAGATATGTTGTATTCTTATGGCAATTATAAAAATTATTTGAATATATGTCAATAAGCAAAATCTTGGCTAAAAATAATCACTTTAGCAGCAAGTTTAATCAAAGGCTTTAAAGCATTTAAAAGAGACTACATTTGGGATGCTTCCCTCAGAAAGATGTGTTGCATGATACTAGGCTTATGAGATAGCTTTTCATATCTCCTTTTATGCTGGGCAATTGGTAATTTTGTTGTGTTTACGCTGGGTTCCCCAAAAATGTTGAACTAGCAACTTTTGAACCTGCAGACATCTGCTTTTGTCATCGAAATTGAAAGATATAACGGAAAGGAAAGATTTACTTCACAAACTGTATAGTCTTCTGATTCTGCAGAATTGAAATGAATAAACTTGAAAACATGTTTAAGGACTGAAGCTTCAGTAAACATAGAGCTTAAGACTGGAGAAAGGGTGAACTTGCTTTCAAAGTAAGCACCCGCAGGACTGTGCTCCCTAACAAAAAATAAGGTAACATCTCCAAAATTATATCATCACTTCCACACCAATTACTATGATTCTAACGGTTACTTTCTATACAGTCAGTGATACATTTTTATAATTTGCAAAAAATCAGTAGTAATTGCAGAATTTTTAGTGTGTATAGAGCATGCTTTAAATGGTCTTATTAGGTTTGATTTTTAAAAAGACGTTAGCTTATTTTTCCAGGATATCAATCTTGATGCCTAGGATGATCAGCTTTGAAACATTTCTAATTAAATAAGTCTAATTTGGGGGAAAATAAGTTTTTAAAGGAGTAAAATGTGACCCAAGTCTTCAGCAGACTGAAGGATAAAACTGGCTCATAAAGAAGAGAGGTCTTACAAGGTATTTCTTAAGCCTTAGAGGAAATTAATAAAATAATTTTATTGAATTCAAACATGACTCAGCTTCTAATATTAATTTTGTAAGTAGGGAAAAGCTAATTAAATTATTCAAGACCACTTTAAAGGTTAAATTGTTATTTAGCTCATAGGGAAATTTATTTTTTACCTCTTTTAAAGCCCTAGATCGACACACAATTATTTAAGTGCTTTCTGTGTTATTCATTCAGTCTTAAATCCTGCCTGTGTGAGCTCTGGCTATCTAATAAAGGAGATAAAATAATGACCTATATATCTGGAACACAAGGTAATGAATCCTATTACTTGGGTACATCCCTCTTCTGATTTGCCGACAGCTTAATTTTTACATCTGATCTTTAGCCGGTGCTCGAGATGGAGCAGAATTGAGTATTTGAGAGATACTTCTTTTGTTTATGCATTTCAACTGTGGTCCTTTCTGAATATCTTCAAAGAGTTTTCATAGTTACTTTCCTCTGATTTTTTAAAAAGTTAAAAATTCTCTAGCACTTATTTCTTACTGTAAAACCTTAGTTCATTTTGGGAAAATTAGAAAATACTGAAGAATAAACTAGAAAAAAAACCCATATTCATGGAGAATTCCTGTTAACACATTGGCAGCTACTCCAGAGTCTATTCTATATCATTCATCTATGAATGTTTTTACAAGATGAGACCAAAGTCTTGGTCACCTGCATGTTACACTGAATATCATATCTTGGATCATATATATTTTGTAAATGTCATTATAGTGTTTTTTATTTAGCAGCTAATACCTAAGGCAGAGATCATGTCAGCCTGCAGACAAATTTTATGTAATCTGAAGAGTGTTTGCCAGTCTTTTGGAAAAGGAGATTTCACATAAAAATCCAGTTATTTATTTTCTCTTGAAAAATGGGAAGCCCTGCAGTGCTCAAAATCTGCTTGCCTGAAGTTAGTGGGAGCCAGATAGGGCTGCTGATGGTTCTTGGGTGACAGCATTTTGTACGTTGCAATCTTTTGGAGTTGGATCAACAGATAAAAAGTATTTTATTTCATTAAAACGTGTCTTACGTCCTGCACTTTCTTCTCATTTATTGCAGATATTTACACCTAGGAAACTGTTTATAGCGTCCTCAGAGGACATTAAATTTTCCCTCATCCAGAGGCACATATCTACTACTTTGTCATGTGTTTTAATTGCTAAACTCCAGAGGAAGAGAATCATCCGGGCCAGGGCCTCACATTGTGGAAGTATCTATATCCGGTAAACTGGCTCCATTCCAGACAGAATAATTTATCAACAAATGAAACACCAGCTACTTCCCACACGTCCTCTGATTGCATTAAAAATCACTCCCTTTCCCACCCAACTGATGGAGTTTGCGTAGAGTATGGAACTGACATACATTCTCTCTTCTCCTCCTCTTCATTGTGTTGAATCACTGGTTTCTGTCATCTGTTAGGTTTCTTATTAATACTAATAAAATGTTCATTCATTAACTGTCTCATGTCTATGAACTAGATATCATCACTGTCTTTCCCCTCAAGTTATGCTGTTTTTATGAAGTCGTGCTGTAGCAGGGAAGTGAGCTGGAAAACTGATTTTGTGTCTGTAGCATCAGGTACTATTTAACCAGTGGGAGGGACTGATAAAATTAGTAAGTTGACTAACCACTTCCCTTCCTTGTGGTTCTTTAATATTATAACGGATACAGAAAAGTTCAGAAGGACTGGGCTAGTTTTCGAAACCACAGCACACTTTGGCAAAGAGGGAATGCACAACAGAACGGGTAAGTTTCTCTCTTTTAATCTTTTAAGAGAACTGTGAAAAGGATATTGGGGTGGAAGTTTTAAAGTTTGATTATGCAAATAGTCTTTAGTAATTTCTGTGGAAAGATAAACCTGTTAGGAGGAGGGAAGCAAAAGGTTTTCCAATCAGCAGCCATAGCTCTAACAACAACAGACATTCGAGTGAGCAAAAGATTCAACTCCAGGAATGTCTTAATTGTTCCAGATAGACAAGACTAAAATATTCTGAGGGGAGGATTCTTGTATTCATAAAAGTTTTGACAAGTAAGTTCCTGCGTCCTCAGTTCTTGAAATCCAGACTTTGGAATTGTCAACAGAGGCATTGACTTACTGAGCTCAAATGTCCTTCTGGATCCTGTAACAGCTTAAGATCTTAGGTTATCTTCTCTGTGGTTGAAATGTATGTTGCTTTTAACTTTTTATTTTGGTAAATCTCAAGCACAAACAAAAGTAGAGTGAACAGTGTATAGATACCCCGTGCACCTATCACACAGCTTCAAGAGTTATGAAGTCAGCACCCATGCTGTTTCATCCACACCTCTGTGGCACTTTAGTCTAGCTGAATTGCAATATTTGAAATGTGCCATTGTGAACATTAAATGAAAGAGGCCAAGAATCTCCTGAAGGCTTATACCAGTTCAGTAATGTAAGTTTTAGAGAAATATTTTTATAGAAAATTCAATTATGAGTCAGAAAAAGCAAAACCAATTTTCCAGTGGCTGCTTTACCAGTGGGATTGGGAGTAGAGGATAGTACTTAAGATCATGGACTCTGGAGCTAGACTGTTTGGGGTTCAAATTTTGGTTCCATTGCAATTCAGTGTCCTTCTGGAAGTTTCACAATGTTTTTAATGCCCCGGTTGGTTTCCTCACCTGACAAATGAAGATAATAGTAGTACTGATCTTTTCAGGTTAGAAAACAATGAGACAGTGCCTGTAAAGACTTTGCAAATTGCTGAGAGCAGAGAACGCTCAGTGTAGGTTAGTCCCACAGCTGTTTGCTGAAATTATTAGAGGGATAGTAGGAATGAGATTCATTCAGATAGGAAGCAAATGCATGCTTGAGTATACTTGGTTGTCTTCTGACCATTGTTTTTCTCCTGGTTATTTGATGATGTGAGGCTAAGAAAAATCTCCACTGAGATGTCTTTCTAGCTCCTGGGTCCAGAAAACTCTTCCCCACCAACTCTGAATTAGTTCTGTCTGAAAAGAATGTCAAAGTCGGTCTTGTGCGTCCTCTCACTTTGAAGATGAGGGAGTAGCAATTTGTCTGAGCTCACAGAGCAAGGAGTAGTCAATCTGAGGGAAGAGTCATGGGCTTCTCTAATCCCTGAAAGGGGGTGTGTTGTAGTTTGGTTTAGGCAGCCCTGCTGAGCCTGGGAGGCTGCCTCACATCTGAGCTCATGTCCTTTCCTCTCAGAGACAGAGCTCTCCAGGCTTGACTCCACCTTCCAAGGCCACAAGCTGCCCAGATACTGTTTTCATTAGTAATGAGGATGGAGAAGTTCTAAAGATGGCAACAAATGGGAAGTGAGGACCTTCCCTACTCTGTTCCTTCTCCATAATATTAATACAGTTACTAATAGCTGCTATTTCTTTATTTTATTTATTTTTGGCTGCATTGGGTCTTTGTTGCTGAGCGCGGCCTTTCTCTAGTTGCGGTGAGTAGGGGCTACTCTTCGTTGCGGTGCGCAGGCTTCTCATTGCGGTGGCTTCTCTTGTTGCAGAGCACGGGCTCTAGGCATGCGGGCTTCAGTAGTTGTGGCTCGCGGGCTGTAGAGCACAGGCTCAGTAGTTGTGGCATACGGGCTTAGTTGCTCCGCGGCATGTGGGATCTTCCCGGACCAGGGCTCAAACCCGTGTCCCCTGCATTGGCAGGTGGATTCTTAACCACTGCACCATCAGCAAAGCCCCTAATGCCTGCTAGTTATTGAGCATTTACTATGTGCTTGATACTGCACTGGGTGATGTTTTCATAGATAACATATATAATATAGATAAGGGAACTGAGGCATGGAGAGATAAAGCAATTTACTTTGATTACCCAGCTAATAAGAGACAACCAGGATTTTGTTCCAGTTCTGTCTGACTTAACCACTTCTTAGAGCATTTGTCTATAAGAATCAGTTTACTCATACATGTGCAATCAAAATGCATCCACGATTTTGCTCGTAGCCTTCCTGAAGGTGAAAGTCATCAATAATCCTTTAAAGCAAGTTGAATGGAAAAGCTTTTGTCTAGCAATAGACAAAATTTTTTCCCACAGTGAATTTTCATAATGCCTAATTATAAGCTGGAAATTTGTCAGAAATCTTGACAAATACAGAGGCTAGTGGGGGTGGGCGTGGAATTACCACTGTAATGAAGTAAATATTGAACTGAGAGGGTAAAAAAAGATATGCTCTTTTAGTAAATTAACCATGCCTCAGTGGTGGATTTTGTTTATAAGGTCACCATTTGTCTCTCTTGAGTTTTTGTAAACGATGGGTGAAATTCATCTAAGTCAATTTTCTAGAACATTCAGTGCTATTGTAAAACAAATGATAAACACTGATGTGCTGCAGAAATAAAAATTGGCCGAATCTTTTGGGAGGTGCTGCAGAGAACTGGGACATGCACAGTCAGACATTTTAGAGACCTGGAATTAACTTTCAGTGCTTTTTCTTTTAGATTACTGGTACAACTGTAAAAATAGAACTAAATGTGTGAATGAAGGGAGAGGTTAATTTCACAACTTGGGAGAATTTTTTTTTCCCTTCAGTGGAGTAATGGTGTTTAAAGAAAATTTCCTTCACTGAAAGGGACACTGTCTGGAATTTCCAGCTAAAAATGAAAACATCAGATATAAAATGACTGACTTCTCTTATCAGCAATTGGATACAGTCAGCAATCTTTCATCTTTACTTTTATCTTTCCTTCATTGACTACAGTACTTTTGTCATCTTGATAGAATCGGTCAAGCTTTCCTTATAGAAACATTGGAAGAGATTTGAAATCCTGCTATCTTTTTACAGAGAAGTGGGGGAATAAATGGAGTTGAGGCTGCCGGTGGGGGAGGGAGTGAAGTGGGAAGGATCATTGTTATAAAGCGTCCTTGGATTCTTAAACCTTGGAGAAAGCAAAGACACAGTTTAGTACTGGCGACTGCAAACCATTCTTTCCAGAATTGTTCCATTAACTGTGTGTGTGTGTTTTTTTCCTCTGATATCTTTATCTCATAAGAACACATGATTCACAAGGAGAAAAGTAGGATTCTGGGTTGGAAATTTCCGTATCCATCTATGGTTAGAAGCAGGTTCAGAAGTACCATTTAGCTTGTCAGGGTCCCCTAAGTCTTTACGCACTAATGTAATTTCTGATGGGCTTGGTCATCCCCACTGGGTGACAGTACCAGTGCCTCATGCTCCCAAATCCTCCATTTCTGTCCTAATATTTAACATTTGTCCTGCTTTTATGTTACTGCTGTTTGGGGGTTAAAAGTTTTATTAAAAGTCTTAAATAACTAAAACATTGTTTTTCCTTGAGATGAGTTCTCTCTTTTTTGTTCTTTCAGCCATTTAGTCACAATTTTTTAGTGTCACCTGTCCTGCAGTTTCAGAGATCAGTAATCACAGCTCTTACCCTCAGAAAGCTTACAGACCAGTAGGTGAAACAAAGTTGTATGAAGTGAGTGAAGCTATAGTTCATAAAATATTTTCTATCTTCCTTGGACCAACTACACTGGGAAGGCAGTGCGTGCGTGGATAAGAGATAAGAGAGCCATGGTTCAAATCCTGTTACTCTGTGATTTTGGGTATCTTACTAACTTTCCTAAGCCTTGATTTCTTTACCTGCAAAATGATACCGAGCTCCTAGGAGTGTTGTATGAATCATATGATATGATACATGTTAAATATTTATATAACATGTCATATATAATTTTGGGGTTCAGGGAGATTCTCTCTTAAAAGCGCTTCACTTTAAGATGAGTCTGAATGACATAGAAAGCTCCTTCTAATCACAGGGGAGCTACATGTGCCAAAATGGTAAAGAGTTTGGCCGCTGTGAGAAAGAGAGTAAAGGCCAGTGTGGTTGAAACATGTAAAAGGGGGAAAGTTGCTTGGAGGTGTAAGGAGTCCAGATTGTTCAGGGCCTAGTACTTCATGGCAGGGAGGTTGCATATTATTCTAAGTGCAATCAGAAGTGATTGAAAGTTTATGCAGGAAGTTGCATGATCTGAATACTATTTTTAAATTAGTTACAGAGTGGAGAACACAGTCTCAAGAAGCAAGACTAAGACACATGAAAACAGGTTAGAAGACCCTTAGAGTAGCCTAGTCTAGAGATGATAGTAGCCTGGAATAAGTAGTGCCAGTGGACAGAGCTGAGAGATCCAGTATAATCAATAGGATTTGGTAAGGAATTGGATGTGAAAGTAAGAGTGAGGAAAATGGCAATTATGATTCTGTGGCATGGGCATCTGGGTCAAGGGAGTTGTCATATATGAAGATGGGGCAAACTGGAAGAAGAGCAGTCTTGGACATCTCAATTGAAATGCTTTTGAAAGATTCAAGGGAATATGTCAAGTGGCATGTAGATGGTATGTGAAACCATAGAAATAGTTGTGATCACCTAGGGAGATGGTATAAAGTGAGAAAAGCTGAGGGCTCAGTACTCAACCATGGAAAACTCCAAAATTTAGAAGACATGTAGAGGAGAAGTAAACAGTAAAGGAATGAGTAAGTAGTAGCCAGAGAAAAGAGAAAACCAGAAAGCATAGAATATTCAGGAGAGTTGAATGGTTACCCATATCCAATGCTAATTAAAGAGCTAATAAATTATCAAAAAACATCATGGAATTTGGTAATGTGAAGCTCATTGGCATACAATAAGTAGACAGGACATCTAATTTCTTTAAGATGTTATTACATTTTGACATACTGACTAATCAGTTTTACTATTGACTAATTCAATAAATATATAAGATTAATTCTATTTAAGAGTTGTGTTATTTCCCTAAGTGGCAATATATTTATGTTTCCTTATTTTATTTTCATGTAACTGTACAGTATTCAGGGAATAATAATAAACTATTTATGCCAGTCTAAATTTATTTCCCCCAAAGTGTAAATTGCTTGAACTCAGCACTTTCTTCATATTTGTATTTTCAATGTCAAGGCGGCTAGGTACTGTTGCGGAGGGCACCTCTAGAGGGTGCCATTCACATAGTCAGGTGGTTCTCAACTGTGGACAATTTTATCTTCTGGGGATATTTGGCAAAGTCTGGAGACATTTTTGAATGTCACATTTGGGGCCAAATATGCTACTAGGTTTTAGTGGGAAGAGGCCAGGGACGCTGCTAAATATCCTACAATACACAGGGCATCCTCACAAAACAAAGAATTATTTGGTCCAAAATGTCAGTAGTGCTGAGGTTGAGAAACCTGACATTGACTATGATTCAGACCTGCTCAGTGCCTACCATGAGGTGTTGGCAATCATAGTTCTTGACTTGAGTTTTTCTGCAAAAGAGTAGGGATCTCTTACTGTGTTTTTCGTGGTCTACCAGTAAGTTTGTATAGTAATTAATCTTTGAATTTCACTTTTATCCTGAGACTTGGTAGAAAGAAGTGAATCAATAAAAGTAAAGTACATTTGTATGAACTGCCTCTGCAGAATTAATTTTTAACAGAATTTGTCTGTATGGTTAGAAGTAGAAGACAGTGCTCCACCCAATGGATATTAGAATTTTACATCAGAGCTGGAACCTTTAAGTAGAGTTAGTTCCTATGCTAAAGTGTATATTAAGGAAGTCTTAATGTTAAAAAATAATTTTGAAAGTTATTAGATTCATTTTTAAAAACCCTAAAAGGTCCCATCCCTTTCTTTAAAAATAAACATTTTTGCTTTTAGTTTATTATAAAATAGTTCATATATCTAAAATTGTGTGGAAGTATATATAAATATAATAAACTACTAGGGACACATAACCAATTTAGGAATTTGAATATGACCATTACCAATGAAGCTTCCTGTGTGACTCCTCATTCCCTTTACTCACCCAAAGGTAAACATGATTCTGAATTTTTGTTTATTGTTTCTTTAATTCATATTAAAGTTTTACTACATATATATGTACACATATATATAAACAGGGTATGAAATTAGAGTTTTTTAAATGCTTATGTCTATGAAATTAGACCATTATCTTACACCATACACAAAAATCAACTCAAAATGGACTAAAGACCTAGGCATAATACCTAAAACTATAAAGCTCTAAAGAAATAATATAGGGGGAAAGCTTCATATATCGGCCTTGGCAATGATTTGTTAGATATGACACCAAAAGCACAGGCAACAAAAGCAAAAATAGGCAAGTGGGACTACATCAAACTAAACAGCTTCTGCACAGCAAAGAAAACCATCAACAGAGTGAAAAGGCAGCTTATGGAATGGGAGAAAATAGTTGCAAGCTCTGATAAGGAGTTAATATCCAAAAAATATAAGGACCTCCTACTACTCAATAGCAAAAAAGCCAAGTAACCTGATTAAAATGGGCAAAGGACTTAAATAGATATTTCTCTAAAGAAGACATACAAATGGCTAGCAAGTATATGAAAAGATCCTCACTCTTGCTAATTATCGGGAAAATACAAATCAAAACAAGGATATATCACCTCACACTTGTTAGATGGACACTAAAAAAACAAAATAACAAGTGTTGATGGCGTTGCAGAGAGATTGGAACCCTTACGCACTATTGGTGAGAATGTAAAATGGTGCAGCACTATCTAAAACAATATGGAGGTTTCTCAAAAGTTAAAAAATAGAACTAACATGTGATTCAGCAGTCCTATTTCTGGGTATTTATCCAGAAGAATTGAAATACTGTAGTGTAGTATTACACTTAAAAAATTGTTAAGAGAATAGATCCCATGTTAAGTGTTTTTTCCACAATTTAAAAAATAGTCTATGCCTGTAGGATGGATTGGCAAGGGGAAGAGTGGAAAGAATAAAACAAGGTCAAGGACTGTTTTAGAAATGTAGACACGTGGCTGTGAGGCTTCGCACCAAGGGTGAGAACAGTGGCACTATTAGAAAGGATTAGACATCTTTTGTGACTGTATCCATGGGAAAAGGATGAGCCTAAGATCAAAATGACTGTTTTAAACATGGTGGTAGAATGGAGGTTTTATTAACAGAAGTACAGAAAGAGACAGGGGACAAGAAACATACAGAGTGAGATTGATTTTGTACTCTTTGCCTTCCTTCAAGAAGATCGAAGTACCATGTTCATTATCTGTACCTCTCTTTGCCGTGGCAACAGGACATCTAAGAGTTTGCTCTCTCAGAGCAATTCCAGGTAGGGATATAGTCGTTGTTGAGATGGCAGAACTGGAGACAGATATTTGAGAGTCTTCAGTGTGGGGTGCAAGTTGAAGCCATATGAAAGGAAAAGTAGGGACAGAAGGGATTTTACGCTTGGTGAATGTCCATAGGTAATGGTGGGATTAGAAAAAACAAAAACTATGAGCTTTTTCTATTGTTTTTTGCTTATTTTTGTTTTAAAATCCTTTATCAATTTATTTCTATTCCATATGCTTCCTCTGTCTTTCTCTCTTCACAATATGCATTCTTGTAGTGGATTAACATTCAAAACTAGGTTGGATTCTTGTGACGAGAAATATGATATGGTTTGATTTGGAATTCTTACATTACTTGGAACAAGTTGTTAATCCTGTTCGAAAAGGAGTGTAATTTATCGGAAGAACCAGAAGTGGCATCAGTGCTAGGTAAAATTGTGACATCAGCAATATTTGTTTCTGGGGCTGCCATTCCCGTTTTTATTGGTTTCTTTTATCCTAAAATTTTACCTCTTCAGAATAAGAAGTTGATCTAAATAATGTGTAAAATCATTTAAAGACATTTTTTCTACCTTTTGAGCTTTTCTCTTTTTATGAACCTTCTTCCTACCTGTTAGGGCCTAAGCCTAAGGGGTTCACTCTGCTCTTTCCTCTCTCACACCCAGTTTAAATGTTGCAGTGCTACATTCCCTTTTCTCAGAGGCCTGCTAGTTACTAATGCTAATGTGTCAAGTCTGTATTATTCACAGTAATTCACAATAGCTATTATTGGCCTAATGTATTCACTCCCAGATGGCATCTTCACTGGGGGCTTCATGTCTGCACCTAAAGTGGAGCTTAATGGAGGACTATTCAGGAGCTGTGGCCGATGTAAACCAAACAGGTCTATATTAGTATTATTTATTTGTACAAGTCCCTTTTTGGTCCATATTTATCTAACCTTTATCAACATAACGATAGAAATTTAAGAAAGACCTAAATTTTTACATCTTTCTTACCTGACATGCTTTTCAGAAGAAATTTTTACTTTGAAAGTGGTTAACTTTCTTTTATTCAACTTACACTTGAATTAATGAACTAGGTTATTAAGTCAATTTTTATTTTTATTATGTTCCCGCATAGGACAGGCTTAGGCATATGCTACAGCTGCTGGGTGTTTTAACTATTCCCATATGAAAAGTTATACAAACAAATAGTAAACCTGCTATTTTAGATTTATCTGTAAGAAAACTAAAATTTTATTAAAAATATTACACCAGAATTTTGTGGTTTTGTAAAAACACCATGAGTGAAAACCCAGTAGATAGGAGAAATAGTATTTTATATTTACAGTTAGAACTGAATCTGTTTGGTTCAAAATGATAAGAGTTAGATTTTTAAACTTTTTTGGAGCCTAACATTTCTTAAGTTTCCAAAAGAATAAAGATATTTAAATAATTGAAATCAGTTTATTATTAAAAACTGAATTAAGATGACAGTGAAAGAACAGCCTCAGGTATGTGACTCTGCATTTTAAAGTGGTACATTTAATGTTTATGCAAGAGTAAGAGTTTTTTTAAAAAATTTATTTTAAAAAGTGATTAGCACCTTGGATGTACAGCTCCTAAGTTGTTTTTTTTTTGTAACACTGCATAAAATTTAAAGCGTTTTTTGCTTCAAAATTTGACCTACTTAGAAAAGTTCTGGTAATTCCAAAGTAATATATTCCCTCAGTTTTGTAAGCGCCTTGGGTAATGTATTGGAGAGGCAAGTAATCTCATCAAGAAGTGTAATGGACCCTATCGAATTTCAAGATATATTTTTTTCTACTACTTCTGCTTCAAATTTAGTTCTGTGTTTAATGATACCACACTCTACTGGTAAGGGTACTTTTCCAAGTAGTTTAACTCTCTTTGCATACAAATGGTGTTTTGGTCTGGCTGTCATTGCAGATCTTTTCCTTGAAATGAGGTGACATAATTTGATTTTTTACAGTCAGAAAAAAAGTATTTGTTCATCTTGAGAGATTAGAGAAAGAAAGATTGTCACTGAATAAAATGCATGGCCTGACACAATTCGAAAAATGGGTTGGTGCCAGCTAGAGAAAGCTGGAAGGAACTCTTACTTGGTTGAAAAGTACGATTAGTCTGGTAGTAAAGGAAAATCTCCAGGATCAGTCATGTGAGGATTTGTAATGGAGAGGAAAGGATCCCAATTCAACTTCACCTTAGCAAACACTTTTCCCTGCTGGATTCCAGTGAGCTGCATGTTTTAGTCATAGGTGTTAAATTTTGAAGGCTTCTCAAGAGACTCTCTTGACAAGTAAAATGTCTTTATTATGTAGACTTTTACAGATAAAATACTTCAGGTCCTGAGAGATATTAAGTAACTTTCCCAGGAGCTCAGATATCACCACCCTAAAATTTGAGTCTTCTTCCTTCTACTGCTGTCTCTCTCTAGACGCTATACTGACTTTTCCAAGGAATGTCAAAAATAGGATCTGATTTTAACAAGTGGAAAGTATCCTTCTGTAAATGTCAGGTTTGCTTTGACTTACATATACCTTAATGAAGAAACACAATGAACTGAAGGATGATTTAAAAGCAGCTTGGATAAGCCACTACAAAAATATATTTAATAGTATATAAAATATTTTTCTGTGCTAAGTAGAATAAATCAGATTATAAAGCAACATATTAATTATATATGGAGGATTTTTTTTTCCAAAATAAAATTAAGACATCCACAAGAACAAACTCATTCAGTTTTTTAGTTTGCAAATATCATCTTAAGTAAATATAAGTAAATATTTTAATAAATACATATTTTAAAGTTCTTGAACTATATACAACACAAAGTATTCCAAGTAAACATGTAGGTTAAAGTTAGGCAAAGCCTTATCTTGGCTATACTTGCCAGAAAAAAAAATTTCCTTCATAGTTTGGAAGACAAACATGATTTCATATATGTAATTGACAAAAAATTACTTTTAGGAGAAACACAATCATTTTACTAATGGTTATGAAACAGTTGAAAACTCTGAAATCATGGATTCTAGGTAATAATAATAAAGAATTGCTTGCACAGTTCTTCATGAACCATGCTGAGAAAAATACTGTCAAGAAAGAATTCAGTACAGTTAAATAATTTAATTTGGTTTTTAAAACTGAAGTTAAGAAATGCAAACATTTTTGTCCTTTAGGTAAAAACACTTTCCCTGCAATCAGTTTTTAAAAAATAAACTGTTTATTGCATATGCATCTGAAGACCACATCATACTCATTTTCTGTAAAATTGCTTAAAGAAATACTACCTCAAGTTAAATGTTCAGTTGGAACTTGCCAGCTTCTCAACATAAGGTATCAAAATGTTTTAAGGTCATATTATCATGAGCTATTGTCTAAGTGGATAGATATAATGTCTATATACTCAAATGGAACAAGTTAATTTAAGTGTGGTAGTTGAAATTGTGTTTTATGATAGAACATGAAATTATCTTTATTTTGAATTTACACTAAATATAATTATAGGAAAAAACAATCCAGACACATTAGATTTTTTTTTCGCATGAAGTGCTTTAATCCTCTATTTTATTCCAGAGACATTAATTTTCATTTAGTATCCCACTGAGATAGTAAATAGCTTAATACTTTCTTTCATATTACTATCTAAGCATTTAAATGTAGAAAGAGACCAAAACTTTGACTCCTACTGCATTTGAATATATGAATTTATATATACGTGTTTATAAATATACAACAATAAACGTGTATAGAATGCGTCACCATATTATTTTTATTTGTAACTCATGAAATACAAAATAAAGAAATCAAAATTATCTGCTCACAAGTGAAGAGTGCCATCCCCTTCTCACATTTCTCTACCAGGTACTCTTGTTCAGTAATGAGGGTGAGAGAATGATGCAATAGGAAAAGTCTACCTTGTTATTTAGGTGTTCTCAGGTGATAAGGTCTTAGCATATGTATGTTTTCCTATTCCCTCTCAACTGCCACAGAGTTCAGTACTTAAGAAGATGGATTTTGTATAAATCTTCTACTTTAGTATTTTTGTGCATGTGCATTTGATTAAGTGATTCACTTTAATGTTTCGATGACTCTGAAGTCATATGTGTAGGTCTCTGAAATCTACAGTACTCAGATATTAAGAACAGAGGTATCACCATCAGTTGGCAGTTTCCTTAAGTGGAAATTTCTCTTCTAACTTTAAGAGCTCAAGTTGCAATTAAGTAGACAATGTGCATGTGATTAATAGTACTCCCCAGTCTCCTTGTTTGTTTACACTCTTGGGTCAGTGCTGCTGATTTTATGCACTTAATTGCCACTTGTGACGTATGCCCATGTGCACAGTTCACTAATAATGGTTCCAATGGGGACTCACTTGGCATATGTAATTTTTATGCATCATTTCAGTCAGCACATGAGAAAAAAATCCAGATGATGATATCAAGTATGTGATTTTTTTTTTTTTTTTTTTGTTAAGTCTTTGCTAATGTGTGGTGTGATTGGAGCTGGGTGTTGAGACATCATGGAAAGGGCATTGGTCTTGACGTCAAGATGATCTGGGTTTTAACATAAACAATATCATTGACTAGCTCAGTGACATTTGCAAATTGAGTTTACCATTCTGAGTCTCAGTTTCCTCATCTATAACGTCTACTTTGTAAGGTAGTAGTGAAGGTAAAATGAAATACTTTATATAAAGCTGGAGCCTAACCTTCCAGAAGACATAGGTAAATTGACTTTATGAGTCTCAGTTCCCTCATCTACAGTGTCCACTCTATAAGATGATAGTAAAGGTAAAATGAAATAATTATGTAAAACTAGAAACTAACCTTCTGGAAGGCATAGACAGTGTCTAGTCTCTAGTACAGTGTTTGGGGCATTAATAAGTACTCAGTAATTCTTTGTTTGAATTAATTAAAGCCCTTAGAACGGTAGGTGTTGAAGAAATATTAGTTCCATGCTTTTCTGTTTTCGGAGTTCTATATCTCAATTTATTAGCTAACAATAGTCAAAGACTTCAGTTCAGTAACTTTTTTTGGTGGTGGGGGGTCCTAATTTCCCACATAATACAATATTAAGTGTGATTTTGTCAATTGGTCTTTTCATGGCTTTTCCTAAAGGCATATGATTTCACTGGATGCAGTGGCAAAAATTAGCCACTAAGGGGTTGATAATTTTTCATAGAAAGGGCAGAACATGAGTTAATGTAATTAAGTGTGTGGTAAATTTATCCCCACTGTAACATAGTCAAGTAACTAGCATAATAAGCTGTTAAGTTTTCAGAGACGGCAAAAGCATAGCTGTGGAGTGAGACCTTAGATTCTTTTCGTTGAAAAGCATAGGTGTTGGAGTCTACTGCAGAAAATGTTAGCTTTCTAAATCCTTTTTGTTTTTTTCAAAATGCTTTCCCCCTTGTTCCATGGAAATAAAATTGTAGCTGAGCACATGACTGACCAACTAGGCACTACAATTCTCATTCCCCATTTGAGGTAGGTATGGCCATGTGACTAAGTTCTTATGAACAGAATGTGAGTGATGTGTGTCACTTCTGGATCTGTGCTTTAAGACTTTTGTTTGTCACTCTCCATGCTCTTTCTCTCTCCTGGTGGCTGAAACCTCAAATGGTTTTGAGCCAGCTTCAACCACACATTGACAAAAGTGCTCTCAGTCTTCCAAGCCATATATTTCCAGAGAACCATATCTAAACTCTAAGCTAGAGAAAGTGTGACTCCCCTTTTATCAGCAGGTTTTCTGATCTGTAAGCCAACAGAGAGAAGTAGTTATCAACAGTCATTTGAATGACATAAAGCTCTGCTTTACCCCATGGAGGGTGCAGAGAAGCAAAGTTTCTGATCTTTGGGTGGAGGTCTAGTCAATGAGAGGATAAGACATACACATAACACACCATGTGATGTAGAACAAATAAAAGGCAATGACAATAATTGCTTAGAAGTTCAGGAAAGGGAGCTGGCACAATGGGCTGGGCTGATCAGGGAGGCTTGGAGTAGGGGTGGAGGGAGGTATTTTCTGGGTCTTGAGAGACTATTAGAGCAAGGAAAGTAACTTGAGCCAAGGTGAGTGGGCTGAAAGACGATGATGTGTTTTAGTTTGGGTTCATCCCAACCCTAAGCAGACCCTGAGGCAAGGAATCAAGTTTAAGTCCTTTATTAGGGAGGAGATTCCAGGAAACTCTTAATAAGGGAAATGAGCAAGGGAATGGAAAGCAGCCCCCAAGATAATATGATATCAAGTAAGTTGCTACCCTGAGTAACTAAGGCTTAATTCTACTTGGGGAACGGAGGGAAACAGTGTACAACAGTGTACATGGTCGCCAGAGATATTCCACCCAGAGGTAAGGGAGCAGAGGTATTTATATGCCAACTCATGACCCTAGTCATTGGTTGAGGGCTGCTGATCAGAACTGAGGGTGAATGTGGGAGTGTTCTGTCCCCAGCACTTCTGGCCACTGGAAAAGAAATACAGGTGCAGGCCGTTGGAAATCAAAGTCTAGCCAGCGTATACTGTAATGGTAAAGGCAAATAGGTATGGAGGGACCATCAACAGCATCTGCTACAGCACGTTTTCAGAAGCAAATCTGAGTGAAGTAGCTTTAGACATGTTCCCAAACTGTGTTCATGTGGTTCTGAGGTAGCAGCATTTGTAAAGAGATAAAAGATGATAGTAAGACAAGTTTAACTAACACTGAGTAATGTGGGAGTAGTTTGAAACTGACCAGTAGTTTCTGGTCCTTCCACACACAGCTTTGGTGCCTCCTCATATACTGTTCTAATCATTGCTACTGCTGAATGCTTTTCCCATATGCCTTTGATCAAGGCACTTCCCTGCTCACAATCCTTGGATGGATACCAATGCTGGTACGATTAAGTCTTAACTCTAGACTTAAATTCAAGACTTCCACAATCTTTTCAACTGCTTCACCAACATTTTTCAGTATAAATTCTTCACTCCCATCAGATTGTTTCCTCACCTTCCTCCTGTTATTATGGACATGTGAAACACCTCCCACTTACTAGTATTCTTCCCATTCTCCTTATCCATTTCAGCAATCCTCTTTCATAGCCATCTGTCCTGGCCATATGAGCCAGCAGTGGCCTCACTCCTTATCCCTACTGCACGGTTCACATTGTGACATGTCTTCTGTTTATTAACTTGAATTGTTATTTCTCACCTTTATTATTCAATTTATTTGTGTGCTTATGTCTTGGCTCCCCAGCTGGATTGTATACTCTTTGAGAGAGAGAGTTCTATCCTTTTTGGGGTGGAGGAGTTTTGCTTTGAAACTGTACTGCCTGGGTTCAAATCCAGGTTCCACCATTTATGAGTTTTATGTCTGTGGGCAAGTAATTGATGCCTCAAAACCATGGGCATTTACAGTGATCAATCCAGGAGTATAAAAAATACACATAGGTGAAACATCTGACTGATATGTATTAGAAAAGTCTCTTACTGTGAGAATCGTCTTGAACGTTGACTTTTGTGAAATGAAGGTTATTATTTAGGGCCGTTAAAAGAAAGCCAGAGTCCTTCTTGTTATATTATATCATCTTCTCAAATTAAGTGCTTAGCCATCCTTAGATTCTAAAAATATTTTCTAATATTATAAAATCATAACAATCAAAATCATAGTGATATTTTAAAAACAGTAATCACATACGTAAGAGCAATATATATCATTGTTTATTGATATATAAAAGATATATAAAAAATATATATCGTTTCCCCCAATGATCTTGAACACCAAAGATCATTGTGGGAAAAGAAAGCTATGCATCTGTGATTCTCCATCTCACCAGATGTGCTTTCTAGGTAATGAAAATACTTGAAGTCCTGCAAAAAGCAGGAGAGAAATATTTCAGAAACTAGCAAAGTACGTATATATGAAAATGTTACAAACAAGTTAGATTCTTCGTTGAAAGTTATCCTATGATTCTGAAGAGTAATGAAAAAATTCTTTATGTATGCATAGACAACTTCTTCAATTTAAATTAAAATTTCAGCTCGTTGTCTTAGTTTACATTTACATTCCTGACCAGCTTAACATTTTAACAGTGTTGTGAACCAATTTTGGTTGTTAAAGACTTCTAATGAACTTGGTTCTGGTCAACTAGATTACTTAGAATTTGAAATTTGCAAAACCAAGCCTACATAGAATATCGTAAACATTAAAGAGGAAAAAATGTCACTGTTTTAGCCCTGTTTCCTTCATAGTCATGTGGGTTTGTTTGAACACATACAAGAAAGGAAAACTTTTCCTGTAAGGAAAAAGATAAACTTGAGCTCTGATCTGTAATTATTTAACCTGTGGAAAGTTCACAGCCTTATTGTTGGCTATGAATACAACCTACTTCCCCCTAAAGTGATATTTGATTTGCATTTAGTACTTGATAGTGGATTTTAAACATTCTGAAGATTTAAAAGTTTTAGTAGCCTCTGTAGATGATTGAAGATATACTACTTTGTGAGGAAAACGTGTTAGGTCTGACCTGGAGAGATGTTCTGTTAATCTTTTTCTTGTGCTAGGTTTATAACAAAAAGTAGATACTATCTAAAGCCAGAATATGTTATGTATATTGTTGATATGAAAAGTTGCTAGCCATTATTTTCCCTCTTATTCATACTGGTCCCCAATTTAAACTCAAATTCTGGGGATTAATGTGAGTTTTTATGGATGAACATGAAGGCAAGAAAACAGCCCATCAAATGCCTTCTTGGTGCTGTATCTTAAGGCCACTTCATAAGGCAGGTTTTACCTGTGTGTGCAGATGTAGAAACTGAGGTCCAGAAACCTCAGGAAACCTGTCCAAAGTCACACATCTGGTGAGGGGAGAATTAGCATCAACTCCAGATCCCATGCTCTTGTTTATGTGTGTTGATGTCTCTACATCAATCCACATTGCCTGTATTTTATTGCACAATTTTAAGTTTACTGAGACTGACCAGAGTTATTTGTAAGGCTGTAAGGCTGGGCTTGTTTTATACTATTTGGGAAGAATTGAAGTGTGTCATTTCTAGGACAATGAAATGCTCAGTCCTTTAGGCAGTATTCATTTTTTCCTACCCACTGGACATTTATCCTTGGTTTAAACACCCATTTCCTTCAAGATCTTTCTAATGAGAATTTGTGGATTTTCCAAAAAATATATTGTGTCAGTGACAGTTTATTCACCTTACTTGCATAGTTCGAGGAACTGCTTGTTTAAATTTAGATACTGTTTCTGATGAAATGTTTTGACAAAGTGATACCAGCTTGATACTATTTAAAATATTTTGACAGATGGGAAAATTGTTTCAGTCTGAGTTGAGCAATACTTTATTGCAGTATTTTGCCAGTTAGAAAAAAAAAAAATGGTAAAGGTAGCCTTACTGTTCCCGAAAATAACATCCTTCCATTCTCCCTGAGAAAAGAAAGGGCTCCATTCAGTCATAGATTACAATATGTGTACCGCGTATGTTAAGAATTCAGGCAGTTAAAACAAGAGGGAACATTTGGGGATTATTTCCAAACAGGGAACATTTATTGTTCTGTAAGCAAACAGCACCTAAAGAACTTTTAGGAAGGTTTGTTGCTATAGCACTTTATCAGAGCTTTCTCGTGCTCTGGAGAGTGCGCTCTCAATTAATGATGCTGAATCACTAGGATTTAAAAACTGGTTGAAAAAAATCCTCAAATCCAATTACTTTTATATCTTGAATTTTTAGAATGCTAATGTAATAAAAATATTTAAATTTCTCAAATCAGTGGCAAAGGAATAAAATACAAGTGATCTTTGCATTTTCATTATTTTAAGCAAATATGTTAAAGAGATAGGATAAGGCAGTGGTTCTCAAAATGTAGTTGCTGGACCAGTGGCATCAGCATCACCTGGAAAACTTGGAAGAAATGCAGATCGTTAGGCTTCACACCAGGCCTTTTGAATCAGACAGTGGTGGAGTCCAGCCATCTGGGTTCTCTCAAGCCTTCCTGATGGTTCTGATGCACACTGTAATTTGAGAACTACAGAGATAGAATAGAGGAGCTATTCTAGGTCTTCTTCAAATGATCCCACGGAGCTTCTTCAACGTCTGCGATGTGGAAAGAGAAGGGATTGGTGGGGAATGATGAGGGAAGTTTTCCAGGCTCCTTCCAACCCCTGACCTGTGTCAGCTCAGAGAGTCTTGGTTTTCTATCACAAGGTTTTAGGTGGGTTCTGCCACTAAACAATGTCTTGAAAACCACTGGGATACATCTTTCTTTGGAGGCCAGTGTTTGGTGGCTCAGAAAGACTTCTCAGGGTGATAGTATCTCTTTACTGTGCTCATATTATTCTATCCATGTGGTCTTGAAACTGGGTTTGGCTAGTAAAGAAAGAATTGCTGTGTGTCTCAGCAATAGCTTCATGCTCACCAGACTCCTAAGGAACATATGTGCAAATCAGAATGCCAGTTTTATTTTTCAAATTACAATGAGGAGCATAAAAATAAAAATTATACAATACTCATGTTTAACTCCTCTAGTTTATTCTTACTGTGCACAAGTTAACATTTAGAGTTGGGGATATATTTGTCCAGTGATTGGTGAAACTGATTCACTCCCCTACCTTCTGCAGAGTGCTGCAGGTGAGATGTAGAATTAATAACGGATTGTTCCTTTGAAACATGGAATCAAAGGCAAGAAAATCTGATATTTTCTCCAGGTCATCATGAACCTGTATAAATCTCCTTCTCTCTCTCTCTCTCTCTCTCTCACACACACACACACACACACACACACACACACACTTATTATTTACTAGATTGCTGAGGGCCCCTAAATTCAGTATCTCTCTTACTTGAAGCCATGTTATAAAAAGTTACTATATTATTTCTGTCTATTTTCTGTTTTTAAACATTTTCCAAATTATCATTGACAATTATTTCTATAGATATTTTAATATTATTAATTAAACTTTAATAAGATCTATGTTTCTATGTAATTTTTTGCTACCATCAATTATATTATGATTTTACTTGTTTACTTTTCTGAGTTCTGCAGATGATAATGATGATGATGACAAAATAGGTTATCATTATTACAACAAAGATCACAGAAGGTAACAGAGTGCTTACTAAGTGCTAGGCAGTGTACTAAATAATTGGTATTTATTAATACATTTTTTCCCTCATAGTCAACCTATAATGGAGGCTTTTAAACTTTTGAACATGACCCCCAGAGAGAAATTGAGACTTAGTAGTATGTGATCCCTCTATGTGTTTATTGTATATGAATGGAAAAATTCATGATAAACTTTTAGTATGTTTAAAACTCATTTTTTTCTATTCTATTTTATTTTATTCTGTCTCGTTCAATTAAAGAAATGCCAGTTGTGACCCAGCAAATTGATTTTATTACTCACACTAATGGGTTGCAACCTGCAGAATGAAAAACTGTGCTATCAGATTAGATAGTATTATTAATCCCTATTTTACATATGAGGAGATAGACATAACAGAGTTTATGTCAGTTACCCAAATTTACTAAGTAGCAAATCCAGAGTTCAAACTTGGGCAGTCTGTCTTCAAAGCCCTTACTCATAACACTACATCTGTCTTGCCTACTAAGAACCTTTAGATTGTGGTACAATCAAGGAGGACTGTACCAAAGTAGAAGGGCTTAGAGCGGAAGGGTAAACATTGGCTAGGGCGTGGCTTTGGAGCCGCCTTTCCATTGAAGACAACTTTTTTTTTTAACATCTTTATTGGAGTATAATTGCTTTACAATGGTGTGTTAGTTTCTGCTTTATAACAAAGTGAATCAGTTATACATATACATATGTTCCCATATCTCTTCCCTCTTGCATCTCCCTCCCTCCCACCCTCCCTATCCCAACCCCTCTAGGTGGTCACAAACCACCGAGCTGATCTCTTTAAAACTTAGAATATGTGCTTGTTTGGGGAAGCTTTTGTAAAGAGGCTGATGGAGATTAATATGGAAGGGAAGTGGCTATTGCCACCAAACCACCTTCTTTGTGCTACCTCGGTAAATTTAAATAATTCAGGAAACAGTTGGTAGAAAAGATGTTTACTCAAAATTAAAACAGTCTTTGGTATGTGGAGTTTCCTGGTGAGTGAAGAGAAGATGAAATGGAAATTATTTGCATAGTTGTCAGGCTTTTTGTCCTGACTCCTCCTAGGGCATATAGTTAAATGTGAAAGACTGCTAACTTGGCTGAATATTCTTGGACACAGACATTATTCTTTCCCTAGTGTTACTAGATATGATTTTAAAATATGTATTAGATATCCAGGTACAAAATGCTAAGATAGAAAAGCTATAGAGTGAAAAGTCTGTGTCTCTCCCCCATTTTCCTTGGTTGTTCCTCTTCTCTCTCCTGAATCAGTCACTGCTACCTGTTTCTTGTATGGTCCTTCAGAATCTTGTGCTGCGTGTGTGTGTGTGTGTGTGTGCGTTAAATGCAAACATATTTTAACACATTTTCTGTGCCTTGCTTTTATTCCCTTTATAGTACTTCTCAGAGTTTGTTCCATGTGTAGAAGTGCCACCCTTCCTTCTCCTTTTTCACAGCTGCATAGTATTTCCTGGAATGGATTTTCTAAAATTTAACAGGTTTTCTATGAACAGACATTAGGTAATTTCTAAGCTTTTGCAAGCCTCACTATTTTACATGCAAATTGCCCTTAGGGCTCAGAGTCCTCTTTGTGGTCTTTTATTCCTAGAAGAAGATTCACAGCCCTCTACATCTTCAACAGGGACTGATAGAGTTCAGACTGTTGAATAAGGTCAGGTTTGTGTCAGGAAGTTGCTTGATCTCAGTTTTCTTCACTATCTATTTTTAGCTTCTGAACAGTAATCGTGGTAAGAAATCTTCGTATCTTGCCCTAGACAATTTTCTCTTGGAAGATAAAGTGGTCCCTGTGAAAGGGTTCAAAGAACACAATTTGCTAACAGTTTAGTCGGTTGATTAGGGAGGTTGTGTGTTTATTTCTAAAAGGACAAAATGTTTGTGCACTGAAAGTTCTATCTGCTTTATTCTTCACAACCACTGAAACTTTTTCAGATTTATTTTCTTATTATTCATGGACATTTGGAAAATTATGTGAAAGATATGTATTTTCTTAAATGCATGATTACCTATTGCTTTGTCCTGCTCTTTGAAGACTGTTCCATGAACTGCTCAAGTTTGCAAAGAAAACGTATCTTCACTCTCTGAGTTTTCTGTCATCCGTGTATCTTAAGAATGTTTTAGCCAGTTTCAGACAAAGAATATTCAATATTAGTGATAATTATATGAGAAATAGGCTAGCAAGGCAATAAAGTGGAAAGTTAGTAGAAATGTATGGATGAGTGATTTGCTCCATCCTACGTTTTTCTGACTCGATTATATTCACACTAACTCATAGATAACAAAATTGGTGCTATGTAGCACATACTCTGAAGAAAACAATGCTGCAAATTCTTTGAGAAGTGATTTCAGAATTTAATATTTTCCTGTCAGGAGATTTATGACCTGACATTGAAAATTATTAAGGCTCAGATCCAAATACTTAGTTCATTTCCTCTTGCTCAGCATTTAGTAAAGATGTAGAACACACTAACCAGATATTGGTTAGCCAAGCTTGGGATTCAAGATTTGATATCCTTGTCACCATGTGTGAACTTTGGAATGTTTGGATTTTAATATATGCAAGTGATTTGATAATGTGTTATGTGTTAGGTGAAAAATTATTACACATGCCAACAATTTAAAATGCTACTCCTGAATATTTTATGAATCTCTGGAATAATAACATACCCTTAATGAGCATTAGAAAGTTTCTGCTTTCTTTGTTTGCTAAATCATGTGGCCTCCACTATACTTAATACACTGCCTCAATTTATCCTTTTTGTGCTAGGAATTTCATGTTAAAATAGAAAATAATCAACAATCCAGATTGGACTGCAATCACCTTCACATGCAAAGTCTGATCTAGAGATATTTGATACATTTTTGGAGACGTTCCAGGGACCTATATTGGTTAATTTGAACCTATAGTTTGGTTGTATATAAAAGTAAAGTTAATCTAAGTGGACAGAATCAATACCCTTCTGAATTTAATTAGATGGCCAGCCTCCAAGCAAGAGATTATTCTTTTTAGTATCTTTCTATCCTCTTTTCTTACAGGGTGAAGTAACTCCTTTGCCAAATTATGTTGGACAGTTCCCTGGTGACAGGTACTATAGAAACTCGTAGCTGTGCTGTTAGCGGATGAGACAGGGGGGAAGGGAATGTGGGCAAGGAAGCCATTGTATTCTGGAGACAGTAATGTGCCTGCCCTATCTCCACATCACAGCCCAGCCAAGGAAACAATGTCCCATTTGCAGTGGATCTGCAGTGACTGTTTCTAAACCAAACTTGTAAATCATGATATGGTGCTTCTTTCATGCTGAAGCATTCCAGGACAGAGAGACAGGAAGAGTAGGGAAATGAATCATAAATTAGAATGGACTTGCAGTTTGAGGATACTATTTATAGTTATGTTTGATAAGGGATGCCTGGAAATGCGGCAATAAATTGAAGCTGAGGTTTTATTTCAGGTAATAACTTTCTTTTTATCTCTGTTGGAGCATGAGTAAAACAACCTAAAGGAGTTTTAGAAGGGCTAGATGGTATAACCTTCATCAGTCTTTATTTATGTTCAATGCCATCAACGGGTTTTTATGTCATTGAGAAGTAGGTTGTTTACAATGTTTAAAGAAGGTGATTTGACTCTAGCTCCATGAAACAACTGAGTTGAGTTGTTACAGTTGATACTATAGAAATTACTTGATGGGTAGATGCCTTTTTAGCAATAAATTTAAAATAAGTTTAGTAATATTTAAGTTACATGAATATATTTCTAATTTTGTGGCTGTCTTTTTAAAAATAAATGAATTGTGACATCTGCATTTTGTAATTCATATTTTTACTGTTCATGTCGTATCATCACAGATAAATATGTGTTAGGCAGCTATTATGAGGAAGGCACAGCGGAGGATTCAAGGAAACATAAGAAAGGCCTTTGTCCTCAATAGTTCTCAGAAATCTGGTTGAAAACAACCTGGCAAAAGTACATGAAATGATTAAGTAACAATAACCATACAAAGGTTGTGGTCTTATTGTAGATGTCACGCAGAATATCAAAACATAAGGTATTTGTCTAAACCCCTGTGTTAAAGGAAATGGATTCCTTTTTATAAGACTAACAAAGATAGAAGAAACCAACATTTTTGTTCTGTTTCATGTACCTTCTTAAAATGAACATTTACTGAGCATTTACCAGCTATCAGGCACTGTTTTATGTGTTCTACATGTATGAATTCCTTTAATCTTTGACATCTTATGAGATGGGTACTACTATTATTATCCCGTTGGAGTAGATAAAGGAGCTGGGGCAAACGATGATTCATTAGTTGCTCAAGGTCACAGAGCTCGTAACTGAGGGAGCTGGGTTAGGAAACAGGCAGCAGGAGTTCACAATCAACACTCTTCACCTCCATGCTTTATACTGTCTCGCATTTTGCTTCTTATTAGTTGACACCTCTCTGCTTTAAGCTTAAATAGGTGTTCAGTTTGCCCTAGTAAAATACAGGCCTTAAGCTAGGATCAGATGCTTGAAATTTATTTCTGTAGAAAATGATGATATGTTATTTTGATGCCAGTGTTCACAGCACTACATAATTTAGTGATTAAATTAATCCCCTTTGGTGAGGTGGGGGGAGTTCTAGGAGGATAACCCCCTAACTCTAGGAAGTTGAGAGCTGCGTATTTATGCAAATGTGCATTTCCTCTGCCTCCTCAGTCTCGTCTCTTCCTGGGAAGATCTTTATGATTACATGTGTCACAGATCACAAGAGATTTAATCACGGCCTTGGGTGTCCACACACTAACCAGGGACGTTTAGAGACTGCATGGAGGTATATTTGCTTTCAGCGGTGGTCCTTGCCCAGTGCTCCTTTTCATCTGTACCAGCGAGTCTCCAACTTCAGCATGCATCAGAGTCAGCTGAAGGACTTGCAAAATAACCCAGATGACTGGTCGTGCCTCCAGAGTTTTGGTTTAGTAGGTTTGAGGAGGGACCAGAGAATTGGATTTCTAAGAAGTACCCAGTCAAGGTGAAGCTGTTGGTCTGGAGACCAGACTTTGAGAGCTACTGATTCACCCTAAAATTGTAACTGAAAGGAGTTTAGGATCCCCCTCCCCTTCCTTCTCTTTGCTTTTAGGCCAGTGTTCACTCCTTGAATGCCCAACCTTTTATTTACAAGGATTAGAAAACCTCATGGACAGCTTTCGTGGACCCTAGAAAAATTCTGGTAAGTCTCTTAATAATATAACAATCATGGATAAGATATAGCACTTTTAATAATAACTGACTGCATTTAGTGAGTGCCCACTACATTGCCAGGCACTTCACTAGGGCCCACTGTCTATGTTGTCTCACGTAATGAAACAGCAAGCATAGGGATCAGTACTATTCTTATCTTCATTTTGCGTTTGGAAACTAAGGTTTAGAAAACCACCTGACTTTCTCAAGATTACATATACAACATGAGGTAGAGCTAAAATTGCAACTCAAATAATGGATGAATTCTAAAAGCTATGCTTTTGACCACCATGCTTTTTAAAACCCGTAGTGATGAGCTGAATTCCAGTTAGGCTTAAAGTTTCAGCACAAAGTGTCCTTCATTCTCGTTTCTCCTTTTATTTAAGCTCTTAAGCATCCTTAAATCAGCAGGGGAAAAGATTGCATGACCACAGATTTTTCAGAGGAAATGTAAAAATGAAAATTGCTGCTTGGGATATGACTTTGTCATTTATAGTGGTTCTCTTCAAATTTCCAGGACTAAAGGATTAATGTTAAGAAAATAAATTTTTGCGGTTTGCCTTTCAGTTGTTTGTTTGCTTCTGTGCCTATTTACAAGAATTTCAAGAAGAGAGTATTAAACTTTTGGGGGATATAGACTCCTTTGAAGGTCGGTTGAAAACTCTGAGCCTTCTCCTGAGAAAGGTGCACTAAACTTTGCATACTATTATTCAACATCTATCTGTAGGCTCTGTGTGAAGACATTCACCTTAAAGACAGCACAGCAGAGAAACAAGTTGGGCTTTTGTATCTGGTAGCCCTGGGTTTGCTTCTGTCCCTTCCTATTTATGTGACCTTTGGAAAGTTATTACTGAGTCTTGTTTCTTCATCCATAAAATGGTAATGATAAAAAGAATAATATCTAGCTAATATAAAATGCCTAGCTGGATAACTGCTACACCAGTGTTTCTCAAGCTTTAAGGTGCCCATGAGTCACCTGGGTATCTTGTTAAAATGCAGACACTGATTCAGTAGGTCTGAGGTGAGGCCTGAAATTTTGCATTTCTAACAAGCTCTCCAGGGGCCACACTTCGAATATTTTCTCTACAAAATATGCAGAGATGTTTCTATTAATAAATACTGTTAGGTGTGTCATATTAACAGAATATTTTCATTGATAACTTTGAGCTCAGTTTGGGGTTATCTGCTAAAATATGTACATAAAATACATATATATTGAGAATTATGTCATTTGGAATGTTCTCATTGGGAGGTAATGCATTGTGGACTGGTATTGTGCTGCATTGTACCCCCCAAAATCAATATGGAGTCCTCTTTGGAATAAGAGTCCCTTTAAAATTTACCCATGTTAAAATATTTCTATGTGTGTAATAGTGAATTAAAGACGTGATTGGAGGCCTTTGTGTCATGTATTTCCTTCTGACAGCTAGATTTTTTTTGAGTACAGCAATAATTTGCCATGAATTTATGATTATTCTAAAAAATAGCTTTATTATCTTCTCTCAAGAGCGTTGCTCTTTATACACTTTGAATCAGGAACTGCTAACATTAAGTATGCTTGATTTCTGTCTGGTAAAGTTGAGTTTTAAAGCAGACTTTTAAACATCTTTTTTTAATTTATTTTGTTTATTTATTTTTGGCTGCTTTGGGTCTTCGTTGCTGCGCGTGGGCCCTCTCTAGTTGCGGTGAGCAGGGGCTACTCTTCATTGCAGTGCGCAAGCTTCTCATTGCGGTGACCTCTCCCGTTGCGGAGCACAGGTTCCAGGCCCGTGGGCTTCAGTAGTTGTGGCACACGGGCTCCAGAGCGCAGGCTCAGCAGCTGTGGTGCGTGGGCCTAGTTGCTCTGCGGCATGTGGGATCTTCCCGGACCAGGGCTCGAACCCGTGTCCCGTGCATTGGCAGGCAGATTCTTAACCACTGTACCACCAGGGAAGTCCCTAAAGCAGACTTTTGAAGACACGAAAAGAAAGACTATATATGAATATCTAACATTAACAAAATAGTAGAATCTCTGACTTACATGTATCTTTTCCAAGCATGTGTCTACTAACTGGTTCCAGTTTATCACTAATGACATGCAACCCTGCTGCTGATTCTCTTTTCTCTGATAACTACTGAATCAACCACTGCCTAAAAGTAATGATGAGACAGGTGAAAAGCTTCTGGCAACCTGGGGAATTGTTGTGAAGTCTGGCAGAACTTTCGTTTTTTAATTTTTATTTTATATTGGAGTATAGTTGATTAACAATGATGTGTTATTTAAGAACTACTTTAGGGAAAATCTATGGTGTAAGGCCCCACTCTGTGTTTCATTTCTTTTCATTAAACTATACTTTTGTGTTGCTGAGATTTCTTCATAAATGTTATTGTTCCACCTTGCACAAATGGCTTAGTGTAAAAGTCCTTTAAAATGATTGGTTCTGAAAAATTTGCCTGTAAAAGTGGAAATGGAGAGAGAAGACTGCTGCCGTATTTAACCCTAGGAAATATTATAATGGTCATCAAGAGGGGCTGTCACAAATCATGTATTTTCTTTTTTTATAAATTTATTTATTTACTTACTTATTTTATTTTTGGCTGTGTTGGGTCTTCGTTTCTGTGCGAGGGCTTTCTCTAGTTGCGGTGAGCGGGGTCCACTCTTCATCGCGTTGCACGGGCCTCTCACTGTCGCGGCCTCTCTTGTTTCGGAGCACAGGCTCCAGACGCTCAGGCTCAGTAGTTGTGGCCACGGACCCAGTTGCTCCGCGGCATGTGGGATCTTCCCAGACCAGGGCTCGAACCCGTGTCCCCTGCATTGGCAGGCGGATTCTCAACCACTGCGCCACCAGGGAAGCCCAAATCATGTATTTTCTGAAAGAATGTGCCTGCCTTCAAAATAGCATGAAACTAGGAAAAGAACCGCATCCTAGCCAGCTTCATTCCAATGTCCTGGCCTTCTTGGGAGTTTTTAGAATAGAATGGTTGTCTACATACAACACTGATGTGCCAGCATCTTTTGGATCAGAGCCTTTCATGAAATAAGGGAGAATTTGAAAGGACTGTAGTGCAGGTCTAGGGATTAACTGAAAGATTACACTTTGTGTGTCATCCAATATAAAATGCTAGATAAACATCTAACCTTTTCTAAAGGTGAAATGTTTTCCCTCAAGCCAACATACTTGATCTACGCCAACACCTTATACTTGCCATGTTTAGTAACAACTGGAATGTAGATGGCATTTATTGCAGTGAGTTTTTTTATTCAGACGGAATAACAAATAACTTTAGCGATTCCAAGAGTCACCTGTGGAGATGCAAAGAGATTTAGACTTCCCAATTCTCACCACATTTTATTGAAAAAGAAGTATATTGCCGTGGAGCCTAAGCATGTGGACTTTTAAACTGCTCTACCATTGATTTGAAAAAATTCATTCTGAGTTAGAAGGTTGTTTGTAGATAGCATTAACTACTAATAATTAGAAATTCTTTTCTTGAGAAAGAAGGAGGTGAAATATTGGTATTATAGACCAGGGGCTTTGACTTCAAAGAGACCTGGGTTCATATTTTGCTTCTGTCACCTACTGGTTGTTCAAAGTCTCTCTTTTACTCAGTCTCTCCTCGTGTGATAGGTGGAAATAATACTACCTGTATCACAGGGTGGTTAAAAAGATTAAATGTAAAAACATATGCCTAACATGGTGCTTAGTACGTAATAGACCTTTTTTTTTTAAACATCTTTATTGAAGTATAATTGCTTTACAATGGTGTGTTAGCTTCTGCTTTATAACCAAGTGAATCAGCTATACTTTACATATATCCCCATGTCTCCCCCTTTTGTGTCTCCCTCTCAACCTCACTATCCCACCCCTCTAGGTGGTCACAAAGCACCGAGCGGATCTCCCTGTGCTATGTGGCTGCTTCCCACTAGCTATCTGTTTTACATTTGGTAGTGTATATATGTCCATGCCACTGTCTCACTTCATCCCAGCTTACCCTTTCCCCTCCCCGTGTCCTCAAGTCCATTCTCTACATCTGTGTCTTTATTCATGTCCTGCCCCTAGGTTCTTCAGAACCATTTTTTTTTTTTTTTTAGATTCCATATATATGTGTTAGCATATGGTATTTGTTTTTCTCTCTCTGACTTACTTCACTCTGTATGACAGACTCTAGGTCCATCCACCTCACTACAAATAACTCAATTTCGTTTCTTTCTATGGCTGAGTAATATTCCATTGTATATATGTGCCACATCTTCTCTATCCATTCATCTGTCGATGGACACTTGGGTTGCTTCCATGTCCTGGCTATTGTAAATAGAACTGCAATGAATATTGTGGTACATGACTCTTTTTGAATTATGGTTTTCTCAGGGTATATGCCCAGTAGTGGGATTGCTGGGTCGTATGGTAGTTCTATTTTTACTTTTATAAGGAACCTCCATACTGTTCTCCATAGTGGCTGTATCAATTTACATTCCCACCAACAGTGCAAGAGGGTTCCCTTTTCTCCACACCCTCTCCAGCATTTATTGTTTGTAGATTTTTTGATGATGGCCATTCTGACCGGTGTGAGATGATATCTCATTGTAGTTTTGATTTGCATTTCTCTAATGGTTAGTGATGTTAAGCATCCTTTCATGTGTTTCTTGGTAATCTGTATATCTTCTCTGGAGAAATGTCTATTTTGGTCTTCTGCCCATTTTTGGATTGGGTTGTTTGTTTTTTTGATATTGAGCTGCATGAGCTGCTTGTATATTTTGGAGATTGATACTTTGTCAGTTGCTTCATTTGCAAATATTTTCTCCCATTCTGAGGGTTGTCTTTGCATCTTGTTTGTGTTTTCCTTTGCTGTGCAAAAGCTTTAAAGTTTCATTAGGTCCCATTTGTTTATTTGTGTTTTTATTTCCGTTTCTCTAGGAGGTGGGTCAAAAAGGATCTTGCTGTGATTTATGTCATAGAGTGTTTGCCTATATTTTCCTCTAAGAGTTTGATAGTGTCTGGCCTTACATTTAGGTCTTTAATCCATTTTGAGTTTACTTTTGTGTATGGTGTCAGGGAGTGTTCTAATTTCATTCTTTTACATGTAGCTGTCCAGTTTTCCAGCACCACTTATTGAAGAGGCTGTCTTTTCTCCATTGTATATTCTTGCCTCCTTTATCAAAGATAAGGTGACCATATGTGCGTGGGTTCATCTCTGGGCTTTCTATGTGTTCCATTGATCTATATTTCTGTTTTTGTGCCAGTACCATACTATCTGAATTGCTGTAGCTTTGTAGTATAGTCTGAAGTCTGGGAGCCTGATTCCTCCAGCTCCATTTTTCTTTCTCAAGATTGCTTTGGCTATTTGGGGTCTTTTGTGTTTCCATACAAATTGTGAAATTTTTTGTTCTAGTTCTGTGAAAAATGCCATTGGTTGTTTGAAAGGGATTGCAATGAATCTGTAGATTACTTTGGGTAGTATAGTCATTTTCACAATGTTGATTCTTCCAATCTAAGAACATGGTATATCTCTCCATCTGTTTGTATCATCTTTAATTTCTTTCATCAGTGTCTTATAGTTTTCTGCATACAGGTCTTTTGTCTCCTTAGGTAGGTTGATTCCTAGGTATTTTATTCTTTTTGTTGCAGTGATAAATAGGAGTGTTTCCTTAATTTCTATTTCAGATTTTTCATCATTAAGGTATAGGAATGCAAGAGATTTCTGTGCATTATTTTGTATCCTGCTACTTTACCAAATTCATTGATTAGTCCTAATAGTTTTCTGATAGCATCTTTAGGATTCTCTATGTATAGTATCATGTCATCTGCAAACAGTAACAGCTTTACTGCTTCTTTTCCAATTTGGATTCCTTTTATTTCTTTTTCTTCTCTGATTGCTGTGGCTAAAACTTCCAAAACTATGTTGAATAATAGTGGTGAGAGGGGGCAACGATGTCTTGTTCCTGATCTTAGTGGAAATGGTATCAGTTTTTCACCATTGAGAATGATGTTGGCTGTGGGTTTGTCATATATGGCCTTTATAATGTTGAGGAAAGTTCCCTCTGTGCCCACTTTCTGTAGGGTTTTTATCAAAAATGGGAGTTGAATTTTGTCAAAAGCTTTTTCTGCATCTATTGAGATGATCATATGGTTTTTATCCTTCAATTTGTTAATATGGTGTATCACATTGATTGATTTGAGTATATTGAAGAATCCTTGCATTCTTGGGATAAACCCCACTTGCTCATGATGTATGATCCTTTTAATGTGCTGTTGGAGTCCGTTTGCTGGTATTTTGTTGAGGATTTTTGCATCTGTGTTCAACGGTCAGGGTGATGGGATGGTGGCTTTGTAGAATGAGTCGGGGAGTGTTCCTTCCCTCTGCTCTACTTTGGAAGAGTTTGAGAAGGATAGGTGTTAGCTCTTCTCTAAATGTTTGATAGATTTCGCCTGTGAAGCCATCTGGTCCTGGGGTTTTGTTTGTTTGAAGATTTTTAATCACAGTTTCAATTTCAGTGTTTGTGATTGGTCTGTTAATATTTTCTATTTCTTCCTGGTTGAGTCGCAGAAGGTTGTGCTTTTCTAAGAATTTGTCCATTTCTTCCAGGTTGTCCATTTTATTGGCATAGAGTTGCTTGTAGTAATCTCTTATGATCTTTTGTATTTCTGCAGTGTCAGTTGTTACTTCTCCTTGTTCATTTCTAATTCTATTGATTTGAGTCTTCTCCCTTTTTTCTTGATGAGTCTGGCTAATGGTCTATCAATTTTGTTTATCTTGTCAACAAGAACCAACTTTTAGTTTTATTGATCTTTGCTATCATTTCCTTCATTTCTCTTTCATTTATTTCTGATCTGATCTTTATGATTTCTTTCCTTCTGCTAATTTTGGGTTTTTTTTGTTCTTCTTTCTCTAATTGCTTTAAGTTTAAGGTTAGGTTGTTTATTTGAGATGTTTCTTTTTTCTTGAGGTAGGATTGTATTGCTATAAACTTCCTCTTAAAACTGCTTTTGTTACATATCATAGATTTTGGGTCATTGTTTTTCACGATCATTTGTTTCTAGAAATTTTTTGATTTCCTCTTTGATTTCCTCAGTAATCTCTTGGTTATTTAATAGTGTATTGTTTAGCCTCAATGTGTTTTTATTATTTACAGATTTTTTCCTGTAATTGATAACTAGTCTCATAGCGTTGTGGTCGGAAAAGATACTTGATGCGATTTCAGTTTTTTAAAATTTACCAAGGCTTGATTTGTGACCCAAGATATGACATATCCTGGAGAATGTTCCATGCGTACTTGAGAAGAACGTGTATTTTGTTGTTTTTGGATGGAAGGTCCTATAAATATCAGTTAAGCCCATATTGTTTAATGTATCATTTAAAGCTTGTGTTTCCTTATTTATTATCATTTTGGATGATCTGTCCATCGGTGAAAGTGGGGTGTTAAAGTCCCCTACTATGATTGTGTTACTGTTGATTTCCCCTTTAGGGCTGTTAACATTTGCCTTATGTATTGAGGTGCTCCTCTGTTGGGTGCATAAATATTTACAATTGTCTTATCTTCTTCTTGGATTGATCCCTTGATCATTATGTAGTGTCTTTCTTTGTCTCTTGTAGTAGTCTTTATTTTAAAGTCTATTTTGTCTGATATGAGAATTGCTACTCCAGCTTTCTTTTGATTTCCATGTGCCTGGAATATCTTTTTCCATCTTCACTTTCATCCTCCTCCATCCATCCTCACTTTCAGTCTGTATGTCTCCCTACGTCTGAAGTGGGTCTCTTGTAGACAGGATATTTATGGGTCTTGTTTTTGTATCCATTCAGCCAGTCTATGTCTTTTGGTTGGAGCATTTAATCCATTTACATTTAAGGTAGTTATTGGTATTTATATTCCTATTACCATTTTCTTAATTGTTTTGGGTTTGTTATTGTAGGTCTTTTCCTTCTCTTGTGTTTCGTGCCGAGAGAAGTTCCTTTAGCATTTCTTTTAAAGCTGGTTTGGTGGTGCTGAAGTCTCTTAGCTTTTGCTTGTCTGCCAAGGTTTTAATTTCTCCGTCGAATCTAAATGAGATCCTTGCTGGGTAGAGTAATCTTGGTTGTAGGTTCATCTCTTTCATCACTTTAAATATGTCCTGCCCCTCCCTTCTGGCTTGTAGAGTTTCTGCTGAAAGATCAGCTTTTAACCTTATGGAGATTCCTTTGTATATTATTTGTTGCTTTTCCCTTGCTACTTTTAACTTTTTTTTTTTGAATTTATTTTTTGATAGTTTGATTAACATGTGTCTTGCCATGTTTCTCCTTGGATTTATCCTGTATGGGACTCTCTGCACTTCCTGGACTTGTTTCCTTTCCCATATTAGCGAAGTTTTAAACTATAATCTCTTCAAATATTTTCTTAGTCCCTTTCTTTTTCTCTTCTTCTTCTGGGACCCCTATAATTCGAATGTTGGTGCGTGTAATTTTGTCCCAGAGGTGTCTGAGAGTGTCCTCAATTCTTTTCATTCTTTGTTCTTTATTCTGCTCTGCAGTAGTTATTTCCACTATTTTACCTTCAAAGTCACTTAACCATTTTTCTGCCTCAGTTATTCTGCTATTGATTCCTTTTAGAGAATTTTTAATTTCATTTATTGTGTTGTTCATCATTATTTGTTTTTTCTTTAGTTCTTCTAGGTCCTTGTTAAATGTTTCATGTATTTCTCCATTGTATTTCCAATATTTTGGATCATCTTTACTGTCATTATTCTGTATTCTTTTTCAGGTAGACTGCCTATTTCCTCTTCATTTGTTTGGTCTGGTGGGTTTTTACCTTGCTCACTCATCTGCTGTGTATTTCTCAGTCTTCTCATTTTGCTTAACTTAACTGTGTTTGGGGTCTCCTTTTCGCAGGCTGCAGGTTCGTAGTTCCTGTTGTTTTTGGTGTCTGCCCCCAGTGGCTGAGGTTGCTTCAGTGGGTTGTGTAGGCTTCCTGGTGGAGAGGACTGGTGCCTATGTTCTGGTGGATGAGGCTGGATCTTGTCGTTCTGGTGGGCAGGACTGAGTCCAGTGGTGTGTTTTGGGGTGTCTGTGGCCTTATTATGATTTTAGGCAGCCTCTGTGCCATGGGTGGGGTTGTGTTCCTATCTTGCTAGTTGTTTGGCCTAGGGTGTCCAGCACTGTAGCTTGCTGGTCATTGAGTGGAGCTGGGTCGTAGCGTTGAGATGGGGATCTCTGGGAGAGCTTTCAACATTTGATATTATGGGGGGCTGGGAGATCTCTGGTGGACCAATGTCCTGATCTCATCTCTCCCACCTCAGATGGTCAGGCATGAAACCCGGCTGGTGCACCAAGACCCTGTCAGCCACATGGCTCAGAAGAAAAGAAAGGAAGGAAGGAAGGGAGGGAGGGAGGGGGGAAGGAAGGAATGAAGAGAAAGTAAAGTTATTAAAATAAAAAACAATTATTGTTAAAAATAAAAAATAAAAAAGTGTTAAAAAAGTGAAAACAAAAAAGAAGGAAAGTAAGAATAGAGCAACCAAACTAAAAAACCAATCCACCAATGATAACAAGCACTAAAAACTATAGTAAAAATAAAGAAAAAAACGGGCAGACAGAACCCTAGGACAAATGGTAAAAGCAAAGCTTTTGGGAAGTCTGAGGTCTTCTGCCAGTGTTCAGTAGGTGTTCTGTGGGAGTTGTTCCACATGTAGATGTATTTTTGATGTATTTGTGGGGAGGAAGGTGATCTCCACATCTTACTCCTCCGCCATCTTGAAGCTCCCCACCATAATAGACTTTTGAAACTCAAAGTCTGGCCTTTGGATCAGAAGCAACCGCATCATACCAGGAAGATGCTGGAAATGCAGAATCTCAGGCCCCTCCTACAGCTTCTCAATCAGGGAGAAGAGGGAGAGATTCCGTTGTTCAAGTATGACAAGTGCTCATAATAGACGAACATTAAATGTTAGTAGTGGTTGTCGTGAATGTTGGGTGCTTTACAGTTCTAAGCTAATAACGTTAAAAACACTTGATGGTTGAAACAAAAATATTTTATGGGTTTTTTTTTTGGATACTTTCTCTTTATTTTTCTTTACTAACAGGAGTTTCTGTTGCTGGTGAAGATTAGTTTGGGGTTCAGTAAAACTTTCAAAATTGCCTCTCAGATCTTAAAATAACATTTAGTTATTTCATTTTTATGTTTGTGCATTTAAACGTAAACTCTAAAGCCAAAGAAGCAGTTTAAAAGTAGACACAGTGTATTTACAAATAAAAGCTCATGTAGCAACCAATAAAATGGAAATTTGTGAATGTTTTAAGCAAATTGCCAGGAAGATTTTTAAAAATCAGATCAAATAAAATATTTGCAAATTATGCTATTTGTTGATACCCATAAGTTTAAAAATAAGTCTAACAAATCTGCTATATTTGCACAGCTTAAATTTTTATGGGTTCCCAATATTATGGAATGAGAAATCACCAATGTAAACACTGTGCTAAATTTAATTTCCTTATTTGACTTTTACAAGTCACCAATATAGTACTTGCAGTTTAGCCCTGGCAAAAACATAGAAAAGACTAAATTTAAGAGGCACTTCTATTGTGTTCCTCAGAAAAGTTTTTAGTCATCCAACTTTGAAAAAAAAGGTAAAGATGTATTTGCAATCTAGAGCTAGGGTTAAAAATTATTGAGGGCTTCCCTGGTGGCGCAGTGGTTGAGAATCTGCCTGCCAATGCAGGGGACACGGGTTCGAGCCCTGGTCTGGGAAGATCCCACATGCCACGGAGCAACTGGGCCCGTGAACCACAACTACTGAGCCTGCGCGTCTGGAGCCTGTGCTCCGCAACAAGAGAGGCCGCGATAATGAGAGGCCCGCGCACCGCGATGAAGAGTGGCCCCCGCTCGCCACAACTAGAGAAAGCCCTCGCACAGAAACGAAGACCCAACACAGCCAAAAATAAATAAATAAATAAATTTATAAAAAAAAAAATTATTGAAACGATTATTGAAGGCTTTTAAAAATCTTTGCAATTATTTAAAATAATAACGTTGCCATTTAGCATCGCCATTAACAGCAGAAAGTTGCAACATTCACCAAATATTTTGTGTTTTTTATCTTGGAACACAAACTGAGCGAGAAAAGTAATTTTCTTTTTCACATATAGAATCTATTTTAGTTATTGCAGCAGATTTTTGTTGTTGTTGACTGGTTTTCAGCTCCAAGTTTTATAACCTTAACAACTCATGGTGGTGGGAACAAAAAGATTTTCTCTCGCTCTACAGCCCAAGTTATTTCAGCACCTGCTGCTCACCACAGGCAGCCCGGCTTTTCATCAGCTTTTAACAGGCTCATCAGCAAAGCTGGGGGAGAAAAGTCTTGAGGACATTCAACCACATTGAGGTGCCCACTGATCATCAAGGATACTTACAGTAACAGCCTATTACATTTAATTAGCAAGTTTGAGTCTATTAAGAGAACTGTGAAGGGCGGAGTCAAGATGGCAGTGTGGGAAGATGCAGGGTTAGCATCTCCCCACAACTAGGGCACCTGCCGGCCGCTGGTGGGGGACTCTGATGCCCAAAGAGTCGGGAGGAACCCCAAAGTGAACTGGCAGCTTGTGGGATCTTGGTTCATGAGCCCAGGGTTGGGCCAAAGCTCTTGTGGTGGGAGCTCTGAGTCCAAACCACTAGACTAACAGAGAACCTCAGACCCTGGGGAATATTCATCAGAGTGAGGTCTCATGGAGTTCCTCATCTCAGCACCAAGACCCAGCTCTACCCAATAGCCTACAAACCCTAGTATTGGAAGTCTCAGGCCAAACAACCAGTAAGTCAGGAACATAATACCACTCATTAAAAAAAAGAAAAAGTGAGACAGCAAAAAAATATGTCACAGATGAAGGAGCAAGGTAAAAACGTACAAGACCAAGTAAATGAAGAGGAAATAGGCAATCGACCTGAAAAAGAATTCAGAGTAATGATAGTAAAGATAATCCAGAATCTTGGAAATAGAATGGAGGCACAGATTGAGAAAATTCAATAAATGTTTAACAAAGATCTAGAAGAACTAAAGAACAAACAAACAGAGATGAACAACACAATAACTGAAATGAAAAATACACTAGAAGGAATGAATAACAGAAGAACTGAGTCAGAAGAACGAATATGTGAGCTGGAAGACAAAATGGTGGAAATAACTGCCAAGGATCAGAATAAGGAAAAAAGAATGAAAAGAATTGAAGACAATCTCAGAGACCTCTGGGACAACACTAAACACACCAGCATTCGAATTACACTGGTCCCAGAAGAAGAAGAGAAAAAGAAACGGTCTGAGAAAATATTTGAAGAGATTATAGTTGAAAACTTCCCTAACATGGGAAAGGAAATTGTCACCCAAGTCCAAGAAACACAGAGAGTTCCCATACAGGATAAACCCTAGGAAAAACACACCAAGACACATATTAATCAAACTAACAAAAATTAAATTCAAAGGAAAAATATTAAAAGCAGCAAGGGAAAAACAAAAAATAACATACAAAGGAATCCCCATAAGGTTATCAGCTGATTTTTCAGTGGAAACTCTGCAGGCCAGAAGGGAGTGGCAGGATATACTTAAAGTGATGAAAGAGATAAACCTACAACCAAGATTACTCTACCCAGCAAGGGTCTCATTCAGATTCAATGGAGAAGTCAAAAGCTTTTCAGGCAAGCAGAAGCTAAGGGAATTCAGCACCACCAAACCAGCTTTACAACAAATGCTAAAGGAACTTCTCTCTGCACGAAACACAAGAGAAGGAAAAGGCCTACAATAACAAACCCAAAACAATTAAGAAAATGGTAATAGGAACATACATATCAATAACTACCTTAAATGTAAATGGATTAAATGCTCCCACCAAAAGACATAGACTGGCTGAATGGATACAAAAACAAGACCCATATATATGCTGTCTACAAGAGACCCACTTCAGACGTAGGGAGACATACAGACTGAAAGTGAGGGGATGGAAAAAGATATTCCAGGCAAATGGAAATCAAAAGAAAGCTGGAGTAACAATTCTCATATCAGACAAAATAGATTTTAAAATAAAGACTATTGTAAGAGACAAAGAAGGACACTACATAATGATCAAGGGATCAATCCAAGAAGATATAACAATTACAAATGTTTATGCACCCAACATAGGAGCACCTCAATACATAAGGCAAATGCTAACAACCATGAAAGCAGAAATCAACAGTAACACAATAATAGTAGGGGACTTTAGCACCCCACTTACACCAATGGACAGGTCATCCAAACAGAAAATAAAAAAGGAAACACAAGCTCTAAATGACACAATAGATCAGATAGATCTAATTGATATTTATAGAACATTCCACCCAAAAGTGGCAGAATACACTTTCTTCTCAAGTGCACATGGAACATTCTCAAGGATAGATCATATCTTGGGTCACAAATCAAGCCTCAGAAAATTTAAGAAAATTGAAATTGTATCAAGCATTCTTTCTGACCACAGTGTTATGAGATTGGAAGCCAATTACAGGAAAAAAAACTGTGAAAAACACAAATATATTGAGGCTACACAGTGAACTACTAAATAACCAAGAGAGCACTGAAGAAATCAAAGAAGACATAAAAAGTACATAGAAACAAATGACAACGTAAACATGACAACCCAAAACCTATGGGATGCAGCGAAAGAAGTTCTAAGAGGGAAGTTTATAGCAATGCAATCCTACCTCAAGAAACAAGAAAAATCTCAAATAAGCAATCTAACCCTACACTTAAAACAACTAGAGAAAGAAGAACAAAGAAAACGCGAAGTCAGTAGAAGGAAAGAAATCATAAAGATGAGAGCAGAAATAAATGAAATAGAAACAAAGACAACAATAGCAAAGATCAATAAAACTAAAAGCTGGTTCTTTGAGAAGATAAACAAAAGTGATAAACCCTTAGCAGCACTCATGAAGAAAAAAGGGAGAGAACACAAATCAATAAAATTAGAAATGAAAAAGGAGAAATCACAACTGACACTGCAGAAATACAAAGGATTATAAGAGACTACTACAAACAACTATATGCCAGTATAATGGACAACCATGAAGAAATGGACAAATTCTTGGAAAGGTACAATTCTCCAAGACTGAACGTGGAAGAAATAGAAAATATAAACAGACCTATCACAAGTAATGAAACTGAAACCATAATTAAAAATCTTCCAACAAACAAAAGTCCAGGACCAGATGGCTTCACAGGCAAATTCTATCAAACATTTAGAGAAGGGCTAACACCGATCCTTCTCAAACTCTTCCAAAAAATTGCAGAGGGAGAAACATTCCCAAATTCAATCTACAAAGCCATCATCACCCTGATACCAAAACCAGAAAAAGATATCACAAAAAAAGAAAATTATAGACCAATATCACTGATGAACATAGATGCAGAAATCCTGAACAAAATACTAGCAAACAGAATCTAATAGCACATTAAAAGGATCATACACCATGATCAAGTGGGATTTACCCCACTGATGCAAGGTTTCTTCAATATACGCAAATCAATGTGATACACCACATTAACAAATTAAGAAATAAAAACCATATGATCATCTCAATAGTTGCAGAAAAAGCTTTGGACAAAATTGAACACCCATTTATGATAAAAACTCTCCAGAAAATGGGCACAGAGGAAACCTATCTCAACATAATAAAGGCCATATATGACAAACCCAGAGCAAGCAGCATACTCAATGGTGAAAAACTGAAAGCATTTCCACTAGGATTAGGAATAAGACAAGGATGTCCACTCTCGCTAATCTTATTCAACATAGTTTTGGAAGTTCTTGCCACAGCAGTCAGAGAAGAAAAAGAAAGAAAAGGCATACAAATTGGAAAAGAAGAAGTAAAGCTGTCACTGTTTGCCAATGACATGATACTACACATAGAAAATCCTAAAGATGCCACCAGAAAACTACTAGAACTTATCAATGAATTTGGTTAGGTTGCAGGATACAAAAGTAATGCACGGAAATCTCTGGCATTCCTATACACCAACAATGAAAAATCAGAAAGAGAAATTAAGGAAACACTCCCATTTACCATTGCAACAAAACGAATAAAATACCTAGGAATAAACCTGCCTAAGGAGGTGAAAGACTTGTACTCAGAAAACTATAAAACACTGATGAAAGAAACCAAGATGACATAAACAGATGAAGAAATATACCATGTTCTTGGATTGGAAGAATCAATGTTGTGAAAATGACTATACTACCCAAAGTAATCTACAGATTCAGTGCAATCCCTATCAAACTATCATTGGCATTCTTCACAGAATTAGAACAAAAAGTTTTCAATTTGTATGGAAACACAAAAGACCCCGAATAGCCAAAGCAATCTTGAGAAAGAAAAATGGAGCTGGATGAATGAGGCTCCCCAACTTCAACTATACCACAAAGCTACAGTAATCAAAAGAGTATGGTACTGGCACAAAAACAGAAATATAGATCAATGGTACAAGATAGAATGCCCAGAGATAAACCCATGCACACATGGGCACTTAATTTACAACAAAGGAGGCAAGAACATACAATGGAGAAAAGACAACCTCTTCAGTAAGTGGTGCTGGGAAAACTGGACAGCAACATGTAAAAGAATGAAGTTTGAACACTTCCTAACACCATACACAAATATAAACTCAAAATGGATTAAAGACCTAACTGTAAGACCAGCCGCTATAAAACTCTTAGAGGAAAACATAGGAAAAACACTCTGACATAAATCCCAGCAAGATCTTTTTAGATCCACCTCCTAGATTAATGGAAATAAGAACAAAAATAAACAAATGGGACTTAATTAAACTTAAAAACTTTTGCACAACAAAGGAAACCATAAACAAGTCCAAAAGACAGTGCTCAAAATGGGAGAAAATACTTGCAAAGGAAGCAATTGACAAAGGATTAATCTCCAAAATATACCAACAGCTCATGGAACTCAATATCAAAAGAACAATCTAGTTTAAAAAATGCCCAGAAGACCTATATAGACATTTCACCCAGGAAGACATACAGATGGCCATTAGGCACATGAAGCTCAACATCACTAATTATTCGAGAAATGCAAATCAAAACTACAATGAGGGGGCTTCCTTGGTGGCGCAGTGGTTGAGAATCTGCCTGCGAATGCAGGGGACACGGGTTCGAGCCCTGGTCTGGGAAGATCCCACGTGCCACGGAGCGACTAGGCCCGTGAGCCACAACTACTGAGCCTGCACGTCTGGAGCCTGTGCTCCGCAACAAGAGAGGCCGCGATAGTGAGAAGCCCGCGCGCCGCGATGAAGAGTGGCCCCCGCTTGCTGCAACTAGAGAAAGACCTCGCACAGAAACGAAGACCCAACACAGCAATAAATAAATACATAAATAAATAAAATTAAAAAAAAAAAAAACTACAATGAGGTATCACCTCACGCCTGTCAGAATTGCCATTATCAAAAAATCTAGAAACAATAAATGCTGGAGAGGGTGTGGTGAAAAGGCAACCCTCCTGCACTGTTGGTGGGAATGTAAATTGATACAACCACTATGGAAAATAGTATGGAGGTTCCTTAAAAAACTAAAAATATAACTACCATATGACCCAGCAATCCCACTCCTGGGCGTATACCCTGAGAAAACCATAATTCAAAAAGAGTCATGTACCATAATGCTCATTGCAGTTCTATTTACAATAGCCAGGACATGGAAGCAACCCAAGTGTCCATCGACAGATGAATGGATGAAGAAGATGTGGCACATATATACAAGGGAATATTTCTCAGCCATAAAAAGAAACAAAATTGTGTTATTTGTAGTGAGGTGGATGGACCTAGAGTCTGTCATACGGAGTGAAGTAAGTCAGAAAGAGAAAAACAAATACTGTATGCTAACACATATATATGGAATCTAAAAAAAAAAAAGTGGTACTGATGAACCTAGTTGCAGGGCAGGAATAAAGAGGTAGACGTAGAAAATGGACTCAGGGACAAGGTGGGGCAGGGCAAAGCTGGGGCAAAGTGAGAGTAGCATCAACAGATATACACTAGAGAATGTGAAATAGTTGGCTGGTGGGAAGCAGCAGCATAGCACAGGGAGGTCAGCTCGGTGTTTTGCGATGACCTAGAGGGGTGGGATAGGGAGGATGGGAGGAAGGCTCCAGAGGGAGGGGGTATGGGGACATGTGTATGCATATGGCTGATGCACTTTGTTTTGCAACAGAAACTAACACAGTATTGTGAAGCAATTATACTCCAATAAAGATCTATTTTTAAAAAAGTGAGAGAGATCTGTGAAGATCTTTCAAATCAGTTTTGAACACACCCCCACCCCCACCCCACCCGCAGCCCATATTATGTGCTTCTGTGAGTAGTTTGGGTTGATCAGATACTTGACTATATTCTTTATCTTCTCTCCTCCATATGCTCCATGGTTGATCTCTCATTAAATCTGCTAGTGACACTTCCATGGAAGTTGGAAATCTGTCTTTAACTCCCAGGTAAAAGAGGAGCTGTATTGTGAATGTTATGAACTCTTATTTTTCAGGACAGCAATAATGGCTGAGAATATAAAATTTTTCAGAACAGCAATAATGGCTGAGAATATAAAATTCTTTGCACTGGCTCTCCTATCCAACCCTGAAAGATGTGTCATGGCAGGACCGTAACTCTTTAAAGCATCCCTTATTGTCAGTCACCTTGACTAATCACCAATGGAGGACTCTTGAATTTGGCAAACTTGGAATTTACTCTAAAAAATAACTTTTCCACTAAGTCATGGAAATTAAGGGAACTGTCATTCCTTCTGCTGACTCATTTTTATTCCCTCATTGTTCTCTGGTGCATGAGGAGGAAGGGTGCTCTATTTTGGTAGCTGTAATTTTGTCCCTCAGTGAAATTCTGAGTGGCAGCTAAGTGTGGCATTTGCTCTTCCTTTCACTTTGTTTCTCTCTTTGGACCATCTCACTGTCAAAATGGTGTTGTGGAAGGAACACTGGGCGAGAGGTAAACCCTGATTGTTGGTCCCTGCTCTGCCTGTAGCTAGCAGTGTGATCTCAAGCAGTCCTATAACCTCTTTAGAGGAACTTTCCAATTTCCCAATTCCTGGCATATTTATCTAAGTCATGGTTGGGAGGAGGAGAGAGGATAGGTAATTAGCATTGACTATAAAAATATTTATCTTAGGTTGAACCATATGCAATGGCCATTTTTGTAGGTCAGGCAGTTTCATATGGTTTAAACTACAATTGACCCTTGAACAATGTGGGGGTGAGGGGCACAGATGAAAATCCACCTGTAAATTTACAATAGGTGCTTTATATCTGCGGTTCCACATCCTAGGATTCAACCAGGCTAGGATCGTGTACTACTATAGGATATATTTATTGGAAAAAAATCCACATATAAGTGGATCCGCTCAGTTCAAACCCATGTTGTTCAGGGGTCAACTGTAATAGATTCTACTATCCACACTTCAAGGCCTAGGGATATATATATATATATGTATATATATATATATATATACATATATATATATACACACACACACATATATATATGTATGTGTATATATTTATAACAAGTTCTACAGATTTCTTAGTGATTTTCCTACTGTCACAGTCAGATCTGACTTGAGTCTACATTGTGAACCAGATGGAAATTGTTCTTAGTATCTACAACTATTTTCTTACGTTTCTTCCCTTTCATATTATTGTCTTTTTTCCCAGGTTAAATCCAGGCCTTCAAAACCTTCATGATCTTCCCATCTTATCCATTCATCATCAGTCCATCTACCTCATTCATCTCCTTACGTGTCTCACATGTGTTTTCAACATTTATCATATTCCATGCACTATGTGAGATACAACAAGAAGAGCTCAAAACTGATGATAAACTCAATAACAGGCCATATGAAATAGATGGTTTGCCTTAATGTTGCTAAAAAGAATTCCAGTTTAACCACTGAATCACTTTGTAAGCTTTTAAAGACTATGTGTGTGTGTGATTGTGGAATTACAGGGTTAAGGAAATTAAATGGAAAGTGGTTGCTTGATTTGGTTCAGAGAGCACTCTTAAAATGGTAGGTATTGGTGAGTTCCAGAATGGAGAGTCCTTCTGAGAGTAACTTTATATACTGTGGCTTTTTTCAAGGTTCACATTCCTGTCTGATTTTAGGTAGCACATGAATAATGGCCTTATTAACTTCTCCTTCCTGGACTAAGCCAAGTTCCAATCAAATTGTGTGGTGAGCCTCAGGTGAGATGCACCCTGATTACAATAGAACCATATAAATGTTGGTATCCATTTTTAAAAAATTGGAGCGCTGTAACTTTTTTGCAGCTTTGAATATCTCATTTAGAATTTATATCAAAAGTAGGGCAAAAATGGAAGTATTTCTGCGTTCCATTATGTATTACCCTCAATTTCAAAGGGATACTTAACATTTCAAACTAGTTAAATTTATTTCACTCTTCTTTTAGGTGAGAATTCCTTTGAGATTTCTAGTGGAAGAAATGTATATCTCCCAAATCACTAAGCCTCCCAAGGTCCTTTCTCTTTTATTTGAAACATCTTCTAACAATGGCATGTAAAAAAAAACAAAAAACTCATCTATAAGTAAAACTAACAGAAAATCATCCCTTCTTTTCTGTAGATTTAGCAGCATTAAACACTGTTCTCCTGTAAAGTCGAATAATCAAAAAAAATTATTTTTTTGCAGTCCAGTTCTTCAGGATTTGAATATTTAAGCATTATAATTTGGATTACTTAGCTTGTTTCTTTATCATAATCACAGGTTTTGGGTATAGGAAAAAGTGCTTTGGGATATTGAGGAGGGGGTATGGAGTGTAATTTTCATGAACATAAATTATCACAGAGTAGCTAATTTTTGTGGATTACCACATTAGATACCACAGAGTCCAATTTCCTTCCAGGAGTGTAGTTAGAGACATGTTTGGTTGTCAAGGAAAATAATTTTCAGGGTTTACTTAATGTGAGCATATCACTTTGTATACACAGCAGGTCTTATCTCCGACTTAACATGAGATTATATTTTCATATTGAAAATGTTTAATTCTTTAAACAGAGGCAGAGTGGTTTTTGTTTGTTTTTACCTTGACAGTATGCTGGTGTGGAATCTGCTGATTGCTGATTCCTCAGGGGCAAAGCTGCTTTTCTAGTTAGGAGCACAAGGAGAAGAAAACAGACAGATATGGATACAGGCGTACCTCGGAGATATTGTTGGTTCAGTTCCAGACCACCACTATAAAGCAAATATGGCAAGAAAATGAGTCACACAAATTTTTTTGTTTCCTAGTACATATAAAAGTTATGTTTACATTATACTGTAGTCTATTAAGAGTGCAGTAGCATTATGTCTAATAAACAATGTACATACCTTAAGTAAAAAATACTGTGTTGCTAAAAGCTATCTGAGCCTTCAGCGAACTGTAATCTTTTTGCTGGAGGAGGGTCTTGCCTCCCTGTTGATGGTGCTGACTGATCAGGGTGGTGGCTGCGGAAGGGTGGGGAGGCTGTGGCAGTTTCTTAAAATAAGACAACAGTGGAGTTTGCTGCATCGATGGACTCTTCCATTCATGAATAATTTCTCTGTAGCATGCAATGCTGTTTGGTAACATCTATCTACAGTAGAATTTCTTTCAAACTTGGAGTCAGCCCTCTCCAATACTGCTGCAGCTTTATCAACTAAGTTTATATAATTTTCTAAGTTCTTTGTTATCATTTCAACAATCTTCACGGCATCTGCACCAGGGATAGATTCCATTTTAAGAAACTACTTTCCTTGCTCATCCACCAGAAGCAACTCCTCATCTGTGAAAGTTTTATCATGAGACTGCAGCAATTCAGGCACATCTTCAGGCTCCACTTCTAATTCTAGTTTTCTTGCTATTTCCACGACATCTGCAGTTGTTCCTCCACTGAAGTCTTGAACCCCTCAAAGTCATCCAGGAGGGTTGGAATCAACTTCTTCCAAACTCCTGTTAATATTGATATTTTGACCTCTTCCCAGGAATCACAAATGTTCTTAATGACATCTAGAATGGTGAATCATTTCCAGAATGTTTTCAATTTACTTTGCCCAGATTCATCAGAGGAATCACTGTCTATGGCACCTATAGCCTTATGAAATGTATGTCTTAAATAATAAGACTTGAAAGTCATAATTACTCTTTGATCCATAGGCTGCAGAATGGATGTTGTGTTAGTAAGCATGAAGAGAACATTAATCTCATTGTACATTTTCATCAGAGCACTTGGGTGACCAGATGCATCGTCAATGAGCAGTCATATTTTTAAAGGATTCTTTTTTACTGAGCAGTAGGTCTCAACTGTGGGCTTAAAATATTCAGTAAACTATGTTGTAAACAGATGTGCTGTCATCCAAGCTTTGTTGTTCCTTTTATAGAGCACAGGCAGATTAGATTTAGCATAATTCTTAAGGGCCCAAGGATTTTTAGAATGGTAAATGAGCATTGACTTCAACTTAAAGTCACCAGCTGCATTAGCCCCTAACAAGAGAGAGTCAGCCTATCCTTTGAAGCTTTGAAGCCAGACATTGACTTCTCCTCTCTAGCTATGAAAGTCCTAGATGGCATCTTCTTCCAATATAAGGCTGTTTTGTCTACACTGAAAATCTGTTATTTAGCGTAACTACTTTCATTAATTATGTTAGCTAGATCTTCTTGTAATTTGCTGTAGCTTCTATATCAACACTTGCTGTTTCACCTTGCACTTTTATGTTATGGAGATGGTTTCTTTCCTTAAATCTTATAAACCAACTTCTACTACCTTTGGACATTTTTTCCACAGCTTCCTCACCTCTGTCAGCCTTCATAGAATTGAAGAGAGTTAGGGCCTTGCTCTGGATTAGGCTTTGGATATGGGAATGTTGTGTCTTGTTTGATCTTCTCTCCAGACCACTAGAACTTTCTCCATATCAGCAATAAGGCTGTTTTGATTTCTTATCATTTGTGTGTTCACTGGAGCAGCACTTTTAATTTCCTTCAAGAACTTCTCCTTTGCATTCATGACTTGGGTAAGCTTTTCATGAGGCCTAGCTTTTGGCCTGTCTCGGCTTTTGACGTACCTTCCCCGCTAAGCTTAATCATTTTTAGCTTTTGACTTAAATGGAGAGATGTGTTACTCTTCCTTTTGCTTGAACACTTAGAAGCCATAATAAATTGGCCTAATTTAAAAATTGTTTTGTCTCAGGGAGTAGGGAGGCCAGGGGAGAGGGAGAAAGACAGGGGAACAGACAAACAGTGAAGCAGTCAAAACAAACACAACCTTTATTGAATTTGATGTCTTATGTAAGTGTGGTTCATGGTGACCCAAAACAATTACAGTAGTAACATCATAGATCATTGATCACAGGCTACCGTAACAAATATAATAATAATGAAAACGTTGCAAATATTGCAAGAATTACCAAAATGCTGATACCTAGGCTGTAACCCAGACCAGACAAATCTGAATCCCTGGGAGTGGTGCCTGGGCCTTGTATCTTCCAAAAGCTCTCATGCTCCAAGTTTTTGGGTATCAACAATGAGTAAGACCATGTTTCAACTCTCAAGCTTTTGACACCTGACAGGGAAGACCAGAGTACCCCACCATGAGGCAAGTGCTACACTTATAAGATGAACAACTTTCTGGGGAAGCCCAGAGGAAGCCAGAAAATTATGCACAGTGGAAGGATGTCAAAGAAGTGGCATCCTGCTGGGCCTAGAAGGGTGGAAGATTTTCCCTGAGAGAGAAGGGGAGAGAGTGTGCCCAGGACAATCTCCTTTATTATGGCTCTGAGATGCTAAGAGAAAATGTGTTGATGTGATTAAAACCTGAGGTCTTTGAATCAGGCAAAACTGTGTTCAATTAGTTAGGCAAATTACTTCACCTCTTAGCGCTCTATTTCTATGTCTGTAAAATGGAGATACCCACCTCATAAGGATGAGAATTACCAACTGTATTTGGTACATTGTTGGTGCTCAGTAATGTTAACTTCCTACCAAAGCTAACCTTTAAGTGGTTCATGGTTGTGTAGGGGGCTGTATACCCTTGCTACTCACAGGGTGGTTTTCAGAATAGCGGGATCAGCATAAGCTTGCAACTGGTCACAATCGCAAGGCTTCAGGCCTCATCCCAGAACAACTGAATAGAGTCTGCATGCTAGTAAGAACCCCAGGTGATCTGTGTGCACCTCAAATTTGAGGAGCATTTTTGTAAAGCATAAAAAGATGAATAAGAAATAGCTCTTGCCCTTATGGAGCTTAGAGGTCCCTAAAACAACTTTAGTATTTACAGAAATAATTATAATGCAGGGTATAATGTGATAAGTGACATGAGGCATCCACGCCAAATGCTAAAATACCACAGATTGTTGCAGCTCAAATTGAAAATAGTATAAAGTTCCTTTTCTGACTGATAAAGCCTGAAAGTTCTTAAAGTTACAATGAGCCCTTTTCCTTTTCTGCCATCCTCCAAATGCTATAAACTGGAAAGCTTAACATATATGTAAGTAGAAAGCTACATTTGTTTATGCTTGTTAGGACATTTGACCTACAAGTTGAGTCACTGCCTGAGAGGAAAGGAACAAAAATGCCAAAAGGTAATAAAAATTACCCACTAATGTTAAGTCTCAGAGCTGAAATAGACTCCCCAGAGAGAGATCAAGGTTAAGACAAAGCAGGTGAATGGAAATAGTACAGTTACCTTAATTTTTGATGCTCAGTGCTTCTGAAAATAAAACCCTACTTTTTAAATTCAAGAGCAATGAATAAAACAGCAAAAATGGCCTATAATTTCCCCTGTTGACCTTAAGAATGAAACATTGATTTATTAATTATTCTCCTTTTGATAGTACTGATTTCATCTCGTCAAGTTTACCATTGCAAGTTACCAGAACAGTCAGAAGTAAAGAAATTTAGTGAAAGAATGTGATTAAACTCTGTATAATCACTACAATGTACTTATTATTGAAAGTATTAGCAAAATGAATTAGAGTGATTATCAAAATATAGAAGGAGATGGGCATCATTTAGTATATCTGAGGCAGAGATATGTTATGTGTGGGATTTAAGAAAAACTGCAGTCATTATCCTACTCTTGTCACCTCCAAAAAAAAACCAAAGGAGACACAGGCTAAGTTAAGACAGAAAAAATAATTTCCATCACTTGCAATAATTCAGTCCCTTCCCCTGATGAAATGGAAATTGAGTTTATGCAGAAGCATATATCTTTGAATTTGAAGGCTATTTCAGTAATATTAACTATATCATTACATTTTATTGAATTTATAGCACATATGTTTTGCTTCTTTAAGTGAGCATATAAAATTTTAAAGTCTGGGGATATTTCACTTCAATTTGTGGTGAAACCACATGGCCTAGTATAATATAAAGCAGAAATAATAATTTGAAATAACTGTTTAACTTTTTGTCACTAACAGTTGAGCCTTGAACAATGCGGGATAGTTTAGAGGCACTGACCCTCCCTGCAGTGGAAAATCTGTGCATAATTTATAGTTGGCCCTTTGTATAGGTGCCTCCTCCGTATCTAGAGTTCTGTATCCGTGGATTCCACCAAGCATGGATCATGTAGTACTATTTTACTTACTATTGGAAAAAATCTGAGTATGAGTGGACCCATGTAGCTCAAACTTGTGATGTTCAACGGTCAGCTGTAATTAATGGTGTTTGATGAAAGTGAATCAATTCAGCTGGGTTTTGTTCTCAATACAGAGATGTTGTAAATAGTGAAAGTAATTTTCAGGTGACACGTTAGACCAATGGACTTCTGATATAGCGGAAGTGAAAATGTTCATGGTTAATTTTATTTAATATTATTTTTGTTATTAGTAAACATAAAGACCTGTTATTGTCTTATTTCAAATTGCATTTTTGTCTGGTAATGCTTTTACTTTCCAGAACTTATTTCAAATTGAAATTTCCCACTTACAGTCTTCAAATAATGTATATTTGAATCAAATTTCCTGAAATAATATATTTGTCTTAGAGATAACAACATTCTTAGGATTTTTTTATTTTTACAAATTATTTTGGTTAAGGGAAGCTTGATAACAGATATTGAAAAGTATATTATTTTCTTGGCTATTTTATGCATATTCAGTGGATGCTTCACTTTCTCCTTAGGAATTACAGATTCTCAATTCCTCTTCGCCACTTATATATTTCTGACTTTGTATCAAACAATAAAATATGCTGGTATGTTTTTGGTACCTGGAGCGAAGGGTCTAATTAGGAAGAGGAACATGTTCACAATGCGTGTGGTCCATCTGTCACCACCAAAATGAATATATATTTTGGATTTTTCAGCACTTTTATTAAATTGTTTAGATTTTTAAAAACTCTGTTAGAAGGGCTAGTTAAAAGTTGTATTAAGTGTGGACCATGTGTTTTTGATGGAAGTTCATCTTGGCAAGCCATTTCTTTCTAAACTTTCGTCGAGTATGGACATTTTGTGGAATGCTGAGGTCTACACAGTTGGAATCTAGAGGAGAGCTGATGTTAGGTAGTTAATCGAATGCTTAAGTCATGCAAGATATTCAGGTAAACAGATCTTTCCCTTCAATGTCCTATTTTTCATCATTTCACCAGTTTCTTATGATTTTGGATACCTCAAGACATCTATAAAAACAATTAAGAGTTGAGGGACTTTTCTTCCCCAAATTTCCCATGTGTTGATGACCCATTAATATAGATATGTCACAATATATCTATGTTTATTTTAACTCATTTTACATTTGACTTGTTATTTATTAGACTGACTTTAGTAAAAAAACAGCTCTTTCATTTTTGATTAGTACATGAAGCTCTTATATGATTACAAATAGTTGTTTTTAGGAAAATATACTTATTTCTTAGGATAACAGAGTTATTTGCTATAAATTAAATTTAATCTGGTAACTAAAATTTTACTATTTTTGATTTCTGTATGAGACCCTAGATATAATTGGTAAAAATATTATGCTAATCATATAGATAATCTGCAGTGAAAGCTATATTTTTTCAGTAAATATTAGTTTGAGCCATATGAAATGTCTGATATTTGACCATTTTTGACTTACAGAGATGGCAGTTGCATATGGTTCAGTCTAATACTAAAAGCCAAAATTTAGGATGTTACACTAATTAAAATAATAACAAAACAAAACATGGAATGGACAGCACCTCACTCTTGGGGTACACATTTTTATGCTTAAAAAACAAAAGCTAAAGGAAAAACACATATTTCTGAGGAAACTGCTGTTTTTATTATCATCACATAAATGTGAAAAGGCTAATTAAAACTATTAATAACTAGAAAATTGAAGGTAAAGTTGAAAAGCCTATATCAACAAAAGTTGGATACACGTAAAAAAATACATATGAGTTTCTCTCAAATAATTTTTTGTTTCCTAGCTAACATCAAACTAACTAAACTTCTTGATTTTAATTAGTGTGGAATAACTTACTGGTTATTTTAATCTACTTTGGTACTTATTTCCTTTTTTTAATTGTTACAGAATTAGATGAAATAATTTTTTTCTGCTTTGTAAAAGAGGAGGTTTTGTTAGAAGAATTCTAAGGTGCCTTTCAGCAATAGAATGTCATACAAATAGGAAAAAATCTAACATGGTTTAAGGACTATTTATTTAAGCAGTAATTATGACTGGAAAACATCAGAGTGGAAATGAGGTGTGGTTTAGAAGCCGTTTTGCTTTTTTCTGGAGTTCATTAAAATGAAATTGTAAAAACTTAAACCATGACTATTTTTCATTTTGAAGTTTAGTTCCTGTTGAAATTGAAGAGAAAACCACATAGCAATTTGCGCATGCTACTAGGAGAGGTTGGCTACCCTGCAGGGCTTTCACAATGTGTCTCACTGCCTTTACTCGTTCATTTATTAAGTGCCTGTTATGTGTCATGGCTGGTCTCACAGATTCTAGGATGTGGACCTTAGCAGTGGAGATCTAGACACTTATTTGATTAGCATATTTGGACTAGAGCACTCATGCAGGGACAGGCTTGCATTAACCAAACTCACAAGATGTTAAGGTATAAACCAAAATGCAAATATATTGGTTTACAAACAGTGGGTCTTTGCTACATATGATTTAGCATGCACATGTGAACCTACTCAGCACTGTCTCACTGAAAGTTACTCTACAGGGAAAATCAACTTATAACCAGAAGGCTGCTTGGTAGTAAGGCCCTAAGAGGGAATGGAATGAATTGCATGATTCAGTGTTTGATATTGGTCTCTGACATTCTGATGCCTCCAATTCCACCATAACAATGCACCTGCCAGAGGGACCAGATTGCTCAAGATTTTGGACCAGATTATGCTTCCCTTAAACAGCGCTTGCATGCAGATTACTTTTTTAGAAGAATTCCCTTACTTTTCTCAATTTCACATTACACTTTCCTCCCTGCCTCAGTATTTTATATAAGCTTACTAACCTAAGACCTAGTACCTGGCCCCCAAAAGCACCTCAAGTTTAATAAATTGATACTACCATTTAGCTACCTACAAGATTCTTATTATTTTTGCTTTAGTAATAGTACATATTTTACTTCTGAGCTACTTTGGGTATAGTTTATCGCTTCATTCTAAGGGGTGTGTGTGTGTGTGTGTGTGCGTGTGTGTGTGTGTGTGTACACGCGTCTAATGGGAAGGGCATGATACCTTCCATGCCTTGATGCTTTGAGAAAATAAAAGTTTTCTGATTTTATTATTTTGCAAAAGTTCTGGATATGCTTATGCTTTTTTTTTTTTTTTTTTTTTTTTTACTTTCCAAATAAAGATTTAGATCATGAAGTTTCTTTCTAGAGACATAACTTCAAAACTAAATGAAACTCCGAGTATCCCTAAGTCATCCCAGTTTAGTGAAGCTCTTTATGATGATAGTGAGTATGTGTGTTTTGCGGAGATAGGTAGAGAGAAACTACATTTGAACTCTTGAAAGTCATACTTCAGATTCTTAGTCATTTTTCAGGGACCTGAAACTTATTGTTGATCCTAGTTTAATCTTCACTAAATGGATGATTTTTTTCTCCTAAAACCACTGTCCAATTATTGAAATTAATGCATGTACAAGATATCTGACAGGTAAATAGAACCGATAATTTTAGTATTTTGCCATAATCCCTCAAGGCAGGAGTTGGCAGTGTAGACTAATGGGTTGAAAAAGATACCTGCTTCAGAAAAACCCAAGAGAATTAATCTTTCAGAATTCTTCTGAAACCATCAACTTCCATTTTCTATTTTATATTTCTATACCTCAAGAAAAGCCAACCAAAAAGCTATTTCCCCTCCACCCTCTCCTTCCTTTCTAAATAATTCACTTTTGGTTTGTCACCCTATATAACACACACCAAAATTCAGCCCCGAGTGAATTTTTGTAGCCAACTTAGACCCCCAAAATAGAAACTGCTGACAGTTCCTTAAATACAGTAACACTGGCAGGTGCCTTGGTAATAAATTCACAAGCTTAGAATCCACAAAACAATACAGTTATGCAAATTGGAGCATGTAGGAAGAATAATCTGAAATAAAAGGCAGAAGAGTAAGTTTAGCCCTGTGGCATCCTGTTTTACTAACACAGGGCAAATCACTCTGAGGAGAATCATAGGGAAATTTAAGATCAAGGAGGGAGAGATATGGACATAATAAGTAAATGAGTACAGCTTAAGCTGACCAATTAACAATTGATTTCCCTATTACCACAACCATAAACAGAAATGAGAAACTGACCATAAAGTTTCACATTGCAGGTATAAATAGCAAAAGGCAAATGGAAAATAAAAAGAGACCTAACCTGATTGAAGTTATCAAAGTTGCTTTGCTTTAATTGTTCCTTCAGCATCATGCCTATCAGTCATATTCAGATTAGTTGTTTAATTTTAGTCAAATAATCAAGCATGTGATACATTTTGAATCCCATTTATTTTAAATATCCCTGCTTAATTATCTTTTACTTTTGTTATTAATCGCTGATACTTTGGTCATAATGGAAAGTTTTTTTTTTAATGAAAAGAAAAGGCAACATGTTCAGTTAACTTATTTTTAGGAAATATACATTTTCAATTAAAATTTAAAATCGCTCTAATAATCACAGACAGAAGTGGAGCTGAGGACTATACCTGTTGTAAGGTGTGTGGTAAAAGGTATCCTTTTGGACCTGTACTATGGCTTGTAGGATGTAAAGGAAATATTTAACTTTTTCTCCTTTTTGTTTTTATCACCTTTAAGTAACTCCCAAAGAAGTACAAAATGGCTGTTGTGTGCACAAGAAAAACCCATTAGAATAATGATTATAAATTAATCATCCTATTCAAGGTGAAGACATAGTGGATGACTTAGTACAAGTTTACTGGAGATGGCACCATAACTACCCTTTATCATACCATATTCCACTACCTAGCTCTTTTGTCTGGCACTTGACTCTTAATAAATATCACCTGAAATAAAGAACAATATCATTTGCAAATTTAGTAGGCTCACAAAAATTGAGTTCAGCGCTGTGGTGGGGACCGTCATTGCAAAGTGTCTCAGGAAAGGGGGGTCTAGAGAAACCTCTAGAGTTAGATGCTAACTAAGGTCAGAGAGCCAGGACTGGAACACACTTAACAGAGTTCTGTCAGCCTCAGTATACCTTTCGTGACCACATTTTCCACGCATTCAAAAGTTTAAGCTTATTTAAAAATGGTGTCGTTTATTTTCTTTAAAGTTCTCACTAAAATTCTTTCTGGGAAAGGAGTAAGGACTTTATACAGATACTAAATAATTTTCCTGATTATTCCCTTACTTAAACATTTTCAAACTAACAACCACAGTATTCTCGTGGAAACAAAGCTGACCAGTAAATATTATGACATGGCCTGAGTGACCAGAGTTCCCCTGAGAGACTTCCTCTTTCCAGCTAAAAGACAATGTTTCATTTTTTCAGAAGTCTGTAATTTATAGCTGTGTGTGTATGTATGATTTTTCTAAAAATCCCCTCCCTAGTCACTTAAACTTGATTGTTGCTTTTCTTCTGGCATATAATTTTCTAAGCAAATTAATGAAAAATACTTAAAATTAGTGAATACATCCCATAACTGGGCCAATTAAACCTGGGAGAATGTTGGAAGGGGACTATGGTGGCAGAATCCAAAAAAAAGTTCTGCCCCGGCTACCCTGTCCAGGGAGTGAGACAGTATGCAAATCATTGAACATATGTAGATTTCAATTAATGTGTCTGTAAAATACTTTTTAAAAAGTTAAGGTGATGGTTATTTAAGTGGTTGAAAAATAACACTTCTCATTTTGGCTGCTTTTTATGTCGAAGCTAAAGGAAGTTATCCCTTTTCATGTACAATAGACTGTGAGCTAATAATTTCATTATGGGCAGAGAAATCAACATGTGCCTTGTAACACTGAGAAAGTAGAGACCTGCTCTTTATTTCAGAAGTGGAGGACCCTTTAACAAAACATCCAATGTGAGGAGATAAACTTACACAAAGATCCTGACACAAAATGTTTACTGTAGAGTGAGAAGTCTGTTTATCATGTCAAATTTAGTTGCTTATATTGTTAGGTATTAAGTTATGTGCCAAAAGATACTACCACAATTTTCTCTGATCACAGTGTGATAAAACCAAAAATTATTAACAAGCTATAACACAAAAATAAACAGTTACTTGGAAGAAATAAGCCGTTAAAACCTATTGGGTCAGATGCAATTAAAACTGCAATCGTGAGTCATTTAGAAAATAATAACACTATTCAGGGGAAAAAAACCCTCCTGAAATACAGGAAAACTGTACTCACAGGCAAATATATAGTGTTAAATAATTTCACTTTAAACTATAAAATATAAAAAATATTTTAGGAACTTTTAAAAAATATGAAACTTAACATGAAATATAAAGGGGAATTGGATGAGATAAAAAACAAAATTTGAAAAAACAGTGAAAGGTTGAGTTCGTATATACAAGAACTGGTTCTTAAAAATAATACTTTAAAAACTCTGGAAATAAAACTAAGGGAAAATATGAACCGTGGTTATTTTTTAAATGAATGAAGAGGTTGAAATAAAATATAAATTTTAATAAAAATAGAAATCATAAGCTAATTCTCTCTGAAACTTGATAGCAAGAAAAATTCAGTGGATGGCCACTTATAATTTTGGAGTAAAAATGGGCAATATCTGAAGTGGAAGAAATTTTTTAAAACCTTATTTAAGAATTACTCTTCAAAGTGTTTTTACCAGTAAGTTTTTCAAATTTTTAAAAAAGTAAATTCTTGTTTGTGTGAATAGAAATTGATAGAAAGTATTCCAATTAAAAATTTGAAGGTCACATAATCCTGAATCTAAAACCTAACAGAAATTATCACAAAAAATATATCTGAATTTTGAATAAATATATAGGCCAAAAGTCTAAGTAAAGTATGGCAAATTAAATTTAGCAATATCTTAAAAGAATAATTCACTTCAACCAGGATGGCTTCGTGTCAGGAATTCAACAATAATTAATTACAGAAATATATCAAAAGAAAAAAATCTTACTAGAGATGAGTAAAAAGCATGAAAAAAGTCAATACCTATTCCTAGGTGAAAATATTAATAAACTAGAAATAAAATAACCTTCATGATATAAGAAAATGTATCTAAATCAGACAGCATCATAGAGGGAAATGCCAGAGGCATTCTTGCCAAAATCAGGGTATTTTTATATTTGATGACATATTAAAGATTATTGGCGATAGTTACTTTTTCAAAGTATCAAATAAGTTTTTTTCCAGTGTATAAATGAAAACATCTGTCTCCATTATTTCCAGAAACCCGATTAAAGTAGCAATAAAAATCTAAAAGTATAAACTCACAGAAGGGAGAGAATAGGAGAGGAGTAATTGTGGAGAAGGGAGGCCAACAAATTTTGGAAGATAGGAGGATGGTAAAGGAGTGGTGACTAACTTAGAACCATGGAGGAAGCCCAAACTCAGTGTCTACAGGGAGGGTGACATTAAGAAGAAAGACATTTTGTTCGCCTAAAGGATAAAGGATTATAGGTGGGGGATGAGGCAAAGGGGTGAATATAATGGTTGGTTGAAAGTTAATATTTAAGTAGCAGGTCACCAGTTCACTCCTCTCTCTTCTTGGCCTCACCACCCTACGTAGTCAGGAGACTACCCATCTACTTGCCCAGCAGGGTTTGGGGAAGTTGATTATTTGAAGAAATTAATCCATAGAGTCTTGAGACTTTGGGACACCAGGGTTATGGAAAGCTGGGGAGAGGAAAGGCATTGATAAATAGGGGATTAAGTGAAACTCTATATACTAAGTGTGAGAATTGTCCACCTACTTCCCACCTGCTGGCCAGAAGGTCTGATCTTTCAAAAGAACTTTGAACTTTAAAGAAAGAAAGAAAACCTCACAAACAGGAAAGAAAAAAAAAACTCAAAAATATATTTAATGCAGGGAACAGAAGAAAATTAAAACAATTTAATAGTAGTCTCAGAGAGATAAGAAATACATTCATTAAACAAGAAAAGGATGCTATTTTTGTCCTACCATAGATCCTTTTTTCTTTTTCTTTCTTTCTTTGATTCTTTTCAAATCTTTCCACTTCTTAGTACTACATAGTCTTTATGCCACCAACAATCCTAGGTTCCAGTCTTGTGGCTTCTTCAGCTGGGAGGACTGAGACTGAGAGATCCCATCTTCTGAGTCCTCCTGGATTGTTCAAGGATGTGTTCTAAGAGTAGATCAGACGCAAGATAGTCTTGATATAGATGGATTTGCTGAAAACCCTAGTCCAATGCAGAACGGCTGTTTTTCATTGCCTTAGCCTCTAAGATATTACTGGAGACTGGGAGAAGAAAAGGGTAAGAATTAGACATTTCTAATTTCAAAAATGTAGGAGAAACATTATGGAAGAGATTAATGGGGAAAGTAGACATTCTCAGGTAAGGGGTGGGGATAAATGCTGAGCTGTTTATCTTTCTATTAATGCTTAGAACATCCTTCTCATAGAAGGAGGTCAAGAGAATAGGGCAGGACTACAAGCCATGCTGTATATAGAATGATTCCAATTCACCACATTCCTATCTATCAACAGAAGTGATGAGAGGGGAAGGGATCATGGCAGATGCAATGACGGGGGAGGGAATTTTTTATGTTTGGGAAGCTAATCCAAATGTAAGGGGCAAATGTTGGTCAGTCGTGAATTAGTATAATTCAAAAAGCTGTTCAGCCACACAAACGTTTTGGGTTTGCAGTTTTTTCACTTGTTTATTTTATTGTTCATGATGTCATACAAATGATATAAATTATATAATTTTAAAAAATATGTAGCTCAAAACAGTTTCAAGTTTTTTTAGGAAAGTTGGGAATTCACCTTCTCTAGTCAGAGTGCCTGGGATGGCATTTTCACCCAACTACTTGCTAACTACTGGACATTGGATAGTGTTTTAACCGCTTGTGCCTCAGTTTCCTCACCTGTAAAACTGAGATAATAATAGTACATAGCGCATGTGGTATCAGGATAAAATATTATTATTTTTATAATAAACATTTTGGTCTCCTCATTTTAGCTTCCCCTTGAGATGTTGCCTAGCTCTGATTATTCATTTGTTGTATCTTAACCTCTCTTTTTACTTCTCATGTTTTAATATTCAAACATTGATGTAAATGCAGTCCATGTATATAAGTATATACCAGCAGGCAAGGCACTGTGAGATGAATTCTGTAAACAGAAGCTTGTTAACATATCATCCTATATATAGTAAATAATAATATCTTCATTTCAACGTAGGTAATTTTCACTATGAATATATGTAAAATTCTTCTCGCTGTATTTTAAGGAATTACACCGGTAGAAATTTGGTTGCAATCCTAGCCATTTGGGAGAGATTTAATTATTATTGCTAGGTTAATCTCATGCTAAAGATTTGTAGAAAGTCTCTCTCCAAGTTGAGGATGGTATGGATGTAGATGGTAAGACTGATGATGAGTGAAATCTGAAATTTTACCATGATAATTTCATGTTTCATAAGCTGGCAAACTATTCCACTGTTTATTCCTCATCTATTTTCTTTTGAGGAAGCCAATGGAACATTAGGTTCTTGTGGATGTACTTCTTTAAAAAGTAGTGGTGCCATACCACGTACTGTCATTATTTAAAAACTGTGACATTCTGACAGTGTGTCAGAAAGAGTGGTGGCTGTATGAAATTTACATGCCTAAGTTTGTAACTAAAACTAATTAGTCAGAGAATATTTTATAATTACCAAATTAAAGAACTGTATAATTAAAGTAAAATGAGCTCTACATGTGCCTAGAAACATAATCTCTTAATGCTTTTGTTAGTTTTTCTCTAATGATATTACTTGTAATATATATATATATAATTTATTTCAGAAATAGTGACAGAGTAAGGTTGTTTTCCAGAGATATGCAACCATTTGGAGAAATTCATGAACAACTTACTATGCTGAATTATTTTCACATGCAGTTTAGTGACTTTTAAAAGAGGAAGAGCAAATCAACCAACTTCAAATGCCCCTCTCCTTCTCATACTTCTGTATTTTATTTATAGCAGAGGAAAAACTTTCTTCATTTGTTCCTGTCAGCTGTGCAGAGGCAGTTTTACTGAAATTGGGTAAAGAGTATCCAGAACACTTTTTAGCACTTTGAGTTAGTCTCTGGTAAATAAATTAAGATGATTATTTTTCTAGCTAAGATGATATGGAGCAGCTTATTTTTTAAAGCACTCCTAAATAAAACTTTAAAAATTCCTTCAGTAAAGGGAATTTATTTTAATGGATTAATTTTGTGGAAGTGCAATGAATATTATTTATATTCTGGATTCTAATGTTATAATACTGTGAATTCTCAGTTCTCTGATCTAGAGTTTTACTCACATGGGCACTTGCTCACTCTTCAGATGGTCTGATCATGTAGCATTGTAAGACTTTAGGAGTGTGTACATTCTATGATGGACTTTATTACTACTGGGCAGAAAGCTTAGTAACTATATTAGAAGTGTTTCATTATTGGGTGTATTTGAAGGAGACTATTTAGGAAATAATTGGGCATGTGCAACTACATTCAAGAAAGATGGTGTATATTTATGAAATCATCTCTCTTTCTGAAACTTAAAGGAGATGGAAAAATACCATCTATGTTTGTGTAGAAATTATATAGCAATAAGTGATGGATAAATCACTTAACTTCTTTGGATCTCAGTTTTCTAATTTATAAAATGAAGATATTATTACCCTCTCTAGTGAGCTCACAGAGTTTTCCAAATCAGACCATGGTAAAATCAATGTGAAATGCTTGGAAAAGTGTAAAGCATTTTGCAAGTATAAGGGATTATGATTTTTCATTATTGTTTTGTTATCTAGAACTACACTAGATTTAAATGCCTTTATTTTATTCTGCTAAATAAGAAGGAAAACAGAAAATTATTGTGTTTAAGGTAGTTCAGGTTTAAGAAATTAGAAATACAATGTGCACAGGTCTGTACTGAGACAAGGTAAGCTATACATAATCAATTGGATATGCAGCTTACTATGTGGCAAGTCAAAATGGGTGGTAGAGTGCCATTGCTGTTCAAAGAAAGATTACCCGACAATGTAAAAGTAATGACAATGATGTTGCAGTGATAATGACAACAATAAAGATATAAGCAACAAGGGAGACCTTCAAGATGGCGGAGGAGTAAGGCGTGGAGATCACCTTCCTCCCCACAAATACATCAGAAATACATCTACATGTGGAACAACTCCTAGAGAACACCTACTGAACACTGACAGAAGACCTCAGACTTCTCAAAAGGGGAGAAACTCCCACATACCTGGGTAGGGCAAAAGAAAAAAAAAAAGAGACAAAAGAATAGGGACAGGACCTGCACCTCTGGGAGGGAGCTGTGAAGGAGAAAAGGTTTCCACACACTAGGAAGCCCCTTTGCGGACGGAGACGGGGGGTGGTGGAGGGGTGAAGCTTCGGAGCCACGGAGGAGAGCTCAGCCACAGGGGTGCGGAGGGCAAAGCGGAGAGATTCCCGCACAGAGGATTGCTGCCGACCAGCATTCACCAGCCCGAGAGGCTTGTCTGCTCACCCGCTGGGGCGGGTGGAGGCTGGGAGCTGAGTCTCAGGCTTCGGTTGGATCCCAGGGAGAGGACTGGGGTTGGCAGCGTGAACACAGCCTGAAGAGGGCTAGTGCACCACAGCTAGCCGGGAGGGAGTCCGGGGAAAAGTCTGGACCTGCCTAAGGGGCAAGAGACCATTGTTTCGGGATGCGCAAGGAGAGGGGATTCAGAGCACCGCCTAAACGAGCTCCAGAGACAGACGCGAGGTGCGGCTATCAGCGCGGACCCCAGAGACAGGCATGAGATGCTAAGGCTGCTGCTGCAGCCACCAAGAAGCCTGTGTGCAAGCACAGGTCACTCTCCACACCTCCCCTCCTGGAAGCCTATGCAGCCCGCCACTGCCAGGGTCCCGTGATCCAGGGACAACTTCCCCGGGAGAACACACGGCGTGCCACAGGCTGTTGCAACATCACGCTGGCCTCTGCCGCTGCAGGCTTGCCCCACATTCTGTACCCCTCCCTCCCACCAGCCTGAGGGAGCCAGAGCCCCCGAATCAGCTGCTACTTTAACCCTGTCTTGTCCGAGCTGGAACAGATGCCCTCAGGCGACCTACACACAGAGGCGGGGCCAAATACAAAGCTGAATCCCAGGAGCTGTGCGAACACAGAAGAGAAAGGGAAATCTCTCCCAGCAGCCTTAGGAGCAGCGGATTAAATCTCCACCATCAACTGGATGTACCCTTCATCTCTGGAATACCTGAACGGACAACGAATCATCCCAAAATTGCAGTGGTGGACTTTGGGAGCAACTGTAGACTTGGGGTTTGCTTTCTACATCTAATTTGTTTCTGGTCTTATGTTTACCTTAGTTTAGTATTGAGAGTTTATTATCATTGGTAGATTTGTTTATTCATTTGGTGCCTCTCTTCCTTTGTTTTTTTCATATTATATATATGTTTTTCCTTTTTGTCTTTTTGTGAGTGTGTATCTGTATGCTTCTTTGTGTGATTTTGTCTGTATAGCTTTGCTTTTACCATTTGTCCTAGGATTCTGTCTGTCCGTTATTTTTGTTTTTTGGTTTGTTTTTTTTTTGGTATAGTTTTTAGCGCTTCTTATCATTAGTGGATTTGTTCTTTGGTTTGTTTGCTCTCTTCTTCTTTCTTTTTTTTTTTACTACTTTTTAATTTTTTAATTTTTAATAATTAAAAAAATTTTTATTTTATAACTTTATTTTATTTTATTTTATTTTTCTTTCGTTCTTTCTTTCTTTTTTTCTCCCTTTTTTTCTGAGCCATGTGGCTGACAGTGGCCTTGGCTCCAGCTGGGTGTCAGGCCTGTGCCTCTGAGGAGGGAAAGCCGAGTTCAGGACATCGGTCCACCACAGACCTACTGACTCCACATAATATCAAACAGCAAAAGCTCTTGCAGAGATCACCATCTCAATGCTAAGACCCAGCCCACGCAACGACCAGCAAGCTCCAGTGCTGGACACCCTATGCCAAACAACTAGCAAGACAGGAACACAACCCCACCCATTAGCAGAGAAGCTGCCTAAAATCATAATAAGGTCACAGACACCCCAAAGCACACCACCAGACACAGTCCTGCCCACCAGAAAGACAAGATCCAGCCTCATCCACCAGAACACAGGCACTAGTCCCCTCCACCAGGAAGCCTACACAACCCACTGAACCAACCTTAGCCACTGGGTGCAGACACCAAAAACAACGGGAATTACGAACCTGCAGCCTGCGAAAAGGAGGCCCCAAACACAGTAAGTTAAGCAAAATGAGAAGACAGAGAAACACACAGCAGATGAAGGAGCAAGGTAAAAACCCACCAGACCAAACAAATGAAAAGGAAAAAGGCAGTTCACCTGAAAAACAATTCAGAGTAATGATAGTAAATAGGATCCAAAATCTTGGAAATAGAATGGAGAAAATACAAAAAACGTTTAACAAGGGCCTAGAAGAACTAAAGAGCAAACAAACAATGGTGAACGACCTAATAAATGAAATAAAAAATTCTCTACAAGGAATCAATAACAGAATAACTGAGGCAGAAGAATGGATAAGTGACCTGGAAGATAAAATAGTGGAAATAACTACCGCAGAGCAGAGTAAAGAAAAAGGAATGAAAAGAATTGAAGACAGTCTCAGAGACCTCTGGGACAACATTAAATGCACCAACATTCGAATTATAGGGGTCCCAGAAGAAACAAAGAAAAAGAAAGGGACTGAGAAAATATTTGAAGAGATTATAGTTGAAAACTTCCCTAATATGGGAAAGGAAATAGTCAGTCAAGTCCAGGAAGTGCAGAGAGTCCCATACAGGATAAATCCAAGGAGAAACATGCCAAGACACATATTAATCAAACTATCAAAAATTAAATACAAAGAAAAAATTTAAAAGCAGCAAAGGAAACACAACAAATAACATACAAGGGAATCCCCATAAGGTTAACAGCTGATTTTTCAGCAGACACTCTGCAAGCCAGAAGGGAGTGGCAGGACATATTTAAAGTGATGAAAGGGAAGAACCTACAACCAAGATTACTCTACCCAGCAAGGATCTCATTAGATTGGATGGAGAAATTAAAACCTTGGCAGACAAGCAAAAGCTAACAGAATTCAACACCACCAAACCAACAAATGCTAAAGGAACTTCTCTAGGCAGGAAACACAAGAGAAGGAAAACACCTACAAAAACAAACCCAAAACAATTAAGAAAATGGTAATAGGAACATACATATCAATAATTACCTTAGATGTAAATGGATTAAATGCTCCAACCAAAAGACATAGATTGGCTGAATGGATACAAAAACATGACCCGTATATATGCTGTCAACATGAGACCTACTTCAGACCTAGGGTTTCATACAGCCTGAAAGTGAGGGGATGGAAAAAGATATTCCATGCAACTGGAAATCAAAAGAAACCTGGAGTAGCAATTCTCATAACAGACAAAATAGACTTTAAAATAAAGACTATTACAAGAGACAAAGAAGGACACTACATAATGATCAAGGGATCAATCTAAGAAGAAGATATAACAATTGTAAATATTCATGCACCCAAAAGAGGAGCACCACAATATATAAAGAAAATACTAACAGCCATAAAAGAGGAAATCAACAGTAACACACTCATAGTAGGGGACTTTAACACCCCACTTTCACCAATGGACAGATCATCCAAAATGAAAATAAATAAGGAAACACAAGCTTTAAATGATACATTAAACAAGATGAACTTAATTGATATTTATTGGACATTCCATTCAAAAACAACAGGATACACTTCTCAAGTGCTCGTGGAACATTCTCGAGGATAGATCATATTTTGGGTCACAGTCAAGCTTTGGTAAATTTAAGAAAATTGAAATCGTATCAAGTATCTTTTCTGACCACAACGCTATGAGACTAGCTATCAATTACAGGAAAACTGTAAATAATACAAACACATGGAGGCTAAACAATACAGTACTAAATAACCAAGAGACTACTGAGGAAATCAAAGAGGAAATCAAAAACTTCCTAGAAACAAATGACTGTGAAAAACAATGACCCAAAATCTATGGGATGCAACAAAAGCAGTTTTGAGAGGGAGTTTATAGCAATACAATCCTACCTCAAGAAAAATGAAACATCTCAAATAAACAACCTAACTTTACACTTAAAGCAATTAGAGAAAGAAGAACAATATAACCCCAAAGTTAGCAGAAGGAAAGAAATCATAAAGATCAGATCAGAAATAAATCAAAAAGAAATGAAGGAAACGATAGCAAAGATCAATAAAACTAAAAGTTGGTTCTTTGAGAAGATAAAAAAAATTGAAAAACCATTAGCCAGACTCATCAAGAAAAAAAGGGAGAAGACTCAAATCAATAGAATTAGAAATGAAAAAGAAGTAACAACTGACACTGCAGAAATACAAAGGATCATGAGCGATTACTACAAGCAACTATATGCCAATAAAATGGACAACCTAGAAGAAATGCACAAATTCTTAGAAAATCACAACCTTCCAAGACTCAACCAGGAAGAAATAGAAAATATAAACAGACTAATCAAAAGCACTGAAATTGAAACTGTGATTAAAAATCTTTCAACAAACAAAAACCCAGGACCAGATGGCTTCACACGTGAATTCTATCAAACATTTAGAGAAGAGCTAACACCTATCCTTCTCAAACTCTTGCAAAATATAGCAGAGAGAGGAACACTCCCAAACTCCTTCTACGAGACCACCATCACCCTGATACCAAAACCAGACAAAGACGTCACAAAGAAATAAAACTACAGGCCAATATCACTGATGAACATAGATGCAAAAATCCTCAACAAGATACTAGGAAAGAGAATCGAACAGCACATTAAAAGGATCATACACAATGATCAAGTGAGATTTATCCCAGGGATGCAAGGATACTTCAACATATGCAAATCAATCAATGTGGTACACCATATTAACAAATTAAAGAATAAAAACCATATGATCATCTCAATAGGTTCAGAAAAATCTTTCGAGAATATTCAATACCCATTTATGATAAATATCCTCCAGAAAGTAGGCATAGAGGGAACTTACCTCAACATAATAAAGGCCACATATGACAAACCCACAGCCAACATCATTCTCAATGGTGAAAAACTGATACCATTCCTTCTAAGATCAGGAGCAAGACAAGGTTGTCCATTCTCACCACTATTATTCAACATAGTTTTGGAAGTTCTAGCCACAGCAATCAGAGAAGAAAAAGAAATAAAAGGAATCCAAATCGGAAAAGAATAAGTAAAGCTCTCACTGTTTGCAGATGACATGATACTATACATAGAGAATCCTAAAGATGCTACCAGAAAACTAGTAGGACTAATCAATGAATTTGGTAAAGTAGCAGGATACAAAATTAATGCACAGAAATCTCTTGCATTCCTATATCTTAATGATGAAAAATCTGAAAGAGAAATTAAGGAAACACTCCCATTTACCATTGCAACAAAAAGAATAAAATACCTAGGAATCAACCTACCTAAGGAGACAAAAGACCTGTATGCAAAAAACTATAAGACACTGATGAAGGAAATTAAAGATAATACAAACAGATGGAGAGATATACCATGTTCTTGGATTGGAAGAATCAACATTGGGAAAATGACTGTACTACCCAAAGCAATCTACAGATTCAGTGCAATCCCTATCAAACTACCAATGGCATTTTTCAAAGAACTAGAACAAAAAATTTCACAATTTGTATAGAAACACAAAAGGCCCCGAATAGCCAAGGCAATCTTGAGAAAGAAAAACGGAGCTGGAGGAATCAGGCTCCCTGACTTCAGACTATACTACAAAGCTACAATAATGAAGACAGTATGGTACTGGCTCAAAAACAGAAATATAGATCAATGGAACAGGATAGAAATCCCAGAGATAAACCCATGCATATATGGTCACCTTAGTTTTGATGAAAGAGGCAAGTATATACAATGGAGAAAAGACAGCCTCTTCAATAAGTGGTGGTGGGAAAACTGGGCAGCTACATGTAAAATTATGAAATTAGAGCACTCCTTAACACCATACACAAAAATAAACTCAAAGTGGATTTAAGAACTAAACATAAGACTGGACACTATTAAAGTCTTAGAACAAAACATAGGAAGAACACTCTTTAACATAAATCACAGCAAGATCCGTTTTGACCCACCTCCTAGAGAAATGGAAATAAAAAGAAACAAATGGGACCTAATGAAACTTAAAAGCTTTGGCACAGCAAAGGAAACCATAAACAAGACGAAAAGATAACCCTCAGAATGGGAGAAAATATTTGCAACTGAAGCAATGGACAAAGGATTAATCTCCAAAATTTACAAGCAGCTCATGCAACTCACTATCAAAAAAACAAACAACCCAATCCAAAAATGGGCAGAAGACCTAAATAGACATTTCTCCAAAGAAGATATACAGATTGCCAACAAACCCACGAAAGGATTCTCAACATCATTAGAGAAATGCACATCAAAACTACAATGAGGTATCACCTCACACCAGTCAGAATGGCCATCATCAAAAAATCTACAAACAATAAATGCTGGAGTGGGTGTGGAGAAAAGGGAATTCTCTTGCACTGTTGGTGGGAATGTAAATTGATACAGCCACTATGGAGAACAGGATGGAGGAGGTTCCTTTAAAAAGTAAAAATAGAACTACCATATGACCCAGCAATCCTACTACTGGGCATATACCCTGAGAAAACCATAATTCAAAAAGAGTCATGTACCACAATGTTCACTGCAGCTCTATTAATGGTAGCCGGGAAATGGAAGCAACCTAAGTGTGTGTCAACAGATGAATAAATAAAGAAGATGTGGCACATACATACAATGGAATATTACTCAGCCATAAAAAGAAACGAAACTGAGTTATTTGTAGTGAGGTGGATGGACCTAGAGACTGTCATACAGAGTGAAGTAAGGAAGAGAAAAACAAATACCGTATGCTCACACATATATATGGAATCTAAAAAAAAAAAAAAAAGAAAAAAAGGTTCTGAAGAACCTAGGGGCTGGACAAGAATAAAGACGCAGACGTAGAGAATGGACTTGAGGACACGGGGATGGGGGAGGGTAAGCTGGGTTGAAGTGAGAGAGTGGCATGGACATATATACACTACCAAATGTAAAATAGATAGCTAGTGGGAAGCAGCTGCATAGCACAGGAATATCAGCTCGGTGCTTTGTGACCACCTAGAGTGGTGGGGTAGGGAGTGTGGGAGGGAGGCTCAAAAGGGAGGGGACATGGAGATATGTGTATTCATATAGCTGATTCACTTTGTTATGAAGCAGAAACTAATACACCATTTTAAAGTAATTATACTCCAATAAAGTTGTTTAAAAAAAAAAGATATGAGCAACAAAGATATGAGAGAAGATTCTATTTTTTCCTGCTGTTTTCTGAGCTAAGAATTAGGCTCAGGTACCTAGTAGGTATTAATGAATATTTGATGATATTACTGCATGAATAGCATTTACTATTAGATACATCCAAAACTTTCACTTGTTTCCATGTAGCTTATGAGGAATTTATTTAGTATTTTTCTGCTTCTATGAGATGATCATGTGTTTTTTTGTCATTTATTCTGTTAATATGTTGTCTTTCATAATTGATTTTCGGATGGTAAACCAATCTAGCATTACTGGGATAAACTCCACTTGCTTGAGGTATATAATGCTTCTTATATATTGATGGGTTCTGTTTGAGGAACATTGGTTTATAGTTTTTTTTCTTGTAATATCAGATTTTGGTATCAGGGTAATGTTGGTCTCATATAATGCATTGGGAAGGAGTCACTTGCCTTCAGTTTTATGAAAGAGTTTGCATTATTTTTCTCCTTAAATATTCGGTAGAATTCAATAGTGAACTCCATCTGGCCTGGAGCTTCCTTTGTGGGGAGATTTTTTACTACAAATGAAAATTCTTTAATAGGTATAGTACTATTCATACTACCCATTTCTTCTTGAATTTGTTAATTTGTATTTTTCAAGGAATTTGTCCATTTCATCTAAATTTTCACGTGTATAGGCAGAAAGTTTTTGGTAATATTCTCTTATAATCCTTTGAATATCTGTAAAATTGTAGTGATGTCACAAAATTGATTCCTGATATTCGTAATTATTATCTATTCTCTATTTTTCATGATCAGTTTGACTAGAACTTTACCAGTATTATAGATTTTCTTAAATAACTAGTTTTCTGTATTATCTTTCTGTTTTCTATTTCATTGATTTCCACTCTGATCTTCATTATTGCCTTTCTTGTGCTTGTTTCAGATTTCATTTGCTCCCCTATTTCTAGTTTCTTAAGGTGGAAGCTGAGATAATTGATTTGAGACCTTCCTTCTTTTCTAATATATTTATTTAGTACTGTAAAATTTCCCTTAAATACTGCTTTAGTTATATCTCACAGACATTGATGTTGTTTTCATTTTCATTCAGTTTAGAATAGTGTGTTTTTTAAAAAACGTGTATAATGTCATGCTCTGATATGTATACATTATGAAAGGAATTCCCCCATCAAGGTAATTAAAACATCTATCACCTCACACATTTACTGTGTGTGTGTGTGTGTTTGTGAGTGAGTGAACAGTTAAGTTCTATTCTCTAGGCAAATTTCAACTATACCATACAGTGTTACCAGCTGTGGTCATCATGTTATACATTAGATCCTCAGACCTTATTCATCTTATAGTTTGTACCCTATTCCCAACCTCTTCCTATTCCCCCCCATCCCCCAGCTCCTGGTGACCACTTTTCTACTCTCCGTTTCTATGAGTCCAACTTCTTAAAATAGATTCCACATATAAGTGATACCATGCATTATTTGCCTTTCTATGTCTGGCTTATTTCACTTAGAATCATGCCCTTCAGGTTCAACTTCATCCATATTGTCACCAATGACAGGATTTTCTTTTTCTTAGTGCTGAATAATATTCCATACACACACACATACACTCACACACATCACATATTAGTGATCCATTCATCCGTTGGCAGACAGGTTGTTTCCATACCTTGACTACTGTAAATAATGCTGCAATGAACATGGAGTACAGATATCTCTTCAAGATAATGGTTTCTTGGATATATACCCAGAAATGAGATTGCTGGATCCTATGGTTGTTCTATTTTTAATTATTTGAAGAGCCTACATACTGTTTTTCATAGTGGCTATACCAGTTTACATTCCCACCAGCAGTGTACAAGACATGCCTTTTCTATATATTTTCTACAGAATGTGTTCTCTCTTGTCTTTTTGATAATAACTACCCTAACAGATGTGAGGCGATGCCTCATTGTAGTTTGGATTTGAATTTCCCTGATTGTTAGTGATGCTGAGCACCTTTTTATGTACCTGTTGGCCATTTGCATGTCTTCTTTGGAAAAATGTCTATTCAGGTTATTTGCCCATTTTTTAATTAGGTAGTTTTTGTTTGTTTGTTTTGCTATTGAGTTGTATGAGCTCCATATATATTTTGGATATTAACCCTTTATCAGATATGTGGTTTGCAAATATTTTCTTCCGTTTGATAGGTTGCCTTTTCATTTTTTTTTTGATGATTTCGTTTGCTGAGCAGAAGCTTTTTAGAATAGTTTGATGTAGTTAGTCCCACTTGTTTATTTTTGCTTTTGTTGTCTTTGATTTTGTATCATTAAATACTTTCTAATTTCCCTTTTGATTTGTTCTTTTACCCATGGACCATATAGAAATATGTTATTTGTTTTTCAAATACTTGAGGATTTTCCTAGATATTTTCCTGTTAGTGACTTCTAATTTATTACATTTGGGTCAGAAAACCTAACTTGTATGAACTGAATCCTTTTAAAATTACTGAGACTTGTTTTATAACACAGAATATGGTACCACATTCCTAGATAAATGTCCCATGTGCACTTTTAAAATGTGCATTCTGCTGTTGTTTCCTATAAATGTTAATAAGATCAAGTTTGTTGATAGTGCTATTCAACTTACTGATTTTCTATGTGCTTTTTCTGTCAATTATTTTATATCCTTACTGATTTTCTATCTACTTTTTCTACCAATTATTGAAGGAAGAATATTACAATCTCCTACAACTGTGGATTTGTCTATTTCTCCTTGTAATTTTATTACTTTTTGGTTCATATATTTGGAAGCTCTTTTATTAGGTGTATAAACATTTAGGATTGGTATATCATATTGATAAAATGATCCTTTTATCATTATGAAATGGTGATCTTTTTCTTTAATAATATTCTTTGCTCCGGAACCTACTTTTTTCTCAAGGTCTCTTTCTATTAGTGTTAGCGTGGTATGTAGTTTTCAATTCTTTTACTTTAAACCATTTGTGTCATTTTATTTATAGTGAGTATATTGAAGGCAGCATAGAGTTGAATCTTGCTTTGGTATTGAATCTGGCTATCTCTGCCTTTTAATTGGAATGCTGGACCTTTTACGTTTCGCGTGGCTATTGATATGTTTAGGTTAAATCTATCACCTTGCCATTTATTTCCTACTTTTCCTATCTGTTCTTTGTCTCCTTTTTTCCTTTTGTACCTTCTTTTTGATTAATTGATTTTTACAAAATGAATCTATTTTATCTCATTTTGTTAGCCTACCATCTACAACTTTTTGCTTTGTTATTTAGTTGTTATGTTAGGGTCTATAGATACATCTTTAATTTGTCATAGTCTGTCTTCAAGTGATATTATACTGCTTCATGTATGTAGTATGAGAAAGTTACCAAAAGTATACTTGCAATTTCCCCTTCCTGACCATTGATTGTTATTGTCATAGATTTTATTTTTTTACATTATTGATTGATAAACCCTACACTGTATTGTGATGAGTTTTGTTTAAACATTAGAAAAATTTTAAAAGAGATTTAAATAGTAAGAAAAATTTCTGTTTTCCCACAGAGTTGTTTCAGGTGCTTTTCATTTCTTTGTGTAGATTCATCAGATTTTCCCATGTGATATTATTTTCCTTCTGTCTGAAGGACTTTTTTTTAACATTTCTTGAAGTACAGATCTGCTGGTGATGAATTCTTCTGGCTTCTCTATGTCTAAAGAAATCTTTGTTTCACTTTCATTATTGAAATATATTTTGGCTGGGTATGGCATTCCATATTGACATTTTTTTCTATCAGTACTTTAAAGATATTACTCCACTATCTGTTTCTGACATAAAATATGCTGTCATTCTTTATCTGTGTTTCTCTATACTTAAAGTTTGTCTTCCCCCACTCCCACCCCTTGGGCTGCTTTTAATATCCGCCCCCCACCTTATTTCTGTTCTGTTGAGCTTGTTGGATCTCTGAGCATATTCTTTCCATTAAATTTGGAAATTTTGGAACCATTATTTCTTCAAATATTCCCCACCCTTTTGAGGCTTCAAATATATGTATTTTAGGCCACTTGAAATGGTCCCATATCTTGACAGTGCTCTGCTTTTTAAAAAAATTCTTTTTTCTCTGTGTGTTTATTTCCATAGTTTCTGCTGCTATTTCTTCAAGTCCACTAATCTCTTTTTCTGAAATGTCTAATGGGCTGTTAGTCTTATCCAAATGTATTTTTCATCTGACACATTGCAGTTTCTATCTCTAAAACTTTCATTTGGTTTTTAAAAATAATATCTTTCATGCCACTACTTAACTTTTTCAACATATGGGATACTGTTTCATAACTTTTACTTTTCTTTCCTTGTTAACTGTAGAGTTTATCAGTTTGGGGTCTGTTTTGATTGATTGATTTTTCTCCTTAGCTGGGGTCATATTTTTGTCCTTTGCATGCCTGGTAATTTTTATTATGAGCCAAACATTGTAAATTTTACCTTCTTGAGTGATGAATATTTTTTGTTTTTCTATAAATATTCTTGAGCTTTATTCAAGGACACAGTCAAGTTATTGAAAGCAGTTTTATTCTTTTGGTTCCAGTTAGGCATGACTGGAGTAATGCTCTCTAGGCCTTACTATTTCTCACTATTGTGAGAAGCCCCTTGCATTTGCTGTATCCAATGTCTCCGATGATTCATGAGATATACCGCTCTGGTTGGTGGAAATAAGCACTATTTCCAGCCCTTTGTGACTGTTGCACACTCTTACCTCTAATGTTGTGGTTTCCTTGTACATATACTGATGAGTACTCTTGCCGATCACTCCTTCTGTATATAGCTCTGGAGTTCTCTTTATCACTTCGTGCTGCCTTCTTCTCTCTAGTACCCTCTCCTGTGAAACTTTGGTGTTCCCAGACTTTCAGCTTTTTCTCTTCAAATATGTGAGCTGGCTGCGTTATTCCTGGATTTTCACTCGCTGTACCATCACTAGCAAATCTTTCAAGTCAATAAACTAGAGTAATTTTTAGGCTTACCTTGTATATTTCACGTCTCTCAGGAATCACTATACTTTGTTGCCTGATGTCCAGTGTCTTAAAACAATTGCTCCAAATGTTTTGTCCACTTTTGGTTGTTTCAGGTGAGAGAGTAAATCTAGTCCATTACTGCATCTTGACAGGAGATGGAAGTTTCTGATGCATAGTCATTTTTATGTCACTTATTTTCCTCCTTTCTATTAAGAAGCCTATTTTCTTGACTTCTATATGCCTCACTTTCCTAATCCATAAAATTAGAATTATAGTTTTGCCTACTTTCTGGGTTGTTGAGAGATTTAAATGAGATAGCATTGTAAAACATTTGATAAGTGTGTGGAAAGCCCCCAATAACTTACTTATTTTATTGTTATCATTATTTTTGTTACAAATCACATGAAACAGTTCACTTTCGATTTGTGTTAAACAAGCTTAATATTTATATTATACACAAGCAAGGGTTAAATGAATCTACTGAATGAGAGAGAAGAATCATATGTCTTGAAAGACAGGTGGTAACTGTTAATATAATCAGTTGGGTAAAGTTTCTTGGGAGAAATGTTGTCAAGAACCCTTAATATGGTGCTCAGAATGTTCTTATGAGAATGAAAGTCTCTATGCAGACAAAAGATTCTCAGTAACAATTCACCAAGTCATTTATTTGTGATTTGGATCACCTCTGTACCCTACTTGCATTAAATCTCCTCCTGTAAAGATGTACATTTAATCCTATCTTTCTCAATTAAAGCTGGGCTCTTTAACCAAAACAAACTCAGTATCATGGGATTTTTAATGTATCTCTGTTACTCATCAGGGTTTTTTATGCTTACGTCATTGGGAAACATTTCAGCATTCCCAAAGGTGAAATATAGAAGATATTTAACAGTAAATACTTCATGTCTCATGAACTTTTGGCAAGAGAGGTAATTAGTAACTTGCTATTAAAAACCTCCAAGGGAATTTATGGTATATAAATTATTAATAAACAGTTATAATATATTAGACATAATTTAATGGAAATAGTATTAGGCACAGTTCAAATCATTGTAGCATTCAGATTATCTACAGAAAAATTTGCCTATATGTATGGTGTGTGCAGCTCGGATATGTCTGCAGAATGTGGATGATGAGGAGAAGGAGGTATTCCTTATATCAAAATTAAAACAAAAAATCAAATTCATACTTTCATGTTTTTGTTTTTAAATAGAATATAGTTTAAAAGACAGCAAAATATAAAACACAAAATACAAAGTTCTGTTTTGGTCCTAGCTAGAAGACTCTTTTGTTTTCTCCACTTTTCTTGGATTCGGTAAAATAAAGATGATTTTAGCATAGATTTAATCTATACTAATCTGCATTTCCTCAAAAGAATTATTTCCATTTTAGTAAATTCACCTTTATACGTGTATTTATTTCCACCAAAAGCAATCATGGTGTTCTTTTATCAAAAAGTAGGAACAGATAATATTTATCACTAAAGTAATAGTCTAATATAATCTCAAAATAGTTTGGGGAGACTTTTTCAGTAACTCACCTCTATTGGGTCCTGACCAAATTATATCTACTTTTACTAGAATTTCTTTTGTAGTGGGCAATTCAATAGGAAGGTCCTTTAGCAAGGTCTTAATGAGTAATTGTTTGAGGGGGAGGGAATGGTATACTTGACAGAAAATATTCAGTTTTTTACAGAGTTCTCTTATTAAGACACTGTCCAAAATAAGGGTGTTTCAGATTATAAGTGAAAGCTAGAAATACCTTTCAAAAAATTGTTTTCCTTTTACAAGTCCATGATTAGTGTCTTGAACCCATAGGTGCAAATGTCTAATCGGATATCAGAGTAGGGACATCATTTATTGATTAGCTACTATTAGGAGCTAGGTTAGGTACTTTACATTTATTATATCATTAACTCCTTCCAACAGGCCTATAAAGTATTAATATCCCCACCTGACAGATAAAGAAATTGAGGCTGAGAGATTATGGATATTGGCCAAGTAGCAAAGAAAGAATTCTAGTAAAGTTGTCTAGTTTCAAGCCAGATGATGGTAATGACAATTTCAGGATATCTGTGTTCACATGTGACCTCCAGAAATAGTTCAGGTAGTTTTAGGTACTAAAATAGCAAGTCAAATTAATCTATCATTCTGTTGGTCTTAAAAGCATTTTTCTTTGCATCCAAAATTACCATTGTAAAGTTTTCAAGGAAGACAGAATCTGCATATTTTGAGCTTTTGTTTTGGCAGAAAAAAATAGGAGTTAAAAATGTGCAATTTGTTCAAAGTGCAAATATGCTGTGGCATTTTGGCAATGTTCCAAGGGCACAGATTTAACTTGGAATTTTGGTGGCTGTTACTGGGAATGTACTGTTTATCAAATTCAGTGTTAACTGCACAGTTGACGATTTTCTAGCAAAACTCTTTCTCTTTTTAACTTAAAAAATTCTTTCACCAACTTCTGAGGGTTGATAAGTAAAATCCATAAGGAGCTATGGTGTTTGATGAACAAGGTCTTTTATTAAAGGATCATCAGTGAGGTCATTCCACAGAGAGTTTGTATGATCGGAGTTTGGATGATCTGGCATCTCTCCTAAAACCACATGCCCTCACATCTTAATGGGAATAAGAGAGGATGGAGTTCATAGCCCGTCACCGCCTTAGTGAGTGAAATAACCAGACAGCAAACACCTGTCAGATGGTAGTAGGTGCTCCTGAGAGGTTTGACAGGTTGTATTTTAATCAGATGCATTGGTAATTCTGTAACCTGAAAGGGTTATTGTTTCCAAAGGCCAGGGTTTCCTTTCTTCTAGGTAATGTTGTGTCCCTATGGATAAAATGACTTCCAATGAAACATTATGAACAACGGAATATGTTTTAACCTATTGCTGAAAATTTTCTCCTGGCTTATTTCTTCATAGATTTTAGAAATTTCTCCCTCCTCTGTGCTTCAGGAGTTGTTAATTCATACAGATCATGTTAAGCATCATTTTCACTCATGTGCTAGAAAAATGTCTGATTAAAAGATCATTGACAATAGGAATTATGATCCTCCTAGCTAATCACACAGTGGAATTCTATAAATTGTTCATTTAGTAAATTCTTGTTTGATAAAAGTGTATGATAGGTGAACCTGAAACTGCTCTAAAATTGTCATAATAGAAAAAGTACATGACTGTCCTCTAGTAGATTATTATCTTTATTAGTCAACAGAAGATGGAAAAAAAGACAATTCTTTGAATATTAGTAGACTAATGAAGAAATTCCGATTAGCTTATTTTGCTCCCCATAATATATAGTTGAGGTATAATTCAACTTCATTTTATCTCTAGGCTAAGGCGCTAAAGAGCCTATTTATTATTCTTATTTGATTGGGTGACTGATTCTTTCCAGGTTGGTGCTGCCTATACCTTCATTCAGCATATTTCTTTTATTTTACCTATATTTTGGGGATTTTACTCCCCCTGCTGGCCCCTGGCATGCATTAGTTTTGAATCCTTTCCAAGGAATCTAGTTAAGTTGTTCCTATCTGTTTCATGTCTTATGTATAGTAATATTTATGTTCCAAACACAGCAGCAACCACAGAAGTTTAAGGGTAGATTTTAAAGTTTTTAGGCACCGTTTTTTCTTAAAAATTTCCTAGAGAGACTAGAGTACATTGATGCTAATTTAGAAAATTTAGAAAATATAGAAAAGACATTCTGAATTTCCGATTGCAAGATGTAATTGGTTTAATTAAAAGTCTTTTGCTAAAGAAAGGTTATGTTTTTGTTCATAATGAAGAAAGTTTCTTCCTTTTAAGATAGCAGTAATTGTGCTGCAAAAAAGAAAACTGTTTGCACTTTAAAAGATTCATAAAACCTTTGAAATAGATAGCTTGATATGAGTAAATGGAGCTAGATGATTTCAAAGTACATTTACTTTGACAATGCTTTGATACAAGTACCACCCACTGTCATTAAATCTTTATGACTATTTCTTTATGAGAGAATTTGGATAATCTAAATCTCAAACATCGTTACATGCTATTGTAGCCTCTGTAGTTTTGCTTTTGTTGGATGCCTCAACCTCCATTACACAACTTACTTTTTTTCCTTTTATTTTTGTTGGACTAAAAGATGAATATGAATATGTCCTGAGAGATATTTCTTTTAGGTCGAAGAGAAGAGCTGCACTTTTCACATCGTTCTTTTGTTGTTATTAAAAGAAAAAAAAATCATCTGACCAGGAAATCATATTTTTTAGGAAAAATACTCTCAGAATCTTCTTCCCATCTTGAAATCTGTAGGATGTTGCTGCTTTTGATAGGTAATGGTCAATAGGATTGGAAGATACTTTTATCTTGTACATTTATAATAGACATCCATATGTTTGATTAGTGACTCTCATCATTAATAGTCACTGAAATCTCAAAACAGGAGAAGATAGGCATGTCCCACTATTTGCTTGGGAGCCAGAGGATGACAGTTCAGATCATTTTTCTTGGTCCAAATAGAATTAAATAGCCAGTCTGTCACTTTACTTTGTTTCCTATGTCTAAAGTTTTTCCTAATTCATGGGTGTGGCATTCATAGGAGGGTCTGGTGGCACACAAAGATAATATGGTACGTACCAGTCAATTTTTTTACATCATACAATGGATTGAGAGTTTTAAAAACTTCTCTTGTTTGTTCTCTGCATCATGCCGAATGAATATTTTATAGCACTTCTTTTTAGAACACAGAACTTTGTAGGAAAAAAAATACTAATTCACCATTTTAATGTAATGCCATCCACTCCTGGTTACCAGCACTGCAAAATACATACCACTCAGCAGTTGCCAAATATACAGCAATGTGTATTTTTAAAACATATTAAAAACTTTCCAAATGCAGTCTGTTTTTCCCACTCTTACCAGAAAGTGGAGAGGAAAATGAGCACTTCTTCAGCAACACTCTTAATTACGTTACCAAGAAACAAAACATGAAGAAAAGTTTCTAAACATTGTGAGACCTTGATCACAACCCCCTGCAGGGGGTTAGGAGGGGATGCTGTTTATAATGAACTCTATATAAAAACTTCCAGTATTAGAAAATAGTTTCTTAGACATTTGCTTGGATTTGTAGCTCATAAAGGGAAAACAAAACTAAAAAGAAATCCCATGTACACTGTTTTATTGCTATTCAGTTAAAATCAACAAAGGGATCTTTGACATAGTTGATACATCGCAATGTTTTTAAAATCTGTATATCAGACCCCTGTAACTTTACGAAGTAGGAAGATAAGTATTGGGTTTTGAAATGGGTAGAGAGTTGAAAGGGACATGTATTCTTCCCCTTTTTATTTTTTTTAAATTTTTAAAAATTTTTATTGGAACATAGTTGATTTACAATGTTGTTAGTTTCAGGTATACAGCAAAGTAGGTAAGTTATACATATATTTTCATATATCTGCTCTTTTTTAGATTCTTTTTCCACATAGGTCATTGCAGAGTATTGAGTAGAGTTCCCTGTGCTATACAGTAGGTCCTTATTAGTAATCTGTTTTATATATAGTAGTGTGTATATGTCACTCCTAATCTCCCAATTTATCCCTCTCTCCCCCTTTCTAAAAGAAAGTCTGGGTAGCAGTAATGGAATTGAATGGAGCGTGGTACAGTAACTATCCAGTGATTCTCAAAATTCCTTAGTCATATGAATCCTCTGGATTGCCTTGTTTAAAATATCTATTTCTTGGCTGTTCCACAGAAGATTCTGGGTCCTGCAGTGGGACATAGGAAAAAACACAAGCACCCCAGATGATTCTTATAATCAGGAGAATTTGGGAAACTTTTACCTGGTTTAATGAATTGTAGCAGCAATATCAGGAATTTAGACCTGAGATTCGGAGTAAAGACTCGTATATTCATTTAAGAAACATTCATTGAGCACTTACTATGGACTGGGTTTGAGCACACTTTACTAGATGTGTAATTTTTCTAGATGTGTAGTTTAATCTTCACAATAGTACAGCAATATAGGTATTATGACCATTTAAACGGAGGCTGAGAAATGCAGTAATTAAGACAGAGTCTTGGGCTTCCCTGGTGGTGCAGTGGTTGAGAATCTGCCTGCTAATGCAGGGGACACGGGTTCGAGCCCTGGTCTGGGAAGATCCCACATGCTGGGGAGCAACTAGGCCCGTGAGCCACAGCTACTGAGCCTGCGCGTCTGGAGCCTGTGCTCCGCAACAAGAGAGGCCGCGATAGTGAGAGGCCCGCGCACCGCGATGAAGAGTGGCCCCCGCTTGCCGCAACTAGAGAAAGCCCTCGCACAGAAACGAAGACCCAACACAGCCAAAAATAAATAAATAAATAATAAATTAAGACAGAGTCTTATAGCTATGACAGTGAAAAAGAGAAATTATTTTAACCCAGATACATCTGTCTTCAAGCTCAAGTTCTGGCTACTAAGCCATATAAACTACTTCTGTAAGTTGAGGACAATTATTTTTCCCCAAGATTGGAGTATACAGTTCTCACATTGGCTTCTCGTTGGCTTTCTTCTCACTCAGACTGAAATTCAGAGTTCTTACGGGGGCCCACCAAGCACTAAACGATATGCCTTATGTGTTCAAGAACCTCTGCACTTCCTTTGTCTGGAACTAACTTCCCCTAGATAGACCGCACAGCTCTGCCTCATCTCACCAGAGATGCCTTCCCAGATCACCTTATGTAAGAGAGCTTCTGCTGACATACACACACAGCTATTGCCCCTTCTCCTTGCTGCCTGATTTTTCCTCTGCAGCAGGAATCAATAGCTAATATGTGCTATGCACTTTAAAATTTATTTTGTATTTTGTATTTCTCCTCAGTATAAGTCCTCAAGAACAGTGGCTTTATGTTCACTGCTGCATCCCCAGTGCCTAGCATATAGCAGGGAAATATTTGAATACTGAACATTGAATTGGAGGATGTATTTGATATTCATTATATTAGTAATTTTATAATTTTCACAGCATTACAGCTTCATAGATGATGTCTTGGTAATTATCCTAATATCATCTGTATTAGCTTTACTTTTCATAACAGAGTTCCTGACCAAAAAATATATCGTTGGATTTCACTTTTTGTACCAACAGGAATATCACTATGAAGAAAATAAAATATATTTTTCTAGATAGAATATCTGGAATGAAAGAGTTTTCTTGTAAGACTTCCTACTCAAGTAACTTAGTCGCTCTTCAGTATTAATACTCAATACATTTTCCTTACTCTTTCCTTTAGAAGCTAGAGCATTAGAATGTATGTGAGGATTAAGCATCATCCCAGTATTAGGAGGTACTCTGCATGCTGAGGGAAAGTTCCTATGTGCTAGCTTGGGTCATTATTCATTATTATTACTAGCATTATCATATATGTGTGGTAACGCTAATTCAATGGGTTTCTAGGGATTTTTTAACTGTCATTACTTTATCTTTTACTCTGAAGTTTGCCCTATGACAAACTGGATATATACGTGTCCAGAATTATTGTACATGTAACTTAGTGATTTAAGGGTAATTAGCCACCTTGTCTTTTCTCAAGTTCTAACAACATCATTTCATTGATATCTCAAGTAGTGTTAATGCTAATTTTTGAAAAATAATTTATTTTAGGGAGGCAGTAGTTTTGAGTATTTGAATTCCATGAAACAAACAAAAAAGAGAACTCAGGAGCTAACTGTGCACCAGGCTCATTGGCATTTGTGCAAAGCAATGTTTAGCAACTGTCAGTGGCAACATCCATCTGGCTTCCCTTTACCCCTACCTGGTCAGTTATGTGTCTTCATCGATACTGGTATTTTAATTTCTTCTTTCAGCTATCTTTTTGTTTTTCTTTCCTTCTCACTCTCCCTTTTCTCCTCACTCTAAGCTACTTTAAAAAATAATAATTTAGTGATACTTAAGATGCAAATCACTTTGGAAGTGAGAAGGTGTAAATTCATACATGTGTTTGGTGACAGGGGTTTCTAAGTCTGTCCCACTGGGGATGGTTAGTGCATTCCATAGCTATAAGGGAAAAATCCAAGTTTCCCAGAAATAAAGGTCAAGAGACATGGAACAACTCTTTTATTATTTGCTTTCAAAACAGAGGGGTTATGATTTATGTAGGATATAAGCTTATGTTATAGCTGTGCAGGTGCCGCAGCGAAGCCGTGACCCTGGTCTAATCCCCATAACGACACTGGGCATTGACCACATTTGCTTTGTTGTTACTGAGCTGCTTTCCCAGAGGCCTTTAAGTTTCTGAACCCAGCTGCTGGGTAGCTAGCTGGCCAGCTCCTGCTTCGTGCAAGAACACTGTTTTTAAGTGCAATCTGAAGTATATTTTATAATCCTTGTCTGCGTTAAATGACTGTCGGTTTGTGATGCTGGCTATGTGATTGAGTCTAAAGCCTCATATTAACGCTCTCTTTTTTAAAAAATGAGTTTAGTATTTGCTTATAAATTATGTGTTTTCTACATTTCTTTCTCGTTATAATGCAGAAAATAATCACAGTTACTTATTTTGAAAAATAGTAAGCAGTTGCTTGATATTTATAGGATAAAATATATCTTTGATATTGACTGATAAGTCAATGGCTGATTTACTTATATAATTTATTTTTACTGTGAGAAGATAGTTATTTTTTCCATAATGTTTCAATATTTTCTTCATTTCTTACCTTCCCCCCAAGATTAATGACTTAGTAAATATTTGCAAGTCATCACAAAAAAATGATTTACAATTTCGTTCTACCTTCCAGTATTTCCATCTACTAGGGTTTTAATATTTTTAAAGCTTTCTATGTGCCTTAGATTTTTAAAAACCTAAAAAGTGTTACCTTTATTTTAAATCTTATTAATGCTTTTTATGATGTGAGGGAAAAATGTATATATGTAAGTTACCATTTAAATTAAGTTAAATTCAAGAAATTAAGAATCAGGACTCTGGAGGCAAAGTACTTGAGCTTGAATCTCAGCTCCATCACATCCCAGCTCATGACCTTGAGCAGTTAGTTAACCTTTCTGTGTCTCATCTGTAAAAGTTAGATGGTAATAATAATGCCGATCTCTTAGGTGTTATGATAACTAAAAAAGTTAATATTTTCAAGGCCCTACACAAATTTGTTATGTAGAGAGGTAAAGTTTAAATTTCCCAACTAAATACTTGTGATTTGATACTTTTCATTAATGTGTTTTGAGTCATTCGTACTGGTTATCACAATTTTATTATGAAGTTATTAGCTTTGTCTTAAATCTTGAAAATTTTGAATTGATAGGGAATAAAGGGAAAGTGAAAATCCACAAAATTGTTGCTTATTTGAGGTGGCATGTGGGGCAGAAATAGTTTACATACCTTTGGAGAACAAAAGCTCAAGAAGAAAAGAGTTCAGAATAAATTTATGTTTTTCTCACAATAGCTGCGGGTACCCTTCAAGTCTTAGTTACTAAGTGATGACAACATAATTAGACTGTAAAATAGTCAATTCAAGTGTTCCTTTGTCATCTCTGAGGCTTCTGAGTTTTGTTAAAGTTTCCTTAGGCTACCTATTTAATCTGATTTCTCTGAAAATATATACATGAATAAATAGGCTCTGCTAAACAGTAACAACAAAATTAATATTTAGCATTTAGCAAAAGCTGAGGCAAATATTACTTTTGAACAGGACAAAAGGAAATGAGGTAAGATGGAAGAGCCAAGAAAATGTAATATTCTTCTTAGGGGAAAACAGTAAGTTGATTTTTAGATGTATATTTTTAAAAATATTTGAGACGGCAGGAGTAAAATTATAATGCGGATTACCTCAGCATTTGGTCCTCATATTAACTGATTAAAAGTATTTGCCAAAGAGTCACCTCTGGAGGGCAGTGCAGTCTTATATTTGTTGCAGGAGCTTCAGGTAGTTTGAAACTTTTCCTGAAGTTCATTTCAAAGATTCCTGGCCTTGTAAGACCTGAATCACTCTCTTTTAAACATGCAAAGGAGACATAAACGTGAAAGTAAAGTCTTTTCTGCTAAGATGGTTAGCCTGTTAGATTGCGGGAGGGGACGTTACCTGAAAAAGGACTTTAAAATCCCATATGAAAAGTGTTTCAGCATTGTTTACACCAAACTGGTAAAGCTGGGTGTATAAATAAGGGGCCAACTGATATTTGTCTTTTTTTCTGCTTGGTTCAAATACCTGTGAACCTCAACTTAATTATCCTTTTTTGGTCTCTTCCTTACTCAGAAATACAAATCTGACCTTCTGTGAAAATCTATTGACAGCCTAGACAGATGACACTGCTTAGTTGTCAAATCTTCTGACACTATATAGTGTCCTGGATAAGGTCAGCCCCACAGGCATCAAAATATCTCCCAGTACCTTAACAAATCAGCAAAATATTTTGAGAAATGCTTTACTTTTATGAACAAAATACCCTGGTAGTTATTGGATTTGTCACAGCATCTAAGGTTTCTCTCATAACCATACTGACCTTCACGTGCTATTAAATTACAAAACCAACTCTTTATGTAATCAAACTAAAGGAAGAATGCTTAATTAGCTATACATGACCCTATGTTACAATATAGGCATACAAAAGTTATTTTCTTCAGCACTATCTAACTATTGTATAAAGAAATGTCTTTATACAATAAAGCCTGGGCTATTTGAAGTCTCAGGAGTAAAGTAATATCAGGATTTTCTTTTTCCTCTGAAGGCGATTTGAGAGCCTTCAGCAGGGGGATACCGCATTTAAAGGTTGCCTAAGATCTCATAACTTCAAGTGTCACCAAAAATATGTAGATTATGACTTTCCTCGTGAGCACAACAAATGTGCTTTTCAACCCTAAATCATGACACAGTCTTGTTATACCACAAAGAATTAAAGAATGTTAAGTAAATGACTTTTTTCCCTCCCTCTGTGCCTCTGAGGATAGTTATTAATGTCGATTCTTGCTGCTGAGTGATCCTGAAGCTACTGTCACAACCTTTTTATTCCCTGAGTGCAAATGAATCCTTTATGAGGTAATTGAAGGAAATTGATGACATTATTTTCTGTATCTTGGGTATCAACAGCATATAAATGAAAAACAGTTATCACACTGACCAACACATTTGGATAGAAAGGTCTCAAGCTGTTTCCTGCCTAAGCAGACTTTACACTTTTGCATTTTATGTGAAGTAGCAGGTACAAAACTTTTAAAATTACTAATACCTGGTATTAGTTTACCATCACCCAGTATAAGGGATAAGCTTTTTAGAAACACAAAGAGCCTGGACTTATTCTTTTTATTTTGTTCCTCTTTGTTTATTTTAATGTATTCACATTCAGAACAGTGACCAGTTTCATATTATTTTATTTTGACTCTTAGTATATGCACATTCTAAGCCAACGATGGCTTTAACGTTTAAGTTAAATCTCACCATTTGGGCCACAGCAAATTCTGGATTCTGTGTTTTAAGGGGGGAGAGGGAAAGCACTAAAAAGAAATTTTTTAGAAATGTTATTATAATACAGAGTATAGGTGAATGATTTAAATAGAAAAGCTATTTTAAATCAGCACTACTGAATGAGTGACACTAAAAGAATGCTCATTTACTTAGCTAGGGAAAAAAATCATCTTAAATATGGTCTCTAGTTATTTTTCTTCTCAGTTATTGCATTTGCCACTTCATTGTGACCTTACTGTGACCTTGTAGTTTATGGGCTAAAGGTAACCATTATGCAATAATGAAAATATGCAGACTGAGCTTTACCACCTAGAAAGAACTAGTTTTTTATATTTTGTTTAAATTAAAACACTTTGCTGTTTATACAACTCTGCTCCACAGTGCTTAAAAGAGGAGAGAAACATTAATCGCAATTAATGTGCAGATTTGGGCTTTTAGAAACTGTGTTCAGTGGAGGTGAGTCAGCAGGTGTTGTTATATTAATTATAGTGGTTGATTCTGCACTGGTCTTGATTCACAAAGATACATACTGTTCCTAACTTAATGCCTTAAAGTATAAATTGCTTAGAAAAAAGGGAACCTAAAATCAAACTATTAATACCCATCTTTGCTTTCTTGTTTGGTTTGATTTATTTTATTTTACTTATCCAGACCTGAATTTATTCTACTTCCGCCTTGCTGTGATCCCGTAATCTGACCTTTGTGAAATAGGCAATTTACCATTTGGATGAGGCGAGGGAAAAGCTCTTAGGAAGGCAATAAAAAACAGAGAATACTAAAAGTGTTAGAGGAGGTAAGCACGTACTTGGCACATAGGCCCCGAAATGAATTGTTACCTTCTTTGAGATCAGCCTTTGAATTTCTCCTGGTTTGCTCCTTAGGCTTGGAAATGAACTGAAACCACAGCTTGGCCTTGCAGATCCACAAAGCATATGATATAAGTAATTGTAAATGAATGGTGAAAAATCCTCAGTCTGCCTATTGCCAGTCATAATATTACCAATCACAAGTGCTTTCTTTACTCTTAAACAGAAGTGATGATAATTATCCTTGGTAGAATAATTTTCAGATAACACTGATTGCAGTCACTGTGAGCTATGTTCCAGGCACACATCTCAGAACTTTTACATCTGAAATAAACTCTTATTATCACCATTGTATGGATGAGGAAACTGAGGTTCAGAAACTTAAGTGCTTTCCCCAGGGCAATCTGATAAATTTGAGAGCAGCATGCCTGCTCCAAAGGACAGTCTGGAGCTCCAGGACCTAATCTCCAGAGAATCTGAGCTCTTGAGAGAATCTTTATTTTCAGCATGGGGTCTGTGTTGCACCACTAGGATTAAAATGTTCTTGACAGACTCAAAATTGAGATTTTTTTTTAAAACTTCATTAGCAAAGAATACTTAGGGAATAATTTAGGATCTTTGTATAGTCAATTGAAAATTGATTGCTCACACCCAATGAAGGCAAATCTAAAAACTATTAATCCTTTATAAAACCTTGGGATGTGAAACCTTGTTTTGAAATGGACTGTTGACTCATGTGTTAAAAGTACATCCATGGTCAATTTTCCCATAGATATTAGAGACAGATTTAGCATCACTCTCAAAACTGTGGAAGGTTAAATATACACTGTGGGAGACATTTAAAAGTGCATATTTACTTCTCAAAAGTTTGTTTTGGTAAGGGATTTAACCCCCTTTTCATGACACTGATCAAAGCAGGAGGGTTTGAAGGAGAAGCATTACAAAAAGGAAGACTTGTCTTGATAGTTATGTTATGGAGTATTTAATTCCAGACTTTCGTATTTCAAAAATGAAAAAAGAGGCAAATCCATAGAGATACAAAGTTGGTTAGTGGTTTCCAAGAGCTGGGCGGGGAATGGGTATTAGCTGTAAATTGGCAGGAGGGATATTATTGGGGATGATGGAAATGTTCTGAAACTGGATTATGCTGATAGTTGTACAGCCTGGTTTAAAATTACTAAAAAAGAATCACTGAATTGTGCTCTTAAAATGGGTAAATTTATTGTATGTAACCTTGATAAAATCCTTTAAAAATGCAGGTAGAAATCAAGAAGAAAAGAAAGAAGATCCAGAATTGTTTCCGGAGAGAACTAGTTTTTGCATCGGATTCAGAACTTCCTCCGTATAATATTAATTTACTTCTCAATTTAAAGTCTGACACTAAACGTAATACATTAGGTCAAAAACCAGGAAAGATAAACATCAGTGCCTTCTGCCTTCTTTCCTTTCAACTTTTTCCATTTTGGTATTTTCAAGTTGAATCATTTTCCTTGTAGCCTCTAGAGGGCAGCACATGTGTTTTTATTTGAAAGAACAATGTCTTCTCAGAAGTCTTAACTTCTTCAAGCAAACAGTAGTAACTTGCAAGCAGTAGGAGAGCCAGATTGCTTTAGATGAACCTTCTGATTTCAGGAGTTTATCCTAAGGACCTGGACAGTTGAGGGTCTTCGTTCAGCGGCTTGCTGGAATGAGTCATTCCCTCCTCCTTGTCAGCTGTCCTTTCCACCTCTCAGTATTTATGCCCTAGAAACATCTTTTGGCCCAACAGGAGACATTGGGCACGTAGGAGACATTTCACTTGAGACTTTCACAACATTTTTCCATTGTAAGGCTTGGTTTTTAGGTAAAGACAACAAAGAACAAACTCAGTATTTGCACGTAGGGGGAGTGGGAAGATCCAGGAAATTGTGATACAAATCCCTGAACCTTATAAATTTATAAGGTTACATTGGAAGAATGAGCTATGACAAAAGGCAAAAGCAATGCCAGTATTCTCATCAGTGTATGAATTGTTAGGAATGCAGGGCTTAAAACTCTGTAAGAATTTTTTGAATTGTGAGACATAAGCATTCTGGGTTTTTTTCCCTGTTCTTTTCATTTAACTATGTACAGTAGATATCAACAAATAATGATTGAAAGGGTAAATTAGTTAGCATTAAGTTATAAACTTCAGGTCATTTTAAGAAATGAGTAGGCTCCTCTTTTGCCACTTGATGGCATTTCTCCTATGGTAATTTAATTTTAAAAATACCTACAAATTTACACCATTCTAGGATCCCATCAACACACAGGATTTATAAGCATTGATTTTGGTGTAGGGATCTGAAACAATTTTAGGCTCCCCTCACTGTGTCTTAACTTTACTTTGGTTCTAAAATTCTTCCTACATATCCAACCCAGTTTATATGTGAAAAAGAATAGACAAAGAAAGAAAGAAAGAAACTTGAGAATTGTCTGAACATTCACGTTGTCTGAATAAACCTCACAGTCCCATGATAAAAAAATTAGATTTGAGTGAAACTAGCAGTTAATTTTTTCTTCTTCCATTCCTCCTTTTCTCCTTTCCCTCCTCCTGTCTTCATTTCTCTCAGTAAACTTTGATTGCATGCTAATTGTGTGCTAGGCCTTCTGTTAAGTTCCACCTATACGATGGAGAAAGCACAAGCATAGTTCCTGCCTTCGTGGAATTATAGCCAGTGGAAAAGGCAGACAAACTACATACAAACAAAAAGTAAATGCGTCATTATGGATTGAAATCAGTTCTGAGAAGGAAAAGTAACAGTGAGAATAACTCGTGGGATCAACTTCAGGCTAAGCAGTCAGGAAAGCTGTTTCTGAGGAGATGAGGCTAGGCGGCCCCAGCCACATAGAGGATTGGGGGAAGAGCTCTTCAGGAAGGGGATCAGAGGATGAGAGACCCTGGGTCAGGAAAGAGCTCGGCTTGTTCTAGGAGCTGAACAGGTGTCTAGATATCTCACTGTGAATGAGGAAGGGGGCTGAAATGCAGCTGGAGGGGTGATGGGCCAGGTCAGAAAGGTCTCTGTGAAGAGCCTGGATTTGTTTCTAGGTGCGGTGATGGTTTTTAAAGGGCAAAAGAAAAAACCAGTGGCATCATCATCTGCCTGAGTTTTTGAAAGGCTCATTCCGGCTACTCTATGGAGAAAGGATTGGAGAGGGGCTCAAGTGAATGTGGGAGAAGTTAGTAGGTGGTTGCAGAAATCTAGACACAAATGACTTTGTAATTGACTTTCACTTGCATGTTGGAAGTAGAGGAGAAAGCCTCTTTTTTGTTTCTTTAAAGGTATAGTTTTCAGCTTGTTAAGCGTGGCTACATTGAGAGAATAATGATTAGTGGGATATTTAAAAATACTCTTGGAGTTCTTGGATTAGAAGAATCAACATTGTGAAAATGACTCTACTACCCAAAGCAATCTACAGATTCAATGCAATCCCTATCAAACTACCACTGGCATTTTTCACAGAACTAGAACAAAAAATTTCACAATTTGTATGGAAACACAAAAGACCCCGAATAGCCAAAGCAATCTTGAGAACGAAAAATGGAGCTGGGGGAATCAGGCTCCCTGACTTCAGACTGTATTACAAAGCTACAGTAATCAAGACAGTTTGGTACTGGCACAAAAACAGAAATATAGATCAATGGAACAGGATAGAAAGCCCAGAGATAAACCCACACACATATGGTCACCTTATCTTTGATAAAGGAGGCAAGCATATACAGTGGAGAAAAGACAGCCTCTTCAATAAGTGGTGCTGGGAAATTGGACAGATACATGTAAAAGTATGAAATTAGAACACTCCCTGACACCATGCACAAAAATAAACTCAAAATGGATTAAAGACCTAAGTGTAAGGCCAGACACTATCAAACTCTTAGAGGAAAACGTAGGCAGAACACTCTATGACATACATCACAGCAAGATTCTTTTTGACCCAGCTCCTAGAGAAATGGAAATAAGAACACAAATAAACAAATGGGACCTAATGAAACTTAAAAGCTTTTGCACAGCAAAGGAAACCATAAACAAGACCAAAAGACAACCCTCAGAATGGGAGAAAATATTTGCAAATGAAGCAACTGACAAAGGATTAATCTCCAAGATTTACAAGCAGCTCATGCAGCTCAATAACAAAAAAACGAACAACCCAATCCAAAAATGGGCAGAAGACCTAAATAGACATTTCTCCAAAGAAGATATACAGATTGCCAACAGACACATGAAAGAATGCTCAACATCATTAATCATTAGGGAAATGCAAATCAAAACTACAATGAGATATCATCTCACACCAGTCAGAATGGCCATCATCAAAAAATCTAGAAACAATAAATGCTGGAGAGGGTGTGGAGGAAAGGGAACACTCTTGCACTGTTGGTGGGAATGTAAATTGATACAGCCACTATGGAGAACAGTATGGAGGTTCCTTAAAAAACTAAAAATAGAACTACCATACGACCCAGCAATCCCACTACTGGGCATGTACCCTGAGAAAACCATAGTTCAAAAAGAGTCGTGTACCAAAATGTTCATTGCAGCTCTATTTACAATAGCCAGGACATGGAAGCAACCTAAATGTCCATCAACAGATGAATGGATAAAGAAGATGTGGCACATATATACAATGGAATATTACTCAGTCATAAAAAGAAATGAAATGGAGGTATTTGTAATGAGGTGGATGGAGTTAGAGTCTGTCATACAGAGTGAAGTAAGTCAGAAAGAGAAAAATACAGTATGCTAACACATATATATGGAATCTAAGGGAAAAAAAAAAAAGGCCATGAAGAACCTAGTGGCAAGACGGGAATAAAGACACAGACCTACTAGAGAATGGACTTGAGGATATGGGGAGGGGGAGGGGTGAGATGGGACAGGGTGAGAGAGTGTCATGGACATATATACACTACCAAATGTAAAATAGATAGCTAGTGGGAAGCAGCCGCATAGCACAGGGAGATCAGCTCGGTGCTTTGTGACCACCTAGAGGGGTGGGATGGGGAGGGTGGGAGGGAGGGAGATGCAAGAGGGAAGAGTTATGGGAACATATGTATATGTATAACTGATTCACTTTGTTATAAAGCAGAAACTAACACACCATTGTAAAGCAATTATACTTCAATAAAGATGTTTAAAAAAAAAAAGTACTCTTGGAAACATTAATATCTCGTATTCTAGTTTCATGCAAAATGACATTGATTGTAAAAAGCCGAGGCAATCCAATATCCTCAAATGAGTGTTTTCTCTCTGAGGGCTAGAATTTTTAAAAATTGCTGATGAAATATGGGAACGGATGAGAACCCTAAGAACTTGGTAAGTATGTTTACATGCCCCTTAATATTATTTTGTTAGGAACTTCTCTTTTAATCAAATACACTAATAGATTGCTGAGATATAAAATGTCAAAAAAAGCCAACCCTGTGAATAAAACTAAAAACTCCAAGAAGACTTTATGCATGTGCATCTACAAATGCGTATATACTTATATTCGTGAATGCCTAAAGTACATTTGTGAATACTGCTTAGCTGTTGTATAAGTATATATTGGTGGTCTTGACATGAGCAGAAATGATATGGGAGGTTCTTCCCTGGTGGAGCAGTGGTTAAGAGTCCGCCTGCCAATGCAGGGGACATGGGTTCGAGCCCTGGTCTGGGAGGATCCCACATGCCGTGGAGCAGCTAAACCCATGCACCACAACTACTGAGCCTGTGCTCTAGAGCCTGCGAGCCACAACTACTGAGCCCACGTGCCTAGAGTCCATGTTCCGCCACGGGAGAAGACACCACAATGAGAGGCCTGCACGCCACAATGAAGAGTGGCCCCCGCTTGCCCCAGCTAGAGAGAGCCCGCACACAGCAACAAAGACCCAACTCAGACATAAATAAATAAATAAATAAATAAATAAATAAATAAATAAATTTATTAAAAAAAAAAAAAAAAGAAATGATATGGGAAACAACATATGGGATATTTTATACTTACCACACAAGATTCCTTTCTGCTGAGGTGGTTAATGTGACATGTAATGCTAAAAATAAAAGTATCACATATCTCCATTGCAGCACCCCTGAGGACCAGAGGACAAACTCCATCCAGCATCATCCAGCATCATCACCCCCCACCTCCCCCCATTCAAAATCAGGAATATAGTGCTAACAGAGCTGAAGGGCTCAGATTCTGGAGGTGGGATACTTAGGTCCAAATCCTGCTTCTGAAGCTTACTTTGTGACCTTGAGCAAGTTATTTAACCTGTCTGTGTCTCAGTTCTCTGCTCTGTACAATGGGAATAATAAATTCACCTATCTTATACAGTCCTTGGGATGACTAAAAGAGTTGTTAAATGAAAAGCACTTAGAACAGTATCTAGCACATTTGAAGCACTGTATGTTGGTAGTATCCCAGTGGCATCAGTTAGTCACTCAAGGCTATTTGTTAAGCTGAATACAACCCAAAATGTGTCACCAGGTGCTACAGGTTATTTCTTAGGGAACATACAATTTACTGTTTTAGGCACCATCCTTGGACATGCCATTTTCTGGGCATCTTTACCCTTTTCCGGAAACTGCAGGAGTTATGAATAGTATTGCTCTCTTAGTGACCACTAGAGTAAAAGTGGACCTTTGCCTGGTCCTGCTGAGGTTGTGACCCAGCCCTGAGGACATGCATATTTTGTTTACCCTACATACTAGTTTTAGAATACTTTGAATTCGTTGTCAGAGTAAAAATCCTCATTTCCATACTCTTTTGAAAAATTAAAGATCTGTATATAAACCACCATGTATAAAATAGATAAACAACAAGTCGTACTGTATAGCACAGAGAACTGTGTTCAATATCATGCAATAAACCATAATGGAAAAGAATCTGGAAAAGAATGTATATACATATGCATAACAGAATCACTTTACTGTACACCAGAAACTAACACAACATTGTAAATCAACTATACTTCAATTAACAAAGCAAAAATCAAAAAAATTAAAGATCTGTAAATATGGACCCACTTTTCCACGTGGCTGCATTGACTGGTACTGAGCAGTGACTACTTCTCAAACACTATCTCACAGTTGGGGTGAGCTCTCCAGCCCCCTATACTCATGTGTTACCTACCTGGCTCTTGCAAGCATGTGACTTCCACTTTGGGACAGCTGTCGATTGAGTGCATGTTAATAAGAGCTGTAGATGCAAAGATCCAGAAGGCACTCTCGTCTTGGGTATGGTACTGATGCTGAGGAACCCAACAAAGAGTACCGTGTAATACATTCTACTCTCAGTTGTTACCTCTCTGGATCATTTAGAGTTATGAACACAGGCTCTAGGATCGACAGAGCTAGTTTTGCTTCTTGGCTTCACCACTTACTATATCTATAACTTCAGACACATATACTCTCACGGATCCTCCATGTTATAAGAATGTGAAGATTAAATGAAATAATATACGCAAAGGACCTGTCTCATAGTATTCAAGATCACGTGATTTGCCCCAGAACATCAGCTAACAGGTGTCAGGGCTAATATGTGAACCCACAATGGCACCAAAGCTTGCACCTTAAAGATTACACTGTAGCTATACTTCTTCCTTATATTGGGGTGGTGAGGGGAGATGGAAGAAGAGATATTTACTGTTATTCCTGAACTATCATTCTACCTCTCTTCTTCCTTTCACTTTCATTTCCTTGACTCTTATTCACATTTTCTAAAACTTCAGAAAGAACTTTACAAAATCACAAACAAATAGACAATAGTACAGTGACCCTCCATGTAGCCATAACCCCCACTACCTGCTTTCTGTTTTTAGTGATCTACCAAGGTAGATTTGGTGGTTTCCTAAGAAACCCAAGAGCATTTTCTCAGTCTCATTTTCCTCTCCAGTAGAGGGTCTTGCTGTCCAGCACTCCCTCCTCCTGCTGTAGCAGCACTGTGCTATCCTGTCACTTTCCTCAGTCCTCAGATCCTCCCTCTTCTATCAACTTTTTACTTACTTTGTCCCTCTGCTCTTCTTTTTCTAGATTTTTCTAAGAACGTTCTTCTACTTTCTTGGACTCAACTGTAATTCCAATTTAGATGGGGAGACTACTCTTATCTCCAGTCCTGGCCTCCTACCCTGAATATATTTCTACATTTTCAGTAACTTTTAAACATTTCTGAACAAACTCATCACCTCTCTCACCAAGTGGACTTCCTTTGTGCCATTATTCTCCTCATTTCCTGTAAGTGAAAGTTTTAAGTTCTTTCTCTCTGCTTTCATATTTCATCAGTCATTCGGTCCCAGTCTTCATTGGTAACAGTTTTTAGCATCTTCTCCTTACTTATTTCCCTGCTCTATCTAGAAACATGTATGAACATCATGACTGGACTATTAAACTATTATGTTACTATTAACCTCCTGATTGTTATCCCTACTTTAATCATTTCCCCTACAATTCCTAAAACATTGTGTTAGCCAAAAGTTTCTAGAGCCTCCCCTTTTGCTATGGAAAAAGGAAAAGTTTCAGAATCGCCATTTCCCCCTCTCTGTCCTCTCTCCAGTGCCCTTCTTCTCACAGTCACTTCAATGTACTACATTCTGCACTTCTTCCAAGGTTCACTTTAATCTCATCTCCTTCTTGAAGATTTCCATGTTCTTCTCTCAAACAATAATTTTGTTCTTTTCTTTGGTTAGTACAGCACTCTTGGTCCCACTCATTTCAAAGTTATTTCACACTACATTTTTTAGTTATTTGTCTTGCTTTACCAATAAAAGCATATCCTTTCCAAGGGCCCAGATGATTGCTTTCTACTTGCTTAGTTACTCCCACAGTGTCTAGCCATTTCTTTGTACATAATTCTTGATTGATTGATTGATGGATTGACTCTCACACCTGAAAAGTGGCAGAAGAATTATATTGGTCTGATGTCAGTTTTGTAACATGTCACAGTTTCAAGCAATTGCTCGGTTCATTAGGCTTATTCCCAAATAACCTAGTTGCTAGGAGTAAAATGATGTTTCTCCTCTTCTGAGAATTGTAAGAAAGTGTTTTAGTTAGCAAAGTTGTTTTTTCCCCCTAGCTTATTCTTTATCTCTGTACCTTCTAACTATTAACAATAGCGTAATTTATAGAATATACTAAGGTTTCTGAAAGCTGGGGGGATTTATTCTTTTCTCTAGTCAAGAGAAGCAAGGAGAGAAACTGGGTTTTCTTCTCCTAAAATACTAACTTACTAAAATTATAAGTGCTAGTTGAAAATCTCAATGCATAGGCAAGTGCAAGTAGACAATGGCTGATGGCCTTTACTCCAGCCCTGCCTCTCTCTTGAACTTACCCAGACCAGTGCTTTCTACCCCTTTGAAACATCTAGTCTATTGCATGTTGATTTCTTGTTTGCATAGCATTTTTTCCCCCAAGAAGAACTTAAACCTTTAAATTAAATTTCAATTTAAACGTTCTCATTTTGTACACTTGGTAAATAATTACATTCAGTTATATTACACCAGGGAAACCAAAAGAAACATTCATTTCTCTATTTTGGAAACACTTTAACTGCCTCAATAGGCATAACATTTTACTGAGGGTTAGATTTCTGTTGAATATATATAGTTAATACTACTTCTGCTTAAGGAAAAGACCTGAACTTTAATTCATAGAGCAATACTGCTGCAAATGTGTAATTTTCCAAATTGTCCATAGTCTATGAAACACTTTAATGTACTGTTTCCTTTATTGCAGAGAGAGAGAGAGAGAAAAACATTTTGGCAGAAAGCCAATTTATTACTGATACACTTGGGAGACTCATTGTCAGTACATGATATGCTCTTTTCCTCCAAGTCCTCCTTATTTCTTCCCTGCTCTCCTTTCCAGCTCCCCACCCTTCTGGAATTTCTTGGTTCAAGGACAAGTGCTGACTCAGCATGGGCCACCGTCTTGAACTAACTTAGTGCTTTGTGCTGCTCCTGAGGTGTCACTTTGTGGGGAGCAAATGGAGCACCAGCAAATTCCCCAATTCTCTTAGGAGTCGTAGCTCTCCTCACTGATTATGAATTGTTTCTGTGAGAATAGAATGAGCTGTTAGGCTGCAAATGAGCTAACCTTTAATACTTGGCCATGTGGACTTTCAGTATTTATGATGTTCAGTACTCCTTTCCAAATTTTACTACAGAATTGCAGAAAGTAGATTCTGTTGTCACAGAATAGAAATCTGTGATGTTTATGTGTTCAACCCTAGTTTCCCTATATATCTGTGTTAGAGGCAAGTGATAATTGTTTATACTATGTATGTAGAAGAACCTTGAGTTTTTTTTTTTTTTTTACTGGAGTATAATTGCTTTACAATGTTGTGTTAGTTTCTGCTGTACAACGAAGTGACTCAGCTATATGTATACATATATCCCCATATCCCCTCCCTCTTGGACCTCCCTCCCCTCACCCCATCCCACCTATCTAGGTCATCACAGAGCACCGACCTGAGCTCCCTGTGCTGTACAGCAGATTCCCACTAGCTATCTATTTTACACATGGTAGTGTACTTATGTCAGACCTAATCTCCCAATTCATCCCACTCTCCCCTTCCACTGCATGCCCACACATCTGTTCTCTATGTCTGCATCTGTATTCATGCCCTGCAAATAGGTTCACCTGTACCAGTTTTCTAGGTTCCACATATATGTGTTAATATATGATAATTGTTTTTCTCTTTCTGACTTACTTCACTATGTATGACAGACTCTAGGTCCATCTACCTCATTACAAATAACTCAATTTCGTTCCTTTTTATGGCTGAGTAATATTCATCCATTGCATATATGTACCACATCTTCTTTATCCATTCATCTGTCAGTGGACATTCAGGTTGTTTCCATGTCCTGGCTATTGTAAATAGTGCTGCAGTGAACACTGGGGTACATGTGTCTTTTTAAATTATGGTTTTCTCAGGGTATAAGCCCAGTAGTGGTATTGCTGGATCAGATGATAGTTCTATTTTTAGTTTTCTAAGGAACCTCCATACTGTTCTCCATAGTGGCTGTATCAGTTTACATTCCCACCAACAGTGCAAGAGGATTCCCTTTTCTCCACACCCTCTCCAGCATTTGTTGTTTGTAGATTTTTTCTTGATGGCCATTCTGACCAGTGTGAGGTGATACCTCATTGTAGTTTTGATTTGCATTTCTCTAATAATTAGTGAATAATTAGTGAGGTTGAGCATCTTTTCAAGTGCCTCTAGGCTATCTGTATGTCTTCTTTGGTGAAATGTCTATTTAGGTCTTTTGCCCATTTTTTGATTGTGTTGTTTGCTTTTTTGATATTGAGCTCCATGAGCTGTTTGTATATTTTGGAGATTAATCCTTTGTCAATTGCTTCATTGGCAAATATTTTCTCCCATTCTGAGGGTTGTCTTTTCGTCTTGTTTACAGTTTCCTTTGTTGTGCAAAAGCTTTTGTTTCATTAGGTCCCATTTGTTTATTTTTGTTTTCATTTTCCTTCCTCTAGGAGGTGAGTCATAAAAGATCTTGCTGTGATTTATGTCAAAGAGTGTTCTTCCTATGTTTTCTCCTAAGAGTTTTATAGTGTCCGGTCTTACATTTAGTTCTTTAATCCATTTTGAGTTTATTTTTGTGTATGGTGTTAGGGAGTGTTCTAATTTCATTCTTTTACATGTAGCTCTCCAGTTTTCCCAGCACCACTTATTGAAGAGACTGGCTTTTCTCCATTGTCTGTTCTTGCCTCCTTTGTCATAGATTAGATAACAATAGGTGTGTGGGTTTATCTCTGGGCTTTCTGTCCTGTACCATTGATCTATATTTCTGTTTTTGTGCCAGTACCATACTGTCTTGATTACTGTAGCTTTGTAGTATAGTCTGAAGTCAGGGAGGCTGATTTCTCCAGCTGTGTTTTCCTTTCTCAAGAGTGCTTTGGCTATTCGGGGTCTTTTGTGTTGCCATACAAATTGTAAATTTTTTTGTTCTAATTCTTGGAAAAATGCCATTGGTAATTTGATAGGAATTGCATTGAATCTGTAGGTTGCTTTGGGTAGTATAGTCATTTTCACAATGTTGATTCTTCCAATCCAAGAACATGGTATATCTCTCGATCTGTTTGTGTCATCTTTTATTTCTTTCATCAGTGTTTTATAGTTTTCTTCATACAGGTCATTTGCCTGTAACACAACATACATAGTATCATGTCATTGGCAAACAGTGACAGTTTTACTTCTTCTTTTCCCATCTATATTCCTTTTATTTCTTTTTCTTCTCTGATTGTCGTACTAGGACTCCCAAACCTATGTTGAATAACAGTGGCGAGAGTGGACATCCTTGTCTTGTTCCTGATCTTAGAGGAAATGCTTTCAGTTTTTCACCGTTGAAAATAATGTGTGCTGTGGGTTGTCATATATGGCCTTTATTATGTTGAGGTAGGTTCCCTCTGTGCCCACTTTCTGGAGAATTTTTATCATAAATGGGTGTTGAATTTTGTCAAAAGCTTTTTCTCCATCTGTGGAGATGATCATATGGTTTTTATTCTTTAATTTGTTAATATGGTTTATCACATTGATTCTTTTGCATATATTGAAGAATCCTTGCATCCCTGGGATAAACCCCACTTGATCATGGTATATGATCCTTGTAATGTGTTGTTGGATTCTGTTGGCTAGTATTTTGTTGAGGATTCTTGCATCTATGTTCATCAGTGATATTGGTCTGCAATTTTCTTTTTGTGTGATATCTCTGTCTGGTTTTGGTAACAGGGTGACAGTGGCCTCGTAGGACAAGTTTGGGAGTGTTCCTCCCTCTGTAATTTTCTGGAAGAGTTTGAGAAGTATAGGTGTTAACTCGTCTTTAAATGTTTGATAGAATTCACCTGTGAAGCCATCTGGTCCTGAACTTTAATTTGTTGGAAATTATTATTTTTTTAAATTATTCTTTATTTATTTATTTATTTATTTGTCTGTGTTGGGTCTTCGTTTCTGTGCGAGGGCTTCCTCTAGTTGCGGCAAGCAGGGGCCACTCTTCATCACGGTGCGTGGGCCTCTCACTATCGTGGCCTCTCTTATTGCGGAGCACAGGCTCCAGACGCGCAGGCTCAGTAGTTGTGGCTCACGGGCCTAGTTGCTCCGTGGCATGTGGGATCTTCCCAGACCAGTGCTCGAACCCGTGTCCTCTGCATTAGCAGGCAGATTCTCAACCACTGCGCCACCAGGGAAGCCCTGTTGGAAATTTTTTTTCTTTAAAGTGAAAGTTGTTTTTTTTTTAAACTTTTTTTAAGATTTTTGAATTTATTTATTTATTTATTTATGGCTGTGTTGGGTCTTCGTTTCTGTGCGAGGGCTTTCTCTAGTTGTGGCAAGCGGGTGCCACTCTTCATCATGGTGCGCAGGCCTCTCACTATCACGGCCTCTCTTGTTGCAGAGCACAGGCTCCAGACGCGCAGGCTCAGTAACTGTGGCTCACGGGCCCAGTTGCTCTGCGGCATGTGGGATCTTCCCATACCAGGGCTCGAACCCGTGTCCCCTGCATTGGCAAGCAGATTCTCAACCACTGCGCCACTAGGGAAGCCCAGAAATTTTTTAATCACAGTTGCAATTTTGTTACTTGTGCTTGGTGTGTTTCTATTTTCTAATTCTTCCTGGTTCAGTCTTGGAAAGTTGTACCTTTCCAAGAATTTGTCCATTTCTTCCAGGTTGTTCATTTTATTGGTATATGGTTGCTTGTAGTAGTCTCTTATGATCCTTTGTATTTCTGTGGTGTCAGTTGTTACTTCTCCTTTTTCACTTCTAATTTTATTGATTTGAGCCCTCTCCCTTTTTTTCTTGGTAAGTCTCACTAAAGGTTTATCAATTTTGTTTATCTTCTCAAAGAACCATCTTTAGTTTTATTGATCTTTGCTACTGTTTTCTTCATTTCTATTTCATTTATTTCTGCTCTGATCTTTATGATTTCTTTCCTTCTACTAACTTTGGGGTTTTTTTGTTCTTATTTCTCTAGCTGCTTTAGGTGTAAAGTGAGATTGTTTATTTGAGATTTTTCTTGTTTCTTGTGGTGAGATTGAATTGCTCTAAACTTCCCTCTTAGAACTGCTTTTGCTGTGTCCCATAGGTTTTGGGTTGTCATGTTTTTGTTGTCATTTGTTTCTATGAATTTTTTTATTTCCCCTTTGATTTCTTCAGTTATCTCTTGGTTATTTATTAATGTATTGTTTAGCCTCCATGTGTTTGTGTTTTTTACAGTTGTTTTCCTGTAATTGATTTCTAATCTCATAGCATTGTGGTCAGAAAAGATGCTTGATAGGTTTTCAATTTTCTTAAATATTCTGAGGCTTGATTTGTGACCCAAGATATGATCTATCCTGAAGAACGTTCTGTGTGCACTTGAGAAGAAAGTGTATTCTGCCACTTTCGGGTGGAATGTCCTATAAATATCAATGAAATCTAACTGGTCTATTGTGTCATTTAAAGCTTGTGTTTCCTTTTTAATTTTCTGTCTGGATGATCTGTCCATTGGTGTAAGTGGAGTGTTAAAGTCCCTCACTATTACGGCTGTTAACATTTGCCTTATATATTGGGGTGTTCCTATGTTGGGTGCATAAATATTTATAATTATTATATCTTCTTCTTGGATTGATCCCTGATCATTATGTAGTGTCCTTCCTTATCTCTTGTAACATTCTTTATTTTAAAGTCTATTTTGTCTGATATGAGAATTGCTACTCCAGCTTTCTTTTGATTTCCATTTTCATGGAATATCTTTTTCCATCCCTTTACCTTCAGTCTGTATGTGTCCCTAGGTCTGAAGTGGGTCTCTTGTAGACAGCATATAATGGGTCTTGTTTTTGTATCTATTCAGCTAGTCTGTGTCTTTTGGTTGGGGCATTTAATCCATTTACATTCAAGGTTATTATCGATATGTATGTTCCTATTACCATTTTCTTAATTATTTTGTTTTGTTTTTGTGGCTCTTTTCATTCTCTTGTGTTTCCCACCTAGAGAAGGTTCTTTAGCATTTGCTGTACAGCTGGTTTGGTGGTGCTGAATTCTATTAGCTTTTGCTTGTCTGAAAAGCTTTTGATTTCTCCATCAAATCTGAGTGAGATACTTGCTGGGTAGAGTAATCTTGGTTGTAGGTTTTTCCCTTCCATCACTGTAAATATATCCTGCCACTCCCTTCTGGCCTGCAGAGTTTCTGCTGAAAAATCAGCTAACCTTATGGGGATTCCTCTGTATGTTATTTGTTACTTTTCCCTTGCTGCTTTTAATATTTTTTCTGTGAATTTAATTTTTGCTTGGTTTTTAAAAACATAAATCTTAGTAACTTATGTAGAATGTGGCCTAGTCATCAAAATCATGAAATAGATTCTAAACGTTGAGGAATTTGGAGATTTATCACTCATAGAGGCATGAAAAAGCAGTATGTGAGTGTATATATATACACACACACACGTATATGTATATATTGATATATAGCTTGGAATTACTATGAGTACAAGTATTAAGTTTAAAAGCAGTGATATTTCTTTAAAAAAATGATTAAAAAGTGACCAATGAATGGTGAATTTTTTTTTGTTCACAACCCTTTTTCACATCATATGTCAACTTATCATGCTGATGATTTTAAATTTCATGTACCATTTCTCATGCTGCATTTATCTCTTAGCAAAAATTATTTGTGAGTCTCATATTTGAATGTAGAGCAATCCTGAATAGTGAGAGTTCTGGCTTATGTTTTTAAATGTCAGAAAAATATTCATTGTTATGTTTAGTTTATATCTTTTAGTAAAAATCTATGCCTGACAATTACCAAAAGTGTTGAATTTATGGGGAAAAAATTTTATCGTAGATTGATTAAAGTACACAAAGGTGCCAATTTCTGACATGTGTTGATGAAATGTATTAAAATAGTAAGCTCACTAATAAGCATTTTTGCATTTTGGATTGATTAAAAATGTTTATGTTAAGAAAAGCACATTATGAAAGTAATTACAACTATTAATTATACTAATTCTATTTATCTTTCTTAAGAAAGGATAGGATTTAATAAGGTGGTTTTTCATAAAACCTTTAATCCATGGCTTTTATTTTAGCCACGGTGGATTTTCATATAATTTCCTTAGCTAGTTTTTCTTAATGTCAAATGAGGTACATATATCTTTTGTAACTTCCTGGTGTCTGATCTCAGATACTTCTAAAGCTAATTGTGAGGATTAATGGGCAAGACTTCTGTCTAGTAATTTTGTGTTTTAGAAGAAACATGTTAATCCTAGAGAAAGAACTGATACATTTTTTCCCATTTTTCAGGTTTTGGTTTACATTAGTGAAAAAAAAAAAAAGAATTTTTGGAGACTCCTGGTTGTTCAATTTCTTAAGAAAGGAAGCATCGTTTTTTGTTTTTGTGTTTTAAAGTTTACATTTGGTGCTATGCTATGTAGATAAATCAGTGGAATCTAAGTTAGGCTTGATTTTGAAGTTCTGTTATTGATTCACTAAGTACCACTAAGTCACTGCATCTGCTTTCTATTTACAAAATGGAGATGTTTTCTGCTTCTGATTTGCCCCTCAGAAGTGCAGTGTTGTAAGGATTAATTAGAGAAGGCCAGTAGACTGAGCATTGAGGAAGGCATAAATACAGACAAAGGCCACATCACCAGGTGTCTCCTCTTCTTTGTATGTGGTTGATCTCAATTCTGAGAGTCTTGCTTTTGCATTTTTATATAAAGGACATCACATTGTGTCAGTTAGTTCCACGATTTGCATTGTAAAGATATGAACTGCCCGAGAGAGTTTATTTTCCTGGTGATATGCCTTATCATGAATATTTTGTTGAGTCCTACTTTTCATAAAGATTCTTCAGGTTCAGAAATTTAATTCTGAATGGATGGGCTATATCAGATTTCTTTGCAATAGCAATCCGTTCCGCCTCTCATGTTGTTCTATCAGATTTCCTGCAAGAGTATATAATCCCTCTTTTGGCACCTTTCAGTCACTTATTTTCAAGATGCAAGTTGGCATCACTGGCTTGCTCATGGCCTCTTGAACAACACTGGCATGAGGCAGGATTGCCAAAGTTAAGATCCCAGGCTTTCGAGTTAAATTGCTTGGAGCTGAATTCCTGCTCCAAGCTGGCTGTACAGTGTTTGTGATGCGACTTCAATTTACCATCTTTAAATGAAAAAATTTCTCATGGATTTTTCTGAGGATTAATTAAGATAATTCAGAAAGTTTGTAGCATAGTGACTGGCACATAATAAATGCTCAAAATAATATTACTATTTGTATTAATATTAGAAATTTAAAAAAATTAGGCACAAGGAAGAATAAAAGAAGTCAGTAAGGAGACAGAAAAAGGGCAATTAGAAAGTGGGGAAAACCAGCCTGGTGTGTGTCTTGGAAGTTAAAAAAAGAATTATTCAAAAATGAGAGAGTTGTATATAGCCTTGCCACTCAGAGTGTGGTCCGTGGACCAGCAACATTGATTTTGCCTGGAAACTTGCTAGAAATTCAGAATTTCAGGCCCCAGCAAGGCCCAAGGAATCTAAATCTGTACTTTAACAAGATTCCCGAGGGAATGCACTTGAAAAACAGCAGATTGAGATTGAGTGGGATTTAGACTAAACAAACCATTGAATTTGTCTGCTAGACCTTAAGTGGAAAAGAGGAAAGAATGAATAGGTAGCAATAAAAGAGAGAGTTATTGATAATTCTTTCAAGGAGATTAGAAATTAATCAGGGTTGGAAAAAAGTTAAATGAAACTTTCAAAATGCAACAGAGTTGAGGGGAAATTTGTTTATTTTTATGAGCAAGAAAAGGTTGAGCAGTGTTTACACATGGAGTTAGAGTATCACGTAGTGGGCGAAAGATTTGAAAAGGAATGAATGAATGAAAGCAAGGACAACTAAGAGATGGGACAAGGAGGAAAAACATTGATGACTGGCAAATTTGAGAAAAAATACCTCTTCTTAGGCATGTGCAACAGTGGAAAGAGTTTGAGGTCAAAAAGAGGAAAGACATATGTGTTCTAATTAGATGTCTTCCAGGATTCAAGGCTATTTGCTAGGGGTAAGTAGAGCAGGAATACAATCGATGGGTTTGGAACCATTGTGGTAAGTGAGATAGAACTAGAGTGTTACATAAATTTTAGATTCAGTGCTAACTCTGATTGATTGGTAGTGGCTGCATGGAATATCCTCTTGAGAAGGATTCTAAAGCTGATATAGTATAAAGAGTTAAGAGAGCTGTGCTTGATGAGTGGTTCCTGGCATTCATAATCAGGGAGAAGTAGCAGTGTATGCTCCACACATATGCCAACCCTGGTATAGAGGATCTCCTGGCATTGTATGAAAATTATTAGGTAGAAATGAAGGAATAACTCTAACACTAATTTATCGTAAATCATTTGTGCAGTATTATTTGATCTTTCTCCAATAACTCTTAGCCTAGGAATAGGAAATGCAGTCAAAGGAATAAAGCAATAATGAGTTTATTTTTGAAATGCCTGACTATGAGTTCCATATTTCATGCAGAGACAAATAAAGCCTGAATTTGCACAATTCCACACTCAAGAAATTGTGGCCTAATGGGAAAAACACATACTATGGAATTTGAACACCAGATCAACTACTTATTAGCTGTGTCATTGGTAAATTATAGTTAACCTATTGCTAAAATGAAAAACTCAGTTTCCTCAACTTTAACATGGGAATAATAATATTAATTTCCAAATAGAGTTCAAGAGAAGTCAAATGAATGTAATATAATGCCTGATGCATTATCTCATGTTAGTTCTTTTTCCCCTTTTGTGTTTTCAGTTGTTTGTTTTTTCTGTCAGTTTCTCCTCTGTTTCTTCTGATTTTCTGCGAGCATCTAAGAGAACCAAGAATCATGAATTAGGATTGAATAATAAAGTGGCAGACTGGTATTCCCATGATCATTCTCCACTACTGTAATTTAATTCTTAATCTCCTTAACTTTCATTGCTTCATGTGTTATATGGAGATAAACTGGAGGAAAATCAATCATGGGTGACATTGTTTTGCAGAATAGTTGTGAGCAAGGCTGCTTCAGAAACTAATAAATTCTTTACCAAGTGCCTCTTAGAAGTAGAGATTCCATCACAGAACACGGGGTCAGTATCTTATAAGTGCTGAGAAGAAAATAATGGCTGACTTAGCCTTGGACCTTGAGAATAAAGGTTTCTAGATCATGGCAGCTGGCTTGGATGTAAAATCTAGAATTTGCTCCAGTGGAAGATCTCTGCCCCCAAATAACTTGCTACAGTGCCAATCAAGATTTGTGCTTACTCTTCCATGGGCTCGGATCTTTCAGTTACACTTGGCTAAGGACCTCCTTGGCTGATGAACTTTCACATGCGTACACTCCAAAGAAGCAGGGCTGAGAGCTAAAGGGTAGTATGCATAAATTCCACAACTACCTTTTTCTTTTTATTCTTCAAGAAAATTTAAGAACATATGATACTGACAGATGATGACATTTTTGGGCTGTTAGGCCCTTGCTACAAGGCAGCTTTCCATCTTTGCAATTGCAAAGTTATAACTTGGTTTCCAAAAGAAATGCTCATAGCTATTCACCTAGCTCATATTCCATTCTCAGTTTGAAATTCCAATGAAATGACTCTCTTATTTTTATGTAAAGGTGATGCTTTTAGTTAAATAGTCATATCGTCTATATTTTGTTTACTTTGCTTAGTTTAATAAGAAAAAAACTATAGAAAATGTTTTGGATTAAAGACGTTTATTAAAATGTCATAAACTTGGCTAGTTTTGTTAACATGCAATTCTCAACGTGTAGAATTGACTACTTTTCTAGATAACTTGTTTCACATTCTCTTCCCATCTGTATAAGATTTCTTCATTTTTCTCTTGGAATATCCATCAAAATAAGGCTTGTGTTTCTTTTTCATAAGTAATAGATATTACTTATGCAGACAAATAAGCACAGATAAGCAAAAAGAAGAAATAAAACCATATTTAATTTCATCGTTCTGAGAGAGCCATTGTTAATTCTAGCGCATTCTAAGGGATTGCAAACTCAGATACTTAGAAGGGCCAAGGTGATAACAAAGGAGCAAATCAAGCTGGATAGGGACGCTGGGACTAGATGGGGCAGTTTTTACTTATAGCTCCACTGCTTTCACACCATGCGAGAACGTGGGCCCAGGGTCACCAGTTATTACCATGTTTCGAGAGAAGAAGAGTACCAGGTTTTTTTAAATAATATTTCTCATTTTGAAGTTTGAATGACATAAAAATTAGTAAAGACCATATTCAAACCAAACAGAGCAGGTATGCAGACATTTTTCATTCTTTCTTTTGTATGTATAAAATCTAATGTTAGAAATTGCAGTTATTTTTGTAATTTTTTAGTGTAAGGTTTTATACATACTTTGTGAGTATACAATGTGTAATTTATAATAAAATAAATACCACCACTACACTTAAGAACATTATCAATACATGCACTACTCTTGTGTTTTATACCAATCCAATTCCATGTTAACCACTACCCATCATTCTAATTTCCCATTCCCATTTGCTTTTTTTATAAAAAGGTGCTATATCTGCATGTACGCCAAAACAATCTTTAGTTTTGTTTGTTTTGGAGTTTTGTAAGCATAGCATGAAAATGAATGCAGTCTTCTGTAACTTGCTATTTTCACTGTATGTTTTAAAATTCATTCTAAGGTTATTAGCTATAGCTGGAATTTATTAAATTTTTACTGTACTTTAATATTTTATTACACCATGTTTGCTTATCTGTTTTCCTCTTAATAGGCATTTATGTTGTTTTAGGTTTTTGCAATTATAGTCAGTACTTTTCTGAACATGCTGCCAGTGCATGTTTCCTGGTACACATGTAGCTTTTTCTTAGGATATACCTAGAAGTGGAATTGCTGAGTCATAAGATGGGTACATCAATTTTTTTTTTAATGTCTTTAATAGAGTATAATTGCTTTACAATGGTGTGTTAGTTTCTGCTTTATAACAAAGTGAATAAGCTGTACGTATACATATATACCCATATCTCCTCCCTCTGGTGTCTCCCTCCCACCCTCCCTATCCCACCCCTCTAGGTGGTCACAAAGCACCGAGCTGATCTCCCTGTGCTATGTGGCTGCTTCCCACTAGCTATCTATTTTACATTTGGTAGTGTATATATGTCCATGCCTCTCTCACTTCGTCCCAGCTTACCCTTCCCCCCAACCCTCGTGTCCTCAAGTCCATTCTCTATGTCTGCATCTTTATTCCTGTCCTGCCCCTAGGTTCTTCAGAGCCTTTTTTTTTTTTTTTTTAGATTCCATATATATGTGTTAGCATATGGTATTTGTTTTTCTCTTTCTGACTTACTTCACTCTGTATGACAGACTCTAGGTCCATCCACCTCACTCAAATAGCTCAATTTCATTTTATGACTGAGTAATATTCCATTGTATATATGTGCCCCATCTTCTTTATCCATTCATCTGTCGATGGACACTTAGGTTGCTTCCATGTCCTGGCTATTGTAAATAGAGCTGGGCAAATTCTCAGAAAAGCACAACCTTCGAGACTGAACCAGGAAGAAATAGAAAATATAAACAGACCAATCGCAAGCACTGAAATTGAGACTGTGATTAAAAATCTTCCAACAAACAAAAGCCCAGGACCAGATGGCTTCACAGGTGAATTCTATCAAACATTTAGAGAAGAGCTAACACCTATCCTTCCTAAACTCTTCCAAAATATAGCAGAGGGAGGAACACTTCCAAACTCATTCTACTAGGCCACCATCACCCTGATACCAAAACCAGACAAAGATGTCACAAAAAAAGGAAACTATAGGCCAATAGCACTGATGAACATAGATGCAAAACTCCTTAACAGAATACTAGCAAATAGAATCCAACAGCACATTAAAAGGATCATACACCATGAACAAGTGGGGTTTATCCCAGGAATGCAAGGATTCTTCAATATACGCAAATCGATCAATGCGATACACCATATTAACAAATTGAAGGAGAAAAGCCATATGATCATCTCAATAGATGCAGAAAAACTTTTCGACAGAATTCAACACACATTTATGATAAAAACCCTCCAGGAAGTAGGCATAGAGGGAACTTACGTCAACATAATAAAGGCTATATATGACAAACCCACAGCCAACATCATTCTCAGTGGTGAAAAACTGAAACCATTTCCTCGAAGATCAGGAACAAGACAAGGTTGTCCACTCTCACCACTATCAGGAACAAGACAAGGTTGCCCACTCTCGCCACTATTATTCAACATAGTTTTGGAAGTTTTAGCCGCAGCAATCAGAGAAGAAAAAGAAATAAAAGGAATCCAAATCAGAAAAGAAGATGTAAAGCTGTCACTGTTTGCAGATGACATGATACTATACATAGAGAATCCTAAAGATGCTACCAGAAAACTACTAGAGCTAACCAATGAATTTGGTAAAGTAGCAGGATACAAAATTAATGGGTACATCAAATTTTATGAGATGATTTCAAATCATTTTCAAAAATGGTTGGAACCAGTTTATTTATACACTCATCATCAGTGTCTGAGAGTTCCTGTTGCTTCATACTTTCCCCAAAAACTTATATATTCAGATTTCTTAATTTTTGTTGTCTGGAGGGTGTTAATGTGATCTTAATTTTACACTTCCCTGATTAGTATGGGATTGAGCATCTTTGCATGTGTTTATACAACATAGCGTTTCTTTTCATGAAAAATGCCTCTTTTGTCTACTTTGTCTACTTTTCTTTTGTTTGTTGTTTCTATCTCTCACTGACTTATTGAAGTCATTAGAACAGTCTGATATTAATCCTGTGTCAATTTTATGCTGCCAATATCTCTTCCCAGGTTGTAGGTTGTCTTTTCCCTTTATCATTTCCTTTGGTAAACAGAAGTTTTTAATTTTAATGAATTCAAACTTATTATTTTTTATTTAATGGTTAATAGTCTTTTATGTCTTGTTTAAACATTCTTTGATTTGAAAGGTCATAAAGATATCTTCCTGTATTTTACTCTAAAATTTAAGTTGCCTATTATATTTTACCTTTAAATCCACCTGGGATTTTTTTGTTTGGTATGAGGTAGCGATCCCATTTCTTTTTTGTGTTGCATAGGTTAACTGAGTGTCCCAGACTAATTAGGGATCTGCAAGTGCTACCATTGCCATATATCAAATTTGTCACACATCAATCACATGGTTCTGTTTCTGAACTCCATTTGGTTTCATTGATGAGAACATACACTCTTTGTTTATAAAGCAAAACATACTGTTTTGTTAAAATGTGTTTTATTTTCTGAAAAATAAGTTTTAATTAATTTTAGGGAAAAAAAGGCCTTCAGTTTAATTTCATGCCTGTTCTCTTCTTTCCCCTTTGTTTTTTGGTTATAAGGATTCACTCTTTCTACTGTCTGAGCTTCATGGTGATACACTTGAGTTCTGTTGAGGAAGAAAGAACATATCCAGGTTTCAGACTTGTATTCAAGGCAAGAAAACTGAACACGGAAGCCTTCACATATCCAGTGCCCATGCCAAGGAGAGACGTGCCTCTCTGTGGCTCCTGTGAGCAGGAACCGGGCTTCCAATTGTTGAATTCACTCTGCAGGCACAGCCTTATGCTTGAATATATTGCTGACACAAATCCTTATAAATACCTAGACACAGTGATTATAAATTATCTTTTTTTCCATCTGCTATGAGTTTAAAAATCTACTAGACCCATTTTTCACCCCTGAAAATCTACCACCTGGCTAAGTGCTTTCACACTACTTATATATGTGATATTTAGCGTTTTCTTTATTTTTTTCCTTGGTTCTACTTTAGCATCCTTTATGTGTTCAAAGTGAAAAGTACTCCAATATTTCCCATATCTCAGACTATAAAAAAATTGACTAGATCATGCTACGTGTCCTCTACTTTTCTGAATTAAAAAAGAAGTGAAATCCTGTTAGTGAACTATTTTAAGAGTCTGTTCTGTCTCATGGAACAGTAGAATATTGAGATGCTTACCTAAACCATTTTTTTTTGCACTTTAAAAAATTCCCTTTTAGTGAGCACAAATTCAGGAAAAAATAATTAACAACCTATGACATTATATTCTATAGGAGTATTTAGACTATTGTAATGATATGCTTATCATGTTATCTGAAAATTAACCAAGAGGGTTTGATTACAGATCTAGCCTCTCTTTTTTTTTTCCTTTTCCTTTTCTCTTTCCTTTCCTTTTTTTTTTCCTTTTTAAAATATCTTTGAGTTTGCGTCCTTACCTTGAAATCTTGAGAATACTTTATCTCAAGCTTTATATCCAGTCTTTATAACTATAATGACTCCTTCAGTGGATTTTCTAATTATGAGTGGAATAAATATCCCCTAAATGCTGTGGGCTTTGCAGTAAAGGAAGCTGTACACTAGACCAATTAACTCAAGATAGCTAGTATGTTATTCTAAAAAATTTTTTTTAGAATGCTGCAGAGCAGGTCTTGAAAAGTGTTTCATGGTCAGTCAGGGAGAGACTCAGAGGAATGACTGAGGAAGTGTGCCTCTCACTGAGTCTGTCCCTCCATTATCCCAAAATGGGATTGTTTGCATCAGTGTAACTGTTGCTCTGAGGGGAAAACAAGGTTTATAGAGAACCTTTAAATCATTCTAGGGTAGAAGGAATTATAAGGTCAACTTTCCCACCACCTGCCAATGCAATAATTTTTTTTGTAGGTTCAAAGCATATTCAAGAAGAGGTTTTTTGTTTTTGTTTTTTTTAAGATCAAGACTTGCTTTTTCAGTTCCCTTTTTTTTTGTATCTACAATATAACTTGTCCACAGAGATAATGATACTGAAATGGAAAAAAAGTATGAATTTTAATAGACTGGAGCACAAGCTATCAAGAAAGTAATTTATTCCTGCAAACCATTGTGCATGTAGTCCTGTAGGTTCTTCAAGCCCCAAGTGGGTTACCTTCTGCCTGTTCTCACTAGCAAGGCAGTCAGTGTGGTTCTAGTTAGAATCCCATAAATCTGCAATATAATTAATTGCATATCCTTTCAAGCTAGCAGTGAAAGGAGTAACACGGGCCAGGATTTTGATGTGTTCCCATATTCTGAAATCAGCATGATGGTATACGACACTGCTGAAAACATTAATTTAGAGGGTGGCTGGAAATTGCTGAAAATATTGAACTCCAGCTTGTGAACCCAAACAGTCTCCTTTTTTTTCTACCCCTAGATCAGAGAAGTGTATGTAGTTAAAACTTCACTGCTAATCGAATTCTTTATTTCGAGTAGATATGCATAAAACCATATTTTTTTGTTTAGCAAGCTCAACACTGCTTCTTATAAGTCTGTAAATCATAAGTGTGAGGCAGTTGGATCATTCTGCTCTAGAAGAAGCATATTCCACAATAGTCAGGTTTTTTATTTAACTTTTATCTAGCCCTTGCTGGCAATATACTGGATTCTGTGTGATGCATTTTGCATAAGGGTTCTATTTGGTCCATAATGGTTGGTGTAATGAACTATTTGTCCTCTTCTAGATGACAGCCAGTTGCTTAAAACCTATAATGAGATGTCAGGTGAATTGCACTGATTGGCATTGATGGATGAGCTTGTTGAAATATTGCAGGGTTTCCTGTAGGGGCATAGAGGAAAATTGCTGTTTAGAGCTTTGGGTCTCCTAAGCATTGAACCTGTAATCACATAAACAGAACCACTTCTGCAGGTCCGAGGTGTCATCGTGAATTTTCTGGCTAATCCATCCATTCATCTCAAAGGTCCAGAACTCGCGCTTCATGTCACTCTTTGCCTTTGTTCTGCACTTTGATCTTTCAAGATGTCTGTCAGGAGAAAAGTGTTTATATTGAATTATGTGTGGAAAGGGGTAGGGTGCATACTTCAGAAACTTGGCATGAAATTTGCTAAACAAACCTTGCCAGTTGCTCTGCAGCAATAATCAACGTGTGGATTTCAGTTTAACAATACGTAGATATACATTTTTTACCTTCAAAAACAACTTTAATGTAGATGTTTAGGTGCAGAAGATTTTATTTTATTTGCTTATTCTGTAGAGTGCATCTAGCACCTTTATTAACTGTTAAACTTAATGTTAAGAAGGAAGATTAATGAATTTTTTTTAATGAAATTTTTTTCTAAAATTCTGATGAAAGGAGTTAACTAAATGAATGCTTGGGATGAATTATCTTTTTGAGTGTGTATTTTATCTCATTGACTTCTGTATTCTAGTATAAGGTAAGATAGTAAGATACTAGTATCTAATATAAGATAGTAAGATACTATTTAAGTATACAGTATACTATTTATACTGTATTCTAGTATAAGATAGTAAGATAAATAGGTACTATTTTAGTATCTATTATGTCTATTATAATATATGTGTTAGGACACACTAGGAATTCTACAACAGAATCACAAACAAACAAAATTAGGAACTAATTATGTTGAAAGTACTACACAGGCACAAACGCAGAATAAATGGGTGAATTGTTAATTGCTGTATCCTTTCACAGTGATCCTTTCTCTCTTCTCTCATATCTTTTTAATAATTATGGAATGAAAGTTGTTTTTTCTTCCTTATTGTGTCTCAATTGGTTTAAAAACTCTGAATCAGTTTCCACTGACATGATGCTATGGTCAAGAAAATATGTATTGGTTCCATTTCCCAGACTAACTTACCTTGTGATGGGCAAAAACAATTCAGAGATCTTTTGACAGCCGTCATATGTCTTTGCTTAATTTGGACACTGAAGTACTGGTGCTATTGTTATGAGATTCTTGAAGTAGGAGCAGATCTTATGCTAACTTTTGGAACCTTTTGAATCGAAATTGAATGGGACCCTCCAATGACACTGATTATCTCCTTGAATCAGTTTTCACTGCAGATGAGGCATTCATGTAATCTGAATGAGCTCAGCCAGCCCAAAGTAACACATGCCTAACAAATTCAGATTTGGTCTTTGGTGAGGCCCAAGCATTAGTATTTCTGAAAGCTTTCCTGGTGATTCCAATATGCAGACGGATTTGAGAACCACTGGGCTAGGAAGATTCAACGCAGTGGTTGCAGCTGTGGGAATATCAGACTGTCCAGCAAGAATGAATTACATGGACACCAGTGAGCCACACAGAGCAGTAGCTTGCCCTGCTGATCTTCAGAGGGCTTTTCAATCCTGAGACCCAGGACAGGCATGACAGAGCAGTGGCTGAACCGACAGCAGAGAGCTTATGAGGCAAGAGTGATCTGCTTGCCAGGTCTGGGTTTAGACTTAGCTCAAGATCACTTCAGGAGTTAAATAAAAGTTTTGATCCTTTAAAGGCTTTGATTAGTATAGGGACCCCTTCCTTTAAAGGCTTTGATTAGTATAGGCACCCCTTCCTATATGCCCTAATGACACTCTTAGGGTCATTCTTGAATGGTTGAAAACGTTTTTATAGAAGGGTAAGAGGGACAGAGCTGTAATTATTTCCTGCAAAATTTTAAAGATGACACCAACCTGGACTCAGACCAGACCTAGTCTAGCCCATGACTTACCAGTAATAGAAAAATCTTTCTTGAGCAGCTGAATAGCTTCTGGCCGACTTGGTTTTGTTGGATGGCTCTGGTGATTATGTTGGCAATGCTACGATAGTGGCTAGATATTATGGATTATGAGAAGAGTAAGGCATCTTGTACAGGTAGCCATATAACTAATTATTCTATCCAAAGCTGTGTATTTTAACAAACTAGAAATTTTATATCTGCGTAGTCATTTGTTTACTTTGGTTCAAAACATAAATAAATTGGAGCCAAAAGTCTTGAGTTTTTTATCTGCAGTTGTAGTTGAGCTCTACTGAACATGTTACTTTTATAGTATAGTGAGAAAAGGTGGGTGTGTTTGTTTACTTATTTAAAGTTATCATTTATGCAAAGTCCATCTTGTTTCAGAAAATTTTAATGAGAACCTATAGTAAATTTTTTCTAACATGAGAAAGATAAAAGGATCATTTAAGTGTCTCTCTTTCTCAGTTTATTATTCTCATCTCTAAAACAGGAATAATAACAGTGTCTACCTTATGAGGTTATTATGATACATGAATGTATATATTTGGAGGGTCATAATGCTGATATTAACAACTATTCTGTTGAATTTTGTGTCCAAGTAATTCAGAAATTCTGATGCACTTTCTTTTATTTGAAGACATTTTTCTACTTTAATGGGATTTCATAGTAGCTTAGAGATTCCATGCAGGAAATGAGGTGTGAGTGCCACATTTGCATTGCTACTTCCCTTGAAATCCAGGTGAAACTGATGGAGCTTTGAAAGGAACACACCAAAACCTGAACTCTTGAGGTAACCCTTCTTTACAGATCATTGACATTTTTCAGCTCTGCCTTGAAAATTCATTTGTTTTGGAAAAAAACTTACGTATTTTCTCTGGCATTTAGCATTTAATGCTAACTATTAAAGAGAAATACTAGACTTAACACTTGTGAGCCTTTGAATTACTATTTTTGTGGTTGATACTTGATATTTTTAGAAATATGAAAAGCACTCTATAATTAGGTATTTGAGCTGAGTACTTCTAATAATAATGGCAGATATTAAATTATTGGTGCTGTAAAAAGTTTTAGAATATATGCATTATTTAAATCATAAAATGGAGTTAGAATGTGATTAGTTCTCTGTTAGATATGTTTCTTTTAGTCTGAATGAATGTTTATTCACTAAACTATGTCTCTGTCTCTCTGTCTACCTCTGTCTATCTATATATTGCATGTATATTATACACTAAATCACTATATATATATATATATATATATATATATATATATTTCTCGCCCCTGTGGCATATGTAATAGGAGGCAGCAGTGTTCCAAGGAAAGAGAATGGGCATCAAAGTTAAGCAGTCAGGCTTACCCGGTTTTGAGTTTTACTTTTCCATGATTTATTAGCCGTGTGGCCTTGAACAGGATCACTTAACCGCATAGAAGTTTATTTTCCTCCTCTATAAAATGTGTGGGATAATACCTACTATGTAAGGTCGTTTGTGAGAATAAAGTAGATAATTTATATAATGGACTTGGTATATAGCAGGCTTTTAATAAATTGTCCTTTTCCTTTCCCCTTAGTTGAGCCACCACGTAGGTGGTACAGATGGGACCCTGCACATTGGCACCTGGCTAAGGGTTGAGTGGATGCTAAAATCCAGCCTGCCCTCTTTTTAATCAGCCTCAAACCCTGTGTGGAACTGCGTTCACACTAGCATGGGCTGGTGGTGGCCCTGCCCCTTAGAGCTCTGAGATGGGCATCTGAATCCAGGACTGAATCCTGCTTGGTTCTAACCAGCTACATGACCCTAGTCATGTCACTTCACAACTTTGTATCCATTCCTTCAATATATAGAGAAGGCATTAGTATCTGTCCTCTAATGCTAATCCTGATGTCATTTTTTGAAGATGAAATAGCATAATATCTATGAAAAAAATATAAAAGCAATGTTTTATGCAAATTCCTGTGTAACACAGGTTATTTTTTATGAAGAATAGGCAAGATCATACAAATGTTTCAATTATTGATATGGAGAATTATTGTTTAGTTAGCTGGGTAATTTTAAAAAAGAGGCCAAGAGATCTTGGTGACTCTTCTGGGACAGAGCTGCTGTGTGCGAAGATTAAGCCAGGATTGGGAACTAGCCTAAGGAGGAGGTGGTCTAAGAAGTAAGGCCCTCGAGGGAGTGAGAGACATGAGAGGTCAACATGAAGGGCAATGATTAGAGAACATGACATGGATGTTGCTTGGGCCAAAAGACACTGTGAAGGAAGAGGTACTCTGCTCAGTTACAAATTTTATCAAAATAAATTTAGTCGGGCTTCCCTGGTGGCGCAGTGGTTGAAAGTCTGCCTGCCGATGCAGGGGACATGGGTTCGAGCCCTGGTCTGGGAAGATCCCACATGCCACGGAGCAACTGGGCCCGTGAGCCACAACTACTGAGCCTGCACGTCTGGAGCCTGTGCTCCACAACAAGAGAGGCCGCGACAGTGAGAGGCCCGCGCACCGCGATGAAGAGTGGCCCCCGCTTGCCACAACTAGAGAAAACCCTCACACAGCAACGAAGACCCTACACAGCCAAAAATAAATAAATAAATAAATAAATTTATTAAAAAAAATTAAAAAATAAAAAATAAATTTAGTCTATAAATAGAATTATAATTTCTCTTCTAAATATGATGTGAAATGTGTACATTCATAATAATTCTGTATCTGAGACATAAGTATTATAAAAAATAAGGCTAAACTTGCTTTCATGCCATAATTATTCCTTAGAATAAATGCATATTTTCCCTGATGCTTCACATGCAGAATGCTTTGATTCATTATATTTGCCATATTGCACACTCTGGCACCCTAAATTGACACATATTTCCATTTTTACCATTAAATTATTGAACAAATTATTGTATATTTCTATTGCTGCGGGATCCTGGAAATCATTAAATAATTCTGGCACCACACTGACAGTAGCTTCTGGCTATTAACCATAATGCTAATGTAATGTTCCCTTCCTTTTGCTTGAATTAAGAAAGAGCTATCAGAGTTGCTGAGGCTAAGATCCAATCAATTGCCTGGAAATTTCTTATGCGCCAACGCTTTGGTCATCTCTAGCCTAGAACTCCTACTTTACAGGCACTCTAATTCATCAATAATGCTTTCCCTCTTTAAAAAATTGGTATCTTGATTTTCTGGAGGTTTCCTTTAAAATGAGCAGTAGTTTTACCTACAAAATGCTGCAGCTGTTTTACTTGTCAGTAATATTTATTAATTACATTAATTCCTTATTAGGAAAATTTCTTCTATTTTTTTTTCTTTAAGAATGGAAAATATATTCAATGTCCACAAATATGCATGATTATTTTGGTCAAAGCTTAAGTATAGTAAAGATAATAATTTCAAGTCTTAAATCCTCTTATCAGAGTGAATGTGGTAAAGGTGTTTAGTATGATTTGAAATTTAAATATCAGCCTCCAGATTTCAGGTGTATTTTATTCTTTTAGTAAATCAGGCAGGCTGTGGATATATATTGAACAGCTATTCTGATCAGTCTTTTATGTTTCATCCCCCAAGGATAGTAATAATGTAATGATTCATTGTTAAAGATGTCAATACATTAAGCATTTTTAAATCTACAGTTATTCATATAACGAGAAGGATTTTGTTTTTTATTATTTCTCCTGTTGTTCTCTAGATTTAAAGTAGAAACTTGGTCCTTTAAATAGACAAGGGAACATGGAAGTGGTTCAATTTTACACGTTGAAAAATACGTAACTTTAATTCCAGAAAACCTAAAGAAGTTCTCAGATTCCTCAGTAGCTGGAACAAAACTAGTAAATCTAGAGACTTGAAAAAACAGAGGGACATAATAGCTAAATTAGGTGCCACTCTTTGTCTACCGAGCCCTTACTGGTAACACCTAGGGACTAGCAAATATGACTGGATGATTTAGTGCAGGTTTAGGAAAATATAAAAGAGATTATTAAGGTAACTAGCAGGTGACAGGTCAAAGGAGTTTCAACTGTACGAATGTCAAAGCAAATATAAATGTTCTTTTTAGTTTAAAAAATGCCACAGCTGAATTTCTGAGAGAGTAAGTCATTTAGTGTGCAGATAGATATATATTTGTGTATACATATTTTGTATTTATATTATGTATTCATTTATGTTTAGAAAATATATATTTATTTTATTTCATCGTTGATCATATTATAATATAGTGTTTTTATAATAATGCCAGATAAAAATAGCTGAGAATGGATTATATTCATATTAAGAATAATTAGGGGGCTTCCCTGGTGGTGCAGTGGTTAAGAATCCGCCTGCCAATGCAGGGGACACGGGTTCGAGCCCTGGTCCGGGAAGATTCCACATGCCGCGGAGCAGCTGGGCCTGTGCACCACAACTACTGAGCCTACGCACCTAGAGCCCGTGCTCGGTAACAAGAGAGTCCACCTCAGTGAGAGGCCCGTGCACCCAGTGAGGAGTGGCCCCCACTCAACGCAACTGGGGAAAACCCGTGCACAGCAATGAAACCCCAATGCTGCCAAAAATAAATAGATTTATAAAAAAAAAAAGAAGAAGAAGAATTAGGGAGGAAAGGAGCCTAACCATAAGTAGTTGAATTTTAGTAATCTAATTTTTTCCCTGTGGGTGTTTACCAGAATAAAGTGAATTTTATATATATCCATATCTAACGTAGATATATATTTATTTATGCACATGTGTTTATATACATACAAATATGTTTTTGTAAATGTATAGTCTCTATTTTGGAGTAAACATAAATTTTATAAAAGCGAGCTCATATGAAAACAAAACAAAATGCCTTCACTTCAATATGTCTGAGCAATTGAAGTGATAAAGCAGATAGCAAAGAGATCTTGTTTTTATTAAATGACATCTGTATTGTTTTTAGTAGAACTAAATATGGAAAGCCTTCTCTTAATTCAATTTTATCTAAAGCTGTAATTGGTTATTTGAGCTAAGGTCACATTAGTTTTTTTGAAATGCCAAAGTGAAACCAAAGCTTGCTTTTTGAAAGATTTATATCTAAAAATCATTATTCTTACTACACATAGGGATCTATGTTTTTACTTGGCATGCAGTTATTGAAATTTATAATTTTATAACTCATAAATGACTTCTCTTTTTAGTAATACTTTTTTGAAAATCACCACTCAGAAATATGGGTCTCTGAATAATAGAAGATGCCCTTAAGGGAATGAATATAAGAGCTATGTTGTGTTTAGTATGTCATTGATCAGTTTATATTGATTCTTAGATAAGTATAGATTGAAATTGTAACTATATTATCTTCTGTTAGTAGTTGCTGTTTGGTTCCTAGTATTTGTTTCAGTAGAGCAAACATTTAAATTTGCAATGTAGCAAAGAGGTCCCAAATTCATATATACCAGAGAAATAACTGTTCTGTCTTACAACAAGAAACCTGTTTGTCTTGTGAACATCTTCTTAGGGAAATCATTTTTTCATGGATCCTTGAACATATGGCAGTATCCTAGCTCTAAATGGCTTTCTGCTCTATATCAGAAATTGAACCGAATTAGGTAAGAAATTGGGTACCCCACCAATTGTGTTTTGTTGAACTCACACACACACGCAAATCTAACCTCACAATCAGTCTTTAAATTTTAAGATTAACCTTAAGTATGCAACTCTTTTCTGTCTTTAGTTTCAGAATCTGTCACAAGGTTACTGATTGTTTTTTAATATTCATTTTTCTATTTTAGCGGGAGGACTGTATTTTTTCATCGTGTAGTTGTTTCTTTGGGACTCACAGTGCATTATTGGTAAATAATTACAGTGTCTCTGTTTCCTGACTCTCACCTGTGGTTTTTTTGAACAGATCTAAGGGCTCTCCATTCCATATAGACTCTGGGGAATAGAGAGGATTAGTTTGAACTGCCTGGACACCCTTGGATTTGTATCTTGTGACTAACTCTTATCCAAGAAAGTCACCAAAAAGTAGAAGTGATGTCCTTCATGCTTTTCCCTACCTGGAGTAGAATGAGTGAAATAACTCATTTTAGTATTGCTCTCAAACCAGTTGAGTTCCTAAAATAAAGTGTTTGATCCCTAGGTAAAATGAGACATATAATTATGCCAATTAATACAAATGCATCAAATTTCCACTTTAAAAGACAAAGGGGATCTCTCAGATTAGGCTTAAAAATAGCCTGTTTCCAAAAGGTCTAAAACAAAATGACACAGTAAGTTGAAAATCAAATAATAGGTTAAAATATATAAGCTAAGTGCAAATAGGGAAAATGATATAATAACTCGTAGAATGTAAGTCAAAAGACATTAAGTGAGAAATAAATGGACTTATTTTATATAATTTAAAGAACATCCACAGTGAAAACACAACTGTGACACTTTATATACTAAAAATACAAAGAGCAGCAAATTAAATTGCATTGATTAAGTTGCGTTGCTGCAGTTCGGTGATTCAGAAAAGCTAGGAAGAGACCAAAACGTTAGTTGTAAGTTTGCCGAGGGTTCATGATTAAGCAGAATATAGTTGGCTGAACAGAGAGGAGGGATGCAGCGAATTTGTGCCTGGTTTTTCCTTTGCCCCCAACGCAGTTGCCCTTGACTCTCCTGGCATAGATACAGTCCTCACAGAGACCAAAGGGAGGCTGAATTCTTGCTATGTTGGAATCTGTTTGCACAGGGGCTTCCATCACCAATCCAGAACACACACTGAACCTCTATAAGCTTCTCTTAAAGGGGCTTTTGTTCTTTAAACAAGTGTGTTATTTGCAAAGCTGCATCCTCATCTGGGGGGAAAGAACACCTAGTGTCCTGGGGTCCCCCCCAAATATCTTTACTTCCAACTCTCTGGAGTTCTAGAAAGCTGTCTCTTCATATTTATAAAGTAAAACTTTTGAAAAAGCAGATTAATTGTGTTGGAAACACAATTATTATGGGTCTTTGACAAATGGTTTAGGAAAAAGCTTGGAGGATGTAATTAATGTGGTTGAATAAATATTTTACATTATCTTAACACAAAGCAATAAAGTAGAAATTAAAATGAAGGTTTAAATAAAAAATCATGGAGACATGAAAAGAAAACTTCTTTTCTAAATTTTTGGATCAAAATGGAAATCAAAACTGTAATTACTGACAATTAAGAAAATAGTGTTGGGAATTCCCTGGCAGTTCAGTGGTTAGGACTCTGCGCTCTCACTGCCGAGGGTCTGGGTTCGATCCCTGGTCCTGGTCAGGGAACTAGGATTCCACAAGCCACACAGCACGGCCAAAAAAATATAGTGGCAATGATGAGATCATGTATCAAAATGATGGGAGGGGATAAAACTACAATTAATAGGCACATTTCAGACCTATGCTTAAAAGGTAAGAAAGAGAAAGTAAACTATACACTAAATACTAAAATTTAGATGAATAATGCTATGGAAAGAATATGAAGGAAATCATTTTCAAAATAAATGTTGATTAGAGACAAATATAGTAGACAAATAAGTTGAAGAGTGCATTTTAGGAAAAATACATCCTGATACTATGTGTCTTATTTGAGGATTTGGCAGTATATTTAATATTAGAAAATATTTTAATGTTTTACATGCTTTTAGGTTGCTTGTTTCATGGGGGGTTTTATTCTTCTTTTTTTCTTTTCTTCTTTTTTTTTCTTTTTTCTTCTTTTTGGCCACGTGGAATATGGGATCTTAGTTCCCCGACCAGGGATCGAACTAGTGCCCCCTGCATTGGGAGCGTGGAGCCTTAACCACTGGACTGCCAGGGAAGTCCCCTGTTTCATGGTTTTTTGACTCTGGTATATGGACTCTTGGATAGTTTATGAAAATATTTAATGCCTTTTCGTTAAAAGACATTAAACTTGTTTTTATACAAATTTTATACAAACTTGTGGATCTCTAAGGTTAAATACAAATTTTTGTGTGGGTGATGTTTTTCTGGGTAGAATCAATATTAACATCTCAAGATGGTCTGGAAACCCCTCCCTCCCAAATTGTTTTCATTGAAACAGTAAATCACCTTGGTAAATGAAAAGAGAAAACCTACATGGTAATCTTCTTTTAGGAAATCTCCAAAATGGAGTCCATGTTAAATCTCTATTTAAAAGAAAAACAAAAAAACAAGAAACAAATTCGTTAGTTAGTTAGTTATAGAAAGATGCTTTGTTAACAGTAACAGGTTATTCCCAAGCCAATATTTAAGCATCAGTCGTATGTAATAGAGAAATACCATTGACATTCTTGGTAAAGAACAAGAAAAAATAGCTACCTCTACCATGGTATTCATGAGGTTCTAGTCTCTGTATTAAGTCAGGAATCAAAATTTTGAGATATAACTCTTAGAAATATGAAGAGGACATTGCTGTTATTTTTGGAAGATTATTTTATTTCAAGCGACAGTCATTCAGCAAATATTTATTGAACCTCTGCTATGTGGCAAGCACCGTTCTAGGCACTGGAGAGCAAGTCATGCACAGGACAGGAAAGGCCCCCTTCCATGGAGTGTGTAGTTTAAAGTGGGTAAGTGGAAGATGGCAATAAAGAAGGAAACAAGTGAGAAGATTCCAGATAGAGATCTAATGATTTCAGCTATGATGTCATTGCCTACCTAGAAAGTCAAAATGTGTCAGCAGAAAATTATTAGAAATAACGTTAGGGAATAGTAAGTTAGAAGGATGTAACATATGTATAAAAGTGATAGTTTTAAATAATCATATAGAAAATGTAATGAAAAAATATCTCCATTCATGATAGCAACAAATAATATAAAATATATAGGAACAAACTTAACAAAAAAGTACTGGACATATAATGAAAAAATCTAGATATGAATGTGTATGTATATGTATATCATGTATGAATACACACTTTTTTTAATTAAGAGAATGCATGACTAAATAAATGGAGCAACTCATGTTTCTGGCTAGAAGGGCTCATTGTTGTAAAGATAATCTTCATTTTTTAAAATAAATTTACTGCTACTATAATCCTAAAAAAATTCTTTAGGACACTTTTAAAGAGAATATGACAATCATCTGGAATAATAAACATTAAAGACCAGCCATAAGTAATTTGATTAAGAAGGAATATAAAAGGGTACCTGGGCTACAAGATGTTAAAATATATCAAAAAGCTGCAAGGGAATTGAGCTGGAAAATGCAGAAACCAATTAACTAGTGCAAGGATGGCATACTTGTGGCATAGTTACCATCTTCTCCTATCTTCCTCCCCATGGCAATCATTCCCTTATAAGTAACCTGGGCGCCCTTCCCTGCTGGGCCAGGACATGGTCTCAGAATACTCCAGGCAGGCACTGTTAGGCCATCGAAGGTGGTACATGAGTTAAAACATATTGGCACCTTGTTCTTGTTCAAGTATGTGATGAAAGTGGCATTTAAATTAGTAAACAAAGGAAGGATTTTTTCGGAAATGATTCTGGAAAAACTGGCTGCCTTTGGAAAGAATATTTAGGCCTTTACTTCACATTATAAAAATAAATTCCAGATGGATCAAAGGATTGAATGTAAAAAGGAAAGCAGGAAAGAGCTTGACGATAACATAGATATTTATCTAACATCAAAGTAATGTAGGTCTCTTTAGCATGAAAGCGAAGGAAGAAATCAATAAAAGAACGGATGGAGAGATGAAAGTACTCCAAAATTTTTCATTTCTGTAAGTCTTAAATGTACTATTTACAAAACATACTTGGAATGTTTTACCATATTTTGTAAAATATTGTTTGAAAGTATGTATATATACTCAAACACATACATGCTGAAGAGGTTAGATTGAAACATACAAAAATATTTTCAGCCATTCATTTAAGGTAGCGAAATTATGGATAATTTTATTTTTTTTAAATTTCTACAATAAATATGTTATCCGAAAAAGGAGTATGTATCAAATTTGTGAAGGGAAATGTAGGAAATTCATATTTTAAGAAATCTAATATTCAGTAATTTTCTCATACATCATTTCTGAATTCCCTTAACAACCTCTTGAAGTATGTAGTAATATTCCACTTTTAAACTTCAGGGACCTGAGGTTCAGTGAGATTAAATAAATGCCCCAAGATAACTCAGGTAGGAAGAAGCAGAGTTGTGGTCTGAAGCAAATGTTTATCTGATCTCATAAACCATTGCCCAGCATCAGTTACGGATATCTGTTCTGCTTGGTGTCAAAATTAGATAGAAGGAAAAAAAAGGTTAAGCTGAAATTCAGGCCTGATCTTTCAACAGCAGAAAGGGGCTTATTTTATCCTACTTTCAGTGCCTGTTCCTAATTCCTTCCACATACCTCCATTTAGTCCTTCAAGGGGGTGTGAGGTAGATGCTTGTCTCCTATAGATGGTGTTAGGCTTTTGGAAACAAAATATCACAGTTGGGTAAAAAGTGAGCTCTTTCTGTTCTTATCTACCATTTGCAAATATGAGTCTATGCTTGAAGATGATCCTTCAATTCTTCTTTTTCTGGCTCAACGAACTTGTAAATCTTGTATTTGAGTTCTTGTGGTTGCAAGAGTGTTAATATTGAAAAAGAGAAAGTTTATTTCCTTATTACAGACATTCTGGAGCCTTTAATTCTATGTTATAGGCACCTTGCTGCAAAAAGCGGCAAAGTGATGGAACCAAATGCATGCATTACAGCTCTAGGTAAAAATAAGCACTCTCAAATGCAGAGGTATTATATATAGTTAATTTTACTAGATGGGTGTATCTTCAGTAAATCTTTCTTCTCTCAGCATGCATACTTCTCAAATCCCATCATTTTCTTTTTGGAGAATAAAGAAGTGAATATATTTATGTTATAGTATGCCAGTGAATGTAGCCAGTTTACAGTTTGAGTCTAGGATATGTTAGTCTACTAAGGTAAATTTGCATATATTTTGGAAATAATTTTGTGTATTTCATGATTGATACGTTTTATTGTTCTCTGGCCTGAGTTTGGGGCCTTTTCTGTTCTTCTGTTCACGGGGGAACATTATTTGAAAACATCTAACTAGATATTACAAATTTCAAATTGCTTAAAAAAAGGATCATGGTTATATTTAGGATATTGTTTTTCTGGAACTATTTGCTGATGGCAGTTTTCTTCTAAATTGGCTTTAGAAAATATTTCTAAATAGCATGATTGTGACCACTGTATTTTACAGCCTCCCAACCTGCACAAACAAACCCAGTGCACTGAAGCTTCTGATCCTTTTATTTTTAAGTACAGTTTATAACATTGCAGCCATTATTGACATTACAGAGCCTTTTGCTAAGCTCTTTCCTTCCTTCCAAATTTTTAACAGCTTCCCCACTGCTTGTCAAAAAAAGGTCACAATTCATGTAGCCTAAGGCTACCTTTCAAACCACTTTTATTATTTAATGCGCCCTTTGTTCCAGCAAAATTGTACTATTCAATATTCAGCTGATAAGATATACTCATTTTCTGTTTCCTTTGGTCATTATGATTTTGATTTCCTGGTTTTTCTTCTTCCTCCATCTCTCTCTGGTGAGATCTTAACCTGCCTTACTGGCCCGGCTTAACTCATCATGAAGCTTCCTGTCATTCCCAGTTCTGAATTCCCATTCATGGCTTATTTGTACCTCTGATACCATATGCCAGGTTCATACTGTTTGTAAGTTCTCTTTCTGGCCCAGCTAAGCCTGTGACAGCCCCATGCTGTACACCCTGGGCCCCTACATTGAGTATCTGCAGTTCTCCCACTTCTTTCTCTTTTTCGTTTCATAAGATAATTCCTCCTTCCTTACCTCATTTGGTTTGTATTTTCCATTCACTCCAGTTTTACATCTTTAAATGAGGTCTTATTTTCATTGGAGATCTCATTTTGTAATTCTTGTTTAGAAGTGGTCTCTCCAGGCCGTCTTTGGCTCTGTGCATGTCATTTATGCCTTTTGGGGCCAGAAGGACCTTGAGACCAAACCATAACTTGAGACCCAGGTAACTCTCACCTTGAACCTGCCCTGCACATGGCCCCACCTACCAGAGGAGGGGAATTAAACACGTATGAGAATATCCCACTTAACATTGCCATTGCGGTATTTGAAGTGCTTCCCCAGTCCTCTTTGTGGAGCCTCATTAGGATAATAGAAGTGCCCTTTTCTAATGAATTCCCAGCTGGAAAGGAGTGTTCAGTCTCTTCAGCTTCAAGCAATCTGTTCCCACTCCTATTCAGTCCCCAGGGTGAAGAAGATTCTAGACTTCCTTCTTTAGCCTTTTCAGCTCTTTTACTGAGTTCTACTCGTGGAATTTAGTCCTAGTCTCTTGAGACACACCACATGGCCAAATCCATTCTCTGCTTTTGGCAGAGACATCCCTCCTGGGTCCTCTCCCTTTAGCTCTCTCTCCATTTTCCTCCCTTCCCTCAACTCAGCAGTCATCAATCTTTTTATGTCTTTGTACCCTTCTTGTGTCTGGCCTTTTAGGGAGATTGTTAGTCTCAGATTTGTCTCTGCTGATAGATAAGGAGTGGTGACCTTCAGCTTCTGAGGATAAAAGGAGACCTAAAGAGGAAGAGTATCTCCTGCTCAAAAGAGTGCCTGTCTCTACCTTTGCTTTAAAAAACTCCCTTTTTGTAACCTTAACGTTTTCTATATTTCAGCATGGGATGGGTCAAGGGGGAAGCCTGCCCTGTCACATCGTTTCTGTTCATAACTAGTCTTGCTCTATTCATGTTTATATTTCCAGCTGGTTCCCAATGAGAAGTCTTGCACGTAGAAGGTGCTCAATTAAATGCTGGATTCATAATCTTGTCCATTTTTTTTTTTTAATTCCCACATCTTATTCTCTCCTGCTATTATAGAATCTGAGTATAATTAAATCCTTCTCCAAATTGTCTGTGTTGTATTTCTCAGTCAGAAGCTTGCAAAAAATATTTTAAACAGTTGTCGTGTGGGCTTTTCCTGAAATGCCATGTCACTCCAAAAGTGATACTCTGCTATTTTGACTACTCATAGAAAATGAGGAAGGAGGTAGGCTGAACAGAGAGAAATTCCAACTGAAATTAGTGCTTCTAGCCAAATCAGCGGTGTAGGAACATTGCTTCTCTTTAGAATTTTAGAAATAACTAAGGCGATGTGAATTTTTAAAAACCTTTCCTATCAGTGGCAAAAGAAAATGATGAAATGATAATAATGGTAGTTGGTGTATAGGGATAAATTATTGATAAAAGCGTCTCCTGTCTTGGCATTTTTGATACTTATCCCAATAGTATGATGTGGTTATATGCTTTGTTAGAGATTGTGTGTATGTGAGTAATATAACAAATTATATCAACTCATTATTTGAAAAAAAACTTAATATTTTTTTGTTTTTAAAATTAGGTTGCTGGGGCAAAAGAAAAAAAAAAGCTTTCCATTCACATTATATTGTAGTAACTTAGTGATTTCTGAATTGTTTCAGTGGTTACTGAAATTTTAGTTTTAAATTCTAGTAAGAATATTTTAAATTATACATAGGAGGTGTGGGAGTTCATCTTATCCAGGAGAGAAGAATCTGTTTCACTTAACCAACTTAACCATGTGGGATTGTTTTATGAAAACAATATAAATATTCTGACCCAAAAACACCCTGGTGTGTTTGTCTATGTGGCTAAGGTAATCAAATGATACTTCTCCTCAAATTGTCCCCAGCGTATTTTATTTATGTTCTCAATGGCTCCTGCTGCAATCCTCTGGAAAGTTCTGCCTGTTCATGAGCCTCCACGAAAACATCTGCAGTGGGCAAAGGGGAAGGTGCCCAGTGTCAGGGCTACGTAGCTTTCCCAGCCCACTTCCATTAACATAAGTTTGGAGTCCCAGTATTGTTTCACACAGCTTCCGAGGACTTGAAGAGAAATGAAGGAAAAGTTTTTGATGACTAGCGTCAGAGTGCCTTGTAGAAATTCGGATAGCTACTTCTTTTACCAGAGGCTCCTAGTTTCTTTAACAGTTCTCTCAGAAATTTAATCGGCTTCTGATATATTGCTTCCAGTCAGTTCCATGGCCACTCTCAACGTTTTTTTAAACACAGTTAACCCTGCTTTTTATCTTTCCTTCTATCTTCTATGCATCTTTTTTTTTTCAAGCCTTGATTTTTTTGGTTAGATTCGACAGATATAAAAGGACTGTGTCAAATTTTTATCGATGTTTCTGTCTCTTGCTCTTAGGTGCTATCCCCCTCTCGTTGCAAACCAGTAACAATTGTTTGTTTGTTTGTTTTTTAAACATCTTTATTGGAGTACAATTGCTTTACATTGTTGTATTAGTTTCTGCTGTATAACAAAGTGAATCAGCTATACGTATACATATATCCCCATATCCCCTCCCTCTTGCATCTCCCTCCCACCCTCCCTGTCCCACCCCTCTAGGAGGTCACAAAGCACTGAGCTGATCTCCCTGTGCTATGCGGCTGCTTCCCACTAGCTATCTATTTCACACTTGATAGTATATATATGTCCATGCCACTCTCTCACTTCATCCCAGCTTACCCTTCCCCCTCCCTGTGTCCTCACGTCCATTCTCTATGTATGCGTCTTTATTCTTGTCCTGCCTCTAGGTTCTTCAGAACCTTTTTTTTTTTTTTTTAGATTCCATATATATGTGTTAGCATACAGTATTTGTTTTTCTCTTTCTCTTACTTCACTCTGTATGACAGGCTCTAGATCCATCCATGTCTCTACAAATGACCCAATTTCATTCCTTTTTATGGCTGAGTAATATTCCGTTGTATATATGTGCCACATCTTCTTTATCCATTCATCTGTCGATGGACACTTAGGTTGCTTCCAGGTCCTGGCTATTGTAAATAGTGCTTCAATGAACATTGTGGTACATGACTCTTTTTGAATTATGGTTTTCTCAGGGTATATGCCCAGTAGTGGGATTGCTGGGTCATATGGTAGTTCTATTTTTAGTTTTTTAAGGAACCTCCATACTGTTCTCCATAGTGGCTGTATCAACTTACATTCCCACTAACAGTGCAAGAGAGTTCCCTTTTTTCCACACCCTCTCCAGCATTTATTGTTTGTAGATTTTTTGATGATGACCATTCTGACCGGTGTGAGGTGATACCTCATTGTAGTTTTGATTTGCATTTCTCTAATGATTAGTGATGTTGAGCATCCTTTCACGTGTTTGTTGGCAATCTGTATATCTTCTTTGGAGAAATGTCTATTTAGGTCTTCTGCCCATTTTTGGATTGGGTTGTTTGTTTTATTGATATTGAGCTACATCAGCTGCTTGTATATTTTGGTGATTAATCCTTTGTCAGTTGCTTCGTTTGCAAATATTTTCTCCCGTTCTGAGGGTTGTCTTTTCGTCTTGTTTATGGTTTCCTTTGCTGTGCAAAAGTAGTTTCATTAGGTCCCATTTGTTTATTTTTGTTTTTATTTCCATTTCTCTAGGAGGTGGGTCAAAAAAGGATCCTGCTGTGATTTATGTCATAGAGTGTTCTGCCTATGTTTTCCTCTAAGAGTTTTATAGTGTCTGGCCTTACACTTAGGTCTTTAATCCATTTTGAGTTTATTTTTGTGTGTGGTATTAAGGAGTGTTCTAATTTCATTCTTTTACATGTAGCTGTCCAGTTTTCCCAGCACCATTATTGAAGAGGCTGTCTTTTCTCCATTGTATATTCTTGCCTCCTTTATCAAAGATAAGGTGACCATATGTGCGTGGGTTTATCTTTGGGCTTTCTATCCTGTTCCATTGAGGTATATTTCTGTTTTTGTGCCAGTACCATACTGTCTGGATTACTGTAGCTTTGTAGTATAGTCTGAAGTCAGGCAACCTGATTCCTCCAGCTCAGTTTTTCTTTCTCAAGAGTGCTTTGGCTATTTGGGGTCTTTTGTGTTTCCATACAAATTGTGAAATTTTTTGTTCTAGTTCTGTGAAAAATGCCATTGGTTGTTTGATAGGGATTGCACTGAATCTGTAGATTGCTTTGGGTAGTATAGTCATTTTCACAATGTTGATTCTTCCAATCCAAGAACATGGTATATCTCTCCATCTGTTTGTATCATCTTTAATTTCTTTCATCAGCGTCTTATATTTTTCTGCATACAGGTCTTTTGTCTCCTTGGGTAGGTTTATTCCTAGGTATTTTATTCTTTTGTTGCAATGATAAATGAGAGTGTTTCCTTAATTTCTCTATCAGATTTTTCATCATTTGTGTATAAGAATGCAAGAGATTTCTGTGCATTATTTTGTATTCTGCTACTTTACCAAATTCATTGATTAGTCCTAGTAGTTTTCTGGGAGCATCTTTAGGATTCTAAAGATCTACATGATAGTATCATGTCATCTGCAAACAGTGACAGTTTTACTTCTTTTCTGATTTGGATTCCTTTTATTTCTTTTTCCTGTTGGATTGCTGTGGCTAAAACGTCCAAAACTATGTTGAACATTAGTGGTGAGAGTGGGCACTGATCTTAGTGGAAATGGTTTCAGTTTTTCACCATTGAGAATGATGTTTGCTGTGGGTTTGTCATATATGGCCTTTATTATGTTGATATAAGTTCCTTCTATGCCTACTTTCTGGAGGGTTTTTGTCATAAATGGTTGTTGAATTTTGTTGAAAGTTTGTTCTGCTTCTATTGAGATTATCATACGGTTTTCATCCTTTAGTTTGTTAAAATGGTGTATCACATGGATTGATTTGCGTATATTGAAGAATCCTTGCATTCCTAGGATAAACCCCACTTGATCATGGTGTATGACCCTTTTAATGTGCTGTTGGAGTCTGTTTGCTAGTATTTTGTTGAGGATTTTTGCATCTATATTCATCAGTGATATTGGTTTGTAATTTTCTTTTTTGTAGTATCTTTGTCTGGTGTTGGTATCAGGGTGATGGTGGCCTCGTAGAATGCGTTTGGGAGTGTTCCTTCCTCTGCAATTTTTTGGAAGAGTTTGAGAAGTATGGGTGTTAGCTCTTCTCTAAATGTTTGATAGAATTCACCTGTGAAGCCATCTGGTCCTGGACGTTTGTTTGTTGGAAGATGTTTAATCACAGACTTAATTTCATTACTTATGATTGGTCTATTTATATTTTCTGTTGCCTCCTGGTTCAGTCTCGGAAGGTTGTGCTTTTCTAAGAATTTGTCCATTTCTTCCAGGTTGTCCATTTTATTGGCATATAGTTGCTTGTAGTAATCTCTCATGATCCTTTGTATTTCTCCAGTGTCAGTTATTACTTCTCCTTTTTTCTTCTAATTCTGTTGATTTGAGTCTTCTCCCTTTTTTTCTTGATGAGTCTGGCTAATGGTTTATTAATTTTGTTTATCTTCTCAAAGAAACAGCTTTTAGTTTTATTTATCTTTGCTATTGTTTCCTTCATTTCTTTTTCATTTATTTATGATCTGATCTTTATGATTTCTTTCCTTTTGCTAACTTCGGGGTTTTTTGTTCTTCTTTCTTTAATTCCTTTAGGTGTAAGGTTAGGTTGTTTATTTGAGATGTTTCTTGTTTCTTGAGGTAATATTCTATGCCTATAAACTTCCTTCTTAGAACTGCTTTTGCTTTTTATGTTTTGGGTCTTCGTGTTTCCATTGTCATTTGTTTCTAGGTATTTTTTGATTTCCTCTTTGATTTCTTCAGTGATCTCTTGGTTATTTAGGAGTGTATTGTTTAGCCTCCATGTGTTTGTATTTTTTACAGTTTTTTTCCTGTAATTGATATCTAGTTTCATAGCATTGTGGTCAGAAAAGATACTTGATACGATTTCAATTTTCTTAAATTAACCAGGGCTTGATTTGTGACCCAAGATATGATCTATCCTCGAGAATGTTCCTTGCGCACTTGAGAAGAAACTGTAATCTGCCGTTTTTGAATGGAATGTCCTATAAATATCAATTAAGTCCATCTTGTTTAATGTGTCATTTAAAGCTTGTGTTTCTTTATTTATTTTCATTTTCGATGATCTGTCCATTGGTGAAAGCAGGGTGTTAAAGTCCCCTACTATGATTGTTACTGTCGATTTCCCATTTTATGGCTGTTAGCATTTGATGTATGTGTTGAGGTGCTCCTATGTTGGGTGCATAAATATTTACAATTGTTTTATCTTCTTCTTGGATTGATCCCTTGATCATTATGTAGTGTCCTTCTTTGTCTCTTGTAATAGTCTTTATTTTAAAGTCTATTTTGTCTGATACGAGAATTTCTACTCCAGCGTTCTTTTGATTTCCATTTGCATGGACTATCTTTTTCCATCCCCTCACTTTCAGTCTGGATGTGTCCCTAGGTCTGAAGTGGGTCTCTTGTAGACAGTATATATACGGGTCTTGTTTTTGTATCCATTCAGCCAGTCTATGTCTTTTGGTTGGAGCATTTAATCCATTTACATATAAGGTAGTTATTGATATGTATTTTCCTATTACCATTTTCTTAATTGTTTTGGGTTTGTTATTGTAGGTCTTTTCCTTGTCTTGTGTTTCCTGCCTAGAGAAGTTCCTTTAGCATTTGTTGTAAAGATGGTTTGGTGCTGAATTCTCTTAGCTTTTGCTTGTCTGTAAGGTTTTAACTTCTCTGTTGAATCTGAATGAGATCCTTGCTGGGTAGCATCATCTGGGTTGTAGGATTTTCCCTTCCATCACTTTAAATATGTCCTGCCATTCCCTTCTGGCTTGCAGAGTTTCTGCTGAAAGATCAGCTGTTAACCTTAGGGGATTCCCTTGTATGTTATTTGTTGCTCTTCCCTTGCTGCTTTTAATATTTTCTCTTTGTATTTAATTTTTGATAGTTTGATTAATATGTGTTTTGGCATGTTTCTCCTTGGATTTATCCTGTATGGGACTCTGTGCTTCCTGGACTTGATTGACTATTTCCTTTCCCATATTAGGGAAGTTTTCGACTATAATCTCTTCAAATATTTTCTCAGTCCCTTTCTTTTTCTCTTCTTCTTCTGCGACCCCTATAATTGGAATGTTGGTGTGTTAATGTTGTCCCAGAGGTCTCTGAGAGTGTCCTCGATTCTTTTCATTCTTTTCTCTTTATTCTGCTCTGCAGTAGTTATTTCCACTATTTTATCTTCCAGGTCACTTATCCATTCTTTTGCCTCAGTTATTCTGCTATTGATTCCTTCTAGAGAATGTTTAATTTCATTTATTGTGTTGTTCATCATTATGTTTTCTCTTTAGTTCTTCTAGGTCATTGTTAAACGTTTCTTGTATCTGCTCCATTGTATTTCCAAGATTTTGGATCATCTTTACTATCATTACTCTGAATTGTTTTTCAGGTAGACTGCCTATTTCCTCTTCATTTTTTTGGTCTGGTGGGTTTTTACCTTGCTCCTTCATCTGCTGCTTATTCCTCTGTCTTCCCATTTTGCTTAACTTACTGTGTTTGGGGTCTCCTTTTCGCAGGCTGCAGGTTCATAGTTCCTGTTGTTTTTGGTGTCTGTTCCCAGTGGCTAAGGTTGGTTCAGTGGGTTGTGTAAGCTTCCTGGTGAAGGGGACTGGTGCCTGTGTTCTGGTGGATGAGGCTGGATCTTGTCTTTCTGGTGGACAGGATCAAGTCCGGCGGTGTGTTTTGGGGTGGCTGTGAACTTATTATGATTTTAGGCAGCCTCTCTGCTAATGGGTGGGGTTGTGTTCCAGTCTTGCTAGTTGTTTGGCATGAGGTGTCCAGCACTGGAGCTTGCTGGCCGTTGGGTGGAGCTGAGTCTTATAGTTGAGACAGAGATCTCTGGGAGAGCTCTCGCCAATTGATATTACTGGGGCCAGGAGGTCTCTGGTGGTCCAATATCCTGAACTTGGCTCTCCCCCCTCAGAGGCACAGACCTGACAGCCAGCCGGAGCACCAAGACCCTGTCAGCCACATGGCTCAGAAGGAAAGGGAGAAAGAAGGAAAGAAAGAAAGAAAGAGAGAGAGAGAGGGAGGGAGGGAGGGGGGGAAAGAGGGAGGGAGGGAGGAAGGAAGGAAGGAAAAGAAAGAGAGAGAGAGAAAGAAGGAAGGAAAGGAGGGAGGGAGGAGGAGGGAAGTAAAAAAAATAAAGTTATTAAAATAAAAAAAATTATTAAAATAAAAAAAATTTTAAAGTAACAACAAAAAAGAGAGCAACCAAAACAATAAACAAATCCCCCAATGATAACAAGAGCTAAAAATATACTAAGATAAACATAAAAATCAGAAACTAGTCAGTCACATACAGCAAACTCCAAGTCTACAGTTGCTCCCAAAGTCCACCGCTTCCATTATGGGATGCACACAGGATTCTTGGTGGCTGCAGTAGCAGCCTTAGCATTTCGTGCCCATCTCTGGTGTCCACGCTGCAAGCCTCAGCTTGCACCCATCTCTGAAGCTCATTTAGGCAGTCTTCTGAATCTCTTCTCCTCACGCACCCCGAAACAATGGTCTCTTGGCTCTTAGGCAGTTCCAGACTTTTTCCTGGACTCCTTCCCGGCTAGCTGTGGCGCACTAGCCCCCTTCAAGCTGTGTTCACGCAGCCAACCCCAGTTCTCTCCCTGGGATCTGACCTCCAAAGCCCGAGCCTCAGCTCCCTGCCCCCGCCCGCCCCAGCAGGTGAGCAGACAAGCCTCTCAGGCTGATGAGTGCTGGTCGGCACTGACCCTCTGTGCGGGAATCTCTTTGCTTTGCCCTCTGCACCCCTGTTGCTGCACTCTCCTCCGTGGCTCCGAAGTTTCCCCCCCCACCCACCTCCCGTTTCCACCAGTGAAGGGGCTTCCTAGTGTGTGGAAACTTTTCCTCCTTCACAGCTCCTTCCCAGAGATTCAGGTTCCATCCCTATTCTTTTGTCTCTGTTTTTTCTTTTTTCTTTTGCCCTACCCAGGTACGTGGGGAGTTTCTTTCCTTTTGGGAAGTCTGAGGTCTTCTGTCAGCGTTCAGGAGGTGTTCTCTAGGAGTTGTTCCACCTGTAGATGTATTTCTGATGTATTTGTGGGGAGGAAGGTGATCTCCACGTCTTACTCCTCCGCCATCTTGAAGGTCCTCTATGCATCTTTCTTAATTCAATGGTGGCCATCATGAATCCACCTGAAACAAAGGCTGGGGAAAGTGGCAGGGGTGGCACTAGCTATAGTCTTATTTTTGTCACAGGGTTAAGTATTTTTGTTTAACTGGGAACTTTTAATTGATTTTTTTTAAAAATCTTGTACAGTTATATTTATTTTTGGTATTTGGGGATCAGAAGCAGTCTTATTTTTCAATCCTGTATAGTCCTAAATTTCTGAACTCTCTACTCCCTTTCATTTCTGTCTCCAAAGTAGTTAAGTTTTGTCTGAGCTCATCTCTTCCTTGTCATACCTTGCACTAAGCATCAAGGAACAAATAATAGACACCGATGTCATGGCCTTTTGCAGCTTCTTCCTCTAGAACTTCAAGTTCACTAGGCAGTTGCATTGCCTTTTGAGAAACTGTGGGCTTCATTCTTACTAAATGTTTTTTTGGTGGCATGAACCACCAGCTTTCCAGTTGTTATATTTGTTTTCTTGCTACTTGATTCTGACCACTAAGCCAATCTTAAAGTTTTGGGCCGTTGTTATGGTCCCATTCCATTTCCAGTGGTCAATTAATTTCTTCGTGAAGCTAGGCTGGGTGTGAAAACAGAGAGACCCCAAAATGTCAGTGGATTACTTCAATAAGATTTTATTTCTCATTGTCATCAGAATCTTTGGGTTATAGGAGATTAAATCAGTACAACACCTTTCCTCTCCTATGGACCCATAGTGATGGTAGTTTTGAAATCTTTCACACATAGCTTCCAGTGTTACCCAAGCACTGGGAGAGAAACAGCATATGGAGGACCACTCATGGTCATTCTGTAGAGGCTGGATTTGGAGTAGCCCAGGTCACTTCTGCTCACATTCCATTGGAGAAAATATTGTTGTTTCATGTAACTGCAAGGGAGGCTGGGATGTGTATAGTAGGAGGAGAGAAGCTTTTAGTAATTAGCTGGTAGTCTCTGCCACAAGATGTTGGGAAAGAATTTAAGTGTGTCAAGGATATGCGTAAGAAAAAAGAATATGACTACTGGAATGGCAGTTGGACTTAGTGACTAGATGATACAGGACCAAAAGGCAAAAAAGAAACTGTGACGTAATGATTACTATCATGTGATATTCTGGAAGATATAACTATTCTGATTTTTTTAATCTAACAAAGGAAAGGGTGGTTAATAAAAGTTAGTCTCTATGTTTATATGCTTTAAAGAGTGTGTGACTTCCTGAGGATATAATGTTTTATTTATTTTGGCATTTTGTGAATATGACTAACATATTCTCTACACACATCAATTAGTGTAGTTGTTTTGAAAAAATAAGGTATTTTTAGATCTCAATTGTGCTTGCCCCTGGAGAAAGAAAGACAGCACACACACACACACACACACACGAATGATTGAGGAGGGAGGCAGTGGGGCATGAGGCAAGCATGAAAATGAAAAATTTGTTCAAAGGTTTGACCATGACTTTCCTGGCTTTTGTGGGGAGAGAATATAGCTATATTTAAAAGTAATTCTTAAATAATGATGAAATGATGTTTGTGTTTCTCTCGGCAGCTGACTACTACCTGGAATAAGCTGCTAGAACTGGAGAGGAAGTCTTAGGTTTCTGCAGAATTTTGTCTATGATTAGTAGGTCAGCAGGTTCTGTCTCTCACAGAACCACCAGTTCATAGCAACTCTGAAGGTTTACTTCTGTTTTTGAATGTTTGATTTTATTCTTGCTTCTTGCTCTTTCTTTCTGCCACCTCCTAGTCTAGGCGACTTGGCATGTCATTTTTGAATTCCAGCAGTAGTTTTGTAATGGCAGTTAATGTGTCTCCACTTCAGTATATTCTGTACCCTGCTTTTTCCTGCTCATAAAAGCTGAAATTACTGTACATTTTCCATAGGATACCTTTCAAGATTTTTCACTATCTGTACCTAGACAAGGCATGGCCTAGCAGCCAGAGATCTTCAATTGTGGCTTCAAGTTCATGGCAATCAGCTGCATGACCATGGAGAAGTCACTCAGGAGACTATAAGTGTCACCAGCCGCTCTGTAAAAAATAACTATTTATTGGTCAAAGAAGTTAGAAAACATTGTGCACTGTATCTTTTTCTTAGTAATATAAGATTGCATGATAGTATATTTTAAAGGTTCTGAAAAGCCCTGCCACAAAGCGACCTGTTTACCTGGATTTAACCCTGCATCCTCCTCACTGATTGAGCATCAGATCCTTTTATTCACACATCACTATTGATACTACAAGCAAATTAGCATCCCCAGAAGACACACTAGTGAACTACATTTGATGGCGTTAAGAACCTTCCAAAAATGTCTCCACTTTGTAAAATGAGGGGAACAGTACCTCATCAGGTTGTTTTCTGGATTACATGAATTTATCCAAGTTAATGCTCAGAGCCAAGCATGAAGCCCAGCATGAAGTAAGCCGTTCGTAAATGTTGCCTGTTATTTATTATTAGTCACTATTTCCTCCATGTAACTTTTCCTTTCCCATACTTTTACCTTCACTTATGTATTTTCCCTTACAGTAAATGACTTTCTCATCCTTATAATTTAGCTGACACCTTCTTGAATGAGGTAAGCAAGATAGAGTGAAAAGAGAGCGGTTGTCAGATGTATGTTCTCATCCCAGCACCACAATTTACAAGTAGTGTCTCCTGAGCGAGTTTCTCAGTCTACCTTGACTGTAGATTCCCTGCAAACTGGGATTATTATCATGACCTACGAGTTTGCTGTGAATCCTCCGTTATACATACACACACTTACACACACACAGAATATGTGTTCTGTGTAGGTAGCACTAATCTCAGTGACTGGCACATATAGGTGTTTGGTAAATGAAGACTGTTGCTATTATTATAATTTTTATATTATTAATTTAAATCCTAGTCTCATGTTGTTACTTTCCCTGACCACTGTTGTCCAAGTAATGTGATTTTTCTCAGAACTGTAAGAGCTTAACTTCTGTGTGTCACACATCTGCATCATTTTATTATTGGCATTTTTAATATTCTGCCCTATTATCAGCGAAGGCTTTGAAGTTAGGGACCTACATTTCATGCTTTTTATTTTGTTAGAGGACATGGCATTTCACTTTTCACATAGGAGAGCTCAACTGCATGTAGTTTAACCTCAGAAAGAGCCAGAGGAGGGCCAAGGGAAACAGTTGAATATACTTTCCTGCTGACCCTCTTTGTTTGCTGGACTGTGTCATTCAGGGTAAACGGTCCAGTAGAAGGCTCAAAAGGCATGAAAGACGGTAAGTGCTGAATGTAGGTTTAGACATGACTGACAAAAAATAATTGAAAAGAGTAATAAAATAGACAAAATTCTGCCAAGATTTATTTTTTAAAATGTGTGGAGATACATGTAATTAGCATTAGGAAAGGGGTTGGGCATAATAATACTTTGGTAAGGATATTAAAATCATAGGGACATAAAAGCTATGTGTCAATAATTGTAAGAACAGATAAAATTGATTTTTTAAAAAGAAAAACATAAATTGATTCAAGATGAAAGAGAAAACCTGTGAATCAGCAAGCAGTAAAGAAATTAATTCAGGCCAAGGTAGAGAGTGAATTAAACTAGTAAAGTTTATAAGACCTATCCTGGATGAAAGATAAAATGTAGAATTGGTGAAAATTAGAATTAGGAGAAAAAAGAGTTTTGGAGAAGAGATCATTTTGGTGTGAAATGATTAGGGACGTTTCCATAAGATAGATTTGACCTGGATAGTAAAGGAGAAAGGTGGATAACAGAGATTTGAAGAAAATAGGCAAAGATACTAACCTCTTTGAAATCAGGAATGCTTCTCATATTATTTTCGTTACCTTTCTGGATATTTGAAATATTTCTAAGTTTAAAACTAAGCTTTTAAAAGAATGGATGAAGTGAGGTGGGAATGGGAAGCAGAACACTTCATCTGGGGTAGATTTTTGTTTAGAGGGGCAGGAGGAGAGTAAGCTAAAATTAAAGCCCCCGAATCTTTTAGTATTGTGTGAGCCTTCCATTTCCCATTCCTGCTACTCTGACAGAGCTGCTCTTAATACCCTAGATGCTGAAAGCCTGCAATGTTTTTTTCTGTTTTTTTTTTTTAAGTGAAATCATTTTGGCCTTGCTTTCCTCGGTTATGGGAAATTGTTTCAGTGAAAATTTCCTACAGGCTGCTTAAAAGCAATGCGTGGAACAATGGGCCTTGTGGGAAGTGAAATGCATGTGGGGAAGTGCTTAGCACTTAATGTGAGTTATTTTTACTTCCATTCATAGACATGTCTCAGTGAAGTTCAAATTATCCCTTGGACAGTAGAAGGCAGTCTGTTAATTTAAAGCTAGACTTTTTTGGTTCCATAAAGCCAAATTTAGGATAGATTTCAAAAGCTAAATAAACAACAGTCTACCTCCCCATTAAAAATGAGTGTGTCAGGTTTCTGTGTACTTAAGTCTTTAAATAATCTCCACTTAGCTTTTCTACAAGGGGCCTTAAATATTTAGGAAGAGGCTATCCTTTCCAATCATACCTTGTTTGTGAAGGGGATGCTGAGAGGTGGGGGCTGTCTTAATTTTATTACTAAAATTCGGTAGGTGTCTTGTTGATTTTAACAAGTTAAAAGGAAGGCTGGGAAAGTTGTGCATATTGGGAGTGGTGTGATTGTGAAATGCTGAGAGGCAGCAAAGGCTGAAATCCTTAAAGATGCTGCTCAGCATCATTTTTCTGTAATGCCATAAAATATTATTTTGAAAAATTGTCGGAGGAAATTAATGTTATACTTTATAGCACTGGTTCTCAATCTTGATTCTTAATCAGAATCCCCCTGTGAAGTTCTTAAAAATATGTATATTGGGGCTGGGTTTTGGAAATTCCAATTTAGTAGTTCAAGGGGATGGGGCCCGGGTGTGTGTGCACGTGCATGTGTGTGTGTATCTGTCTGTATCTATGTGTGGAAGATTCCACAGCTTATTCTGAAGCAGATCCAAGGATCAAAGTTTACCAATGTACTAAATTCCTTCTCTGCGGAAATTCATTGTTTCAGAGCTACACTCTGCAGATTTCATGCATGCCAAGTTGTAATAGGACTACTACTTATGTGACTGCAAAGTAAAGGTTTAGCAGAACTGTTAAATATATGAGTGTGTTGCTTCTTACATCAAAGGACACTTTACAAATCCATCAATAACATAGTTATTTATGTATTTTTAAATTGTTATGTATTTTAGTTTTTAAAATTTTATTTACCATAATTTAACAAAATTTAAAAAAATCCCTGAGTTAAATATACAAATATTGGGAAATTTAATAATATTCTGATTAACATGATAGTTGACATGATTTACAAGAAAAATTTCTGTAAAAATGATAGTAATTTTACAATGTGGATTTAAATGGATAATTGCACTATGTTTGACATCCTATCAAGAGAGGATTATTTTAGTTAAAATACTGTGGGGTGTAGAGGCAGTTACAATAAACTGGACAAACGTGATAGTTGAAGTAAGTTCAGGCTTTGAATCACGGTCCTACCACTAGCTGTGTGACCGGGCAAGTAATTTAACATTAAAATAGGGCTAATTTTATCAACCTTACAAAGTTATTTTAAAGATTAAATTAGATAATGTATGAACTGCTACATAAGTATGAAGCAGTATCATTAATTATTTGGACTGAGACTCATTTTGTACAGTTTCCATATTGGAAGATGATGTACATATGTATTGGGTGTATCACGTGTATGTAGGTTGTGGAATTGCCGAAGAAATTAATTATACCAGACATTTTCACATTTACATTTTTAGCAACCTAAGCCTTCCAAAAGGGAATTGTTGTAAATATCTCTGCACTCTTTTGGGAAGGAGAGCATTCTTTCTTAGAGCATTCTCAGGTGTGGTTCTCTGAGATTGGATTTCTTCAATATTACTTATGATTACATAAGAGATGGATTCTATGTGTTGGAAACTTGACATTGCCAACACATAGCAGAATTTTTTAACATGAATCTTTCAACCTCTGCTTCCCCAAGGCCATTATAATATTTAAGAGAAGACTGAAGCTTCTAATTTTGCTTCACAATTCTAGAATTGTAGAATTTTGTGTTGACACCATAATATTTAATAAAAAATTTTTTAGTGAGAAAACCTTGGGAGAGACCTTCTTTTGAAAATTTATATTTTGGCCTGGTAGTTGATTCTACCTTAGATTATGTTTTCTCACATGATGAATTACAATGTTTTGAATTATACTTTATATTCTGTTAGGAAGGATGTAGGGAAAAGACAATCTTTTAATACTATTACTAGCTAAGTAGATTTTCCTGACAATGACTGTCAAATTGTCATTTCCCCAAATCTCCCTCTCATTCCCCACCCTCCCTTCCTTCCACAAATGTTTATTGAGGGACACTGTGTGCCAGGCACTATACCATGCACTGGGAGTACATACAAATGAAACCACAAAGTTCCTGCTCATATAGAACTTACATTCTCATGAGGGAGACAAACAATAAATAGGTTAAAATTACGTATAAGATGATTGCAGAAATGGTAAGGACTAGGCAGGTACTAGCAGGGTGCTGTTGTAGAGGGAACAGGAATAGTATAGATGGGCTCATGCCATTGCATGAGACCCGGGATGTGCACATAGGTTATCGATATCCCAAACAGCTTAGAATCAAAGAGGATTTGATATTTCCCTCTCTCATGCCCTCCCCATACATTCTCCTCTGTAACTTTATTTATCCTTTGAGGCTTCCCTTGCCTTTTTATTTGAACTTGATTCTATCCCTGTAGGTTGTTTTAAAGGATGGAGGTCAAGGTGTTAATTTTTACCCCTGACTGGCACTCTTCAGAGATGATGCCCTTAACTTTCACACTCCTTTATGGAGACCAGGCTTAAAAGTTCCAGGTGTCTGATTAATGGTGATAATTGTGTTCAGCCAGTACAGTAAAGACAGCTAAATACTGGAATTTTACCTGGGAAAAGTACTTCAGTTAGCATGTTCTCCTTGGAAATACAAGCTCTCCTGATTCATTTTTGCTTACTTTGATGGTAGAATTAACTTGGGCTGATGGTTGTCATCTTGTCCTAAAACAAATTCCTTTGGTTTCTTTTTTTTTAATCTTATGATGTAATGCCCTCCCTCCCTCATTGACTCCCCCCTCCCGTTTCTAAAGAGAAAAGTCAATGTTATGTTGGGAGAAAAAGCATTTTTGTTTCCTATCTTTGGGCAGAAACAAGAAGGGAACAGAGGGAATAGATTTGGGATGCAGGAAAGTAGGTAATTAAGGGAGATAATGGATATGAATGGAGATAGAAGCATTCAGGTATAAATGGTTGAAGGTGTGTGAAAGAGAATAAGGGCAGAAGGGGTAGTCATTGTATGTTATTGTTCATATAGTTTTCATTTCTCAAGAAAGGAAAATGATACTGAAAGATTAGCACTAAGCTGATTAAGAAATTGTTGGTGAAAACACCGGTGTATTTTCAACTCAGAGTGCACTGAGAGGCGAGCAAATACTTGTTTATTACAGAAAGAAAAACATGTCACAGAATCTGGAAGTGGCAGTCTGAAATCAATAAAGCTCCTCACTAAGTATGATCACCATAGAGATGATTTCCTAGGTGGATTTTGGACAGGTGAATCATTCATTTTATTTAGTGTTTTAGGAAAATTTAAATACCATCACCTCCTGAGAATACATCAAGGTTCCCCTCCTCTCTATGTTAATCAATGTCTTTGAGAATGCGAGATTCTTTTAATGTTAACCTAAGCCAGACATCATTAAGAAATGCAATATCCTTTTAAAAATTCATGAAATATATGGAAAAATTAAAATATAAGTGATTTTAAACATTCTGCTTTATGGACATACATTCTCTCTGACATTCCCCCTTTATTACTTGATAACAAAAGTTAGTTGTCATGAGGTTTACATCAGAAAAGAAATAACAAAAAATTCCATGTGCCCAATTATTATTGACTCCATATGTAGTACTAAATCAATCAGGAGGGCCAGAGAGGGAGCTTCCTGAGTTGTAATTTTCACAAAGTCACAAAATAGCAAGCCTCCAAACCAGGTATAGTGTAAAATATTTCATCCTAGGATGAGGAAACTGGAAGGGATTTCGATAATAATGAATCCAACTCCATCATCTTACAGGTAAGGAATCTGAAGCCTACTGAGATTAAGTGCTTGTCTAAGGTTACAATACAAAATCTTAAATTCCAAGTTTACTCCAAAGTAAATTTGTATTTCTGTACCGTAATCCTAGAAGATATCCCTTGTGGCTTCAATTTATGACTATTTTCCACAACTGATTCAAAGAACCGCGCCCTTCAACTAACAGTATTTTAAAGTAAGCAAAAAATACTCAGAACACTATTCAAAAAAGGCATATCAGAGATGAGCATTATTTAATAAGGAACTCATCAGGTTTTTGATTGATTCAGTATTTTTCACATTTTCAATTGTCTTCTAATTTTCCCTATAGAGAAGAAAGTATTTTCAATGTGAACTTCGATGAAACAAAACAAGATTTTGTTCTTGGAAAACCCCTACTTTAAACCTCAGAAAGTAAAACACTGCCTTAGAGTTGAGTTTATTTTTCTTGTTTTTTTTCTTTTGTGTTTTAACAGCTTAAAATATTTGCCAGCTTCCTTGCTCAGAAGCACTGTTGTGGACTTTATAGATCCTTAGATTTGACAAGTGGAAAGACATAAGATTGAGGGTGTGTTTCTTTGCTCAACTCAATGGTTGAGCTCTGTTAGCCCACTGGATTCTTTAGGATATATTTCAGCCATAATTTTATCATTTAAGTGTGACTGCACTGAGTTTAGCCAATTCTGATACATTTTTAAGAAGAATGTGCTGCTGAGCTAAGACTCTATATGCCATATTTCAGCCTCAAGCAGATTTTTATGACAAAGTAATGAACCCCTGGAAACGGGTTTATAATGGAAAATGCAACTTGACCTTAAATACAGGAGCCCAAGTGCACCTTACAATACTACGCTTTTTGAAACACACAAAATCCTTTTCTCCCAAGGGTGGTGTCACAAGAGGAAGGTGTATAATAATGGTTGTATTTACCATAAATACCTAACATATTTTATGCTTATTTGATTCTATTAAAAAATTTCACCTTATAGATTTTAATAAAGCTGCCTATGGGCAAGGTTATTGCAGTTGGATTTCTTTTCCTATGCCTACTGGTCTCAGTGGAAAGAAGCAAGCAACCCTTATAAAAGGCTTTAGTTTTTAGTACCTGGTTAATAAAAAATAATTTCCTCTCCTTTGGACTTGTTCATGCAGCTGAAAAATAACTCCCCAAGTCAGTGGTGTGTGGCAAAGCTAATTTCTATAAGCTTTTTATCAGGTGGTACTGAGTAAAACAATATGGGGAAACCAAAAAACCCACCCTTCTGTACTAAATTTACAAGGGTGAGAGTTATTCCCAGTGTCACAGAAAGGGGGGGAAAATGACACTTTTCTCTTCCAGATTTCTACTACAACCACAAAAAAATTCTGAGATATAAAGAGTACAGAAGGAAAAATTAAAGTGTATGAAAAATTTCAGCTAAATATAGATTTTAAAATCTGACACAAATGGCACTCATTGTTTGAGACACAATAAAACTCAGCTTTCACTTGTTTGTTGACAAGGGAACTTCATAGTAGTAAACGTGAGTGAGGCAACGCATATCATAGCAACCCAGAAAGTGGTTGTCATTCAGCTCTCTCCTCCACAAGGCTCCTTTTCCCCAAGCATCACATTTTCTCAGAGGAGCATCATGAGAACATTCTAATCAACAAAAATCAGGCTTCTTCCCTTTAGGTTCAGCAGAGTGTTTGCTGTGTGTCTTGCAAAGTATGACAGCAAGATACTTCATACCCCTTCTGTCTCTCCAGGATATTCACAGGCCACTTTCCAGGAAAGAAGCTGGGAGCAGGGCTGCGTAACACACCCAGGCACCTGTATAGCAGCCAGCCCCGATCCCAGTAAGTTTGAAGTCCCATTTCTTTCTCTACTTCTTCAGGCTGGGGAATCATAAGAATGAGCAGCAGCAATGTTGCTTAGGGGGTAATGGATCCCCTTTTTTACCATCCTTGTGTAAAAGCACCCAGGGCATCCTTACACTGGCTTATTCCCCTCAGAGCCCAAAGGAAGAATTAGAAACTGCAGGGATTTGGAGAGGTTGTAGGTGAGTCTTTCTTGGATTATTTTTATTTCGATGGTTACTGTGGATATTGGGAAATGACAGTATTCGACAGAAGAAGTAACATGCTACTTTGGAGCCATGTCTTGGATGAAAGTGAAAAAACAAAAACAATTATAAGGTCTTTGGTGGAATGTAACTAAAGAACTTATTTCCCGTTTTAAAATTCAATTTTACAATAAAAAAGTAAAGGCATGTGGTGTGCAATTGTGAGAAGGACTTTTGATCATCATGTTAGAAACATAAATTTCTGAAACACTGCTGTCTAGCAGCTATAGAATTGATTGGGATAGTGATTGGCAGGGAGAAGGAGACATCCTTCTACTGAAATGGGAGACAAGTGTTAAGGATGGGTGTGGAGTCAGACAAGTGTATTGTTGTGGGAGCCCGAGGTTGGCAGTGTTCCCTCCCATCAGATGACCTCTTGGTTTCTCTGTGAAATAGACATGTGGACATTCACTGAGAGGGTGTCCAAGAAGTGTGAATGGGAACTTGAAAGTTAGTGGATGATTTTAGTGGACAGTTTCTGCAATGAGGGAGGATGCTGACAGTGAGACATAGAAAAATCAAGAACCCTGCATCAATTTATACATGGAATAATTTGAGTCAAGTAGAGCAGGATGGAGATGAATTAGGGCTGTGCTGGATAGGTGAGGCAGAGGAAGGAGAACTTAGAAATGTGATGGAAATAATTAGGCCTGGAAAAGGAAGAGTAACCTTCATTGATCAGCTCCTTCAAGAACTGGAGATTGTGTCGTGTAAATCAAGTCTGCATTTTGCAAAAATAACTTTGCCCTTAGGTTTTCTTTCCCTAATGGAGTGGGGCATGAGTGTTTAGTTTAAACGATCAGATGTTAAATAAACACAGCAGTCCAATTTGCGTAAGCTAGGCTGAGAAACCTTAGTTGTGGTATGAAAATGATGGGAAATGCTTAAATCTAAACTTAATCATTTTTAGGCTGTTTCTGGCTGTTCTGGGGGAAATAAGTCTTCCTATATTTTGCCCAGCTCTAGTTACTTTTAGTCCTTTTGGCTGTGGCATGTCAAATATTTGCTGTTTGAAAACTACTTGGGATTGGAATTTTTGTGAAATATTGTGCATTTATTTAAAGTATGATTTTACATGATTATATGATTTATTTACAGTTATGATTTTACAGGCTAAAACAAAATGACCTGATGGCCTCTTCCAGGGATGAATCCCTGAAAGGGATTTGTACTCAAAGAAAGGACAGCTCCGTCCTAATCTTTATGCCATCTACTGGGCCTGCCTTTTCACCTTTGCATAGTTGCTTTGAAGAATTCTACAGCTGTTTACCTCAATTGGAGATGTAGTTGGGGAGAAGAGGTGGGAGCAAATTGCTGGGGGTTTGGATGGCCTTGTTCTCCTGTAAAAGACCCAGCTCTTCTGGACCTTCTCTCACCTGGGATCTTTGTGCTTTACATAATAATACTTAGTGTCTCTCTCGTTTAGGCATATTTAAAGTGATAGAGCTGGCGTGGTCGTGATGGTGACAGGAAATAGCTCTAATGCCTCAGCAAGTATTACAAAGGCAATGAACAATGCTCTGTCCTCTTGTCAAAACCATGCTCAACAATCTGCAGTGGTTTTGCCTTACTTGCATCTTAGAAACTAAACTCATTAAATGCATGAGCCTTCAAAGAACCCCATTGCTCTAACCCTATCCTGTCTTCCTTTGCATTTTTGTTCCGCGCCACCCAGCTCCCTGTACTTCTCTTGGCCAGAGTTACTGCTCATAGTTCACAGTCTGTCATTACCTGCTTCTGGGATTTATTTATACAGGTGTTTCCTCTGACCCTCTTTCCATTTTGCATCCTATCAAGATTTTACCCATTCTGAGAGACCCAATTCAAGAGAACTTTTGTGTAGGAAGGCTTCCTTGATTTTCTCAATCAGTTTCTTCTTTCAACTCCTATCAGCCTTTATCCATACAATCCTTTGTGGCGCTTCTCATATTTATTTCCCAATTTATGACTATATAGTTGTCTAATTCCTCACCTGCCAATCTCTTTTGTAAATTCCTTAAGTATCTTTTTAAGAAAGGGAATGACTTAATATTATTAAACACCAATCTTGTATGAAACACCGTGGCTGATGTGGGTTGGAAGATACAAAAAAATGACATGCTTTCGTGTTCTTCAGTTCTCAAGGATCTTGTAGTCTAGCCAGAAGTATGACAGGTAAGCAGATCATATCAATATAATGTATTATAATAAGTATAACAAGATAGGCATCTCAAATTGTTCTAAGAAACTAAGTCACCTAACCTGGGTAGTAAGCTCAGAAAAGGCCTCCTACAGGAAAGAACTCTTGAAGTAAATCTTAAAGGTTAAATAGGAATACCAGTCAGGACAGGAGCAAGTTCTGGGCTGAGGAAAGAGCCTGAGCAAAGGCACAAAGGCATGAGACATTATAGTGTGTAAAGGCAGCCATGAACTTTTCAGAATCAGCAGAGTATAAAATGCAAGATTGGGTGAGGTAGGGGGTGACCTGAGTGGAAGACAGGGGCCAGTTCATGGAGGCTTTTGTTTGCCTAGCCAAGGAACTTGAATTTTATTCTGAATGTGTTGGAGACCCATCAGAAGGTTTCAGACGTGTGAGAGGCATGATAAGATTGTTGCTTTAGAGAACTCACTCTTGCAGCACGGTGGATAATGGATCTGGAGATGGGGGGACTGGTTCATATTTGTGATTGCTGATGGTTGGAATGAATTTGTAGGTATAACAGCACCTAAAAAAGTTGAATGGAAAGTTGTTTTTCTGCCCGTCTTCATTGGTTAGGCATCTCTTTCAAGAACAAACTCAATAAAGCACCATATACATTGTTAACCTTCAGAGAGAAAATTTGGGGTGGCATAGCTAGTCTAAAATAAAATCCACGAGAAATCTGATGTTCTAAACACAGTGATTATATAAAATGCTGGCTTGTGGCTTAAGCAAACGCAATCATAGAATTGCACAGCTATGAGTCAGAGTCGGCTTGGTCCTTAAAGTCCTTGCTTGATAGCAAATTAGTGGCTTAGGGAAATATATTTACATTTCATTTCTTATTGTACATCTGATTGCATGTTTTGAGAGTTGGATACAAAATTTCTTTATTTACAAATTTGGAGTAGGGAATTATATTGACTGTGTGTGCATACAGACTTAAGTTTCCCAGTTAGGTATGTAAATCCAGTGAGGTATATCCTTACATGGTAAGAGATTGCTAATTTGCCATTTAATTTCAAATAGAAACATATGCAAGATACAATAACGAAATCCAGTTACTCTTATGGTTAGTTAAATCGTCATTACTGTAGAATGGCATATTAGGTCTTATGATTTGATCAGTAATAATTTATTTGTGGGAAGAAGAACAGACAACTATTTTTTAAGTATTTCTTTCCACGTGTTACCATGTTTCTATCATAAAGCTTAAGCACCTTATTACACTCATTATTTTCCTGTATCTTTCATCTAGATTGTGTGTACTGTGAAGGCAGGGTCTGCTATATATTTGCTTTTAACCTCAGAGTTTAGCACAGTGTCTCATCAAGTAATTGCTCTCTATATACTTGTTAAAAGTGAATGGCAAAATGAATTGAGTAAATACATATAAATAAATGAATGACTAAGTGAATAAGTAAATGAACTGTATATGAATTGGCTTCACTCATAAACATTTATTGAGTACCTACTATGTCCCAGGCTCTGAGCTGATGCACCAATGGTTCTTACCTTTAGAGTTCTTGCTTTCAAGAGCAACACATCAAATAATTATAGAAGAAACTATGTAATTAAGACGTCCCATAAATGTTGTGAAGGAAAAGAAGAGCTTGCTATGAGGGTACTTAACAGAGACTTGACCCACCCTAAGGAGGTCAGGTAAGCTTTTTTGAAGAAGTAGCCTTCGAGCTGAAACCTGAAGAATGAGTAAGTGTTGGTTAAATAAAGAACGGAGAGACCTTTCAGGCAGAGGAAAAATTTTTTGAAGGTTGAGGACTGTAGGAGTGTGGCATGTTAGGGAAATGGAAAGGCTGATACAGAAAAGGGAATGGAGTTTGATCAGAAAATAATAAGGGCGAGGCACTATATGTGGATACGATTTTCTCTCCCTCTCCCTCATTCTATCTCAATCTCTTTCTTTGTCAGAAATAATACATCAAGAATGACTATCTGCAAATACATGAATATTAATTGTTTCAAATTATTCACCAGAATAGGCTCCCAGGAATAATACATAAATCTTCTTAGATGAATCAAAAGAAACAGCTTGGTTACATGCCTTAAAAATAGTCATGCAACTATATAAACTATATGTCTGTAAGCAATTAAAGGTACATCAATAAATGTAGGACACAGCTTAGATAGTCTCTTATTGAAATCTCTGATCACTGTATATACTGGGTTGGCCGAAAGGTTTATTCGGGTTTGTCCATAACATCTTACCAAAAAACCGGAATGAACTTTTTGGCCAACCCAATATTTCTGTCTAAATCTCCCAAAGTCCAAGATCTGATTCTTGTTTCTTTTATTTTAGATCTCACTTCCATCTAAATCTGTTGGAGAAGACCCAGCTTTCCTAATTTTCAGATTTTATTGACTTATATATTGGGTTCTTTGCTCTATTTCTAGAATAACCTCTGAGTTTTACTTGATCATCTCTTTTTGTGACCCAAGAATCATTTCTTCTCTGCAGAAGGAAAGTATACTTTGAATATCCCCTGCAGTATCCTTGGTTTACTAGGGACAAATAACATTGTATGTTAAATTTTTGCTTTTCTATTGATTCCGTTCTGAGGTCTTAAGCTACTGTAACAAATCTAAAAGGGTGACATATATTTAGGCAAAAAAGAACCCCAAAATATGTGACTAACAAGCAGGAACAGGAGATTCAAAGGCAGTGCCCAGCCTTCTGTGATTGGTCAGTTCAGGGAGTAATACTCTGACCAAAAAAAAAAAAAAAAAAAAAAAAGACTCATCGCTCACACAGTCCTAGCACAATGTGTTTAGGCATTTAGTAAATTACATGGGGTTCAAATTCTTGAAACTCTATGAAGCATTCGTGAGTTAAATGTAAGAATATCGGGGATGCCCAATTCCACAGAACAATAGTAAAGCTGGCAAAAGTACTTTTCAGATTTCACCTGGGATGGTGCTCTAGAGATGGTTAAGGAAAAGGATAATGCTATCCTCAGTTGTTAAAGGAAATCTGATTGTGTTTCCTTTTGTCTAGATATATAAATTCTGCAGAAAATTTCTTTATTTGGGTAGATTGAGATCCTCTAAGATTAGACCCTAAATTATTTTTCAGACAGAGATAGTGAAGTCACAAGAACAAATGCTTTGGAGTTTAACAGAAGTGGGTTTGAATTCTGCCATATTCAATTATGTATCGATGGTCAAGTTACTTAACTTCATACTTGCCTAGTATTTGCATCATGAAATTATTGGGAGGATTAAATGAGATTATATATATGTATAATGTATTATATATATAATCTCATTATGTATAATGAGTTATTATTATTTGTGTGTGTGTGGTGTGTGTGTGAATTTAACGCTAGGAAGATGTGAATTCTCTTAAAATCAGCAAATATTGAAAACTAGCCTAATGGTTTGTCCTCACTAGATTAGCAGATACATGAGAGCCAGATTGTGTTATCTTTTTTATCACTGTACCTACAGTACCTAGTTCTTGAGTTACAGGAGGCACTCAATAAAATAAGAGTGAATGAAAGAACTACTTCTTAACTTGTGTCTGTCTGTTGGCTTTCACATAAGCAGATATTCTCTCAGCCATAGAAAAATCAGATATCATATAATACCCCTACTAGCTTTCTGGCATAAATCTTTTAATTACCCTCTTATGCGGCTAGTTCACATAAATAAAACACCAGAAAAAGAAAATGGCTCTGCCTGGTATTGTAAGTTCAGAAAAATAACCAATTTCTTAATATGGTAGTAATTCCTAGTATGACTGGCTGGGCTGGGACTGAAACCAAGGACCCTGACACTAATGGGCCTCTTACGAAACTTACATAGCCTGAAGTCATCTTATTGGAATGTCGTTAGTAGCCATCACCATTGTTACAGGCAAAAATTGGGAGGCTATTTCTTTCTTGCAGTGCTTTCTTTAGATTCCTGTATTTTGTGGGCCCCACATTTGAGACCATGGTTTGGATATTTATGTAAGAACGAACAGTCCTAATATATATATAACAATTTCTAATGCAGCCCCTAGGTAAAGAGAATGAAATAAGGCACAGACCTGTAGTACAGTAACACTAGGAAAGGCACAGATTGAGTTTGAAACAAGAGTGACCTAATCCAAGTACAGTCCTTCGGGTGGCAGCTTTTTGGAGATAATCAGATCTGTTTCTAGACCTGCACATTTTCACTAACTTTTTGCCCTCCGTAAGGACATGATTTTTGATATATATTTGTGTGCTTTTACTTCTTGATGACCTGGGTAAGGATTCGGGCTTGGAATATAGTTGCCTTGGAAAAAAAATCCAAAGGAATATTTTCTAGGTTTTGCTGACTGTGCCTCGGAAGCAAACGAATTATGGTACAGGGCTGGAACTTCACCTACTTGTTAATTAGCAGGTTAAACTTTTATGAGTTTCTGGTACCCTGGCAATACATGGCTATTAAAATTTGCAGGTGGTTCAAGGGGAGAGAGATGTAAGTTCCTGTGCTAGTAATATATCATAAAAGTGTGTATTTCATGTGCCTGTTGTGAAAGTGGAGACTTTAATACTCTTTCACAATATAAGCTGATTAAGGAATCTTTATGGTTCTCATTAACTATGGGTCTTTTTTCATAGAAAAGTGAAAAGTGTAATGCTTATAGACAGAAGCATAGAAGAAAATAATTAGCCACAATGGTACCTCTTTGAGACTAACTAAAAGCTTAGTGACACCCTCTGCAGTCACCTCTCAACCCTTGGAAACTGCCCTTGTTTCTGAAGTTGATTCTACTACATGAAGTGCTGTAAATCTCATGCTTTGGTTTTTCTCCTCAGAAGACAGTGTTTGCTTAGTTACACTTGTGTTATATTTAAATGTTAGCATACTTCCTTTTTTGACTCCACCTTTTCATCAGGAACTGTGGTGAGCGACATGATTCCACACAATAAACTAAATTCTGGAAAAAGTAATGTGATTGTAGTTTTTTGAAAGCTATACTGTCTTATGTTTTACATGTGGTTTTAGGGGAAAAGCCCTCAAATATTTGCTAAATTAAGCATTTCCCCCCCAAACTTAGAAGTAGCTCGTTGTAATTAAGGTTATAGCTTGTTTTAGCACAGGGAAATAGTGAAATGAATTAATTTTAGTTAAGAAAAGGGTAGAAAAATGAACAATAGAAGATATTTGTTTTATTTTTCATTTTTAATTCCACATTTTTCTTTACCCATTGTGGCCAAGGGTGGATTCTGTTTTGTTTCTCTAGGGTTAAATCATCATCTAAAAATAACTCTTTTGGAACATTAGATTACGATAGAGTTTTTTCATTCTGTTGGTGAATATATCAATATAATGTTTTAGTTTGAACGTGAAGCATCCATTTGTATGTGTTTCTGAGAAAGAAAAACAGGCAAGGATGGTAGGATTGGGCAGGGGCAGGGGATGGAGATGTAAGACAGGGCAGCATGCTGTGGGGACGCTGAGGACCAGGACTGCAGTGGGGCATTGGGAAGTGTTAATGAAGAAAGAAACTTGTGCTGGATGGACACTCCTGTTGGGGCTTTTAGTTCTGATATCAGTCATAAGAACCCTGTTTCCAAAACTCTGTGTGCCAAAGCTTTGTAGTTTGTTTTGACAAAGAATGCTTTCTGAGCATGGCAGTTAAACATACACACACGCACACACATATACACACATACACACACGTAACACTGTTAAGATAATATATTTTTATAAGGACTTGAGCATCAATTTTATGGCTTTCTTTAAATTAGCTTAGTTTTTAAAACCTCATTTTCAAATGTGTGACAGTAGAGTATACACTAAAATTGAAAGGAATAGAACTCTTTTAAATACTCGTTCCCTTCACTTTTACTTACTTTTATTTTTTGTTTAAGGATATTTCGCTTCAGGAAGGAAGAATTTCAGGTTCTTTCGACCTGATGAAATGCAAGAGGATGAGAACAGGGATGCATTTCAAGACTTCTATCTAGAAATTTTTTAAATGAAAAAGTACTCCAAATAATATTCTTATCAAGTTGATAGTCTTAGAACAATGGTAAATATAAGCTTTACAAAAAGTGCCCTCTTTTTGGTGAGGGGTACGGGAAGCAAACTCCCTTTTGTGGGAAAGATGTAAAACAAAGTCAGCTTCAGAGAATTAGAATTTAGTCAAGGAAGTATTTGCGAATCAAAGCCTAGTTTTGGAAATCCATCTCTTGCCAAGAGAAAAGGTGCTAAGCTGCTCCGCCAGAAGCAGTCTGCAGCAGAGGCTTGTCTGTCAACGTTTGGGAAGTGCTAATAAGCTAATAAGCCAAGAGTTCCAACGCAGGGTATTTGGTGTATCCACAGAGTGGTGGTGGATACCTCACCTTTGGCAAAGATCCAAGTCAGTCCACAAAAGTTACTGGGGACCTACTTTCAATATATGTATGTTTTTCACTGGGTGCCTGTCTGGGAGAAAAATTTATTTGAAAATAGCTCATAGGGATATGTCTCATCTTACCTTATATATTCTTTATCTCTTAGCCAGGAAAACTAAAAAACAAAAAAAAACTCAATGAGAAAACTGTAATAAATATAAAAGAAATACAGATGGAGTACACCAGTCAGAGGAGGAGACTGAGGCAGGGGTTTCACCGAAAGATGGCTTCCCCGGGGCTCTAAAGGATAGTGGTGGTGATTGCTTGCAGCTTTTTTGGCAGGCTTTGTGCTGTGTGCCTTGTAACGGCTTATTTTCACCACTTAGTCTTATAGGAAACCTATGATGGAGAAATGCTTGTCTTGTTGGATGAGGACCCTGAAGTTCAGTTGAGTGAAGTGGCCTGCTGGGCATTGCATCCCCAAGAGACTCATTCTCATGGCTGACTTGCTGCAAAGCCTGAGCTCTTTACTACGTGGCAGAAAACAAAGCTAATGTTAGGCAAAATTAAAAATATATGCCACATGTGATAGGGACACATATCCTGTGTTTTCATTGTTCAACTGTGAGATTTAAAATTATATACAAATTAGAAGAAATGGCAGTCTGACAAATGAAGACTCTTCATCTAGTGAAAACTTGAAAAAGTTAAAACAACAGAATGATATGGATAATTTTTTATCTGTATTTAAAAGAGTATTGATTTTTAAAAATATGTATTTATTTACTTGGCTGTGCCGGGTCTCAGTTGCGGCACGCGGGACCTTTTTAGTTGCGGCATGTGAACTCTTAGTTGTGGCATGTGGGATCTAGTTCCCTGACCAGGGATCAAACCCGGGCCCCCTGCATTGGGAGCATGGAGTCTTAGCCACTGGACCACCAGGGAAGTCCCTAAAAAAGTATTGATTTGAAAACCTTTAGAAACTAGCATTATATGAAACAATTTAAACTATGTCAATAACAAATGTCACTTCAAGGTTTTAAAATATGGCCATCGTCAGATTAACTAATGACAAATATGATTTAGCTTAAGAAGCAAATTGTAAAACTTATGGATCAGTAATATATATCTGCTACTGTATCTATCTGAAAGCATTTATTAGGTTTAACTATCAACTTAACTATTAATTATCACCATTATTTGAAGGACATGCAAAATAATAATACCCAGCTTCCACTATGACTTGATATTTCATGCAATGATATCACAAAAGGAAAGTAGAGCAGGAGGAAGTATAAGCATATCAAACTAACTTGAGGAAAAAGTATATGATAAGTACAATATACTACTAGTTCTCTAGGTTTAATTAAAAAACTATAGGAAAAAAGAGCAGAATTCCTGGAACTAATGATTGCCACCTGGAGTTCATCTCTGGCTCCCTAAGGGTCCACCAACTTAAGATTTTTTGTGTGCTTATTAATGTTTAAAAGTCCTAACATTAATTATTTTACTCCAGTTAGGGCTACACAGGACTTAACCAGTTGAGCTTTTTTACTCTTTATTGTTACATTAGCAAAGTAATGATAACCTCTCTCATATATGGTAGAAGCTCTGATAGGCTGTTACATGTGTCTTTATTTATAAAACACATAAAACCGTATTAATTCTTACTCAACAAAATTTGCTTGCTAGGCAAAATCTTCAAAATAAATGTATACATAGAGGGGTAGATAATAATAAAGGGTATAATGAAAAGGCTGGGGAATCACTCTTCTGTACACTTAGACTTTAAATGAGTAAAATAACATCTCATATCTCTGTAGAACCGAGGCTGGTGTTTATGCTGCGTAAAACTCCAGATATTTAGCATTTGGGTTATTGGTTAATAATCATTAACTCTATAGTAGATGCTGTGTCTTAGTATTAAGCTAAGCATACTTTAATATTCTGCACTTTTTCTTCAATATTGTGTAAGCCACTTGTGATGAGATTTAAGTGACAGTGCTAATAAACTCACTTCAGACTAAGATCACACATGAGAAATTTCAGCTCAAAGGAAATTAGAGGGCCAGAGGGAAGAAATTAGGAGTAAATTAATGATGTTTTAAAACTGAGGTATCATAACTAGAATGCTGCTAAGATATTAAAATACTTAGGCATTTTAGAAACATGGTTATTTGCTTTTATTTTTTAAATGTATTGAAGTGAAAACTTGAAAAATATTTGAGTTAAGCAGAACTTTCATATTTCCTTAATTTGTTAAAGAAAGAAATTTAATTTCATTGTACTTTCATAAAGATGTAGCAAGGATATTGACCGTTACATTACATGGTGTCCCTTTTGTAATATTCGCAGGATAAATTCTTAAATTCAGGATGGGGGGATTTGTTCTATTAAAGGAACTAACAAAAAAAAAAAGGAAAGAAAGAAGTAACTTTTGTAGTTTTTTCTTGTCTAATAGTGGGAGATATGTCTTCTCCATCCTTACTCTCCATTTTTTTGTCTTGGCCAAAAATGGTTTGTATAAACTACCTAGAATTGATTGTATAAGCTACTTAAAATATCTTTTATATATGTGTAAGGAATGAATTGTAAGTAAAGAAATGACCTCTGAGATATCACAGATTTTTGCATGGTTTTTTTCTTAGTTGAATAGTCTGCAATGAGTAAACAAGTTATTTGGGCAGTATATTAACAATATCAACATTTACTTTTATATACTGAAAAACATTATTACAGTGGATACAAACATTTCTTAGAAGAAATCAAGAAAAAAATATAACAAAGAAGAAAGGCTATTTGTTATTTCTGGAGACCATCCTGGTTGAATTTATATTTAATGGAGATATAGAGGATAGTTGATATTAATGCTTTTTATCTAAACTTCTTGCTTGCTCCATCATCATTTTAGAGAATAATCTTATTTGAATCCTTTATATTTGATCCTAATTCTATGTTTTTCATGCCTTTCTACCTTGCCTCTTCATCCTATGACCTGTGTGCCTTTCTTTTCTCCTTGCTTTGTAGTTTCCCATCCTTCCCTTTGTTTTCCCATCTCTTTCCTCTAATTTTACAGATGAGAAAACTGATGCTTAGAGGCATTAAGTAGCTTGACAGAGTTTACACAACTGTTAATTGGTCCAAGCTAGGGAAAGAACTCTGATCTCCTGTCTCCTGGTACTGCTTTTCTTGACTTTCTAATGGAGTTATTGCTTAGATCAGAAGATGATGCTGATAGATTGTGGTGTTTTCCCAATTGCTTCCTGTGTATGAGTTTTCCTGTCTAAATGAGAATTCCATAGAGCTAATTTCAGACAGTTCACATGGGCACAATTGTACCAGTTGTTAAAATATTGAATTATTTTCACACTGGCTAATAAGTAGCTGCTGCAAGGAGCCTCTCAATTGTACCTCATTTTGCTTCAGCAGCCCCTGAATATCCTTTAGGGACCACTCCCCAATCTGCAAGACCCTCATACTTTGGCCCAATAGCAATCAAAGTGAGGCATTTAGCTGCTGACAGTTAGATCAAATGATTACTGAGGCACTTCAGGTGTACAGAGCTACACTCGCTAACATATTTGTCTTTTAGGTTTGTTTCATTCTTATAATGATGAGAGGGAAAATTTAATCTGCTAAAAGAATGCTGATTCCAGGTTTTGCTTATTTTGATTCCTCCTCCTCCTCCTCCTTCTTCTTTTCTTTCCTTCTCTTTTTGCAGTGAGAGATGTGAAAGCAGTGTCCAGAGACGTATCATGCTAGATCATTTTAGCAGCTACATCTACTTAAAGTTTTGCAAATGTGTTCCCTTCAAAGATCATTTAAATGTTTTGATTCTGAAGTAACTCAAAGTGTATATATATATATATGATTCTCAGTATCAAAATATTTTTGTCTCTTTAATGTGTTATTGGTGGGGTATTTTTGTGCTTTGTTTTTATTTAGTTTGTCAATAGGGGAATTATATTGATTGATTTTCAAATATTAAACCATCCTTGCAGTTTTAGTATTAACCCTACTTGATCATGATATATTATTCTTTTTATATATTCTTTAATTCAGCTTGCTAAAATTTTATTTGGAATGTTTGCCATTAAATTCATAAGGGATATTAATCTATACTTTTCTTGTAACGTGCTTGTTAAGTTTTAGTATCAAGGTAATGCTGGCCTCATAGAAGGAGTTGGAAAGTATTACCTCCTCTTTAATTTTCTGGAGGAGTTATGTAGAATTGATATTATATTTTCTTTAAATGTTTGATAGCATTCACAAGTGAAGCCCTTTAAGCCTGGAGTTTCCTTTGTGGGAATGTTTTAAACTAAATATTCAATTTCTGTAATAGACATAGGTTACTCATTTCTTTTTGAGTGAATTTTGTTAGTGTTTCAAGGAATTTCCTTTAAGGTGTCCAATTTATTTGAAACAGGTTGTTCAAAATATTGCCTTATTGTCATTGTAATAGTTATGGAATCTATAGTGATGTCACCTTTGTATCTTCTTTTTCCAAATTTAAACAAGTTGTTCCACTATCTTCTTGTTCATATTGTTTCTAGTGAGCTGTCTGCTTTCATTCTTATCTTAGTTACTCTGTTGTGTGTCTTTTCCTCTGGACTTATAAAATATTTTCTCTTTATAATTGATTCTGAGTAATTTGATTATGATGTATTTAGGTGTAGTTTTCTTCATGTTTCTTATACTTGGAGTTCAGTGAGCTTGGATCTATGGGCTTACAGATTTCATCAGATTTGGATAATTTCCTTCACATATTTTTCTGTCCCCTCCCCATTTCCTTTGGGGATTCCAATTACACATATGTTGTATTAGACTGCTTAAAGTTGCCCCATAGCTAATTGATGCTTTATTATTATTATTATTTTATTTCTTTTCTCTCTGTGTTTCCTTTTGGATAATTTCAATTGCTGTGCCTTCAAGTTTACTAATCTTTTCTTCTGCACTGTCTACTCTGCTATTTATTCCATCCAGTGTATTTTTCATCTCACACTTTGTAATTTTCACCTCTAGATATTCAATTTTTGTCTTTATTATATCTTCCATATTTCCACTTAATTTTTTTAACATGTAGATTACAGTTTTAGTGACTGTCTTAATTACTTATCTGCCAATTTTAACATCTGTTTCAGTGCTTGGGTCACTTCCACTTGATTGGGTTTTCTCCTCACTATAGGTCATACTTTTCTGCTTTTTTGATTGCCTGTAAATTTTTTATTGGAAGCCAGTCATTGTGAATTTTAACTTGTTGGATGCTGAATATTTTTGTATTCCTATAAATCTTGCTTTGTTCTGGGATACAATAAACTGTTACATGTAAACAGTTTTATCCTTTCAAGTATTACTTTTAAGGTTTTTTTGGTAGAGATGGATCAGTGTTTAGTTTTGGACTAATTATTTCACAATACTGACACAACATCATTTTGGGTACTCCTCCCAATGCTCTTTATATTATGAGGTTTTTTGGCCTGGATGATGGGATCAGGCACTATTCCTAGCCTGTGCCTGTGTGTGCTAGTCACTGTTACCTCTAGGTTTTCAAGTGTTCTTTCCTTGACTCAAGCAGTTTCTTCACACATGTGTAGTGATTGGAACTCTGCTGAATACTTAATGGAAACCCTTTGTTGATTTTCAGAGTTCCATCTCTGTGCAGCCCTCCTCCCTCCGATACTCTGTCCTGAAAAGTCTAGCTGCTTTATTCTCCATGGAATCTCAGATCTGTCTTCTCAAGTCTGGTAGTCCATCAGGCTCCTCCTGGGCTTTCCCTCTCTGTGCTGTTGCCTAGAAACTCTCTCATGGCAACAAAATTGGACAGTTACAGGTCTCTCCTCACTTGTTTTCCATCTCTTAGGATTACTATCGTTTGTTGCCTTGAGCTCAGGATCTTGAAAGCCGTTGTTTAAGTTTTTGATTTTGTTTGTTTCAGGGTTTTAGTTGTTCCAGGCAAAAGGATAAATTCAGTTCCTGTTAATTCATCTAAGTTGAAGTTCTTTGACACTTGATACAGAGCTGAGGTGGGAAAACTTTGAGACTGGATACCAAAGTTTCAGCCTCAGAAAGTAAAACTAGGGAGAATAAATCCTAGTATTTTGGCTGTTGGATAAGTATTTATATTAATTTTTTTTCAGAAAATAAAAAGTTGTTCATTAAAAAATTACAGAAACATACAAACCAAAAAACTACAGCCACATGAACATCTAAAGTTTTCTTCAATAAATTAATGAAATAAAGTGATTGTGGGCAATCTAAAAAATGATGTAGGTGGTTCCCAAAGTCATATTCATGGGTGAGTACTTATCTTTAAGGATGTTTTCACCAGACCATAGAAGAATAAGAAAAATGTAGAGAGTTTTTCATAAAACTAAATTTATTCCATTTCAAAGACTATTTTTGACTATGTCCTTCCTACCTTTTTTGTGATAAAGTTCCATGCTTTATTGAATTTATTATGATAGCAGATGGATGGTAAGGTATTTTGTTTTGTTTTGTTTTTAAAGTAATTACTTGGCAAAAGTAGGAGTAGGCCATCCTGTGTTCACTCCCCATAAAATTTTCATTTTACTGCTCTGGGTACTCCAATAGTCTGGAAATACCTGTTTGGCTATGCGCAAATACTTTAGCTCTACTGATTTTTATACAAATAGTGATTACCACAAAACTTTATTCACGAAAGCTGGTAAAGTTTCTCTTTTTGAGCATCCTTTTACTTGAAGATAGTATGTTTTGCTATGTACAGCTCACAGAATCTTTGTGGACAAGGGGACATATTTGAATGGCCAACCTGGGTCATCTTTATATTTCCTTGTTTTTCTTTACTCCATAATGGCTATGCAACTCAATTCTTTCCTCAGTACTTATAAGCAATATTTAGAGACTTATGATTGATTTTCATTGTTTCCCAGTATTGTTTCTCTTCATTATATGACAAGAAACCAGGAATTGACTTGGTTTCTTCCCTCTCTGACGTCAACATATGGCCAGTATATTAGAATTCTCTGGAAGAAGAGAACAAATAGGATACATACAAATATATATATAAAGAGATATATACATATATCTATATCCATATATATCCTATATATATCCTATTTTGTAGGATGAGCCTGGGTCTAAAGGTCTGAGAACCAGGATGTCTGAAGGCAGAAAATGGATGCCCTAGCTGAAGCTAAAAAGAACAAATTCACCTGTTCTCGGCCTTTTTGCTGTACTTGGGCTCTCAACAGATTAGATAATGCCCACTAGTATTTATTTATTCAGTATACTGATTCAAATGCTACTTTCTTCCAGAAACATCCTCATAGACACACCCAGAAATAATGCTTTACCAGTTAGCTGAGCAACCCTTAGCCCTGTCAAGTTAACACATAAAATTAATCATCACAGCCAGTGAGAAAAATATCTTTTCAATGATAACAATAATGATAATACTATTTCAATGATGATAATAATAATAAAACAACTTTGTGAGGTGGCCATCATAATTCTTATTTTACAAATAAAGAAGTTAAGTCTTAAGGAAGGTAAGTAACTGCTCAAGATTTCACAGCTAAGGTAAAGCTCTAGATAAGACTCCAGCTCTGTGTTGGGAAAAGGCAGGGTCCCACTGCCTTCAAGTGAGGAGATGAGTTTCAGTGTTTTCCAAATTGTGGCAATATGTTCCTCTCCAGACAGTATTCAGAATCTCCAAAGAGGAGCAAATGACTCTATTCTATGCACTATTTATTGCTTCTGTTATTATACAGAGCTTTTTATTTAAAGAGGAGAATGTTGCTAATGATAAATTATACTCTGTTGTTGAAATAAACCTTTTATTTATTTTTTAATTTTTTTAAACTTTTTATTTTATATTGGAGTATAGCCGATTAACAATGTTGTGATAGTTTCAGGTACACAGCAAAACAGCTCAGCCATACATATACATGTATCCTGAAAAGGCTTGAAAAGCAAAGGAAACAGACATTCCAAAAGAAGCATGACCACGACCTGTTTTTGTTTTTTTTTTAATAAATCTTTTCTTTTACTAAGATCTCCTAAAAATATTTCCGTTTTTATAAACGCATTCTGGTTTCTTTGTGAAAATAGCTGCAAGGATATGTCACTGGGTAGTTTCATTAAAAATTACGAGTGTTCACCATTACTGTGAAAAGTTCCTGCAGCCTGTTTCCTGCACTTGGGGAAGGGTGCAGCTTTCCAGTGATGGCTGCCCATGAATCTTGGAGACCTGCACCTGCAGATTCCAGCCACAGGCACAAACAGGCACTGTGAGAACTGCGCCCATTCTGTAAAAACAAAAAGGTCTGCTGTTCTACAGAAATGTTTAGGACAGAGAAGCGAACCTCAATGAGATACACAAATCCCATAAACCACTGAGATTAGATAAATTGCTGGAGTTGTTTAGAAGGCCAGGCAGGAATAAACATTCTCTTCCTAAATGTAGTTTCCCCGCACTTGGGACAAGCGTACTATCTGATTACCCAGGATGATTTATTTATCTTTCTAGACTGTTGACATGAAGTCTGAATTCAGGCCCAGGAATAGGTGTACTTCCTGTTGTTATTTTGTTTGCAGAAATCACTGACTTCTCTCGTGTTACTTTTTGTGATTGCTGGAGCTAACAGTATTGAAGTTTATAGTGTGCTATATCATCTGTAATAGTAAAATCATAGTAAATCACTCTGGATTTGAAGTTTAGGTCATGGCATAATAATCCACAATGAACAGAGTTCCTGCTTTATTTATGGTTTCATCTACAACCTTGTATCAGTGATACTTCAGTTTCTTCCTGATATAGATTTTTCATATAGTTTCATGATAACTTGTAAAATTTATGCTGCAGGATAAGTAAACTCTTTGGAGTACTCGTTCATTTATTTGTTTATTCTTTGACTTCACAAATTTTTATAATATGTCTAATCTCTGCCAGACATTTTTGTGGATCATGGGGACTCAGTGGTGGAAAAGAAAGATGAGTCCTGCTCTTGTAGAGCTCATGTTTTAATTGAGGGGTAGAGTGGAGGGGAATAAAATGAACAAGAAAATATCAGGTGGGAATGTTGCTCAGGAGAAATTACAACAAAGTGAAGAAGTCAAGTGTGGCCGGAAGCCTGCTTTCAATCAGGCAATCAAGGATGGCCCCTCCAAGGAGGTGGCATTTAAGCTAATGCCTGAGTGAGAAACAGACTGCTGTGCACAGATTTGATGGAGTAGCATCCCAGCCAGATGTAACAGCTAGTATAAGGATGTAGCTATACTGTGGACATGGTGAGACACACATCATGTCACCTTGACTTCTTTTTTTTTTTGTTTTTAATTTGTAATATATTTTATTTAACCTACTATTTTAAAATATTATTTCAACATATAGTCAATGTAGCAACTATTGTGATCGTGTCCAAAATATTAAGTGGTTAATCAATATAAAATTATTAATGAGATTTTTACATCATTTTTCATACTAAGTTTTCAAACTCTGGTGTGTATTTTACACTTACGGCACTTCTCAGTTTGATCAATAGCTACATGTGGCTAGTGGTTACCTTGACTTCTTACTCTGATTTGCTTTCACTTTGACTGTTCAGATGTTCCTTCTGCACTCTGTGCCTTCCCTCTCCCCCTTCAAATTTGTGTATTCTTAATAAAAACTATATTATTAGGGGACTGGAAAAATACTGCTTTAACTAATTGATTCTGTAGTGTTTTCAGGAAATTATTCCACATTTAGAATAATTTTACAAAATGATTTAATTTAAAAGTAGCTACGTAAGAAACAGGTAGATTTCAAAACAATTCCCCCCAAATCTTTGATCTACAAACTTTCATTAAAATTGGCAAATGTAATGTCCCTTAAAAACACAAACAAAGAAAAAAATGCAATGCTTTTTCTCTCTGGAAAGATAAAGGGAACTTTTCCCCAAATGAGGTAACTTGGAAGCTGGGAGACAGATTCACACATTCATAACATGAAACTCCCAGGGCATCATTTCCTAAATTATTTCTTTCACTGCCCTCTTGGTAGCTCAGTGTCACGGATGAGTGAGTTTACCTCACAAGTAAGCAGTTAGCTCCGCAAGAACAGACTCTTAACCTTAGCTCGCCACGTGATTAAACTCAGAGTGAATGCAAAAGATTAATGAGGGCCCTGAGTGAAAACAGTCTCTTGTAAGGACGGCACTAAATCTTGAAAGTCTGGTTGTTATTGTTTGTGGAGGCTGAGTCCTGGGCCAACCCCAGAAGGGATCATGGTGGTGGTTGAGTCCTGGTTTGGGTATTATCTTTAATGCCTTGACCCTGTTTTTCTGTGGCTGGCATAATGTCATTCTTCTTTGTAATCTATTTTTAGGAGTCACAACATATTCTTGCATTTTCTCAGTGTATCTAAATGTAGATCTTATCAATCTACTTTTACTCCACTTATTTTCCCAGATGATAGAAAGAGGACACATTCTCACATTTGGAAGTGCATGCTTTAGTTCTGGTATATTCTCCCTCCAAGTACACTAAAGACTTTTTCTTCCCTAGTGTCGGTCTTCTAACAGACAATAAAATGGTGAGAAAAGAATCTGTAAACTCTTCCCATTCTCCTCAGTTTTTGCCTATCTTGCCACTTTTTTCAATCCTATGCCATTTTAGTAAAGGAAATATGAAGAGTGATTGTTGGGAAGAAAGGATATTAAGGAGAAGCCATTGACAACTAACAGTCAGACAAGTAATCACAACAAGAGATTTAATATTGGCAGGTAGGATAGCCTGGTTGGAGATTGCATATGCAAATTATGAACAGATTATAAACAAATACTTATTATACACATGAGGAAAATCTGAATCGACTCCACTTTACCCAGTTTCCGTCAATTGACTACTAGTGGTGGTCTCCAAAGAGCATTCTAGTAGGCAAGAATGAGGCATTGATTTTATAAAACAGAATCTTCAAAGGAGGGGGAAACCAAGCCTGTGGGGAAGGACAGCAAAAGTCTGGCAAGAGGTCATGGGAAAGGAAGGAATCACCGTGGGGTTTGGACTTGGAGAAAGAAGTAGCAGCAGTCCACAGCCCAACCTGTCATTAGCTAAAAAAAAAAACAAAAACAAAAACAAAAAACTGCCACTAACCTCAGAATGGATTAAGTTGAAGGTTATTTTTTCCCCTCTCTAGACTCATTTCCTATCTGGAGTTTATGTTAATAATTTCACTGCTTCTCTACAGTCCTGAGTTTGAGGAGGGAGGGGCTAGATCTTAAAACTTTCAATCTAATAGTACTGTATATGACCCCAAAGTGTAATGTGGAAAGATTTCTACTGAGCTAATAGCTACGAATACATCAGTTTTCTATCAAAAGTTACTTTATAGCAGACTGCTATTGGGTAATTGAGATACACTTTACTAAAATTATAACAGGTTTAAACTAGTGGTTTTTATTAATACTTGTTTTTGTTTTTTACGATCCAGTTACCCAGAACACTACAGTTTATTCAGAACCGGTATCTTTTTATTTCAAAAAAGACATTGATCATTTTTATGAATGTTTAAAACTTTTAACAGCTTTGTATGGTTTTGCCGAATGAAAATTTCAACAAGTAGTCTTGATTTTTTTTTTTTTCTTTTCTGGGTAAGTTGCTGTGCTTCATTTGTACCATAGAAATTTTCTATTCTATATACTTCTCTCTCTCTCTCTCTCTCTCTCTCTCTCTCTCTCTCTCTATATATATATATATATATATACACACACACTATATATTTATATATACTCTATCATATATATTTATATATTCTACCTATGTATTTATATTTATCTATCTATATAAAGAATTTTAGAAAATCAGTAATCCGAATTTATTTCTTCTCTGACAGTATTGAGAGAGTTTACTTTCTAGGTACTAGATGTCCCATTAGGAGAAGGCTTTATTCATGAAATAGTATAAGATGCTTAAAGCAGTTGCTTTAAAGAACAGACTTAATTAACCACTATTTTCATTTTCATATATTACAGTTACTGGGACACTATGCTGGGGTATAGTAGACTTTCCCTTTCCCTACTTTCCTTCAACGTAGTAATTAAATTTCCTATGTAAAAAAATTTTTTGATTATTTTGGAGAAATAGAGCTTTCCTCCATTTTGGCTTTGGTTTTTCTAGTTTCATTTTACAAGGCACAAGTAATAATAGTTTTTCTTTAAATATTTGTTTTCTTTTTTCTCATTTATAAATTTATTTTTTACTGAAGTATAGTTGATTTACAGTATTAGTTTCAGGTGAACAACATAGTGATTCAGTATTTTTATAGATTATACTCCATTAAAAGTTATTACAAAATAATGGCTATAATTTCCTGTGCTGTACAATATATCCTTGTTGCTTATCTATTTTATATATAATAGTTTATATCTCTTAATCCCATACTTCCATCCTGTTGCTCCCCCTACCCTCTCCCCACTGGTAATTAGTTTGTTTTCTAGATCTGTGAGTCTGTTTATGTTTTGCTTTAAATATTTGGAGGACAAAATGAGTAGGAAAATGTAAAGTTTGATATAAATTCTAGAGGTTTTAGTTTTTTATGCTTACTGATATGTAGTGCTTATATGGAGGTTTCATTTTTCAGAGTTCTTTTTCTTTTTCTTTTATAATGACAACATTCCTCAGAAGAGGAAAGCATTTAGCATTATTTCTATTTTGCCTTTACAGATGTTGTATGATTATATGAGTTTTACAAAAAGGTCATCAAAAAATCTAATGTTGTATTCCCCCCCATTAGGCTTTAATAGTTAAATGAAATGATAGCAATGATAGTAAACTATTTTGTGATTTTCCAATTAAGAATGTTTTATTCTGTATTCAGATTACTCATATGTTATATGACAGAGTTATCTGTGGTTTACTTAAGAAAGACTTAATGAAAATATTATTATGAATTTTAGTCTCTAGGGATAGTAAACCCTCTCATTTCTTGTCATAAGACAGCCTTCAGGAAGTTGAACCTTTTTGCTTTTAGTAAAATTAATTGGACAGGAATTTGTAGACAGCTTGTAAGATTGTGTCCAGGTAGATTAAAAAATTTCAGAAACAGGCAAAATTATTATTGACAAAATTATTTTTGCCGAAAATTTTGTTCAAGCAAATATAGAAATAGTTGTAAAATGACAGTTTGCATCCGAGATGTACCACAAGCACTCTATTTTGAAATTGGATAGGAGCTAAGATTATCCAGCAAGTACTCATCTCATCATGAAAGAAAAATGCTGAGTTGAAGGTGGCGTGACACATTTCTCCATTCACAGCTGAGTGGGCAGGTGACACATGTTAGAGAGAGAGCTGCTTTCTGATTTTCCTGATAAAGCTTGTCAACTAAATTGAAGTTTAGATTTTGAAAATATCAAAGTGGATGACCTCTTTGGCATATTTTAACATTCAACTAAGTCTTACACATGGCTCCAGAGGAGGCTCTTCCTTTTCCAGTTAATACTAAATTACCAGTGCTTTGGCAGGAAGAATAAAGTGCTATGTGGGTTATGATTCTGGAGAGTTAACATTTAAATACTCATTATACATTACATTTATAGAAAATACTAAGAGGAAGTTTCTCCCTGGCAAGCTCCATCCAAGGTTGTCTTTTTAGAATCAACTGCAAGTCTCTTTAACACTGTCCTTGTGATCTGTGCATATAGGTTGAATCATCATATGTCTTATAAATGGGTCCTTTTTGTACATTAGTAATTATATCCCCTCATAATGAATTCATGTCAGCTTGCCTTCTACCAGGCCAGCATATGTTTTTCAACTCTGGGAAGAGACAACAAAAGAGAAATACTTTTGCACTTTGGACATGACTGAATAGTTGCTGGCTCTCAGTGGGAAATAGACCCCATATAATTAGCATGGTGATATGTGGATACACAATTGCCAACACGCAGATTCATTTTTTTGCATTTTATTTTAGGTATTAAAACATGTATAATATTTCTTCTGAATAAGTCAGGCATAATTAAGAGCCACATGTGACTAAATCAGGAAGGGTGATTTCAGGGAATTGATTGGCATACATCGAGAGTTTTAGAAAAGAACTGTCAGTGGTTTATATTTATTATCTTTTGTTCATGGGACCCTCTGAAGGCAGCTGCTGTGCCAAAGTCATTTGTCATTCTTCCTCTCTAACTTCTAGTTTGCCAAGTGAGTTTCCACATCAGTGGCAGCATTTACACAAATTCTAGTACAGTTTTTTTAATCTTAGTGAGAAGCATAGAATCTGAACATTTTACTGAAGTGCAATGACAATGGTACTTAATATCAAGCAGCAGCTTTTATCCAGGGATATCTATAGAATTTAAAATTGAATTGGCCCAAATTATTTACAAGCATTAGGAGCACTGGGTTACCATATTTAGACCATAATTTATTTGACATTTGAACACCCTGAAAGGAAATGTGAATTTTTCATCCAGCATCTTCAAAGAGTATAAAATGACTACCACAGGCCTATAATAACCATACAGTTTATTCACACTCATATACACAATCTTGGAATTACTTTTATTTACCACTCTCATCCTTATTTCAAGTCTAGTTGTATACTTTATGAATCCACAAATGATTGCCTTTATTGAAGGGCTTGTGTTATTCAAGATGACTTGTAAAGTTTACTCAATCCTCCCTAGCAAGGGAAACAGGAAATTCCAGAGAACGCTAGACTCAGCAAACCTATAAAATCTGAGAAAGCAGACCATTATTTCTGGAGACATTTCACATAACACTTTGGGAAGCAATGACTAATTAGTTTTTGGTCTTAACAATAGCACTTTCAGGGGCCTTTTTTTTTTTTTTTTTTCCTTTCATAGCTTTCATATTAGGAAAAGAAGAAAAGTAGCTCTGAAGGATGAAATATTGGCAATGTATGCACTTGCTTCTCTGTAGGAGCTCAACTCTGATCCTTAGTACAATTACCTTCATTGCCTGGCTGGTATTAGCCGGCTGGAGAGTAACAACCAATTGTTGCAGGCACTACAACATCCTAATATGCTTTCCCTCTAGTAACTGACTGATTATTTCAAATTGAAGGCTCTGTTCTATTCGTAAATTCCTGTTGTAGTAAGTCAAGCCCTTAAAGAAACATAGGTGCTTGTTCATGCCTAGAGTCTCATTTTCTCCAAGGCAGTACCTTGCCTAGCCACCCAGCTACAACTGCCGGTGAATACTTAGCCATTATCAGGGATAGGATTTATTCTGAGTTCTCTCAATGTAAATATTTGCATGCTAAATCTTCCTTCTTCCTGTCTTCCTGCCTCCCTTCTCTACTTAATAATTTACTCATTCATTCTTTTATTCGGTTTAGGATTTCACTTTCCTATATCTACCTTAACTGGGACAGTTTTCCCATTGCACAGCCAGTCTGTCATTGAATCCTATTAGCTCCACCTCTATAATCCTGATCCTGAGCCTGGTCTCTACCATGTCTCTTGCATTACTGCAATACTCTAACTGATCTCTTTGCTTCTATTCTAAATTCCGTGGCCTCCCACCTTGCCCTGGTTTATTCTAAATCTGGCAGCCCAAGTGCGCCTTTAGAAGTCATACCATGTCTGTCCTCTGCTCAGAACTCTCTAGTAGCTTCTCATCTTTCTCAGAGTAAAAAGCAAACATGTATCCCAGAGCCTGTAAGAATCTGTGCCTCCCCTCATTCTAATTCATCTCCTGCCACTCTTTCCTACCACGCGGGCCTCCTTGCCATACTGCCAACATGCCAGGCACAACCCACTTTGGTGCCTTTGTACGTGCTACTCCTGCTGGTCAGATAGATAGACCTTATATCCCAGATATCTGTGTGGCTCTCTGCACACATCTTCAGAGCTGTGCTCAATTGTCACCTTCTTAGAGAGACTTTTGCTGACTGCCCTGTATAAAATAGCAGTGCTACCCCTACCACACCTTACCCCACCCGTACTCCTTTTCCCCATACCCTGGTTTCTCCACCGTGCTTGTGCTCGTCACCAACCAGCAGGGTATGTATTTATTTGGTTGTTTATAGTCTGTCACCCCTGAGTAGAACATAAACTTCACAGAGGCAGAGACTTCGTTTTGGAACTGCTGTATCCCCTATGCCTAGAAAAGTATCTGCCATGAAAAAATGAATAATTGATAAGAATTAGTCTACTTTCTCCTCATTTTCTTTCCTTCGTCTTATGCCTCCCACCACCACCTTCCTTAATTCAGCCGCGTGCTCATGGCTCAAGAACATGGTATTTTGTTTCTCGTTAGTTACAAATGCATTATTCATCCTTCCACGCCTGTAGAAAAGTTACTTTTCTTTTTAATGTTATTTATTTTTGGCTGCGTTGGGTCTTCGTTGCTGCACACGGTCTTTCTCTAGTTGCGGCGAGCAGGAGCTACTCTCCCTTGCGGTGCGCGGGCTTCTCATTGCGGTGGCTTCTCTTGTTGCGGAGCATAGGCTCTAGGCGCCCGGGCTTCAGTAGTTGTGGCATACGGGCTCAATAGTTGTGGCTCGTGGGCTCTAGAGCACAGGCTCAGTAGTTGTGGTGCACGGGCTTAGTTGCTCCACGGCATGTGGGATCTTCCCGGACCAGGGCTCGAACCTGTGTCCCCTGCATTGGCAGGCGGATTCTTAACCACTGCACCACCAGGGAAGTCCCGAAAAGTTACTTTTCATTGGATGTTGGTACTTCTTTTCATGTTCTCAATTACAGATGGCCAGTAGAAGTTTGAGTTTGTGTGTGTTTTAAACTTTCTTTACACTGTAATGTTTGCAATAAAAACAAAGAGGAATATAGATTACATGTCTTTGATATAATTTCCCCATATTGTTGCAAGAAATTCAAGAATGAATGCAAGGCATGTGGTTTAAACTTGGAGAGGCAAAAATTCAAAATTTCTTTGAACCAAATCATGGAATCCCTATGCTATTTGTTGATAGATGCATTTCCCATTGAGTCTGAGAGCTGACATCAAATATAGACTCTTCTAAATACACTAGATTCTTCTTTAAATTATTTTTTCAGTAGTTAATTAAAATATTTGAAGAACTCCTTTCAGTTGCATTCAAGTAAAATTTCCTAAGAGATTACTATGTAAAATAATACCGATAATTTATGACTGCTTCTGGGGTGTTAGGAACTCTTATAGGCATTTCACACATTAGTTCATTTAAATTTTAAAAGTTATAACAGTTCTAAAATGTAAAGAATATCATCCTTATTTCACATTAGGAAACTGAGGCTTCTGATCAGTTAGTTTGTCAAAGTCCAAGAGCCAGGAATGCAAAAGCTGGAAGTTGTCTGAGTCTGAATTTAAAGCTTCTTCTCCTAAACTAGTGTTTCTCAAAGTTGTGACCACAACATACAATAATAAACTAATTTTAAATTCTGTTTATTTGCACACATACATATAATTGCAGCATAAGTTTCATTAATATAATACCCTCACCATATGTAATGGACTCTGATTTCTGTTCTAGCCTAGCCTAGCCTCCCCAAGTCATGCCATGCCTTGCCTCTCCTTTTCTCTCCTCTCTTCTTCTGTCCCTTGCATCTCCTCCCCCTTCCTTCCCTTCCTTCCCTTCCATCCCTTCTTATCACATCCCACCCCATTTCATCCTGTCCCACAACCCACTGTAGCAGTGTTATGATGCACACACTGTTCTAGAAACTGCTTCTATATTCATGAAGCACTGTGGATACAAGATGCAACAAAATGAAACCTTAAGGAACCTGTAAGAGGATGGAAAGAAATTAATGGTTAGATATAGTAATCATTTAAAATAATATATTAAATTTCAAAGGCCTTTGACTTTTTTACTTCTCTGAGGTTACAAAAGTAGGAGAGATTCCTTGGATTTCTCCTCTCATATTTTTAAAAAAATATTTATTTGGTTGCACCAGGTCTTAGTTGCGGCAGGCGGGCTCCTTAGTTGCGGCTCACCAGCTCCTTAGTTGTGGCGTGTGAACTCCTACTTGTGGCATGCATGTGGGATCTAGTTCCTGGACCAGGGATCCAACACGGGCCTCCTGCATTGGGATCGCAGAGTCTTAACCACTGTGCCACCAGGGAAGTCCTGTCTCCTTTTTAAGGGTCCCAGCCTGATAAAGCCAGGAGAATTGGGGAAATGACTCCCATAATATGGTCATACCATGGCTATGCAACTTTGCCATTTATTTCTTCCAAGTCCATGACACTCATTTTGATACCTAATCAAAAGCTGTTATTCTTTAATTTTGTGGGTATTTTTAATACCTATGCATTATATCCCCAGTAACACTGTGAACTCCAACTCAAGGAACGACCAAATGAGATACTAACTGTGGATGGGTTTTGAAAACAGAAGGCTCAATACATGCAATGAATCCTTGCTGATGTATAATCATTGCTGCTAGCATTATTATTATTCTCTTCTACCCCTATGATGTCTTAAAAAGTAAATGTTAAATCACTGCCTGTTGTATTGATGAATGAGGGAATTATATACTGGTTTCAATACTGTATGATACATTTGATGGTGAGTGACTGTGAATTACATATCAATTTCTCCATATTTCAGCATTAATTTCTTTATCTATTGTGAGAAAATCATTTATTCAGTTTATTCAACAAAGATTTATTGAGAACTTGGTAGGTATAGAAAGAACACCGTGCTGAATTCCATCTCCACTGCCTTCATCATAAAATCAGAATTCCTTAGTGTGTCCTTTTTACCTCTTCAGTCTTATCTCCTGTGCATTTCTGCTCACATTCTCACTGGACAAGTGCTATTTGAAGGGTTCTGTATAAAACATGCATCCAGGCCTTTGTGCCTAAGCGCAACTGTTTAGTCCTATTTGTCTGACAAATCTAATTATGTCTTTCACAATCCATATCTATCAATTGTTGCTTTCTTTCTCCAAGGGAGTGTCAAGCTTCCATTCATCTATCCATCTAGCCACTTAACAAATGCTCACCCACTAGACTCCACCTCTGAGCTGGGTAGTGGTGTTACAGCGGCCATCGTGACGTGACAGAGTCTCTGCTCTTGGGAAGCACCTTCTTGCTCTCTGCTCCCACTGCCAGCTCCCTCTTGCATTCCTCTGTTGAGCATGTTGTTTTATAACCATTATACTTATCTGTTTCTTCTGATAGATTATGAACTCCCATGAGGGCACATACGTTAACTTATCTGGGGGGGCGGGGAATTTCCAGTGCCTAGTAAGGGGTCTTGCACGTGGTAGACAACCAGTAAATCCTAAATTAATGAATGGAAAAACTTTTGTGAAAATTGGCATAGATTGCTCATCACAAGCCTGGTGATGCAAGCTATCCCCAGCCTCTCAGATTTGGGGCTTTCTGATTTACTTCTGTTTGCATCTTCACCTAGAATTGGGAATAATACTACTTTCCACATACTGAACATTGAGGATTATGTTGGAAATGTGAATGTTCATTTTTTGTGCTTGAAACATCTAGAAGGAAGGGTTCTGCACAAGAGGATCAAAGTCTGTGGTTATATGGATTATGTCAACAAGATTTAAATAAATAATATTTGTGCCACACTAGAAGTACTACTACTACTACTACTACTAATAATAATAAATATACAATACTTATTTTGATGGCTATTACATATTTTCTTTGAAGATATTGAAGTGATATATGAGAAGAAGTAAATTTTTAAAAATCTGTTACTGCTGAAGTCCGTATTATTGTTCAGTCACAATTTGATTGAAATGATATTTTTTAGGAGATTTCTACTCCAGATAATATTGTGCAAAGATTATTTTTTGGTCACCTATCCCAAATGTTTAGGTAGTGATCTTAATGGAAAAAGTCTGTAGTTGTTGAAAGTTAGTATAAATCTATCAGAAACTCTTGTGAATGATGGTACGGTAAATGGGAAAAGATTCCTCAATTCCATTCATTTTTCATTTAAAAATTCATATGCAGTTGTTTTGTTTTCATACTAATTTCAAGATAGACTGATCTTTAGAAATCCATCTATCTTAATTTTAAGTTGTGGAACTATCATGAGGGACTGTTTGATGTTTCACATATACAGTAAATAGTTCATTTAACTTCTTTGCAAGGAAAGGGGTATAAAACATTTAACATCTGCTACAAATGGTTGTACCTTGTAAATTGTAAGTTCAATATATTATGTTTTCATAAAAATTTGCATTGCTAAATGAGGCTTTATTTTTATATACAATTTATAGTTTCAAATCATCCGTGTTTTAGCAGTAGCCAGATAATGAAATGTAGATGGTGGTTTAGCATTGTTTATTTATTGAGGCAAGAAGTAGATGGATAAGGAATAGATTTGATATGATGCAAATAATAGGATTGATGGTCCTGAAATCCAAACTCTGGTACGTATCATTTACTGATGAACAAATCTAACTATACAAATACCACTTACGTACATATTATTAACTGATGATTCTCTCTAGGATGAGGCTAATGTGAGCAAGAGGGATTTCTAAGGCTCTCTTCCAGTGGGACTGGAGGTTTTATTTACTAGTTAAAACTCTGTAAATCTCTCCCTAGCACTGGCAATTCAGTATCAGATTTTTTGAGCTGATTTTAATTAAAGTTGATTTTAGGCTCAATGTCACTTCATGTGAAGCTAAAATGGTCTGTGGAAAGTAGTCTTTTATGTATGAGGGTAAAAGAAGAATTTTAAAAGCATTATACGGGTATGTGTGTGTGTGGTATATGTGCATGTTTATATATGTATAATATATTCGAGAACACTAAGATAAAGCCAGCCAAAAATATCATACAGCTTTTTTGTTACTGTAGTTCGTTTGAGCTCCAACCAAAGGAACTCCGGCCAACTGAAGTCAGACCCTCTGAGTCACCAGTGTATACCTATGTGACCATGGACAAATCACTTCAACCCTCGAGTTCCTCTGTGCTCATCTGTAATCTGTTTTTTTTTTTTTAATTCCTATCATCAAAATATATACTTCAAAAGCCATATAGAAAAAGATTACAAATTTGACATGTTGTAGACTGACAGAGAATATATGTAACATATATGTTAGATGCTGGGTAAATATATACCATAAATCTATAAATAACATATAAATTGTTCCTACAGATCACTAGACAAACTCAATGCAAACATGGGCAATGGTTATGCAAACAAAATTCATAGAAGGAGATATGCAAATGGCCATATGACATACACTTATGAAGAAAACATTACTATGAGATACCTTTCTTCACCCTGAGCATTGGTAAAGCTTTTTAAAAGATTGGTATTACACAGTGTTGGTAATGGTATGGGGAACTGGGCACTCTGATATATTATTAGAAACATTTTGCAGGCCAATTTGTCATTTAAAAATTTAAATACAATACTTTGCAAGCGATTGGACTTTTTAGACTCTACTTATACATCTACATATTTATACACTTGTGCAAACTCATGCACATAGGCTTTTTATTTACAATCACAAGGTGATTGGAGAAGGGTTAAATTATGACATATCTGTAAATTAGGATGTGATAGAGATGTGTATCTAGACATGGAAAGGTCCAAGACATTGCAGAAGTGAACAGAAATTATATGCTACGCCTATTACCTATCTATCTGTCTAGCTATCTATCAATCTATCTGTCTATTTATCTGGTGTGTGTGTATGAACATAAATACTTAGTTGACAGGGGCATCTGGAAGCATACACAGCAAACTTAACAGTTGTTAATCCTGGGAGGGGGGTAATTTCTCTTTTTATTCCCTAAACTTCTAAATTGCTTTAACTTTACAGGGCTAAACTTTTAATAATATTTAAAAACCAACAGAAGTTCTAAATTATCCCTGCCTATATCCCTGCCTATATGCAATTAAGGTCAAAGGGAATTACTGAATGTAAATTTATTTTTGAACACTGCAAGTACCAAATAGTAGATATAAAGTGTATGCACGTCATGGTATGACTTCATCTTTACTATCTGGACTTATGTAGAATGTGTGTCATGTAATTTTGGATGAATCTGAATAGCCCCCACTTGACAAGCACTTAATTTATACTGCATAGTTCACTACTAATTGGATCTGTTGGTTTTGAATAATGCTAAAATTTCTCTTCTGGTAATTGCAGAGAATTAAAATGGGAAAGTTGCCACATATCGGAGTTTTCAGTCAATCTCTCTGTCTTTTTCATTCTCTCTCTGTCTCACTTTCTCTGTAACTCTGTGCACTCTGTTTCCTCCATTCTGCCTCTTTCTTCATCTCTTCTCTCATTCTCTTAAATTCTAAAACTATTGATAGTCTTATATAAATACTGGAAGAAAATTGTAATTTGACTTCCTAACAGTAATGCTAAACTTTGAAATGTTTAAAATTGGTTAAATCAAGGCAACAAATTAAACCCTGACTGTCAATCTTATTATAGTCTCTCACTTACATAAAAACTCAAGATCTTTTGCCCATTTCATTTCTACTCCATCAGGTTCCTAAGAGCCTCTGCAGTGAAGATGCTAATATGCCCACTACCACTGTTTCCTCTTCAGTCCTCTAAGAAACTCTGGGCATATCTTGGTCCAACAACCTGAGAGGTCCTGGCCTTCATTACTGTTGTCTTCTCACTGATGAGGAGACCTATTAGTATTATAGTTTGAGAAATCAATTTACTGGGTTGAGACCATCATTTTTAAACACAGGATCGAAAGTAACAGAGTGCACACAACATGTTGTAAGGGAAGTATTATTTATAAAACTATATTTTCTCTCTCTCACTCTTTTTCTCTCTGAGGCTGATGATTCTCAAAAGCCATAACAACTTCATTTGCCATAATAAACAGACATAAAATATGTAAAGCTAGAATCTACTTGATGCTTTTTCTTACTACAGCCTCATATGTATCTTTTATGAGCCCTGATACTCTTATATGTAAGTGCCGTCTTTTATGAAAGCTGCTTGACCTTTGGGCTTCCTTATTAATGTTTTGGAAACCAATTCCATAATAAGAGTTAACGATATAGGCAGTGCCTTAGGAGAGAGATCTGGCTTCTAGTTCCAACTTTACCTCTCTTTGCTCTTGGAGACTTTGGCAACACGATGAACTTCTCTGGACCTTGTCCTTCATATATAGAATGGATAGAGTAATATCAAATGTTAATAAAAACTGAAGGAGTAACCCAGATAATGAATCAAAGTCCTTTCTAGGTCTAACGTTTGTGTGTCTAAGACCATGCCATTCTATTGCACATGAAAATATCATAAGCTCTTTCATATCCAGTGCTATGTAGACATTTGGCCAGTTTTCTTTTTAAACTGTTAGATGACTTCACCCATATCATCTGTCAGCTCTTACTGTAATATTTTACTTGGACACTTGTCATTTTTCTTTCTCTCCATTTTGGATTTACTCTTATCTTTTGTGAGTTTTTTTAAATATAATTTAGCACTTGTGTGCAAAATACTAAATTCTTAAATAAATATATTTAGAAGGATTTAAAAGTACACAAATGCATACGTATATGCACATATAAAATCTATTTTTTAACATAGTAGTATGACACTTCCTTGGAAATAACGCGTTGTGATTTATTTCAGCTTTTACTTTCACACATGCATAATATAGGTTGCAAATTATCTTACATTCCAAAGACATTTTTCAATATTCACCTGTTTTGAGGTGAGCCTCTCAGGAGACTTACATTTTAGAAATCTAAAACAAAAGAAAACAAACTATATAAGAGCCCTCCTCTTTTATCCATCTTCTATTCAGAGAGGCATTTGTAAGTTTGAAAGGGCAGCAGAGTTACCCAGGGGAAGTTAATTTTCACACAAATTTTCATTTCCCAATGCAGGGACTCTTCAAAATGAGAGCAAATTAAAGGTAATAGATGACCAATGACTATCCTTATGTACACTGATATTATACACAGGATTTCTTTCCTATCAACATTTAGCATTTTCCACCCCTGTATTAGTTGTCGTGATTGGGTGGGAAGAACTATTTTCTTTCCCTCTGTCATACTCATTTCTCTTACAAGATACATTACTTCATGCAGATTAAGATTCACATTGATGCTTGGAAATATGAAACAATAGAAAAGGCCAAATACACCCCCAAACACACACACCCCCCTCCCCAATTGCTAGATTCACTTTCCTGCAAAGCTGAGACTTACAAGTGATCATGGTACATCCTCCTCTCTGCCCTCCCACTCCTACTTCCCCTAATATATTCCTGTATTCATCTTTATCTTCATTAGGGGGGGGTCCACAGTCAGTTGAATACCTTGGATTTTCAATGGGTTTGTAAAAGCCTGCATTATCTGAAATACTGCAATTCGCAGAGTAATAAAACTAAACTATGTTTATAATAGGTTTTATCCTTTTGAGTGGAAGTTTACACCATACTACTACTTTGAAATATCTATTTATAATTTTTTTATGCTGTAGCACCATGGGAAATCTATATTTTTTCCTTCTCTCTAGGGTTTTCAATGGTTGGGTAGTCAAGACAGTGCCTGGTTAATTAGCAGCTGGTTTGTCCACATCCCCAGAGTCTCATTCAGTCCCAGCCCAGACACAAATGTACAGCTTCAAACCAGAGAAGGTGACTTTGATGTGGGGCTGATATGATTCTCAAGGGGGCATATTTGAGGATTCAGCTACAATGTATGCCGCAGACACCCAGGCTGATGGCTGGTTGACTCCTAATATCTGAATTATTCTCCTGAACCAGTACAACTCAACGGGAGCCCCTGATTTGCCAGGGTACCACAGATAAAGGATTCACAATAGTCCCTGCCCTGATACAAACTCACATCCATAGAACTGAGGTGGAATCTCAGTAATCACTGACTAGCCGGGGATGATAAAGCCCAGCTTCACTTAAAGGGGTTTATTGACTTGAGATTTTTCTGAAGGAAACTCCTCTCATTGCTTTTGATTATAATTTCCACAGGGATCAGATGTTATATTTTAGCATTAATTTTGTGTACTATGACATCAGGGAAAATTATTTAGTAATTTAATGTAACTGTATTTTCTCGAACAGAAAATTAAACTGAAGAAAACCAATGGGTAAATAGTCTCATTTCTTTCATAAAACCAGGTTGGAAACTGTTATATTACAGGGAGCACACACATATACCTCACAGAAGGAAATAGAGTTCAATAAACAGGAAGTAAGCACTAGTGATACACTGAGGATGCATTTTTTTTTTTTAAGTTTTGGCTTTTCAGGTGTTAGTTATGGTCCATTCTAAAAAAAAACATGTTATGCTTTAATAATAATAATATTAACCCTGGAAGTAAATATTAGCGAAGCTCTCAAGATATATGTGTAGATAGATAGATATAGATATATATATTAAGACCAAATGTTTAACTCTTGTGTCAACTATAGCAGAACACCACCCTTCATTTATAAAATAGAATGTAGGAACTTAAAAATGCTTTGTATTACAATAGAACCCAGTGTGAATTTGTACACACACACACGCAGATGTTACAATCCATATATATATACATATTTATGCACACACATATATACCCACACACACATATATATGCAAATGTTTGTATGTATGTATGTATCTTATCTAGGAGGAGAAGAAAAGCTTCATTCTGGCTATGGCAGTTACTAATGAAGATAGTGATTTACTATCAACATCAATAAAGAAATAAGTCTCTGAATAGACGTCTCAGTCTATATTTTCTACATACTAAGTGGCGTATCTTGTAAATAAAAGGGGAAACTAGATCACTATATTTTTATCCTCCAAGCACTGTATATCCCATACTTATTTTAGTATTTAAATTGCTATTTCCAAATATATTTATTATTTTTAAGCATATGGGATGAGATGTTGGTTTCCTAGACACAATAGAGTCTGGTTATTTGACTTTGTTGGAACTTCTTTTTTTTCCTTGCATGTTAATAGTTCTTCACTCTACGCCATGCCCAAAGGAAGCACTAGTGAAGAAATAAAATAGTGCCAACTGTGATTTTAAGATAAATGTTTGGTACCAAAATATAAGCTGTGAATGATACCACAATTCTGTTGTCATTGTTCAGAAAGTGGGGTTTTACTAACCCCTCCTGTTGTTCATTAGAATCAAGTACTGTTTATCATTTTTGTCATAATAAGACTTTCATCCATTTAATTTGTAGGTACTGAGAATAGAACATAGTATCTTTCTCATCTCCTTCATTTAATGATTAAATTTCCCTAGAATATACAACCAATGTAAGATTCAGGACTGGAAATGTTAGTTAAATGTGAGTTTCTCAAATTGTGCAAGAGCTTAATCATTCTCTGACCTAAGAAGGTTATGCCCCCCCCCATTACCAATACAATACACCACTTTTCCAAAGTTCGCTTTTTTCCACTTCGTTATTACAAAAAACTTACATACCTGTTTTCACTAACCAAAAGAAATTTGAAGAGGATTTTCACATTTGTGAAAAAAGGCTAAAAGCTAAAACCAAACAGCGTTCAGCATTTGTTTTGCAGTGAGTCTAAGTAGTGCAGGAGCAGTGAGAGTGGCGCCACCAAGCTCCTTCCCAGGGAACCACACTCAGTGTCTCAGCCTCAATCCGTTATCGCTTTGAACTGTGTCCACTGTGAGCGTCTGTGCTTGATCTCCACTTAATTTGTGCGTCAGTTAGCAAGATGTGTTCTAAGGTGATTGTTTTTTTTTGCTTTACGCCATTACAGTTTACTAAAGGTTTCATAGGAACTCTCCACTTTCAGACAGCTGGGAAAAGCTGTATTTGTATTACAGAAAAGCAGGAGGTTGCATTCGCCATATCAACTGTATAAGAATTCACAGCTGCAGAAAAATGAATTATGCATTTTCTTAAGACAATAATCATATCATGGCAACGGATTACATACTTAACTATAATCAGCTTTCACTAATCATGGAAGGTAAAATTAGCTCTATTAGTTCAAGTCACAACTTTCTTTAAGTAGTAATATAAATCCAATTATATTGAGTTACTTTAACTTTTTTTGGTGATTACTCCATTGTTTTCACTGCAAGCTATTTTGAATGAGTTGTGTAATTTGTTTATATATTTACATTATGTTCTATATGGTGGTGTTAATCGACTTTACATATTTGACATTTTCTGCTCACTAAATGAGTTCCCTATGTTTTTATGGGTATAATTAATGCTAAATATATATATATATATATATATATATATATATAAATATATAATATATTATATTATAATATATATTTTAGCATTGCTAAAATATACAATGCTATAATTGTGTTGACATTGCATATTAACATTATTAAAAAAAGAAGTACCTGTGATAATATGAGTTGATGTTCACAGAGCTTTCTGAGCCTTTTTCTAACGAAAATTTAAACTCAATACTGTTCATCAGTGCCAGCAATTGTTTTTTTGTGTGTGTTATAACCAGGCCTATCTCTTCCCAAATGCCTGGAGGCAGAGCTGTTTACAGGGAGTTAGAAATGAAGGCATTGTTTTGAAACTTCAGCCTGCCTGAATCAAATACTCCTTTTATGCATGGATAGTTAAATGGGTAAAAAAGATAGTTGACAGCAACATATGGAAATATCCTGACAAAGTGATTTGACCTTTTCATTAGGTGCTGGAAATAAAAAGAGAGAATAAAAAGAAGACTTTTATTTAACCTTTTGAACAAAAACCTGCTTACAAGTCAGACACATCTTGGGTTTGTGCATGAGCTACTGATGGCATAAAGGCTCATTTGCTCCTTAAATGAACAAAATTTGAGCACAAGGAAAGAGAACCATTCCCTGGTACAAGTAAGCTCTATTTAAAAAGTGTAGCTCTCTACTTAAAGAGAGTAGGCCTGGCAAGGGTCTGTCATTGGGCCAGCCAAGAGGATAATATGCAGAGACATTTAAATTCAGTGGGACAAACACTACCCTTTGTTGGCTCCCACACTCAGACACATACACAGAGCTTCCACTAAAGTTAGAGAACTGTATCTAATTTGGAATTCAGAAGATGGCCAAAAATAGTTTATTGTCATATTCAGATTTTATTCATGGCTTTCTAGGTTGGTGTGTGTAACATCACTTCTCTAAAGCCAGCCATTCATCAGCATTGGTCACTATTCCTTCACATGCCAAGGTTGGGGGTGGGTTTAATAAAGAGATTAAAAAAGAATGTTTTAGCACAGATTTGACAAGACTCGAAAAAAGAAAAAGGTTAGGGATATATTTTGGAGTCAAATCTTCTCCTTTACTCTAACCCTGCTCTTCATGTAAACCATATTTTAATATTTGGCGTATTTAAATTACAAAAATAATAGATGTGTATTACAAAAAATCATGTTATGAGTAAAAACAAAACTAAACTAAAGCTCTCTTTCTGTCTGTACTTCTACTTCCTTGAGGAAAGCACTGTTAATAATATGGTTCTTTCAAACTTTTTGCTATTCATTTACAAATATACAATTGTGCTTGTGTGTGTTTGTGTGTGTGTGTGATATGTATATTTTCCTGCAAGATGCTTTTTTTTTTTTAACTCAGTGAAATATCAAGGGCAACCTCATATGTTGAAAGCTGTAAATACTCTGTTTATTTTAACAGTTGCATGTTTCCTATGTGATTAAATTTTTTCCTAATGTTGGGTTTTAGTCTGTCTCCAATTTTTCTCTATTACACACAAAAAATTGCCCCAGTGAATATTAATCAGTGAATGCTTATGAGCACGTGAGCTTTACATTAAAAAAAATTCCCAAATATTTGGATAAATGTTGAATTCCCATGTTGATAGATTCTTTCTTGCAACCCTAAAAATAGTATGGGATTATTGATGTATTTAAAATAATGAAAATGTTTATTGACCTTAGTGTATCTACGGCATTGTTGACCTTTTGAAAATCCAAATCTAGATATGAGTCAGTGGTATGAAAATAAAAATAGGAGAGAGTTTAAAATGATTTGTGATAAAATATATTGACACCTGAAATAACCTTATGTGAAGAAATACTTCATCTGCTGTTTATTTTAATATTATTCTTATATTTCACAGAAACATTTCTATCCCTTGCCAAAATCATGGTCTATAATATTACCCTATTTTTTTAACTAGATTTTTGGTTTTGGAGGTAAAAATAAATACTGATAAGCTTATGCTGTTTATAAAACAGAAGAGAATAAGATGTATTGAATTTAATCATTGTAGAACCGTTTGTGTTATTAGTTCATTTGGGAGAAAAACAAATGCAACTATGCCCACCACTCCTTTTATTCATGTGTAGCATAGAATTTGAAGTACATTAAAGCAAACATCAAAGTAATGACTTTATTAGTCTTGCAAATTTAAATTATAAAGTTCAAATTACTTTCATAAATACGAGAAATGTTTATATTTTCAGTGCTTATAAACTATATTTTATTATCCAGACTGAATATTGTAGCAGGAATTTTATTGTTAATCACCATATACAACTAAAAAAACTACCACACATTTTAGGAAATCCGTAAGTTTGGTTGTTTAAAAGTCTCCATTGGCTTCTATTATGTACATATTTCTATTACAATATATAACTGGAAAAACACAACTAGAGTATGTCCAAAGGAGAGTAGTTACATTACAGAGGGTCCTGAAACTATGTCATAGAAAGAACTGTAGAATGATCTGGAGGTATTTATCCTATGAAGAAGAAACAACCATAACTGTTATAAACTATTTCAAGAGCTCTCACGTGGAAAATAAGCTAAATTTATTCCGTGTAGATGCATAAAGCAGAAAAAAAGACCAATGAGTAGATGTCGAAAGAGAAGCAAATTTCACTTTTAGTCTAATCCTTACAGATATTTTCTGCTTATACAAATAGTATGTATTTATTGTACAAAATGCAAGAAAGTACTAAAATGAAACAGTATTACTTTTGATCCCACCACCAAGAAATAGTTTGGTATATTTTCTTTCAAGATTTTATTTGTGTACAATACTCAAATTAAGTGGTCATTATTAGACTTCTAACAGTTATTAGTTGCATAGGGAAGAAAAGGAAGGTATTATTTCTCAGCAAATTGAATACTTGTAACATTTATTTCCACTCAAAAATTCCCACTTAGCATCACTTTTTTTTAAACTCACCCATTCAGTCAGTTTCCTTCTTAGTCAGTGTTCTGCTGATTTTTGTATACAAGTTAGAAAGGACTGTTTCCAAAAATATAATGCAAATAGGTGCAAAGTCAAATTATGGTTTTTGGAAAAGATTAAGGATTTTATTAGCTCGCTGAGAATGATGTTGGAAAACAGTTTGAACAGCAGAGCTTCTGAAATTCTGGTTGAACTTAACCTGTTGATAGTCCAATAAGAGGACACCTGCAATATTTGTGGCATGGTAGATGCTTAAAAAGAAAAGTGAGGGGCAGGGAGCATAATTTGCTTGTAAGAGGAGTAAGAAAACTCTAGGGGAAGTTGATAGAGCCCTAGAGTATTTTGGCAAAACTGAAAACTTTGTTATGGAACTCACCATGTTTTCTGATACAGTTGAGCTCAAAACAGTTTATACTAAATCTGAACATATGCATACCTTATGACCCAGCATTACACCTTTAGCTACATACCCAGTAGAATTGTGTACACCAAGATGTGTTTACGAAAAATATGTGTACAGTATATTTATACACATTATATTACTAATAGCCAACAAGCAGAAACAAACCAATGCTCCTCAAAATTAGAATGGATAAATTGTGATATAGTCATGTAATGAAACATCATGCAGCAATGAAAATGAATGAGCTATTATCACATACAATAATATTTGATGAACCTTACAAATATAATGTTGAAAAAAGAAGCGAAACACAAAAGTGCCTAGTATATGATTTAAGTTTTACAGTGTTAAAAAACAGGCAAACCCGATCTACGGTGTTAAAAGTCCAGCTAGTAGTTACTTAGAGAGGTTTAGCGACAGAGAGGGCCATGAGGAGGGCTACTGTGGTTTTCAAACTGTTTTATTTCTTGATCTGGCTGGTTTCTTGAGTGTGTTTGCTTTGTGTTAATTCACTGAGATCTACAGGTATGGTTTATTCACTTTTCTGTATGTATGTAGCATTAGAATAAGAGAGTTTATATTTAAAAAGCTTCATCACATCCCCTCCAGAAAAATCACAACATTTAGTCACTTTTTGTTCGTTATAAGAAGGTGCTCACATATATACAATGGAATATTACTCAACCATAAAAAGAAACGAAATTGAACTATTTGTAGTGAGGTGGATGGACCTAGAGTCTGTCATACAGAGTGAAGTAAGTCAGAAAGAGAAAAACAAATACCATATGCTAACACATATATATAGAATCTAAAAAAAAAAAAAAGGTTCTGAAGAACCTAGGAGCAGGACAGGAATAAAAATGCAGATGTAGAGAATGGACTTGAGGACACGGGGAGGGAGGAGGGTAAGCTGGGACGAAGTGAGAGAGTGGCATGGACATATATACACTACCAAATGTAAAATAGATAGCTAGTGGGAAGCAGCCGCATAGCACAGGGAGATCAGCTCGGTGCTTTGTGACCACCTAGAGGGGTGGGATAGGGAGGGTGGGAGAGAGACGCAAGAGGGAAGGGATATGGGGATATATGTATATGTATAGCTGATTCACTTTGTTATAAAGCAGAAACTAACACAGCATTGTAAAGCAATTATACTCCAATAAAGATGTTAAAAAAAAAAAGAAGGTGCTCAGAGTTATAACTAAATTTTAATGACCATATATTAAAATCAACTTATTTGTGTATTTGTTTATTTTTGAGAGAAGGTCCTTCCCCCTTCCTCCTCCCCATCTTATTGTGAAATTTGTGTTCACTAATCACCTCTGGTATCTCAGATAATTAAAATCTCCAATTTATTCTGCCAATATATCAAATATCATACTTTTTATATATAAGTTTCACCTATTGTTCTGCTGTTGCCATTTTCCATGATATTAAATATTTCATTGACTGAAAATACCAAAATGTATTTACCATTTCCTTATTTTGGGAAACAAATTATTTCCAGTTGAAAATATACTTTCTAACAAAGATGTTAACAAATGAAACAGGTATCTCGGAAGAGTGTGGTCCCTTTATTGGAGACGTTCAAGCTGAGGCTAGTGGCCACTTATTGGAAAAAGTAGGGAGAATCACTGACACTCCAGTGCCTAACAAATATTAAGCTTTTCAAAAATGTCTGTGGAATGAATTAATGTTTTTGGAAGTCCTTCCAACTCTGATCGCCTAGGATATGTGAGCAAGCAAAATCAACAAAAATATTGTGAAATATTCACTAACTGAGGCTAATCAGAGTATGACGGTGCCTGATTCTAGTTATGGCATCCACATCTATTATTCCTGATTCAACTCCAGTGCTTTGATATGTATTCTTCAACTTTGCCTTTGTTTTAGAGATAGAAGATCAGCACTGTTAATATTGCTGGGAGTCTTTGCTTTTGGCAAATGGTAGATAAGTTGTCTCAAAAAATAGCTTTATCTCAGTGGCAGAAGAATGTTTAACAGAGCTTGTACACTTTATTTTTATTCTCCATCACCCTTGCATAGTACTAGTTATAAGGCAGATACTTTTAGTAACCTTCCTTGTATGACCCAAGTATTTTGTAAGAGTAAGCTATGGTTCCATCATTATTGTCATTCTTCACTTAGCCATGTGTGAATGAACTTAAGACTTTAAGAAGTAAGTGCTTTCTTATTTCAAGAGTGGTTTTTTTTTCTGTTTTACTGAACGTGGAGGTCCAACACTGAACTGTACTTTCATTGTTTCTTCATATTTACAACATAACTAATATTATTATTTAATACAGAACTTTTTATTCTATACTTCTTTTCTTTATATTTTTGAGAAGAAGTAAAGCTCCAGAGATTATAGTCCAATGGGTCAGTTTCTTAATCAGAAGGAAAGGAGGGTTTTGATTACATATCCCTTTGAGTGCAGTGCAACGAGACATACACAATGAAGGGGAAGGTGTCAAGGAGAAAGAAAGCAGTAGAGGTTAAATATGTGTTTCCCTGTGCATTTATGTTAATATGTGAGCTATGCATACTTGTATATGTATATGTGTATGTTTGGGTGTATACACATATAGACAGACAGGTAGGTAGACATGCATAAATAATGGGGAATACCAGCTGACCGGAGTAAAGAGTGTACACATCCACATGTGGAGTTCCCAGACAGAACACATTACACATTTCCACATTATTTGTAACCACTGATTTATCTGGATATAGCTATACTTCTTGGGAAAAAATGTCTGCCATTCAGCCCTGTTGGTGTATTTGGTCAACTGTGTGATATGGGGTGGCTTAGAGAACATAAGGCAAATTTTAGGAAGGACTTTGTGGCCCCAGGAAAGAATTCATCCAAAGGAAGAAGTCTGGATCAGAAACCTGGGTTCAGCGGGGGAGCTGGGCCACTGGAGGGAATTTTGAACTTGGAATCATTATGGTGGTTTCACTGAATCTGCCCCAATCCAGCAGTCCTTATGGTAGATGCATATCCCTAGTTGTTAAGGTCTGTGTGGAACTGAAAGAGATGTTTCACAAAAGTATTATGTGTTTCTATATGGAATCTTGAAAAAAAAATGGTTGTGAAGAACCTAGGGGCAGGAGAGGAATAAAGATGCAGATGTAGAGAATGGACTTGAGGACACGGGGAGGGGGAAGGGTAAGCTGGGACGAAGTGAGAGAGTGGCATGGAAATATATACACTACCAAATGTAAAATAGATAGCTAGTGGGAAACAGCTGCATAGCACAGGGAGATCAGCTCGGTGCTTTGTGTCCACCTAGAGGGGTGGGATAGGGAGGGTGGGAGGGAGATGCAAGAGGGAGGAGATATGGGGATATATGTATACGTTTAGCTGATTCACTTTGTTATACAGCAGAAACTAACACAACACTGTGAAGCAATTATACTCCAATAAAGATGTTAAAAAAAATAAAGTGCATAAAAAAAAGTACTATGTGTATTAATACTGATGAATATACCAGAGATATGAAAATACCAGAGATTTACAAAATCAGAGGTTTTTAAAATTTTTTGAGCTAAAGAAAAGCCTTTGAATTAATAATTTGATGAATTGCAGTTCTTCTTGGGCAATGTAATTAACCTCCTAATTTAGGTGGGTCACTATAATTTTTAGATTAAAGCTTTGGAAAATTTTATAATAGCAGTATTTTATGTTTGTGTAATGCTTTACAATTTGCAAAGTGTTCTGTTTTCAGATACTTTACTTCGTAATATAAATAGGTCGAGTATTGCCTCCACTTTCCATTTTAGGCAACTGTGCCTTAGAAAGTTTAAATTAGTTACTCTAGTTCACAAAGCCAGTAGAGTTGGAAGTCAGACCCAAGTATTTGGACTTTTACTTTAAAATTCTTTCTTTATGTTACATTAAGTCCAACATAATACATTCTTGAAAACAGTTAAAAATATACACTTATTACTCGATTGAGAACCTGTGGATAACAGGAAACTTGCTTAATTTCCTAATTAAACAAAATTGTCTTCCACCTTATTATGCAGATGTTATTTTCAGCATTTATCCTAAAAAAGTGCAATTTGATAATTAACTAATTACACAAGCTTTATTTAACAATTCTGTTGATCTCATTACTGGGTTAAATATAATCATTTTTCTTTAACTGTATGAGGTAGAACAGTACAAATTAATTTTCATTGTGGATCTTGGTTCTTGCTGACAACAAATAGTCAAAATAAAAGGTTTCTTTAACCTAAAAATGGAGGAGGATGGCATCAGAATTTACTTTCTTCTTAACTGATTGCTAATTAGTTGTCCCTGAGCACACAGGTTATACATAATTCACGGCCTTCTGGTGTCTGAAGTTTTTGTCTTTCTTTTTCTTCTTCTAAATCTGAGTGTCTATTTGCTTCATTCAAAGCCCAATATTTGGATGATAAAATGGAGTCAGGGATATGGAAGTGAGTATAGGAAAAAGATGAGAACTCTATTGTAAGAAACTTAATATTCTGTAACTCAAGTATAGTCATGTAAAGAAAATAAAAACAAAATAACTCCTGCTTTTTCAAGTTCAAGTTGATATTTAAAATATTTTTTAAAATATTAAGTCTAACTCAATGACTCCTGTAAAACTTGAACTAGAAATACTTATGACTGTGAGATCCTGAGTCCTTTTTCCCACTAAATGTGAAATTTTAGCCAGGTCATTGATTTCATTGCACAATCAAAAATTCCTGGTCTATTAAAGCATGTAAACGAAATGAAGACAAACAAAAGAATTTTGGATTGGTGTTTATCTCTTCTTCTCTGAACTCAGAAGGAAAAATTCTGACAATGAGGATCTGCCAGCCAGCTCTGTGCTTTGGCAATAATCAGAATAAAAAATATTATAAATAAGTGTTTTCATGTACTTATTTTCCAAGGGATGGATCTGAGCACAGAATCTATGGAGACCCAGAAGAGAGTGCGAGAAGAAAGGGCCAGGTTGGGGATGTAGCCAGCCGCCTAATTACACTAATAGGTTCTCAGCACAGTTGGGTCACAAATTGTGTTTCTAAACTTAGGAGATGAATCTCCACCATAAATTATTGAAAAGCACTCTGTGGTGCTCCACTCTCCATTCCCCACAAATTAGATTACTGAGAGCTATAAAGCATCTTTAGAAAGTATTTTCCTTTCTGTTTTAAAATTTTCCTTCATCATCAATTAATGTCAACTTTGAAAACATCAGCTATAACCAGAAAACATGAAATCAAAAGATAAAATAAAGAAGCAAGGAAATTATTCCTAAAAGAAGCAGAAGCATATTGTTTAACCTGCTAGGGAGAGTTAACTTACTAATGAAATATTTGTGTGTTTCTATATCCCAAACTTCCTTAGGATAGAAATGTAATAACATATTACATAAATATAGTCCCCAGATTTCATCTCCATGTTGATATCTGTTGTGAAATAAGCATAGTTGAACTAGAATAAGTTTTGTGAAGACAATTCATTCTGTAACATAAATTAACCAACTTGCATTATCACTCCACATTTAGCTTTTGAGCTATATATATTCACCACTTTCATTAATAAGATTCATGAACCTGAAATGGAGTTGGTAGAAGATATTAGAAAATAAGATTATGAATGACACTACCCTAAATTTAAGGTTTGGCCACTCTGCTTAGCTTATGATTTTCTTCATGCCCTCTCTTTTTCTGTGTCTATAAAAATGGGAATAACAACTACTTTTCTCTACTTACTTTAAATGAGATGATCAGTAAGCTGTGAGATCAGTCAAAATTGTTTTTCAGATTCTAAATTGAATATAGAGCAATGTGCCATTTAAGGTCTCTTTGATTGCAAGTTTAAAACTGTCCAGTGACATACTGTGCTCATGGATTAGAAGAATTAATATTGTTAAAATGACCATACTACCCAAGGCAATCTACAGATTCAGTGCAATCCCTATCAAAATACCAACGGCATTTTTTACAGGACTAGAACGAATAATTCTAAAATTTGTATGGAAACACAAAAGACCCTGAGTAGCCAAAACAATCTTGAGAAAGAAGAACAAGCTGGAGGTATTAAGACCCTTGATTTCAAATTATGCTACAAAGCTAAGTCATCAAAACACTATAGTGCTGGCACAAATACACGTAGATCAATGGAACAGAAATAAAGCTATGCTTGTACAGTCAATCTATGATAAAGGAGGCAAGAATATGCAATGGGGAAAAGACAGTTTCTTCAATAAATGGTGTTGGGAAAACAAGACAGCTACTTGCAAAAGAATCAAACTGGACTACTTTCTCATACCATATGCAAAAATAAATTCAAAATAGATTAAAGACTTAAATGTAAGACCTGAAACCATCCCAAAAATTCTAGAAGAAAACATAAGCAGTATGCTCTTTGACATCAGTCTTAGTAATATTTTTTTGGATCTGTCTCAGGCAAGGGAAGTAAAAGCAAAACTAAACAAGTGGGGCTACATCAAACTAAGAAGCTTTTACACAGCAGAGGAAACTATCAAGGAAATGAAAAGGCAGCCTACTAAATGGGAGAACATATTTGCAAATGATATATCTGATAAGGGCTAATATCCAAAATATACAACTCATACAACTCAACAAGAACAACAACAAAACACCCAATTTAAAAATGGGCAGAGGGACTTCCCTGGTGGTCCAATGGTTAAGACTCCGTGCTCCCAATGCAGGGGGCACGGGTTCAGTCCCTGGTCGGGGAACTAAAATCCCACATGCCGCATGGTGCGGCCAAAAAAAAAAAATGGGCAGAGGACCTGAATAGGCATTTTTCCAGAAAAGATATATAGATGGCCAACAGACATACGAAAACATCATTCATCATCAGGGAAATGCAAATCAAAGCCACAGTGAGACATCACCTCACACTTGTCAGAATGGCTATCATCAAAAAGACCACAAATAAGAAGTGTTGGTGAGGATGTGGAGAAGAGGGAACCCTCATGCACTGTTGGTAGGAATGTAAATTGCTGCAGCCATTATGGAAAACAGTGTGGAGATACTTTAAAAATTTAAAAATAGAACTACCATACAATCCAGCAATTCTACTTCTTTCTGTTTCTGAAGAAAAAAAAAAAAATAATTGAAAACATATTTGCACTCCTATGTTCATTGCAGCATTATTTACAATAGCCAAGACATGGAAGCAACCTAAGTGTCTATCTATAAATGAATGGATAAAGATGTGGTATGTATGTGTGTGTGTGTATATATATATATATATACACATATATATAATATATAATGGAATCTTATTCAGCCATAAAAAAGAATGAAATCTTGCCATTTGTGACAGCATGGATGGACCTAAAGGGTGTTATACTAAGTGAAATAAGTCAGAAGGAGAAGGACAAATACCACGATTTCATTTATATGTGGAATCTAGAAAACAAAACAAACAAAAACAGACTCAGAGATACAGAAAACAAACTGGTGGTTGCCTGAGGGGAGGGAGAAGGGGGGATGAGTGAAATAGGTAGGGGAGACTGAAGTACAAACTTCCAGCTATAAAATAAGTCGCAGGGATGTAATGTACAGCATATGGAATATAGTCAATAATACTGTAATAACTTTGTATGGTGACACATGGTAACTAGACTTACCATGGTGATCATTTTGTAATATGTAAAATACCGAGTACTATGCTGTATACCTGAAACTAATATAATATGGTAAGTCAATTATAGTTCAATTCTAAAAAAAGAAAAAACAAACAAAAAGTGTCCAACTCAAACTGGCTAAAGTTAAAAGGATAATTATTGGCTCACATGACCAAAAGCCCTGGACGTGGAAACTGCTTCACATATAGCTGTATTCAGGGGTCACAAAATGGTTGTTTCCATGCTCAGTTTTGCTACCTGTGGTGTTGGCTTCACACTCAAGTTTTATGTAATAGTAAGGATGCAGTACAACTCAAGTGCCTACACTTTCTGAGATCCTAAACTAGTAGGAAAAATAAGAATCCCTTTCCCAGGATTCCTTGCAGATGCTCCTGAGTCTCAGAGGTTCTGATGAACTCACATGTCCATTCCTCAACCCTTTTCTAATGAGCAAGAAAAGAATAGTTTTTTCAGATCTTGGAAAATGTGTATGCAGTTCTGCTTTCATTTTTTCTACAGGGTTTTTTGTTGTTGTTTTTTAATTTTTATTTATTTATTTATTTATTTATGGCTGTGTTGGGTCTTTGTTTCTGTGCGAGGGCTTTCTCTAGTTGCGGCAAGTGGGGGCCACTCTTCATTGCGGTGTGCGGGCCTCTCACTATCGCGGCCTCTCTTGTTGCGGAGCAAAGGCTCCAGACGCGCAGGCTCAGTAATTGTGGCTCACGGGCCTAGTTGCTCCGCGCCATGTGGGATCTTCCCAGACCAGGGCTCGAACCCGTGTCCCCTGCATTGGCAGGCAGATGCTCAACCACTGCGCCACTGGGGAAGCCCCTCTACAGTGTTTTGAGTGAACTATTTAATGTTCATCCCATCAATTTCTACCACCTTACTCTTTTAATTTAGGGTAAAATAGAAAGAACTGTCATTAAATGAAAGGGAAAAGGCTTCTCAGAGAATGTATGAGTTAAGGAATAAAATTTATGAGACAGTAGGAAGGTATTTGCTTTTGAATTTTTAACTTAACTTTTCAAATTAATTGTGATGTATGGTTTTAAAAAGAATAATCTCACTTTTCTTTGGCTTTTAATTGTTTCTTTCTGAATAGTTACTGCCTGCCTCTGCGTAGGTGACCCATCATATTTACCAATTGGTTGACTTTTGCATATGGACCTTAATAGTCTCATAACTATATGAGATAAAAATCTGCTCTAATTAACTTCCTCTTATACCAACTGAAGTTGACATCTTTGTTAAGACATTAGTGAATTCTAAAAATTATTAAGTTTACAAAGAGCACCATTTTGTTGATTGGTCAAGAGTATTATTAAACTGGCTTCACAGTGTTTGAATCACAAATTTTCAGGTGATAAGAATTTTTAAATTGTTTTTTCTTTGCCCCTGGATGGGTCTTATTCTGCCACATAGGAGCTAGATCTCTGATATTGGAAGAGATCCTACATGTCTAGCTGAACAGGACATGTGGATACACAAATGCAAATGCAAATACACTGAGGAATAAGTGCATGTGTTCTTTCTCTCTCTCACTTTGAGGTTGGGTATGGGCACGTATGCCTCAAATGGGGTTGGGTTTTATAAAAATGTTACGGATGAATCACATTTGTTTTGTTGTGACATTTGCTGCCTCACCTTCAAAGAGTAGGTGCAGTTGCACTGACAACTCCTTGGCATTTTGCCCCAGGGAAGTGTTACACTATCAAAAGAAGCAGTGCCAGTGTGCTGGCAATTAAAATGTGGACATTTGACCATGATTTTCAGGAGAAAATGATCAAAAGAATACACTGAAGTGAAAACCTTAACTAGGCAGAGTCATCTCTAATGAATAAGAGGGAAGCTCTTTTAGGCTTGGTAACTTAGATGAGCATTTGTGAAATACATGGCTAATGCTTCTAAAAGAAAATGGTCACTAGGAAACTATGAAAAGACCCCTAATTATGTTATCTCCAGGCTATACCAATAGATAGAGAATTCAGATCACTTTGTGCTAAAACCAGTACTAAGTAACCTGCTAATATTCTTAATACTCTTGAGGTTTGTTTCTGTAGCAAGTGAGATTTACTGTCCTTTTAAGGATTAGATAGCAATTCGAAAAGACTGGATTTAACTCAAAGTTCATAACCAATGCTATTGACTGAATTTTGGTGTCCTATTGCAGTCTTCTAAAGGTAGCAAAAGAATATCTTGACATAAATATAAGTGTTTGTTATTTAGTTGGCCAAGACTTCGAATTAGTATATGTTAAGCTCTTGACCTCTACCTGAAGCAGTAACAAAGAAAGAACTAAGGATATTGGCTCTGGGCTGCCACTCCCATGGAGGGTGTTTCCTTATTAAACCTGACTGTCCTACCCCATAATTTAAAATCTTCCCACAAAGAAAATTCCAGGCTTCACCAGTAACCTGTTCCATAAATTTAAGTAAGAAATAACATATTATTCCTGTTCATATTAGACCTGTTCAGTGGCAAGAAAAATCAAGTTAGAAGTTCTTATCACCTGAAAATCTGGGATTTCAAACATAGTGAAGTCAGTTTGACAGCACTTTTGATCAATCATTAAAATGGTGTTCTATGTAAATTTAACATTTTTTTTAAAAAACACCTCCTATGGGTTCTCTTCTCTCTGTTGTAATTTCTTCCCTGGTAGATGCAGACCTCACCCTGTTTGATTGGTTGGTTGGGAGTTGAACGGAGCATGAATGGGTGATTTTCTTTCCCAGGCTATTGGTCAAAGCTGTGGTCAGTACCAACTTTGGCCAAGACATGCTTGACCCAGTTCTGCCAAGGGGTTGCTGTTGGAAGCTGGCATGAATCTGAGAAGCAGGGTTACCAGCTGGGCAAAACTCTCAGGTTTATTTTAGGGTCTTTTCACCTCTCCTTACTCTTTTTCTTTCTTTATTTACCTCTTACATCAGGCCCTTAGATTCCTTCTTCCCCTTAGTCCCAAATAAGTCAGACAGAGGTAAAACTGCTAAGATGACTTCAAAAAGATACTGTAGAGGGGTAGGAATTGGGTAGGAAAGCAAAAAGTTATAGTAAAATAGTAAGAGTGAGATAAAATAAATTTCTAAGAAAAAGATGAACAAATAAAAAAAATTGCTTTTTGGCAATATACATGCTCAAATGTTTGAGCTCAAATATTTTCCCTGTTTTTTTGCGGGGGCTGTTTTCTGGAGAGGCAATTTTTTAAACAGGTAAGATAAGCTTCTTTACTGACTATAATTGACTAATGGTAACCATAGAAAATGGCCCTTGGCCTCCAATTTTTGCTCCCTTGCCAGTGAATCAGTCTGCCTAGGGTGATGATTTAATTTTCATGGTGTTCAAATTACAAATTAACATTTGCAAGTGTAGATTTGGGGAATTGTGCTGAAGCCTAATAAAGTTCTCTTAGGATGGTGTGCCCCCTTGGGCCACATCATATAACTTCCTTATTAAAGTGAAAGGAAATTGCCTTTTAGTTTTCTTATAACATATCAAGTCCTCATATTTGAGAAAGGCATCCGTCTAACCTCTAGAATCTTCAAACCTCATAGATATTCCTGTATCAAAATATTTCAGATCTTCAGTTTGCACAGTGCTTATGGATGAAGTTAACTTAAAATGATTGAGAAGGTCAACAGTATGTTTGCTTCTGATAATCTCAGTTGTTCTTGAGTACAATGTATAAATCTAGTCCATCACCATACAGATGATACTTTAGAGTATTACTTGCACTTGTGCTTGTAGTTTAACTTTTAAGGAATGATAAAAAGGAAACAAAGCTTTGGACAATGTCCAGGCTTGCTTTCAGGGCAAAATAAACAATTATTTCTTGAATTACGTAAAATTTTGTGGAATTACGGTATATAACAACCACATTTGGAGGGCAAAATTCATAGGTTTCTATATTTTTATGGTTTTCAACTTTATTCTATGGTATCAAGAGTGGATTTTCCTGAACCCTAATAGAAAATATTTAGAGAGAAAGACTACTATCTTTTCCTGTAAGGGAGATTCAGCAGAAAAATTATAAAAACAACCTAATGCTCTACTGTGACTAACATTTGCAACTCAAAATGTTTAATAGACTCTGGAAAATAAACAGTGGTTTCTAGAGAAGAGTGAAAAAGCCAAAAAGAGAAAATCTAATTAGTGGCACTCTATCTGTGGGGAACCCTATTAACTGTGGAAAAGAATAACAAAGTCAGACAAAGTCTAGCAAAAAGTCTCACGTGTGTGTGTGTGTGTGTGTGTGTGTGTGTGTGTGTGTGTGTCTACGTACATAGATACACATACTTCTCTCAGACATACATGGATTTTGCAGTCAGAATAAATTTGGAGTCCTAAGTATTTGGTTAAATGCTGGAAACTAATACCAAATTGATTTATAGAATGTAAATTAACATTTTTTTGGACACAGATTGATCCTATTACGAAGTTATAAAATTCAAGCAATTTAAAAATAAAAATTTGTTATGCAGTCAGTGCTGAAGTGGATATTGGTAATTTTAGATAAGTTTCAGTGATAAAAGGAGGACTTTGAATGAAAGTTGTTTCTTCTGAAATTGAAGGAATTAAAAATATTTTGCTTATAATTTTTTAGAAAGACAAAAGAACTCAAAAAGTTTTAAATCTGATATTTCCTAACATGTTTACAAAATTGTAACCTAGTAATATAACATTTGCACATGGTTTTGTTAGCAGCAGTATTATGCTATCTGCTATCTGATAATAGGATTCCTATTTTTTATTATATAAAAATAACACTTAAATTGGTACTAGGCAAAGCAACTGCTTTTCCTATCATCTTATTTTTATTGGCAAATTTGTAATGAAATTGTCACTTTGTTAGCAGTTACATTGGCTACTTGTATCTCCAGGGCAGCATCTGAAGAGCTCCCCCAATTATTTTAAGATCACTTTTACTGCATTACTGTTAAAAGATTTTTTTCATAAACTTTTGGAAGAAACATATTTCCTTGTTTGATTTTTGTTCTTCAATCAAGCCAAACTCAAAACTTCTGCGATTTGTTTTGCTTTATTTGGGGAGCTTATCAGTACTGTCTAACCGTAGGATTAAGTGGAATTTAAGCAATTTTAGCAAGAGCAGTCTTTTAGGGGAAATAACTGTCTCTCCTTACCCATTTATTGTTTATAAAGTGCACATGGCTGGGTAAAGGGTTTATTCAACTGTGGTTGGGATGCTCGGGACTTTGTTTGTTTTGTGTAACAAACAAAGTAATAAATTTTGAATACATTGAGTTATTTGATTAAAAAATATTATTTATGATACTATATGTTTAAACTAATATGACTTTAGTCAGTTTTATATGATGATGATGATAATGGCTCACAATAGGCATGCTTATTATGTGCCAGGCACTGTGCTAAACATCTTACATAGATTATCTGATTTATTACTCCCAAGTGTTATTATATTGGAGTGAGAAAACTGAGGCCTGGAGAAATTGAGTAATGTGCTCATGGTCACTGTATTAGCAAGTGGTCATGCTTTACTAAGTACCTCTTATTATCATTTAATACTGTCTCTCTCCTGGTATTGAATCAGAATAGAAGTTTGAGACTCCTATTCTTAACATTTAAAAAAGAATGGGCTGGAAATTATAAATCTGTCATATAGAGATATATCTTAACCTTTGAAGTAATAATGTTATAGAAATTCCATTTACACAATCACCCCCCCCCCCAGAATTTAATCTCTGATATCATCTTTCTTGTATCTAGACTTCCTGTTCCTATCCATTCTTTATGTAACTGCATGATATTACCCTGATGCAGTAGTCTCTCCTTATCTACCATTTTGCTTTCCACAGTTTCAGTTACCTGTAGTCAACCCCAGTCCAAAAATATTAAATGGAAAATTACAGAAATAAACAATTTATAAGTCTTAAATTGCAAGCCCTTCTGAGTAGCGTAATGAAATCCCTCCCCGATCCCATCTGTCCCACTCAGGAGATAAATCATCCCTTTGTCTGGCATGTACGCCCTGCCTGTATTCCCCACCCTCCCACTAGTATAGGGAAAAACATACAGTTGTCCCTCGGTATCCATGGAGTTGGTTCCAGGACCCCCATCAGATACCAAAATCTGATGCTCAAGTCTCTTTATTTATGTCTGGATTTCACTTCATATATTTTTATAGGATTTTTGCTATTATGTTCATGAATGAGGCTAGTTTATAATTTCCTGTCTTGAAATCCTCTTGTTAGATTTAGTGTCAGGATATATCTGCATAATAAGTTGATAAGTGTTTTCAGAATTTTCTATTTCTAGGAGAGTTTAGTGTTATTTCTTCCTTAACACTTTGGTACAGTTAATTGGTGAAGCCTGGAATTTTCTCTATGGGAAGATTTTAAATTGTGGGTTCAGTTTTTTTAGTAGTTATATGACTATTCAGATTTTCTTAGTTATTCATGTGTCAGTTTTCTATGTTTTGCTTTTCTAGTAATTGGCCCATTTTATTTAAATTTTCCATTGTTTTCTTTTTACCAGAAATCCTTTGTATGTTTGAATATTTAGCTATCTTCTTTTTTATTCCTATTTTATTCTTTGTGTTATAACCCAATACTACCTCACTTATTTTCTTGCTCAAATTGTTATAGCTTTAGTCATTGGGAGGTGTAAATTTTTAAATATCTCTTTTCCTGGTTAGAATATAAACTCTGTGAGGATAGGTATGATGTCCACTTTATCTGAAAAGGTTAGCAAAGAGCCTGGCACCTAGTAGAAATCAGTATTTATTTCTCACAAAATCAGTTCATGACTGATGAATGAATGGAACCCATAAAAGTGAAAAAATAAAACCATTAAACTTATCTAGTGTTCAATGATTCCTGAGTTACCTTCATTTTCTAAGTGCTCGGTTATTTTTCAATTCCGCTGAGCTTCCAGGCTACTGTATAGGGGAAAGTCAAATGATACAAAAATTTAAAAAACAAGTAAATCTCTGTATTATTGTCAGACTATACATGTTTAGAAGGATAAGATCATTGTTTTCTTGGGTATGTCTCATTTCAGATTTTTATTTATACTTCTTAGTCATCCTGCCATTCCTTCAAGTTTTATAGTCACCTACTCTACATTGATTCACACCCAAGTATAATTGTGGTAGCCTCAGTGTTCTTCTATAGATGGTTTGGTAACTTTTACTTTTACTTAATTGGCCAGTGTGACAAAATTGGTCACTTCATTGGTTGGTGACTTTGAGAAGAAGCTGAGAAGATATTTCTTTGTGGAGCAATATATATATCCATAGTTGGCTATGTGTTGACAGAGGAATAGTCTTAGCTTATTTACAGTGTTCTGCCACTTTCCCTTCAGGGAAGAGCAGTACATTTTCATGTTCAAATTTGGGAACTTCTATCATTCACCATCAAGTACAGATCTCATAAATCAAAGACCAGTTTTAAATGTCATATTTGTATGTGCTATTTCTGGGAAACACCAGATACAGTGTTATTTTGGGAAACTGTGGGTTGACCTTGCAAAACTCACATTAACAAGGAAAAAAGCACATTTTAAACAGTGACACATCTAACAGTGGGCTTAAAAGAGCAAGACAAAGTGTGTAGGTGTTCAATAGTAACAACCTAGTGGTACCACATTGTATTTCATGAATGAGAGCGATTCACAAAGTTCCCACAAATAGGACCTAGTGCAAGGACATAAGTGTCTAGTAGCTTTCTTTATCATTCATTCTACCAACACTGTACAAGTCCCTACTAAGTACCAGGTAGGATCCTGTTTGCTGTGAAAATAAAAGTGAGTATGGTACAATTCCTTCCTGTGTGTGGCTGAGTTTAATGGGGGAGAACTCAGCTCTTATAGTTGTATCACTCATATTGTTTATTTTAAAACTAATGAACTGTAGGTAAGATAAACTTTGAGAATAAAGTCATGTCACCTAGATAATGTGTCTTCTTGTATTTAATAAACCACTTACAAAGAGGACTGTAAGGAGACATGTCAGAAACTTAATAGAGCTGATCTCCTGTCTTGCTAATTAGTAGTGATTTTATGTGTTCTATGATTTCTAAAACAAGTATATACTTCTTTTAATTTGAGAAATAAAAAAACAAAACAAAAAGTCACTTAAGTTTCTAAAATTTGCAAGGATATCTTTATGTTTCCTTGAATTTACTTTCACTGTGCTTAGCCAATTATGGATTTTCTGTTTCTTAGTATTACATTTAAATTGATTTTTTTTTTTTGAAAAATCATTAAAATGCAGAGGTAGAAGAAACTTTCACAACAGACATTAGATAGCCCGCATGAGAATCTCTTAAGAGAGAGGTTGACAGGGGACTTCCCTAGTGGTCCAGTGGTAAAGAATCCGCCTTACAATGCAGGGGATGCAGGTTCAATCCTTGGTCAGGGAGCTAAGATCCCACATGCCGCAGGGCACCTAAGCCCACACACCACAACTACTGAGCCCGCACGCCTCAACTAGAGAAGAGAAGACCCTCATGCCACAACTAGAAAGAAACCTGTGTGCCTCAAAGAAGACCCGATGCAGCCAAAAATAAATTAAATAAATAAATAAATAGATAATAAATAAATAAATCTTTAAAAAAAAGGAAAGACAGGGGTTGACAAACTGTATCTACAAACGGCCAGATAGGGCATATTTCAGGCTTTGTGATCCGTACAGTTTCTGTCACAACTGTTCAGCTCTGCTTTTTAGCAGGGAAACAACCATAGACAATATGTAAATGAATGAGTGTAGCTGTGTTTCAATAATACTTTACTTAGAAAAACTGGCAGAGGTGTAGATGTGCTACAGTTTGCCAATCCCCTGACTTAATGGCATTTGTTTAAAATGCAAAGACCTAGTTCTCATACCTCCCTGAATCAGATTCCAGAGAGATAAGCCCTTGGAACCTGCACGTTTACCCAGTTGCCAATATTATTATTGTTTACTATTTACACTTAAGTTTGAGAACTTTCATCTCCTTTACTTCCTGGGATACCTGAGACAGCAGTGTATCTCTGCAGTATCCCTGAGGGACTTCCGTTTAGTTTGACTACTTTGAAGTTTGTGGAGCATATGTTTATCAGGTGGAACCTCTATTTTAAATAATTGACAGAGAAAATATGAAGGGAAAATGTCTGTTGAGTTAAAGCCTAAAAATGGAAACTCTAAGAGAACAAAGATCTTTTCTCCCATTTCCTGCTATAGGGTCGGTGCCTGGTGTGTGTGAGGGGGGTGTTGGTAAATATATATTTGCAGACTGAACTGAACGCACTTTCCTATTGCTTCACTCTCAGCACACAACGATGCCCCACATCCAAGTGATTTGACTGTCCCTGTATTTGATACCCAGGCAGTCGAGTTCTAGCCATACCTTTCCTTCTTTTTACACCATAGTTCTAGTTCTTATCCAATGTTCCATCTCTTTTGAGTAATCCGGGGTTTATGAATCTTGCCCTCCAATATAGTGTTTTTCCAACATTCATGATTCCAAAGCAGGATGACATTTATAAGCAGTGATAATTATATTAAAGATCTTTTGTCTGTGATCAATAGAAATCAATATGGCCAACTTAACCAAAAAGGTATCTATTAGGAAAATGAGTTCGGTGAGATCTCAGCAACAGGGGTCTGTGGACCTTCTCTCTGGAATGCCACCCAACATAATTCAGCTCCCAGCTTTTTCCCACCTCTGGGTCTTTGCACACGCTGTGCTCTAAGCCAGTTTTAAATTCCTGGAGAGAGATCGGGATTGACCAAGCTAAGGTCAGGTACCTCTTATTTAGTTTAATTACTCAGCCACTGGATCAGGGGTACCATTAAGTAATCACCTCTGTGGAGAGAAAATCAAAGACTATTACCAAAAGGATGTGGGAGTGGGATAAAGAGTTGCTAGGAAGACTCAGCTAGTTTAGACAGGCTAATTTTGGTGCCTTTTTAGAAAAACCTGTAAATGACTATTTGGACTCTGGTGTTCTAAAGCCTGTTAAATTCTGCTACTAACCAGGCTGCAGACCTGAGAGAGGTCCATGCCAATATTCTCTCTATACTGCTGCTCTGCTGTGGGCGGTGTTCTCCTGTAATTGCTGTGGACTTCCTCTAGACCTGAAGATTTAATTTGGAGCCCTACTTTAGCTGCCTTTAGCTGGAAAATTTGATTTTCAGTCCTGTTTTTGCTTTTAGATATTTATTTATAGTATCTATCCCTGCCTACTTACAAGAAAAGACTGTTACTGGCAGGTCTCAAATCAAATTCCTTGGTAAGAAATGGCACAGATAATATTCAGACCACTCCCTCCAATCTATTCATCTCAGGTTCTGTCCCTGATTAGTGGCCACCCAGACAGGCAGTGCCCCATCAGGGTACTGGACTGCTCTGCAGCGTGAGGGCTCTTAGAACAAAGTTCTTTCCTACTTATAGCCCTGTCTGCCCCATACCCAACCTCTCAACCTCTCTCTATTCTGTTGTTGTAATCTGCAAGGATTGACAGGTTCTGACTGCTCTCCCCTCCAAAAGCATCTTCTTTACCTCTCCCCACTCCTTTCTGTGCTGTAGTTCCACAGGCCTGCTTTCTGTTGCAGACACACAGAGGTCTATTCTCTCTGCCTGGAATGTGCCTTCCCCACATATTTACAAGGCTGGCTCCTTAATATTTTTCCGATCTCAGTTCGTCACCTACTTTAGGGAGAGATGCCCTCTCCACCACCCTTTCTGAATGGCCCCTGCCTCCTAAGTCACTCTATCTCCCATTACCCTCTTTTATTTCAATGTTTCAGTGATCACTATCTGGAATCCCACTTCTTTGTGAACATATTCATTGTTTGCTTCCCCCCAATAGAATATAAGCCCCCTGAAGGCATGAATTTCGTCTCTGGTCTATCTCAGGTGTTTACAACAGTGCCTGGTATATAGTAAGTGCTCATTGATCAAAAGAACAAATTAAGGCCAATTTGCAATTTCCAAATAATCTTTGATGCAAAACAATCCATGTGCATATGGAATGTATCAAAGCCAGGGAGAGCAAAGTTAAGCAACCAGCACCTTTTAGATTGTGGGGAGCTGAGATCACTGGACTGACTGAATCTCTGGTCCTAGAAACAAACATCCATTCAAAGAAAGATGTTGGGCATTTGCAGCAACTTTTATACCTATGCTCTTGGGTCACCCTTCTCATCATTTGTGCCAGCTCTGTGTTTGCAGAGCTCACCAGAGAATTTTACCAGGCTGGGAAGAAGTAAAATGTGGTAGGTGTGATGGAAACTTAGCACAAGGCATACCTCTGACTAACTAAGAGCACTTATTTTTGGTGCATCCTTTCATAAGACCCAAGCATTTCTATTTTCTGCTCGGTTGACAGTACCTATTACACAGCAGCCTCACAGGTCTCTATGGGACAATATTTTTTCCACTCATGTACATGTGCACGTGTGCATGCACACACAGACCAGCAACTGTACCTTTCAAAAATGTTGCACAAGCCTAGCCATGGCTTAAGCCACTAAAATGACCTCTGACCTTATAAGGGGGAATTATTTTGGAAAATTTTGAGCTAAAGGTAAGGACAAAAGATATGTTGAGTTTTCTTTAGCAACCTTGATTTTCCTCCCCCAGTAGCTATTCTTGGGCAGCATGCTTAATTATTCATAGCTATTTCAATGTATAATTCGTTTACTTCTCACTGACTAGAGCCTTGTTATAATGTTTTCCATAGAGCTTCATGCTGATGGATCAACCTGTTGGTGAAATTATTTTAAATAGCTTTAAATGGGTTTAAAATACTTCAGAAATCAAACTCTTTGGCCTGTTTGGAAAGAGTGTAAGAGGGACATTATGCTGTATTAGCCGCACAATAAATAATGTAGAGTAAATAATAAGGCTCGTGTATGAGTTTATGGTGTTCCACACACATCACTTAAAATGCAGAAATAAAACAACTAGATCTTAACTTGCCAGGCCCAAGTGCTTCTCAGCTTCTTATCCTGTGTTATTTTAGACCTTCTGATGGCATCCCAATTATTTGTCCTGAGAAGACTATTTCTGTCTTTTTGCCCAATACTGATATGAGGCTTGGCTATATCTCACAACTTTTTTGTGTATGCATGTATGGAAATATTCTAAGTAAGCTAAATTAAATGAAAAAAACAGCAATAAAATGAGGCACAATGTTAAAAGGAGTATGAAGTTCTTTGTATTATTCTTGTACCTTTTCTGTAAGTTTTAAATGATCTAGATAAGATGTTAAACAAAATGTCAGCAATCTTCAGGGCAGTCAGGGTTGAGCTTTCCCATCTCAGGTATCCACCTGTAGCAGCCCCTGCAGCGTCTGTTTTTCCCTGGGAGATCCCCAGCCACAATAATCTCTCGGGAAGGCTCTGCTAAGCTGATGAAATCAGAGACCTATGGAAATGAAATTTAAAGAAATAAACGTTTGTATCTAATTTTTAGAATGCATCAAAATGATGCAGAGGAAGTAAAATTGTATAACAATAGAATTTTAATATATTCCTCTATTTGTATACATTGTATTATTTTTGACCTACAGTTTTTTCTTTTGGGGGAGGTAGGCAGATTTATTACCAAATTTTAATAAGCTGTTACATTCTCAAATAATTTAAAAGCAAGTTTGAAATAGGTAATGATTATTTTATATGTTTATTTTGAGCTGAAATTCCTATTTTCTAGTTTCAGGATATTAGAGAACTACTTCTTAATAAAGGCAACGCTAGAAACCTGAAAGTCAGAGACACAAAAACAGTGAGATTTGAAATGATGCATAACAAGAATCTGGAATACCCAAAGGAAGAAAAGTGAATGAGAATTGCTACTGGAGGAAAGGAGGGAGGGAGAAAAGAGGGAGGAGGGATGGAGAGAGGAGGGGAGGTGGGGAGAGAGAAGCAAGGAAGGAAGGAAACAAGGAGAGCGGGAAGGAGGAAAAAGAGGAAAGAAGAAGTGATCACAAGAAAGAGAAATCCATAAAGACACAGTGTACAAATATTGCTGTCTTCACTTAGTAGGAAGTATATAATGTAATTGAAAGGCAATCAAATAAGTGTTAATAGAATTTTTAAATGATGTTCATCACATGGTGTGAATTTACCCTGCAGGTTTATGGAAGCTCAGGCTGCTAGCAAAGCCAGGGACAGTGTCAGGATCAGTTAGAGCCCTTTGCCTAACCAAGCTTGGAAGGATCCTGCTTTGGTTAATAGCCAGGCCTTCATCTTCCCACCCAAGGAAGCTGCTGCCTTAGTAACAAATCTCTGAAAATGGACCAAGATCCCTTTCCTTTTCTGGAAGTACCCTTGAACCCACACAAAGTGTCATGTCACAAAATGTTCTGCTTCTGGAACTAGTGTGGAACAGCTCTGTATTTGGAATAAGTGAGTTAAATTCTCTGAGTCATATTTTTAATGGAGATATAAGAGTTAATTTTACAGAAGGTACCATGCTTCTTAGAAGCAAGGCTCTGGATAAATATTTTTAGTTACCATCCCCTCTGTCTCTGGAGATATCCTACTATCATTATAAGAAATTTTTTGGATTATTTTATAGAGAGCTTCATTTTGTAGCTCCACACAAGGCAAAGGTGGCAATTGGACATTAAATCAATGCCTTAGCTGTCAGCATGGAGATGCATTTTTTTTCTAATCTTACTAACACTCTAGCCAGTCACCATGCCTCCCCAGTCCATGCAGCTGCATAATTATACATCAGACCTCCAAAATGAATTAGTTTATTTTTAAAACAGCTAATTGCCTTAGTGGAGTCATGTTTTACCAGAAGCACAAAAGGGCTTTGTTCATTGCAGGGAAATTTTCTTCTGGAATGACTGTGTTAGGCTCTAGCTTCTGTGAATGTCAGTCATAAACAGCAACATATCAGCAAAATTCACTGAGATCACTAATATTCCAGAGCACCCCATTGTGATTTCAGCATTATTTACTCTACATGTAGCTCTATGTAATCTTCAAATGAAAATATCCTACTTAGGAATGTTCCGGTACAATGATATGCAATGGAGCCCTGTTACGTGTGTGTTTTCTATAGCACAGTTTAGGTCTCGTCTCTTGAAACCCAACTATGTATTTATAAGGCAAACTCTCCTTGATTATTTGGTCCCCATTATGGGTGATAGGCCAATTCTTTGAAATCAAGAATTCTCTCTATTATAGTCCCAAACTTAAACTTTTGATTTTGAATGCTATTTTATTTAACTAGAAGCAGGTATATTTCGATTATGTCACTCTGCAAGGGTAATGTTTTTAGAAAACACTGATTAAAGATTGTTTGCCATGGTAGCACTATCAACTGCAAGTGTCTGAGGGTATCCCCACAGGGTAGCATTACCCTAGCAGATTCACATCAACAATGCCCACAAAGACAAATGGATTCAACCAGAATGTCACATAAATAATCCCAATATAAAGTATTACACCAGGGAACAGTACCCTCATGACCTCTGACCAGCAAATTCTGGGAAACCGGGTTATAATTAGAAGGATGATAGAAGAATTTTGACTGAAACCAATGCCTTTTAGTTATATGGTTTGAATGTTTAATAGCATGAGGCTAAGATGATGGGATGGATCTGCCTCTGTGGAACCCAGATGTGACAAGACCACCACAGAGAGCCTCGGATTTGGCCCCAAACTCAATATGACTGTTTCCAAACTTCCCTGCATTCCCCAAAAAGGCAAATTTAACTTCTCACACTTTAAAGCATTCGTGAGTATTTCAGACTGCTACAGAGTATGAGAGTAGAGCCTAATGAATACCACACAATAAAACTTCATTTAAAAATCCTTATTAAATATCTTTCTTTCCCTAATATTCCCCTCTAATATTAGCAGCCAGTAACATTATCTCTTTTTTTAATGTGTCTTTTTTTTTTTTTTTTTTTCCATTCTCTATCCACACAGCCCCTGGAATATATTGTATTGTCCTAAGCAATTAAGCTCTGGCTCCAGTTTTGTATTCCCACCCAGAAAAGCAAAGCCTACAGTTAGCTAAATCCTCCTTTTGTTTTCAAAGTTTTGCTGTTTAAGTTTGCCACCTGGAGAGTTCATCTTCCACGCCAAATCACTTTTCAAAGTAGTCACCTAATAATTCCTAGGAAAACATTCTGCTGCTAAGAAAAATAGGACTTCCTATTCCTAATTATAAGAATTTACCAGTCTCTGGGACTGAACCCCCTGCCCCAGAGCTGAGCTTAGGTGGGCCCAGACAATGTTCATCTCTGTGTTCCATGTTTTCTCTGACTCCAAAGATAACATAACATCCCTTCTAATGGATCTTTCATTCAGTAGATTAAAGTAATTAATTATTTTACAGTCAACTGATACTAACCTGAAGAGTATATTATATATTATCATGTTTGAGTTAGCTCACTAAGAACTTGAATATGAGAGAATACTAGCCTCCAAGAGCTAACTTGGCCCCCATGAACTGACAGTTTAACAATGGACAATAGATGGCTAAAAGCTGTCCAGGAAAGCCTGATATTCAATGTCAAAATTTCTAAATTAAGGCTGGCAGAGGAGGTAATTAGTTCTCCATACATATTAACAAGCAAACAAACACATACATACATATTTATTTCAGGAACCAGAAGACTATATTTACAAAATATAGTTGAGATGGGGTAGTTATTAAGGTCAAACTGTGTACCTATGGAGAAAATACTTTTTTACTAGTAAAATACATTTTTATAATTTAAGAGCTTTTAGATGGTCTCAAAATTCCTTTCCGGTTAGACTTCCTAGCAGTCATGAATCTTTGAAAACTGGTGAGGACCTTATCACTTGACAGATTACAGAGGTGAGGTTTCCAGAATTTAATGTTATGTTGGTTCTTACTATTTGCCATTATTTTCAAATTGTGTTTATCTCAGACATTCATGAAAATCAAGGCACTTTAGAATAATTATAAATTTTCTTTGATCTATTAATAACCTTTCACAGCATGTTGCTACCTTCTGCCCTTTCTGCCAGTGGTATACTTATTCAGATATTTTAAATAGCAGTTCCAGTTGTTTTTATTTTATTAAGTTAAAATGTGTTTGCCTATCATGGCTGTACCTGCATTTAATAATTCTTGCTTTTGACACTAGAGACAAAGATCAGTCAATACTTTAATTGCCTGAGGGCTATCAACAGACATGAAGCTTTCCTTAAAGTAGTAATCATCTTTGGCAAAGAAATTGTACTTTTAAGTGCAATTTATGCATTTACTAATTCTGTGCTGCATTCTCAAGATGATGGGCTGCACATTAGCTCTTTCCTTTTATGTTACATTATTTAATTTGGGAATCAACTTTTATTTCAGGTGCCATAGTAATTTCTCATTGTTGACAGAATTACAATAAGAAAATCTTGAAAAGAACATATTTAGTTTAAATTAAGCAAAAAAGAAAAGAGAAAGGTAAGCTTAGACAAGATTCAGTTTAGGATTTTACCCAGAATATTTAGTTGCCTTAGAAAATACAAAGTTTTGCCACTTCGAATGGAACTTTCTTCAGAAAATCTAGCCTTCATTAGTGTTTGTAACAAAGGAAAACTTTTGCTGTCAATGTGTAGAAGTTCTTATTACTCAGTATTCTTACCAATACTTGGTATTATTATACTCAATTTTTTACCTATCTGCCAGATTTATAATGGTATCTCATTGTGGATTAATTTATTTTCTGATTATTAGGAATCTTGAACATATTTCATACTTTGGGCATCAGAGTTTCCTTTTCAGTGAATGCATCTTTTTATGTTTTGCCTACTTTATTATTGGGTTTTGTGTTTTCTAACTGATTTGTAAATATTGTCATTATATTCTAAATACTAATCATTGGTTGATTAAATGCACAATGTTTTCTCCCAATGTGTCATAATTTTTTTTTCTTTTTTAATAGTGTGTTTGCATAACAATTGTATTCTTGTGTCATATTTATGAATCTTTTATGATTTGTGATTTTCTGGGTCTTTTTGGAACAAATGTATTCCTAATCTGAGGATGTGAACAATATTCTTTTATATTTTTTTTCTTCTAAAACTTTTAAAGTTTGCTCTTTGTGTATAGATTGTTAATCTACTTGGAGTTGATTTTGTGAGTGTGTGTGTATAGTTTAATTTCACAGGGTTCTAATTTCAAGGGATCTAATAGTTTAACATAGAGAACAAGTTATCTAAGCACCATTTATTGAGGATCTCCACTTATCTATGGTGCTAGCACTGACACGTGTAAAGTTATCATGTATATGCAGGCCTAATTTTTGTTGGTCTATTATCTTACCTATTTGTTTATGAAGCAATAATATAGTCTCTTTATCATAACTTAACAGATAAGTCTTGAAGAGTGGTAAGGCACATGTTCTCATTTTGATCTCCTTCAAAATTTTCATGACTCTCCTTGGAGCTTTGCTATTTCATATAAATTTTAGAATTAGCTTGTTGAATTAAGGATGATATTACTATTCTGTTTATTTTTTTCTCTCCTTGGACATACTCTCACTATTAATTTTTTTATTTCTTGTCTTTCATCTACAACTTTTAAGTGAAGGGCACTTTATCTAATTTAACCATCACTAAGGGCACTTATTAACATTAATATTAATATTTTAATGTTATGTAATATGCTAATGGCTTATTATATTACACAGTCTTGAGTTGGGTAAGTAGGCCTGTATGTGCCAACACTCAGTTATACTGAGTTGCAAGGCTTAGAGAAGTTTTAAATCTTCTAATTTATTATTATAAATCTTCATGATATTCATAAAGATATTTCTTATCCTTTATTTTATGAATTCATCTCTTTTTTTAAATTGGAAATTATCTGTTTCTAGCAGCACCCTTTTCCTCTTTCTGTTGTTTTCTTTTTTTCTTTTGATCTCTTGTCAACCAACTTGTTAGCATTTTGTCTAAAAGTAAATTGATTTTGAGTAAGGGTTTAAGACATAATAAGTAATTAGTTACTATTCATTAATTAAATATTACGTACCAGCGTTTGTGTTAGACATTTCATATGTCATCACAGCAACACTCCTGTTAGAGACCTATGGTAATAGCCAATGTGTCAGTAAAACCGAGGACAATTTGCCCCAGGTCACAAAGTCAAAATTCCCTGTAGTCAGGGTTGAATCTGTGTCTTTGCTTTTCTCCCTGTGCCAACCTGCCTCTAATGCATAACAAGGTGTTGAAATTGAAGTTTAATCAGAGACACTGTGATGAAATATTTCTGAAGCCAGACAGCCTGATCCTGAGGAGGGATCAGTACCTTCCCCTATCCTGTGACCATGGAGTTCCTGATTTGCCAGACAGGTTCTAGGAAGGGTGGGTGAGTAGGAAGGAAAGAGGTACCCTGGGGCTAGATCCGGAGGAGTCTCTCACAGGTGGTTTTGGTGGGCTGGGGACGGCACCCCCATCAGAGCAGCGGACTGAAGGGGAGAAAATAAAGGGAGTTTTAAGATGCTCAGTCTGTTCTGCTACAACTCATGTTCCTGTAACAAAAACTAAATCAAATTTGATTGGTAAATAGGGGATAATAAGAATATAAAGTGATTGTTGGTTCATATGAGATTTTCTTTCCAGGCATAGGGAACTGGAAGAGTAGAAATAGAATAATAACTTGCAGTAAGAAAAGGAAAGGAAAAAGCTATTGACTGGGGGCTACGTTGCCAACAGGAGCCATCGTGACTCTATTTAAGGAAATAAAAACTAGTGCCTGCGTCCCTCACCGCAGATGCACTTGCCGAGCTTCATTCAGCTGGCAGCTCATGGCAGGAGGCTCTTCCCCAGGTGTTCTGCTTCCCTCAGTGCTGGCTCAGTTCCCACCACCCCTCCACGCACATCCCCGTCTATTGTTTTGTGCACTTGTCCACACTGTAGCAGCTTCTGGCCAAGCTGAGCTGTGGTTTTGGTGTTTTCGGGGGGATAGGGTGGGAGGGTCCAACTTATTTCCCCAATTAATAATGATAAATATCAATAATAATATTAGATGATGACAATGATGATAATGAAGTTAGTGGTACATTTACAAAATAACATAGGCTTTGAACAGTTTCCTGATAACCCTATCATCTCATAAACTTGTTATCAAAGGTGCCTATTTAACAGAATATGAATTTTCTCTGGAATTCAATTATTGTGTTATAGCTGATGCATGCATTGTTATGGGCCTGTTGTTCAAAACTTATAAATACGAGGCTTAATTTACTTGGATATTACTCTTGGGTTAATCAAATGCATATCCTTAACCAAACACGGCTGTGAACTACTGAACTCTGTGGGACAGTTTTATGTCTAAGGTTTGTACTTGGTTCTGTTTACTTACAGTACCAGAGTTTTTGTCTCCAGTAGTCAGATTTTATCCCCAGCATCCATTACAAAACCTAGAAAATCTCTTTTTAATTCAGGGCTTTAGAAAAATCATAAAATCCTTGAATGTGAGTTGATAAACTGCACAACGATTTATTTTACTACATAAAGTAAGGAAAATTATATGGGACAAATGATGATTCCTGATAGGAATCTTCAGTTCCTGTCTCACCTTTACCATGTGGAGCCAAAGCCAGGTTAGATTTCTTGTCTTGCACAGTCTGAAGGCTGGTGTTTCTCGTCTGGGTGGGCCACATTATGGCCTGATTTTTGTCTGGTTGTTGCTTCCCCACGTTCAAGACCCTTGCTATTATTTGCAGAAAAATGATTAGTCTCTGTGTCTGTAATTGCCTGTGGGTCACTTTAAGTGCCAACTCTCCACCACTAGCATTTCTAAAAGGGTTTTGTTTTCCTCTAATATGTTCATCAAATGCCTGATTGCAAGTTGAGTATTCCTGAGGCATGATCACGCAGCCAGGAGCCTGTCTAGTTCTGACTGTGCTCTGCATTTTCTCTGTAAAGTTGGGGCAACGAAAAAGATCAGATTCTGTTCTCTCTGGCAAGAAGAGAAAGAGTCTGAATTGAAAACAGGGGCAGAACCATGGCCCCTGATCTTTTGTAATGAATGCCAGCATGCCCTACCACACTGTTAAAGGGTCTCCCTGGCTGTCACATTTCAGGGATATATTTTTAACTATTTCCCCTCTATATGGATATTGTATGTATTGTTACCTTGATCTCAGCTATCTTCCAGCACTAAATACTTAAGATGTCATTCTACTATTCAAATATTAGAAGTTAATGTGACAGAAGGACAAAAAAATAGTATTAGGGGATTAAAAACATGAATTATGAAGGAATACTTTTCCTCCATAATTATGAAGGAATAGTACCCCTTCATAATTCATGTTGAACCCCTATTTATTTATTTTACCTTATTTTTTTTTCTGGGGCTACATGACACATTTTTAAGGACATAGTCTTGGGATTCAAAGGACATGATTTCCATTCCTGGGCCACAAGATCAAACTGTTCCAGAGGGAACACTGGCACCCAGGTCTGCTTGGCTCTGTACCTCATGAACTTTCCCTGTTCTCACTTCTGGTCATGCTCCGTTCGCTTGAACACCTAAGGCCCTACTTCCCAGAAGCCTTTGAAAGAACGAATATTTGTCAAAGGAAACAATATTTATTGTATAAATATAGGAAACTCTTAAAGTTAAAAACAGAACAAAGGCTAATATATGTTTTAAGGCATTGATCAGAAGTGTTACTTTTGCTACTGCTTCAGTTTTCCCAGTAAGAAAATTATCCAAAGAAAGAGACACTGAATTATGTGTTTGATATATGCTACAAAGAAAGATGAAAGAAGGGGGAAAGAGTATGGATGCTAATGGGTGAGAAATATGTGCTTAGGTTTGAGTCAAGAAAAAAACTGACTTCTGATTTCTATGTGAGAAAACAAAGGCATCAAAGGGTGGGGTGTGAATGAATGTCCCAAAGAGCAGGCTAAGATTCCTGAAGTGAGGGAGAGATCATTCTATGCAACTAGAAAGGACATTTTAAGAAGCACTGATATAAACTGGTTTGCAGGGCAGAAATAGAGACACAGATGTAGAGAACAAACATATGGACACCAAGGGGGAAAGTGGCTGGGGGGATGGTGGTGGTGTGATGAATTGGGAGATTGGGATTGACATGTATACACTAATATGTGTAAAACAGATAACTAATAAGAACCTGCTGTATAAAAAATAAATAAAATAAAATTCAAAAAAAAAAAAGAAGCATTGATATAATCACTGTTGGGACACAGTGGTTTTGAAGAACCTAATGAAATGTGTGGCAGGTTTAAAAAAAACAGGAAAATGAATGTTAAAAAGATCTATTTGAAAGTGGATGTGTTCTGATTTAGTCAATAGACATCATCGTTGTCGTGATCCTAGGAAAATCCTGGGAAGAGTGTGCTTGGAAGTAAGAGTGTCCATGTTACCTAATGTGTCTTATTCAATTTACCCCCATGTTAAGAAGCTTTATCCTGGAAAATCAAAATTGCTCTTGGATATACATAGCAACTTCTGGGAGATTTTATTTTTCTAGAAATAAAATTTAAAATTTTTACAAATCAACTTCTTTCTGTCTTTTCCATCAAATTTTCTAAGACTGATGCTACATTGCTATCTCTTAAAAATTCAAAGTTAATAGATTTTATTATTAGAAAAGAAGATATATCATGAATGCCTATACATTATACTCAAGGGCACAGATTCAAAGTTTTGAGTATCATCTTAATCTTGCTGTTTCTTATCAGCTGATTTGATCATATACATTTGGATGTCTGAAAGCCAATATACTCCACTATTTAATAATTGTGCTAGTTAAACATTCTTGAGATGTCATGATAATCCATGATTCATTTGAAAATAGCAAAAAGACTACTTAAGGTTTACCCTAGACTGGATATTAAAAAATATGACTATAGGTGTCATACCATAAGATGCAAAGGTAGCCACATTACCATAGCTGTTGAGATTAACTATGGGTTCTCATTTCTCATTCCTTATATTGGTTTAAGGTGGTTTTTTTTCTTTTTTTTTTTTTTTTATGTAATGCTCTACATATGGTTGATCCTGTTTGTTTTTTTAAAATTTTTTTCTTTTATTCTTTTTTTGAATTTTATTTATTTTTACATACAGCAGGTTCTTATTAGTTATCCATTTTATACATATTAGTGTATATATGTCATTCCCAATCGCCCAATCATCACACCACCACCCCCACGGCCATTTTCCCCCCTTGGTGTCCATACATTTGTTCTCTACATCTGTGTCTCAATTTCTGCCCTGCAAACTGGTTCATATGTACCATTTTTCTAGGTTCCACATATATGCGTTACTATACAGTATTCGTTTTTCTCTTCTGACTTACTTCACTCTGTATAATAGTCTCTAGATACATCCACGTCTCTACAAATGACCCAATTTTGTTCCCTTTTATGGCTGAGTAATATTCCATTGTATATATGTACCACATCTTCTTTATCCATTCATCTGTCGTTGGGCATTTAGGTTGCTTCCATGTCCTGGTTATTGTAAGTAGTGCTGCAGTGAACACTGGGGTGCATGTGTCTTTTTGAATTATGGTTTTCTCTGGGTATATGCACAGTAGTGGGATTGCTGGGTCATATGGTAATTCTATTTTTAGTTTTTTAAGGAACCTCCATACTGTTATCCATAGTGGCTGTATCAATTTACGTTCCCACCAACAGTGCAAGAGGGTATCCTTTTCTCCACACCCTCTCCAGCATTTGTTGTTTGTAGGTTTTCTGATGATGCCCATTCTAACTGGTGTGAGGTGATACCTCATGGTAGTTTTGATTTGCATTTCTCTAATAATTAGTGATGCTGAGCAGCTTTTCATGTGCTTCTTGGCCATCTGTATGTCTTCTTTGGAGAAATGTCTATTTAGGTCTTCTGCCCATTTTTGGATTGGCTTGTTTGTTTTTTTAATATTGAGCTGCATGAGCTGTTTATATATTTTTGAGATTAATCCTTTGCCCATTGATTCGTTTGCAAATATTTTCTCCCATTCTGAGGGTTGTCTTTTCGTCTTGTTTGTAGTTTCCTTTGCAGTGCAAAAACTTTTAAGTTTCATTAGGTCCCATTTCTTTATTTTTGTGTTTATTTCCATTACTCTAGGAGGTGGATCTAAAAAGATTGTGCTGAGATTTATGTCAAAGAGTGTTCTTCCTATGTTTTCTTCTAAGAGTTTTATAGTGTCTGGTCTTACATTTAGGTGTCGAATCCATTTTGAGTTTATTTTTGTGTATGGTGTTAGGGAGTGTTCTAATTTCATTCTTTAACATGTAGCTGTCAGTTTTCCCAGCACCACTTATTGAAGAGACTGTCTTTTCTCCATTGTATATCTTTGCCTCCTTTGTCATAGGTTAGTTGACCATAGGTGTGTGGGTTTATCTCTGGGCTTTCTATCCTGTTCCATTGATCTATATTTCTGTTTTTGTGCCAGTACCATATTCTCTTGATTACTGTAGCTTTGTAGTATAGTCTGAAGTATGGGAGTCTGATTCCTCCAGCTCCATTTTTTTCCCTCAAGACTGCTTTGGCTATTTGGGGTCTTTTGTGTCTCCATACAAATTTTAAGATTTTTTTGTTCTGGTTCTGTAAAAAATGCCATTGGTAATTTGATAGGGATTGCATTGAATCTGTAGATTGCTTTGGGTAGTATAGTCGTTTTCACAGTGTTGATTCTTCCAATCCAAGAACATGGTATATCTCTCCATCTCTTGGTATCATCTTTAATTTCTTTCATCAGTGTCTTATAGTTTTCTGCATACAGGTCTTTTGCCTCCTTAGGTAGGTTTATTCCTAGGTATTTTATTATTTTTGTTGCAGTGGTAAACGGGAGTGTTTCCTTAATTTCTCTTTCAGATTTTTCATCAAAGAACCAGCTTTTAGTTTTATTGATCTTTGCTATTGTTTTCTTTGTTTCTATTTCATTTATTTCGGCTCTGATCTTTTTGATTTCTTTCCTTCTACTAACTTTGGGTTTTGTTCTTCTTTCTCTAGTTCCTTTAGGTGTGAGGTTAGATTGTTTATTTGAGATGTTTTCTGTTTCTTGAGGTAAGATTTTATTGCTGTAGACTTCCCTCTTAGAACTGCTTTTGCTGCATCCCATAGGTTTTGGGTCATCGTGTTTTCATTGTCATTTGTCTCTAGGTATTTTTTGATTTCCTCTTTGATTTCTTCAGTGATCTCTTGGTTATTTAGTAACGTACTGTTTAGCCTCCATGTGTTTGTGTTTTTTATGTTTTTTTCCCTGTAATTGATTTCTAATCTCATAGCGTTGTGGTCAGAAAAGATGCTTGATATGATTTCAATTTCTTAAATTTACTGAGGCTTGATTTGTGACCCAAGATGTGATCTGTCCTGGAGAATGTTCCTTGCGCACTTGAGAAGAAAGTGTAATCTGCTGTTTTTGGATGGAATGTCCTATAAATATCAATTAAATCTATTTGGTCTATTGTGTCATTTAAAGCTTGTGTTTCCTTATTTATTTTCTGTTTGGATGATCTGTCCATTGGTGTAAGTGAGGTGTTAAAGTCCCCCACTATTATTGTGTTACTGTCAATTTCCTCTCTTATAGCTGTTAGCAGTTGCCTTATGTATTGAGGTGCTCCTATGTTGGGTGCATATATCTTCTTCTTGTTATATCTTCTTGTTGGATTGATCCCTTGATCATTATGTAGTGCCCTTACTTGTCTCTTGTAACATTCTTTATTTTAAAGTCCATTTTATCTGATATGAGTATTGCTACTCCAGCTTTCTTTTGATTTGCATTTGCATGGAATATCTTTTTCCATCCCCTCACTTTCAATCTGAATTTGTCCCTAGGTCTGAAGTGGGTCTCTTGTAGACAGCATATAGATGGGTCTTGTTTTTGTATCCATTCAGCAAGCCTATGTCTTTTGAGTGGAGCATTTAATCCATTCACGTTTAAGGTAATTATCGATATGTATGTTCCTATGACCATTTTCTTAATTGTTTTGGGTTTGTTTTTGTAGGTCCTTTTCTTCTCTTGTGTTTCCCACTTAGGGAAGTTCCTTTAGCATTTGTTGTAGAGCTGGTTTGGTGGTGCTGAATTCTTTTAGCTTTTGCCTGTCTCTAAAGGTTTTGATTTCTCCATCAAATCTGAATGAGATCCTTGCTGGTAGAGTAATCTTGGTTGTAGGTTCTTCCCTTTCATCACTTTAAATATGTCAGGCCAGTCCCTTCTGCCTTATAGAGTTTCCTTTGAGAAATCAGCTGTTAACCTTATGGGAGTTCCCTTGTATGTTATTTGTCCTTTTTCCCTTGCTGCTTTCAGTAATATTTCTTTAATTTTTGCCAATTTGATTACTATGTGTCTCGGCGTGTTTCTCCTTGGGTTTATCCTGTATGGGACTCGCTGCGCTTCCTGGACTTGGGTGGCTATTTCCTTTCCCATGTTATGGAAGTTTTCGACTATAATCTCTTCAAATATTTTCTCGGGTCCTTTCTCTCTTCTCCTTCTGGGACCCCTATAATGAGAATGTTATTGCGTTTAATGTTGTCCCAGAGGTCTCTTAGGCTGTCTTCATTTCTTTTCATTCTTTTTTCTTTATTCTGTTCTGCAGCAGTGAATTCCACCATTGTCTTCCAGGTCACCTATGTTCTTCTGCCTCAGTTATTCTGCTATTGATTCCTTCCAGTGTATTTTTTATTTCAGTTATTTTATTGTTCATCTCTGCTTGTTTGTTACTTAATTCTTCTAGGCCTTTGTTAAACATTTCTTGCATCTTCTAGATCTTTGCCTCCATTGTTTTTCTGAGGTTCTGGATCATCTTCACTATCATTTTTCTGAATTCTTTTTCTGGAAGGTTGCTTATCTCCACTTCATTTAGTTGTTTTTCTGGGGTTTTTTCTTGTTCTTTCATCTGGTATATAGCCCTCTGCCTTTTCATCTTGTCTGTCTTTCTGTGGATGTGGTTTTTGTTCCACAGGCTGCAGGATTGTAGTTCTTCTTGCTTCTGCTGTCTGCCCTCTGGTGGATGAGGCTATCTAAGAGGCTTGTGCAAGTTTCCTGATGGGAGGGACTGGTGGTGGGTAGACCTGGCTGTTGCTCTGGTGGGCAGAGCTCAGTAAAACTTTAATCTGCTTGTCTGCTGATAGGTGGGGCTGGGTTCCCTCCCTGTTGGTTGTTTGGCCTGAGGCGACCCACCACTGGATCCCACCCAGGCTCTTTGGTGGGGCTAATGGTGGACTCTGGGAGGGCTCACACCCAGGAGTACTTCCCAGAACTTCTGTTGTCAGTGTCCTTGTCCTAACGGTGAGACACAGCCACCCCCTGCCTCTGCAGGAGACCCTCCAACACTAACAGATAGGTCTGGTTCAGTCTCCTATGGGGTCAGTGCTCCTTCCCCTGAGTCCTGATGCACACACTACTTTGTGTGTGCCCTCCAAGAGTGGAGTCTCTGTTTCCCCCAGTCCTGTAGAAGTCCTGCAATCAAATCCCGCTAGCCTTCAAGGTCTGATTCTCTAGGAATTCCTCCTCCCGTTGCCGGACCCCTAGGTTGGGAGGCCTGACGTGGTACTCAGAACCTTCACTCCAGTGGGGGGACTTCTGGGGTATTAGTGTTCTCCCATTTGTGAGTCACCCACCCAGCAGTTATGGGATTTGATTTTATTGTGATTGCGCCCCTCCTACCATCTCATTGTGGCTTCTCCTTTGCCTTTGGATGTGGGCTATCTTTTTGGTGAGTTCCAGTGTCTTCCTGTCAATGATTGTTCAGCAGCTAGTTGTGATTCTGGTGCTCTTGCAAGAGGGAGTGAAAGCACGTCCTTCTACTCCGCCATCTTGAACCAATCTCCTCTGGTTGATCCTGTTTTGAGTGATGTACATATTTTATATGAAATGCCTGAAGGTTTTAAATGACATTTCCTACTAATGTTTTCTCCTAGCTTATAAAGGGGAAATACTAACTTATATTGGAGAATTCCCTATCATTTAGTCGTCAGAACATTAATTGCTCCTAGACTTTAGTTTTCTTTAACTAGGTTTGGGCTCCATCAAGTCAGTACTTAATTATTAATAATTCACATAATCAAAAAGTAGTAAATTTTAATCCAAGTAAGATATTGACTTTAAAATAATTCAGTTTTGCTTCCAAATGGTCCCTTCAGCTTATCAGAAGTACTTTTGAAAATTTCCTTCAGATATAGCCAAAATAAGAAGACAACCGTCCCCACTTCATTAGCAAAAACAGGTTGTTATAGCTTCAGGTGAAATTACTAATATTAGCTTATTGATTTTAAAATACACAGTCACTGCCATCTGGAACAAAAACATTAGCTGGGGGGAATGCATTGTGGATTGAAGATATTCCTAGGTTTCGATTAAATGACAAGCACAGATGTAATTCAGTGTACCTAGTGAAGGTTCTGTGCTTCATGTGAGTTTTGTTATTAATCTCTGTTCCTTATATTAAGGTATCTGATTTGACCTTACAAAGTAAACGTAGAAAATAGCCTGGCATATACCAATCACCCTCTTGTTCGTTATTTCCATTTCTTATTTTGCAGTTAGGAATCAGTGAGTTTTTGAATACACATGGTTTGTTTAGTCTAGAGAGTTAAATTAATATAATGAGAATTTCCATTCTAATTTTTCTTATCTAGCTTATATATACTCATTATTTTTCCTTTAGGAAACAGCAGAAACTAATGATCTTTATATTCTGTTTTACAGTGTTACAGCTGATCTTGAGAAATAGGAATTATCTTAGTTCAGAATATAGAAATCTAAGTAGGCCCTCAATTATTCACTTCTTTTTTTATATAATAATAGTGTGCAATATTAATAATGTGCAATAATATAATAATAAGTACAGTGTACCGGGTACCTATTATGTTCTTGCCATAATGGTAGATATTTTATATTCACTATTTCTAAATATTAAAGCAACATTGCAAAGCAGACGTTAATATTCCCATTTTTAAGATGAGGGAATTGTGACTCAGAAATGTTAAGTAACTTATACAAGGTATACAGCTCATGACTGCCTAATAAGTGACAGAGCTAGAATTCAAGTCAAATTCTGTCTGAATCCAGAGCTGCTTCTCTGTTTAATAAGTCACATGATTTTGAATGTTATGTAGTTGCCCTTCATGTAAAAGAGATTCCATGGTCCTCATGAATCAAATATAAATTAATATCTGAAGGCTAAGTGTCCAGTTTACAGAATATATCTCTCTTTCATTTAGAAAATATGTGAACATAAAGCCCCTCCTTAAAAAGATTTAGACCATGTAGGATCTCTTTAAAACTGAAAAGGAACCCTTCAAGTCAATGAGAATATAAAGTGGAACTTCTTTTGACTAGAGCTTTGATGCTTTTATTATTTATTTGTTTATTTTATTTATTTTTGGCTGCGTCGGGTCTTAGTTGCGGCACACAGGATCTTCATTGAGGCATGCAGGATCTTTCGTTGTGGCGCGCGGGTTCTTTGCAGGCTTCTCTCTAGTTGTGGTGCGCAGATTCCAGGGCACGTGGGCTCTGTAGCTGTGGTGCGTGGGTTCCAGAGTGCGTGGGCTCTGTAGTTTGTGGCACGCAGGCTCTCTAGTTGAGGTGCACGAGCTCAGTAGTTGTGGCACGTGGGCTTAGTTGCCCCACAGAATGTGGGATCTTAGTTCCCTGACCAAGGATTGAACCCGCATCCCCTGCATTCCAGATTCTTTACCACTGGACCACCAGGGAAGTCCCGCTTTGATGTTTTTAGAAGAGTCATTTCACTGTGTCCTGTATAATAATTGCAACAGGATCCAGGCTGGCCATTAGAGCCAAGGACAGCCTTAAGAGCATAGAAAAAATTGCTAAAATTTCTGAAATTTCATTTCACATATATCCATTTAACCAACACACATAGAGTGCTTATCATTAGGTTGGGCAGTGGCTTAGGCATGTAGATGAATGACAGATATCTATTCTTGACTTTCTGAGGTCTAGTGTGGGGAACAGACATGTAACCAATGTTAAAATATCCAATGATTTATGTTATGGTAGAAGTAAGGACAGAGTTAGGTCCTCTTGTTCATGGCAGCTCAGGTCAGGGAAGGCTTTTCTAAGGAGATAAACTTTGGGCAGAGTTCTGAAGGATGAAATGGACCTACTACTTTTTTGCTCTTGAGAACATGGTGAACCAGCAAGGGCCACTATCTCCCTTCCATGAACTTAGCAAATATGAGATTTTATGGGATGAGTGGGAAAACAATTCAGAAATACGCTGTCTATTAAAGCCATACTTAAAATAAAAGGATTCAAAGAGTAAAAATAAAGGGATAGAAAACCATCTATCATAGTCGTTGAGGAGACCAATCAAGGAATCTGGAAGAAATAGAGAGTTTGAACAGACCAATCACTGGTAGTGAAATTCAATTTGTAATTAAAAGTACTCCAAGCAAACAGAACTCCAGGACTGGACAGCTTCACAGGGGAATTCTACCAAACATATGAAGAAAATCTAATACCTATCCTTCTCAAACTATTCCAAAAAATTGAAGAAGATGAAACACTCCAAAACTCATTCTATGAGGCCACCATTACTCTGATACCAAAACCAGACAAAGACACTACTAAACATAACTACAGGAAAATATATTTGATGAATATAGATGCAAAAATCCTCAACAAAATATTAGCAAACTGAATCCAGCAATATATAAAAAGGGTCATATACCATGATCAATTTGGATTTATTCCAGGGACACAGGAATGGTTTAATATTTGCAAATCAATCAGTGTGATACACCACATTCACCAAAGGAAGCATATAAATCACATGATCATCTCAATAGACACAGAAAAAGCATTTGACAAAATTCAACGTCCATTCATGATAAAAACTCTCATCATAATTGCAATAGAGGGAACATATCTCAACATAATAAAGGCTATTTATGGCAAACCCACAGCTAACATCATACTCAATGGTGAAAAATTGAAAGCATTTCCTCTAAAATCAGGAACAAGACAAGAATGCCCACTCCCACCACTTCTATTTAACATAGTATTGGAAGTCCTAGCCACAGTAATCAGACAAGAAAAAGAAATAAAAGCCATCCACATTGGAAGGGAAGAAGTAAAACAGTCACTATTTGCAGGTTGACATGACACTTTATATAGAAAACCCTAACGTCTCCACAAAAAAATTAGGGACTTCCCTGGTGGCACAGTGGTTAAGAATCCACCTGCCAATGCAGGGTACATGGGTTCAAGCCCTGGTCTGGGAAGATCCCACATGCTGTGGAGCGATAAAGCCCATGTGCCACAACTACTGAGCCTGTGCTCTAGAGCCTGTGAGCCACAACTACTGAGCCTGCATGCCACAAGTACTGAAGACCATGTGCCTAGAGCCCTGCTCTACAACAGAGAGAAGCCACCGCAATGAGAAGCCCGCGCACCACAATGAAGGGTAGCCCCTGCTTGCTGCACCTAGAGAAAGCCCATGCGCAGCAATGAAGACCCAACACAACCATAAATAAATAAATAAATAAATTTATTTTTAAAAACTATTAGAACTAATAAATGAATTCAGCAAAGTTGCAATATACAGGATTAATGTACAAAAATCTGTTGCTTTTCTCTATGTTAATAATGAGAAAGAGAAAGTAAAAAAACAGTCCCATTTAATACTGTACCAGGAAGAATAAAATACCTAGGAATAACTTAACCAAGGAGGTAAAAGACCTGTACTCTGAAAACTATAAAACATTGATGAAGGAAATTGAAAATGATACAAAGAAATGGAAAGACATCCCATGCCCATGGATTGGAAGAATTAATATTGTTAAAATGGCCATACTACCCAAAGCAATCTACAGATTTAATGCAATTTCTATCACAATACCTGGGACATTTTTCACAGAACTAGAACAAATAATCCTAAAATTCATGTGGAATCACAAAACACCCCAAACTGCCAGAGAAATCTTAAGAATAAAGAAAAAAGCTGGAGGTATCACACTACCAGACTTCAGACTATACTACAAAGCTACAGTAATCAAAACAGCATGGTACTGGCACAAAAACAGACACATAGATCAAAGGAGCAGAATAGTGAGCCCAGACGTAAACACAGGCATCTACTGTGAATTAGTCTACAACAAAGGAGGCAAGAATGTACAACAAAGAAAAGACAGTCTCTTCAGTAAATGGTGCTGGGAAAACTGGACAGCTATATGTAAAACAATGAGGTTAGAACATTTCCTCATACCATATGCAAAAATAAACTCAAAATGGATTAAAGACCTAAGACCATAAAACTCCTAGAAGAGAACATAGGTGGAACACCCTTTGACATAAATCATAGCAATATTTTTTTGGTCTGTCTCTTAAGGCAAAAGAAATAAAAGCAAAACTAAACAAATAGGACCTAATTAAACTTACAAACTTTTGCACAGGAAAGGAAACCATCAACAAAAAGAAAAGACAACCTATGGAATAGGAGATAATAGTTGCCAACGATATGATCAACAGAGTTAATATCAAAAACATATAAACAGCTCATATATATAATGGAATATTACTCTGCTGTAAAAAAAGAATGAAAACCTGCCACTTGAAGCAACATGGATGGACCTAGAGAATATTATGCTTAGTGCACTAAGTCAGACAGAGAAAGACAAATACTGTATTATATCATTTATATGTGGAATCTAAAAACTAAAACAAATGAATGTATGTAACAAAAAAGAAACAGACTTACAGATATAGAAAACAAACTAGTGGTTACCAGTGGGGAGAGGGCAGGGGGGTGGAGCAAGATAGGGGTATGGGATTAAGAGATAACAAAGTACTACATATAAAATACATAAGCAACAAGGATATATTATATAGCACAAGGAATTATAGCCATTATCTTGTAATAACTTTTAATGGAGTATAATCTGCAAAAAATATTGAAGCACTGTGCTATACACATAAAACTAATATAATATTGTAAATCAACTCTACTTCAATTAAAGAAAGAAAAAAGAAAAGCCAGTAGTAGAATGCAACTGATAAACCACACACACACACACACACACACACACACACAGGACAATATCAGGCAAATAAATGTGCACTAAAAGAAAGTCTGTTATACTAATTAGAAGCAAAATAGACAAACATTTTAATGAACATACAAAAATATTATATTCTCTTAAAACGAAAAGGAGGATAGGAAGGAGGAACCAACATGGCGGAGTAGAAGGATGTGCTCTCACTCCCCTCTTGCGAGAACACCAGAATCACAACTAGCTGCTGGACAATCATCGACAGGAAGACACTGGAACTCACCAAAAAAGATATCCCACATCCAGAGACAAAGGAGAAGCTACAATGAGATGGTAGGAGGGGCGCAATCACAGTAAAATCAAATCCCATAACCAGTGGGTGGGTGACTCACAGACTGGGGAACACTTATACCACAGAAGTCCACCCACTGGAGTGAAGGTTCTGAGCCCCACGTCAGGCTTCCCAACCTGGAGGTCCAGCAATGGGAGGAGGAATTCCTAGAGAATCGGACTTTGAAGCCTAGTGGGAATTGATTGCAGGACTTCAACAGGACTGGGGAAAACAGAGACTCCACTCTTGGAGGGCACACACAAAGTAGTGTGAGCATCGGGACCAAGGGGAAGGAGCAGTGACCCCAGGGGAGACTAAACCAGACCTACCTGCTAGTGTTGGAGGGTCTCCTGCAGGGGGTGGGGGTGGCTCTGTTTCACTGTGGGGACAAGGACATTGGCAGCAGAAGTTCTGGGAAGTACTCCTTCCAGTGAGGCCTCGCAGAGTCTGTTATTTGCCCCACCAAAGAGCCCAGGTAGGCTGCAGTGTTGGGTTGCCTCAGGCCAAACAACCAACAGGGATGGAACCCAGCCCCACCCATCAACAGTCAAGTGGATTAAAGTTTTACTGACCTCTGCCCACCAGAGCAACAGTCACCTCTACCCACCACCAGTCCCTCCCATCAAGCCTCTTAGATAGCCTCATCCACCAGATGGCAGACAGCAGAAGCAAGAAGAACTACAAGCTTGCAGCCTGTGGAACAAAAACCACATTCAAAGAATGATAGACAAGATGAAAAGGCAGAGGGCTACGTACCAGATGAAGGAACAAGATAAAACCCCAGAAAAACAACTAAATGAAGTGGAGATAGGCAACCTTCCAGAAAAAGAATTCAGAAAAATGATAGTGAAGATGATACAGGACCTCAGAATAAGAATGGAGGCAAAGATCGAGAAGATGCAAGAAATGTTTAACAGAGACCTAGAAGAGTTAAAGAAGAAACAAACAGAGATGAACAATACAATAACTGAAATGAAAACTACACTAGGAGGAATCAATAGCAGAATAACTGAGGCAGAAGAACGGATAAGTGAGCTGGAAGACAGAATGGTGGAATTCACTGCTGCGGAACAGACTAAAGAAAAAAGAATGAAAAGAAATGAAGACAGCCTAAGAGACCTCTAGGACAACATTAAATGCAACAACATTCGTATTATAGGGGTCCCAGAAGGAGAAGAGAGAGAGAAAGGACCCGAGAAAATATTTGAAGAGATTATAGTCGAAAACTTCCCTAACATGGGAAAGGAAATAGCCACCCAAGTCCAGGAAGCGCAGCGAGTCCCATACAGGATAAACCCAAGGAGAAACACGCCGAGACACATAGTAACCAAAATGGCAAAAATTAAAGACAAAGAAAAATTATTGAAAGCAGCAAGGGAAAAAGGACAAATAACATACAAGGGAACTCCCATAAGGTTAACAGCTGATTTCTCAGCAGACACTCTACAAGCCAGAAGGGAGTGGCGTGATAGACTTAAAGTGATGAAAAGGAAGAAGCTACAACCACGATTACTCTACCTGGCAAGGATCTCATTCAGATTTGATGGAGAAATCAAAACCTTTAGAGACAGGCAAAAGCTAAGAGAATTCAGCACCACCAAACCAGCTCTACAACAAATGCTAAAGGAACTTCCCTAAGTGGGAAACACAAGAGAAGAAAAGGACCTACAAAAACAAACCCAAAACAATTAAGAAAATGGTCATAGGAACATACATATCGATAATTACCTTAAACGTGAATGGATTAAATGCTCCAACCAAAAGACACAGGCTTGCTGAATGGATACAAAAACAAGACCCATATATATGCTGTCTATAAGACACCCACTTCAGACCTAGGGACACATCCAGAGTGAAAGTGAGGGGATGGAAAAAGATATTCCATGCAAATGCAAATCAAAAGAAAGCTGGAGTAGCAATACTCATATCAGATAAAATGGACTTTAAAATAAAGAATGTTACAAGAGACAAGGAAGGACACTACATAATGATCAAGGGATCAATCCAAGAAGAAGATATATGCACCCAACATAGGAGCACCTCAATACATAAGGCAACTGCTAACAGCTATAAAAGAGGAAATTGACAGTAACACAATAATAGTGGGGGACTTTAACACCTCACTTACACCAATGGACAGATCTTCCAAACAGAAAATTAATAAGGAAACACAAGCTTTAAATGACACAATAGACCAGATAGATTTAATTGATATTTATAGAACATTCCATCCAAAAACAGCAGATTACACTTTCTTCTCAAGTGCACACGGAACATTCTCCAGGATAGATCACATCTTGGGTCACAAATCAAGCCTCAGTAAATTTAAGAAAATTGACATCATATCAAGCATCTTTTCTGACCACAATGCTATGAGATTAGAAATCAATTACAGGGAAAAAGACGTAAAAAACACAAACACATGGAGGCTAAACAGTACGTTACTAAATAACCAAGAGATCACTGAAGAAATCAAAGAGGAAATCAAAAAATACCTAGAGACAAGTGACAATGAAAACACGATAATCCAAAACCTATGGGATGCAGCAAAAGCAGTTCTAAGAGGGAAGTTTATAGCTATACAAGCCTACCCCAAGAAACAAAAAAAATCTCAAGTAAACAATCTAAACTTACACCTAAAGGAACTAGAGAAAGAAGAACAAACAAAACCCAAAGTTAGTAGAAGGAATGAAATCAAAAAGATCAGAGCCGAAATAAATGAAATAGAAACAAAGAAAACAATAGCAAAGATCAATAAAACTAAAAGCTGGTTCTTTGAGAAGATAAACAAAATTGATAAACCATTAGCCAGACTCATCAAGAAAAAGGAGAGGACTCAAATCAATAAAATTAGAAATGAAAAATGAGAAGTTACAACAGACACCACAGAAATACAGAGCATCTTAAGAGACTACTACAAGCAACTCTGTGCCAATAAAATGGATAACCTGGAAGAAATGGACAAATTCTTAGAAAGGTATAACCTTCCAGGACTGAACCAGGAAGAAACAGAAAATATGAACAGACCAATCACAAGTAATGATATTGAAACTGTGATTAAAAATCTTCCAGCAAACAAAAGTCCAGGACCAGATGGCTTCACAGGTGAATTCTATCAAACATTTAGAGAAGAGCTAACACCCATCCTTCTCAAACTCTTCCAAAAAATTGCAGAGGAAGGAACACTCCCAAACTCATTCTATGAGGCCACCATCACCCTGATACCAAAACCAGACAAAGATACTACAAAAAAAGAAAATTACAGACCAATATCACTGATGAATATAGATGGAAAAATCCTCAACAAAATACTAGCAAACAGAATCCAACAACCCATTAAAAGGATCCTATGCCACGATCAAATGGGATTTATCCCAGGGATGCAAGGATTCTTCAATATAAGGATTCTTCAATATACGCAAATCAATCAATGTGAAACACCATATTAACAAATTGAAGAATAAAAACCATATGATCATCTCAATAGATGCAGAAAAATCTTTTGACAAAATTCAGCACCCATTTATGATAAAAACTCTCCAGAAAGTGGGCATAGAGGGAACCTACCTCAACATAATAAAGGCCATATATGACAAACCCACAGCAAACATCATTCTCAATGGTGAAAAACTGAAAGCATTTCCTCTAATATCAGGAACGAGACAAGGATGTCCACTGTCACCACTATTATTCAACATAGTTTTGGAAGTCCTAGCCACGGCAATCAGAGAAGAAAAAGAGATAAAAGGAATACAAATTGGAAAAGAAGTAAAACTGTCACTGTTTGCAGATGACATGATACTATACATAGAGAATCCTAAAAATGTCACCAGAAAACTACTAGAGCTAATCAATGAATCTGGTAAAGTTGCAGGATACAAAATTAATGCACAGAAATCTCTTGCATTCCTATACACTAAAAACAAAAGTTCAGAAAGAGAAATTATGGAAACACTCCCATTTATCATCACAACAAAAAGAATAAAATACCTAGGAATAAACCTACCTAGGGAGACGAAATACCTGTATGCAGAAAACTATAAGACACTGATGAAAGAAATTAAAGATGATACCAACAGATGGAGAGATATACCATGTTCTTGGATTGGAAGAATCAACATTGTGAAAACGACTATACTACCCAAAGCAATCTACAGATTCAATGCAATCCCTATCAAATTACCAATGGCATTTTTTACGGAACTGGAACAAATCATCTTAAAATTTGTATGGAGACACAAAAGACCCCAAAGAGCCAAAGCAGTCTTGAGGGAAGAAAACGGAGCTGGAGGAATCAGACTCCCTGACTTCAGACTATACTACAAAGCTACAGTAATCAAGAGAATATGGTACTGGCACAAAAACAGAAATATAGATCAATGGAACAAGATAGAAAGCCCAGAGATAAACCCACACACCTATGGTCAACTAATCTATGACAAAGGAGGCAAAGATATACAATGGAGAAAAGACAGTCTCTTCAATAGGTGGTGGTTGGAAAACTGGACAGCTACATGTAAAAGAATGAAATTAGAACACTCTCTAACACCATACACAAAAATAAACTCAAAATGGATTCGAGACGTAAATGTAAGACCGGACACTATAAAACTCTTAGAGGAAAACATAGGAAGAACACTCTTTGACATAAATCTCAGCACGATCTTTTTAGATTCACCTCCTAGAGTAATGGAAATAAAAACAAAAATAAAAAAATGGGACCTAATGAAACTTCAAAGCTTTTGCACAGCAAAGGAAACCACAAACAAGACGAAAAGACAATCCTCAGAATGGGAGAAAATATTTGCAAATGAATCAACGGACAAAGGATTAATCTCCAAATATATAAGCAGCTCATGCAGCTCAATATTAAAAAAACAAGCAAGCCAATCCAAAAATGGGCAGAAGACCTAAATAGACATTTCTCCAAAGAAGACATACAGATGGCCAAGAAGCACATGAAAAGCTGCTCAGCATCACTAATTATTAGAGAAATGCAAATCAAAACTAAAATGAGGTATCACCTCACACCAGTTAGAATGGGCATCATCAGATAACCTACAAACAACAAATGCTGGAGAGGGTGCGGAGAAAAGGATACCCTCTTGTACTGTTGGGGGAATGTAAATTGATACAGCCACTATGGATAACAGTATGGAGGTTCCTTAAAAAACTAAAAATAGAATTACCATATGATCCAGCAATCCCACTACTTGGCGTATACCCAGAGAAAACCATAATTCAAAAAGACACATGCACCCCAGTGTTCATTGCAGCACTATTTACAATAGCCAGGACATGGAAGCAACCTAAATGCCCAACGACAGAGGAATGGATAAAGAAGATGTGGTACATATATACAATGGAATATTACTCAGCCAAAAAAAGGAACGAAATTGAGTCATTTGTTGAGATGTGGACGGATCTAGAGACTGTCATACAGAGTGCATAAGTCAGAAAGAGAAAAAGAAATATCGTATATTAACGCATGTATGTGGAACCTAGAAAAGTGGTATAGATGAACCGGTTTGCAGGGCAGAAGTTGAGACACAGATGTAGAGAACACACATATGGACACAAAGTGGGGGAAAACCGCGGTGGTGTGGGGATGGTGGTGTGCTGAATTGGGTGATTGGGATTGACATGTATACACTGATGTGTATAAAATTGATGCCTAATAAGAACCTGCAGTATAAACAAACAAACAAACAAAACAACTAATACTAAAGTTTCTTTGGGTTATTTGTATGGAAATATGTTAATATAAATGTTTCAGACATTACATGAAATTTCTAAAAATCTTATATGTTCTGGTATAATAGATTATAATTCTAGTTATTACTTTAAAGTGTATATCTCAGAAATAACTAAATTTCCTTGTCAATTGCATTATTATGAACTTTCATCAAATCTTTAACCATGGTCATTTAAAAAAAATATATATGAAAAGGAGTTTCCTAGATGGGAAAGAGTGGAAAAGCATTATGGATTACAAGAACAGCATGTGCAAAGGCATGGAAGAATGAAGGATTTGTGTGGGTAATACCAAGAAATTGTATGTTCGTGAATTTTGAAAAAGAAAGTAAAGGATTAAGTTACTAAGTCATGTTGTGGTCAGAACATGAATGGCCTTGGAGGCCATGGTTCTTTGTTCTTGGCACTAATTTAAGGGTCCTTAAATAGGAAAGATTTCATAACCATTGGATGTCTGATGAACTTAGTGATATAGCCAATTGCAAATGTTTGTACTTTAATTATATGCCATTGCTATAAACAGTTTTGATCAGTCAAAAAATAAGTACAGTATATTTTGGCTGCCTGCTATTTCTAAAATTTGGTAGTTGGCACCCAACTAGATCGAATTATGAAGTCAGAATTTAGTTGCAACATTAAAAGAAAATGTTGTTGCTATTTTCGGAAGCAAGCATCCCAACATTCTCTTGATTTAACTTGGTGATAGGTAATAGTTTGGTATGGTAAATACCACTTGATCTTTGTGGCAAGAAATGGTGTTTCTGGGTTTATTTTCTGATGTCTGCTATACTTTTATTAGCATGTGGAAATTAGTCTTATTACAGCTCTGAAATGTAGTATCCATCCAGATGCTAACTATGACTATTAATTTTAGGTGATCAGAATCCCATTTATTTCCAAGATGATAAATATTAAAGGTACAGCTACATAATAATGAAACACACTTTGTAGTATAATATAAAATTAAAAATTTGAGGCATACCAAATAGCAAAGATTAGAATGCTAATTTTACTTAATTGGAATTCTCCCAGAATTTTTATTTTCATAGCCGTATAGCCAAAAATAGTGTTTTTGTCTTGAAACTAAGATTTCTACTAAGAGTTTGTGGTCTTATAAATACCTTGTACATACAGAGTTTGGTAAACATAGCATAGGTTAGCCAAGGTTATACAATTTGAAATACAAACCAGTATTTCAAAGTAGATGCTGTTAAAAAGAGAAAATGGTCTTTTCATACCTTGAATATTAAATGGTCCTCTTCAGTCTATTAGCAAGTTTAATTATTCTCATTTTGAAAAAGTATTCTGTAATAATAATGTTTAATTTGAAATTGGACCCCAAATAGATAATTTATTTATACCTTTAGCCATCTAATCATTGCTTTGGAAAGGATGGTCTTATCTACTGGTTCTCAAACTTTACTGTTCCTCAGAATCACTGAGAGGGCTTGTAAAATTCAGATTCCCACCAGAGTTTTTCATTTAGTAGTTCTGGCCCAATAAGTTGCATTTCTAACAAGTTCCCTGATGATCCTGATGCTCTTAATCTGCTAAAAATAGAATAAATCATGGATCAGCACATCCAATTTGAAGGGAAGAGTTAGAGAAGAAATGATTTTCAACCAAAGCAAGGCCAACAATTCTAGAGGTTTGTTGAAGTTGTTGCTGTGTTTTCTTATGGAACAGTCTCCTGGAATTTCACTGCTGATGTGTTTTCGCAGACCCTTTGGGTCCAGGCAAGATTCCCTTATCTGAAGATCATTTGGTAACCAATCAGGTTGTTATAGTACAGAGGAATCACTCGTAAATTTAGTGTCCACTATTTAATAAGAGACAGAAAATTCAGAAAAATAAGCTACTTAGTTCAAAGTAAAAATTAGTACATTATACTTTCCCTCTCCTTCCTGTTCCTCGGGGGTCTAGGAATCAAGTCAGTTGCCTGCAGGCAAGTGTGTATAACTTTACTGATGTGACAGTACTTTGAGAAATGTGAGGATGGGAGAAACAGCAACATGAGTGAGAAAGAGTGAGCGGGGCACTTACAGCTCTTGGTGAGTAATTTGTAGCTTTCTTGTAAAGCACAATTCAGTACTTCAGGCAAACAAGTTTTAAATCTTACTGCACCTGGATTCTAGAACCATAAGATTTGGTACTGCATGAGAAGTCTGTGCTTGATTACAGATGAACAGAGGATGTATTATTGTGGTAGAATAAATTAGGTTATACTACCTCCTTTGCTTTTTTCCAGTGGAGTCTTCAGTCATGTTATTTGTGGAAATATTTTGATGACATGTAGATTTTTTAAATCTATAATTTAAATTTTTAATTAAAATTGAATTTAAATGTTTAATTTTTTTTGTTTTGCCTATATACCCATAAAAAGAATTGGAATTATCATAATTATTCTTGAATGACATTTTGCATTAGGATTCGATGCCCATTCCCATTTTTTATTAAATTGGGAACCTGGTTTTTTGCCCTATGCTTTTTCACTTATTATTTAAATAAATGTAAAATATAATTAGATCAATTTCCAAAATGTTTATTAAATTGAATTAAAATTTATTATATTACAATTTCAAAAACTGCCCAGCTATTCTAGGCTGACATTTGTATTAGCTTCCTACTGTTCTTATAATATAAAATTTATTATCTTTTTTCCTAGTCAGTAAAATTGGTTTTATAAATACCTAGAAAGAAACTTAGTCACATTTCTTTACCAACATTGTTGAGATGATATGAGAAGCATTACCTCAACTTTCTTAACATTTAAATTATTGGATAATAGACGTAATCAATATACTTGGTGGTAGGTTTTAGTAATGCTATCTTTTCCTCCCAGAAACAAGTGGTATCTATTTTATTGTAAGCGTCCAATGTCTTTTCACTCTAAGTTTTCATTATCAAGAGTTGAAAGACAAGACTGCTAATGGCAAAAAATGCTGAAAGAATGCAGGGATGAAATATGAATAAACCTCAAATTAAATAACTTGGTCAAAATGAAGAAGACCCATTATTTATACTGTGCTACGTGGATTGCCCTCTCCTGCTACCTCTGAGAATGGAGAATTACTAACTCTTTTGAGTTTTACTTTATTTTATTTTTTACTATTATAAAAGCTTTGAGACTATTTTTTGTAAATTGAGGGCATAATTTAAATGTAAAACGACAAGAGATGTATATTACGTCAATGCAGATGGTCCCCAATGTCAATGGTTCTGTTACCGAACCGAGTTCGTCCTGCCCGACACACAGCAAGCCAGAACGCTGAAACACTGGAGATTTGCAGCAAAGAGAGGGCTTATTCGAAAGGCAGCCCAGCGAGGAGACAGGAAAACAAATCTCAAAGGCCAAGGGCTAGGGATATCGATGGGATAAAGAATAAAGAAGCAGAGTCGTCTGAGGCATGGGAGGCTCCGGAGCGTGGGGAGCATGGGAAAGGTGATTGGAAAAAGGTGCGGTAATTGTCTTTAGGTGCTGGTGTAACAAAGCTACAGGCCTCTGCAAGTTCAAAAGGTCACCTCACGGGCCCTCGGCGTGCCCATTTGAAGAGTCCGTGGTCTTACCCAGTCTTAACCACCTCAGCTCAAACCACAGGCAGCTGACTCCAAGTTCCTGGAAAACTACTCAGGCAAACATCTTATTGTGTAGACCACGTGCTCTTGGAGGACATGCAAATCTTAAAACACCTTGATCAGTCCAGGCAGGTGAAATGGATTTGGCTAATCATTACACAGAGTTTCAGTTCCATTTACGATTTTTCAACTTTACTATGGTGCGAAAACAATATGCATTCAGGAGAAACCACAGTTGAAATTTCAATATTCTATGAAGATGCTGGGCAGCAGCAGTGAGCCACAGCTCCTAGTCTGCCACAGTGATCACCGGGTAGATAACTGATACACTTAAAGCCATTCTGTCTTTCACTTTCAGCACAGTATTCAATTACATGAGATAGTCAATACTTTATTATGAAATATGCTTTGTGTTAGATGCTTTAGTCCTCCTGTAGGCTTCTGTAAGTGTTCTGAGCATGTTTTACAGTAGGCTAGGATTAGCTATGATGTTTGGTAGGTTAGGTATATTAAATGCATTTTGACTTAATGATGTTTTTCATTTAGAGGTTTATCGGGAAGCAACCCCATCTTAAGTCAAGGAAGATCTGTACTAGGATTTTTGCTGTCCCTCTTATGTTTATCACTAGTTTTACATATTCTGTTTAAAACCACTCTGAGACAATTAAGAGTGATTCTATTTTTCATAAGTAGATAATATTAAAATTTATTCTCAATATCTCAGATAATTATTTGCGTTGTAAGGGACAAGATGGTGGACTGGAGACCATGAATGCTAGACCTGCTTGGCTAGAGTACCTGTTAGAAACTAAGCAAGTCTCTTCAGTCATAACTCCATTAAGGAGTGCCTTTGCATCTTTCATAACCCTCTAAAAAGTCTCTTTACTTTCTTCATGTGTAAAATAGGGAGATCATTTGTACTAGATGAGTGGATTTCAGTTATTTTGTTCCTTCCTTACCTTTCTCAGCTTTACTGAGATATAGTTGACATACAGCACTGTATGTTTAAGGTGTAGAGCATAATGATTTGACTTACATACATCATCAATGACTACCACAATAAGTTTAGTGAGCATTCATCTAATAGATCATCTAATATAGGTACAAGATAAATTGAAAAGAAAAAAAAATTTTTCTTGTGATGAGAACTCTTGGGATATACTCTGTTAACAACTTTCATATAACACATAGCAGTGTTAATTATATTAATCATATATTAATTATGTATTATATAATAATAATATAACTATTATGTTGTACATTACATTCCTAGTACTTATTTATCTTATAACTGGAACTTTATACTTTTTAACCACCTTCATCCAATTCCCATCCCCCTACCCCTCACCTCTGGTTATCACAAATCTGATCTCTTTTTTTCTTTATGAGTTTGTCTTGGAAGTATGATTGACCTACAACACTGTTAGTTCCTGGTGCACAACATAATGATTGGATATTTCTATACATTACGAAGTGATAGCAATGATAAGTCTAGTTACCATCTGTCACCATACCCCATATTTTTTTCTTAATTTTATTCTTAATATAAGAAGTCATTATTCAGAACAAATCTTACATACCCAAATCTAAACAGATGAAAATGAGGCTGCCCCGGTTCAGGGAAGAACGTCTTCTGGAGAACACCGAGTCAACTCCCAGGTACCTTGGCATCCTAGGGGACAGAGAGTTTGGACATCATTATAGACAATCTCTAAAATTCCTCCCAGGTCTAAAATGCTGTGGTTGCTTACATAATCTCCGAGATAAATTGCCAGATCCACAGTATTTCCATCCCTGGAATTTTATACACCAGTTTCTTAATTGAGTGAAAGTTTACTTGCAAAAGCAGATGGAATTAAACAATTTTTCCCATTGACAAGAACATAAGATTTTCATGTTTAGCTTAAGTCAAATGTAATTTGGAATAACTTTTTAATAAAAATTCTTATAATTTATCTGTTCAAATATAATTGCACACTAAGTAGGAGTTAATCTATGAAAGTAGGAAAATTCAGTGCCATTTTCTTCAGCTGTGAGTTATCTGCCTAATGACTTAACATGCTTCCTCCTTTTCACCAAAAGTCTGTCTCCATGTTCTCTTTCTTCTGCCCCACACTCTGCTTGACCAAGATCCCTCCTTCATCTGATCATCCTGGGAACCTTGAAATGCTCTTCTGCTTCCCCTTCCTTCTCTGTTGCTACTAATGCTTTAGGAGTTTTATTTTTTTCTTGCTGATCTAGTTTAGAAAAAGGAGAAGAGCTCCCATGACCAGTGGATTTTTCATTTTGGGGTTTGCTCTTGGGAGTGGCTAGATGCTAGCAACCCAATTTGTGATGCAGAATTTATTTCTCAGATAGAAATGATGTAAACTGTACACCAGAGACCATAGAATTTTTAGTACTAAATACTATAGCTCATTTACAGGTGAATTCCACAATGTGTGTTGGTCTGGGAATCTATCAACTATTATAAATGCTATTTCTATAGAAAAGTGAGGTCTGTGTTTCAGGCAATCAATGTAGAAATGAATGCAGAACATTCATAGTTGGGGACTGACCATATTTATTTATTGATCCACAGGTACATATAATCTGTTATTCTGCACCATCCATAAGAAAGTACCAACATTTTCTTTTACTTTTGCAGGTGAATTGAATTTAGCCTGAGAGGCTGAAATGGAACGTTTTTAGGTCTAAGCTGTGTGCATATATATATACATATATATATTTTAGATATAATAGAAACTGAATGCAATAAAATTGATAGGTGGTACTAAGATTACATTAAGATTTGTGAAACAGGACAATTGCCTTACAAAAATAGCAAGTAAAAAATCAAGCTAGTCCTTCATAAACATTTTATTCTGGGGTGTGCTTGTTTTCTGAAACTACCTCTACTAAATCTCCTGTCAGTCTTAAAACTAGAAGGCAGAAAAGCTTCTAGTGCTACAGCCAACTGCAGTGTAGCCAGAGAAACAGGCAACAAAAATAGAACACCAGGATTGCTGAGCGTGGGTGAGGCAGAAACCACATTATGAGCAAAAGCTTCCAGTATTATTTTAGAACCAATACAGAGCTCTGCACTTCTCTCCTCTCTCTTCCAAAAACACATACTACAAAAATAAAATGAAATGAAATGTATGTGCATTTGCCCTCTTAGAACTATGATTCTTAATTTTTTTTTTTCCCCTTCCTTTCTTTGGAAGCGAATCGCCAGTATGGAAACAGTGTGTAAAGCAAGCTTGGAGGGAGGAAAGAGTTAATTGCTTTTAAGGCCCTGCAATAGAGAATTATGGTTTGAAAGATAGAGGCTGGACAGCTGGGTTTGCTGGGGTATTTTTAAATGCATTAATGCAGGCTCCAATCACTCGGCCATGCTTGACCTATTTTTGGCTCAGGCCGACCATTGTTCTATTTCTGTGCCTGTGGGCCATGCTGTTGTTGATTCATATGCAAATGCATTATCACTAGCTTTAGCCAACTTGAGCTGAGAGAGACCAGAGAGGGGGAAGAGGCACACACAAACAGATAGGAGAAGGGCACCGGCTGAAGCCACTTGAAGGACTGACTGACGGTTCTTAACAACGAAACTCTAGCAGCGTGAGGAACTAAAAGCCAGGTTTAATTGGTTTCTTTTTCTCGTGGGTAGAGTTAATATTTTTCTACTTATTTTGACAAAGCAATAACCCCGAAGCACATTCCTAGTTCCCACCTGCTTTTAGTTTCCGGTGTAGCCTAAACTCCAGAGAGCCTTAGCATCCACTCGGTCCTTTCTGCTTTGTACACAGGTTGGTAACATGGGAAAAGTGCCCAGGTCTTTTGAAAAGTGTGTGTTAACTGAGAGGAAACCATTGTTGAAGCTGATTCTCTGCTTCTTTTCCTCGGGGTGGAGGGAGGACCAGCCAGGGTAACTCCTGGGGCCCGTATACAGAGCAGCGATGAATCTTTCAGTAGCTGAAGTAAGAGTGATTGGAATATGCTGCAGACAATTTATGAGACTGACTCGTGTTTTTCTTCAGATGGGGTGGCTGGACGAGAGCAGCTCTTGGCTCAGCAGAGAATGCACAGTATGATCAGCTCAGGTAAGACCCTTTTTTCATAACTGAGACCTTTTACGTGTGAGAAGGGGCTGACTAGGGAAATGAAGCTCCGGAAAGCACCTCTGTTAAGGGTTTGCTGCTTTTTGGTGTTGATGTTGCTATTTTCTTGGCGTCTGGAGGGTTTTAGATCCCTTCCATTACTGTTTCTGTGAATATTCAGTCTGCTCAGGGACAGGCTGCTTCTGAATGAAATCTCTAAGCTTCTGATGAAGGATGGGACTGAGATAAGTAAAATGTGCTTGGGGGTGTTTTGCCTGACTATGCCACTAGAAAAAGGAGATCTGTACTGATTGTAAGCGTATTCTAATGGGACTTTAAATAATCAGGTAAGTTCATATCGGGGCTGCAGCTTACATTGCAGTCTCCTCTAGCCGGATGATTTTATATTTACAGTGTGCCTACAGAAGCACATCTATTTATAGACCTACCTTCTGAAATGTGTTTGCTACAGGAGTTGTGGAGGTAGTTTTTAATGTGGCTTTTTCTCCTAAGCCCAAAATGAAACTGCTTAAGGATGAAATGAAATTATTATTAGCAGATGGTTATTTTAAGTTTCTTCAAAACATTTGGGGAGTCTAGCATTGTCAGGCAGATGCGACGGCATAACACACATATAAAGGTGTTACATGCAGGTGCAACGTTTTAAAGAATAACTAACAGATTCCGATTTTTAGTTTCCCCGTGTATGTGCTTGTGCCTTCAAGGAGCTGTGCGGATGGAAGGTGAAGCCTGTCAACTTTATCAATTTCTGTTTGTTAAAAGAGCAGACTCTCCAGGCGATGGCACATACTTGTAATTGTTGCTTTTCATATTTATTCCCTACAGCTAGTTCCTAAAGCTTGGGGGACTTTTTGTTTTGGTTCTCTTCTGAGTGCTTCCATCTAAATTGGCTTAAAGTTCTCCCTCACATCTTCTGTGTTCCTATGTGCACTTAATCGTAATTATAGATCACCACCTAGATTTCCATGATAAGAATGCGGCATAAAGCAGCATTTACTTGTTAGCGCTAGAGTGGAAAGAAATATTCCACAGGTTGGCATAATGTCTGTTTTAGTATTGAACACCTTCTCATCTCTGGATCTATGTTTGAAGCAAGTTTTCTTAAACCTTGGTTACTTAGGACGATTTTAAGGTCCTTCTGTTGACCCCAATTTTTCAATGAATCAGAATAAAATATCAATTTTGTGTAATTTGGTGTGTTTACAGTTAAGTAACAGGACTTACATTAATTAGTAGTGCCTGCTTATCGAAAGCAAACGTACCAGAATTTCATTATGGTTTATTATATCTTTGTGGCTGTAAAGTTGACAAAAACTTGTGGAGGGGTCAGTCGGCATGTCTCTGATGGTACTGGTCACTTAGCATTTTATTTTTTAAATATCCACCAACTCTATGAAAATTACTATTTTAGATGTGTTTTCAGTACTACACTTTTTCCTTTTAGTCCTTACCTCTGTGTTACAAGTTTACTATTGCTTTCACGTGGTAGAAACAAAGCTGTGCCTTTCAAGCAGATACTGTCTGCTGGCATTGAACCTTGCTACAGGTGTTTGCAAGCTTCACTGTTTCTCAGCGTCTTTGATAATCATACATAAATTTACTCCAATTTCAGTTGAGATTGTCACTTTCGTGACATTTAATGATTTTTATACAAAGCAACAGTATTTTCAAGCAGGGAAGCGCTTGAGACTGTCTGTGCTATTGTCAGTTTTACAAGAAGCAACATTTAAGCACCAGCTGTTAAACGAAAAGTGATGTCAATTGACATCAACTCCCAAACCTGTCTGATAATAAATAAGGAAACTCCAAGTTCTATTTATTTTTAAATTTTGAAACATAAAAACATTTGCATTCTTCCCACCATGTCCTGTAACATTTGATTTTGTTCAATATATTATTATATGCCCTTAAATTTAATTCCCCTAGTTTTTATTGTGTACTTCTGAGACAGTGGCTCTCAAAGGTGGCCTCACCAGGAGTATTTTACAAAATACCGATGTCTGGGTCCACCCCTAGAGTTTCTGATTTAAATGGTATTAGAAACATCCTGGACATTGGGATTTTAAAAATCCTGAGCAATTCTAATATGCAGCAAACTTTGGTTATCACTGATACAGGGGAAGGGGGAGGAGATGGTGATGCTGGTGACCCGTATCAATAGGGTTTGCCCTTTACGTTAATTGCTAAATTAGGGGTGTGTTTGTCCACATTTAGCTACAAATCTTGTTCCACTGGCTTTTGGACCAGTGGCAGGGATGTGATTGATAGGCTTAGAAATGGATGGAGTCTTTGGATCTGAAAGAGAAAAAGATATATTGTAGCAGTGCAGGGTGGAGGGGGCACTGCTCCAGGAGTGGAAAGCTCTGTGTTCCAGCTAGAGCTCTGCTGCTAACCAGTTGTGGAACTGGTTTACTCACCTGTAAACTGAAGAATAATGATGTCCTCCTGCTTACCTCTCGGCATTTCTGTGAAGTTCAAAGGTAACATGTCATTAACGTGTGCACTCACTGTTATTATTGCTATTTTTAATGAATGAACCTGGGTTTCTAGCTCTTCAATACCAACGTCTATCTTGCTGAATGAGCCAGAGGAGCTAGATTGCATGTCACATGGGGAATGACTTTTAGTTTTGATAAATTTTCTTTAGTTATCTTATAAATCAGCTTTTTGTTTTGTTTTTCCCTGCTCTGATAAGAATTAAATTCTTTCCTTGGGCAAATGGTGACTTTAAATCAGAGTAGCATGGGTATGTGTGTGTTTTCTGTGAAATGTCTTCTTAATAGTCAAAGGCAAAGATGCTGCAGAATATGTAATTGAACAGTGAGACCCCAACAGCAGATTTCTTGAGATTAATTGTTTAAAAAGCTTTGTTTTGTTGTTAGTCGTTGCTTTAGAGTTCCCATTTGTTTTTCTAGTTGTATTGGATACTATGCATTAAGCTAGATGACTTTTTTCTTCAGAGCTCTTTATATACTATTAAATTGCAAGTGTTTTATATGGTTCCATTTTTTTCCTAATACTGACCCAGCCAGGCTAGACATCTAAAGTAGAATTAGGTTCTACAATGTAGTCTGTTAATATCTTTTTAATAAAAAGCTTTGTAATATTGAATCTCGGAATTTGGTACGAGTGACACATTTTGCCAGGTCAGTCTCCGCTTTTGTGGCTTGTGTGGGCCAATATAAGTGATACCTGGCAGAAGCTGAAGCATGTGCAAACATTGACTCAGGTCACTCAGCAGTAGCTGGCAGAATTCGGGGTGTTCTGTTGCCAGGCATGTTGCTTAATGCGTTGGACAGCAGAGCTTTCCAGACAATATTGGAATGATTATTATGAAAGAATTTCCTAGAGTTTGTACAGCATCAGTGTAAAATACGTTTACAATAAGGAAAAGTCGTGTTTTCACTATGCATTCTTATTTTTGGGTACAAAAGAAAAACATTTAAATCTAAATTCTGAATTTCTTTTAAGGAAAATGTTTCTTCACCCTTTCAGAATCCTTTTATCTCCGTGGTGTGTATTGTCGAGGGAAAAGGAACATTTTAGATTCAGTAGTCATTTATGTCTACTTGGAAAGCAGAATCTAATTATGAAAATGTAAGTCTGTGAAATGCTCCTGTCATGTCAAGAATCACTTCTGGTATTCCCCATAATTACTATTTTTGCTGTTCTCTAACTCAGGTTATGTTCACTTACAAGGCTGTTATCAATTGAAATATTTGATACGTAGCAATCAAAAAGCTAGATATAAGTAGGCCCATTGAGAATGGGGACAAGAATGAGTATTTTTTTTTTCTGTGGGTGACACAGGTGGCATAATTGTTGCTATGTGCTTTAAGTAAGAAAATTCAATAAAACCCCTCACAAGAATATAATAAGCCCAAATTCTGAATTTAAAATGGTGAGTTTTGATTTTGGAGATGAGAAATTTGGAAATGTACGACATAATGTCTCACCACAGATAGATGATGAAGTGACCCTAAAATAGTATAAGCCAGTAACCCACCGCCAACCCCATACACAATACTCAGCACTGACTGAGCGAAGAAAATATGACCTAATGCAACATATCTCAGAAACTGGTAGTCAAGGGAAAAAGGGAAGCAGGGATCTTTGATCAGAACAGAGAGACTTAACAGGGCCTGAATCCTGTTCCTCCTTAGAATTTTACTGACAAGAGGACAACTTCCTGAAAATTCTCACTAACGTTCCTGTATCTGGAGAGAAGCAAACTGAGTGGATATCCTCAGCTTTTGGTGGTGGTGGTGTTTTTTCTTGTAACTGAGGAATAGTAGAAAGGATTCTGGAAGAGAAACTGGTGAAGTGGAGGAAGGTGAACAAACGCTGCGTCTCCGGAGAAATGAAGACTTCAGAGCAACACTCTAAATTGGAAAACTGACCCATAGCTCTTTGCAATGAAATACCCTTCCCCAACTAATCTTATAGATCCCACCAAGAAAAAAGAAAATCAACTTCACTGAATCCATGGAATTGTCTAATAACTGCTCCCCACAAATAGAGCACCTTAATAGGAAAATAAATTCCATAAAATAAGAGCTCAGAGATGAGATGATATTGATAAAACAGTAGAATGGGATGAAAAGGATATTTTAGGTCTAGGGAAACAAATTTAGAATGAAAACATGATAGTTATAGAACAGAAATACTCATTAGAAATAGCGGGAAACGATAGGCACCAGTGACAATCTTTACCAACAAAGGGGAAAGGCTGGAGACAGAGGGAATGAAAAAGGAAAATGGATTAAAGCAATTGGAGAGAAGTCCATAATAAGAAAGACAAAGACAATGTAATGAAAAGATTATTTATGCCCTTGAAGTTGATATTCCAAAACGTTGAAATAGAAGATCACTTTGTAAAAATGAAGAAAGATTATTTAACTGAAAAGGAAACAAGAAAAAGAAATCTGCAGATTGAAAGAACTCCCGTCTTTTAGGAAAATTTGCTGCAAGTGCTCAGCACAGAGACATAGCCTAACTGGGCTATTGAATTTCAAATGATAAATAATTCCTCAGGGGCTCAGGCAGGTAAGGCAAAGATCTACAGTGGGGGAGAGGGGGGAGGAAGGGAATGTGTGAAACTCTAGAAGGCTTATCAAACTTATCCAGCACTCGGTGCCAGAAGATAATGGAGAAAAATCTCTGAAGCTGAAAAAGAAGTACAACACAGTGTTCCACCCGGGGCAGATGTTATTAAAGTATAGAGAAAATAGGTAGGCAAGTTCGACATTCTCAAACATGACCTAGACTGCTTGACAGGGAAACCCACTCGATGAAAAAATGAGCTTGAAACAAAAGCAAAAAATGAAATCCAGTCGGAAGTACAGAAAGCATAGTAAGGTTAATGGGGCAAAAATTGAATCCTTTTTAAACAACTATGAGATTGTGCTTGTAGGAGAGAAAGCAAATTTTATGAAGTAGGGCAATGAAAAAATATTCATAAAGCTCTCATCCATATGAGGCACTGGGGAGAGGTGAAATGCAAGGATGTGTGAAAGTGCTAATATCATCTCCTTTCTGAGCAGGGACAGACTCCCTGCTGCTTAAAATAGAAACACGTGGTTAAAAAAAAAGATCTAAATACCGATTTCTTTTTAGTAGTGTCTTCATTTAATCTTAGAGATATCTTTTTGGAAATAGTACCTCATATAGGAAGGAAGCATTTAGTATGTTTATAGTCCCTTCAGTTACAGTTTTTCATTATTAAATTCATTTAAATTTAATGTTTTTTAAATAAAAATAACTTTGGTGATATGATCTCATTTTATAAGAGTATATTTTATTTATCAATCTCCCAGAATAATTCATATATAAATAGAAGGAAATCAGGAAAAACTGTGTGTGGTGGTGGTCGAGGAGGTGGTCGGAGGGGAGCTTTGGTTTCCATTGTCATGAGTTTTTGCCTTGTGTATGAATTTTTATAATATGCATATATTTTCTAAAGTGTTTCTTACACACCCACACATGAAGCTACTATGCCACAATACTAACAGTGATTAACTGTAAGTAGTAGGTATATAAGGTAGGTTGTCTCCCATCGCGAGTAACAGAAAATCGTATTCGAAGTAACAATGACAAGGGAATTTATCATTTAGTGAAATAGCATGGTACTCAGGCAGCACCAGGGTGGTCAGTAATATCAACAGGTTCTTCAAACTGTTCTTCTCTGCTGGCCTGAGAGTTTGTATCATCCTAAGTCTGTTTCCTCCAATAGTCTCAGGTTGATTGTAGCAGTTCCAGGCATTGTCTACATGCACGGTAAATTCCAGAGACATAGATGAGAAAACTTTGCTTCCTTGGATGTTTTCTTAAGGAAGGAAGTTTTTTACCCAAAATTTCTCTAGCAGGTTTTCCTTCATAACTCATTGACCAAAAGAGCATCACCTGCCCATATATTAGCAAGTCATTGAAAAGAAGGATGAGACCCCTATGATAGCTCCTTAGGACCATGACTGAGCCAGGGAAGGTGGAGGCTACAGCTAATAATCTAGTTTCTATAAGGAAGAAAAAAGGGTGAGCAGAATAGATGTTGGCTAGGCACCGCAGTATTTGCTACAGTGTTTGTTGGTGGTTGGAATTTTCTTCTTTGTAATTTTCTTTAGTTTGTAATTTCTCAAAATACAAATAAGTGAAGGAAGTGGGCTATGTAATTTCTCTTTCAGTTGAATTGTGTTACTTCATTTTCATGAAGATATGCATCCATTTAAACACCAATAAAAATTTTAATAGTATTGAATAGAAATTAATTGTGGAAGAAGACTGGATGCCTCTAGGTTGCAAGTCATTTTTTTAGAAAGGAGGAAAATCAACATTGTGGACTGGTACATTACAAGCATTTATTAGAAATTTGAGTAAAATATTCATTTCTTGTTGGCTTTGAGGGATACAGAAAACATTAACAGAAATTTATCTAATAATATGTAAACTTTTCAGTATATTAAGGAGGGTTTTCTTTAAAATATTCAAAATACAATTTCCTTGCCAGTATGTTGTTACAGTTATTACATTTTGAGAGTAATGAACAATTTTAACAATCTGGGATGGTTAACTACATTTTAACATTTTTTTTTCCTGAATTGGAATACTTTGAAAACAATTTAATTGGAATAAAAGCCCACGAAAATGACTTTTAAAACAAGCTTTCTTTAGATGAAATTCAAAGATATTTTGGCATGTGCTTCAAAACAGTGTGTCAGTGCCATGGTCTATCCCATTCTTCAAAGGAAGTTGAGGTGCTAGTGGTTATTAGCTTGGGAGGCGAAATGCCCTTACAACGGACAGTTTTCCCTTTTGTAATCTTGGGAGATTGACAGTTGGGATATGAAAGGACAAGAAAATACCTTGTTCCCACTAGTTCCATTCTTCTTCCACTAAGTCAGTTGCACAAAACAAATTTAATTTAAACAAGTGTTTTTATAATACTAAACGAGTATACTTTTAAGTGTTATCAGAGAACATTTTGTTTAGGTGCTTCATGAATACAAAACTAAGTCATTCTTATGTTTTATAAAAATATCAGTTCTATTCATTATTTCCATGTTAAATTTTCCATAGTGATGGGCCTTTTATATACGGTGTTTTAAAAATACCCAATAATTAAATCCAATGAAAAACTACATTTAAGGAAGAAGGAAATTTACCAAACCACAGAGTGTAACTAGTCATTTACTTATGATTAAACTCTTTGCATGTTGATAAGGTTGGAAATACCCCAGAACTTCACTTTTTTGCTTCTTCCCCTCATGGTCTACCACTTGTGTTTGAGATGTTCAATTCGTAATTTATATTCAGTATTGACACAATTGTAGCCATGTGGATGTCATTTTCAATTATTCGAGGTAAGTTTTGGTGGATGGCTAAGGCACGACATTTCCAAACTCGGTTAAAATATGAGAATGCCATGTAGTTTTTTCAAAATGTGAAATTAAAAGCAAGCAAAAAAAGAAACCTGGGAAAATTTCACTGAATTTCCATTAAATTACATTGTGGCCTGGGAGTTCTTGCTTTAGTAGAAACACGTTTACCCAGAAAGTTCTCAGGGAACTCCACATAGGGTGAACTAGAAAAGCTCTTGGTGAATTGAACTCGATTTTAAGTTTTATTTGTGGTGATGTTTTTTGAATCTGCTTACAAATAGAATTCAAGTATGTATTTTGAGTCTGTGATTTTATATCAGGAACTACTCATTTTAGATTAGAAATAACAATTATCAGTATTAGTTAACATTTTTGTGGTTTTTCTGCCACATTCCACTCTGATCCAGTTGTTTAGTCTCAGTTTAGGAGGTCAGTGATTGGACCTATATATTCTCACCTTTTTTTAAAAAAATCATTGTCATTCTTATTATTGATATAATGAGCTAATGTTTCAAAGCTTATTTGTACCAGGCATTGTTTTATCATTCAATACTCTTCACAGCTGGAAGAGGTATACAGTAGTTGTAGCATATTTTGCAGATGAGGACATAGTTTCAGTGAACTTACTGATGGTTGGTCCTCATGGCTAGGAGCTGGCAGGGTCAGGTATGAACTTATGCTTGTTTACCATGTCCCTGCCACTTTTTCTCAAAGAGAAAAATATTTAGCATAGGATAATGTTTTTCACGTCTGTTTGGTGCTAAAAATGTGGAGTCAGCTGTACTTGTAGACAAACATCTAGGTACACTTCTTAGTCCTGGGAGGTTTACAGCACACATAAGCAAATCTGTTGAAAGGTTTTCTGGAGCAGCCTTACTTCACAGTTCCAGAGCTTGATAATTAAATTGGAGTAAGTTAACAAGATTCCGAGCTGAGACCAACTTAAGGCAACCTCCAGAATTCTATGAGATTGATAATACATGGAGTAATGAGCAGACACTGTGGACAGAACCAATATTCCCAATGCAGTTTGCCATTGCTCACAGTAACATCTCACAAAGCATAAAGGTAAGGTTTATACCACTTCAAAAGAACATGATTATTAATGTATTTTAGCTGGAGAAAATTTTTTTTCAAATGTTGGCTCCGTGGGGCTCAGTTTCTTTCAACCAAAGTATTTGAATTATACCCACCCTGGTCTTTACCTAGAAATGGGGGCAAGGAGAGGTTAGTAAAGTTTGCGTCTCCACTCAAGTCCTGCTTTCAACATGCAATGTCAGATTTTTGAGCCAAGGAATGATCTAACAAAATTTAGATTCTGCCTATTTTGAATATATATTGGTCGAATTTGGGTCCAATTTGGACATTTTGGGTGAAAATTGGATGGAAGTGTCCAATTTGATATTACATTTTTCTTTATCTTGAGTTAAATTTTATTTCTTTGGATGAATATTGTATGTTCTATATAGGTGGCTTATGCATAAAATTCACCAATTAGATGCTAATCCGGATATTCAAGACCCAACTCTTTGGTTTCCATCAACTGATTTTTATAATTCTATTTGCTCTGAGGATCTCAAGCCATCTTTATGAATCAATACATTGTAAAAGCATTATTGATTGTCATGTTAATGACCAACATAATTTATTGCCTTCCTAAGGGAAAGAAGCTTTCAGAAGATCATTAAATGCATTAAAATCTGCAAATGCCCACATGTCTGTGGCTCTCTTTAGCAGGCTGACTCCTTTGGGTCAGTTATTCTTAGCTCCGTATTTCTATCTTATGGCATCGCAGGTCTAAGATTAGCTTGTTAGGCGTTATCATGCCATCTGAGTTACCTCCTAATATAACTCTACACTGGAATGATTATTTATAGAAAGAGCATTCTGTCATTTTTGGGTTATTTCTAGTAGTTTAAATAAAGAAGAATAACATTCAAGTGAAACCACAGATTCCTTCCTGCTGCCAAAACAACATGATAACTGTCTGCTTAAGGGGCAATAATGTTTAAATGTGTGCTTAGGGTGATTGCAGAATTCTTTTTATCACTGCCACTCTGACAGAGAGGGGAGGCCTTCGGATAGTGATGTATAATGCTTATGGAAAGGCAGAGAGGCAGCCTTGATGCTTTCTGTCACAGAGCACAGAAGACTCTGGTTGATGATGACAACATGAGACACTCAGGGTTTATTTTTAGAAACAGACATTGCTAAGCTCTCTGTTTGGTGTTAATATGGCTCATAAACAGGGCTCCTTGCTGTTGACCCTTCCAGTGAAAATGGCATTTTATACACCCATACACACACGCACAGCCTTTTTTTTTCTTTTTTTACTTTGCAAGAATGACTCTGTTATTAAGAAAAATATTAGAAATTTTTAAAGCTAGTAAGTCTAAATTCTATTAAATTCCTCTAGTAGATATAGATTATTTTTAAAATCCCATGAAGATTGGGTTTAAGAGATGGTTTATGAAAGACAATTGCATGTTTTAAGTACAGTGAATATACAGGTTGGCTATAAGGTGTGGAAAAATAGGTGAATATGCATCCTAAATGACTTTTAATAATACATTACAATGCCTGTAAAATATATCATCTGTGCTTCTGGTTTTATTGTGGCAATATATAAAATAAAGCTATAAAAGATTATAATTACGATGCATTCATGTAAGTTACTGATCTTAAATAGATGAAATAAAATCTTAATATATTTTTTTAAAAGTTGATACAGGCCTCTGTTAGTTGTTTTCGTATACCTAACTCTTGATGAGCCCAACAGATTTCATGTACAGTAAAATGTACAGTTTCACATTTGAGAACTATTATCTTACTTAAACTGTGCACTTAATTCAGAACTTAGTAATTGATATTTTGCTTTAAAATTAGAATTGTTATTTTAATCTGTTAAATTTACATTTCGTGTTTCCTGATTATTAACTCATCATTAGATGATGAAAATGTTAAAGTGGTATGTTTCATATTACACCTTAGTCAAAATGCTTTAGAATGAATAATTTAGAGCTCTGTAGGAATATTCATAATTTTGTTACCAATTATTTACTGAAAAAACATATTATCTTTTTAAAAGATAAATATTTTTGTGCTTGTGCTCAATATAAGGAATCCACTGATCATTAAGAATTTGCAAAATGATGGACAAAAACAGGAAACACACAGCAATTCAAGTGTATTCTCAAAGAAGCCAAGATGTAAATAAATTCAGAGGGTGGAAGTAGAAGCAATTATAGGAACCAGTTGCATCCCAACCACTCTTAATTAGCAGGTTGAAGGTTTGGGGAAGGTGATGTAATTGTTTGAAGCTTTGGAAGCTGAGGCAAAACAGTCATTCATCTGTCCATCTTTTCACTCAAAAATATTTGAGAGTCATCCATGAGCCAGGTACTGTTCTAGGAATAGAGGCTCTACCTATGAAATAGGACAAGGAGGCACATGGTAGACTGTTCAATTGAATGATGGATGGATAAGGCTACTTTAGATAGTAATAAGTACTAAGGGAAAACAAAATAGAAAAATGGAGTAGAAAGTGACTGGTAGCAGGGGTGGTATTAGCTATGGTAGTCAAGTAAAGCCTTTTGAGGATGCTAAGATATGAAGAACATCTTCCCAATGAAAGTAGATTTTCCATCAACAATGCATTTGGGCTAAGCCAAATAGAATGAAAGCACAGTTAGAAAAGAACAGAAAATGTTATGGAGCTGTTTTAGCTTCCACTTGCCTTATGTGAAGAATGGGGGAACTTTTATCAGCATGTCAATGAGCAAGCCCCAGGGAAAGGCTGTTGGCTATGAGTCTCTCTAGTTTCCAAAGAGACTGTTGAATCAGCTGAGCTCTTCCTAGGATTAATGCTGTTGACTGGAAATTAAGGACCTTGTAGAACTCCTTACCTTTGCTCCTTCCTAAAGATTCATCTTTGCCTCTATTCAAACTCTTACCTCAACTGTGCTGAAACTTCTTACCCAGGCAGTATGAACCATCCTAGTAGTTTAGTGAATAATTCCTCTTCCCTGGGGGCCAAAAAGAAGGGGAACAATATGTCCTCATAGGGAAGAAGAGAAGTCTGAGAACATTTTCTCATGAACACAATATTGCACATTTTTTAAGGGGTATAAAATACAGTATAAATTACAGTATTTATTGAGCGCCTACAGTGTGCCAGGTACTTAATTCAGGGAAATCATGGGTCAAGTAGCAACCTTGTTAGGTGGCTGTAGAACTGTAACTTACAAACAAAATGTTTGGAATACATAATCCTCCTTGTGTTGGCTAGTGAATAGATTTGTGACAAATTGTTGCAATAGTTGAGCAAGGAAGTACTTCATGGAGGTGATAGACCTATTTTTCAAAAAGAAGAAACAGCAGTGTGCTGGGAGCTGTTTTCCCCACATGTTCTGCTCTCTCATGGATAGGGAACAATGATGGTTACACATAGTAGAATGCACAAACATTTTTGAGGGACTGACACATTATCTCACATGCTTGATGCCTCATGGGGTTTTCCCTCAGCATTCCAATTGGTCTAAGTCAAATGGAATGAAAGCACAATTAGAATAGAGCAGGAAGTGTTCTGAGGCTATTTTAAACTTCCCTGACATGCCTTGTGGAAGGGATGGGGAAACCTTTATTAGCGGGTAGGTGAGAGAGCCAGGGGAAGGCTGTCAGCTACAATTTTTCTCTAGCCTCAAGAAGACTGGGACTGAGCCAGACTCCTGGCCAACATGCTTTGTTGGATTCACAGTGTAGCTGTGAAAAATAGTTAACAGCTACCTTCTTTTTTTTCTCCAAAGATTGTCTTATTCAATCAATATTTATTGAGTACTTGACAGCTATATTTTTAAGCTAGATTTCTTGTTTATCTCTTATTATTGTTTATATATTTAATCAGCTATTTCCTTTTTCTGAAATATCCTTCTGCTTTATTCCACCTAGTATTCACTGGAGAAATTCTAACTCTTGCAAAGCCCAGTTCAAATGTCTCTATATCTCTAAATTTTCCCCAGTCCCCTGCAATACTTCCCCAGTCATAATATTAATCTCTCTTCTTTCCTCTCTGTCTTCTCTCTCCTCTCCATCCCCAATAATCCTTTATTACTCCCTTAGAACATGCCCATTTTCTGTCTTATACTGTGGTTATTTATGTACGTGTGTCTCCTTCCCCCCCCCCCAATTAGTTATGTGCTCCAAGAGGAAAAGGATCATGTTTTACTTCTATTTTTATTCCCTGCAGTGCCTAGCACATAATTGATCCCTGAGACTATTTTTAAATGAATGAATGAATGATTAAATAGTACAGTGGTATTGTACACAGTCTGTTTTTGATTTTTTGAAATGTTTCCTTCTTTTATGTAGAAAATAAGTCCTCAGTTATTTGTAAATTTGAAAAATACAGACTTCTGAGGATGTTAGAAACTTTGACTCAAAAATTTAAATTATTTATTATAGAATGTAAGTCAAGAATGATCCCCAGTGCTTTGACAATATGTATATGAACCTTTAAATGTTTCAATTATTCTTAACAAAGGGAATTTTAGAATGTTCTTACTTGAGTTGATTTTTCAATGAATAATACCAATAGAAATTTCATAAGATACGTGTCTGCATTCAAAATGTTGTGTGAAATAGCTAATTTAAGACTGCCTGAATGTAAATGCACTCTTTTTTATCCAAGGAGAAGAGTAAATTTGGTTGTGCAGATGATTACAGGTGTACTTTTATGTTATTCAAACACCATTTCACATTTAATCCTGTTTTTCTCTTTGTGATACTTTTTATGTAAAGACAGTTTTCTTAGATAAAGGACAAAAATGAATGGATTTTTGGGTTAACAACAGTATCAATTTGAAACATTTCTGCACCTTGCATTGCTATTTAGAACTCATCTTCATTTTTTCAGTCACTATTTAATTGGCTATGTTCTTGAGAAGGGGGCAATGAAAGAAGATTTTTTTTTTTTCGTAAACACTTTACTGATCAAATTTTGAATGCCAAAGGTATCAGTAATTTTAAAAATTATCTGAAGTAAAATGTCAGAACAGGGAATTCACAGAGTGAGATACTAAGGAAAAACAGATGGAAGGAATGAATCAATCTGTATACAGAGCTATTCAAGGAGAAGAATGAAATAAATATATTTATGTCTTAGTGGGAGAGGAATGATGAAAAGAATAGATATAACATATGTGGGGAAAAGACACATAATTTTTTGTGGTAGTCCTTTTGCCCTGGTTTAGGCGTGAACTCAGCACAAGTTAGGATAAATTAAGGGCATTAAGGCTCAGAAAATTAATTGAGTTGGTTAAAAATATAAGTATGAGCCAAAAAAGGAATTGGATAATAAAACAAAATTTTGCAACCTAGCCATTGAACTCAGCTTAGTAGAGCACAGGGAATGAATGCATGCCCATGTTCTTTCAGTGACTTTGCAAATGCTGCCAATTGTATTTTCTCATCATTAGGAATCCAAGTTAAGTTTCTAAGTGCTGTAATAATCGTTTTGAGATGGAAAAAATCAGGGTTGGTTGACCTTGGATTCAGAAGTTTCTCATTCTTATATTAACCATTACCAAGAAATAAGGATTAGTTCAAGCAAATTTCCAAAGGAATATAATTTTAAAGCTATAAACACAGTAAATTGAAAACACTCATTTGTTTTCTTTTCTGAGGATGAACAAAAAATGTTAAAAAAAATTACCTTGGTATCAGCTTAACCTAACTTGTATAGTGTAAGAAGGAAAACAGTATAAACAATCTCAGGCAACTGATGATTAAACATAATAAAAACAATGCCCCTAGTTTAAAATCACTTCCTTCAGATTTTAATCAAGAGTCAACTCTCACTATTCATTATCCCAATAATTAAATGAAAATTACCTCCACATCATTATCCTGGAAAGATTAATGATTCTTTTAAAAAAAAATTTTTTTTTCAGCAGATAGTGCTAAACCTGAATATGGATATAACTTTAGAAAACCTTATGAGTTCATTTTTAGATGACTAGAAAATATATTAAATTGCTTTGTAGACAAGGGAAGAGAACATCTCTCTATTTCATTATCTACTGCCCAGTCATGTTCCTTGGGCACTGAATCAAAATGGAGTAGAGATTATTTTTATGCTTCACCAATCATATATGTGAGAACCATTTTTCCCACACCGCTGCCATCACTGAATATTGTCAGATTTTAGATATTTTTACCAAATTGAGAGATGAAAAATGGCACAACGTTACTTTTTTATGTGAATTTCACTGATTACTGGTGGAGCTGAATGGTTCTCACATGTTATTAGCCATTTGGATTTTCTTTTATGGAGAAATAATTTCACCAGAATGCTTAAAGGGAAAAAGTCTATGAGTGAATGTCACCTGTCAACAGACTAAAGGAAAAACCAATATGATCATTTCATTAGATGCAGAAAAACATTTGATAAAATGCAGTACCTTTCCAGAATAGAAACTCTACTAAACTAAGAATAGAAGAAAAAAGTGTTATAAACCAAAACCCTATCTGAAACTTTATATTTAATGGTAAGATTAAAACACATTCCCTTTTATGTCAAGAACTTTGTCTTTGGAGGTCCTAGTCGATGTTCTAAAACGTAAACATTCAACAAGAGATATAAGATTTTTAAAGGGAAAGAAACTAATTGAACTAATAAAGAGGTCAGTTTAGGTTGCTCAGTACAAGTTCAATACAACATAAAAAATTGAAAAGATTGTTTGATGCCAGAAATAACCAAGCACAAAATGTAATAAAAATGATAGCATTTATAAATACCAACTGAAATTTTTATGGAGAAATTGATAAAATTATTGAGGACATATAAGAAAACTAGAAAAAAATTAAGTTATTCCGTGACCATGAATAGGAAGACTACTTTTAAAAATTAGTTATTCCAAAATTCATCTATAAATCTCTTTGTTTTTAAAACAGCTAACTTTAAAAAAAAATAGACCATTCATAATTCAAAAGTCAAATGTACTTAATGATTATATAGTAAGTAACCTGTGTGTTATTATATAGTCTGTAATTCTCACTTCTTTTCCATTTCCAGCAGCCATTCAGTTCCCTGCTTCAGGTAGCCTGATATCAATTTCTTCTGTTTTTTGTATGTTAGTACAAATTCAGATAAAATCCTAACAGGGTCTGTCAGAGAACATGGCATACTAAATTCTAAAATGCTAATGTAAGAGTAAGTGTGGCAATTTTGTAAAACAACAGATTAGGAGAAGAAGGGTAGCTACCAAGTCATACAAAGTTGTATTAATTATGATTGTTTGGTTTGGGCAGGGACACAGTCGCATATATCAAAGGACAAGAATACAGAATTATTTTTAATATCTTGGTGTATGGCAGGCAGAGTTTGCATCACAGATCAATGTCAGAGGACAGACTATTAAATGTTTTGGGAACAATTAATATATTTAACTTGTAAAATTACAGTCAAATGATGTTATATTCAGTATTCTATTTTTATAATACCATTGTTATCCTGTCCTGTTGGACAGGTTACAACTTAAACTTCTGTAAAGCCAATGTATTGTGTAATGTGTGTAGGGTCTTGCATTTTATGGAGAGATGAGAAGTAATTTTATGAAGATATGGGAAGAATTTTAGTTAATTTAACTAAATTAGGTGAGAGAAGTACTCAGTGTTTATATAGCTCCCCAAGTTTCAAAAGATAATTTAAGATTAAATAAATTCAGATTTAAGAGTACCATTGAGTGAAATAGAGGGATGATAATGCAGTCAAGTAAAAAAGGTAGATAGCAGCACTGTCCTGAGGCCTCATCATACAGCAGCTGCTGACTAGTGCCTAAGAAGACCCATGAGGAAGTGATTATTTTCCTAGTTTTACTGAGAAATAATTGACATACATCACTGTATAAGTTTAAGGCATATAGCAGGATGCTTTGATTTACATCTGTTGTGACATGATTACCACAATAGGTTCAGCTAACATTCACCTTCTCATGTAGATACAAAAAAAGAAAAAAGGAAAGAATAAAGGAAAACAATTTTTTCTCCTTGTGATGAGAACTCTTACGATCTACTCTCTTAACAACTTTCCTGTGTGTCACACAGCAGTGATAGCTGAAGCCATCACATTGTACATCACATCCCTAGTACTTACTTATCTTATAACTGAAGTTTGTACCTTTTGACCACCTTCCTGCAATTCCCCCTCTTCCTCCAGAACACTCCCCCCAACCCATGCCACCACCATCTCTGGTAACCACAGGTCTGATCTCTTTTTCTATGAGTTTTTTAAAATTCCACACATAAAAGTGAGATCATACATTATTTGTCTTTCTCTTTCTGACTTATTCACTTAGCATAATGCCTTCAAGGTCTATCTATATTGTTGCAAATGGTGGGATTTCCTCATTTCTTACGGCTGAATAATATTCCATTGAATTGGGTTGGCCAAAAAGTTTGTTTGGGTTTTTCTGTAACATCTTACAGAAAAACCCAAATGAACTTTTTCGCCACCCCAAGGTATGTATGTGCAACTTTTTTGTCCATTCATTGTCTGTGGACACTTAGGTTGTTTCCATGTCTTGGCCATTGTAAATAATGCTGTTCTGAACATGAGGGTGCAGATATATTTTGAGGTAGTGTTTTTGTTATCTTTGAGTGTATTCCCAGAAGTGGAATTGCTGGACATGTGGTTGTTCTATTTTTAATTTTTTGAGGATCTTCTGCACTGTATTCCACAATTTACAATCCCACCAACAACAGTGCAGGAGGGTTTGCTTTTCTCCATATCCTCGCTGGCGTTTGTTATTGCTTGTCTTTTTGATAATAACCATCCTAACAAGTGTGAGGTGATAATCTATGGTGGTTTTAATTTGCAGTTCCTAATGACTTGTGTTGTTGGATGTCTTTTCATGTACCTTTTGTGCTTTCATATATCTCTTTTGGAGAAATGTCTGTTTATGTCCCTTGCCCATTTTTAATTGTTATTTGTTTTTTTGCTGTTGAGTTGTTTGAGTTCTTTATATGTTTTGGATATTAACCCCTTATCAGATATATAGTTTGCAAGTATTTTTTCTCCTATCACAGGTTGTCTTTTCACTTTGATGATGGTTTCTTTCGTTGTGCAGAAGCTTTTTAGTTTGATGTAGTCCAACTTGTTTATTTTTTATTTTGTTGCTTATGCTTTAGGTGTCATATCCAAAAAAATTATTACCAAAACCCATGTCAAGGAACTTTGTTCCTATGTTTTCTTCTAGGAGTTTCATGGATTCAGGTCTTACATTTAAGTCTTTAATCCATTTCAAGTTAATTTTTGTGAAAGGTATAAGATATAGGTACAGTTTCATTCTTTTACATGTGAATATCCAATTATCCCAGCACCATGGAGAGACTTTTCTTCATCAAGTATTCTTTGCTCCCTTGTCAAATATTAGTTGACTGTGTACACTTGGGTTTATTTCTGGCCTCCAGACTCTGTTCCATTGACTTGTCTTTTTTGTTAATGCCAGTACCATACTATTAGTAGTCTTAGATTATAGCTTGAAATCAGGAAGTGTGATACCTCCTGCTTTGTTCTTTCTCAGGATTTCCTTGGCTATTTAGGGTCTTTTGTGGTTCCACATAAATTTTGACTTTTTTCTACTTCTGTAAAAATAATGCCATTGGAATCTTGATAAAGATTGCATTGAATCTGTAGGTGGCTTTCAGTAGTATTGACATTTTAAAAATATTAATTTCAATCCATAAATGCAGGATACCTTTCCATTAATTTGTGTCTTTTACAGTTTCTTTCATCAATGTCTTGTAGTTTCAGCACAATCATCTTTTACCTCCTTAGTTAAATTTATTCCTAAGTATTTTATTGCCTTTGATGCTATTATAAATGGATCAATTTCTTTATATTCTTTAACAAAAATATTTTGTTAATGTATAGAAATGATAGTGATTTTTGTACTTTTATTGTGTATCCTGCAACTTTACTGAATTCAGTGATCTAACAGTTTTTCTTGTTGTTGAGTTGAAGATTTCCTATACATAAAATCATTTCATCTGCAAATAGAGACAAATTTTACTTCTTTCTTTCCAATTCTTATACCTTTTATTTCTTTTTCTTGCCTGAGTGTTTTAGTAGGACTTCCAGTACTGTGTTGAATAGAAGCTATGAGAGTGGGCACCCTTTCCTTATTCCTGATCTTAGAGGAAAAACGTTCGACCTTTCATCACTTGTGTATGATGTTACCCGTGGATTTGTCATATATGGCCTTTATTATGTTGGGATATATTCCTTCTGTGCCTGATTTGTTAAGTGCTTTTATCATCCAAATGGATGTTGGATTTTGTTGAATGATTTTTGCATCTGTTGAGATGATCATGATTCTTTCTCTGTTCAATCAATGTGATTCATCAACATTGCGTATGTTGACCTATTCTTGCATCCCAGGGATAGAACCCATTTAATCATGGTGAATGATCCTCTTAATGTGCTGTTGAATTCAGTTTGCTAGTATTTTATTGAGAATATCTGCATCTATATTCATCAGGAATATAAGCCTATAGTTTTCATTTTTGGTAGTGTACTTTTCTGGTTTTGGTATCAGGATAATGCTGGCCTCTTAAAATGAGTTTCGAAATGTTCCCTCCCAAAAAATCCTCTTTGATTTTTTTGGAAGAGTTTGAGAAGGATTGGTGTTAATTCTTCTTTAAATGTTTGGCAAAATTAGGCAGTGAAGCCATTTGGTCCTGCACTTTTCTTTGTTAGGAGATTTTTTCTTACTGATTAAATCTCCTTACTAGTAATTAGTCTATTTAAATTAGTCAGATTTTCTATTTCTTCCTGATTTGGTCTTGATGAGTTGTGTGTTTCTAAAACTATTTCCATTTCTTCTAGGTTGTACAGTTTGTTTGCATATCGCTGTTCATTGTAGGCTCTTATTCTTCTTTGAAGTTCTGTGATATCAATTGTAATGTTTTCTTTTTCATTTATAATATAGTTGATTTAGGTCTTTTCTTTTTTTTTCCTTGCTTAGTCCAGCCAAGGGTTTGCAATTTTGTTTAACTTTTCAAAGAACCAACTCTTAGTCTGGTTAATCTTTTCTATTGTTTTTCTGTTCTCTATTTCATTTATGTCTGCTCTGATATTTATTATTTCCTTTCTTCTGTTAACATTGGGCTCAGTTTATTCTTTTTTTTTGGTTCCTTAAGGCATGTAGTTAGGTTATTTATTTGGGCTCTTTCTTGCTTCTTAATGTAGGCTTTTATTGCTATGCCCTTCCCTCGTAGAAGTGCTTTTGCTGCATCCCATAAGTTCTCATATGTTGTGTTTCCATTTTCATGTGTCTTGAGAAACTTTTTAGCGTACTCTTCAATTTCTTCTTTGATCCAGTGGTTTTCAGCAGAGTGTTGTTTAACTTCCATGTGTTCATGAATTTTCCAGTTATCCTCTTTTTATTATTTCTAGTTTGATGCTATTGTGCTCAGAGAAGATATTTGTTGTGATTTCAGTCTTCCTGAATTTGCTAAGACTTGTTTTGTGGGCTAACATAAGATCTATCCTAGAAAATGTTCCATGTGTACTTGAGAAGTATGTGTATTCTGCTTTTCTTGGATAGACTGTGCTGCATGTGTCTGTTAGGTTCATTTGATCTATAATGCTGTTCAAATCCAGTTTTCTTACTGATTCTCTGTCTGAATGATCTTTCCATTGTTTAGAGTGGAGTATTAAAGTCTCCAACTATTATTGTCTTGTTGTTTATTTCTCCTTTTAGCTCTGTTAGTTTTTGCTTTATATTTTTAGGTGCTCAGATGTTGGGCAAATAAATATTTACAATCAGTTTGTCTTCTTGATGTATTGACTGCTTTATCATTATATAATGACCTTCTTTTTCTCTTTTTATCATTTGTAGGTTGAAGTCTATTTTGTCTGATATGAGTATAGCTGCCTCTGAGTTTTTTTTGGTTACCATTTGATTGAAATGTCTTTTTGCACCTCTTCACACTCAGTCTATGTGTGCCTTCAAAGCTAAATTGAATCTCCTGTAGGCAGCATATTGTTGGATCTTGTGTTTTTATCCATTCAGCCACTCTCTGTCTTTTGATTGAAGAATGTAATCTATTTACATTTAAAGTAATTATTGATGGGTAAAAGACTACTGTTTCCATTTTATTATTGATGGGTAAAGACTACTGTTTTCTGGTTGTTTTGTAGATCTGTTGTTCCTTGTTTCTTATCCTTCTGTCTTTTTTTGTGTTTTGATGTCTTTTGGTATCAGTGTGCTTTAGCTTTTTTATCCTGTTCTTTTGTGTAGTTACTACAGTATTTTCCTTTGTGGTTACCATGAGGCTTACATTAAACATCTTAAACTTATAACAACTAATTTTAAACTTACAACAACTTAACTTTAATAGGATTCATATACTTTACTTCTTCTCTCCCTCACATTTTAGATTATTTCTCTTACAATTTACATGTTTTTTAATTGTCTAAAGACAGATTATTGTTTATGGTTATTTTTGTAACATTCTTTTTTAAACTTTTAAACTAGAGTTGTGAGTTATGCACCATTTTTACCACATTGCAGAATTTAACTATGACTCTATATTTACCATTACCAGTAAAATTTACTCTACCTTTTTTTTGGTATCATGTTAATTAGCATTCTTTTACTTCTTCTCAAAGAACTCCCTTAAGCATTTCTTATAAGCAAGGTCTGGTGGTAATGTACTCCCTCAGCTTTTGTTTGTTCAAGAAAATCTTTATCCCTTATTCATTTCTGAAGGACAACACCTTTGCTGGGTATAGAATTCCTATTTGAGAGTTATTTTCTTTCAGTATTTTTAATATGTCATTCCATTCCCTCCTGGCATGAAAAGACTGTTGAGAAATCTTATGATAGTTTTACAGGGGTTTTCTTGTATGCAACTTCTCTCTTTTCTCTGCTGCTTTTAAAATTCTTTGTCTTAGACTTTCAAAAATTTACTTATAATGTGTCTTGGTATAGCCCTATTCAGGTTCGATCTATTTGGGATCCTTTGGAATTCATGGATCTGGATGTCCATGTCTCTCCCCAGGTTCAGGAATTTTCAGCCATTATTGCTTTAAATATATTTTCTGTCACCTTCTCTTTCTCTTCTTCTGGAATTCCCATAATGTGAATATTGTTTTTTTTCATTGTGTCCCATAATTCCTGTAGGCTTTCTTCATTCTTTTTCATGTTTTTTCTTTTTGCTTTTCTGACTGGTAATTTCCAGTCCTATTTTTCAGGACACTGATTCTTCTGAATGGTCAAGTCTACTTTTGAAATGATTGAATTCTTCAGTGATTGTATTTTTCAACTCTAGGATTTCTGGGGGTTTTGTTGTTTTAATCAAACTGCTCATTTTGTTCATGCATTATTTTCATAATTTCATTTAGTTGTCTATCTGTGCTTTCTTACAGTTCACGAAACTTCCTTAAGAGAATTATTTTGACAGTTCATAGATCTCCATTTCTTTAGATTCAGTTATTGGAGCTGTCTTAGTTTCCTTTGGTGGTGTCATATTTACCTGAGTTTTTATAATCCTTGATTCCTTATGTTGGGATTTGCACATTTGAGTAATAGGGCTCATCCCCCAGACTTTACAAGTTTGCTTTGGCAGTCAGTTTTTCACCAGTCAGCTCAGTTTGGTTTCTGGGTGTGTCTGCTGGTAGTGTCTTTGGGCAGGTGGGTCCTGCTATTATGGTCTCTTTTGGGGCAAGGCAACTGTTTCAGCTCTGAGGATGGGGATGGGGGCTAAGAACAGTTGGATAGGACTGCTGGCTTGGTTTCCTACCCAAGTGAGTCTGTAGGATGGGCTCCAAGGTGGCATGGGTTCTCATCAGGCTTACTAGATGTTTGAGGTTGGGTTCTATATTCAGTAGGAGATGGGACTATGAATTAGCTTGCCTGCCCTGGTAGGGCAGCAGGCCAGGGTCCAGGGGCTGTACAGCTTTGGGACCTGTATCATGCCGAGTATATACTGAATTCCCTGTTCAGGTGAGGCCACTAGTTTTGCTCTGCCACAGATCAGGCTCTCTGTTCAAGTGCCACTGTATGTAAGGCTATTGAATGGGCTACACTGTATGTAAGGCTATTGAATGGGCTAGGAAGTTTCCCATGTGCTTTTGTTGGACAGGCTGAAGACTGTATTCAGCAATGAGTGGGACTATGAATTAGATTTCCTGCCTGGGTGCAGTGGAAGAAGCAGCTCTAAAACCTGTAAAGCTGTTTGTTGTCTTAACTCAAGCTGACCTTCACCCCAAGTTCCCTAGTGGAACAGGTCCACTGGCTTTGCTATGCAAACTATCACTTCTGTCCACCTTCCTCTTGGTTTGAGTGCCAGTGGACTGCACAGCTTTCAGGTGTTTTCACCAGCTCTTCTGGTCAGATGGGGCCAGAAGACTGACTCCACAGCAGGTGGGGCTATGTCTCAGCCCCCTTGCCTCCGTGTGGGTGGGAGGGGACATTCCAGGCTACTTTCAGTTTCCCAAATGGTTTCTCCAGTTGGGATGGGCTAGGAGCTACCCTCAGCCTTGGTATGAATTAATCCCCCTGCCTGTGCTTAGCACACAGGAACCTTTCATGCCTAGTACTGCCTTTGCCATGGGGGAGATCAGCTCTGCTTGCCTGCCTCTCAGCTGGAGTGCCACTGGAGCTTCCAGAAGTTGTTACCAGCTCTTATGGTCAGATGGAGCTGGAAGGCACTCCTCATAATGGATGGAGCTGTGACTCAGCACCTTGCCTGGAAGTTGGCAAGCCAAGCTCTAGGGCCTGCAAATCTCTTTGTTTAAGGGCCTGAATGAGGCAGATCTGTACCCCACCAAATACCTGGTCAGATGGCACCACTGACTTGGTTCTGCAGATGAGCAGAGCTGCTGGTTGAGATTACCACTTTGGCACTGCAGGAACGAACTCAGTCTTTCAAGACTCCTGTGCTGGTTGGTGCAAGCCCCTCCCCTATTCTCCATCACATTGAGATTCCCGGTGATTGAGCCCCATAGATTTCCCTGCAATCGTCATGGTGTGAGATCAGAGTAGGGGCTCCCACAAAGTGACTCACAATGTTAAGGGAGGCTCCTTGTCCTCCCTGCATTCTCTTTTCCCACTGGAGGCTCAGGAGGCTCAGGGGAGACTTCTCTGCGTGGTGCTGTGCTAGCCTGTGGGAGGGGCAATGCGGTCAACATGTAGCTGCTTCTCTTACCTTCTCATGCAGTCTATCTTGGTCTCTGAGGTGCAGAGGGTGTTTCAGCCTCAACTCCTGTGCTCTAGAATTCTCTTGGTGCTGTCTTCTTGAATAGATGTTAAGTTTTTTTTCTTCTGACTGGGAGAGGAGTCAGGAATGACTTATGACACCCTCTTGGTAACCATAACTCTCCCCAGGAAGTGACTGTTAAGCTGAGGCATGAATAACTAGAAGAGCCCAACCATACAAAGATCTAAGAAAAGGCATTCCAGGCAGAAGGAAACCAGTGCAAAGGGACCAAGTTTAAAATATATATTTGGCTCTTTTCAGAATGAAGGCTAGCATAGCCACTGCATTTTCAACAAAACAGAGAGGAAGGATGAATGGTTAGGCAGGGGCCACTTGAATAGTGCATCCAAACTGTCTTTTGCAATAGCCATAAAATGACCAATTTTTCATATTCTGAATTCAGAATTTCATAAGCGCTTCAGTGTCCTACACCAATATCTGATAGTTTGTCTTCAGAAAGCACCATTTGCATGCTGAAGGAACAGAAGGTTCTTTATCTTTTATTTTTCCATGCATACTAGAAACGTACTGAATCTAATTCTAGTGCCAGTACATGCAGGAACAATTTAAGTATTGCATGACATAGTAGATATGAAATCGGGAAGACTGGTCTATCTGTTCATTCATATTTTTATGAACCTAGTAAAGGTACTAAAAGATTTCAGGAATAGTAAAACTGATGAAGAAACATCAGTTTCTGGTCTCAGGAGCATATACTTTCTGGGTGTTTTATCTCAGGGTCTGCCATTCTTTGTGTGAAGGTAGGTTATTTAGTTGACTGCTCTTGGCATATATAAACCATGAGGGGGTTGCCTAGATTACTGTTAGGGTCTCCACTAGTTCTGAAAATGTCAGAGATTTGCCTTTTTAATTCCCTGAAACAGATCAGACCACAGACAACGTCTTTCTTGTATACCAAAAGTAATTTTGATTCAGCAGGCAAATTGCCACAGTAATGTGTTGGTCTGATACTGTCAGTTTATAATACTTTATATTTTAGGCTTAGAAACTCATTCTGTTCTAGCTTATTTTAATTTTATTCTGAATCTTGTGCTGCGTCTGACAGGTTTTGAATGTCTTACCTTTTCACAAAAGCATTGTGGTCCTGTTTACAAAGAATTATTCATTAACTGTTATGATTTATCTAGCTTAATTTTATACTTTAAAGCATTTGAATTATTTTTTATTTTCCTGTAGCGAGAGTCATGGCATTCTTCTAATAGAAATAGAAGAGAAGGAAAAATATTACTCTGGACTAAACTCTTTGTAGCTTAGAACCAGTTATTACTTCTCTTTTAGTAATGAAGATTATCATTTTACTGTTAGAAATGTAAGGTTTTATCATCAGTCTTCATTTTTTTCTTTCTGTATCCACCCAGTGACTACATTTGAATTTTCTAGATCTCACTTATAATTTCACTTTTTCACTTTTTAAAGTTAGATCTTATTTTGGATTAATAAATAGAGCAGAAACGTCAGTTTAAATAACACCATAACAAAAATTATTATAAATAAGCAGAAAGTTTGTTAAATACCTCAATAAATATTACCTATTATTGCTGCACATCAGCTGCTAAAAAGATAAGGAACCATTTCCAGCTGTCTTTTTTGCACGTTCATTTAAATCAAAATAATTTTCTTAGTAAAAAACAGTATTTTGGACTAAGTGCTACAGAGTCCTTAGGAACTGTTTTACTCATAATTTTTTCTAACCCCAGTTTATAGTTCATAGTGGGTAGACTTTAAAAAGAGAGAGAGATTACATTGGTTATTGGTTCTAAAGTCATATTTTATTGAGTTTTACACCTACTCTGGGTGATATTTAAATGATGCCAAAGCTACATGTTGCATTCAAGATAACAACAGTATTTTTTCTTTCTTTCTCATTCCAATCTTTTGAAATGTAATGCATGGAATTTTTTTTTCATATGTTAAGTGTATCTCATTGCTGAATATAGTGTTCCTCACTGAAGTATTCACTTCTTTGCCAAAAACACATCAGTCATTCACAAATATTCAGTACTCTGAGAATGAAAATTTATTTAGCTACTTGTGTAGTTGGTGAAAGCCAGTTTGCAAAGATTTCTAAAGCCACAGTGTTAGATGTATTATTTGGAATCTAGGACTAAGTATTAGCACCCGGTGTGTGAGGTAGTATTCTAGATATGTTGGACCCTGCAGGCTATGATATTCTAGACCAAAATTTGTAGCTGGTTAATGGAATGATGTTAATCAGCCTTCTATTTTGTGGATGAGATAAAAATTCATTATAATTTTAGAGAACAAAATCGGTTCCACCCCTGAACACATTCATTAACATTTGAAGAAAATATCTATAAGATAAAAATAGAATCCCTGAATTAATTGACATGGAAATTCAAATAAGAAAACCTAAGACTTAGAAGAATGCCTCAAAAATAAAAATTACTCAATGAATGTTTGTGGAATGAGTAAATGAATGAATGAATTGAAAATTATCCATTTACAGCAGCTGATATTTAAATTGCACACACACCTTTGAATTTTGTATTGAATATGTTTCTCAGCCCATTATACTGCGTTATCTAAGCATAAAGATATACAAAGAATATATTTTAAGAGTCAATCTTTAATTTAAATGAAATAAGGAAGAGCTTCTCTTCCTTTTCCATGATCTTTTTATTAAGGATACATTATTATTTTTATGAATATTAACTATGTTATACTTCAAATGTGGAGATCCTTCAATAACACATAAGGTTTTGGGGGGCTGTTTCTTTCAGAGAAAAGTGGCATTTGCAGCTGTGATTTAAAATCTTTGTCCTCCTGCAGGTCTCCTTCTAGCAGGCCACATTATGTTATCCAAATTTATTATTTATAACATAGTGAATAAAAAATCAGATGATCATGCTTGTTACGTTAGCTTCTAAAGCAAGTGTTAAAAAGATCCTTTGGAACGATTTCTTTTGTGTGAAATATATTCAGTTAAGTTCACATCCGTAGAAAATGTAGTTTGGCCCATAAGAGGCCAAATGCTTGAGTCTTTAGTATGTTCTGGGTAGCTGAAGTTACTAGAATAGTATCTTTCCAGAAAAGAGAGTATTTCCTCACAGTCCTACTCAGTAACCTACTACCTGAAAACACTTAATAGGAGAAGCCCAACTCAACCTTCCTCTACCCCTTCAGAAAAGAGCCCTAGAGAGTGCTTTGTGTGTCAGGTTGAAATTCTAGATTAGTAAATTGAGCATCTGATCTGGCATAGCTGAAAAATGAAACATCTTCTGGCATAATAGTAAAAAATTACATAGAAAGATTATTTTAAAAGACCAACATCAGATTTCAGGCTTCTTTCTCTGAAAAAATATCAGCCAGCATTCTCTATAATTTTGATTTCTCTTTAAATAAACATGAATATATAGTCTGATTCCTAATTTCTTGGCTCAAAATCGATGACTTCACACATGCAAAAATTCACTTTCTAATGTTTAAAGACAAACATATTTGGAAAGGTTATGATGTGAAGAGCACCAAGTGCTTATGAGCATTGATAGGCTTTGCCTTCATGACTGCTTCATTTCACTGCTTTCTGACTGACTGACTTTCTTCCTTCTGCTCGCCCTTCCTCCCTCCCTCTGTCTTCCTTCCTTCCTTCCTTCCTTCCTTCCTTCCTTCCTTCCTTTCCTTCCTCCCTCCCTCTCTCCCTCCCTTCCTTCTCTCTCTCTCTTTGTTTCTCTCTCTCTCTCTTTCTCCCTTCCCTTCCCTTCCCTTCCTCCCTCCCTTTCTCCTTCCTTCCTTCCTTCCACAGCATCAATTTACTGCCTCTCAGTTTCTATAGGTCAGGAGTCTAAGCACAGGTTAGCTGCATCCTCAGAGCTCCCAAGGTTGAAATCTGCATGTTGCCTGGGGCTGCATTATCATCTGGAGTTCAAGACCCTCTTCTTGCTTGTTCAGGTTGTTGGCAGGATTGAGTTCCTTGTGGTTGTAGGACTGAGACCCCTGGCTTTTTGTTGGCTGTCAACTGGGTTCATTCTCACCTACTAGAGGCTACTCTCAGGTGCTTCCATGTGGCCCCCTCTACCTTAGCAATGAAGAAATTCCCTCTTGTTGAATCCCTCTTAAGCATCAAATCTCTCTGATTTATTCTTCTACCAGCAGGAGAAAACTCTCTTCTTTTAAAAAGTCTGATATGATTAGTTTAGGCCCACTTGGGTAGTCCATCTTAAAGTCAACTGATTACTAACCTTAATTACATCTGCTGGTAACCTAACATAATCATGGGAATAACACCAGGTAGGGAATGTCATGTGAACCATCTTACAATTATGCCTTCCACAGTAAGTTTTTAAAAAATTATTATTGTCATATACATTCTTCTGGAGTGATCTCTTCCTTCTACTCAGTTTCAGCTATCAGCTCTATGCTGATAACTCACAAATCTCTAGCTCAAGCCCCAGCCTCACCCCTTAGCCTTTAGATCTGAAGGCTAACAACAACTCCCACTGTCCATTTGGAGGCCCCAATACAGTATTTTAGAGATTGGAAAATGAGCTACCTGCCTTTGTTTCTGTGAATGATAAAAACTCAAAGAACGCATTATGAAAATGAGTTCTGAGGATGTTTTATTTCCTTGCTACTCTCTACTTAGAGGTTCATGTAAAAGTACAATCACTTGCACTTGGTAAGAACCCAGAACTTTGGAAATGAATGAAAGGGCCAGCTCTGTAGATTCAGTGACTGCTTTGAGTGATTTCCTACCATCCATGCCTCCTCTCTGCCACTCGCAGAGTCTAGCACAACTGCTCTTATTGTTCTTCTATACATTTGTTCTAAAGAATTAGCTATTATCCATTAGACATTGTATTCTGCCTTTGGTGTTCTCTTGTTGTCAACCAGGCTTATCTTACTGCTAATTTGATCATTTGTCAACCTCTAGGGACAAGACCTTGCAGGTTGAGGAGTACAAGTACAGGGTTAATTAAAGAAAAGGCCTTTATTCCTCTTTTCTTCCATTCTTACCCATCTGTTTCCTGCAAGGATTATGACAGCAGGGTGGAAAGTGAGTTTTTAAAGCCGATCTGACAAGAAGCAGGGCAGTGAGGACAAGAATCTTCTTTCACATGCTAAGGAACTCCTGACTATACTTCTGAAGTAGACGTTGGAATGACAGCTCTTCTGGCTGAAATGCAATTTTTTTGTTTTAAAAATACAAATGATTCTCTTCATTTTCTTTTCTCAGTTCTTATACTCACATGCTCACATTTACAGTGTTATACAGTATATTTTCCATTATGGTATACATATACTTTCCATCTTTTTCCCTTTTGAAATAACATGAGAAAATTTCACCATAGACAAATAGTCACATATTTTTTATGTCTTAATTGAGCATTTAAAAGGGCATTATTCCTTATGATTTCACGTAATCTCTCATTTTATTGGGATCTATCATCTCTATCCACACTGACTTCTATAAATGACTCACTTATTTGGGAACTTTTCTATCTGAACCAAAATCAGGGATTTGAGGTGAATCGAAAAAGGACCTGGAGAGCCCAAGCTTCCATAAATGGGCTTTAGGCAGTCCCTGAATCCTGTGAAATTGTACACACACTAATACATTTGTGTACATGTGCATTTTTCTTGGGAGACTGTCCATTCTTGTGTAATTCTCAAAGAAATTTGTTACCCCAGTAAATGTAAGTAATCATTTTTAGAAGGGGTGATAACAAATTTGGTTGTTTGGGTTCTCAACCCGAGACCAGAAGACACAGATTAAAAGGCAGGGTAGGGTCCTAGAGCTAGGGGGCTTACCCACAGCCACAAGGCACAATAGCAAGCAAGAAGAACCCGCCCCCAACCCAAATATTGAGAAAGAAGAGGTAGAACTAAGCCTAATTCCATGAAGGCCAACCATTGTGCCTAATAAGTCCTAATGGAACCACTGTGTCACAGTGCTGTAACCGATGGGCTCAAAGATGACTCTGTGTCTTCCAAACTGTGGGCATTTTTAAAAGCAGGAATATATCTGATCTATTTTGAAGAGAATGAAACTGCAAAATGGAATTTTAAAAACTATTGAGTTGGCCAAAAAGTGCCTTCAGGTTTTAAGTAAAAAAAACGACACATTTTTCATTTTCACCAAGAACTTTATTGAACAACGTATTCACCCTTTTGTTCCACTACCTTCTGCCATTTTTCAGGCAACTTCATAATTCCATCTTCCCCAAACGTTTTATCTTTTTGAGCAAAGAACTGTTCCAGGTGTCTTTTACAGTCTTCCAAGGAATTGCAATTTTTTCCATTAAGAGAATTTTGTAAAGACCTAAATAAATGGAAATCCGAAGGTGCAGTGTCTGGTGAATACGGCAGATGAATCAGAACTTGCCAGCCAAGCTGTAACAGTTTTTGCCTTGTCATCAAAGAAACATGCGGTCTTGCGTTATCCTGATGGAAGATGATGCGTTTTCTATTGACTAATTCTGGATGCTTTTCATCGAGTGCTGCTTTCAGTTGGTCTAATTGGGAGCAGTACTTGTGGAAATTAATCATTTGGTTTTCCGGAAGGAGCTCATAATAGAGGAATCCCTTCCAATCCCACCATATACACAACATCACCCTCTTTGGATGAAGACCAGCCTTTGGTGTGGTTGGTGGTAGTTCATTTCGCTTGCCCCATGATCTCTTCCATTCCACATTATTGTACACTATCCATTTGTCATCGCCCGTCACAATTTGTTTTAAAAAATGGAATGTTTTTGTTACGTTTAAGTAGGGATTCGCATGTGGAAAAACGATCAAGAAGGTTTTTTTCGCTTAACTTATGTGGAACCCAAACATCAAAGTGATGAACATAACCAAGCTGGTGCAAATGATTTTCAGTGCTTGATTTGGATATCTTGAGTATGTCAGCTATCTTCTGAGTGGTATAACATTGATTTTTCTCAATTAATGTCTTGATCACTATCAACTTCAACTGGTCTACCTGACCTGGAGCATCATCCAGCGAGAAATCTCCAGAACAAAACTTTGCAAACCACTTTTGACATGTTTGATCAGTCACAGCACCTTCTCCATACACTGCACAAGTCTTTTTTTGCATTTCAGTTGCATTTTTACCTTTCTTGAAATAATAAAGCATAACATGCTGAAAATGTTGCTTTTTTTCTTCCATCTTCAGTATTAAGGTGGCTACAAAAAAAATCACCAGTGTTGATGTCTTTTTTTTAAATGCACACTGATATGACAGCTGTCACATACAATCTACCAAAATTGTTTAGAATGAAGTTAAAGACAACTAAGTGCTACTAGAGTCATCTTATGGGAAAAAAATGAATGAACCTTTTGGCCAACCCAATACTTTGAGAGAAACCTTTCAGCCATCTGGAATGCTATTCCCATATGCATTGAGATAGGTATATGAGGTTGAGGAATGTGTCACTTGCCACCTGATGGAAGATGAACCTTTACGGCCAGAAGCCCAGTGCCTGGTTTGTTAGTTTTATACATATTTGTGGGCTCTGTTAAGTGACTGAGAAACACTTTGTGTAGGATGAATCTCAAGCTTAGCTTTGAGGCCCTACTTCATAGACCAAAATGAAAAAGGTGCTAGCAGAAACTATAGTTTAGATATTATGCGTTGGGGAAAATATTTCTATCTATATTAATGAGCTTATGAGTGAGGTTATCACAACTCATTCTAGGAAATATCTCTGCCAGTGTAATCCTATCTATAGAGAGTTAAAAAAAAGAGTGATGTTTGACTTGGCATTAAGTCAGAAACAACTTATATGACAAATGATGCCACTATTTTTCACTAAATGACAGACAGATGGAAATGTATCCATGTATCTAAAACTCAAGAGGTTAAACTGTAAGGTACAAATACAAACTATAAATAAACTTAAAAATATCAACTCAGCAGAAAGATGGTCAAATGTGTGAAGAACACAATCACAGAAAAAGAATAAAAAATGGCCAATAAATAAATGAGTAGATGATCAGTCTAAGTCTTGATTAATACATCAATGAGGTGCCACTTTTGTTTTCATTATATTAGTAAAAATAAAAAGACTCATAATATCCATTAATTAGGGTTTAGAGGAAAAGGACACCCTCATATTAGTGGAAGAGCATACTGGTGAAATTTTGGAGGTACATAAATTGCCGTACTGTCAACGTAAAAAATGTACATATTCTGCAATCCAATAATTCCACTTTAAATGCTGTACTGAAATACTTGTCCAAATGCACAAGAATATGTGTACTAGGGTATTTATGTGCAATGTTATTTAAAGTAATGAAATATTGAAAGTGGGTTAAGTATTGCATAATACAAAAATCAATTGCCTTAATCCATACTCTGAAATGTTAGATGTCATTAAAATTAATAAGTAATGTCTGAATATATTAAGAATGGAAAATTGGAAGAAAGGACTATTGTTGAGTGGGAAAAACTTCAAAATGTATAACCATATACATATAGGATTGTAAACTCAACTAATCTTTGTTGTTGTAGGAGCATAGAAAAGTAGTAAGAGTATTTTAATCTGAATAAAAATTACCAGTTAAAGAGAAATTTTAAAAATCCATGATGTATAAATTTAAAGTAAGAAATTATTTTTATGTCAGTATGTTAACTTAAAATTGAAAGTATTAATAAATTTACCTCAGTAATAAGATTTATACATACCTATGAGAGCCTTTTGATGTACATCAAAATACTAAAGTAATGATGCTAGGTTTTAATTTTCATTCTGAAGACCACCTCTCACAGATTTTTACTTATAGTTTATTATACTATCTTATTCTCCCTTCTTTACTTTATTTTTTTTATTTTTATTTTTTTATTTATTATTATTTTTTAATTTATTTATTTATGGCTGTGTTGGGTCTTCGTTTCTGTGCAAGGGCTTTTTCTAGTTGCGGCAAGCGGGGGCCACTCTTCATCGCGGTGCGCGGGCCTCTCACTATCGCGGCCTCTCTTGTTGCGGAGCACAGGCTCCAGACGCGCAGGCTCAGTATTTGTGACTCACGGGCCCAGTCGCTCCGCGGCATGTGGGATCTTCCCAGACAAGGGCTCGAACCCGTGTCCCCTGCATTGGCAGGCAGATTCTCAACCACTGCGCCACCAGGGAGGCCCCCTTCTTTACTTTAGATAGAGCTCACAATTATAGAAGTGGGTTACCTGTTACTTGCAGAAATGTCACTCATTATTAATATCACTTTACAGCACAGAAAAAATTTTAGCATAATTAGAGGCAACCAGCCTGCTTAAATAGAATTGGTTGTTATAAAATTCTAAGGGAGTGTGATGAACTAAGTAGACATATGTAGTTAGAGCTTTCTGTTCTGCTTTTTTTCTCAACTGCCCTTCTGTTGAATATGGTTTTCAAATTGATGCTAGGAAGTGTAAGTAGTACTCTTTGGACAAATAAGATCTTCATTTCTATAGTGATAATATGTCAACACACATTTTCCAAAATAACGGTCCAACTACCCTCAATGTCTTGGAAAGAGTTACTTGATACCCAGAAAGTGGAGTACAACTTGGTTGGACACCAAGCACTAGGGGCTTTATTAAAGAAGATAGCCCGGAGAGCTGGAGCCCTGCTCTGCTGTGTTGACATGTCTAGAGCTCAGAATAAAATTGAGTTTCCTGCTTTAGCCATAGCTGGGTCTTAAAATAACCTGAAGAAATTATAGTTCTGATTACATAGAAAGTGAAGGACTTAGAACATTCTCCTAATAAAGCCATGAGAATGACACAAAGCTTAGTCATCAGCAGTCCTTCTGTAACAGGCATTTTAGAGAGAAAAATAGAGCTTTGAAATTGGATAATTTGATTTGAAATCTTGCCTAATTATTTTAGGAATGCAGAAAACCTTTCTTTTTGGCCAAAAAAATAATGATCTGGAATCCAAGTATGAAAGAACAGGCTTTTAAAATGTTTGATATCTCCAGTAATGGAAAAAAAAAGCCATATATTTAAAGTTACATTCTGCTAGAAATCTCATTCTTGGGTGTCTTGCTTTTTGCATTTTGAATGGAGGAATTTAATGTAATTTCCTTTTGGAAACATGGCATTGGAAAAGTTAGATGAGATGTTTGATTCTGTGTTGGAGCCTATCTACTAGGGCACAGATTTTAGGAGCAAAACACTTCTTGTTTCATTTTAATTCACAAAGGGAGATATCTGACTTAACCAGATGCCTTGAGATTTGTCACAACATCAGATTTTTTATATGGATTTAGTGCCCAGTCCTCCATCTATTTGATTAGCACACCATGAATAAAATAAGCAAAGTGGATAAAGCCTTTAACAATTGCAGTTTTTCAAAAAATTATCACTATTACTTTTCACTCTTACTATGCTGTCCCCAATGGCATTTATTGCCACACTTCCTCACCATGTATATTTGTATGCCATTGCTTTCAATTCACATAGTGTTTGAGTTGTAGCCGTATCAATAATATGAATGACCATAAACAGTATTCTAGGATTTCCAATTTTAAGGAAAAGGACAATAAAACAAGTTAAAGAAAGCTATATAAAGATATTTTCTTTTTACTTATAAATTAAAAGAAAAACATAAGATTAATAAAACTTTTTGATTAATATCTTGAAATGGTTCCTGTTATTTTTACTACAAAGTTAGTCGGACCGTCACAGAATTTTTCCATTTTACATGAGATTCAGATTCAGCTAAGCCTTAGCAAAGTGCCTTGAAACAGGAGGTTGAATAAACATTTGTTGAAAGGAAAAATCAGTTATTGAAATATTGTGTCTTCTGTTATCATTCTTGAGAAATGGTGGTGCGACAACTTAGTAGAAGTGACTAACAACTACATACATACAGAAGACAGGATGTAAGTCTCCAAGGTAATCAAGACCATCAGGAGGATGTTAGACCAAAATTAACACCAAGAGAAATGTGTTATGCATATATTACAGCCCACGTGTGGAAATCTGTTCGTTTATAGAGAGACTGCCTCTCTGTGAATGGCTAAGTTGGCTCCTCCAAGCACAAAGAAACACTTAGGGCCATTCAGAAGTAACAGCCACACACTTAAAGATTTTAAATCATAAAGAGTCTGATCAGTAAGTCCATCTTTAAACACAGAGATGGAAATTTTAACAAAGACATGGTAGGAAGGTGAAAAACTTCAGGGGTAAAGCTCCAGGCTGAGAAATTCTGAGGATCCAGAACCTTCTAACAATACACTCAGAGCTCATTCCCAGCCGTCTGGCCACATTTTTTTCATTTCTTCTCTTGATCCTGAGGATTGCACCTACTCCTAGTCAGATTCTTCCCAGGCCTACAACAGGACAGGCCATAGTATCTTAGCTTTCACTCAGATGAATCATAAACTTCATTTGCTAATACTGAAAGGAGAAACAGACAGGTTATATACAAACAAACAACATATGTCTGTCATTTCTTGCCCCATCTCATTTTTATTTAGACCTTCTGGTGAAGCAGTTGGAATGAGGACAAGGATGTATCTTAAAAAGTAATAATAACATTCCATGAATATCAGTTAAGCGCTTTGAACTTTAAATGTATGGTATTTCATTTGTTTCTCCCTAGGATCCTTTTTGTAGGTGGTAAAAAAAAAAAAAAAGTGAGGAAACTAAGCTCATAGAGGCTGAACAACTTAAATTAAGAAGTATTTATGGGGTTGCAGAAGGCAGGGAATTGGAGGAAGGTAGTTAAAAGGTACAAACTTCCAGTTATAAGATAAATACTAGGGATGTAATGTACCACATGATGACTGTAGTTAACACTGATGTATGGTATATAGGAAAGTTGCTAAGAGAGTAGATCCTAAGAGTTCTCATTACAAGGAGAATTTTTTTCTTCTTTCTTTTTCTTTTAATTATCTCTATGAGGTGATGGATGTTAACTAAACCTATTGTGGTAATTATTTCACAATATGTGTAGATCAAACCATCATGCTGTACAGCTTAAACTTATACAGTGATGTATGTCAATTATTTCCTAACAAAACCATAAGAAAAAGAGAAGCACTTATGGATGCCCACTGAATTTTTTAAGTGAATTATGCAATGTCTTGCTTCCAGAGCACACTGTCTAGAATGGAGAAAAAAGGCAAAGTAAACAGAATGCAATAGGTGCCCAAACCAGAATATGCAAGATTGAGAAGACCTGGAAAAGCTTACAAAGAAGATCACTGAAGGGAAGTTCTGTGTGTTTGAGGATGGCTGGAGGGCTTGATCTATATATACTGTTGCTGTGGTAGGAGATGAAGCTGTAAAACAGGCAGGAAAAAGATGATTAAGGACCTTTAATTCCATGCAAAGATGGTGACTGTGAACCTCTAAAGGATTTTAAGCAGTAGAGCTGCACAATAAGAAGTTCTTCCTGGAAATGTAACTTTGGCTGCAGTGTAAAGTGTAGGACACCCCTTAAAATGGGTTGTGTAACTTTCGTTCAGCCTGTTAACTATTAACTATAAGTGTCTGGGCAGAAATAGTGAATGAATAATGAAAGGGAACTGGAAGTCACAGAAATCAAGAAATTGGGAATTGATGCAAAACGTAGAAGAACAAATCTAGAATGACTCTTAGATTTCTAACATTCGTGACTGGGTAGATGTGGAGCCATTATTCATTTATTTGACAAGTATTTTTTGAGTGCTTTTTATGTGCCAGACATTGTCTCGGTGCCTAAGGTAGACGAGGGAACAAAACAGACTTGTATGTACGCTTGCCCCCATGGAACTTGAAATCTACGGGTGTGTGTGTGTGTGTGTGTGTGTGTGTGTGTGTGTGTGTGTGTGTGTTTCTTCCCATTGCTTGTCTTGCAACCCATCTGGACTGACAGATGTACAGTGGAGGCTGGTGGGAAAAATTGACCGATTTTCACTGAATGAGGGTTGGGGAATAATGAGAGCAGAAAAACCTTAAGCAGTGAAATCACAGAGGGGAAGGAAGCCCTGTGGAAACTTCAGCATCTGGCTGGGTTCAGCATCTCAGAGTAGTCAAATATGAAAGCTGTGTGGAAATCGGGTTTTGGCATGCACACATATATCTACATGTATACATATATTTACATGTATAGTGCATATGAGAAAGCTAATACATATATAATTAACTGCTGTATTTCTTTGAGGACTGAAAGTTAACAATTTTTTTATGCTTGAAGAAAACTAACTATAGTCTTTAAGAATTGCAGGGATTTTTAACTCAGAATTACTAGTCAGTTGTAAATTTCAGATGCAGATTATTGCTTTTCTCATTGAAGGGAAGTGAAATTGCTTCAACCATCCATCTACTTTGTGATGAGGCCTGCTATCAGAGCTGTAGTTGAGTGGGGCTCACTCTCTACTATTATTAGTAGTTTGTCCAAGTTAAGGCAAGTACACAACTTGTACACAGGTTGGATTCAGGATAACAGGTTATTATGTTTTGTGATTTCAAGATATTTCGGCCTCAAACTAACAGGGTAAAATTTTTTTTTTTACGTATTAATGCAATTGAAGATAAAGTTCAAGCTTGGGGGAAGAGGAAGAGAGTAGGCATGTATAGTCTCTCTGTGTGTCTCTCTTGTGATTGAGAGACAGAGGGAGAGATTTAGAGAGTGAATTGGAGTGAACAGACATGAATTATAGCACTGCTTAATAGAATATTACCGCCTCAACACCTGGCTTAAAGTATGCATGAAGAGTTCTAGTAAAAGATTTTGAGTAAAAGGAGATTGTGATAAAATAGAGGTTTAAATATATATGAAATAAAGATAGAAAAGTATGTATACAGACAGAAGGTTGCTTTTCTAAATATTATGTTAGGCTTTTAATACACTACCCAAGAAATCTTAGGAGACTCCAAAATCATTTTGAGATTTAATGGTAGTGACACGTGTACGTTTTTAATGTGTCATTCATTACAAACTAGAAAAGCTTAATAAATCAGCCTGAATCAGTAAAGCGTCATAGGTTTGCATGCCGTAGTATGCTTCCTCAATTGTTCTTATAGGACAAAAATTACTAATTATTTGATAAATTTAAGCTCATAAAAAAGGTGTTGACAGCTTGAAAGGACATGTAATGACTTGGACGGAGACCAGATGTAACACTATATAGCAAATCATATTGGGGACTTCAAAACCACTGATTAAAAAAATGTCATCGGGGCAGATATTTTAAAGTGACAAAAATACCAAAGCCTTTGTTTCTTTGGTCCTTTCCCTACTTGAAATTTCGTAATCACTTTGGTGATCACAGAAGATGTATCTTTTACATTACTGAGTTTGAGTATTTAGAAACTAAATCTAATTCTGTCCAAAAAAAACTGTAATCCTTTAATTCTTTTGCAGTCTTTGGTAAAATAATTCGTATGGATATTAAATAATGTTCCTTCTTAGCCATTTTGCTCAATTCATGTTTTTGTGAACACTGAATTGTTTTGCAGAATATATTAATGGTGTGATGAAAATAGGATCGCTCGCTGAATATAGGACTGTTTCCTGTAAACTGAGTCTGGCCTCGGAGAGCAGAGTTGGATGCTTACTGCCTATTCTCTAAAGTTTGGATTCTTTGGTCTTGGTTCCATCTCACTTTGAGAACGTATAGCTCCTGGACTGTTTCTCTGCAGGTGTCATTGACTTTCTGCATATGATTTCTGGTTCACCTAAGTCCTAACTGCCAGTCCTGCCTCTCCTGCAATCCATTCTCCCTTGCCACCTAAGACATAATGTTCTGTGGTTGCTCCATTTTGTCTCTTTGCATATCACTCAAAATTGTTGTGTACCAGATGAAGCTCACTGTTTTAGGCACTATTTAAGGGGCACATGAAGAATCACTTCCCTCAGGAAGCTGCAGTCTTCATGGGAAAGGTTCACAAAGTATATAGTGGATAATTATTATATGAACTTCGTTTTACATAAAATTTTGTTGGAATTATATAGCAATATTTTAAAGTTACTATTTGAGAATTATTGTGTCCTGAATCATCTTTCTCCTAGACTGATGCATAATTCCTCCCACTGACCACTCCTAACACTGAAAAGAAGCATGTTGTGAACACTGCAAAGTAAACTATTAGAGTTCAATGGCCATCACGTAAAGGTACTGAAACATTAAAAAGATGGTATTTTATGAGCAGTGGAAAATTTTGTCATAGAAATTTCAACTGACACTGTCTTTATTACTATTCTGTATCTACATCTGAAGACCTAGACTCTAGTAGTTGTAATACAATAGGTGTAAAAGGTGGGGAAAAGCCAATTCTTGTCAATGTGGCACCAAACATTATCAAAGCTAATCTCTTAAGGGTGTCAGAGAAATTAAAGTTGCCTTTGGCTCCATGTTATAAGAACTGACTGAAATTTCAAACTACCCTCAGTAGCTGACTACATACAGCAGCAGGAAGCCTTCAATTAACTGCATCAGTTCTATTTGCAGTACAAAGGATCTGTGGCTTAGGATAGCCTACATAACTTAAACAGAAAAAAACTCAACTAGATCTTAACAGTATCCTGAAGTACAGCCTGAGAGAAAAAGATACAGGGGGTCAGTCAGGAGCATGGGGGATAGTAACTAACTCAAAGGCAAAGAGCTCTTAGGTGGAGCTTTAGAAAATGTTCTATCTAGTCAATAAAAAATTCAGTGAAATTTTGTTTGAAAAAAGATAAGCCAGAATGTAGAGCAACATTCTACATTTTAGAGATTATAACAGTAAAAGTCAGCAATAGTGATATACAATAATTTAGTAGAGAAAAAAGATGAACTTTTAGAGGAATGGGGGTAGAAGAATTCTTGAGGTTATACATAGAAAATCACATGGATTTGATAGTGAGAGATCATTTGCTTTTGATTCTGAGTCTGATTCTGTTTCTAGGACTACAATTAAAATAATGGAGGAACATTAAGAGAAAGAATTAGAGCGTGGTAGTTGTTCTAATCTTTTACTCTTTGAAACTATAGCTTACACTAATTTTTCAGAAAAACTTGTTGGAGACTTGCATGTCTTTTGCATAATTTTAGTTAAAGCTGAATTATCTAAATTTTGTCATTTTTGTTCTTCCCGTTTTTCTTCCCTCTCCTTCTGCTTTATAGACCATGTCTAATTAAGTAAATTAACATTTTTGAAAAAAACTTTAAGCATTGAGAAAATTTGGGGGAATCTCTGGGTAATGTCACAAAATTAGATTTGAAAGTCACTGAAAGAAATATTGTGGCTCAATAAGGAAGTTGTTAGGTTTGTGATAATACTGAAAAAAATCTGTAGTTTGGTTTTCTCTAAATTAAGGTTCACAATACAAAAGTCATTCTGAGAATTGTAATTAGCATTTTAAAAGTCTGATATTTTGCACAGAATTTGGTAATTATTTTTGGTAAATGATTTTTACAGAAAATGTTCCAGCAAATTAAAATAAAAATCTTTAGGGAGCCAATGTATGATTTTCTGTACTGATATATTTATGTAAAATTTAAATGGTAAAAAATGTAATATATTATTTTTTGAGTTCTGAACTTATTGGGATATTTATGTTATATGTCTCTGTATAGATGATAATAAAAAATAATTTTGACTAAAAATGGTATTCCAATGATAGTTCATGGAAACTCTTCTATACAGATTATAGTTTTCATGACTTATTCTCTATAATAATTTTAAGTCAAAATTTTTTTTCAGAAAGTAGATTTTTGGAGCCGATAAGTAAAAATGATAAATACCAGTGTAGCATATTAGAAGAAGTGTTGTGTAGCATATTAGTGAAGCATCTTATATATAAGTAGAAACAAAAATAATTAAGGTAAACCAATATATTCATAACCCTAATGGAGGAAATGGAATAAATTCTCTTCTGGTTCTTCAGACCATATGGACATTCTGTTTTTTTACTGAAAATTCTGAGACACGATCTGTAAGATTAATGCTTATTCTTCTTTGGCCCTTTACTTGCTTTGTAATAGTCTCCAACTGAGCATTAAAAATGACTTAATGAACTCATAATTATATACTTAGGAGCATTCTCTTTGGTAGGAGTTTCATTCCAGGAAGTCACCTTTAAAAGTGGTACAATGTTTCCAATATATAAGTAATTTTGCACTAATAATATTAATAATAACAGTAAATTTTATGGTAGTGATAGATACACAGAAGATAGGAATCAGTTTACTGGGGGTTTAATATGGAATATAGCTTATCATCTTTCAGCATATGAAGCATTAGAAGATAATATTTTTCCATCTCCTCTGCTCCTCCCTTCAACTTCAGCAATTTCCTGCCCAGTCTAGAGCACGTATGTTTGGAATGATAGATATTGCCAAAGGAACCACATCAGTAAAAAACCTGAGGTAAAATAGCTATTTCAGTCATCAGAGTTTTACTAGGGTACTTGTATGACTTTTCTATTTTCTTGTTTGATGTCTTTTGTCCTTCCATTCTCTGAATCTCTTGAATCCCAAACATTTGTCTGGCTGTAAAGCCTTTTTCCTTATATGACTCAATATAAGAGGGCTTTAAACAGCGAAACAAAAAAACAATGACTGAAAAATGTCTGTAGCCAAGAAGAAAATTAATAATAGGAGGCAGGAAATAACCAGAGAGGAAAAAAGAACCTTTTGAGTGGTGGTGAAATGTCTTTGAGGTAACCCTGCAGGGAGAGATACCTCTCACCTCCTCCTCTTTTTTTACCTGCATCACCCTCTGAAGGCCTTCAGTTGATGTAGGACATAAAAGCAAATCAGAAGGTGGTAGGAAATCAGCAAGTAAAGAAGAGGAGGGATGGTCCAGATCAGAATGAGGACAGAGATACTACTTTAGTTGAGTCTGAGTGTAGTTTCCATCAGACACTTAGTTTGGAGGAATCAGTGGTTAACACGTGAATGCTCCTCTAGATTTCCAATATAGAAACCAAAGCAGACTGAGAAACTTAGCGGACCAGTCCCTAGGATTTGTTAAAGGAATTTGAGAATCTTCCACTGATGCCTTTAACTTAACAGAAAAAGAACTGATGATTGTGCATTTTGTGTATTTTTGCTCATACCCAACATGTACTTTGTTTCATAAATAAGCCTATTTTTTTTTTTTTATATTCGCCATGTATTTCTTCTTTAGGTCTTTTTTTTTTTAATTTATTTTTATATTTATTTTGGCTGTGTTGGGTCTTTGTTTCTGTGCGAGGGCTCTCTCCAGTTGCGGCAAGCGGGGGCCAATCCTCATCGCGGTGCGCAGGCCTCTCACTACCGCAGCCTCTCGTTGAAGAGCACAGGCTCCAGACGCGCAGGCTCAGCAGTTGTGGCTCACGGGCCTAGTTGCTCCGCGGCATGCGGGATCCTCCCAGACCAGGGCTCGAACCCGTGTCCCCTGCATTGGCAGGCAGACTCCCAACCACTGCGCCACCAGGGAAGCCCAATAAGCCTATTTTTTTCTCAGTTATTTCTTTAGTTGTTTTTAGAATTTGGAAGAAAGTCCATTCATATATTTTTGAGGAAAGAGACTTGTACTAGTTGGATTGACCAGCTTTTAAAATCCTTACCTGGTTTCCATTGATCTGATGTGGTACATGATTTGCCGTGACATCCATCCTTTTAAAATGAATTATAAATTCAACATTTTGCTCCATTCATCACATTACTTATCCATAAATTTTAATTAACTTCTAATTACTTTTTAAAAAATACACACTTAGTGCTTTCAGAATGGTCCAATTATATAATAATATATATTCTACCTGAAAACAACATTGTTAACATCCTATGGAAGCTGCTCCTGGAATTGAGGGAGACTGGTTCATGTGAGGTTAGCCAGTGCCATGACTGCTTCAGAACATAAATAACATTTTTTTTTTTTAAAGAAATTCGCATTCTTATTTATTGATTGATGGATTGATTGCTGTGTTGGGTCTTCGTTTCTGTGCAAGGGCTTTCTCTAGTTGTGGCAAGCGGGGACCACTCTTCATCGCGGTGCGCGGGCCTCTCTATCGCGGCCTCTCCTGTTATGGAGCACAGGCTCCAGACGCGCAGGCTCAGTAATTGTGGCTCACGGGGCCCAGTTGCTCCGTGGCATGTGGGATCTTCCCAGACCAGGGCTCGAACCCATGTCCCCTGCATTAGCAGGCAGATTCTCAACCACTGCGCCACCAGGGAAGCCCCCATAAATAACATTTTACATACTAGTAGTGTTGAACGAAAAATGATAACCTTACCGAAAGCCACTTCTACTGCTGTGTGGCTCCAACAAATGATTTGTACATTTAGTGAGATTTTTTTTCAGGGATTTTTTTCAGCTAATGTAAAATCTAGGGAAAAAAAAAAAAGAAACTCTTGTTGAGCAGTCTCTGAAAGGGTGTGAAGTTTCTTATTTTACACTCGTTAACTTTTTATTTTATTCAAAGTGCAGAAATAGGCTATTGGTCATGCATCATAAACTTACCACCTGGGTCCACCCAGCTTTCTGAGGGATTTTCCCTAATGTCACAAACTTCTGAAGATGTATTTCATGTTTGTAAATGTATTGGGTGCTTAATTTTATATATATAATGGGCATTTTTGTGTGTGTGTATATAAAATAAAATATATGTACATAATACTTGCATAAATATTGAGAGTTTAAAGATGTATATGTATGTATTGATATATGTAGATGTATATATATAGTTTTAAGAAATCAAATCAATCAGTATTGAAAGGCTTATAATAAAAAGAAACTGTTCTCTCTCCAGTTTCACCTTACTCCTAGTCCATATTGGCCAATTTTAGCAATTTCTGACTTTTATGCTTTGCATGACCTCTATATTCTTAAATAATCTACTTGATTTATTTACTTTAAACGTGTCTATTGACTTATTGATGGTCATGAGAATAACTCACTAACTTTCCTCTTCCCTCCCGCACTTCATAATATAGTTATATCGATGTTCTTACTTCTTCTGCTTATTATTACTATTTAAATTTTTTACTGATGCTTCGTAAACCCAGGAACAATAAGTTCTTCTCAGGTCTTCAGTTGGCTGAGGTTGTATGCAGATTTGAATGATTTGGAATGTAAGGAAAACTACAATGTGGTAGACTAGCAAACTGTAAACACCATATAAATGTGCTTTCCTAAGGAATGTGGTTTCTCTCAAATTACTATTTTAGATAAGAATTTAAACCACTTGACATAAACTAGAGGAAATTGTTAAATGATTTATCTTAATTTCTTCAAATTCTTTCCTCTGATGTGCGTGTAATTAAGAACCAAATAAGAAATGGACTCTTAAAAAACACTATAAACTTAAAAGAAAGTCACCTTTTTTTCTATGATTGAAAAAAAAGCAAACACCCCTAAAGTTAATGCATGGGCTCTATGTTGCTTTTGACAGTCTTTAGCCAAATTGATGCATTTCTTGTAAGAAAATGGGGAGGAGAAAAATAAAATCCTCTATTTCCTTCCTACTTTTCTTCTGATGCATCAACTCTGCACATGTAATTCTGTCTTTATGTGCTTGTGTAAGCACAACTCAATGCCTTTAACCTCGCAGAACTGCCCTTCTGCTCTCTGAATTATATTGAACTCAACTTCAATGCAAACAAGTAAAGGAAATGTTCCAAAAGTTGATTCGTGATAAAGAATGAACTCTGTTTTGTCAAAATGTTGGTGATTCTGAAAGAAAATATTGTAAAATAGATTTTTTTTGGTCCAAAGCATTTTGTTTGCTATTGTGTTTTTATGTTTGAAGAATTAAAGTATTTCCATGCTGAATGATCACATTTCAGCTACTATATCAGAAATTCTGTTGTCTACCATGATATCATGAGTTCTCCTAAATATATCTTTCTAAAGCTAGATTTAAATTTTTGATTAGTTCAGAGTATAGGGATGGGAAGAGAAATGGTTTGATTATTTAAAATATACCGATTCTCAAAATTAATTTGTACTTTTAAGTTAAATAATACAGCTTTCATGGAATATCATAAACATTCGTTTTATCCCTCCTCTCTCTCAGCTCTGCTGTTAACCATAGTGAGAGCTGTCCAGGCCTTAACACCAACTTGAATTTCAAGTTCTCCATGAATTGAGTAAGATTATTAGAATGTAATATATTAATCCTATATAGTTTTTAAAAATCAAAATAAGGCATATATTTAGTTAAAAAACTCTTATAATGAAAATAGCTGTCCTCTCCTCTGCCTCTCTTCAGTTTCTTTCTCCAGTTTACAGGGGTAATTACCTTCAGCAGTTGTTCCTTCTTCTGGTCATCTACCTTAAAATTTCTACATAATGTGCTCACATAGAAAATTCTTAGTGTATAAATTTTAAGCATTATGTATTATTGTTTCCTTGCCCAGGGAGATGAGGAAGTTCCTTCCAATACCCATTTATATATACACCCACGAGTGTCCGCACGCCACATGTCCATGCACATATGCACACACACGTGCGCACACACGCACATTTCTTCTCCACCCTCCCCAGCAGTTGTATCAAAGTGTTAAGTAAAATCAACTAGTGTTTAAACGACTAGTAAAATGTCGCTTATTGCTGAGCCAGCTGTGCCTGTTTTCTTTTTCAGTTGTGCCTTTTTCCTGGAGCTCATTGTAAATTTACCCCCTATTTGTCTGATTTTCTGTGCTTGAATACCTCTGCTATGTGCTTATAAAAGATATTTGCCATACCTGCAACATTTCCACTCTGTCTCTTCCTAGAGTTTCCTACCTTTTGTCACTATTGCGAACTGTTTGTTCTCTAGGCGTTGCACCCATCCTGGGTCTTTTCCTCGGCTGTCTGTTTCAGTGATCCCCTCTTTCTTGGATCCTTATGGCTTCTTTATTGGTTTCCCCATTGTTTTTATTTTTGGAAGAACATCTTAAGGTATCTTATATTTATTGAATTCTTACTTGTCTGAAAGTGTCATTTTTCTCTCTTTATAAGTGATAGATTTGTGTGGCTGGGCATAGAATACTAGTTGAAAATCATTGTGAATTCCGATCCCAGTTTGATTCTATTTCCTTTATATGTGGCTTCCCCACCCTCTTTGGAAGCTTTTTACAATCTTCTCCTTATCTCTGTTCTAAAATTTCACAATTATGTGCCTTAGTCTTACTTTATTCATTTTGCTGAGTAATTCTGTGGACCCTTTCAGTTTGGAGGCTCATTTTCTTCAGGGTTCTCTCTTTTTTTTTTTTTTTTGAGAATCATCCTTTTTCCAAGTGTCCTGATCTAATTTTAATGCACGAATTAACTTCCTTTATTAGATAGAAGATATTATAGTCAATCAAATGTTTATTTTTCTACTTGTACTTTGTGCTTCCCACCCCTGCCCCCGGCTCCCCCAGCGCCCAACTTCACATTTGTTTTGCTCTCTCCTGCACTTTGGGAACTATCATATTTATGAGTGAGCATTTGTATACTGCAGTCATTTGTAGACTAGAGGGCTTTCTGTACAGGAGGCCTGAGTGGTTAGCAGTCCTTTGCTTGGGTGTGCGTGTGTCTGTGTAGATGTAGTTAGGGGGAAATACTAGCATACAGGTATCTTTCGTTTTCTTCTCCTGAGTTGTTCAGTGTCCCCAGGAAAGAATCTTCCAGGCTTCTGTTTCAGGGGAATATGCCTGGCTACCAGAGCTCAGGGAGTAGATTGGCAAGTAGACTAGGCAGACTTGTGCTCAGTCTGCAGCTTTTCAGCTCTACCTGTGTCCCATGTTTTCTGTTAGGGCTGTGGGGCCCCAGCTCAGTTCAGTTCATCCGGAGAATACCTCTCTAGTCTTGTAGCGGTAATGGGCCTGGTGCATGTGGAGGGTGGAAAGGGGCATGGAGAGGAGGAGAAGTCTCTTGGCTGTGAGAGAGAGGACATGGTAGTTTAAGTGCTCTGTGATCAGACCTGAAACCAGTCCCTCTGCATTTGACCCTGCACGTGACCACTTAGCTTCCTTGCTGCCCGTGCCTGCAAGCTCTGAGCCTCCGGGAATTCTCTGGCCTGGGGCTGACGGCTGCTCCCTCCTGCGGTTCCTTCAGTGGTGCCGGCTCCATTCAGCTGAGCTCTTAATCAATCACCGTTCAATTCACTTTCCCCTTTCCACGTTTCGTTGAACTCTCCTGCTCATTTTTGTTATCTCTGCCATTTTCTTTTCCACTATAGGTTTAAAGAATTTTAATTCTTCCACTGCCATTTTATGACATTTCTGAAAGGAACAGAAATAAATGTATTTGGTCAATCTGTCATTTTTTATTCAGAAGTCACGCAGTTTTAAATCACCCAAAATTAACATTATTGATATTATAGTTGATGTTCTTCTTCTTATGATTATTTGAAGCACGAGGTATTTTAAGATAATAATACTGGAACGTTTCTAAGAAATCTTCTAAAATCGATTACTGAAGAAGGCTGTTACAGCCATGGACCTTATCAACATCTGTAATTTTAAGGAGGATGTCCTAAGATTAAAGTCTGTGGTGGACATCTGTGATCTCTATCAATGATGCATTCATATCTCCATACATTCATTTCTTTATAAAAGCTCATCCACCCAGAACTCAGCTCTCCAGCAATCTCATTTTATTGGTAACAAATGCCAGAACAAAGAAAGTATCAGAAGTGGCTTTGAAACAACACAAGTTTGTATTTGAGTCTGCAAATGTTCCTCTGGGGATAGCCTGTAAGGGCCTTAAGCAAAAAAGCATTTACTTCTATTTCATAACCCGTTATAATAGCTTTTGAAATGTACATTCCAAATACACAGAAGTTAGAAAACAAAATACAAGAAAATGAGAGGAAAGCATTCCAGAAGGCAGAAGGCAAGAAATGATCTATGAAATGCTCAACCACAAAGAGACAGGAGAAATAGAACTGATGAACAGAGGAACTCAGATTCCTATTAGGAGCTTGTAATTGAAGCTCTCGGTGCCCCGCCCAAATCTACCAGGGCTCTACCATTTTATGTTAGCTGGTGGGGCTCTTGCCAGCATAGATCTCTCTCTGCCTAAATTCTTTCTCTGGTAGCTTGAGCCTACATCACATGCCTGTTACAGGTGCATGACAGGTCAGAAGTGCCAGAGAATTAATGCCACCAGGAACTATCTCACAACCAGTGATTGACAGGAGTTGATGTGTAAATATCCTAGCTTCCTTGCCCCTTGGTTGAGTAAGTCTAAAGAATGTGTTGTGCACTGACAACCAGAGGCCCCCAGAGAGATGAAGCTCCAGTTGTCCACTGTGGTGATTTACTTATTTCTTTGCTGCCCACCTTTATTGTCTCATTTCCCTTCTCTCCTACTGGCGTTTTGTAGAATCATCTCCCAGATAAACTACTTGCACTACAATTTTTGACTTAGGTTAGGAGAACCCGAAATGAGTAAGGACATTTTAGAGTTGGGGAACAATGATATATTCTTCAGTAGGACAGTGTGATATGTACAAAAAGTAAAATATCTAATTTTCAGATGATGCACAGTCACTGAGGAAATAATCAGTTATATTCAATATGTTTTGTTTAAGAACGTGAGAATTATGTGTATATTTAAGAAAGATTTCCCATTTAAAATAGCTAATCTATTTCAGGTCCAGTGTTTGACTTTTATCTATACAGAAATTTAAATCATCCTGAATGATTCATTTGATTAGAATTCTAGATATCCAAGATGTTATTGTGCTAATTAAAACATGTGATGTTAAAGTATTTTAATAAATTGGGGATCGTTAACTTAATAGTGCTCAGTAAAAAGCCTACCTAAGCCTCCAAAAATTCATGGAAATATGCTAGTGAAGGTATTAATGAAGTTAATCATATAGTTGCTACTCGCTACAGAAGCTTCAAAAAAAAGTTTTTTTAAAGTCATACACCTATTATGAAATAAATGCTGACATGAAACACTGTGAGTATATCTGTGTGCACTCTTCCTCAGCTTCTCCTGGAAGTTAGTTTCCTAAAATATCATTATTGCCAACATGTTTCCACATTCTCCTAATCCTCCTGGGATTATCTGAAATATGGGACAAAACATACTTTTGCTCAACTACAGAAATTTAATTAACATGAATAATTGTAGGGCAGACATTTTAAGTGTAACCTGAATAAGTTATCCTCTGTGCTTCTTTTTCCTGATATCTCATCTTCTAACTGAAAAAGGGTGGAAGAGATTGAGGAATAGACTTTTGGGACAAGTAGAGGAGAGAGCCAGTTCTCTCTGCCAGGAGAATGGAGGATATTTATTTGTTGTTGTTATTTCTAGAGGAATGTAAATGAATGAAAAAGGAGAGAAAAAGGCAGAGAGAAGTAATGAGAGAGCGAAGCCAATGAACTAAAAATAGACTTGTTGCATATTCATATTTCACAGAGTTTTTCTTCACTCTTTATCCCCAACTCTACAAGAAAATCAGATGCCCACAAAAAGTCCACGAGTGAGTGGGTTTGTTTTTATAGGGATCAAAAGGATAAATGGTTTTTTAAAAATTTATGTTAACAACAGGATCAATGCCAGGGCATGGATGAAAGTGAAAAATGCAGCAGAAAACAATAATTTAGTGGCGACAGGAAGTTAAAGCCAGATGGCCCTGGGAATTCCCTTAAATAGGAGGGAACATCATTGGACTTTGCGTATAGAGGGAAATACAAGTCCAATCCAATCTGACCTAAAAGTTATAGGGGGGAAAAGTTAAGGGTTTGGGAGACGTGGCTAATATCTGAGTGTTTAACCATTCAGTGTCCACAGACTTTACAAGTCTTGAAAATGCTCAAATCCTGAAATTGAGCATTTCATTTTCAGCCACAGGTTGAAGAGGTGGACTGTCATCTTTCTTAAGGCCTCAGTTGATGGGCGGGCGACACCTCTAGTCCCTCTGTAACTCTAAGGCTGTGCTTTCAGTGCCTGGAATGATCTCTGCTCTATGCTGTGCTCTGCAAGCTATCAGGCCACTCATTCCCCTATAGCCTTGATTGTACGGAGAGAAAAGAGCTATAATATCTTTTCCCCTGACAGTTCTCTGCTATTATTTTCTGTACTTCTCTGGCATTCACCTTCTGAATTTCTCTTCTGGTCTTCCATTCACTTTCATTCTCCCATGGGATCTCTCTTTCCCCATAGTCCTCCTCTCCCAGGTTTGGTGATGTTTATCTTTGTTGTCTGGTATCCCCATGGATGACAGGTCCTGTCTATCAGTTTGCTGATCACCACATAGCTCAGCCACAGCCTTATGAAATAAAGACGCTAGTTCAAGTATGTTGGTATGTTGAGTTGGAAAGGTAAAATATAAGACTTGCATACTTAGTGAAAGGAATAAATTGCTTCACTTTTGTTGACACTTATTTTGGAGTAGATGAAAGGACAGTCTGGTAAGGTCAGAGCATGTGTTTCAGAATCAGATATTCATGGACTTGAATTTTACTTCTACCTCTTACTAATTAAGCACTATTTAATTCCAACAAGCCTCAATTCTCATATAAAATCAGGATGATAGTACTTGTCTGGTGTATGTGGTGAAATGGGAAGCACCTTTCACATGATAGGGTTGTGGATAAATTAGGCTTGCAATAGTTAGTCATAATAAGAATGTTAAATTAGTGACTCAGGGGCTGTCTCAGTGAATGGAGTACAGAAAGGGGAAAAGAGTAATGTTACAGTGGAGAAACCAGGCAGAAACCTCCTTAACCAAGTGATCAAGGTGAACCTCACCTTGATAAGTATGAGGGTCTCCTATACTTAGGTGGATGTGATGAAAAGGGTATTTCACCTCTTCAGTTTCTTCCCCAAAATTCGTATCCTCATTCTAATAATGAAAAAAAAAAAAATCAGACAAACTCAATTTGAGGAACAGTCTACAAAATACTTGAGCAGTAATCTTTAAAAAGCATGAAGATCATGAAAAACCAGGGAAGACTGGACAATGGCACACATCAGAGGAGATTAAGTAGACCCAGCCACTAAATGTAACTTGGGACCTGGACTGGATCTTGAACAGTTAAAAGGATGTTAAAGGGAAATTGATGAAATCAAGTAAAATCTGTAGTTTAGTTCATAGTATTGTAGCAATATTAATTTCTTAGTTTTGACAAACATCCTATGGTTATGTAAGATGTTAACATTAGGAGAAGCTGGGAGAAGCATATATGGGAACTCAGTGTATATTATCTTGACGACTTTTCTGCACATCTGAAATTATTCCAAAATAAAAAGTTTTTTAAAAATTTTTTAACATTAAAAAGTAAAACTTCAGTGACAGAGGACAGATCAGTGTTGCCAGTGGTTGGGGTAAGTGGAGCATAAGGGAGTTTTTTGGGGTAATGGACCTATTTTGTATCCTGATTGTGATTATAGTTTTTTTTTTTTCCATTTAGCAATATGCCCTTAAGATTTTTAAATTAATTTTTTATTGGAGTATAGTTGATTTACTATGTTGTGTTAGTTTCTGCTGTACAGCAAAGTGAATCAGTTATACATATATCCACTCGTTTTTAGATTCTTTTCCCGTATAGGCCATTACAGAGTATTGAGTATAGTTCCCTGTGCTATACAGTAGGTTCTTTTTTTTTTTAAACATTTATTAAAAGCTTCAATTTCATTTACTTATTTTTTATACAGCAGGTTCTTATTAGTTATCTGTCTTATACGTAGTAGTGTGTATATGTCAATCCCAATCTCCTATAGTTATATTAATCTATACATGTGCTAAAATTCGTAGACCTACATACCAAAGGAGTCAATTTTACCACATGTCAATTTAAAAAATAAAACAGAAGAAAGAAAGAAAATTGAATGGGAAGAATATACTATAGGGTACAAGAAAAAAATTATAGATTATAAAGTTAGAGCCTTGTTTCTTATTATGTAACACCAGCATCATCAAACTGACAAAACCTTATTAAATATTTTTGTTCTTTCATTTAACAAATATTCATTGAATCCCAGTGATGTGTTGGACACCGTGCTGAGGCTTGGAGGTACACAAGAATTAGACGTGTTCTAGATATTAAAACAGGTCCTTATTCCAAGATAGACCAATATATATTTTAAAAAACTCTTGTGAAGAATCAGGGCATATGCTCATGAGGAGTTAAATGGCATAAATATTTACAAAATATTTCAAGATAACGTACTATATTAAGCAAAGTGAATTATCATGACATAAGTTCAGAGGAGATGTCAACATCCTTAGATGAATAGGGAATTTTGACGAAGGAGGTACATAGAACTTTGAAAAGAGATTCCTTGTCTGTGGTTTCAGACTATTATATTTAGGAAAGGAACATTTAAACACCATAATATTTTTTTTGTTTCAAAAATTTATACTACGTATTTTTGTCTCCCTAAATTTATATGTTGAAGGCCTAAAAACCGGCAAGGTAATCTTATTAGAAGGTGAGGCCTTGTGAGGTAATTAAGTTTAGAAGAGGTCATGAGGGTAGGTCCTCATGAAAGGATTAGTGCCCTTGTAAAAGGAGAGCAGGGATTCTGCTCTCTTTCTCTCCACCATGTAAGGGTAAAACAAGAAAGCAGCTGTCTGCAAACCAGGGAGAGAGCTGTCACCAGACACTGGCACCTTGATCTTGGACTTCTCATCCTTCATAACTATAAGAAATAAATGTTTGTTGTTTAAGTCACCCAGTCTGTGGTATTTTGTTACAGCAGTCCAGGCAGACTAAGATAAAAATTATATTAAAATAACCAATATGAATGAGCATTTAGTATAGAAAACTCTTATAAAGACTTTACATGTATTAACAACATGATCCTTACAGGAACCCTAGGAGATAGGTACTATTATTTCCCTCAATTTAGAGAGAAAGAAACTGAGTTGTCAGACAGTGAAATAACATGCCTAAGATCATACAGCTGGTAAGTGGCAGAACCAGGATTTGAATCTAGGTGCCTCATGCCAGAGCATACACCCCACCCCCACTAAAATACATGGCGTTGATAGTCATGGTTTGTTTCTTTTTTTTTTTTTTTAAGCTGGAAATAAGCATGAAATGTTTCAGCTATCCAAGAAACCCTGATTTTCTGAAAAAAAAAAACTACTTTAAAATACAACTACTTAGAACACACTTCTTTTTTCTGGAAGCAAATAGCCTTTGCCATGCCCTCCGTTTGGCACCCTGCTCGTTGCTAACGTGCATGGATGAGGGCCTGTTACTTTGCTTCCTGCCAGCAGAACATGACCTTGGCAGCCTGGCGTGCCAGCCAAGATTCCAAATAGCAAAAGTAGCAGTTAAGTTCCTGAAGAAACTCTTTGAACCACTAAGTATGCCTTGCCTTGTCCATAGACACGTCCATAGATACGGCAATAGTCCTTTTACGAGGTGGCTCATTAGCTAACGGTTCTAAGTGTGGCTTAATTGTCTCTTAGTTTGCTCATGATGTGCTTGTAGTTCTAATACATTATTTCCTTAATTTTGTGTTTCTTATTGTTGGAATTGCCTAATTTGTCTAAAATAATTCCATTTTGTGTTACTCAGCAATGACCCATTTGCTTGCAAGCATTTTGGTGACAAACATAACAATTAATTATATGGGATTTTGTTTTGCATTATTTTTGTTGGAACAAAAACAGGAGTTCTAATTTCTCTGTACAATTACTGCAAAACAAGGGTGCTCTATAAATGAATTATATGTGGCTAAATGTTCAATTTTTATAGTCTATTTAATTCTGAAAGCTTAATAACAAATTTGATACAAGCTGCCAGTGAACAGAGATGTAGATAACAGCATACGTTCACAGTGATCCATGAAAATATAACCCTTTTATGGTGTGCCTCTATATTGTTTATGCCAAATCTTTTTCTCTGACCTAGACCACTTTTCTGAGTTCCAGACTCCATATTAAATATATCCATTTAGATGGAGGTTCCCAGCCTCAGTACTACTGACATTTTGGGTTGGCCAGTTTTTGCTGTGGGTGGGCTGTCCTCTACATTGCAGGATGTTTAACAGCATTCTGGGCCTCTGTCCATTAGATGCAAGTATCACCCCCGCCTCCTCAATTGTGATAATCAAGAATGTCTCCAGAAATGGCCAGATGTCTCCTAGGGAACAGTATCATCCCCAGTTGAGAACCACCAACTTAAATATTCTAGAGGCTTATGAAAGTAAACACGTACAAAATTCAACGCATTTTCTCCCTCAGATCTTCTCCTCCAGAGGAATTAATAGCACGTGTGAGGCAAATCTTAGCTCTCTCCTTTAATACAACTGTGTTAACTTGATCAAGGTACTAACTTCTCTACACCTTAGTTTCTTCATCTGTAAATATATTCATAAAACCCCCTTCATATGACTGTTGTGATGATTAAATGAATTAATATCAATACATGTAAAACATTTAGAACACTTCCTGACACATAGTATGCTTAAGTTAATAAGTGTTTGCAATAATAAATGAACACTGTTAAATGTTAGCAATATTTGTACCATACAGGAAACTCTTGATTCTTCTTTCCAAAGGACGTGGGCAGACAATTTAAAAAGGGAGATACTGAAGTGACAATAAATAGATGAAATAATGTTCAACATCATTAGTAATCCAGAAAATTTTTAAGAGGCATCCTGATGTACTATTTAAATCTATTAAAGTTGGAAAGCTTTAAAAAATACTCTGTATGGGTAATTGTATAGCAGAAAGACACCTATACACTGTTGGGAAAATGTGCGGCTATATTCTTTCTGGAGGATCACTTGGCAACACATATTAGAGCTTTAAACTATTTATAGCCTTTAACAGTAAATCTAGTTCTAGAAATTTACCCTGAGCGAGTAATGTGCTCAAAAATTAATAAAGAAGTATGTTGATTACTCTGTTATTTATGATGGCAAAAATTAGAAGCAACTTTAAAAACTCAATAATAGGGGAATGATGAAATAACTCATCGTGTATTTGTCATATATTAAGTAGGTATCATCACATTTTCAAATAATATTTGTAAAACTGGACAAATGCTGTAGGGCAATTCCTGGTTCAGAATGCCTCCCTCACTTTCAAGATGGACATTAAAAAATCTCTAGAAAAAAAAAAAAATCTTTAGGTGTGCAGTAGCATGCACACATTAAACACTCACCTTTTAAAGTTACTTTTTTGGCACCCCCTCTGCCTACCTATCTAGCTGTTTATTCTCCCTAGGTTTCCTTCCCAGTTTTCCAGCACCCACGCATCATGAAATCCTGATACACCATAAATTGAGGGGCATCACCTGTATTTGAGAACCACAGGGAAGATTCTCATGGACGTATGAACAGTGAATTTGCGTGAGTGGAGACACGAAAGGACTGAGGACTGCTGCCCAGTACCCCAGCTCTGCTGGCCTGCTTAGTTTCCCGAACAAACCTTGCTGCTTCATTCACCCTGCTGAGCTTTGACCCGCCAACCCATTTTCCTAACTTGGAGAGCTCTTCTTCCCTTTCTCCTTTTGTCTTCTCCTCAAGACCGACGTAAAGCATCAGCTGCTGTAGGAAGCTTTCCCTAAGCCACCACCCCATTCAGACTTATGTGTTTTTTTCCCTCTGTACTCGGGTGGCACAGTGTGCAGACTTGTTCATTCATTCATGCATTCCCCTATTCTGCTATTCAAAATTTGAAATCTACCATAACACCCTGTGGGTCCACACGGGAAACTGTAAGTTTGGGAACTGTAGGTTTAGTGCAGAGGTTCTCAACTTTGGCCCTGCAGACATTTGGAGCTGGAGATTTCTTGTTCCAGGGGTTGCTCTGTACATTGCAGAATGTTTAACAGCGATGCACCCAATAGAAGACAGTAGTTTACACCGCTCTCAGTTGTGACAATCAAAAATGTATCCAGACATTGCCAAATGTCCCTTGGAGTGCAAAATTGCCCCTGTTTGAAATTCACGGGTTTGATGGAAGGAATAAGTGAGTCAGTCAATCAACATTTCCAAATTTGAATGAACACACAAAGACACCTGCCAAACACCACGTGCACTACCAGCTGAAGGTAGGACAGAATCTAATCTGGTTCTAAGGTTTGAGAAGTTGCGCAGAGCCCAAAAGGAGTTAGGTTGTTAGGGCATAAATATTTATTAAGTTGTTTGGAGCTGGCAACTCAGTAAACTCAATCAATAGGTATTTCTTTTGGCTTAGGAGTATAGTTTAAAAAAAATTACTGAAGTGCTAAGAGCACCATGAAGGAGAAAGTTGGGAACTGCTGTGCTAGATTGAAAGTTCCTTGGGAATAGATACCTAAATTAGTACTTTATATCCCCCTCACGTAGCACAGTCATGGTTCAAGTGTGATGTGTGAGATGCCAAGTGGACATCCAGTGGAGGTTGTAGGAAATTTAATAAATATAGATTGGCGGGCATGGAATAAATGAATAAAGGGGGCACGTGTGCACTGTAATGTCAAGGTAAGGATATGGTAACTAGTGAAATTCTACCTACTGGTTCACTGTATGCTAAGATATAGATATACTAAATATCCCTGTATTTATATTTGGTCAAAAACATAGAGGGAAAAAACGCTTGGCTTACTTACTCTTTGGCCTGTGAATCTCTAGATTATAATTTCTTGATTTTAGTACTTGTAAGTTTACTTCCTCAGATTACATTGAATTTCTTTTTCTTACCACTACAGATTTCTATTCTCACTTTCATTATGCATATTGACACAACTGTGATCTTATTCTGTAGGAATATGTAAGAGGGAACAATTTGAATATCTCCTAAATTTTTGGCTGCTTTTCTTCCTGTCCCTTTTTGCCAAGCACTACATGCCCTTGCCTAGTGATTACATAGATGCTGGAAAGAGATGTTCTCCTTAGACTTAGTAATTTTACTTTTTTTCAAGTAAAAAAGAATCTTTTTAGTATAAGAAAAAGATTAAAGACTATAAAATTACAGAAATATCCTCGGTGTAGCAGAAAGAAGTTGACTTTTGGAAAGGAGTATCAACAGTCCTCTGCATCCCACACTCACTGAGGGACATCTTAAGATGCTCAGCCTCTTTGGTTCATAGTTTTCCCATCTGTAAACTTGGAACAAAAATTCTTACCTCTCAAAGTTGTTGTAAGGATTAAACAAGTCAGCCAATGGCAAGTACCCAGCCCCGAGCCTGACCCCAGAGGAGATACTGAATAGACTGTAGCTTCTCTCTGTGCTTCAACCTGACCCATCCTGGCACCTTCCTTCTCCTTTCTTTTGTTTGACTTAATCTACGATGAAGCCAATAGAACATGTTACCATTTTAGAATAGACAAGATTTTAATTTTCTTGATATTTGGTGGTGTTTGATGGTATGTTTCCCCTTAACGGAGTGAAACAGTAGTGCATTAGAAAATGTAGACACATCCACAGAAGGTCCTCCAGCAGGAGCAGAGCTGGAGAATGACTGTGTCACCAGGGACTCATTCCAGTTTTCCCCACCTGAGAGCGTTCACAGTGAAACTTCTGCCTATTTCTCTGTTCCTTGGTCTTGCTCAGTTGTTATAGCTAGTCTGGAAGAATCATAGACCCCCATGGATAGTAATATTCCAAAATCATCAGTAAAGCTAAATTTATATAGTAGGTCTAACTTCTACCAGATCTTTTTACAGAGTTGCTAAAATGCAGCCTGACTGAAATCTGGCTTACTTAACTTCCTCAGAAGAGTTTACCATGTACTAGCCCTGGTGACAATTCCACTGCCCTTCCCCTGCTCTGCTGTTTTGCTTTGGGCTGATGCTGGCAAACATCATTTCCCAGGCTCCTTTGCCACCTGTTTCCTTCTTAGGTTCAGCCAGTGGGAAGTACTGGGTGGAGATTGAAGGACAGATGGAAGAGCTCCCACCTTGACCCCTTCTCTCTCTCCAAGAAGCTCTTCCCTCCATGGCTGCATATCTGTCCAAATGGCTGCATTTTCTCCATGGTCCCAGATCTAATCTCACAGCTCTGGCCTTGTCCCCACTAAGGGTGGCACCTTGGTGGCCGCCTGGGTTTCTGGTTCCCTAATGCCAAACCCAGCTTCTGGGCTCTAGCGTAACATGTCTTCTCTTTGTCACTTTGATCCTTTGAGGCAGTAGCACTTGTTAAATCTCTGGGTTACCTCACCTTCCTCTGTTTTCTCTTTTGTCTCTTCCAACATTTTTCCAAGTAATTCTGCCATATTACTCTACTGAATTACCTCGCATGGGCTCTGTTTCCCTGAGTGGTCCCTAACTAATACAATGATGATGATAATCTTTCTGCAATTGCTGATAATGAGCAGTGTGATTGAAGGATCAGAAGACCTAACATTCAAAAGAAATTTAGGAAAAACACAGAGATTGGAACCTTACTCATAAACACAGGTTTAACTTGCTAAAATAGACGGGTTTTAATTTTGTGACAAAGGATTCATGTAAATAAAAAGCTTTTAAATTGTCAAAAAGAATGTGAGGTATTTGTCACAGTGAGAAAGTAACTTTGATTTTCAGTAAAATAGAAACTACTGTTGAACCTTATAAATATATTAACAGAGAATCCATTGGTCCATGTTCTACCGAGTGACAAAAGGAGACGATTTGCCCCTGCAGCTTTTTTGTTCCTTGGATCTAAAAGCCAGAATGGTGTGTGGGGGATGTGTGTGTGTGTTGGGGGTAGGTGGATATAATTTTATAATAATATGTACTACATGCATCTACAGAATAAATGTGCATGAATGAAAGTAGGATGTACATTTATGTATACTTTTTACTTAAAATTGTTTTTACTTAAATGTTTTTCTGATGAAGCAGAGAAAGGTTTAAGAGATAAAATAAGTGGATGACAGACTAAAGGCAAAAACAACAAAAAAGAGGGATTTTTTATTAGTCATTTCAGTATAGTTGTTATCTGTTGTGTAATGAGATCTTGCATTTATTTAAGTAATAAATGTGTATAATATGAGAATGTGTGCAAAACGCTGACTATATTAAAAAAACAACACTTTTGCAACTACATGTATGACAGAGGATTCTAGATAGCAAATAGGCACATGAAAAGATGCTAAACATCATTAACCATTAGCAAAATGAAATTAAAACCACAATGAAATACCATTATACACTTATTAAAACAGATAAAATTAAAAATAGTGACAATGCCAAATGCTGACAAGGATACAGGGAAATTGGATCACTCAGATATTGCTGATGGGAATGTAAATGATACTGCCACTCTGAAAACCAGTTTGACATTTTCCTAAAAATTATGAAAATATACTTACTGTATGATGCAGCAATTGCCCTTCTGGGAATTTATCCTAGAGAAATTAAAACTCATGTTTACACAATAAAAACTGTACACAGTTGATCATAACAGCTTTATTTGTAAATGCTCAAAAAAGTAAACATTCACAATGTCCCTTGACAGGTGAGTGATTAAATAAACTTGTGTGGTATGTCCATACCATGGAATACTACACTGCAATGAAAAAGAATGAACTAATGATACAGGCAACATCTTGGATTTATCTAAGGGCATTATGCTGAGTATAAAAAGCAATCCCAAAGATCAAAACAACACACTGTATGATTCCATTTATATAACATTATATCAGGGTTAACTTCCTGCTTTGAGGTACTATGTAAGATATAATCACTGGGGAAAACCAGGTGAAAGGTACACAGGAATCCTCTCTAGTATTTTTGCAATTCTCTTTGACTCTAAAATTATTCAAATAAAAGGTTTTTTTTTTAAAGCCATTCTTTGCACACACCACTATTGTTGTTGGAAAGGGTTACTTGAAGTAAATGGGGAGTATAGTTATTTCACTTATTCTGGCCAAAATTGTTTGTCTGTTTCTGTGTAGGACTTTGGGAGTTCTTCCTTTTCTCATTCAGGAATATGCCCTCACTGGTTCTGGCCTTCTGACTAGTGCCTTTGCTTTTAGAAAGGCAACATTTTTTACCATTAGTTAATTAATTTTATTGTGATTATAATTTGGATATATGGCTCCTTTGAAAACTCTAGACCATTTCAGAGGTATCTCATTGTTCTTTGGGTACTCAGCTGGAGTTTTTTTGTTGTTTCATCTGTTTTTTCACAGATTAGAAACAAAAGCAGAGTCAGTGATATTAACTGGAGTAGATAGCAAAACAGAATAGACAGTTGCCATACCACCCTATTCTGTCTGATCCATTCTATTCCATTCTATTCTCTGATTTCCCAGCCTATTCTGTTCCATTCATTCTATCCTATAAATGTTTATTAAGCATCTGGTATGTGCCAGGTATTATTCTAGGTGGCCTGGCATGTAGCCGTGAACAGAGCAAACAAAAAAATGCTCTCCTAAAGCTTATATCCCAAGAAGGGGAGTCAGAAATAAAATACACATAATACATAAATAAACTTTGTAATATGTTATAAGTTAGTAGGTGCTATGGAGAAAAAGAAAAAGCTAAGCAGATGGGAGGTAATAGGGTCGGGAGGGGAGGGAAGGTTATAATTTCCAAACAGGGTAAGTTGTGAGAAATTGTGTGAGAGGTAAAGGATTTAGCCGTAAATTGAACTGAGGGAAGAGTTTTCTGGGAAGTAGGATGGGAGGTGTCTGGAATGTTTAAGGAACAGCAGGGAAGCTGTTGTGGCTGGAGCAGAGTCAGGGAGATGAGATAAATTGGAGGCGGAGTCAGAGAGGAAAAGTAAGATCTGATCACACAGGGCTTGTGCGGGTCATGGCTTTTACTCTGAACAAAATGGCCAGCCAGTGTAGGGTTTTCAGCAGAGGATCACGTGCTCTGAATAGTTTAGGACCATGGTAATCTCACTGAGAAAGACACTGGCTTACACCCTACTGTTAGCAGTGGAGTTAGAAAGTGGTCATATTGTTGACACCCACCGCTTCACAAAAAATAAGGATATTTTGAAGATAGAGCCAATTGAATTTCCTGATTAATGTGATATAGAGAGCATGAGAGAATGGAAAGAAGGAACTCTATCCTTCTTTCACCTGGAAGGATAGAGTTGTCAACAAATGTGGAGAACAATAGAAATGGGGTGGTCTGAGGGGAATATCAGGAGTTCACTTTTAAATATGGTAACTCTGAGGTATATTTTAAACATATTGATACAAGAAGACATTGCTTGTCAGCAGGTGGGTATATGAGCCTAGAGTTCAGGAGTGAGGTCCAGACGGAAATATGTAATTTAGTGTTGCCAACACAAAGTGATATTTATGATGAGATTAGATGAGTTTACCAAGATGTTGCCATAGATTGAGAAAAGAACCAAGGACTAAACCCTGGGAAACTCCAGAATTAAGAGGTCGGGGGGGAGAAAAGGAACCAGTAAATGGGACCAAGAAGAAGCAGCCAGTCCATAGGAGGAACCTAGGGTACAGTGTCCTCTAGGCCAATTGAAGTATGTGTATCAAAAGGCTTCCAAATACTAACGTGTATCTGTTACCATCAGTGTAAAACGGGCATGATGTGATTCAGTCTTGCTCTACCCTACTTTTTAAAATTCTATTTTTATCCTGGGAAACAAGATCGTTGTTGTGAAAATTTATCATGCTAAATTCTTATTCTTTTATTGCTCAAGTTTCAAACACAGAATCAACATTAATTTAAATTGCTTTAAGAACTGGGTTTGGTGTTAGTAGTTTCTCTATAGTGATTCTGTGTTTATTTGACCCGATATTTACAGTAAATGATGGTGTGATGTCTTGATAAGAAGCCCATTACCCTTATTTTAGGAGGCTAAATTGAAATGTACTCTTTGTGTAATTATTTGAGGAAAAAGAAATTAAGCTTCTTATCTTTATTATGGTCATTTTTGTTATTGTTAGCATCTTTTATAAATAACACTGTTTTTTCGTGTTTCATTTTCTCTTGTGCCTGTACATGTTAAAAGATTAAGCATTTGACTTGGAATTATCAAATAATCCTTTGTAATAACTGTGATTTAAAATTATACGGGAATTTATTTCAAGCAGTGACTAATATATGGAAGTTTACATTCTTCTTATTGAATTTCCCATATATTTTATTCAAGGATATCAAGTATTTATATACCAAGTACATGAAGGATGATAGGTGAAAATAGAAATTATTAGTAACGCAATTTTGCTATCTAGGAAAACAGCTAGATTCTCAGGCTTAAAAAAATTTTTTTTTGAGCCTGCAGAATATTTTACAATTAATTTGCATGCATTTTGTGTATATTTACGTTGCCTTTGGCTTGTATTCTGCAGTGCAGGCTTCTGAGTTGCCACCTCATGAGTAGGCTTTACACTCCCTACAAATTACTGTAACAAAGTTAAAATTTTTTAAAACCTACAAACCTAATGAACTGGACTGCTGAGAAGAACAGAGCTGAATAAACACAAGCTTCCCTTTTTGCAGTGACTGTTCCAAACTAAGCAGAAGCTGCTTCTTTTTTTCAGGGAAGGGAAAATAATGACCCGGTTTTCTTTATTTTTCTGGTGAGCAGTTTAACTGCTACCTCCGTTTGGTGTATTCGCCCACTCCTTTTATTGGAATGTGGCGTAACTGTAGGTATGGCACTCTTTACCACAATGTATATTTTCTTTACCACAATGTATATTTTGAACCATATTTACCGATGCAAGCTATTTAATTTTTGTCTGAGGTGTAGTCTTGAAGCAGTTGTTCAGAGAGAAATTCGACACTAAAGCTGGAGGTACAACCATTTCCAGGCATTTAAGTGTGTGTATGTGTGCTTGTAGAATTATCATCAAGGAGAAAAGATTATTCTCCCAGATGGCATTACCTTAATAGAAACTGCTAATATGCACATGCTTGAAAACCATTTCTAATCCAAGTGTACTGGCAGCATATTATTTTCAGACGTGGTTGAATTAACTGTTTGAACCTTTTATTTTATTATTTTCTACTTTTGAACTGGACTTTTGGAAAGATAATAGCTCTCCCAAATAAGTTATTTTTTGAGTATTGTATGTGTGTGTGTCCCCTTGTGTGTATTTGTGTTGTGTATAAACCCTTGTATATTTTGGCATGACAGAAGTCAGCAGGAAGACTCCAGGGTTGAGTCTGCTTTCATCCTATGTTATACCCTCACAACCTTCCTGTTTTACGATAATTCTGAAACCTAATGCTCCTGCCACTTTTAACTCAGAACTGTGTTTATTTGCCTGTGGCCTGTTTTATTGTGAAATAAAAATCTTAAGAACCCTATGTTTTAGGGTGTTTTTTTCCCAAGAACAGTACGGTTGTCTTAAAGGCTAAATGATTGTGTTTTAACGGTGTGTAAAGATTCAGTAAAAAATAAATCAAGGCCATTTTGTTTTAAGAAGAAATTTTTAAAGGTCATACATGCTGCAGACTTCAAAAAGTCCAATGAAACAATTAAGAACAAACTGTACTTGTGTGAACGAATCGTTTTATTCTGCACTTTCCATAATGTGTTAAGTCTTAAGCTTCAGAAGATTATGCTTCAATTCCGGGTGACCATTGGTAGAGGATTAGAGCCACAATTAGTTAAAAATAAGTTTTCGCAGATCTTGAATGTCTCTAGGAATTTTCCCCCTGTGGCACGTGATAGAGGGAATTATACTGATTTGCTTTCTGTGCCGATGTAAACAGTTAGGTGGCTGTCATTGATCTTATTGCACAGGCTGGCAGCTTACAGCCTCATCATTTTCTGGTAGTGCCCCTCATGGTGATGCGTGATAAGTAGTAAATAATGAGACAGTGAAGTGCTTTGAACATTTTAATTGTTTTTGAAATCTTACTACTTTTCATGTTAATCTGTCAAAAGGTATTTACGTTAATTACATATCTAGCATCCATGTGTTCTAGATGTGATGAAGGTAACATGTAAAATACCATTTTTGTCCTCAAGGAACTTCCGGTCTGGCTCAGCATGTCTTAAGAAGGGAGGGTGGAGCGCTACTGGCATTTTAGGTGGAACAATTCTTTCTTTTGTGGGAGTGTTCCTCACAAGTTAAGCCTCCCTGGACCCTGACAAGTGAATGTCAGTGGTACCATTATTCATGGTGACAGTGAAAAATATGTTCCTATATTTATCAAATGCCCCCTAAAGAGGCTGTTAACTACACCTCTTCCTCCTGAGAACAGTTGGAGGCGCTAAAGTATACCCTATATGGATAGAACGTGATTATAGAACTCTGTTGTTGAAACTATGTTAAAGGAGTGATACAAACCATAAAAGTTTAGAAAAAACAGGGGAAAAGGCTGCACCTATTTATACCAAGTTACATTACCGATTCCTCTCGAAGCCTATGATGATCCTTCTGCTATGACTATCCTCTTTTTTTGGTCCTTATTTTTTATTTTCCTGGCAAATTCCTACTCATTCATCAAGACAAACTGCATTGTTACAGCTTCTAGAAGCCTTTGGTAACTTTCTCTTTTCTCAGATATGAGGTTGGGTGATTCCTGCCTTTATTCTTACAAATCCTTAAGCATATCTCTACCATTGTCTTTGTCATCATTTTGACATCATCTGTTATGGGTCAGTCAGTTCTGGTGGCTCAATAGCGTGTATGCTTATTGTGGGCAGGAACTATGCTATACATCCTTCCTACCGATTTAAATTCTGTGGTGAGTACATGTTTGATGAGCTGACTTGATACTTGACAGGTAAATGATGGAAGCACATAAAGTTGGGTAGTTTCATTGTTTCTTGACATCAAATTTAAATTGTGTTTCAAAGTCTCCTTAATGTTTAACTCTGCTCATTTTAAGAAAATTTTCATGCCTTGCTGTTGGAAATGTAATTTGGTACAATGCTTTCGGAAAGTCATTTGGCAGTAGGTATCAAGAGATTTACAAGTTCATGGCATTTGATTTATTAATTCCATTTCTGGGAACCTCTCCTAAGGAAACAATTCTAATTATAGAAAAAGCCTTTTGCACAAAAGTCTCCATTTCAGCACTGTTACTAATAGCAAAAAATCGGGAAGTCTTTAAGAAGTCTGGGTAATAAAAATGGGACTTTGCTAATTTTCAAAAAAACAATTCTAGTGGACAATTTGGGGGAATTATGTGTGAATATGATCTGGCTTTTAGATGAGATGAAATTATTCTGAAAAAGTAAGATGGAGATTGTTAACCCATAAAAATAATGTAGCTATAAAATAATATGCATACATTATCTTATTATAATATACATATACATACACAAATGCATACACACAGATACGTATATACATAAAAGATTCAATAGGATATACTAAGATCTTAACCACAGTAACCTCTGGGTGTTAGAAATTGATGTTTATGTTTTCTGATTTTTTTGTGTGTTTCCTAATTTTCTACAATACCCATTACACAGGTATAATAATAAAAGGATATTTTTTAAAAACAAGGAACTGAAAACAAATAATAGTGCAATAGCTTCACAATGGTTAAATTAATTATTATAGCTCTACGTTCTCGATTATTTCATTATATTTAAAGACAGCATTTATGAGAAGCTTTAGCAGCACGATAAAAATCTTTCTATCATAATATACAGTGAAAAGAGCAAGGTGAAAAAGTTTTTATGCAGTTTGGTCTCATTATGTACATACTACAAAAGTAGATTTCACAGCTATTGTTTCTAGATGGTAAAATGGAGTTTTCTTTTCTTGCATTTTAAATTTTTTATAATATATAATATTTTTATTTGGAGAAAATATATATATATCATCAAAAATTCTATTAGAAGAACTCTAGTATGTGTTTCAAAAGTTTTAGGACATTGTCTTAAGAAGTTCAAAAAAGTTGTAGTTGCAAATCATGACTGTATTTAAATAAAAATAACATTTCATACTAAAACTATATATAGGAGAGAATTATATTATGTCTTTTGTAAGGATAGGGTAAGAATCTACGAACTTTTTATAGGCAAAAATGGTTACAAAGATTTGTATAAATTCAGCATAAAGACAGGTTCCTTAATACTACTTTTCATTAAATCATTCATTCACTCATTCATTCAGCAATTGCTCATAGAACATGGATTTTAGTGCTGGGTATTCAGAAATAAGAAATGTTAAGAGGAGACATAAAATTGAATTGTCTTACCTTTTGCCCCAGAATTGAAAGGTTAAATTTTCTTAGGACAGCAATACTGTATGTGATCAAAAGTCCAAAACACCTTTACTATATCTGAGTAATATTTACTGAATTTCCAGATGTTCTTCTAGCTCTTTAATTAGGTTCCCTGGTTTCTGTCTCATTCCAGTGTTGAAGTCAGCAGCCAAATGCCACATATGGAAAAACGTTCCTCTGGAAGTAAATTGAATATTTTTAAATTTACTGTCACTTATCCTAATATTTAACTCAAGAAAACTTCTGTTTCTCAGTGTTGCTCTACAGATCTTCATGTGTCTGTTAAATTGTTGGTGATGCTACATAATTCAGCAGAAAACTAAATGGATTCTACCTCATTTAGAATGGTTTTAAGGGTAAAGTGATAGATCATTCTTTGGAGTAATTAAATACATCTAATAAGTACCATTTGATTTCTTGTTGGTTTAACCACCTTTATTTACTTCCCATATGGTAAATTCAGAAACCTATTAATATTACTATTTATTCAGAGGGCTTCTGAATATCTTTTAATGAGAAAAATCTATCTAGGAATAGTAGAAAATTATGGAATCCAGTAGATTCAGGAGGAATTTTTAATGGATCTCATTAACATTTGAGTTTTAAGTTGAGAGAATATTCTGTGCTTATTTCCCAGCTACTTTAGGAATAGTATGATTATGGTTATTTTTAAACCTAGAAGAAGCTATTTTGGAGTCCTTGTTAGTTCAACATTCTAGATCTATTCTCCATGTGATATTGACTTAAAATTTAAAAAGCAGATGTAGGTCAAAGGAGATTCTGCAAACACTTTCAGTGTTTTATCCTGGGGCTTTGACAACTTTAAAGCAATGGCAAGATGATGAGTCTTTTTAATATCGAACCTGGTAAATTTTAAAGTCATCTCTTTCTAAATTTTCTCTATTACAAGTGAAAATAAAAATCTAATTATTATGCTTGTTCTTTATTTCAGCAATGGTTATCTATTTTGTCCATAATACATAGAGACAGAAACTTAACATTTCATGAAAGATAGACCTCATGAAGCATAGACAATAAAATGTTAATAGGGATTTCTTCTAGGAGTGGTAGTGGGAGATAAGGAGTGAGAAAGAGGGATTTGGACCTTCTACTTTCTCTCTTGTACTGTTGATGTATTTTGCCATGAATATACTATTAATTTTATAATTTAAAACAAGAAGACAAAATTTTATTTATTTATTTATATACAAATTATAAGTTTATATTGGCTTTTGGCATGTTATGAGCTTAATAAATATTTAATTAAATTTCGGCATTTATTTGCATTTATTTTTATTTTTACAAGTGTGCCTACCATCTGCTGAACTTGAAAGGCTCTAGCATGAAAAAGTTTTTAACAATATATGAGACCTGGAATAAACAAGCACAAATACTTTAGACATTTAAAAAAGCTGTTTAAAGAATATTCTCATGTTTGTTCAACTTTGGCCTCCAGATGCTGAAAGCATTTCTTTTCATAATAAACCAAAATTACTGGATATAATCTTTGCCATGTAGAATTTCATGTAATCAGTCATCTTTTCTGACCCAGTCATTAATGGTTATTCTTCTCATGTTTTACGTATTTCATTTTCAGAATCCTCAGAAAACACACTCATTTTCCTACTACTAAAAATAAACAAACATAACAATTTATTCCTAAGTATGGTGTATTTCCAGTTATTGGTGTTTCTTTCACAGGCTATGGTAAGTAAAGGAACTGGAGAGATAGAGGGGTAAAAGGTGACAAGAATGATGTCCTGAAACTTTGTTTTGCCGAGGTCACCTAACAGCTATACATCAGGGCTCATTTCAAGACTATTTCAGGACTAATCCCCTGAATTTATACACCATACTCTACAGATATGGAAACTGAGGTTTGTGCCTTACCTAACACACTAATACTTGGTTCTAATAATGCCAAGATCATGTGGGCTAATTTTTTTCCCTCACAACTATTGTAACTTTTACATTAAACACTTGGGATTTGTAGGGTACCAACAGAAAACCAACTTAAATTTCTTTCCCCTCTGCCCATTCAAACTAGAACTGGAGGAGATGTCTGACCCAACACTGGGAATGAACTGTAGGCCCCATGACTTTTCTGTTCATTATCAGATAATTAAAGGTACTCAACACACTTTAGCCTTAGATTGTTTCAGTTCAGTAGTTATCAATGTATGGTAACAATCAAACTTTATTCAAAGTAAAAGTTTCTCAACTCAGCTTAGATTAGCTGCATCGATAAGCCTGAAATAGAAACGAAAGGCATGGTCACCTTCCCTGTTTTCTTCAGCTTTTTGCTTTTATCCCTCTTCTGTCAGCTTGATATGGGGAGCAGGGAGGAGAGGTAAGGACGCAGGAACGGTCTTCTGTGTTGGATTCTCCTGTGAACTGGCATCCCTGCTTAGGACAGATGATTAAAGTTGCCTGTTTCCCTTACAGGTGCTTATTAGGGTTCACTCACCCAGTTTCCTGAACTAAGTGAAACACCCCACAGTTGGCCAATTAGATGCTCCCTCATTCTTTGGGTACCAGCCTGTACGCCTCTGGAGTATTCTTGCTGAAGTGTCCTCAACCAGTTAGGTGTCCCTCATAGGCAGATTGTAAGACAGTCCCGGGCCAGTCTTGTCATCCTCTTTTTCTCCTGGCCTAAATCTGCTCTACACAATATACACCTTAGACCTGCTCATCAGGTGTGCCTTCTTTCTCCAGGTGGACTCAATTACCTTCTTATTCTTTAGATTTCTCAGACTTGAGTCACAAACCAGTCCACTCTGTCTCCAAAACTTCAGGAAACATACCAAGTTCTCCAAGTGTGTTCTTTCAAGCCCTTCTCATTAATCTTAAGGTGAGGGACAGGCAAGCCCTACATCACTAAGGAGGAGGAGGTGGGATGGGGAGTACATACATCGACACTCTTCCTCAAGAAACTCTCCATCTCTTTTCTCCAACGTCTTGGCCAGTTTTACTGCAGCTCTTTTATACCTTTGAGTGTTGAGGAGCCAAGGGTTCCCACACTGGTTTTGTTTATACCTTTGCCTTCCTGCTGGGTGATCTAGAATGTGGGAGTAGTTGATACTCATTTTCCTGGGGTCTCAGCCAAAGTAGAGACAACTATTTAGTACAGCTTTGGGAATATAACTTTTGAAAAACTTTAATGTAATCTGTGAGATACATTTGCAATCAAATATCTCAGTCTAAAGTCTGTTTGTTTCGTACGTGCTTGTCAGAGCCAGTCATGATAGCTGCCCTACTTAAATATAAGCTTAGACACCAGAGATTAGCAGAGGTGATCCAAATTGTATTGTCCTGTATTTATTTCGATGGATTATTCATTCACTTGAATAGATAATACATAACATGATATGACATCTAAAATACGTAGAAGAATATATAATGACAAGTGCATTTTCCTTGTGCTTGAATATCCCAATCACTCTGCCTTACCAAGAGGCAAATATTTTATTTATTAGTTACTTAAAAATGAATTTGCCTAACATTTGCAGAAATCTTAAAGGTCATGTGGATAATTTGTAGAAAATAATGTCCTCATTGTGCTCAGACTGATTTGACTTAGCTTTCCATGTATGTTACCTCTCAGCTGAGAAATGTTGAGTATGGAACGTAACTGTGCTAAATCTTGGTATTCCGTCTGTAAAATGGAAATCGTAATACTAAAGACCTTACCGAGTTGTGGAGAATTAACTGAGCAAAATAGATTTAAAGGCAGTAAACAGAGTATTCACTCAATAAATATTAATTTTTTGAGTCTCAAACTCTTTGTCATGTAATATTAGCTTCCACTTCCTCCTCTCAACACTCAACACTCTGCCATCCACATCCTTTGTGTGCCTCTGTGACAATAATTACTTGAAGTTTCCTGCACATACCCAGCTCCAGAACTTTGTTGTGTAAAAGCATGCCCACGGTGCCCTGTGCGTTATCTCTGATATCCCGCTTCCTCACTGTAGTGTAATTGAATACTGTTTATTTTTCTCCCACCTTAGTGCTTTGTTCAACGTTTGTCACTCGGTGCAGTGATTGGCACTTAATAAACGAAATGTATTGTGAAAGAGTGGATGCACAAATAAAGAACCTCGCTGCGGGCCTGTCCTGTTTTGCTAGTGGGGAAATGGACAAAGGTGAAATATTTACATTGATGACAGGAGTACTGTGGGGACCATGGGACTTAGCTCACCTAGTGTCACAGAGGAAACATCATGGGGGTGGGAAGAAAAGGGTTGTTAAGGAGAAGGTAGGGGGCAAAGGGGAAGGTCATGGGCGTCTGATTATACATTTAGGAGTTTTACTTGGACCTTAACCTTGATTTATCCTCTCGTTCAGGCATTAGAAAGAAAGTGGCTTTTCAGTTAAGAAATTGGAGGCTTGAAGCAGACCACATATGTTCCTTCATACTGTATCAGTTAGCCCCAGAAAACCTAAAGTGTCAGGGGGGAAAAGGAACAAGAAAATGAATCATTTTTCTCGATCACGTGAAAGGTCTGATGCCTTGATTAAAAGGATGGAGTCAATACTGTGGTGGCATTTTAAGTCCCTGTTTTCACACATTCTGCTCCAAAGAAGCTGGCGATAGTATGTATTGAATTAAAAATATAATCTTAATAGCTTAAGGGAAAATATTAATAAGGCATTGGCAACTTTCACTTTGCATACTTTAAAACTTCTGTATGTTATATTTCTGGAAATATAACAGTTCCCAAGTGATTGTCTTTTATATTTCCGAAATGAAGAAATATTTTGTTCTATATATTAACTTTTTGTTATTTCTAGATCTCAGTATATTTAAAATTTTTTATTCAGTTATTTTAACAGCATAATTGAGATATATCATAAAAATTCACTCATTTAACATGTATAATTCAGTGTTTTTAAGTATATTCACAGGGTTATGTAACCCTCACCACAATCTAATTTTGAATACTTTTGTCTACCCTAAAAAAACTCATACCCACTAGCAATCATTTCTCATTCCCACTTTCCCTCTCCCAGCCATAAACAATCATTAATCTATTTTTTGTCTCTGTAAATTTGCCTATTTTGGATATGTGGTATAAATGGAATCACAATATCTAGTCTTATGTGGCTAGCTTACTTTGTCCGCCGGCATAGTGTTGTTAAGGTTCATCCATGTTGGCATGTATCAGTACTTCATTTATTTTTACTATTTAGTATTACTGAATAATACTCCCTTGTATGGATATGCCACATTTTATTTATCAGTTCATCCACTGATCGACATTTGGGTTGTTCTGTCTTTTGGCTATTATGAATAATATTGCTGTGAACATATCTGTACAAGTTTTTCTGTTGGATGTGTTTTTCATTTCTCTTGTTGTATATACCTGGGACTGGAATAGCTGGGTCATAAGTGCTTGTCAATACTTGGTATAATCTGTCTTTTTTTTTTTTTTTAATTATTTATTTATTTACTTATTTATTTTTGGCTGTGTTGGGTCTTCGTTTCTGTGCGTGGGCTTTCTCAAGTTGTGGCAAGTGGGGGCCACTCTTCATCGCGGTGCGTGGGCCTCTCACTGTTGCGGCCTCTCTTGTTGAGGAGCACAAGCTCCAGACGCGCAGGCTCAGTAGTTGTGGCTCACGAGCCTAGTTGCTCCGCGGCATGTGGGATCTTCCCAGAGCAGGGCTCGAACGCATGTCTCCTGCATTGGCAGGCAGATTCTCAACCACTGCGCCACCAGGGAAGCCCCTAATCTGTCTTTTTTATTACAGCCATTCTAGTGGGTGTGAAGTGGTGTCTCATTGTGGGTTTGATTTGCATTGTCCTGAAGACTAATGCTGCTGAGACTCTTTTCAAGTGCTTATTGGTCATTTGTATATCTTCTTTTAAGAAATGTCTTTTCAAGTTCTTTGCCCATTTTTTTAATTGGGTTGTTTGTATTTTTGTTGTTCAGTTTAACTCTTACAAATTTATTTATTCTGGATACTAGATCCTTATCCGATTTATAATTTGTGGATATTTTCCCCCATTCTTTGTATAGATGTTATCATTTTCAGCACAAACGTTTTAATTTTAATGTAAATCTTTTTTTTTTTCTCCTTTGCTTGTGCTTTTGATTTTGTTATTTAAGAAACCATTGCCAGGATCCAAGGCCACAAAGATTTACTCCTGTGTTGTCTCCTAAGAGTTTTATAGTTTTAGCTGTACACTTACATCTGTGATCAATTTTGAGTTAATTTTTTGTGTGTGGTGGAAGGTAGGGTTCCAACTTCCTTTTTTAAAAATTTTATTGGAATATAATTGCTTTACAACGTTGTGTTAGTTGCTGCTGTATAACAAAGTGCATCAGCTGTACGTATACCTGTATCCCCATATCTCTTCCCTCTTGCGTCTCCCTCCCTCCCACCCTCCCTATCCCACCCCTCTAGGTGGTCACAAAGCACTGAGCTGATCTCCCTGTGCTATGCGGTTGCTTCCCACTAGCTATCTATTTTACATTTAGTAGTGTATATATGTCAATACCACTCTCTCACTTTGTCCCAGCTTCCCCTTACCCTGCTGTGTCCTCAGGTCCTTTCTCTATGTCTGTGTCCCAACTTCATTTTTTTTGCATCTCGATATCTAGTTGTCCTAGCACAATTTGTTGAAAATACTGTTCTTTCTCCTTGAGCTGTCTTAACACTCTTGTCAAAGAACAATTGACCATAAATGTAAAGCTTTGTTTTTAGACACTTAGTTCTATTTCATTGATATATACACATGTTCTATGCCAGTGTCTTGATTATTATGGTTCTGTAGTAAGTTCTAAAACCAGGAAGTGTGTCCTCCATATTGTTTTTTCTTTTCAAGAATGTTTTGGCTATTGTGAATCCCTTCCATTTTCATATGAATTTTAAGATCAGCTTGTCAATTTCTGCAAATAAAACAAAAGTAGGAATTTGACAGGGATTGCATTGAATCTGCGGATAAATTTGGGGGGTATTGCTATCTTAGTAATATTAAGTCATCTGATCTATGAACATGGGATGTATTTCCATTTATTTAGATCTCATTTAATTTCTTTCCAAAATGATTTATAATTTCAGTGAACAAGTGTTGCAGTTATTTTGTTTAATTTCTGCCTAAGAATTTTATTCTTTCTTGATGTGTAGGTCATTTTTATTGACCTTTTACTTCGTTTGATTGTATTTACTGATCAAAAGTTTCCCAGAGTTTCTAAATATATTATAATATGGTTTTGTACAGTTAGAAAACATATTGATGACTACAAAATAGTTTATTGCCATTTATGTGCTCCCCACTTTTGCCATCGAAAGATTTTGCCTCTTTAAAGAAAATAAAATTATATGTTCTTTTGACCTATAATTTTAAAATTAACAAAATAGTTCAGTGTTGCTGTAACAATGCTACCATAATCTAAATATATCAGTGATTTTTTTTTTTTAAAGAATCCTAGTTGTTTCATTCAGTTGGCCTTCCGGTCTTGCTGACCGTACCTTGAAGACATCTCTTAAATTCATCCCTTTCTATTCTGTGTTCGGTACCTTAGTTATTCAATGGTTATCTTCTTGTCTGCTTTTGTTGTTGCTGTTAGCTTTTTAGTTATTTCTCCATCCACCATCCTCTTAATATCTTGTACTCAGGAGCATTTCTTATGACCCCTATAGAAAGAATTGTTACTATTTCTGTGATTTCATAATGTATTTAAGGTGCTTATTAGCACAATACATTTCATAGAGAAAACTCTCAAAACTTTGCACCCATCAACATCCCTAATTATCTATTCGGATCGTTAAGTGTAGAATTTATCATATTCTATACCTTTTGTATGTTTTCTCACCATTTCTTCCCTCAGATACCCACTCTGCTTAGATTGTAAATCTTTTGATAACAACAACTAGTTATTACTCCTCACCTTTCTATATTTGGGGCCTGCATTGTTTAGAGGTAAGAAGACTGAGTTAAGTTTTAAGAGTAAAACTGAAAAAAAAATTGTCCATGATTATAAATTAATTAATCTGTCTTGCTTTCACATCTGTCAAATAATGGATAGTATTAACCTTGTGAGAGCTTTGGTGATAAATAAAATATTACAGTTTTCTTAAGTTTGAGGTGGTCCCGTTTTTGAGTTGCTTATTCCTCTTAGGGTTCCAAATATATATGTATTTTAAGAGAAGAATTGTATTTCTGGCTTTATTTAACAATTTGGTTTTATCTGTTTGCATAATGAGGGGAAGCTGGCACTTAGCTATCCAAGCTAAGTAAAAAATAAGTGCTCGATTCTCATGTACAAAAACAGAATCTGAGATGCCAATATTTAAAAATAATTTTTCATTCTGAATAACAATTATGTGCTCTACAATATTTGTATTCCTTCCAATTATTTTGTACCACATGCTTATGGTATTCATTGGATCTCTATTCCTAAATCTTTTGGTTTAAGGTACTAGTTTTGTACTAATATTTTGCTAATAGAATATAAAAATGCAATTCAAAGTATTCATGATTTCAATTTTATACCTTTTTCCTTGCAAGACATGCAAGTGCCATTCTTTAGAAAGTTATTTTTAAGCACATGTTTGGGCTCCACTCTTCCCTATGCTTTCCCTTATCCTTTTAAACTGTAAAATCCATGAATGTAAGAACCATGTTTTCGTTTTCTATTTTTCTCAAATGCCTAGGCCAGCATTGAGTGAATGTATTTTCATAGTATCCCATGGTTTGTTTATCATATAATTTAAAATTGAAAATCCAAATATTTTTCAAAGGGAGGAGAATTTCTGAAAGTAGTTTTTTTCTTAGCATCTTAACATCCAAACTCTGCTTGCTCACAAGATGACTTAATCAGCACCATATCAGAGACAGCTTGCTGTGTTTACCATTGTTAGTTGGGCCAGCATATGTCCAAAACAGTTGGAATGAGAAAAACAGCATTGACTTGAAGCCAAATTAGAGAGAGGAGAAAAAAAAGAGTTCTTTAGCTATTGAACAGGACCAAATGCTTTGGACAGTTAGGGTACTTCTGTAGAGAAAAAAAAAGAACGATTCTTTTAGGGAAAAAAAAAAAAAAAAAGAAACCCAAAGCTTAGTTCATATCTAAATGCACTGAAATAATTAAAATAAGTAAATTGATGTGTGATGGTAATTTTACTTGTATAAACCTTTGCAGGTAATGTTATTTTTATACATTAACCAAAAAAAAGAATCCTAAGATATTTAAATTGTGGGTAATTTTTTTTTTTCAGTTTTACTTTTCAACTTTAGTTGGTTTTCTTCTTCCTAATTACTGGCAATTTTCTGTTACCTTATTAAGCAATGTGGGTGCCTTTGACTATCCATTACATTTCATGGGATCAGAATAATCTTTCTGATTTTTGTCAAATTGAGTACTATATTGCTCTGTAGTAGCACTTTTGAGGAAAATGTTTATTCTTATTTTCATAAGTAATTAATAAAACAAAATGTAAATACTGTGTTCACTATACCTCACTGAGAAACAACTCTTGTAGAAAAATAAATATGTTCTTTGAAATAGAAAATGGAAAGTGTGTTTTGCTGTTTATAATGGAAGGTTTGAAAAGTTTCCATACACCACAATCAGGGAATAGAATAATTTTGACCAAAAATTGAGTTTTATATCTCAGGCAAGCATGCCTAGGATAATTTTAATTAGATAAAGCTTTCTAAAGGAGTTCCTGCTTTCCATTCTCTGTCATTTTCTTCTATTTGGTAGGCATCCCTCTCTTTCCTCCTAGGGCCGCTTGCTTTCTCTATGGTCAGACCCTGCCCTGCTGGTTATTGATTTACCCAAAGAAGTCAATGAAGGCAACAGGAATTGCCTATCTCATGAGACAGACTTTCTTAATCGAGACTATACATATTCTGTATATTTGAAGGTTGGGAAAGAATAGCCTTGGCCCTCCTAAAACAAGCCTTGAGATCATTACTCAGGCTCTTAGTTTTTATTGTCTATACATGAAGAACCAAGGCCCATGGAAGTGAGTGATGAAGATTAGAAACCAAGGACTCAGTCTTTCTTCTGCCATGTTCTGCTTCTCTCCTTTGGCAAGACTCTGGGTATTAGCCAGTGATTGAAGAAGATGGGACTGATAGATCGATTCATTTATCTATTCTCTAAAACACACTGTGTCCCATGATTGTGAGAATCACGTAACACCAAGGCTGGTTTTTAACACTTGATGTTACTGATGAGTTTGGTGAAAGCATTTTCAGAGCAGCGTAGAAGGTGGGATCTATGTTTGCACCCTGGGACCTGGAGGTGAGAGTAGACAGAGGAGGGTGCACCTTGTGTTAAGAATCAGAATCACTCAGGCCCTGAGGCTTTGTTATCAGGTCAAGTGTGTCAGGCCTGGCTTCCTCTTTGCTGAAGATGAGTTTTTCTTAGGAGGTGCCTTAGTCATTTATGCAAATGGACATCTGTTGTGCCAGCCCCACCTGCTCTCCAGACATGCCCAGAAATTTCTGAACCTTGACTTTGACTAAATCCTGCATCCTGCCAAATTTACCTTGAGAGGAATAAACCCAACTGAATGGCCTACATAAATCTTAGAGAAGCATGCCTAACGTGGCAGGTTGAATTTCCTCACTGACCTAAGGAATCACATGGGATTCTGTCTCCTTATCTCTCCCTCTACCCCAGCAGGGAGAGGAAACCTGAATAACCACTATAAAAGTGGCTTTTCTCTTAGGATAAAGAAAATTTTCATGTGTTTTTGTTCTCTTCTGTTTCTTTTTGTTTAACCAAGGTAATATTTACTTTTTTTTTTTTTAATTTGAAGGATTATAGATACCAAACTGCTGAGTTAAAAAAGCATTTAAGAAAAAACTAGAACTTAAAATTTTGTGTAATAAATGAGTTCTCAAGTTGCTGAATCTCAACTCATCTGATCTAAGTTATATTACGAATTTTGTGGAAAATAAAATGGAACCATTGGATTCAGAATGGCTTTGGTAAACTCTATGATTAGCAATATATTTCCTATAATCTTGGGTTACATTAATTTAAAATTACATTAATATCCGGAAGGACATTTGGGTAACTATTTTTTTCCATAAGTTTTTTTTTTTTCTTACAATGCCTAACTAGTAGGTCTATTTTGTTTGAGGCACCACATTTCTTTAGTGGTTTGGCTGCAGATCTATCACTAGGATATAATAGCCAACCTTGTAGTAGGTATTATTGTAGCTTTGAGGTACATGTGCTGTTTCTTTAAAACCTCAAGGTTTTAAAATATTCAGTACAAACTAAATCAACCCACACATTATTGACAACAATTTTAACATCAAATAAACACAATATCCTGTAATTTCTAAACATTCCTTTCCTAAACTCATTCAAATGTTCACATGTTGATTTCTGTAAGATGTACTGGCCTTGTGTGTGTGTGTGTGTGTGTGTGTGTGTGTAGTATGAGGAATCATATATCAACTGCTGCACAGATGGGAGCAGTCTGTGTCCTTTTCTTTTTAGTAAAAGAAATTTCAATTGAACAAATATTTGTTCTAGGTCTAGCTTCTAACATGCAGAGTCTGTTATCTTTGCCTCATAGAAAAGAGATAAGTTTTAGAAGGAGAAGCCACCTGAATCTTTAATATGGAGTATGATACAGTGACTTTCATTTAGCGTTATTCGAAGTTAATATTTACCATGATTTTAAGTAAGCAAGATAAAAAAGTAGCACTTAAAAAAATGTTGTGTATGTGACCTTGGAAGTTTTCACTCTAGCCTGTCTATTGCTCATTATCATCACCTGTAAAATGGGAATAATGATTGCTATATTAAATGAAAAAACTCCATGCAAAAAGTGTAGCTAGTGCTCAGCATACATTCCTCACTTTAAAATGTCATCGTTCTTATATTTTTGTTTTCTAGTTAACTGCTTAATGCGAAGAGCAAGGAACAAAGCCTAAAACTAATATATTAGTCCAATAAAAATACTTAGAGCTACTTTTACATGGAATTTTCCTTGTTAGCGTAATCTGCTTCCTAATTATGTTTTATTTTAGATGAAATAAACTATGGTAATTTTTAACCTTCTACATTATACCAGTAGGGTAGAGAGTAGAGAGGTAGCTTAGGCATTGGATTGTCAATGGGAGGTATCACTGTATGAGAATAAAAAGTAGATGTAGATTCTCTGCCACGAGGTTTGGCAGACTTTTTCAGTCAGGGCAGATAGTAACTATTTTAGGCTTCGCAGCCTGTACTGCCTCTGTCACACTCACTCTGCTTTTGTGGTGTGAAATCAGCCATAGACAATATATAAGTGAATGGGTGTGACTGTGTTCCAATAAAACTTTATTTGTGAGCACTGAAATTTGAATTTCACGTAATTTTCACATCACGAAAGGTTTTTCTCTAAATTTACTTTTTCACCATTTAAGAATGTGAAAATCATTCATATGTAGCAGGCAGTAAAAAAACAGGAGGCAGGCTGGAATTGGCCCGTGAGCCATAGTTTGCTTACCCCGGCTCTACACAGTTACGTTCATTTTTAATGCTTTAAATTATTTCTTATACTTTTGTTTGTACAAATTGTATATACCACTTCAAATTGTAGACTGATTATCTCAAAGCTGTGCTTAAAATATTGAGAAGCATTCTGTAATGCTGACAGTTCTCTGAATACAGCCTATTTCTATAAGCAGATACTATGAGTTCTACCAGAAATAGAAATTTTAATGACAGTCTAATTAAACAGAAGAGAAAAATTATTACATTTTCTTATGCCAAATTATGAATATCTTTAAGGCACATATACTGTCACATTGATTTCTCTTTATATATTTAAAAAAATTAGATTCTTCTGACAATTTTAGGCTCTTCTTTGAGGTAGACCCTTTCACTTACCTAACAAGTTGTGCCTTAATGGCTAGTGATCATCTTTTATAATGCACAAGGAATCATGAACCAAAAAAAACTCTGAAATAAGAAAAAGATAAACCACCACAGTCTATCCTGTCAAATCTTTCCTCATACTGTCAAAAAACAGCTGCCTCTTCCTTTTTGTTACTGCTTTCTTTCTTCAATTAAAAAAGTAATCTAAAAATTTATGAACAATGCATTCAAGTCTCATTAACAGTTTACAGTTAATATGATTCAGTATCTCTTTCTGAAACAATCCAATGTGATTTAGTTAATCAAGTACTAATAATAACTTCATTGCTAGGCAGTCTTTACCTGTGAGTTAGTGGATTTCAGATTAGAGAGTAAGATGAATTTTTAAAAATTATATAGACTCAACAGAAATTTCTGTAGCTAAAAGAAAAGGGTGAAATACTAAATTTGCAATTCCTAAATACAGAATTGTTTCTAAAGAGAGCATTGAAACACCTGAAAATTCACCAATGTGTTAAAATATGCAGAAATGTGTTCCATTACACATTTCTCTATGGTATATATTGGCTGTTACAAGCAAATGCTTTCCTTTTACCTCTAAAAAATATGTAATATTATTTTAACAAAAAACTTTTCATTCTCGTTTACATCAAGGCAAACTTCAAGGTGAACTGTGTAGAAATTAAATTGGATACCTGTTTTGTAGAAGTCAAGAAGAATAATAGTGGAGTGGCCAAGACCATAGACTCTGCAGCTGGTTGGTGTATGTTCTAATTCCTGTTGCACCACTAAGTAGCCGCGTGACCTTGGCCAATTTCCTCTGTGGCCTACATTTTCCTCATTGGTGAAATGAGGCTCATAATTGTGTCTACCCCGTCAGTTACCAGATAGCACAACCTTACAGTGTTGTAAAGAAGGATAAATGAGTTAACATTTCTTTTAAAGCACTCAGAACGGTGTGTGGCACATAGTAAGTGCTATACTGGTGTTGGCTCCATAATTTAAATTAAAGCAAAACAACTCTCCAGACCAACCAACAATATGGTATTAGTCTTTGTTCTTACCCAAGTTTAGAAAGCTAAATTTGGAATCAGCATAGGGAAGTCACATTTCATTAAAATGCTCAAGGCCTGAAAACTTCGCATAATTCCAAGCTTGCATAATTATTTTAAAACTCATATCCGAAGCACTTCTGACAAAGGATAGTGGGTATTTCTACTTACGAACAAGAGTGGTGCCACCATGTGGCAATAACATAAACATGGGTGCCAATGCATTTATCTGGCTAGATTTGAAATTATGCAATTTTAGATGATTTTTTTCTTTTTTGGCTGCGTTGGGTCTTTGTTGCTGTGCCTGGGCTTTCTCTAGTTGCGGCGAGAGGGGGCTACTCTTTGCTGCGGTACGCGGGCTTCTCATTGCGGTGGCTTCTCTTGTTGCGGAGCACGGGCTCCAGGCGCAGGCTCAGTAGTTGTGGCTCGCGGGCTCTAGAGCACAGGCTCAGTAGTTGTGGCACACGGGCCTAGTTGCTCCGCGGCATGTGGGATCCTCCTGGACCAGGGCTCGAACCCGTGTCCCCTGCATTGGCAGGCGGATTCTTAACCACTGCGCCACCAGGGAAGTCCCAAATTTTTATTTTTTAACATTAACTTCCACCCCCAAATTGTATGTACAAAGTGAAACTTTATTATTTCCAAATCATACATTCCAAATTCTCATAATTCCATGAAACAGTAGTGCATTTTTCTTTGATAGAGAACTAATGTAATTTGCCCCTGATTTGAATTTAGCAAATAAAGAAATAATGCTGTTAGAACAGTGTTTTTCAGTTGAATTCCGTGGAGTCTGGATTCCTAAGGGAGCAGGCCAGGGAGGAAGTGAGTGGGTGGGACATTGGCTCCTACTTAACAGTTGCACTCGTGCTGGTTTTATACGTTGGGACTATTCATAAGTTTTTATTTGAAGAAAGTGTCCAGCTGTTTAAAGAAATGTTTTTGCTTTTTAAAAGCGAGTGCAATCCTATATTAGAATGCTTTAGTGGGACTTTAAGACTTTTGTTTTGTAATAAAGATTTCCTCAGAACTTAGAAAACAACTGAGATCTGGAGAAGGGGGAAAAAAACCAAAAAGGTTGAAGTCCTAGTCCCATTGTGCAAAACTGAAGATTAGAGAGTAGAAAAGGAAAATACATGGTTTAAATCGAAGAGGAAAATGAGAGAAGCATCATGCATGGCATTTCTGCTCTTTTTCTTTCATACCTTCCAGCAACTTTTAATATATACTCTTGTCTTAAATATACTAAGCATTGAAGCTTTCAGAAAATATTGGAATATTTTTTAGGTTAAAGGCAATTGTTTCTTGCTGGCAGTACACAAAACCAATAAAAGCTCTTTTTTTCTCTCAAAACAGAATACAGTTACATACTTCTGCACACAAGGGTTCCTGATAGAGGAGTGGGAACATACTCTTTGAAAAAAGTCTATTTGCCAAATAAACAAATGTAATTTGTTCAAAAAAAGTGTTATTAGAGTGGGGTATCTGCTGAGAGAATCATTTATTCAACCAATATTTATTAAACTTATATTACATGTCAGGTGATGAACTAAGTTCTGGAGTTAGAGGGGAATCCCCTGTCTCACATACTAAATTTTCATAATGAGAAGGAAGTTGTGTTAGCCATTTGCAAATAGTAATAATTTAGTACTTGTCTGTAACCTAGAAAAAAATATAAGTTGTAGAGAAAAATATGGAGGAGACAGTTTGTCCCACCTTCGTCATAGTTCTTACAGAAGTCAGTTTGCTGTACATCCCAGATGATGAGTGGTATACATGGCTGAATAAGTAACGCTTTTTAGATCAATACCTGTATTCCCTATTTCACAGCACTAACATTTCTCATCTACTGAATGTTTCATTTACAGGTATCATTATATCTGATTAAATTTTTGTCTCAAATTACAAGATGATATGGATTAGGTTCTTAGCTCCTATTACCTTGAAGTCACGTAAATTGGTTTGATTTTGTTCCCATACTGCAGGAAGCTCAATGAAGCTTCTGCTTGGTTCTCAAATAGAAAAGAACTAGCAAACACTGTGATACTTTAGAACTAAGTGGGTATTACAAATGAGTTGGCAGTTCATGTTGGTGTTATGGTTTGTTATGACTGCTTAATTCAAAAGCATATTTGCAGAGAGGGAATTTGAATTAAGTAAATCAAAATAGTAAGGCTTTGATTAAAAAGTTAGCTTTCTTTAGCTTAAATGTTGATATTTCAAGGCCTACTGATATTTTAGTCATTTGTGGTTATTTTTGTTTCCTGTTCAGACCCCTGGGAAATAAGAGAATAGTAAATAAAAGCTCAGATTGCTTCTTGCATTTATTTTCTTTTCATTTATGCCAGGTATTAGTGCACCTTAAAGAAACTGTAAACATGTGTAACTTGAACAGAATCACTATCAGGGAGAATTGTATTTCTGGACTAATCAATTTAAGTAATTCTTGTTCTAGAAATTATTTTTTCAAGTTTGATTAATTTATTCTTTATTTCATTATGATATAAATATTAACAGTGGAAAATACGCTAAGAATATTTATTTGTATTACTAAAGTGAAATTTGGGCAACATTGTCATCAAACTGAGGTTGTATTGCTTGTTTTTCCATTTCCCATTTTTGATGTTAGCCACATTCAAATTGAGTAATTTACTTTTTCAGAAAAAAATACGCCTTCCAAGTCTGCAATGATTCTACGCATTTCAATGAAGAGCCTTCAATAAAAGGCACTTCAATATTTTTTTAAAAATCAGTTATTGGATATTTTAGAGAAAATATTAAATAACCTTAAGACGATTTATTCTTTTCTATCAACATTTAGTAATTCTTCATTTTTCAAATTGGAGATTTGAAAAAAATTCTTAGCTTATAGTTTATCAGTTCTGTTCTAGTTTTCTCATAATATAACATGGGCTAATCATTCATGAATTAGGCCTTACTGTTTAGATAATTCAGGATTGTGGCTTATTCTTGGTGATCTCTACTGAGGCAAACAGCATGATGGGTAAGTTTTATTTTACTCAGCGCTCCCTTACTGCACTTTGGTGGTTGTCACCTGTCAGCACACTGAGTTTTAAGAGATAACTTGGGGTCTGGGAAATGTGAAATGACATCTTAGGTGGAAAAATTTTTGAGATTGCTTTTTTCAAATACTTAATCACTTTTGCCAGAAACCCATTCACTTATCAATAAACAGTCAATGTTTACCTGGATTCAGACAGTCAAAAAGAACTAATAAGTAATTGTTTTAGGATTTTAATTGGATATGTACATATGTGTTTCTAATTTTATTACCATATGATTCATCACTATCACTCATTCATTTATTCCTTCATTCATTTCAGGTATGCACTGAGGCATTACTATGATTTTATGCTGTGCCAGGCACTGAAAATGTGGTCCCTCTTCTCAAGGAACTTAGAATAATGGTGAAGGGAGTCAATTAAACAAATACTATGAAAATGAATTGAAAAATTTAATGAGAAAATACAATAAGATACAAAAAGACATCCTACATCAAATCATTTTTAGCTAAGATACGAAGGATAAGTAAGAATCAGTACAGAAAAATGGGGTGGGATTGGAATTTAGAAAGAGATAATGTATATGAGAAATCTCTGAGATTTCGGAGAGCATGGTGTGTTTACGGACTGAAAGAAGATGGGTGTGATTCAAATGAAGGGAGGAGAGTAGGGGGTGTTGAAGCTGAAAACACGGGCAGAAAGCACATCATAGAGGGATAGGCCATCATGTTAAAGATTGGGGTTCCACTGATGGGTGTTACCCAGGAAAGTGACAGAGGGCTGCTTTAGTAAAATAGGCAGTGGTAGTGGAGAGAGCTTGATGAATTCAAAAAATATTTAAGAGTAGAAAAGATTGTTTATGTTGATTGGGTATGGATAATAAAGGGAAAGAGGAGTCAAATATCACTTTCATGTTCTCCTCTGGCTGCACAAACTGAGACCAGAGGTACTGGAGAAAGAGCAGAGTAAGACAGGTAAATGAAGAGTACCAGTACTACTTACACATATTGGTGGCAAGTTTAGAATAGATGTTTAGTCTGGAGACAGAATTGTGACCATAGAGGAAGCAAATGAAGTCCTGGGAATGGAAAATATCACCATTGAGAGTCCTGGAGGGAAAATAGAAGAGGGCCCAGGTGGGATTCTAGAGCACCAACATCATTGCCCTTAATGCGTCATGTTTTCTACATTGGTTTATGGCTTGATGTGCATCAACACATGAGTTCCTTGAAGGCAGTTCCTTCTCTTGTTGACTAAAAACTGTTTTGGCAATTAATATGGCTTTACAAATATTTGCTGAATAAAGGTGTAAATGAAAAGTGATATGTCAACCTATGATACTTTAAAAACAGTGATTTCAATGTTATTTTAGATACACACAGCCCTAAACAGTCTAATACTTTCTTTAGATAGTATTAATTATATTATACTTAAGAATTTATGCTGCAATGTAGTTATTGAGGCAAAGAGCTAGAGGAACAAAATACAAACAGCCATGCTGTGATATAACAAATAAGATATAATGGGTAAAAGTGTAAATAAAATTACAAAATTGGATTTCTTTTGTTCCAAATCAGTGTTAAAAGAAAGGGAGTGAGAAGTGATAACAGGATTTCAGAAAAGGAAATATCAAGGTGGTTTAAATGAATGTAAATCAATTCCATGGAGCTGAAGGAAGAAGAACATTTAAGTTCTGTTTCTTTCCCAAAGCCCATGGATTCTACCTGAAGAACTCTTTCTGGTGATCAACGTAACCAATGATGAGGAAGTGGCAGTGAAGCTAGAATCACAAAAGCTAGGTATCCCCCATTGCTGTACCAGAGCAAACTTTAAGATTCTTCATGGTGGGATTGACATCCCACACGTAACGTTGTATCAATAAGACAAAGACTGTAAGTGATACTTATGGGTCTTCTTCCATCCATTCTCCAAGAGCTCTCCAGTTTCTGTTCAAGAAGGCTCACAGTGAAAACCGTACTTGCGTTAGCTGACCAGATGATCAGTAGAATTGCGTATGTGCATGTGAAGAGTTTAAGACACAGTAAACCAGATAACTTCCTAATTGGTAGTGGGTGTCACTGTTATTATTCCATATTGATTTTGGTTTGGCCAGAAAGTACAGAAATGACAGGACAAGGCAGTACATACTATACAGGGCGGGTAATAATCTCTCTGACACTACCTGTGAAACCAGCATAAGTGAACATCTTGGTATTGAGCAGAGTTTCATAGATGACATGGTATCATTAGGATACATGTACACGTATGTTAATAGAACCAGCCTGTCCTGGCGAAGGCTGCAAAAAAGAAACAAGTAGGAAAAGATTAGTGAAAGATGTCTATTCCTGATGAAGTTTCAGATAAACTCCTGCAGAGTTTCCCATGTACTTAAGCTATTATTAAAGGCTATAGTTTGAAAAAGTCTGGATTACATGTATCCGAGACAGCTATTCCACATTCTTTTTTTTTTTTTAATTAATTTTTATTGGAGTATAGTTGCTTTACACTTTCGTGTTAGTTTCTGTTGTACAGCAAAATGAATCAGCTATACGTATACATATATCCCCTCTTTTGGGATTTCCTTCCCATTTAAGTCACCACAGAGCACTGAGTAGAGTTCCCTGAGCTATACAGTAGGTTCTCATTAGTTATCTATTTTATACATAGTATCAGCAGTATATATATGTCAATTGCTTTCTCCCAATTCATCCCACCACCACCCCTTTCTCCCCATTGGTGTCCATGTGTTTGTTCTCTACGTGTGTGTCTCTCTTTCTGTTGTGCAGATAAGATCATCTATACCATCTTTCTAGATTCCACATACATGTGTTAATATACGATATTTTTCTCTTTTTGACTTAACTTCACTCTGTATGACAGTCTCTAGGTCCATCCACGTCTCTACAAATGATCCAATTTCGTTCCTTTTTATGGCTGAGTAATATATTCCATTGTATATATGTACCACATCTTCTTTATCCATTCATCTGTCGATGGACACTTAGGTTGCTTCCATGTCCTGGCTATTGTAAATAGTGCTGCAGTGAACACTGGGGTGCATGCATCTTTTGAATTATGGTTTTCTCTGGGTATATGCCCAGTAGTGGGATTGCTGGGTCGCATGGTAGTTCTATTTTCAGGTTTTTAAGGAAAAAAAACTCCTCTATACTGTTCTCCATGTCCACATTCTTTTCTGAACCCTGAACTAATGACAGGCCCATATATTTGACAGGATGATGTTAAAGCACAAAACAGCACAACAGGCAGCCTTTTCCCATGGGCGGAGTCTGCAGGCCCAAAGATTTCTGTGCAGGAAAGGAGGAACAAAAGAAGCTGAGCAGATGATCAGAGCAACATTTGTTTCTCCCAGATCTGGAAATTGTTATTCATACGTCCACCTGCCAGTGGTTGTGGTCAACTGTTTCTTGGTGTAAGAACTTGTTTTCCATATAAACTGGCTCTGGGCAGCACTGGTGATGCTGTATCCTGAATATTATTGTAGCTGCTGCAATTGTGAATATTAACTGAGATAGTTAAACATGGTTCCATTTTTTGTCACATGTCTTCAAGTTTCAACTTTTAACTGAATTGACACATACAAATTGGTGGCGAGATTGTGCCTGTGCCTTTTTTCTGTGTGTGAAAGCCTGTGCTTTACACTGCACTGCTTCAGGATCTCATTCGGAGGAACAGCGTGAACAGTCTTCAACCATTGTTGTGATAGTTGTAAATGGTCAAAATTTGCATTCTTAGAATTTTTCCATCCATGAGGTTTGCGAGTTATTCACTTAAAACATTCTTAAAATGGATGGCTTCTTGTTTGTAACCCAGCTGATAAAGAAGCAACCAAAGATTCCTGTTTTTGAACATACGAAAATTCTCCCTACATACCTGTGCTATAAATAATAGCATCTAAAGTGAAAAATTAAGAAACATGCCGTGACTACTTAGGGTATCCTTAGTACTTTGATTTAACTCTTTAATGGTCTGGGTATTTAAAAAAACATATTTATCAAAGAAATTTAGTTACAGCTGAATAGGTGTATATGTTGCTGAAATAAATGTAGTTATCATAAGCATCTATATGAGCTGAGATTTTTATTTTGAAATGGGAGCTTTTTTGTTTCCATGTTTCTTAAAGTAAAAACTATTTCTAAAAAATTGCATGAGTTGATAAGTCCTAAGTAGAGGAGGGAATAACTATCAAAGAGTAAGTAAGAAAAGACGCTGAGGAAAGAACGAGCAGAACTTTGTAAAGTGATAATAAGACTAAATATATGTGGAAATGTTCTGACTGGGTATTTGCTATTAGAATAACAATAAACATGTAGTATACATATATATGTCACATGTATTAGAAATCTCAGACAAATAGGGTGAGTCCAAATAAAGTTATGAGATCTGTTAAGAAAACAGGATTTGTTTATAAGTAATGCTAATGCTACTGTTATCGTCAGCTTTCTTCTAACTTATGTATCACTGGCCACCTGTTCTAAGTAATTTGTAAGGAATTTGCATGTTCCTAGACAAGAAATGTTGTTAATAGTGATGATTCCATTTCCTCACTGTTAAAATTGGTTGTTAATTTTTCCTTGTTAGTTGATTATTTCTAATTATGATAATACAGCAGCTGTGGACAATGCCCTTTCTTCCACATTCTGTGATGTGTAAGTGACTGTAACTTGTTGAAACTCAGCCCTGCTATTGTGTTACTATTATTGCTCCTGGGGAGGCTTATTAGCCTGTCACAGAAGATGGAAGAAAAATCCATCATTCTTTTTGGAATACGATGAGCCTTTGTCACCCACAATGCAATTAATTTTAAAAATAGAAAGAATGGCTGTGATATGATTATGATTAACCAGAGATGAGCTATTGTCCAAGTAACAGGAACTAATCCAGCAGGCCAGAGATGACCTACACAGAACCATCAGTTTGCTGATTGCCATTTCTCTCTGAGTTTGATGAAATATTCATGCCTTCGCTCTCCTCTCTGCAAGCACTATTGATTTCTTGTGTAAACGCTGCTATATTTAGTCTAGACAAATGGAATGTGGATTGCTGCTGAATAAATTGGATGAAAGACTGGGATCTTGCCTGCCTCTTTCTCTCAGTCTTGGGCAATTATTTATAATCAAGAGCAGTTTTTGTAAGTTGAGGGTGATTTTTCACAATTTAGTGATTAGTCTCTGAACAAAGGCAAGCAGTTAGACACAATCATTTCTGTTGGGATAGCAGGTTAAGAAGTCAAATTACCCTTTGAGGCTTACACTAGCTGTTTTGGAGAGTTCTGGGGCTCTTTTTTCCTTATCTCTTTTGGGTTTTGTTTTTTTTTGGTGAGGGGGTTGACGGTTATAGTTTATGGATAATAAGAATGCCAGCAACAAGAGACCCCAGGGTCTCTTGAAATTTTACATTTTGCCTTTATAGGGTTAAATTTGTTTATTGAGATGTCCATGTAAAAACTGAGGCTTTAGTTTGGCCTTTTTAATGTAAAAGTGAAATATATGCTTAACAGCCATTGCTTTTGGTTGGAATAACGCCAACTCTATAAATTAATGCTCAAAATCTCATGTTACTCCAGAGCCTTAATTGAAAGTTCTACATTGGACCTTCTGACCAAGAGATCTTACAGGCCATCTTCCTCACTTAGTTCCAAACTTGTCACAATTATTATTTTTCCTTTTGTAAATATCATGTTTTAGAAGACACTGTCCCCCAAACTATGGTTTATTAATAAATTGTTTTCCCATTTTCATTAAACTGACATATACAGTTTGATTGAAAAATCACCAGTGTCAACAACCAAGATTGATACCGATTCCCCCACTCCACCCCTACAAGCTGACACACACACGTGCCTGTACACACACATGCCTGTGTGTACACACAGTTCAGATGATAAGCAAGACATTGTTTCATTTAGTGTTTGAAGCCTTAACTTCTATAGACAGAATTTATGTTAGGCTTTACTGACTTGCTGAAAATATGTCTTAAATTCACATGGAATATTAACTTTGTAGTTTCCAACCTGGACTCTTCAAATTTAAGTTACTCAGAGTAGGAGTCACGGCATTAGATACAATTTGTAAAAATACGGAAAAGTAGAAGGGAGAAAATTATTCATATTTCCACCCAAAATACAACTTTCCTTTGTTCTCTATCTCACCAGTCTTTGCTGGTAGAATTCAGAGACTGATACCATTAAATCTCCAGTAGAATATATGCTCTATGAGGGCTAGAATTATTTTGTCTTTTTGTTTTACTACCGAACCCAAACATCTAGAATCACCTTGGGAATTTAAGGTTCTCGGTAAATGTACATTGACTAAATTAACTTCTTTTTAAAGAGTTATCATAGGGTATATGCCATTTTTATTATTGTTCTTTCATTTAATGTTGTAACAACATTTTTGATGTTCCCATAAACATTATTTTTAATGATTGCATATTTTTCCATGAAATGGATGTGACATATTTTACTAGACATTTCCTTGTAGTTGGTGATTTCAATTAAAATAATAATACTTCAGTAAACAGTATGACATTGAACTGTTTCTTCCTGTTAGTATTATCTCCTTAAGATATATTCCAAGAGTTGGCAAACCTGAATCAAATGGTAGAAATACTTAATGCCTCTTGACAGATATCACCAAATTGTGATATCACGTATCACTTTTTCAGAAGTTTTAAACCAACTGGCGGTGCCACTTGCAACATATAATTGTCTACTTGGTCATATGTTTACCCTGTACAAGGGGGTGTTGTACATATACATATGCATATATGTGAATCATATATATGATATTTAATCATTAGAAAATGATGCCTTATTTTTATTTAAAATTTGCGTATCTTTACTAGTGAAGGTGGATTTTTTTTTAGTTGTTTGGCTATATTTCTTTGTTTTCTTGTTTTATAATTTTTCTAGACATTTTAGTGTTTCTATTTTCTAATATTTAATAGAAATCATAAACAATTTTATTTTCATACTGGCTCCATATTTTTGTTTGGTTAGCCCCACAGTGTTGATGATTTATTTTAATACACAGGAAATTTCTGTTTTTACATAATTTTTTTAGAAAAAGCATTTATTGAGGGATGTGCTATATGTTGTCAGTCTTTGAGTGGATTATCACATTTAATCCTTTTAACAACTCTGTGTTGTTATTGTTAATGGTAATTATCTCCATTTTGCCTATGAGGGAACTGAGACCCAGAGAACTTAAATAGCACACTCAGGATAAAACAGTTACCCTGAGGGTGACACATCCTTTTAAAAGTTATGGGAACAGGCATTTAGATTTTTTTTAAAGATTTTATTTATTATTTATTTATTTTATTTGTTTATTTTTGGCTGCATCGGGTCTTAGTTGTGGCATGCGGGATCTTCGTTGAGGCATGCGGGATCTTTCGTTGCGGCACGTGGGTTCTTCGTTGTGGTGCGTGGGCTTCTCTCTAGTTGTGGCGTGCGGGTTTTCTCTTCTCTAGTTGTGGCGCCCAGGCTCCAGGGCACATGGGCTCTGTAGTTTGTAGCACACGGGCTCTAGTTGAGGCACACGAGCTCAGTAGTTGTGGTGCGCGGGTTGCCCCACAGCATGTGGGATCTTAGTTCCTTGACCAGGGATCGAACCCGCGTCCCCTGCATTGTAAGGCGGGTTTTTTACCACTGGACCACCAGGGAAGTCGTAGGCATTTAGATTGAGAGCAGAGGTTGAAAATTGGCAGCCTGAATATCGAAGTCGATTTATAGAAGCATTTTTTTTTTTTTTGGTTCCAATAGTTTTTAAATTTTTACAATGATTTAAAATTGAAAATTAGGTGACTTCTGACTACACTGGGTCTGTATTTTCTTTCTACTCACCATTTCCCACATTTTAGCATGCATATTTTTACTTTTTCTTTGGTAGGTCCGGTAGCCCTACAAATACATTATTTTAAAAACTTTACTTCTTAAGGAATATATCTTAGAATATATTTTCTGACTCTGATTACAAACAAAAATGTTTGCAAGTGTACAAATTTAGTTGTGTTAGAAGTTCTCTAATATAACATGGTATCTTTTCCTCAGTAGAGTTGCATTTTTTTTGACTTGAATTTGGTAAGTGGTGCAATAGAATAAGTTTTATGAACAACTTTGATATCCGTGAATCTTTGGAGTCATCTCTTTGAAAAATGGATATGTGGAAGATTTCACAGCAAAGTACAAATTGCTGGCTGAAAATTAGCCTGTGGTTCATTTTATCAAACCTGATATACAGAAGACCTTTTACCATCCTTGTGAAAAAAAAGACGAGATTTGTTGATGTAAAATTTGTCTAATGGGGTATAGTGTCTTTCACTTTTCATTTGTTTCCAAGTCAGTGTGCTAATTTTCTATCCTCTATCATCCATCCTTTTTTTCCCATCTCTCCAGTTGATGTAAAGTCAGAGGTTCCTGTGGGCCTGGAGCCCATCTCGCCTTTAGACCTAAGGACAGACCTCAGGATGATGATGCCCGTGGTGGACCCTGTAGTCCGTGAGAAGCAACTGCAGCAGGAGTTACTCCTCATCCAGCAACAGCAGCAAATCCAGAAGCAGCTCTTGATCGCAGAGTTTCAGAAACAGCATGAGAACTTGACACGGCAGCACCAGGCTCAGCTTCAGGAGCACATCAAGGTAGCAAACGTTTCTTTGTCTCTGACCGTTGACTCAGGGAGCCTGCACCATAACATGGGCATAAGAGGGAGCAGTGGAGGGATATTTCACTATGAAAAGATACGGATGCATGGCTGGGAGGAAACTTTGATTGTACTAGTGAAAAACCTGGGTAAGTAAAAGGAATTCTGGCAGAAAACCTGCTTTGCTTCTTGGAGAGGAGCCTCTACCACTCTTTTTTCTGTTAGTTTACAGCATCAATAGTAAGGAATAGTAACTTCCCACCCTTTTTCAGATTCTCTTCTACATGATTTTGTCCATTTGCCCCATCTACTCTCCACCAAGAAGAACGATGAGCCTGGAAAGACCCATTTTATATTTCTAATAAATGTATGGATACCAAGGGGGAAAAGGAGGGGGAGGGGGGGAATTGGGAGATTGGGGGTGACACATATACACTACTGATACTATGTATAAATAGGTAACTAATGAGAACATACTATATAGCACAGGGAACTCTACCTAATGCACTGTGGTGACCTAAATGGGAAGGAAATCCAAAAAAGAGCCATATATATATATGTATGTATGTATACATATAGCTGATTCGTTTTGCTGTACAGTAGAAACTAACACAACATTGTAAAGCAACTATACTCCAATAAAAATTAATTTAAAAAAAAGAATCTGCATATACTATTTACCAGAGAGGATAAATTAATCCCTTTATGTGAAGAGAGAGCTTTTTTTATTTTTGTCTTTGGTCTATAAGTAGATGTTCTGAGTATGTCCTAATCTTCTTTATGGAAAAGACCTCATAATGTATACATTCAAAATATTAACATAATGAAAAGCTCAACAAAATTGTATATAAAGAAACTGATACATATATTTTCAGTGTTTTTATATAAGTCTAATAGACTGTAGATAAGGATTTATTGAAAGAGTTTTGGGAGTAGTTGACAATTTGAGACCCAAGTTGTTTAAATTATTCTAGGAGAAATATGTCCATATCCCACAATTATGTGTGCTGGAGTATTTTATTATCAGTGTCTGTGTATCTATTTATTCTCTTGTATCCTCAGAGATAAATATTACTTCAGCTTTATTTGTAAAATGTCTTTCAACTTCTTGACAAAAATAATTAAAACAAAGCTATTTTGGTCTGACTTAGTAGATGTTTAATTTGAATTTATTATGACAGTAATATAAACTAGCAAATATTTGTAATAAGTCCACTTTTATGTCCAACTCCTTCAAAAATGACTTAACTTATGTTAATTTATTAATATAATAAAATATGTTATATTATTTCATTTTTATTATATTGTATTATAGACACTTGATTTTTTTTTTTTGCTTTTACATTTTTTTTAATTTATTTTTTTATACAGCAGGTTCTTCTTAGTCATCCATTTTATACACATCAGTGTATACATGTCAATCCCAATCTCCCAATTCATCACACCACCACCACCACCACCACCCTGCCACTTTCCCCTCTTGGTGTCCATACGTTTGTTCTCTACATCTGTTTCTCCATTTCTGCCCTGCAGAAATTGATCTTTTACTCACTTGCAAATAAAATACAAGCACATTTATGTGGGGTTAATACAGATAACTAATCTATGTTAATATTATATAATTTTACCACATTGATATTACAGTGTCCGAGAGGGTGAAAATGCTTTTTCTTTCCTATGTTCCTTGTTTTATATTTTCTTAGCCTGGAAGACCTATTTTAACTTATTTTCAGAAAAAGACTCTTTGATACCTGATATAAAATGTAATATTTTTTTTCCTTTAACTAGTGAACTTTACTAAAAGATGCTTACAATATATTGACCCATAAGATACCTTAAAAATAAGAGTGAGGATTTTGTTTTAAGTCTCATATGGAATCCTGGTTGTATTTTGCAATATAGGAAGCCTTCATTTAGTTTATAGACTTACTTTTGAGTGATTCTGGAACATTTTATTTCAGTTTGACCTTTGAAACAATAATAGTAACAATAATGTCCAGATTTCCTTCTTCATTCATTCTAGGCATGTTAAAATGGCAATGATGAATGAGTAAAATTTATATTCTTCCCCATACTTGAAGGTTTGTTTCATTTTGCTGTGGTATGCAAGTCGTGTTGCCCTGAATATAGGGCGATACTGATAAGTTACAGCTTTAGATAGTTCTTTTCATTTATGTTTGATGCCTTTTGTAGTTATAAAGATCAACATAAAATTTTTTTAAGTAATTAATTGTTAGATGTTACTCAAAAGTTAATAGTAACAAGTAGGTAATTGTTACTTTACCCCAAACAAGGTAGTATATAGCAGGTTTATTGACACCTAGAAAATATTGGAAAAGGGGAGGGAGAAAAGTGTTTGGAATTATTTTCTGAAGTAATAAGTTGCTTTTTCAGAAACTAAAGTCATACTTAAAATTTCCCTTTAAGTTTAGGAAGTTTCTTTGCTTTAAACTTTTTTAAATTTTATTGGTTTATATTTTTTATGCATAGGACTAAAAGTTGATGCTTTTAACATTCATCTAGATTTTACTTTTATGAGGAAGACACAGCATGATGCTTTACTTATATTAGTGTTTTGAGTCTTTGGCTTCTATAATCATCTGTTGAGTCAGATGCTGTTATCCCATTTTTCCACCTAGTAATCTGAGGCAGAAACACTGTAACTTGCCCAAGGCTACACAGCCAGTAAGTGGGTGCTCCAGGATTTGTAATCTTGCCTCGTCTACCTCCAAAGCTACTACTTCATTCTGCCTCTGTCTTGGACTGGAACATGAAACTGGAGGAGTGAAGTTTTGTTTCTTTTTTTTTTTTTTTAACCTCATTCCTGCAATCTTTGAGAATAGTAGCTGTGGAAATTAAATCGGGTGCTTTTCTAATTCCTAAGAGAGATTAATATTCAATTCCATTGGGGCTTTGGGTGAAGCAGTAAATCAACTTGATCAACCCCAATATCTATATAGAATTAACATTTAAGGCAAAGTTTAAGCAGAATTATGAAATTTTTGGTTAGAATGGAGTATCTAAAAACACCTATTAAGAGACTGGTGGATCAAATCCAAAATGTCAAAGATTGTAATTTGAAAAGTAACCAGAAATGCTTCTAGCCATGTCCTTCTGGGACGAGTGAAGCCATCATGCTTGACATGTGGAGTTGGCCTCCTGTTGCTCCACAGTGACTCTGATGCCATTCCATATAACTTTTTATTTTTGTTCTGTTACTGTGCAGTGTAAATATCAGAGTTTTAGGCACCTGTCTCATATAAACAGCAAATTACACTACCTTCATTAGTATTTAGAGTTTAAAATAGTAATAATAAGCAAAATTAGTATTGTTCAAACTTACAACTTAAATTGCATATGCATTCTGAACATGATGCATGAGGGAGATTATTCCTCTGTCTTTTTTTTTTTTTTTTTAATAACATACACCCAGCTGTTACTAGTTCTTCTTTTTTTTTTAAAGGAATTCCTTTATTTTTATTATTTATTTATTTATTTATTTATTTTTGGCTCTGTTGGGTCTTCGTTTCTGTGCGAGGGCTTTCTCCAGTTGCGGCAAGCGGGGGCCACTCTTCATCGCGGTGCGCGGGCCTCTCACTATCGCGGCCTCTCTTGTTGCGGAGCACAGGCTCCAGACGCGCAGGCTCAGTAGTTGTGGCTCACGGGCCTAGTTGCTCCGCGGCATGTGGGATCCTCCCAGACCAGGGCTCGAACCCGTGTCCCCTGCATTGGCAGGCAGATTCTCAACCACTGCGCCACCAGGGAAGCCCTCCTCTGTCTTATATATGAGGAACCAATGCTCTGAGTGGCTTAGTAAGTTGTCTAGATCTCGTATCTAGTAATGTCAGAGCCTAGTAGAACTCAGTCTTGACTTATTCCTCAGTGGGCACATTTACGATTATTCCATGTCTATTTCTCAGTCTGAGAGAAAATTGACATCTCAAGATGGTTATTAAGAATGCTTTATATTCATGATGTACATTATGTGGAAGTGAATTCAAGGGATTCAGACAGCCAAACAACAGTGCATCGAAGTGTAGTCCGATGGAAGTGATTTCTTCTTGACCAGTCTCTAATCTGAAGGATTTTGTGTGCTGAGTGAACTAATTAGACTTTGCTATTTTGAGAGAAGAGCTTGTTATGGATATACAGATTGCATTCATCTATTGAAAAATCTTCTTGGAAGGTTTTGAAATTTCTGGCCTTCATTTTATTTCAGGTAGATTTCCCCCAATTAACTCATATCTCACTATTCTATTCAGTTTGATTATGTTCACACAATTTCTCCGGATAAGAAGTGAAGATTTCAGTTGTTTATGTTGCAAGGGAATTGGTAAAACAGACTTCTGGGAAGTTCCTGCCTTTCTTTGCCTGTATCATGTATTTCAGATGCACAAAGAAAAGTTACTCAAGGAACTGAAGAGCTGAGTGAATTTGGTAATATTGTGATAGGATGGCATAGGTGTTGAAACTACCTAAAAACTTGCTTGTTAATGACCTTAAGACCATTTATGGCATTAGTTGCTTGTCTTTAGATTTCAGTAGTATACAAAAAAATGGGTAAAATGTAAATACAAATAATTTCCAAAAGCTCATAACCTTTCGATTTTGGTCATTGATGACTATGAAGCCTAAAGAAATTGCACACTCTCATGTCTTTCTCTTCTCGCAAGTTGCAACAGGAACTTCTAGCCATAAAACAGCAACAAGAACTGCTAGAAAAGGAGCAGAAACTGGAGCAGCAGAGGCAAGAACAGGAAGTAGAGAGGCATCGCAGAGAACAGCAGCTTCCTCCTCTCAGAGGCAAAGATAGAGGACGAGAAAGTAAGAGGCACCAGGGTAAAAGATGGATCTCTTCCCTCATCTTTAGCTGATGGTCATTCAGAAAGGAGCCTGATAAAGAGTGGAATTAAACTTGTCAAAATTGTCTGTGTTTAAGTAAAAGAATACATTATGGACCTAAATGTAAAGCTTTGGCATTCACATATCAGCTCTCTGCATTCAGTCTACAAGCATCTACAGAAATAAACATAGCATTGTTTGGCAAAGATGCTCATTTCTGTTGTTTTGAGCCTTAAAAATCATGTTATACGAAGGCAATATAGCTATGCCATTGTGTTTAATAATAAACTTACTTGCACATTACTCCACCATACCTTCCTCCTGCTCAAGTAATAATTGCTCTTGAATAAGTCAAGCCTTGTCTCATTTAGTTTTCAAGTACCCAAACTTTGAGAAGATTTAAGGTAGAAGTTTTGTTTTAAAAAAAAAAAAAAAAGCAACTATCCACAAGAGGGAGACAGATCCAAATAATTCCCCTGTATGAGGTCAGTTCAAAATCAGGTCGTAGCAAGGTTTAAAATGTGATGACTTAAACTGGAATTGTCAGCAATATTTATTTGTTTAATGCTCAAAAGTGCTTTTTAAAAAAGTTTTTCAAACTAGCAATTCAGAAGAGCTCATTTTAATTTGCTTAATCACTTATATGGTCCCCCAAGATTCTTGACTTTTAAAAAGCAGTGTTCTGTTCCTCAGCAGTATTTTTTAAAGCTTAGGAAAAAATTAGTATTAATTCTGGGAATCCCCTTTCTGCAAAAGCAATTAAAGAAATCATCGAAGGTCTTTTGAAAATTGGCAGTTGAAGCAGTAGTTACAAAATATTACTATGTCATTTTCTAAAGCCTGTTTAGACTCTGGTTTCTTCTTTTAATAGGAAAACTTCATATGCTGTGACGAGTGGTGTTACTTCTTAATTTTTGCTAAATATTCCAGAGGCTTGAAAGGACAGAACCGCAAATCACCATCTGTTTCTGTATGTGTGTGTTTCAGGGGCAGTGGCAAGTACAGAAGTAAAGCAGAAGCTTCAAGAATTCCTGTTGAGTAAATCAGCAACAAAAGACACTCCAACTAATGGAAAAAATCATTCCGTGAGCCGCCATCCCAAGCTCTGGTACACGTATGTTCAGTGTTTGGCTTTTTTCATTCCCAGGGGTAAAGATCACAGGTTCTCAATTCAGCCAACCTGGGCACAAATCTCTGGCCTGCCAAGTTCTCAGCTATAAGGCCGTGGGCAAGCTCCTCAAATTCTCCAAGGCTCAGGTTTTTATTCTGTAAAAAGAGGACGATAATAATACCTGCCCTCTAGGGTTTCTGGGAAGGTCCTGTGAAACAATGTGGTAAAGTATATAACAGAGACTAGCTCTTAAATAAATGTTAGCAAGTATCATCTTGAGGGCTAGAAAGTATTATACATGTTCTTTGCCAAATGAATAACTGACAAATGTAGGGTGGGGCATAGAAATTAATTCATATTTTGCATTTTTCTATTCTCAGATGGTGCATCTGATATCTTTACAATAATTTCTGAAGATTTGGCTGGTTGAGATTTTATTTTACTTGGCTTGAAATAAGATGGAGATCTGAATTATTTTTAAAAGTCCAGAAGATTTTTGACTTAATTTAAAAAAAAAGAAAGAAAGAAGAGTAACTGATATATCTAAGGCTTCAGTGACAAGTTTACCCGTGCCCACCTCATCTCATTTCTTCCCACCCTGTAAAATGAGAGTAGATTGGCTTTTAACACACACGCTGACAACATAACATACTGCGGTATTACAGTTTTTTATGCAACTATCTTTCTCCAAGTCTAGTAAAGAGATACTGTGCAACACACAATTCTTCCTTCTGTAAAGTGTGAAGGAGGTGATATTTTTAAAAAATCAGGAGAATAACTGATGGGCAAAGCATATTTGGATAATAGACTAATAGATTATAGTTTCATCTCATATTTTAAAAATATGTTTAGGATTTTACACTTACATATTTTTTAATCACATCATAAGGATAAGAGAGTAAAAACTTGATTATTTGATACTCTGTTACATTGACATTTCAAGCATGCCAGGAGTTCTATTTAAAGAGTTATTGTTCTTATAATTCTGTCTTACAAGTATCTTCCCTTCTCTGCATCCAAAAAAAAAAGATGAGGCAGATTCCAGAATGCTATATAAATATTTTTTAATGGTTTACATAATTTCTATCATGCATGTCAATTGACTTGAGGAACCAATCCCTGAAGAAAATTTTCACATGTTCAATCAACATCAAAAAGTATTGAAAAAGAAATTCTGTTTTATTACCTAAAATTACATACATAATTTATAACTAACTCATGTTCCTTCTAAGTTAAAACCTGTTTTAAGAAAAGATAAAACCTTTTTTTTTTTTTTCTTCTTAAGTGGAAACAACTACATGCAAACAACTTGTCAGCTGAAAATTCTTTAGCTGTTCCCTTGGGTATATTCGACATGGCTCTCAAATGTTACTTAGGAATCCTTTTTTTTGTACTGAACTGAACTTTAGTAGGGTCCAACTCCTGGACAGCCATAAGTCATTAATTTATGAAATCTGAACTTAATACTTTTTGCCAGTTATGGCTAGATAAAATATCCTTACACCAGGTAATTCTTGAGAATGTTGATTCAAATAAATAATATTGGTAGAATCATCATGGTGGTGATACTATGCCCTATCTATGTTTTCTCCATATATAATGATTATAGATGTTTATATCCACTGGGTAATCTATGTTCAGTCCTAAGCTATTCTCCAGTAGCACAATTGCATCTCTTTTACTGTATTAATGCAGGAAAGACAAAAGATTTTAAAAGGTCAGGTTCATATTGAAGAAGGATGTGTCTCCAGTCTTTACCTTGAAACTGCTATAGAAGTTTGGAGACCTGAGGCTATACGCACGGTACTGTCTCTCCAGTAGAAAGGCGCCCTCATGTACTCTCGTGTACTACCTAGCAGTTTTTTTTAAATGAAGTCCTTCTGTATGTTTACTTTTACCTTGGTTGTTCTACATTGTTGACTAAAAAGGATTCGGATGATGACTTTCCCACTAATATGGCTCTTAAGAAAACATACACAATAATCTCAGATGTCAAATCTCAGGCTCTGGGTAAATTCTCTCCTTTAGTGATGCAAACTTTTCTATGTGACTGTGTGACCAAACACACAGTGGGCATTCTTGGGCATCCTGCATCATTCCATAACATACTGCTAAATTGAACTTCGTTACATGAGGCTGTGGTTTGTACACACTGAAAAGAAAGAACATAAACACAGCTGAGACATGTGTTACAGCATGTGCAACCGATTATTGCTGACCAATGTGCAGTAAAAACTCAAGGGGAAGTGGTGAACCCTCTTTTTCTTTTGTAGGGCTGCCCACCACGCGTCATTGGATCAAAGCTCTCCACCCCTGAGTGGAACGTCTCCATCCTACAAATACACATTACCAGGAGCGCAAGATGCAAAGGATGATTTCCCTCTTCGAAAAACTGGTAAGTCAGTTCCACAAGAAGACTCCACTTGCTCTTCCATGACCTTCCTGCAGCTTTATTTTGCCATACCTGTAGGGGAGCGTCGAAGGATTTGAATCATAGCTGTCAGGCTCTCTCCACCTCTGCCCTCAGCATAAGCAGACGCGCGCACACACACTCCTATTTCTGCGTCAGTTCATTCAGTATATTATCAAAGTAGCTTTTTTAATTTAAAGGTTAGTCACATTTGGGTTTTAGACAAATTATTTTCTTATTAGCAATAAAGAGAAGAATTAAAGAAAATAGAAATTTGATTTCTCAGAAAATTTCAATCTTCTCCGTTAATGAGGACCTCTGTAATTTCCTCCATTTCTCTGATTTTCTTTTGAGCCTCAGCCATTTACTACAAAAATGGAAATAACAATCTTTTCCTCCCACTTTTAAAAACCTTAAATTTTGATTGTTCACTAAAACAGGTAAGGCCAAGGCTAGCTCCTGAGTAAGTGACTTGCCTAGTGTGTCACAGATTATAGGAGAACTCGTGGTGAAGCTTTGTAACTAATAATCTCATGTTATTGTATTAAAATTTGCTTAGGGGAACTGGGACAATGAATCTGTAATAAATTTGGAATTTAGTAAACAGCTCTATGACTTTACAGTCTGTGTTTGTTTTCCCATATTCCTTTTTAGCCCTCTGGTATGTGCATATTTAATGTGTTACATGCTCTTACCTCTATAATAAATATATTTAAATTTTAGCTAGGTAGAAGCATAAATAGCAGTTGTATACATTATGTTCTAAATCTTTTGAAATTTTTCTAAATATAGTTCTTTAAAGGAAGTTGTAAATTTAAAAAAATTTTATAACCACAATTGATGTGAAAAGATATTCAGAGCAGAGAGTTTGGTCCATTGTATTTTACTCAGATCTACTTGAAGAACTATAGATCTGTGTAATTTGTATATAAAATCTACAGAGTGAAAATGATTTCCAATAATTATATTCATTTTCCCAAGCAATTTTGAATAATTAAAATGGATATAGATTGTAAAAACACGTGCTGAAGCTATTTTCTGTCTTATAATTTACTTCTAGCATAATGAAGATTTAAAAATAAAATCAATCATGAGTAAGAATTTATTCTATCATCTAGCCCCTATTGTACCAGGCACTGAGGAAGGATGGCCAAGTATTGTAAAGCAATTTGTGCCTTTTTATTTTAATAGCCGAAAGATGTTCACATTTCTACTATAAGATATCAGATATAGTAAAATACTTCAATGGAAGGCTATGCAAAGGAAAGAGTGAGTTTTATGTATTGCATGAGAATTTCACACTCTTATCTACAAATCAGATTGCCTTTCATGTAAATAAACTTCTCTGGGATAAAAGGAACAAAGCAAAGAGTGAGCCTCCACATATTTCTAAAACATGGCATATAGTTTATGAAAATTGATCCATAAAGGACATGGGTTTTAGAGTGCGGGGACTTTGATCTGCAGCCTTGACATTTAGTTGCACCAATGGCATGTGTAGGAACTATTGACAGAGATTATGTGAATATTGCCCCAGGTCTTAGGGCAGTGACTGGCATTCAAGAGCCTAAGGAGTCACTAAAAGGAAAGAAAACACAAGTCCCCTTATGGCAGGAGGTTACTGATGAGTGATATAGTTACATTTAGGGAGAAAGACTTCTACCCTGCTGTGCACATAGCCTTTGAATATATTCTTACCACTGGGAGATTGAAAACTGACTGCAGAAGTGACACTGAGTTTGAAAAGTAGTGGCATTTGGAACCAGTAAGCATCCAGAAAGCAAATTTGATCTTTTTCAATACTTAAGGACAAGTACTAAAAACCCATACTTTTGTGTCCCACTGTTTCCATGAGAACGGCTTAGGATTTTTCCTCTGAAGAATGAATAGCAAGCTGTTAATTTATTCTTGTAGAATTTCTCAGTCCACAGCACAATTCAAAGAGAAATCCTGCTTATCATATACCTTACAAAATTTAATTCAAATCTGTACTAATATGAAACTCATCTTCTGTATCTCTTTATGTGATATGTAATAATAGTGAAAAGGTACAGCCCTTGTCTTTTCTAGTGGTGTATTTTCTGTATTTGCCCATTACGTTAAGTTTCTTCCCTTTATATCGAATATCTGATATTTATGAAATGTCAGGCTGCTGATCTGTAAAACCAAACATTTTCAAGCATTGTACCAATAAAGTTCTTGAACAGCCATTAATACTTTTATGTCTCTATAGGGGTTTCAAAATATTCCTTAATTCAATTCCTATTGTCTAAGAAAAGTATGATATAATTAAATACAGATGTTTTCTACACATCTAAATACTTAGAGATACCCCTCATTAATTACAAATAGGCGAAACTCTTCAAACTTTTATAAATATAATCCATTTAGTGTATTTCCAGTGCACTTTGAGAAAGTTTAGATGTATATTTGCACTAAATAGAAGAGCATTGAAATATAGTCAAATAATTTTTACTTCAGCATTTGTTGTATTTTAGTGACTCAATAGTTATTACAAAAAAGTAAACAATAAAATACTGTCATAGTTAAACTTATGTGATGATTAGGGAAACTGTATAAGATAATTTTCAAGTAAAGCTTTATCATATTTAATGAAATCTAGAGGAGTGGCATTGATCATATAATATAAATACCAGTGCAGCCGTGATAGAGTGTAGCTTTTCTATTGGGCCCTGATTATCACTCTCTGAGGTCTACTTGAATTTCATTGAATTCAATCTTAGGTTTAAAAGAAGTTTTTAAGTGGATTCTATCTTTTGATCTGCATATAATACTAAATACTTTCAATTTCTTTTTAACCTATGTCAGTACTGAATTGCCAATATGCATTAGCAAGATTTACGGGAGTAAAGCTGGAACCAAAGTAAGAAAAGTTCTAATGACCTTAAAATGATTAAAGTGGCCCCAGGGGTGTTCCCTAAGCAGTGAGCAGAATTTGGAACCTCTCGTGACCTCTTAGGACTCAGACAGTGACAGCCTAGGAACAGTCAACCATAGAAGTCTCATTTGCCTGCAGAAATCTGACCTTTGTCATGCAAAGTGGACCTTTACTTCCTTCCCCTAAGGAGAATCATAGTTGCTCATAGCATTTGGGCTTTTTGGAAACCTCAGAATAATATGAATAGTTAGCTCTAATCAGGCCCATTCCGAATTCACTTTTCTTTTAAATGTAAGTATTGAGAGTCTTTTGCTCTTTTCGTAACAATGAATGAACGTCAAAGGCTTTCATAATTGGTTCTGAAGTTAAGAATAAAATAATTTTTTAAATTTTTATATTTATTGCCCACACTTAAAGTAACACTTCCTTTTAGAATTACCCTCTGTGATTGCTTTTGTTCCATAACACAAGAATTTGTTGATTGTAAAATTTGGATTATTTTACTGAACTTTAGGTTTTGGCTGCAAATTCTATCATGCTGTAGTAGGTGATTTTTTTTCTCTAATATAATGCTCTGCGGGACTGATAATAAACTATAAAATAGGGAAAGGAAGCTTCTGGGTCTGGGTACTTTTGAAATAGTACATATTTCTCACAAAGATGCTGCATATGTGGTGACTTTGAACTGACCTCCAAAACCATTTGAATTGGATTCTGTTACAATGAGTGTGTGCATGTGTTTCATAAAATATTATGGTAAAACATTCTAGAGGTTTTATGCTCCATTGTATTATTGGGGTCTTACCCAGTGAACTTTGCCTTTCTTTGAGTGTTACAGTCTTTCCATTTAATACTTCTGAACAAAGTGAGCTGGCTGGCTAGATTCACCTCTTATATAGAGCACAAGCCATGTAAAGCTACAGCTTGGCTTGGGCTAATAGGACTGTTCCCGCCCCACTGAAATATTCATTTTAATGGTCAGCAACACTAGAATAGGACTCAAAGATGGAAGGGGTCCAAACATAAGTTAAGGTTTTAGAAGGCCAATGTCATTTTCCACACTGAGTAATTGGAAGGAAGGCGGAGATGAGATATATAACTTTATACATCTCCCTCAGTATAGCAGTTAGAAGTTATGTTGTGATACCTTGGTGACTTTTTCAAGTTATTATAATCCAGAATTAGTACAAGGAGATTTTTAAACAATGTTTTAAAATCTCTCTTGCTCTCTCTCTCTCTCTGTCTGTCTCTCTTCTCTCTAGCTCTGTGTCTTTCTCATAATACACAATCACACATGCATGTGTACACATGGACATGCACACACATTTCTGCACAGATAGCACTAAGATAGCACTTACGTTTATAAAAATATTCACTGAGAATCTTATTCCAGATTGACCAAAACTGGAGTATCTTTATATATCTTAGTACTCGATCTTAGTTCCATTGTAGTGGCTCGTCTTGCTTAAAATTATTGAAATGTAATCTTTGTAATAAGTCTTACACTAGTTTTCCCAGAATTGAGAAGCAATGTGGCGCAGTCACACAGGCTTTGAATCTACCTACCAGCTTGAAATCTGGATCCTCAATCTTGGGAAATTTACTTAACCTCTTTAGGTTGTGATTCTCTCATCTGTAAAATGGGAATAATTTTTGTACTTGGTTCATTCAGTTATTTTGAGGATTCGGTTAAGTAATGTATGTCATGTACTTAGGATCATACCTAGGACTTAGGAAGGGCTTAGTAAATCTTAACTTTGCGTTTCTAGTTGATAAGGAATTGAGTTTCATTTATTTTCATCGGTGAAAACTAAATTGCTTATTGTTGTGGAAAGCCTTTTCAAGGACATGTATTCTGCCACCTTATTGATAAAATGGGAAAACTGAGGAGCAAGTGATAAACATTTTCACATTAAGCTATCTGCCTCTTGCAATGCTAATCTCAAGATGGGAATAAAGGGCTTTGTTAATTTTGCATATTTGCTGGCATTTGGGAGCATAGTATGGTGTCAGAAAGTAGCAGCAGATTTGTTTCTTTCCTTTACCATAGGAGGAGCTCTTATTAATGCTCCGTTCTCACTAGAGCCAGAGTTTTAATTTCTGCCGTTGACTTCATTTTAAAATCAATAGACTTTAATTTTTGGAACCGTTTTAGATTTACAGAAAAATTGACCCATAGTATAGACGGTTCCCATATTACTCTTCCCTCTCTCCTGTAGTCTCTGCTCTTGTTAACATCTTGCATTAGTGTGGTACATTTGGTACAATTAATGAATGACTATCAATACATTATTATGAATGTAACCCATAATTTTCATTAAGGTTTACTCTTTGTGTTGTAACGTTCTATTGATCTTTACAAATGTATATGTCATACCATGTACCCACCATTACAATATAATGCAGAATAGTTTCATGGCCCTAAAAATCCTCTGTGCTCCATCTGTTCATCCCTCCTTCCATCAACCCCTGGTAACCACTTATATTTTTACTGTCTCTATGGTTTTGCCTTCTGCGGAATGTCATATATTTGGAATCATATAGTATGTAGCCTTTTCAGACTAGCTTCTTTCACTTGGCACTATGCATTTAAGATCCCTCCATGTCTTTCTGTGACTTGAAAGCTCTTTTTAGCACTGAATAATACTGCATTATATGGGAGAGGCCACAGCTTGTTTAACCGTTTCCCTATTGAAAGGTATCTTGGTTCCTTCCAAGTTTTGACAATTATGAATAAAGTGGCCCTAAACATTCACATGTAGGTTTTTGTGTGGATGTAGGTTTTCAACTCAATTAGGTAAAAGCGTAGGAGTGCAATAGCTGGATTTTATGGTGAGACTATGTTCAGTTTTGTAAGACACTGCCAAACTGTCTTCCAAAGTGGCTGTACTATATTGCATGCCCACCAGCAGTGGATCAGAGTTCCTGTTACTCCACATTCTCACCAGCACTTGGTATTTTCAGTTTAGTGTTCTGGATTTTAACCATTCTAGTAGGTATATAATGGTTTCTCATAATGGTTTTAATTTGTAATTTCCCAGTGTTAGCATGGTGTATCTTTCTTCATCCCTTTACTTTTTTTTTTTTTAATTTATTTTATTTATTTATTTATGGCTGTGTTGTGTCTTCATTTCTGTGCGAGGGCTTTCTCTAGTTGCGGCAAGTGGGGGCCACTCTTCATCGCGGTGCGCGGGCCTCTCATTATCGCGGCCTCTCTTGTTGCGGAGCACAGGCTCCAGACGCGCAAGCTCAGTAATTGTGGCTCACGGGCCTAGTTGCTCCGCGGCATGTGGGATCTTCCCAGACCAGGGCTCGAACCCATGTCCCCTGCATTGGCAGGCAGATTCTCAACCACTGCGCCACCAGGGAAGCCCCCATCCCTTTACTTTTAATCTGTGTCTTTATATTTTAAATGGTTTTCTCATAGACAACATATAGTTGTATCTTTTTTTTCTTAACTCACTTTGACAGTCTCTTTTGATTAGTGTATTAGACCAGTCACATTTAAAGTGGTAATGGATATAGTTAGATCAATGTCTACCATGTTTGTAACTGTTTTCTCACCATTGTACTTACTCTTTTTTTTTTTTTTTTTAATCTTCCCTTCTTTTTCTGCCTTCTCTGGTTTTAACTGAGCATTGTATATGATTCCATGTTCTCTACTGTCTTAGCATACCAGTTGTACCTCTTTTAAAAAAATTTCTTTGGTGGTTTCCTTATAGTTTGAAGTGCACATTTGTAGCAAATCTATACCCACTTTCAAATCACACTATACTGCTTAATGCGTATAGGTACTTTATAACAGAGTATTCTCAATTCCTCTCTTCCATCTTTTATAATTTTGCTGTCATTAACTTCACTTTCCCATAGTGATATTCTTATTTCGAATAGTCAATTAGTCAATTAAAAATAAGAAAAATAAAACATTTCATTTTACCTTCATTTATTTCTTCCTTTATACAGCTCTGAGTTTCTGATTTACATCCTTTTTTTTTCTTCCTAAGAACTTTTTAAAATATTTCTTGCAAGGCAGGTCTACTGGCAACAAATTTCCTTAGTTTTTGTTTGTCTGAGAGTTTTTATTTCTCTTTCATGTTTAACAGATAATTGCACTGAATACAGAATTCTAGGTTGCTGGGGTTATTTCTTGCAACACTTTAAACACTTCACTCGCTTCTTGCTTGCATGGTTTCTGACAAGAAATTTGCTTCAGTTCGTATCATTGTTACTCTATAGGCAAGATGCTTTCTCATATCTTCTGGTTTCTTTTAAGATATTCTTTGTCTTTGGTTTTCTGCTGTTTGAATATGATGTGCCCAGGTGTCCAGTTTTGGTATGTATCCTGTTTCATGTTCCCTGAGATTCCTGTATCTGTAGATTCCAGCCATTATTCAAGCAGTCTTCTGCTTCGTTCTTCCGTGTTATTCTGGGTTTCCCATTATGCAAGTGTTAACATCTTTTGTAACTGTCCCAGATTGGGGGGGCATTTTGTTCTTTTTGTCATTCTTTTATTCTTTGCCCTTCAGCTTCAGGAGTTTCTGTTGACAGGTTTTCAAGGTCACTGGTTCTTTCCTCAGTCTTGTCCAGTCTGTTAATGAGCCCATCAAAGACATTCTTCATTCTGTGCTTTTGATTTCAGGCATTTCCTTTTGGTGGTTTCTTAGTGTTTCCACCTCTCTGCTTACAGTTACTCATGTGTTCTTGCATGTTGTCAACTTTTTCCATTAGAGCCCTTAACATTTTACTCATAGTTATTTTAAGTTCTCTGTCTGACAATTCTGAAATCTTTGTCGTAACTGAATCTAGTCTGACGCTTACTTTGTCTCTTCAGACTGTTTTCTCTTGCTTTTTGGCATGCTTTCCAACTTTTTGTTGAAAGCTGGACGTGGTCTATTAGAAAACAGAGATTGATGGGTTAAGCTTGTGGTGTGAGATTTTATGTTAAGGTGGCTGGAACTGGGCTGTGTTTAACATTTGCATAGATGTAGGTGCCAGAGGCTTTAGTTTCCTCTAGTTTCCTTGGTTACTGTTTGTTTGTTTGTTTTGTTTGTTTTTGTTTTTTTCTTCCCCTGTTTTGGGGTTTCCCTAAGAACTCCTTCATAAGCAGTGTCTTGCAGCTCTCGCATTTGCAATCCAGTTATTATACTGGAACCCTGTTAAAATGGTGGTAAGACATTGGGGAGAGACAGTGTTCTATAATCTTATAATTAAATCTCAGGTTTTTTTTTTAGTGGAACCTGAGTTTGTGGTCTGTGACCTCCAGAGCTGTTTCTTAGCTTCTTTTTTTCAATCTTTCACTTAATAAGTGAGATAGGAAAGGTAGAAGAGGCTGCGGTTGGCTAATTGCCCTACCCTCCAGGTCAAATAAAGTTCTGGTAAAATATTTTCCTTTGGAAGGCAGGTTTTGTTACGTAGAATGCTCTAGGTATATTTGAAAATTGTACTTTTCTCCTGGTGTATTTCAGAATGACTGCTTTTCTCTCCTCCTACACCTCTACTCCCTACCATCACTTATACAGGAGGGGATTCTTCACTGATCTTCACTGAGAGAAGCTGGTCGGGTTCTTGTAAGTCAAACCTGTGAATGTGTACAGGCCCTCCCCTGAGATTGGGCCCCTGGAATTTTTAACTCTCAAGCTAGTCCACACTCAGGCTCCAGCAACTCATCAAAATTAACATCTAAGTGTTCCTACCGGTTTCTGGCTCCAGTGGCTTCTGTTCTCAGTAAGTTGATCTCAGCTGTGATTGTCAGTATTTTTCTGTCTCTCCAGATTTTGGAGTGGCGGTTTGCTCTGAGACCTCAATTCTCTGATGAATCTAAGAAAATCGCTTTGGTTTTTAATTTGCTCAGCTTTCTTCTTGTGGTGAGGATGGCAGTGAAGATTTCCAAGCTTTAGGTGTTGGAATTGATACCAAGTCAGCCATTGACTTTTAAACTGGTAAAATACTTTCAAAAAATTTTAAAAACACAACTTTACAACTTTTTGAAGTGACAGATTCATATTTAAGCAATAAAATTCTTACCAATTAATTATAATCGATTTTTATAAGATTATAAGTCATCAACGATTGACTCTCCTTCTGTTCAGTGTGATCATGACTAACAAATCCATGTGCTAAAAATATTATGACAGAGAGAGGATAGACTAAAATAATTTTAAATCACATTTTGGAAGGAAGGCAATACTTTGTGTTAAAGTCTTTGCCTAATGATTCATTCCATGGTATTTTATTCTGTGCCCTCTTCTATATGTCCTCTTTCTCTTCTCCTTAATAGGAATCAAACACTGCATTGATTTTTGCTACTTTGAGAATAAGTTTGATGAAGTATTGGGTTGGAACAGAGTATAAACGACTGTGTAAGCAAGATTTGGGAATTATAAGGACTTTTTTCCCTGTGTTTTTCTTACTTTTCTCACTTTTCTCTTCGTATCAAACACTAGAGGTGTGATGAGGTAACCACTTTTTAGCCCTCCAAAATTTAGAAAAATCAACTCCTTTTTAAAGTAAGATTTAATCTTTTACATAGAAAAATTACTTTTTAAAAGAAGGCTTTTTGATAGATTTAATTATTTAGATTATGAAAAGTTAGCCATTTTCAACTACCATTATTTCATTGATACGTATTTTTCTCCAGTTTTATTAAAATATACCTCACATACAGCACTGTGTTAGCTTAAGGTGTACAGCAGAATGATTTGACTTACTTGCTCATTTTTTAAACAAACATATCTGAATGGATCTAATGAATAATATTTTATAGTTTAACTAGCACTGTTTTTTACTTTTCATTTCTTCCTTAGTGTGGTAATTGTGCCTGTTACAATTGATTACAATTGTTACAATTGATAAATTACTGTAGTAGAATTAAATGGTGTACAGTAGTAAGAATCCTTGTGATAGAAAAAGAATACAAATTTGTAATGTGATTTTTCACTTTAAAGCATAATAGAAATTAATGTTCCTAAGAATTTTTGATTCAAAAGTTAGATGCATGGTTATGTTAGAAACAAGGGACAAATGGTTTAAGTTTCACAGTTCGATAAAAGAGAAGCTGGTCTCACAGATTGTGTATGTGGTGTGTATGGTGACTAGTTGGAGCTAAGAACAAGTGTCAGTTGAGAATTATTTGATAATCAACCTTGTAAGAACTTTGAACATCTAACTAAAATTATTTGCTTACGGGGGAAACTAGTGTGAAAAAGCTAATAGAGCCTAGAAAGACAAAGCTTGGAAAATAATCGCATGGTTTGGAGTTAGATCTGGCTGAGATTCCAGCATGGTGCTACCAGTTAGAGCTTTGTGACTGCGGGCAAGTTACAGGACTTCTCTGAGCCTCAATTTTTAAAGTGTCAAGAATGGAAAATATTTGGCTTGCTGGATTATCATAAGCAATAAAGATACTTCATGAACCTGCCCAGCACAGTGTCTGACATAGCAGAGTCTCTGTACATATTGCCAGTGCGAGTTACTGAGAAGAATGATGTGGCATTAGTAGTAGGAATTATTAGTAGTAGCCACATAGTATAATTGTAAAATAATAGGAATGGCAAAAGGAGTCTAGAGTTGTAGTCTTATGTCACTAATGTATGACCTTGAACATATTACTTCATGATTTTGGATCTCAGATTTCTTGGTTAAATGACAGATTTGGACCAAATGATTCCTAATATCGTGTATAAGTCTAAAAAGGAACTATATCACCATGTTTCATGAAGAGTAAGATAAGAAAACGTTAATGATTTGAAGAACATATAAATGAGAAATAAATGATGGTGCTTTTGCAGAATTGTATCTCAAATTCATTATAATTAACTGTAACAAAGTCTAATGACATATTTTTCACTCCCCATAAAATGCTCAATTAGAAACAGGCAGGACATTTTAGATAAGATTGGAATGAGAAATTGGCAAAAAATAATAATTAAGACTTCAAAAGCATTTAGCCATCTGTTGTATAATCATGAGAATGATTGAAAAATGACTCCTAATTTGTAATATTCACAGTTATATAACTTGATACATGGGAAAATATTCTGTGCAAATATATGCACTTATATCTCTAGATACATCTAATGAAATAAATTAAAAGATGAAAAAATAAATGATAAAATATTGGTGGTTATAGTTTCTTTAAATTTTCAGCCCCCCGGTGAGCTACTTTGAAATGAAAGTGTCCTTTATGGTAAAGAAATCTGCTGGAAACCATTATCTGTTTGCTCAAAAACCTTCTTAGTATTTAAGGTAGCACATAATAATGGTTTTACCCTTGCATGCTAGATTTTTCATCAAGTGACCTTAATTTACCCAAAGTTATCTCTATTTCTGTCTACCAATTTCTTCTTTTATAAAACTGTTTGCTTTTGAGCTGATATTTATTTTAATGTTTATACTGATCCCTCCATTGTTTACTACATATCCATATACAAGATAAGTTCAAAAGTCATTTTTCATAAAACTTTCATTCTGACAGTTTCCTTATCTGTATTCACTTTTTGCTGTAATTTTTGCTATAAAAGCTGGCAATCATATGTCAATTATTATGTATCATATTTCATCCTCTTGTTTTTATCTTGTTCTTCCCAATTGGATGGTAAAAATGTCCTTTAAGAGAATGTTTGTCACATCTTCATTCCTTATCTGACAAACCACACTTTGTGCTGGGCCTATTGGTGGGTATTAAAGAAATTAATCTGCGTAACAAAGGATTTTTGCCATTAAGGAGCTCACAGTCCTCATAGTGAGAGGCATGTTGATTGACAATTAGTTTAATTTAGCTTTTGAACCACCTTACTTCTTAAGAAACTACTGTTTCATATTTCCATGTTATAAACATTCTTGAGTAAAAACAAAGACCCAAACCACCTGAAGAATGTAGATAAGAGAAGACATTGATATATTAGTTTTTCTAGTTTTAAGCTTTCAGTGTATTTAATTGGAATTATCTGTATTAATTTTATTATCACATTTTGAAGTAGGTAACACAAAAGAAATTCTCAGAGGGAATTTATTAGCCTGCTACAACTGTACATATGCGTTTTTTTGTTTGTTTGTTTTATTTTTGGCTGTGTTGGGTCTTCATTGCTGCGTGCGGGCTTTCTCTAGATGCGGTGAGCGGGGGCTACTCTTCATTGCAGTGCGCGGGCTTCTCATTGCGGTGGCTTCTCTTGTTGTAGAGCACGAGCTCTAGGCACGAGGGCTTCAGTAGTTGTGGCACACGGGCTTCAGTAGTTGTGGCTCGCGGGCTCTAGAGCGCAGGCTCAGTAGTTGTGGCGCACGGGCTTAGTTGCCCCGCGGCATGTGGGATCTTCCTGGACCAGGGCTTGAACCCACGTCCCCTGCATTGTCAGGCGGATTCTTAACCACTGCGCCACCAAGGAAGTCCCCGTATGTGGTTTTTTGAAAATAGAATAGACTAGTCCTGCTAAATAGATTATTCTGTGATAATGGAAAAAGTTCTCTGTCTGCACTGTCCAATTCAGTAGCCACTAGGCAAATGTAACCACTTGAAATTGAACACAAAATGTGGCTAGTGTGGCTCAGGAGATAAATTTTCATTGATAAATTTTGAATTTAAATGTAAATATTCACATGTAGCTAGCTAGTGACTATCATATAGGACACTACAGGTATAGACCAAGGCAGGCACACATGTGGCCTGAGTGTCACTACAAAATCCCTTCAGTGCCCAAGGCAGACATCCCAGTCACAGCAAGTTCTTCCCTAGAAGTTTGGACATAGACTTAGAAGCATTCTAAATCATATCACACAAAAAAGGTATAATGTCTGAGCAGAACTGTATTTTCAGGACTCAATTTTTAAGAAGCAAGAAACCAGTACAAAGAAGCTTAGTTTAAAAAAAAGGATTTGGAGGATTCACTTAACTGAATTTTCTTAGTGTCTAGGTGCTTAGATGATGTTAGTTCAATGTGTTCACATGTTGTTATTAGACATATGAGTTCCTATCCTGCTTCTGCTTGACTTTACATACAGTAATGCTCTCTCCTAATGGTGACAAGGATAACCCAGTACAGCCCTAGGCTTACCTCTTCCCTGCTTAGAAAGAACAGCAAAAACAAGCACTTTCCCCCCAAGTAATTCCTTTTTTTAAAAAAAATTGTTATTGAAGTATAGTTGATTTACAATGTTGTGTTAATTTCTACTGTACAGCAAAGTGATTCAGTTATACATATATATACCTTCTTTTTCATATTCTTTTCCATTATGGTTTATCACAGGATATTGAATATGGTTCCCTGTGCTATACAGTAGGACCTTATTGTTTATCATTCTATATATAATAGTTTGCATCTGCTAATCCCAAACTCCCAATCCATCCCTTCTCCGCCCCACTTCCCCCTTGGCAACCACAAGTCTGCTCTTATGTCTGTGAATCTGTTTCTGTTTCATGGTTAAGTTCATTTGTGTCTTATTTTAGATTCCACATATAAATACTATATGGTATTTGCCTTTCTCTTTCTGACTTAGTATGATTATCTTTATGTCCCTCCACGTTGCTGCAAATAGCGTTATCTCATTCTGTTCTAATGGCTGACTAGTATTCTACTGTGTGTGTGTGTGTGTGTGTATATATGTATATATACACACGTCGTCTTTATCCATTCATCTGTCGATGGACATTTAGGTTGTGTCCATGTCTTGCTATTGTAATTCTGATAATTCCCAGGACTAACTCACCTGAATAGCTTGGGTCATGTACCGGCCCTGAGTAAGTCACTCTCAGAGACAGAGAAATTATACCGGGGAGAGCAGGTGGGGAGCCTGCCTCACTTGCCCACCCTGGAAGTTTGGTTGGAGTTTACAGCAGCTCTCAGATGGCCTGGACTGAGAATGAACCTCTAACCAGCATTCATCCTTCTAAAGGGCAGCTCTGATCCTATTAACTCCCGTCTTCAAAATTATGTGTGGATTTTCACAAATGCCTCAGTGCACTCTTCAGATCTGGGATACCTACCTGTTCTTCAAAAGTAATTTTAAACACTGAAATTTATAGGAAGTTTTTTCCAAATCCTCTACCTTCCCTGCCCTGAAGCCCCGATGTTGAAATTTTTTACAGTGCATCTCCCTTAAAATGCCCTTGCTACCTATGCCCTGCATAAACACTGCCCTTCTATAATATATTATTGTAATAGTTAAATTTAACTCCAATAAAGATATATAAAAAAGAATTGCTTAATTTCTAAAAAAAAAAGAAAAGTTAAATTTATATGGTAGTAATAGTAATACTGGTTTCATGTGCTAGATACCATTTTAAGTATCTTATCTATATATCATACTGGTTTCCATACAATAACTCTTGAAATACATCTTATTATTTCTCACCAGTTTTATAGACAAGGGAACAATCACAGAGAGGTTAGTAATTTTCCTCAATTCTCATTTTATTTATATGAGCAGGAAGTGCAGTGCCAGGCTCAAAGACAGGAAGTTTTATTTCAGTACCTGGTCTTTTGGCCCCTATGTTTTGTACATAAATAAGAGGTATCTAGTATCATTGAAAAAGGCAGTTTTGCTAAAGTTAAAACACCACGTTGATTCATCTTAATGTAGCGAATTATAACAATTTAGACTGTACCATTTATAATTTAACTTCAGTCCAATGATGAATAACATTCCAAATATTTTAGAAGTAATATGTCTTGATTATTCTTCATAATTTCAACTACTAAGGCATTTTTCATTAAAAGCAAATTATTTAAAACCACAAATTGATGTGTTCTTTCTACATCTAAATATTTAAACATTTTTAAAAGATAAACTATTCCAGAAGTTAAATATCATTTTAAGTTGGATCTTCCTAATGTTTTTGCCACAAATATAAGAGCTAATTTATTGATCAATGACAGAATTCTGAGAAACTGAAAATATAATGTTAGTACCAAAATATGACACTTTGCAGTCACTATACAAGAAAATAGTATCTGCTAGATTTCTTTAGGGGAATAGATAAGTTTGTGAATACAGATGAACTAACAGACATTAATTTATATGAATTTGAATATTCCACATAGAAGCAATTTTACTTTTTAAACTTGTCATGTTATTCATTTATAATATAGTTATAAGAAAAAAGATATGAAGAATATTTTTCCAGCTTTTAAAATGTTTCTTAAAGACATATCCATTATATTTTCCATTACCGTTACATATATATGTAAAATAACTTTCCTTTGGATTTATTACTAGGATCATGTTTGTGTTTCTTGAAGAATTAATATACTTACTGCAACTATATAATTCTTTGTACTTTTCCTTTTGCTCTGACTGTCAGAAACTAAGCTATTCAACTTGTTCAGTTGAAGTAGATTTATTTACAGTTCTCTAATGTTGGACATTTAAAGTATTTCCAGTACTATTGGAAATAATTTTGCAGTTAACGTTATACAAGTTCTTCTTTGGGCAAATTGATTACTATCTCTACAGGATAGATTTCTAAGAGTATATTTTCGGATTCAAACTCTATCTGATCTCAGCTGGCCTCAGCCTGCACTGGCTTGAAGCAGGGTTTCAGTTCCCGGCCAGTGACTGAGGTCGGGTCATGGCAGTGAGAGCACCGAATCCTAGCCACTAGACCAGTGGTCAGTGACAAGGCCCTGGCCCTACGACTTTGCAGAAAAAGAATTCCCACAAAGACAGAAAGTAGTGAAACACGTAAAGTATTTATTAGGAGAAAAGAGTACAGTACATGTGGATAGATACATGGCAGGCTCAGAGAGCGAGAGTCGCGCCCTTGTGGCAGTTTGAATCACTTTTATGGGGCATTTCTTCTGGGTTTCCTTTGACCAATCATTTTGATTTGCCTGGTTCAGAGTCCATATCTGGTGTATCTCAGGATTCCCATGTGTGTGCACATGTCTTAGCCAAGATGGATTCTACTGAAGAGGTCTAGGTAGGTTTGGCCACTTGGTATCACTCCCGTTTTGACCTCCAAGGAGCCTTTCTGTGCATGTGTAGTCGGGAAGGTATCCTGACTTCGAGAATGAGGAATATGTGGTCTCTTATCTTCTATGTGGGCAGGGCCCAGCCTCCTCTCTCAATTGTTCTGTTATTCCCATCTCGGAATATCGGTCCACAGGAACGAACTCAAACCATTTGCCCTGAGGGCCCATCTGTCTCCTTCCTCAAATCTACTAAATAAGATTTGTTTAACCTCCCACCCCTAACTACAGTGAATGAAAATGTCTATATCCCTGGACCCTAAGCTATCCTGAGTGACATTATTTTTTTTAATTGCCTGTTTATACCATTTATTGAGAGCATCTTAAAATTCCTTTAACAGTGGCATAACATAAATAAGTTACAAGATTGCCATTGCAGTTTTAGCAGAAACGGAAAAAATCTGAAATAATTGGCATATATGACATTTCTTGAGTGGACAAATGTTAAAAGAGAAATGTTCCTAATTGTGGAATTCACAGATTTTATAATTTGTAAACGTATAAAATTTATACTTAAAAAACTCCAGAAATGTTCTCTGTTGCTTTTATAGCTCAGTATGATGCTTTTTTTGATTCAGATGACATATTAAACTAATTTCTGCCTTCAAGATAAGTAGTCTATTTGTGAAAACACATAGGATAAATACAAATGGAAGACATGTCTGTTTATGTATTTATTTGTTTGTTTTTAATCATTACCAATTTTATTCCCCCAAAAGATTTCATTATGGATATAGAATATTATATGATTAAGATCATAACATGTTTAAAGTTTTTAAAGTTCTTGAGAGTTTTAGAAGCAGATAGGGAAGTCTTAGTGGAGAGAATGGATTCACAATATTACCTCAGTAATGGTTAGGTGGAGAGTTAGGGAAAAGCAAAAAAAGGCAGAGTGCTGAGGGGTGAGCATCTTAAGGTGGAGGACCTATTTTATACAGCAAGGAGAGAAACTTTTGCTAGATAGTGTAGTGCCAGATCATGGAAGCCCACGCAAGACCCAGTTTGCAGGAATTCACTTTCTCTTGAAGCCTAGTGAAAGAAGAGGAGCAAAGAAGTCAGTGCAATACATTTTTATGTATGAGATTAACATGAAACAATAAAAGCTTGAGAGAGATATGTGTTGGTTATTGTGTGCCAATCTGAATAAAAAGAGAGAATGGAAAGCAGAGAGGGTAGCTAATTAGCTTTTATAAAAATTAACATTCACAGAGCTTCTAAATGTATCCAAGTTCACACGGCTAGTAAACAAAAAAGGTAGAATTCTAATTCCAATCTTTCTGACACCAAAAAGTGTAGGTATTAGCATAGCACTGTAGATTTCACTAGAGATGGAAAGGATGATAAAAACAATCAGTGTAAAGGTAAAGGTGTTGCAGAAGGTAATTCCTTCAGGCTTGATAGGAAAGTTGATGATTTTTTTTATTATACTGATGAAAGGTGGGAATAAAACATACAAAATAGAATTAAAGATCACTGACTGAAAATTGAAGTTTTCTTGGATCACTTACATAGAAAACTTAGTAAGGTTTGGGAATTTTTGACCTCTTTAGAAGAGAAAAGGTATGTGTGTGAGAGAGAGAAGCAGAGAAGAAGCCGAGAGGAAGGGAGGGAGGATATGAATATGAACGTTTAGAGAATAGAGCAGGGAAAAACCTCAGGGAAAGCTGCAGGGTAGGAAAGAAGGTAAGGAGGTGGAGAATTCAATGACAAAGAGCTCTGGTACAGAAGGTAAGAAGAGCAATGAAATTTTGGTTATTTCAAGGAAAGGTATTGGAAATAACTTTCATTTGTTTAGAAATAAGTAAATCATATAATCCAGAGGTGGTATTGGGTTAATCCTAGAGATGAATGACGTGAGAACACAGGAAAATATTCCGTCAGAGAAAGGAATGGAGATGCTGCCACATGAGGAAAGACCATGACTATTGAGGTCTCTTCTCTCTTAAGGAAAATGTAAAAGACAAAAAAGTCAGGAAGTTTATGGTCACAGTGAACTTTTGAATTTTAAAAAATTGCCGTATGTTAAAGGTTGAAACTTTAGGTTGATTAGAAGGAAGTATTGTTGAAACTTTTTGGTACAAATTATATTAAAATATATAGTCTAAAAGGTTTATATGCTTAATTTAAAGTTAGGGCACAAGTCTCTTAGATAGCTTCATCCACCAGAGGGCAGACAGCAGAAGCAAGAAGAACTACAGTCCTACGGCCTGTGGAACAAAAACCACATTCACCGAAAGATAGACAAGATGAAAAGGCAGAGGGCTACGTACCAGATGAAGGAACAAGATAAAACCCCAGAAAAACAACTAAATGAAGTGGAGATAGGCAACCTTCCAGAAAAAGAATTCAGAATAATGATAGTGAAGATGACCCAGGACCTCGGCAAAAGAATGAAGGCAAAGATCAAGATGATGCAAAAAATATCTAACAAAGATCTAGAAGAATTAAAGAATGAACGAACAGAGATGAACAACACAATAACTGAAATGAAAAATACACTGGAAGGAATCAATAGCAGAATAAGTTAGGCAGAAGGACAGATAAGAGACCTGGAAGACAGAATGGTGGAATTCACTGCTGTGGAACAGAATAAAGAAAAAAGAATAAAAAGAAATGAAGACAGCCTAAGAGACCTCTGGGACAACATTAAAGGCAACAACATTCGCATTATAGGGGTCCCAGAAGGAGAAGAGGGAGAAAAAGGACCCAAGAAAATATTTGAAGAGGTTATAGTCGAAAACTTCCCTAACATGGGAAAGGAAATACCCACCCAAGTCCAGGAAGCACAGAGAGTCCCATACAGGATAAACCCAAGGAGAAACACAACGAGGGACATAGTAATCAAATTGGCAAAAATTAAAGACAGAGAAAAATTATTGAAAGCAGCGAGGGAAAAATGACAAATAACATACAAAGGAACTCACGTAAGGTTAACAGCTGATTTCTCAGCAGAAACTCTGCAAGCCAGAAGGGAGTGGCATGATATACTTAAAGTGATGAAAGGGAAGAACCTACAACCAAGATTACTCTACCCGGCAAGGATCTCATTCAGATTCGATGGAGAGATCAAAAGCTTTAGAGACAAGCAAAAGCTAAAAGAATTCAGCACCACTGAACCAGCTCTACAACAACTGCTTAAGGAACTTCTCTAAGTGGGAAACACAAGAGAAGAAAAGGACCTACAAAAACAAACCCAAAACAATTAAGAAAATGGTCATAGGAACATACATATCGATAATTACATTAAACGTGAATGGATTAAATGCTCCAACCAAAAGACACAGGCTCGCTGAATGCATACAAAAGCAAGACCCATATATATGCTGTCTACAAGAGACCCACTTCAGACCTAGGGACACATCCAGACTGAAAGTGAGGGAATGGAAAAAGATATTCCATGCAAATGGAAATCAAAAGAAAGCTGGAGTAGCAATACTCATATCAGATAAAATGGACTTTAAAATAAAGAATGTTACAAGAGACAAAGAAGGACACTACATAATGATCAAGGGATCAATCCAAGAAGAAGATATATGCACCCAACATAGGAGCACCTAAATACATAAGGCAACTGCTAACAGCTCTAAAAGAGGAAATTGACAGTAACACAATAATAGTGGGGGACTTTAACACCTCACTTACACCAATGGACAGATCTTCCAAACAGAAAATTAATAAGGAAACACAAGCTTTAAATGACACAATAGACAAGATAGATTTAATTGATATTTGTAGGACATTCCATCCAAAAACAGCAGATTACACTTTCTTCTCAAGTGCACACAGAACATTCTTCAGGATAGATCATATCTTGGGTCACAAATCAAGCCTCAGTAAATTTAAGAAAATTGACATCATATCAAGCATCTTTTCTGACCATAACGCTATGAGATTAGAAATCAATTACAGGGAAAAAAACATAAAAAACACAAACACATGGAGGCTAAACAGTACGTTACTAAATAATCAAGAGTTCACTGAAGAAATAAAAGAGGAAATCAAAAAATACCTAGAGACAAATGACAATGAAAACACGACGATCCAAAACCTATGGGATGCAGCAAAAGCAGTTCTAAGAGAGAAGTTTATAGCTATACAAGCCTACCTCAAGACACAAAAAAAATCTCAAACAATGTAACTTTACACCTAAAGGAACTAGAGAAAGAAGAACAAACAAAACCCAAAGTTAGCAGAAGGAAAGAAATCATAAAGATCAGAGCAGAAATAAATGAAATAGAAACAAAGAAAACAGTAGCAAAGATCAATAAAACTAAAAGCTGGTTCTTTGAGAAGATAAACAAAGTTGATAAACCATTAGCCAGACTCATCAAGAAAAAGAGGGAGAGGACTCAAATCAATAAAATTAGAAATGAAAAAGGAGAAGTTACAACAGACACCGCAGAAATACAAAACATCATAAGAGGCTACTACAAGCAACTCTATGCCAATAAAATGGACAACCTGGAAGAAATGGACAAATTCTTAGAAAGGTATAACCTTCCAAGACTGAACCAGGAAGAAATAGAAAATATGAACAGACCAGTCACAAGTAATAATATTGAAACTGTGATTAAAAATCTTCCAGCAAACAAAAGTCCAGGACCAGATGGCTTCACAGGTGAATTCTATCAAACATTTAGAGAAGAGCTAACACCCATCCTTCTCAAACTCTTCCAGAAAATTGCAGAGGAAGGAACACTCTCAAACTCATTCTGTGAGGCCACCATCACCCAGATACCAAAACCAGACAGAGATACTACAATAAAGAAAATTACAGACCAATATCACTGATGAATATTGATGCAAAAATCCTCAACAAAATACTAGCAAACAGAATCCAACAACACATTAAAAGGATCATACACCATGATCAAGTGGGATTTATCCCATGGATGCAAGGATTCTTCAATATACGCAAATCAATCAATGTGATACACCATATTAATAAATTGAAGAAGAAAAACCATATGATCATCTCAATTGATGCAGAAAAAGCTTTTGACAAATTGAACACCCATTTATGATAAAATTTCTCCAGAAAGTGGGCGTAGAGGGAACCTACCTCAACATAATAAAGGCCATATACAACAAACCCACAGCAAACATCATTCTCAATGGTGAAAAACTGAAAGCATTTCCTCTAAGATCAGGAACAAGACAAGGATGTCCACTCTCACCACTATTATTCAACATAGTTTTGGAAGCCCTAGCCATATCAATCAGAGAAGAAGAAGAAATAAAAGGAATACAAATTGGAAAAGAAGAAGCAAAACTGTCACTGTTTGCAAATGACATGATACTATACATAGAGAATCATAAAGATGCCACCAGAAAACTACTAGAGCTAATCAATGAATTTGGTAAAGTTGCAGGATACAAAATTAATGCACAGAAATCTCTTGCATTCCTATACACTAATGATGAAAAATCTGAAAGAGAAATTAATGAAACACTCCAATTTACCATTACAACAAAAAGAATAAAATACCTAGGAATAAACCTACCTAAGGAGACAAAAGACCTGTATGCAGAAAACTAAGACACTGATGAAAGAAATTAACGATGATACCAACAGATGGAGAGATATACCATGTTCTTGAATTGGTAGAATCAGTATTGTGAAAATGACTATACTACCCCAAGCAATGTACAGATTCAGTGCAATCCCTGTCAAATTACCAATGGCATTTTTTACAGAACTGAAACAAAAAATCTTAAAGTTTGTATGGGGACAGAGAAGACCCCGAATAGCCAAAGCAGTCTTGAGGGAAAAAAACGGAGCTGGAGGAATCAGACTCCCAGACTTCAGACTATACTACAAAGCTGCAGTAATCAAGACAATATGGTACTGGCACAAAAACAGAAATATAGGTCAATGGAACAGGATAGAAAGCCCAGAGATAAACCCACGCACCTATGGTCAACTAATCTATGACAAAGGGGGCAAGGATATACAATTGAGAAAAGACAGTCTCTTCAATAAGTGGTGCTGGGAAAACTGGACAGCTACATGTAAAAGAATGAAATTAGAACACTCCCTAACAGCATACACAAAAATAAACTCAAAATGGATTAGAGGATGTAAATGTAACACCTTACCTAAATGTAAGACCGGACACTATAAAACTCTTAGAGGAAAATATAAGAAGAACACTCTTTGACATAAATCACAGCAAGATCTTTTTGGATCCACCTCCTAGAGTAATAGAAATAAAAACAAAAATAAACAAATGGGACCTAATGAAACTTTAAATGCTTTTGCACAACACAGGAAACTCTAAACAAGACAAAAAGACAACCCCCAGAATGGGAGAAAATATTTGCAAACAAATCAATGGAAAAAGGATTAATCTCAAAAATATATAAACAGCTCATGCAGCTCAATATTAAAAAAACAAACAACCCAATCCAAAAACGGGCAGAAGACCTAAATAGACATTTCTCCAAAGAAGACATACAGATGGCCAAGAAGCACATGAAAAGCTGCTCAACATCACTAATTATTAGAGAAATGCAAATCAAAACTACAGTGAGGTATCACCTCACACCAATTAGAATGGGCATCATCAGAAAATCTACAAGAGACAAATGCTGGAGAGGGTGTGGGGAAAAGGGAACCCTCTTGCACTGTTGGTGGGAATGTAAATTGATGCAGCCACTATGGAGAACAGTATGGAGGGTCCTTAAAAAACTAAAAATAGAATTACCATATGACCCAGCAATCCCACTACTGGGCATATATCCTGAGAAAACCATAATTCAAAAAGACACATGCACCCTAGTGTTCATTGCAGCACTATTTACAATAGCCAGGTCATGGAAGCAACCTAAATGCCCATCGACAGACGAATGGATAAAGAAGATGTGGTACATATATACAATGGAATATTACTCTGCCATGAAAAGGAATGAAATTGGGTCACTTGTAGAGACGTGGATGGATCGAGAGACTGTCATACAGAGCGAAGGAAGTCAGAAAGAGAAAAACAAATATCGTATATTAACGCATGTATGTGGAACCTAGAAAAATGGTACAGATGAACCGGTTTGCAGGGCAGAAATTGAGACACAGATGTAGAGGACAAACGTGTGGACACCAAGGGGGGAAAGTGGTGGGGGGCGGGGGTGGTGGTGTGATGAATTGGGAGATTGGGATTGACATGTATACACTTATATGTATAAAATGGATGACTAATAAGAACCTGCTGTACAAAAAATAAATAAAAATTTTAAAAAGTAAATATTGCGGAAAACTAAAAAAAATAATAATAATAAAGTTAGAAGGAAATTAAAGATGAGTAAGGGTTGAATAGGTATTTAGTGATTGAGATGGATGGTCAGGGAGTCGTCTTCCTCTAACACTGAATGTAGTCTGCTTTGCTACGTCACAGAATGGAGATTGCGAAGGATGAAAAATATTGGGAAGATCAGTTCTTAAGTTTTGTTATTCTTCTCAGTTTCAATAGCAATCTTCTAATTTAATCTGTTCCAAAGAAAGAGGTAATTTTCAAAGTTGCCCCTTTCAGTCTTGCTTAAGGAGATGGGAGAAGAGAGAAATGAGAGCAAATTTCTATTCAGCACTTACTCTGGGCCAGAAACTGTGCTCAGTCTGATTAAGAGACCATGGTTGCTTTCCAGGAGCTAAGCAACTTTGCTCAAATATCCCCCTAATGCAAGCATCTTCTAAGTCTTCTGATTAACAAGCTTCTTCTATGATGTTCCAACACTCAAAATCAATCCTTCTCCTAAAAAAAAGAATTAAAAAGAAAGAAAATTTTAAATAAATTCTTCTAGTTTTTTCTAACCTTCTTTTGTTGTGAAAATTTGAGCTTATTTCATCATCACCTATATGAATGAGATCAGAATAACATTTACTGAGCATCTATTCTATATTAGTTATTCTTCTAGGTTATGGTGTTACAGAAATGTGTGTATCATCTGATTCAGCTCTTTTTCTCTTCTGTATCAGTATTAAAGAACACCAGTAATTTATGAATCCCCAAGTCAGTGGATTTTTCTCAGGTTTCCTTTTTATCTTTTGCTGCTTTTGACCCCAGTGACCAACTCTTCATCCTTCAGATTTTAACTTTATGTGCTGTACTTCCATTCATCTGAGTTCCGTCTCTATTTTCATGACTATATCCTTTACATCTGCAGTCCATGAAACATGGGAGAAGAGACAACTGGACTCTAGAATCCTATGTTTCATAGGCTGCAAATGTAAAGGATGTAGTCATGAAAGATGCATGTTTTAATTTTCCCATGTTATAATTATCATCACCCTCTTAATGGCTTTAATTCTAGTTTCTGTTCATTCTAATCAGTAGGTAATTCTGATGGTAGGGCTTAACCCAGCTTTCTCATTCCTACAGTGAACAGACTGATCAAGACCATCTTTACATTTTTCCTTTAAGTTCTTTCTTTTGTGATCTAAATCCACATCTCTAATTCTCAACCCTTTCGTAGATTCCAGGCTGACATTTCCAAGATGTCCTGCAATTGGTTTCACCTACCAGGTTTAAACGTTGACCCTCCCATCTTCTACCTCAAGGCTTGCTCCTTTTCCTGATTTCCTTAGTTCTGCTAATACCCCTCCCTGAATCATTCAGGTTTGACCATTGGATTCCACTTTGGCTCCATCATCTTCTCTCTCCTCTTGTCCAATCCATCACCAGGTTAAGACCTTTTCCCCTACCAGCTCTTTCTCATTTATCCAAAAAGAATCATCTTTTCGGATAAATTTCCCACCCCCCTTAATACCTAGTATACAACCTTGCACAGAGCAAGTGCTCAGGAAATTTTCGTTAAAAGGAGCATCTCATTCTCTTTCTCGTCTAGCTGCTGTCAATACTTGTTCAGAAATGTTGAGTCATAATTAAAGCCAATAAAATGAGAATCAGAGCAACATTCTCTTTTTTTCTACGCATAGCTTAAGTACAACATTTAAACCACCTGAATTCGAATCAACTGGTTAGAAAAACAATGCTGTTCTTCGAGCCCTTACGTAACATAAATTCAGTGAAAATCTGCTCAAACCAAACTCTAATTAAAGGTTTTAGCTGCCAAATAATATGTTCTGGTTAAAGCCAAGTTAGTATTAAGGAGTGTTTCATGAATAACAGCACAAGCTTTATACTTTGCTGTTGATTTTCTCATGGGGAACTCATGTAAAGGAGAGTGATACCTCCCTGTTGACTTTAACTTTTAGAAATGCAAAGCATGCTGAAATTGTACATAATTCTCTTCTAAAGAAAAGGAAATAGCATTTCAGTGGTTTTCCTCAGTGTCTTACTGAGTTATGGTAGGGCACAATTATGTCTGTTAAATTGATTTACCAGATGGAAGGTTACATTTTATATTTAGCTGATTAAGTTGTAGGAGAGTAGAATTATATCTCATACCAGAAAGATCATACGTAAAGGTAAAAATATTTTAATTAACTACAGTTTGAAAGTGACTGATTAGAGGTCTAAACTGTTTTATTTCACTCCTTTTAGTTACATTGCACCAAAAGGGGAAATCGTTCTTAGAAATGGGCCTTATCATACAGTTGTTATTTGGCTTAATAACTTAATATCTCAAATGGAATCTGTTTTTTAAAAAAAAAAGTAAAATGTTCCCACTAAAGTGAGTTTTGGAAATTGCTTGCTTTTGACGCTATTTAGAATGTACAAAGTACTCAGCATTTGGGGGTTAAAATAAATGATCTTTAACTTACACACTTATGGAACGTTAACAGAAAAATTTAAAAGAGAAAAGCTACATTTTTGTATTTTTTTCTTTTTAGGATATTTTTACAAATAAGTAAATAGATTAATAAAAGCTTTACTTTTTATAAAAAATTATATCTGATCAAGTGTTAAATATTAATTTTAAGGAAATTATTGTCTTGGTATTTTTGCTAAGCAATGGGCATATATCATTAATAGTTTTCTTTAATATCCTACTTCCTTACCTAAAAACAAAAAAATATAGCACAGTGAAATCTGATCTAGTCAGAACCAGTATTTCAGGATATTCAGACTTCCAAAGCAATGCCAACTTTGGAATTTATTAGACTGCTGTATTGACTTCTTATGACTCCTGTAATAAATTAGCACAAACTTAGTTACTTAAAACAACCCATATTTATTATCTTACTATACTGGAGATCAGAAATCTAAAATGAGTCTCACCTGGCTAAAATTGAGGTGTTAGCAGGGCTGTGTTCCTTTCTGGAAGCCCTAGGAGCAAGTCTATCCACTTGCTTTTGTCAGCTTCTGAGGGCCACCCACACTCTCTGGCTTGTGCCCCACTTCTATCTTCAAAGCCAGAAATGACTAGGTGAGTCTTTGTTGCCTTGCATCACTCCCGATACTCACTATTCTGCCTCTTTCTTCCGTATGTTCAAAGGACCCTTGTGATTATATTGAGCCCACCTGGATAATCCAGGATAATCGCCTCATCTTTAAATCAGCCGATTAGCAATCTTAAATCCATTTGCAACCTTAATATCTTTTTTACCATGTAAAGTGACAGTCACAAGTTCTGGGGAGTGGGACATAGACATCTTTGTCCTGGAAGTATTATTCTGCCTACCACAACTACTTAAGAGTTTTATAGGATGATGTTTGCTAAAGCATACTTTGATTTACTACCTCTTTACCTTTTTTTGCGGGGTGGGGGGGCCGTGCTGCACGGCTTGTGGGATCTTAGCTCCCCAACCAGAGATTGAACCCACACCCTTGGCAGTGAATGTGTGGAGTCCTAACCACTGGACCGCCAGGGAATTCCCTCTTTACCTTTTTATTTGAAGTTTGTTTGAGGTTTATTTAACCAGACAATCACCCAGAGAAAATTGGCTAAATAGAAGGTATTTAACTGAAGGTCTGTCTAGAGATGGTCTCTGGGTGACCTTAATAAATCCAAAGGCAAAATATTACCTTTTACATCATTCTCAAATAGATAATAGTGTTTCCTTATAAATATGTATTAAAAAGAAAATTTATGATAAAGATAATAAAGCTGTGAATTCCATCGAGGCAGAAGTGAATTACCAAGAACATTCCAGAACCATGAAGTTTACAAAGTCAAACTTGCAAAAGAAAATAAATAATAACAAGACCTGCCCAAATGACTTGGAAAGTTTTGAAACAGGAAAAGAAGAGCAGGAAGCAAGTTAGCATTTGAGCTGGGTGGAGGACAAACTCCTGTTGACCAGAAGTCAGTGATGTTGCGCCATGGCAACTAGATGTATCTCAGGGGGTTCTGAAGGGCCCAAAAGACTAGTGGTGGCACCTAAAGACTTGAAATTATATTGAAGCTGATAACAGTTCTAAGCAGCAGTAATTAAGCCTTAAAATATATGTACATGACTAGACTGACCAGAAAGCCAGTAAAATCTAAACTGAACAATGTGATTCCCTAAAGAGACTAATGGAACCACTTCTACATATGACCTAATCCAGAAATCTGGCAGTCACACTGAGCTACTGGCTCCCCTTCATCTCATCAGATACAAGCTTCCGTCATTGCTTGCTCTTAGACTTCCTCTTTCTCATCATGTCTTCTGTTGTAGTTCAGTACCCATTTAGTCATATCCCCATTCCAAGTATTGACCATTCTCTGATTTCAGCATAGCCTTGTCCAGTCAACCCTATGTCTTTTTAAACTTTAAATCTAATCTTCCTATCCTCCTACTTACATGTCAATTAATACCTCTTCTATTATGTACAAGGCTAAAGTCCTTCCATGGCAAGCACAAACTCTCTTCTCTCACACTCCCTCCCTCACCTTCCCCCCTCCACCACCTCATTCTCCTTTGTCCTAACAGTACCTAACAGTTTGCAGTTCCATGAATAAGTCTTTCTATTTCACACTCACACAAGCCATTTACACCTGGTTTTCCACAAGGTCCTTGCTAAAATGTATGCTTGAGTAATTCGTACTCATCTATCAGTGCTCAGCTGATACATGCTTCCCTTTGTTAAGCTTTAGTTGGTGCCTTCCCATCACCCACCAGGCTACCCTAAATACTCACTACATTCTTTATGCCAGTATATATGCCCAAATATACCTGGACAATTCTCTGTGCATATATGTCTATATTAAAATTAAAATTCTCTACTTAGCTGAGAAGTTTCTTAAGGTTAATATCTATAGCTTGTTTTGTATTGTATCCCCAGCATCTTCAGAGAGCTCATATTAGGCACTGAATAAACTTCTCTTATAGGAATAAATAAATATATAGAATAAGATAGGAGCTAATATACATCTCTTTAGGTATTTAAAAATATGGGCAGATTCTTCATGAAATAATTTTTAAGAATTTAATTTGCAGTAATATTTTGTAGTGAAGAGATTGACTGCTTTTGGATGGCTATCACTAGGCAAGTCAGAAGGAAAAGTAAACAGAATAACAGGTTAGAGAATGATGTTATAGTTTTATGGGAATGAACTGAAAATTTTCTGATAAACATCAGAGACAAAAAATTAAAAGTCATACAATTGAAGAAAGTAAGTTATATGGCATTTAAAATTAGACGGTGATTTGCTCTATTTACTATTTATCATTTTAATCAATACTCCTGAACTCTTTAAGGTCAGGAGAATGGATGATATTGTCCATATTTGCAGGCGTAAATACTGAGGCACAGCGACATTAAATAATGCTTTACCCAAATCACACAGTTAGTGTGGCACAGTCAAGACTGGAAAACAACTCCAGACTCTTATGAACATAACCAGGTAAGTTCATGCTGAGAGCACAAATGCGTACAATAAACCTTAGGTTTATGGTATACTCAGGGAGTTACTAGCAGATAGGTGTTAGTTTTCTGGACCATACCATCCCGACTATAAGGTTGTTTTCTGGGAAAAATTGTGTGCTGTTCCAGCATGTGCCCCTATAAAATAGCAGGGCTGCCCCAGTGCAGATCTTACCTGCTAAGATGGTCCTTGCCCTGCCATGAAAGCAGTTCACACCTATGTTTATACATGTAGCTCTTATGAAGTGTGTGGGTAGAAAGTATGTTACAAGTTTTACATCCACAAATAAAACTACTTTTTGTGACATTTCTATTCAAAAGAGTATATAAAAGATACATCTAGTAGAGGAGGTGAATAAAACTATAGAGTGCGCAGTGTAATTTTTGTGTATGTGTACATAGACCAGATTAGTTCATTACTTAAAGAAGATTAATAATGTAATTAATTTTCAATTCTATTTTTCAGTATGAAATTTTAGAACTCAAGAGGACTTTTAGAAAAAAAAATATGAATATATCTATAAATACAGACTCCCCCCAGAGTATTACATTATTTAAGCTGTGAAATACTTGTTCAGAAATAAGACTTTATTATAAACCCTTAGGCTCTAGGTTAAAAAACATTATTTTAGAAACTGTATTGAAGAAGATTGAAACGTGCTCCTAATCAAGTTTGTTTTATTGAAGTCATAATTCAAAATTTTGCTATATTTTCAAAATACAGATTTTCAAAATTTATTTTTGCTTAGGTAAGTAAAATATTTTATATTTGAAAAAATTAAAGTGTATAAAGGAATTAACTTTGAAGGTATTCTAGACTGTATAGGATGTGGATTTCCTTGACTCCAAAACCTGGTATTTTTGATGCTTGCCAGAAAAATGAAATTCCTTCTGCATTCCACACCTGATCTATAAGACCTCTTGCCATAAAGTTCAGCATCAAGAAATTCTTAGAAATTAAAGAAGTTGAAGTTCAGCTAGTTCTCTTCTCAGCAACGTTTGAAACCTGGTCTTTTACTGTAAGTTTCCTTTCATGCTTGGCTATATGCGAGCATTCATTTTTTTCATTCAACAGCTGTTTATTGAGACCCACCATGAGTCTATGTAGTTGTTCAGTCCTGAGAGTAGACACAGGAGTAATTGTTGCATTTACTATTCCGAGTGCTATGTGTGGTAATTTCAGTGAAGCAGTGAGGGTTAGAGCCATATTGCAGTGGTCTGAGGTTAGGAAGCAGTGGTGGCAAGTGTAAAGCTACTTAAAAAAAAAAAAAAAAACTTGACTGTGAATTCAAGTATAAATGCAGACAGTAGCTAATAATATCTGTATCTCAGGAGGGCTTATTTTTATTTGAATGGGAAAAATCTGAGCATGTCTACATGCTGAGAAGAAAGCCAGCAGAGAGAGGGAGTTTGAAGTTACAGATTGAGTAACCTCTGTTAGTATTGCATAATTCAGCTAAATTTTGCTTGGCATTTAATTTTTTTAATTTATTTTTAATTTATTTTTATTTTTGGCTGCATTGGGTCTTCATTGATGTGTGCGGGCTTTCTCTAGTTGCGGTGAGCGGGGGCTACTCTTTGTTGCAGTGTGTGGGCTTCTCACTGCGGTGGCTTCTCTAGTTGTGGAGCACGGGCTCTAGGCACGAGGGCTTCAGTAGTTGTGGCATGTGGGCTTCAGTAGTTGTGGGTCATGGGCCCTAGAGCGCAGGCTCAGTAGTTGTGGCACACGGGCTTAGTTGCTCTGCGGCACATGGGATATTCCCAGACCAGGGCTTGACTCTGTGTCCCCTGCATTGGCAGGCGGATTCTCAACCACTGCGCCACCAGGCAAGCCCTGACATTTATTTTTGAAGCTTTGTCTTCCACTTAGTATCCTTTCCCCACCCTGCTAGCATATTTAATAGCCATCCCTTAAATTTGCCAGCATCTTCCTCTGGACAGGGTTGTTTCCTCTGCCTAGAACTGCACTTCCCTCCCACCTCTGCCTGTCAGGATCTCTCTGTCCCCAGGATTTCCCCTCAAGGCAAATGAATCTCTGCCTCCCAGCCCCAAAGCTCTGCTTACACCTATCACATGGCATTGATGACAGTGTGTCATTTGGTCTTGCTAGACCAGGAATGCCTAGGAGAAAAAGGCTCTCTGGTCTATCTCTGAGACAGTTGCCTCAGCACTTAACACACCCGTTTTCCCATTCATTGATTCATTCATTCAATAAATAACTAATGGGTTTAATCTATGTGGTAGGTACTGTATATGTGCCGAACAAACAGTGGACATGTGTCCACAACAGTGGACATAACTAGACATGTTCCCACTACTCATGGAACTTGCAACTTTGGTTCTCAGTATTATTTAATAGCTCTTAAACGTAATTAAACAATGGAACCAACTGAATAGGAAGTTTCATTTTAACTATAAAAAGTGATGAAATATATCTCATTATTATTATTTGCTTATTATCACTTATTATTATTTGTTTCTGTCCAGAATCACATTGTTTGATTAAAGTATCTCATCTGTTAAAAATGGCAATTTGTACTTTAAATGTCATAAAATTTTTTTAAACAGTTATTTCTTCTCCTGTCCTAGTATTAAAAACAAAACCAAAAACCCAGCCTTGAGTAGCCATTTGTGTATTCATCCACTCAGTAGACTTTTTCTGAGTGCTGACTAAGCCAACTGAGTACCAGGCACTGCGGAGAAATACTGTGAGGAAAAGGAAACAGGATTCAGCATAGAGTCCTGCTGCTGGGCTGAGGAAACTCAGTGCCCTGTCGTGGGCTTTTGAGCTTTAGAGGTGCCTGCTCTGGCTCACGAGATGAAACATCCACAGATGCTAATGGAGAATGCCAACCCAGAGCTAGCAACCCTTCCACTCTAGATGGAGCTCCTGTTAACCAGGAGCTCCATTTTGTTTTCCCATACTGCTCTGCGCTACTTCCTGGGACTCCGTCATACTCTCTGCCCTTTATACCCACTGATTTTTTTTTTTTTTCACAAGAAAGTTGTTGTCATTGTTGTTTTCATATGAATTTAATTTCTGTTTACATTGATGGAAGGAAATACAAATGGACATGTAGATTCACAACGATGTGTGCTACTGTGCTTCGAAAGCAAAGCATTGTAGATCACCTAAATGCCCAAATGTTATCAAATGCTTACATAAAATATTGCATATTCACATGTAAATATGGCTGAATAATATATGGTATAGCCACATAATGTATTTTTAAAAGACTATGTAATTGCTTGGGAAAAGATTCATGATAGATTTTTAAATGAAAAACAGAATAAATGTAATCATTTCAAGGAATAGATAATCACTGGGATAATTACATAGTACCTTATTAAGTGAACAAACAGGATATTATTATAAATGTAATATGATTCTCATTTTCAAATACTTTTATAAATACAACGCAAAGGATACATGAGTAGGGTATATACTCAGTTTGTCCTGTTTCCAAAAATTTCAAACATGCATGATTCACATAATCAGAAGAAAGCAATAAATGTAATTACAAAACACTTTTCAGAAGATCACACTATAAATTGAGTAACATTTACCAATGTGCGTTTTGAAGAAGAATAATTCTCTTTGAACAAATAGACATAATTAGCGTGTTCTAAATAAGAAGATGGATGGTTGTCTACATTAATATTTCTGAAACTAAAAGAAGAGTATTATAATTTGTCCAGGAAATGGCATTTATATATTACCATAAATGTGGCTAGCTATTAGAATCTAAAATTTCCCAATAAATGGTTTCTAAAAAAACTGTTTTATATGAATTACATATCATTAAATGATTGTAATTAGAAAGAGTTAGACTAGACATTTTGCTTCTCAATATCAAAATGTATAAAATCTGACTCATAACATTGAAGAGTCATATTATCCAAGCCCCCAAAAAAGCATAAGCTGTATTAGATTTACTATATTTTTCTGAATGCTAATTTGAAAATACATGGCCTTTGTCTAGTTATGAGATTTTTAAATTAGAGTAAGCTACAACTTTATTTTTATTTCTTTTTAACATCTTTATTGGAGTATAACTGCTTTACAATGGTGTGTTAGTTTCTGCTTTATAACAAAGTGAATCAGCTATACATATACATATATCCCCATTTCTCCTCCCTCTTGCGTCTCCCTCCCACCCTCCCTATCCCACCCCTCTAGGTGGTCACAAAGCACCGAGCTGATCTCCCTGTGCCATGTGACTGCTTCCCACTAGCTTCCTCTTCTACATTTGGTAGTATATATAAGTCCATGCACTCTCTCACTTCGTCCCAGCTTACCCTTTCCCCTCCCCATGTCCTCAAGTCCATTCTCTACGTCTGTGTCTTTATTCCTGTCCTGCCCCTAGGTTCTTTAGAACTTTTTTTTTTAGATTCCATATATATATGTGTTAGCATATGGTATTTATTTGTCTCTTTCTGACTCACTTCACTCTGTATGACAGACTGTAGGTCCATCCACCTCACTACAAATAACTCAATTTCGTTTCTTTTTATGGCTGAGTAATATTCCATTGTATATATGTGCCACATCTTCTTTATCCATTCATCTGTCGATGGACACTTAGGTTGCTTCCATGCCCTGGCTATTGTAAATAGAGCTACAATGAACCTTGTGGTACATGACTCTTTTTGAATTATGGTTTTCTCAGGGTATATACCCAGTAGTGGGATTGCTGGGTCATATGGCAGTTCTATTTTTAGTTTCTTAAGGAACCTCCATACTGTTCTCCTTAGTGGCTGTATCAATTTACATTCCCACCAACAGTGCAAGAGGGTTCCCTTTTCTCCACACCCTCTCCAGCATTTATTGTTTGTAGATTTTTTGATGATGGCCATTCTGACTGGTGTGAGGTGATACCTCATTGTAGTTTGATTTGCATTTCTCTAATGATTAGTGATGTTGAGCTTCCTTTCATGTGTTTGTTGGCAATCTGTATATCTTCTTTAGAGAAATGTCTGTTTAGGTCTTCTGCCCATTTTTGGATTGGGTTGTTTTTTTGATATTGAGCTGCATGAGCTGCTTCTAAATTTTGGAGATTAATCACTTGTCAGTTGCTTCATTTCCAAATCTTTTCTCCCATTCTAAGGGTTGTCTTTCTTTTTGTCTTGTTTATGGTTTCCTTTATTGTGCAAAAGCTTTTAAGTTTCATTAGGTCCCATTTGTTTATTTTTGTTTTTATTTCCATTTCTCTAGGAGGTGGGTTAAAAAGGATCTTGCTGTGATTTATGTCATAGAGTGTTCTGCCTATGTTTTCCTCGAAGAGTTTTACAGTGTCTGGCCTTACATTTAGGTCTTTAATCCATTTTTAGTTTATTTTTGTGTATGGTGTTAAGGAGTGTTCTAATTTCATTCTTTTACATGTAGCTGTCCAGTTTTCCCAGCACCACTTATTGAAGAGGCTGTCTTTTCTCCACTGTATATTCTTGCCTCCTTTATCAAAGATAAGGTGACTTATGTGTGTGGGTTTATCTCCGGGCTTTCTATCCTGTTCCATTGATCTCTATTTCTGTTTTTGTGCCAGTACCATACTGTCTTGATTACTGTAGCTTTGTAATATAGTCTGAAGTCAGGGAGCCTGATTCCTCCAGCTCCGTTTTTCTTTCTCAAGATTGCGTTGGCTATTCGGAGTCTTTTGTGTTTCCATACAAATGGTGAAATTTTTTGTTCTAGTTCTTTGAAAAATGCCATTGGTAGTTTGATAGGGATTGCATTGAATCTGTAGATTGCTTTGGGTAGTATAGCCATTTTCACAATGTTGATTCTTCCAGTCCAAGAACGTGGTATATCTCTCCATCTGTTTGTATCATCTTTAATTTCTTTCATCAGTGTCTTATAGCTTTCTGCATACAGATCTTTTGTCTCCTTAGGTAGGTTTATTCCTAGGTATTTTATTCTTTTTCTTGCAATGGTAAATGGGAGTGTTTCCTTAATTTCTCTTTCAGATTTTTCATCATTAGTGTATAGGAATGCAAGATTTCTGTGCATTAATTTTGTAGCCTGCTACTTTACCAAATTCATTGATTAGCTCTAGTAGTTTTCTGGTAGCATCTTTAGGATTCTCTATGTATAGTATCATGTCATCTTCAAACAGTGACAGCTTTACTTCTTCTTTTCCAATTTGAATTCCTTTTATTTCTTTTTCTTCTCTGATTTCTGTGGCTAAAATGTCCACAACTATGTTGAATAACAGTGGTGAGAGTGGGCAACCTTGTCTTGTTCCTGATCTTAGTGGAAATGGTTTCAGTTTTTCAACATTGAGAACGATGTTGGCTGTGGGTTTGTCATATATGGCCTTTATTATGTTCAGGTAAGTTCCCTCTATGCCTGCTTTCTGGAGAGTTTTTATCATAAGTGGGTGTTGAATTTTGTCAAAAGCTTTTTCTGCATCTTATTGAGATGATCGTATGGTTTTTATCCTTCAATTTGTTAATATGGTGTATCACATTGATTCATTTGCATATATTGAAGAAACCTTGCATTCCTGGGATAAATCCCACTTGATCATGGTGTATGATCCTTTTAATGTGCTGTTGGATTCTGTTTGCTAATATTTTGTTGAGGATTTTTGCATCTAAGTTCATCAGTGATATTGGCCTGTAGTTTTCTTTCTTTGTGACATATTTGTCTGGCTTTGCTATCAGGGTGATGGTGGCCTCGTAGAATGAGTTTGGGAGTGTTCTTCCCTCTGCTATATTTTGGAGGAGTTTGAGAAGGGTAGGTGTTAGCTCTTCTCTAAGTGTTTGATAGAATTTGCCTGTGAAGCCATCTGGTCCTGGGCTTTTGTTTGTTGGAAGATGTTTAATCACATTCTCAAGTTCAGTGCTTGTGCCTGGTCTGTTTATATTTTCTATTTCTTCCTGGTTGAGTCTTGGAAGGTTGTGCTTTTCTAAGAATTTGTCCGTTTCTTCCAGGTTGTCCATTTTATTGGCAAGAAGTTGCTTGTAGTAATCTCTCATGGACCTATGTATTTCTGCAGTGTCAGTTGTTACTTCTCCTGTTTCATTTCTAATTCTATTGATTTGAGTCTTCTCCCTTTTTTTCTTGATGAGTCTGACTAATGGTTTATCAATTTGTTTATCTTCTCAAAGAACAAGCTTTTAGTTTTATTGATCTTTGCTATTGATTCCTTCATTTCTTTTTCATTTATTTCTGATCTGATATTTATGATTTCTTTCCTTCTGCTAACTTGGTGTTTTTTTGTTGTTGTTGTTCTTTCTCTAATTGCTTTAGGTGTAAGTTTAGGTTGTTTATTTGAGATGTTTTTTGTTTCCTGAGGTAGGATTGTATTACTCTAAACTTCCCTCTTAGAACTGCTTTTGCTGCATCCCATTGGTTTTGGGTTGTCGTGTTTTCATTGTCATTTGTTTCTTGGTATTTTTTGATTTCTGAAGTGATCTCTTGGTTATTTAGTAGTGTATTGTTTAGCCTCCATGTGTTTGTATTTTTTACAGATTTTTTTCCTGTAATTGATATCTAGCCTCATAGCATTGTGGTCAGAAAAGATACTTGATACAATTTCAATTTTCTTAAATTTACCAAGGCTTGATTTGTGACCCAAGATATGATCTATCCTGGAGAATGTTCTGTAAGCACTTGAGAAGAAAGTGTATTCTGTTGTTTTTGGATGGAATGTCCTATAAATATCAATTAAGGCCATCTTGTTTAATGTATCATTTAAAGCTTGTGTTTCCTTATTTATTTTCATTTTGGATGATCTGTCCATTGGTGAAAGTGGGGTAAGTCCCCTACTATGATTGTGTTACTGTCGATTCCCCATTTTATGTCTGTTAGCATTTGCCTTACATATTGACGTGCTCCTATGTTGGGTTCATAAATATTTACAATTGTTATATCTTCTACTTGGGTTGATCCCTTGATCATTATGTAGTGTCCTTCTTTGTCTCTTTTAATAGTCTTTATTTTAAAGTCTATTTTGTCTGATATGAGAATTGCTACTCCAGTTTTCTTTTGATTTCCATTTGCATGGAATATCTTTTTCCATCCCCTCACTTTCAGTCTGGATGTGTCCCTAGGTCTGAAGTGGGTCTCTTGTAGACAGCATATATATAGGTCTTGTTTTTGTATCCATTCAACCAGTCTGTGTCTTTTGGTTGGAGCATTTAATCCATTTACATTTAAGGTAATTATCGATATGTATGTTCCTATTACCATTTTCTTAATTGTTTTGGGTTTGTTATTGTGGGTATTTTCCTTCTTTTATGTTTCCTGCCTAGAGAAGTTCCTTTAGGATTTGTTGTAAAGCTGGTTTGGTGGTCCTGAATTCTCTTACCTTTTGCTTTTCTGTAAAGGTTGTAATAACTCGGTTGAATCTGAATAAGATCCTTGCTGGGTAGAGTAATCTTGGTTGTAGGTTTTTCCTTTTCATCACTTTAAATATGTCCTGCCACTCCCTTCTGGCTTGCAGAGTTTCTGCTGAAAGATCAGCTGTTAACCTTATGGGGATTCCCTGGTATGCTATTTATTGTTTTTCCCTTGCTGCTTTTAATATTTTTTCTTTGTATTTAATTTTTGTTAGTTTGATTAATATGTGTCTTGGGGTGTTTCTCCTTGGATGTATCCTGTATGGGACTCTCTGCACTTCCTGGACTTAATTGACTATTTCCTTTCCCATATTAGGGAAGTTTTCAAGTATAATCTCTTCAAATATCTTCTCAGTCCCTTTCTTTTTCTCTTCTTCTTCTGGGACCCATATAATTCTAATGTTGGTGCGTTTAATGTTGTCCCAGAGGTCTCTGAGACTGTCCTCAATTCTTTTCATTCTTTTTCCTTTATTCTGCGCTGCAGTAGTTATTTCCACTCTTTTATCTTCCATTTGTCCATTCTTCTGCCTCAGTTATTCTGCTATTGATTCCTTCTAGAGAATTTTTCATTTCATTTATTGTGCTGTTCATCATTGTTTGTTTTCTCTTTAGTTCTTCTAGGTCCTTGTTAAACGTTTCTTGTATTTTCTCCATTCTATTTCCAAGATTTTGGATCATCTTTACTATCATTACTCTGAATTCTTTTTCGGGTAGACTGCCTATTTCCTCTTCATTTGGTTGGTCTGGTGGGTTTTTACCTTGCTCCTTCATCTGCTGTGTGTTTCTCTGTCTTCTCATTTTGCTTAACTTACTCTGTTTGGCATCTCCTTTTCGCGGGCTGCAGGTTTGTAGTCCCTGTTGTTTTTGGTGTCTGTCCTCAGTGGCTTCAGTGGGTTGTGTAGGCTTCCTGGTGGAGGGGACTAGTGCCTGTGTTCTGGTGGATGAGGCTGGATCTTGTCTTTCTGGTGGGCAGGTTCCCATCCGGTGGTGTGTTTTGGGGTTGTGTGACCTTATTATGATTTTAGTCCTCTCTGCTAAAAGGTGGGGTTGTGTTCCTGTCTTGCTAGGTCTTTGGCATAGGTTGTCCAGCACTGGAGCTTGCTGGTCGTTGAGTGGAGCTGGGTCTTAGCATTGAGATGGAGATCTCTGGGAGAGCTTTCGCCGTTTGATGTTACATGGAGCCGAGAGGTCTCTGGTGGGCCAATGTACTGAACTCGGCTCTCCCACATCAGAGGCACAGGCCTGACAGCCGGCCAGAGCACCAAGACCCTGTCAGCCACACGGCTCACAAGAAAAGGGAGAAAAAAAGAAAGAAAGAAAGAAACAAATTTTAAAAAAACAAAATAAAATAAAGTTATTAAATAAAAAATAATAATTATTAAAAATAAAAATAATTAAAAAGTAATAAAAAAAAGAAAAGATCAACCAAACCAAAAAGCAAATCCACCAGTGATAACAAGTGCTAAAAACTATACTAAAAAAAAAAAACAAAAAAAAACGGACAGACAGAATCCTAGGACAAATGGTAAAAGAAAAGCTATACAGACAAAATCACATGCAGAAGCATACACATACACACTCACAAAAAGAGAAAAAGGGAAAATATATATATTTCTTTGCTGCCAAAGTCCACCTTCTCAATTTGGGATGATTCGTTGTCTATTCAGGTATTCCACAGATGCAGAGTACATCACGTTGATTGTGGATATTTAATCCGCTGCTCCTGAGGCTGCTGGGAGAGATTTTCCTTTCTCTTCTTTGTTCGCACAGCTCCTGGGGTTCAGCTTTGTATTTGGCCCCGCCTCTGCGTGTAGGTCGCCTGAGGGCATCTGTTTCCCGCCCAGACAGGACGGGGTTAAAGTAGCAGCTGGTTTGGGGGCTCTGGCAGAGGCCGGTGTGATGTTGCACCAGCCTGAGGCGCGCCATGCGTTCTCCCTGGAAAGTTGTCCCTGGATCACAGGACCGTGGCAGTGGCGGGCTGCACAGGCTCCCGGAAGGGGAGGTGTGGATAGTGACCTGTGCTTGCACACAGGCTTCTTGTTGGCTGCAGCAGCAGCCTTAGGGTCTCATGCCCATCTCTGGGGTCCACGCTGATAGCCGCGGCTTCTGCCTGTCTCTGGAGCTCGTTTAGGTGGCGCTCTGAATCCCCTTTCCTCACGCACCAGGAAACAGTGGTCTCTTGCCTCTTCGGCAGCTCCATACTTTTTCCCAAACTCCCTCGCAGCTAGCTGTGGCGCACTAGCCCCTTCAGGCTGTGTTCACGCCGCCAACCCCAGTCCTCTCCCTGCGATCGGACTGAAGCCCGAGCCTCAGCTCCCAGCCCCCACCCTCCCCGGCGGGTGAGCAGACAAGCCTCTCGGGCTGGTGAGTGCTGCTCGGCACCATCCTCTGTGCGGGAATCTCTCCGCTTTGGCCTCTGCATCCCTGTTGCTGCGCTCTCCTCCGTGGCTCCGAAGCTGCCCCCCGCCCCCGCCATCCCCCGTCTCTGCCTGCGAAGGGGCTTCTTAGTGTGTGGAAACCTTTCCTCCTTCACAGCTCCCTCCCAGAGGTGCAGGTCCCGTCCCTATTCTTTTGTCTCTGTTTTTTCTTTTTTCTTTTGCCCTACCCAGGTACATGGGGAGTTTCTTGCCTTTTGGGAGGTCTGAGGTCTTCTGCCAGCATTCAGTAGGTGTTCTGTGTGAGTTGTTCCACTTGTAGATGTATTTCTGATGTATTTGTGGGGAGGAAGGTGATCTCCATGTCTTACTCCTCCGCCATCTTGAAGGTCTCCCTCACTATATCTTTAGATCAACTAGATAAGAGAATTTACTTGTGTTCCCAAAGTGTCTTTTCATAATTGTAATGATCATTTGATTGAACAGTTCACACATGACAAGGAATACTACAGTGTTATTGTAAAAGTGACTTGGGCAGGAACTACTCCAGGAAACCTAATATTCAGAAAGGACATTCAAAATAGAGTGAATGGGTCATAGATTATACCTGCTTGGTTCTAAGTGACAGAGTGTCAGAATATGGCAGCTCCAAGGTAGCCCTGTGGGTGGGAAATAGCAGGAGAAATCCAGGAGAGAGGGAGGCTAGGTTGATAAACTGATAGATATCTAGTCCAGTAGAGAAGAATAGACAATGCCAGAGAAGGGATCTGACACTGGCTATGGAAGCTTGACCTTCACCTATGATTGTAGTGCTAAACATGGAGGTGGAATTGTTGAGTATCTTAAATATTCATTAATATTAAGATACATTACTTAATCTAGTACTTAATCTTGATAGATCATTAATGATCTTAATTAATAATATCATTAATCATTACTCAATGGAAACATCTTTCTTTTCTCCTTATGATCATATCCAATGAGAATGAATAACTTCTTTATACCATGATATGTAGTTATTGAATTTTTTTTTTTTTTTAAATTTTTTTATTTATTTATTTATTTATTTTTATTTTATGGCTGTGTTGGGTCCTCGCCTCTGTGCGAGGGCTCTCTCCAGCCGTGGCAAGCGGGGGCCACCCTTCATCGCGGTGCGCGGGCCTCTCACCATCGCGGCCTCTCCCGCTGCGGAGCACAGGCTCCAGACGCGCAAGCCCAGCAGTCGTGGCCCACGGGCCCAGTCGCTCCGCGGCATGTGGGATCCTCCCAGACCAGGGCACGAACCCGTGTCCCCTGCATTGGCAGGCAGATTCTCAACCACTGCGCCACCAGGGAAGCCCAGTTATTGAATTTTTGTCTAAATTATTGATGTAAAGAATATTCATAAGTTAAGATTAAAAATGAGCAGAAACAAAATGCACAAAGTAGGCAATCATTCTTAGTAAAACATGATGTATTTAAGACATGGAGTAAATAGAGTAGAAATTATAAACAGGCAAGTAAAAAAAGTGCAGAAAGTACGGAAAGTCAGTTATTAACCATAAAGTATTTTAAATACACTAAGTGAAATATCAGAAAAGGACCATCATTATTTTTGTTGTTGTTATAGATACTATTGCCCTAAGCAAAAGGAGTAAACCACTTTTAGCCTTCTATCCCTCTGCTTACGTTTTAATTTTATTCGTTTTGTTTTATTTTAATATAAGTTTCGTAGTCTTATATGTGGACACAATTAAACATTCGTTTATTCAACATCTCTCTATTGAACAACTTTTTTGTGATGGCCAGTTGAGCTAGGAATTTCATTCTACCCCTTTAATCTTCCACCGTGATGTATCCATATATATCATCTACCGTAGATGACAAAATGATTCATGGAGATCAATAAACTCACCCAGGTTTGCTGGGTGTTAGTACATGAAAAAGTTAGCATTGAAATCTGAGTCTAGTTTGTTTGTGTCAGAGTCCCATTTGCTCCCGCAAAAGATAGTTTCCATGTTCGTATGTGTGTACACGTGCAAAAATGACACCTCCACACTCAAATACATGCTCAACACACCAACCTCTTAGAGAAATGACAAGTCTGAGCCTTGTCACTTACTGTGCCTTAGAATCCTAATTTTTTAACTTGTGCTTCTTCTACCTAACTTTTCTATTTCTTTCCCATTGTTTATTTTCATACCCACTGATACCTAAGTTCATTCTGCACCGTGGAGATCAGTATGAGAGGAAAGATTCAAATATATTTAACTCATAAGGCATTCTTCACATGTTTTCTGTTTCCTTCATTCACTTTTTTTTAAGTGAAAAGAGAAAAAGGTTTTAGTTCTCTCCTCTTTACCATTGTTTTCATTTAAATATTTATAATCAATTTTTTATGCAGTGTTTTCATCTCAGCAAACAAAAGCATTCAGATGGGCACACATGCACTAAAAGCTTGCCTTCTGTTTTTGTGATTAATTGAGATGTAGAGAGTGATGGGTGTGGGGTAAAAATAGAAATGCAATTAGTGCAGCTAGGCATGAAATACATTCAAATACAAGCAGAATGTCTCCCCAGTTAGTGATCTCTTTCTGGGCTCTTGAGGATTTTCCTCCCATTAGTAAGTCACTGGAATGGAAATCTTCAGCCTTTGGGGATACCAGAGCATTAAACATGGAATTAACTCTTAACTGCAAACTGAGTCAGCTCAATAGGTCATTAATTCTACTGCTTGGGTATATATCATGCTGAGCTTTGGTGTGTGGGCTTCTGAAATGTTGGGAGTGAGTTTATAAAGCATTGCAAGGACTAAATGATGGTTATCTATCATTCCAACCTTTGCCTTCACCACTTAGATACTAATATCTCTGGTGACTCAAAATCAGAATTGAAATGCAGGCCAAAGCTTTTGCTAAAACCAATGGATTTGGACCTTTACTTAGAAAAGTTGTATATTGTGTATTTTGAGAAAATAAATTTATGTTGCACTTTATAGAATATGTGATTCCTAGTTTTTACAAAGCTGTGTCCTCAGTTGATAAAGATATCACCGTGCCTCAAATATTATCCTACCCCAAATTGAGAATCTTTCTGCATATCTTCATAACCAGTAGAAGTTGACTAGCTTTGCTTTGAATGTTTTAAAATAAATTTCTAAGTATAAAGTGTATTGAAATATTTAATATTTTCAGCCACCTATAGCACTCCCTGATTTCTGATAATATTTCTTTTCTTCCCATACTCTTTTACATCCTCTTTGAGAATCTCCAACAGATATTATTATCTCCTTTGATCATCCCAGTGTAGTACAGTTATTAACAACTTGCATTTACTGATTGCTTACCCAAGGTTTTTCACACTTGATGATACTGATGTTTGGGTCCAGATAATTCTTTGCTGTGGGGGCCTATCCTGTGCATTGTAGGATGTTAGCAGCATGGCTGGCCTCTACCCACTACATTCCAGCAGCAACTCCCCATACTGACAATCAGAATATCTCCAGACATAGCCAAATGTCCCTTGGTGTCACAATCTTTGCTGGTTGAGAACCACTGGTTTATCTTCTACTAGACATTATTTTGTTTGAGTCTACAATAACTTTGTAAAACATGAAGGACTGTGTTAATCAGAGTCTTGGCAGGAAACAGAACCTACCCAATATGGGTCGTAGACTTTTACTAAGGGACTGCTTACAACTGCTTAGGGATGTTGAGGCACCCAGAAAATAGCAACAGTGAGAAGCCAGGGCTAAAGAAGCAAGGAGAGGAAATAATGTTGCTGGAGTGCTGGGAAAGCTGAAGGTGTGGAGCAGAGCCCTCAAGAGGGAGATGAAATCAGGAAGGGACAAAGCTACACCTGGTGATGCAGCACTGTAGCAGAGAGAGCATAGGATACCTGGTCTCTCGCTCCTTAATTCTTTGATCACTAGCCAGTCCTACCAATAGGTTGAGTCCAGATGAAATCCAACCAGCAAAGAACTGAGTGATGCAGTCCCAGGATTCGGTCCCATGAACTCAGAGAAAGAAGGAAATGGAATCAGTTGGAGCATATGGAGGGAAAAAAAAAAAAAACCTATCTCCATTTTAACACGAGAAACTGAGATTTAGAGATATAAAGTAATTCATCCAAAGCCAAAGACCTAATGCGTGAAGTGAAGCGGGCATATAAAGCACATCTATTTCACTCCATACACTACAAAGGTATCTTCATTGCTTATTTGCATGAATGAGCGGACTGATAGTAGCTGAAAGATGCAAAACCAGGACCCAGTTCTCATTCCTATTCTAATGTTCACTCTTTTTTAATGTTGTCACTGAAAGATATTTAAGAGCTGTATATCCAGCCCATTCTCATAGACATGTAGGAACAAAAGCTATCTGCCCACCTGTAAAAGCTTATGGAATTCTAGGTTTCATGTAGAATGTTTAAGTGGCATATGCTGATTTTCCAAGCTGTTGGCGCATTTTCATCTTGATTGCAGAAACTCGGGCCAGCTGGTGCAATGTGTTAGGAGCAGGAGGACTGGACTGGGAATCAGGGGCTCCGGGGCCCAGCCCTGGCTCTGTCATCCCTAGTGTAACACCCCCGCCACCAGCAGTAGCAGCAATAATAAAAATTCCGTAAACCTTTTCTTCCGTTTTGCGTTCACCCAGATCTCCGCAGTTATTCTCAGGTATCTAATCCAGTGGCCACAGTTCTGTGAAGTAAGGAAGGTATCAGAGTTTCATGTTTCACAAACGAGAAGTCAGGCTCAGATAGTACTAAAGTCTCGCTGAAAATCGCGTAGCTGGGAAGTGTGGTCCCAACTCCACATATTCCCGCTGAAAACACAGTGCCTTTTCTCCCCCACCTTTGAAATGATGAATCAGTCAGTGCACTTCCTCTGGAGAGCCAGTCCGTAGTGTTGAATCTGTTAAGCTTCATCATAAAGTCATGTCTAGATTAAAGTCTGAGACTCTGTGATTTTTGTCCTAGGGTTATAAGCAAGGTGGCAGCAGATACTAATCTGGTTAGCACATAGGGATTCCTCATTTTTTCCTTTCTGGGTTTTAGATGGAATATATTTATTAACCTACAGCTTTTCAGAGACAAAATTGGTATTTTAAAGGCATTTAAAAATAAATATATACCAGGGGGTGGGGGTGGGGTGGAATCTAAGTAAATTAATACAGTTCCATTTTTTCCCCTTATTCATGGGTAAGTTGGATGCTAGTAATTCAGACTCAGCCTTCTCTACTAAGATAAAGTGAGTTGAAGGAAGCTCTGGACTCCTGGAAGGTCTGGCAAGAACCTTAATCCTTCCCCCAGACTATTTCCCTTCTTTGCCTTAAGGTGGGAGGCCCAGGAAGTAAGACATTTCAGGTCTCTAGTCACTGAGATTCTTGTACTCAGTCCTGATCTCTGCCCACCTCTCCTGCCCATTTTCTACTTTTACAATATTTTCAGCACCGCCTGTTTATTTTTACTTTTCCAGTATTTTCAGGCATAAAATCAGGTGTAAAACACAAAAAAATTAACTTTTTTATTTTACCTATCCAGTTCCAAGAAAATCTAAGATTCTCAGTCCAAGGTAGAGCTAAAGAAAAGGGAAAAAGAGAAGAACAAAGAAGAAAGTAAAGTATAGGATTTTGAAGTCAAAAACAAAAAATAAATAAATGAGTAATAAAAGATTGTATGTTCTACGTTTGATACTCTCTGTAGTTTGGCAGAATTATAAAATTCCTTCAAAGAAATCATTTTATCTGATCCAGAATTATAGCTACATTATAACATTGTATCTGATGTAGATGATTAGTAATGCTTTGGAAAAGCAGTTGTATAATTGTTATACTGTTCATACATAAAGAAAGGTGGAAGAGCAGCATTTTCAGTATTTAGAAGATTAGAGTTGAGCTAGGTTACCTGGGTACAGATCCTGGCTTCATCCCTTTTTACTTTTGTGACCTTGGCAAGTTACTTTCCCTGTCTGGGTTTTGGTTTCTTCATTGATATATTCAAGGTGTAAATAGAATCTATCCCATATGGATTTTTATGGTTGAAGAAGTTAATATTGACAAAGCTTTTAGGACAGTAGTGGAACATAATAATCACTATGTGAACGTTAGTTGTCATCAGAAACATTGTTTCCCTAATCATCATCATCATCATTATCATCTCCACCAGCACCATCATAATCACCAATTTCTACTACAGAGTCAATCCAATGTTTCCATTCTTCTAAAGTATAATCACTTAAAAACCTAATAAATAATGACTAATTATAGAGCATCGCTATTTAGGATAGTTCAACCAAAGAAATAGTAACGTATGTATGAATAATGTGCATTCGTATTTTGCAACATATAACCTAACTCAGAACTTTAGTAATAAGACTTGGCCACCCTTCCTTTCTAATTGATTGTGTACTCACTGTATACAAAGGTTTATTCATAGTGATTCTACTTGGTTTTGTGTTGTTATACCGAGTATATTTTCCCAGGATTTCAGGTTCGAAACTACTGACAATGAAATATTTCAGGAGTCAGAATCAGACATAAATTATATGCTGCAGAGGTGTCTTCTTATTACCAGAAGTCAGCCTAGAGTCTCTAAAATCACATTAAGGTACTGTTTTTGTGGTTATTGAGTTTCACCCTTGAGAGAATTGAAAGGACTGACAATGAAGTGTAATAAATCTTACTCTGACCCAGACATACTCAGTCATTTAACTTCCCGTTAACAATCCCAATTCTGCTACCTAAAATAAGTCGAAACATATTTTTTCTCCTTTTTCACTTTACATTTAGAGAAGTAGAAGAACATTTCACATATTTCATAAAAATAATTATGACATTTGTTTAATTTACAGTCAATGCCTTATTTACATGCTTGGGGTTTTACTTTGAGATGAGAAGGGACTATGAAACGGGTGAGCCGTTTTTTATACACGGGAGCGATTGGCTCTCCATTTTTTAATTTTTATCTATTTTCTTTGTCTCAATCCCCAGCCTCTGAGCCCAACTTGAAGGTGCGGTCCAGGTTAAAACAGAAAGTGGCAGAGAGGAGAAGCAGCCCCTTACTCAGGCGGAAGGATGGAAATGTTGTCACTTCATTCAAGAAGCGAATGTTTGAGGTGACAGGTAATTGAGGACTGGGCAGATATACAGTAAAACATGCTGCTAGTAGGAATGAAAAAAAAAAAAGTTTAGAAAAATATACCTGTTGTATATTAAAAGTTATTTTGAGGAGAAACATTTCTCGAAAGGAAATTATATTGAAAACTCACAAGTAGTTCAGTAAACCTTGCCATGCATTCACCAACTGTGTTAAACAGGAAATGAATGAAAAACAGAACTGTGTGTCAATAGGCATAACTAGGGAATGCCAAAGCTCACCTTAATCTTTTCAGAAACAAGCAGTCCATTTTGGGAATGCCAACCAGGAGAATATAACTTTTAATGAAATTTGATCAGAAATGCGCAGAGGGAGGTCCAAGAAGAACACTTCCCCCATACTCAGACATGAATGTACAAAATACACCTGGGAAAATTAAACTACGTGGAACAGCAAAACCTTGACTTTTCAACAAATTTACAGAACTCATAAATGACTTTATGTGTTTACTAGTGAACTGGGACTTATGGCAGGAGGGGGATATATTGCCTTTTATGAAGGGAAAGAAACTGTCATTTTCACTAGTCTCAAATGGAAGAGTTCTTATTTTTTTAGCTGCCTGGTTAGTAGTGGGGTGAACAGGTTAGGAAATTCAACCTGATGTCTTACAAAGCCCTCTAGTCCCATTTGTACCTGGTCTGAAATTGGAGAAGACATAGGGATACCAGCACCAAAAAGGCTAGCCAATACTGACTACTGTTTATCGAGTACCTACTTAGAGCTATGCATTGTATCTGGTCATTTCCTTTGGTTGCCATCAATAAAGAAATGGTAATCTACAACCATTTGTCTCCATCCCCAAGGAAAATTGTGCTTATACCAATATAGTCAGTTGGTATTATTTCTCCAAGATCAGATCTTATTCTTCGCAAGTTTTAACAAATTATTTGTTTTCTATATCTTCTTTGGTCATGATAGTGTCTAGTTTAGGGAGACAGCATGGAGAAGATTGCAGAGGTAGAGGCAGAGGTGGAAAAGTACAGAATACTAATGACACAGTGCTTTGACAGGCTACTAGGGCAAAAAAATGTTTAGTCTTCTATTCAGTCCTGACAGATTAATATGTTTATCTGAGGGAAAGTATTGGTGGGAAAATTTTTTCTTGAGAGATAAGAAATATTAAATAAACAATTACTTTACTAGAGTTTATTTTCCAATATCAAATATAATCACTAATTTTGACCAATTGAATTCTAAATTTAGAGTTATAGACTTTTTTTGCCAAGAAACGTATATGTATTTTAGTGAGTAAAAATCTTAAGTAAGTTTTCATAATAGAGGTCCTTGGTGGGGTTGGGGAGTTAGGGAGTGAATCTGTTTTAATGAATGTAAGCAATAATGAACATATCAATTGTCTAATGTAAACGAAATATAGGTGATTTTTCTAATGGGAGAGAGTAGGTTCTCTTATAACAGAAAAACTTGAAAATAGAAAAACATACATTACTTTTTTGTTTTTTTTAGAATCTTATTGTTTAAGGTCATATTTATTAATCCCAATTTCTTTTCTATTTTCCTATTAATCTTTTTCTTGATCATAACTTTTTTCCCATGGTCACTTGCTCGTCCTTACCAAATTTCAGTGGAATTTAGCTCAATGCTTATCTGAGTAACAATTAATTCTCATTTGTAAGGGTTATGATTTGCTAGAGTTCTACTAAGATTTCTTTACTTGTGAAATATCATAATTTTCTCTTTCTAATTTTGTGATGTAATAACTCCCCTTTTCAACTGAAGAAAAAAACATGTATTTGAAGAGACCTGTACATTTATTAGACACACATTGCTGATCAATAAGCTGGGACTCATGGATGCTTTGGTAGATGTTTTTAACTGGTATGTTGCAGTTATTCTAAATGTCTTTGGAGGATCTGAACTACTGGACACACAGCTTTCTTCACCTGTACTCCTGCCCCTTTCTTTGCCAGCTTTCATGTAATTAGGATGAGCTCTGTTTGGATCTTAATACTAATTATTTTTGCTATCGAGTCAGAGACCACCATAGCATCATAGCAGTTAAATTACCACTGCTTTTCTTTTTTCACCTCTACCTCTCTCTTCCCTGTTTCATAGGTTCAAGTGTTTGCTTTTTCCAAACCCATGCCACCTCTCTCTTCCCAGTAATTGACATGGGAACCACTTATCATCTTCCTCTTTTTCAAAGCCAAGAGTTTTCCGCCCCTCCCCACCCCCAAAGCCATGTTAATTTAAAAATCTAACATCCCTGTGCCTGCAACGTCTTCTCCTCCACTCTTCCCTTCTCCACTGACCCCATTTCATGAGCTGCTCTTATTCAAGCCCCAGTTGTGATATTATTTCTTCTCAGAGCTTTTTGTCAGTGTTCCCAGAAAATCAGTTGCTACCTCCCCTCCCAGACCCTATCCAGCGTGATGCTGTAGAATCCTGTTGTAGGATTTGTTGTCTTGAATTCTAGTGCCTATCATAGTGATTTCTACATAAGGAAATACTTCTGTGTAAGTATCACATAAAATAATATAAATAACGTAATTTTAAATTGACAAGACAGAATGTTTAAAAGTAGTTTTCATTTTTATTTTTGTTTTTTTAAAGAAAGGATACAGAAATGGGACTTTAATGAGAAGTCAGTGTGTAGTCATACAGGAAAGACAAGAGTTAGGAGTCCAGGGGAAGGAAACTCTTGAAGTATTTTTTTTAATGTACATCTTCTTTGTTAAAAGAAAAGTAAACAAGAAAGAGGAAAATATAAAAGTAGACAAATCAAATGTAAGCAAGATATATAGACCGAAAGGTAGTGAGCAATATGTATTTAAGAATTTTATAATATCATTGACTTGATGAAATCCCACAGTCAGTAGGTGGCAGGGTCAGAATTCTGTCACCAGTCTCACATTCTTTCCGTTGGTACTGCACTTCTGAGTAGAGAAATATTTATAGTAGAAAGTTGAAAGTAATAGGTGTTCCAAGGGAGGGCAAGCAACTATAGCCTGAAAATTGGGAGTGTCCATTCACGGGTGACAGATGGTATGTGAGCCAGGCTTTGAGTATAGAGGTGGGATTGGACCTTCAATGAAGTAGGTGGAGGAAAAGGAGGATAAAAAAGCATGAAATGGGAAAGCGGCACATACGGAGAGTAGGCGATTTAAATTTGACTGAGTGCAGAGTTCAGAAAGGACAATAGTAGGAAATAATGTTAGGCTCCATTTTGGAGCAGAGGAACGTAGTGAAAGTTGTCTTGCTATGATCCATCTGGCAACAGTTTAAGGAAAGTTTGGAGAGACTGACTGCTGTAGCAACTCAGAAATACAGGAGACTTTTGCTATAGTCCATGAGAGAATAATGAGGGCTGAGGGATTAAGCTGAAATCATTGTAGTCAGAAGTAGATGAGAAATGATGTGAAGAACAAAACGAAATAATCTAGTAATTGATTAGATTTGGAGTAGGGAAGGGAATGAGAATGACTGTAAGGGTAGTGATAAACAGAGGTAAGCAGAGCACATTTAATATTGAAATACACTGAGTTTGATACACATATAAAAAGAGATGAAAAAGGTCCAGTATTCCAAAGGGATTCAGGCTAGAAATTATGAGAAGGAAAGACAAGAAATAAAAGTTTTATGGGAGTGTTCTGCCTAAAAATGATAGTATGATGTCATAATTTTGAGTGATTTTGACAAGGGAAAGAGAAACAGGATAAGGCTACAAACTTCGGTGAATATCTACATTTAGGAATTGGTCGAAGGAGGAAAAGCCAGAGAGATGGAAAAACAAACATGGAAGTGGCGAATCTTCTTGTAGAAAGGATGAGGAGAATGAGAACTGTTTTGTCAAAAGCCTTCAAATTTCGGGGTGTTCAAGAGAACGATTGCAGTCCACAGTGAGCAAGCTAGGTTGCCGGGTCTCGAAGAACAAGCACACTACTTCTCACAAGTTATTAGCATGCTTTCGTCTAGAGGGACAATTCCAGTGGAAAAGGAGGACCTGAAGATTCAAAATAATTGCTGGAGCAGAATTCTAAAGCAAGTGTTAAGGGGACTGGGTCATGGGTGAGGGTGATTGTCCCCGCATTGGAGCGGGAAGCAGAAGAGAAATGCTTTCACTTTGACAGGGGCAAGGAGAGTGTGGATAACAAAATCATGAGGTAGAAAGAAAAGTCACTGATAGAAATCATGTCAGAAGTTGTCCGTCTCTGAGAAGTGTGAGGCCAAGATCGTTTGTGCAGAGCTGAGTAGACAAGGTATAAGGATGAGGCACCTAGAAAAATGTTCAAATGAATGAACTATGGAAGGTGATAGGGGATTGATTAGAGCTCAACAGATAATTTGCCAAGGCTTGATAAGATGGCCTCTCTTAGCTATATTTCTAGGAACTGAAAGTTTCTATTTCATTAATTAGATATTTTAGTAAGTGCATTACTTCCTTTGTAACTTGAAATGTGTGTGAATTTTATATCTGAAGATGACAGAGATGATCTATATTGTTGTTATCCAACTCTTGCTAAAATGAGTTTCTTGTTATATTGGTGTTTAAAATTGAACATATTAAATTTAGGCAACTTCTCATCTTCTGGAAAATAAGTTGGGTAGAGTTAAGGTTAGCCAATGTTGTACAAGGCCATCAATACAATATTGAGATTTTATCTTCTATTGTATTTTCTTCATACAACTTTGACTAAGATGTGCTGTAATAAGGTACAGCCTTAGTAAATTAAATAAAGAGCCATTTATAACATAGCATATAAGCAATTTTTCCACACACAACAGGAATGGCTCCAGGCCTCATTTGTTGATGGCATGTTTTTATGAATTATGCAAGTCCATTATCTCTATTACTTTATTTTTTCGGTAGCACAAGAGCAAGTAAGAGAAGATTACATTCTTCCCCCCCCCCCCCAATCAAAAGCCTCTACAATCCTCTCTAACTGGATATCTCTACTTCTGTAAAATTAATGAATACTACGTTGTATTTTTAGCGGTGAAAACAAAGGAAAAAATGTGGTATGGAAATTCAGAAATGTTCCAAAATTTTTCACAGTTCTTTTTATTTAGTCATTCACGTAGGGGAAGAAAAACAATGTTCGTTTCTGTATATTACTTAGAGTATAACTGCAGTTCATCTTTGTATGTTTTTCATGAGTGTATTCGTACTTGACAATGTTTTTCAGAATCCTCAGTCAGTAGCAGTTCTCCAGGGTCTGGCCCCAGTTCACCAAACAATGGGCCAACTGGTAATGTTACTGAAAATGAGACTTCGGTTTTGCCCCCTACTCCTCAGGCTGAGGTAAGACTCATTATTTTGGTTCTTGTAAAAGTTAATCCTCGATTAGCCCGCTAAAACGCAGTGATATTTCTGAATTGAAGTTTAAAGCCACCCGTTCTTAGTTATTTTTCTGAGAGGTTTATAATGTGTGGAATTGAGTAAACTCAATCTGATTTACAAAGTTTGGATGACAGTCATGGTTTGAAAATACTGAAGTGTAATCCTCAAAGAAACCACTCTTAGTGATGCTGAGTATATACTTCCCAGCAGCTGTGCAACTCAGAAGTCCTTCTGCATGGTTCTTGGTTATCCTGATGGGAGTAGACCCATCAGTAAGTAAAACAACGTCATGCAAACCTCTCAGAAGAACAGTTGCCCGAAACAAGTTAGGTGTTTTATCCAATTGACCTGAAGAGTAATGAGAAAATTGTTGAAGTATCATAGTTGAGGAACACAGAGCTCCACTAAGCAAACATGTATTAAGGACCTACTGTGTGCCAGTCATTTTGCCTGGCAGTGGGGATATAAAGATAAATGATATATGAACTCTGTCCTTGAAAAATGAAAGATTAAAGGAAACTGGTCTGAAATAACACATGATTTTTTTTTTTTCTGACTGTATGCAGTCAACTTTAGTAACATTTGTTTTTTGGCACATGATTTATTGAAACCAGTGATACAGCAATAGAGGAAAGTAAATTTGTGAGTCAGCAAGAATTTGTCTATGTAGTTTCTGTAGTAGGCTAAGCAAAGGCAACAGCCACTCCTGTGGAATCAGCTGTTTTGGAGTCACCATCAATCGACTGAAATTCTCAATATTTCTCTTCTGTCATTATAATGCCTCCTTACCATGCACTGCTCTATGCAGGGGAAGCTGGTGTAGTAACTTCCATATATAACTGTGACATGCTTCTTCCATTGTGTTTTATAGAGTCCATGATCCTTTGGGGCTGAAAGGGACTGATCAAATCTCTGATTCCTGAATCATCTCTGTAGCTCTCCTGATATGTGATTATCAGACTGCCACCAGAGCACTCTTTATTCAAAGGGAACTCACTTCACTGTCTCCTGGGGCAACCTAGTTGATTTTGGACGGTTAGCTTGACTGACAGAAATGTCTTCTGTACCTTACGCCAACATCTGTGTCTGTAACTTCATACATTCACACATACGTGTATAATAAATTATTTATAAGTTATAAATTATCTGGCCAAAATATAAGGGAAGGTTGTCCCTGATAAGGAAAGGACTGGAGCCAGTGAAGTCACTTCTTCTCTGAGGACATTTGTGTACTTGAGTCTTGAGTTTTGGTGTTCAGAGCCTCACATAACTCTGAAGGGAGAGAGAAGGCAAAGCCCAGTACTGACCAAAGAGGATAATCTAACAGGAAACCATTCAGACCCAAAGACCCATATCTGTGCTACATTGGTGAGTCCCTCATCCCCACCCACAGAGGTGTCTTGATGTAGACCAGAGCAGGGGCAGAGTCTCCTGGAGAAGTTGTAACCAGAAGCTAGTTGTAGCCTGAATTTTCATAACCTCAAACTGTTAATTTAATTTAAAGTGCCCCAGATTTTTAGTTCCCTAGGTATCTGGAAAAAAGCAAAAGTAAATTCTTTCTAGAGGAATACACATTCATTTTAGATTTCAAAATTTTCCCTCAATTTTCCAAGGAAAATGAGCAGAATAGATAGATGCTCTGTTGCTTATGACCATCTTTCAGCTATGTGAAGGATACAATTCAGGCCGCTACATTTTCTCCTGTCCTCCATCTATTTCTTGTTTCTTACCATCCTATTGTCCCTTTCTCGTCTTCATTTTTCTTTCTAAAACATGGTACCAGGTGGAATAAATACTTCACATATATTTGTGGCCATAGATGTAAGTGGGATTCTTGGACTATTGGTTACAGGTATTGTATTTCTGTTAGTACAGTTATATCTCAATATCAGTGAGTTTTCTGCAACCCTTTAATCAATTTCCAGAAAAAGAACAACTTGGTCACAAATATTTCTAAAAAACTTTAGATTTCCATTTCCTCTCAGTTTGAAGAATGCGTTTCAATTGCAGAAACACTAAAAGGTCTGGGTTCTAAATAGGTTCTGGATGAATTCTGTATCCTTGGAAAATGAAAACACACTAAACCACATTCATTCAACAGCATTTATGATTCTTAGAAAAGCATTGTTAGTGCGAAAAGGTGCGGAAGACCACTTACAGCTTGATAGTATTTTGTTAAGTTCAGAAACAGGCAGTACAGTATTTTGATCGGAAAAAACGTATGTAATAAAAGTATATTTTAAAAAAGCGAGGGAGTGATGAACACAGAATTTAGCATGGTGGTTACCTCTCAAGGGGGAGGAAGGCAGTGGGGGACATGGTTTGTTACTAAAGATGAAGATACATAGAACCCTTCATTATAAATACAAACATATGCATATAGCACTTAGTACAACATCAAGAAACAACCAAGCAATACATATTCATGAGACTGGTTATAAATGGGAAAAGGTGAGATTTTGTCTTTACTTCAAGCTTTTTAAAACCTGTTAAATTAAATTGAGTGTCCCAGGTTGTGTGACCCTATCATTAAATTTCAAAATATATACAGTGGAGGATGTAAATTAAAGGAATTTGCTTTTACTATTTTAATCTGTTTTATATTCCTAAAACCTTTTGCTGATACCTAAACACAAATATCTGTTTACATGCCCTAGCTTTTCAGCTAATTGTTGACATATTCTTTCCTTCCACCCCCACCAGTTTAAAAAAAAAAAACCAGAAGGAAATGTGATTGAATGGAGTTTGAAAGAGTAGAGGTATTTCTTCAGGTCAGTGACAGGATGTTCACCTCCAAAGCTGGAAAGACTAGTTCAAAAGCAAGCAGTGACTTACCTCATAATGAATTAATTGTGTGCCTGAACTATGATCCAAAAGGCCAGGTGGGCAGACCTTTATGCACTGATGGGTAGCCTCTCCGTGGCCCAGAACAAAAAATTCAACCCTGATGGCTAACATGTGGTTTTCTGCTGCATTGCATTTACAGAGGTCTGTAGCATAATTCATACTGGAGAGGTGAGGAGACAGCAGAATTCAGACTGAAACTGTCAGCAAATTAATATCCTTGTCTTGTAACACCAAATATTTCCACCTAAACTAGAGAAAAGAGCAAAAAACAATGTTTTTCAGCCAATTTTGGATTAATCATTTTGAATTTAGTATGATGTTTACAGACATCTTCTAAGATTAATAATAGCGTGTGATGTCATACCAACAGAAATATTTGGGGGTATGAAAAATTCACATCATTACACTTTCAAAAATCAAATTAGTTGCATACTTTACCATTTATAAAATAGGCTTATTCTACCATCTTTGCTTAAAATAGTGTAACAGTGTACATTTGAATCGACTCTCTATTCTGTGACCTGGAAGTAGAAAAGCATGTCACCTAATTCTTTCAGATCCCATGTAAACAAATGGGATTCTACTCCCTTTTTGCTGCTTAGGAAATAGGAAAGTAAGGCTGTATTTCAGGCTGATCTTGAGGCTTAGGTTAAAAGAAAATTTTCTCTCTCATAATTCATGTGTTCTGCATAATTTAAATAAAGGTTAAGACAGAAGTAAGAGGAGAATTTACTTGTAAGTCCAGGCTAAGGAAACCGCACATTGCATTCAGATGTATGGGTCTTCCATTCAGAAGGCTCCCAAGGAACCTGGCTGCAAAACCAACTACTTTGTCATCATTGGTTAAGTTGCTGAACTTGCCCTGAACCTCAGATTCTTTATCTAGTGAAAGGTGGTAATAACTACCCCAGCAGCTTTGTGGTGGGGAATCAGTGTTTGGAAGGCAGGTGGTAAATTGTGAAGTGCAGAACAAGTTCATTTTTTGTTGTTGGTATCAATACTGACTTCTAGTAGGGAAAACTCATTAGTATGTTTGTCATCAGGCCAGCAAATCTCACGTGAGAGTGAACCTCCATCTGCTCTGGCCACTCCTGTTCCACTTCTTCAGTTTCTTACATATGCTCAGTCCCGAACTCAGATCCCTGGAGCTACTTGCTTTACTCATTTGTGAACTTGGTTGGGGAGCTGAAACCTCAGGAGTTTCTATTTCCAACTCCAGTCAGAGATGTCTTTACCTATCTAGTTACTTTATTGTTAATACTGTGGGCCTGTGGGTTCAAATATGTTTCCATGAATATCAACACCATTATTTTAGATTTGGTAGATTTATTTGATAGCTATTTTAACAGTAGCCAAGCCGCTGGTTTATTCCTAGTTGAACATTAGTGGCTGGCTCTGCTATGCTATTTTTTAAATAATTTTTTCCAGCAGATACAAATGATTTAAAAAATGGATTCTAATAATAAGGTTAAGTACTCTAAAATCATCTGAAATGTCACTTGTTTTGCCCCAATCTCCCATGACTCATCTGCCTGTTGTTTCATAATAGTTGTTGTGACGTTTGCTGTAAGTGTTATGCTCCCTTCTGAGTGGGTGTAGAGCTATGGTTTTAGATAGCTGCAAATAAGACCCTCCTCCCCCCACCCCCCCAGGGGAAAGGAGGTTGCTATGACACAAGAATCATTTACTAGGAATAACATGAGTCAATAATGTAAACCAAGACCTTTAACAAAACATCAGTGACTTTTAAATGCAAAGGAAGCCCTGTCAAATGATAATTTTTTTTCCTCCAAACCATTTTAGTAATACATTCTTGGGTGTCCAGTAAAAATGAAAACTTAAGAGATTTTTACTGCCTAAAAAAATTTATTCATCACATGGAGATTTTAATTTTCTATCAGCTGTCTGAAAGGAGAATGGAAAATAAATACTATACTGAAAAATACCATGAAAGCTGTAGGCAAACATTAAATGCTTAAGAGATTTTTTTAAATTTCTTTGTTTACTTGTTTGTTTTTAATGTGGTTCTTCTTTTTATTTAGATAATCTAGGTTTGGGGATTTGGAACCTTCTAAAGCCAAAACAGATTGAGGCTTACAAGCATGTCTTCCTAGATGCCACTCTAATAGAACAGATATTTCCTGATAGATCTAGTCAGAGTTGCTCCAGTCTTAGGCTGAAGGATCTGATGTCCAGGAAAGGTAGGCAGCTACCCAGAGTCATAAGCCAGTGAGTGGTAGAGCTCAAGTGTAAGATGCTTAGACCACTCTCCTTTACACCATCCAGACTGCTGCTCACCAAAACCTTGTAGATACTTATATTCTTTTTCTAATGTTTCTAATGCTCATGCATATTGTAGATAATTTTGAGCATGCAGTAACTTGAAAATTCTACATTCACTTTTTCTATGAGCCTCTTAAAAAGTGGGTGATTACATAGTTAGTATTCTGTCAAGGGTCATCTGTTGACTTCTTTGTCTTCTTAAGAGCAAGAAAGGAATTCTCCTCCCTCCCTTCTTCCCTCCCCCCTCCCTTCCTTCCTTCCTCAGTATCTCCTATCCCCACATGCATTTTCCTTGCCCCATATGCAGTCATTTTCTCCTGTATTTTTGTTTGCATGGGTTCTTACATCATACATGTATTTTTTGCTTTGTGCTCATGAATTTTGGGGGATATAAATGGCATGGTGTTATCAATCTCATTCCATTTCTTATTTTTATCACTAAACATGTGATAAAAATAAGACTAGCTCTTTTTAGAGCTAGTCACATCATAATGGATGCATATGCCTAATTGCTTTTAATCACTGTAATAATCCATGGCAGGTACTCCTGCATTTTACCTACCTGTTCTCCAGTTGGATTCCCCAGTGACCTCCAGTTCTCACCCACCACCAAAAAATGCTTTAGTGTATATCCACACTCATCACTCTATAGCTAAATGAGAATTTCTTGAGCAGCTGGAGAACCTCTGGGCCATGGTGTACAGTGCTGAAACATTCGCCAGAATTGCTACACCAGTCCACAGTCTCACCAGTAATGTGTGATGGTTTTTACTTTCCGAAATCCCTGTGACATTGAACATTGTCCGTTTTTCTCATTTTTGCCAGTGTCCATTTCGTAAGAGAATTTGAATCTTTTGATTGAAACTAAGGTCTTCTTGATGTCAATGGCTAAAGAAATGGCTCTACTGAGAGACGTAATTTTCAGTTTATGTGTATTTTATTCACCTGAATTTCAAATATTATCCATAATATAGGGTTCCAGTTGCCACGATGGTGAGAAAAGTAATTAAAATTTGAAGGTCATTATTAAAATATGGATAGGCCTCCCCTGCCCCGACACCTGGCTCAGTCACATCCCTCTTCCCAACATCATGCTCTTTCTGGTGAAATGCTAGTCACCCATCAAAGCCTAGTTTAAAATCGACAACCTGCTCTGTGCCATTGAAGTGTTTTGTTTTTTTTTTATAAGTAATAATGACAATAATTATCTTTTTTTTTTAATTAATTAATTAATTTATTTATGGCTGTGTTGGGTCTTCGTTTCTGTGCGAGGGCTTTCTGTAGTTGCGGCGAGCGGGGGCCACTCTTCATCGCGGTGCGCGGGCCTCTCATTGTCGCGGCCTCTCTTGTTGCGGAGCACAGGCTCCAGACGCGCAGGCTCAGTAGTTGTGGCTCACGGGCCTAGTTGCTCCAAGGCATGTGGGATCTTCCCAGACCAGGGCTCGAACCCGTGTCCCCTGCATTAGCAGGCAGATTCTCAACCACTGTGCCACCAGGGAAGCCCATTGAAGTGTTTTGACCATACTCTAATTATAGTAATTATGACAGGTCATCAGAGCTAGTTCTCTACTTTTCTGTGCACCCGAGTAGCATGTGAACTTACATGGCCTAGGGCACCTTTGTACCCCGTCCACCCAATTAATCTAACTTAATTGTAATTAATTAATTGTTTTGTGAATGTTAAGCAATAGCCATTGTACATTTAATATTTCCATTTTATCTGACTACAGCAATCATTTCTGCTTCTGAAAAATTTTTAGATTAAAACCATCTTTTGCATGTTCTAAGGTATGAAGCATTGGCATCTTAGCACAGCACTGATTTAAGGGCTGCATCGGTTTCAAAACTGCTTCCTGGAAAAATCCTGGCCTTGCCTGGAAATACTTGTAAGCTCACCACAGTACTAAGGTGGGGTAACCTTCCAGCCTTGCAAGAATGCTGGTCAGGATCCTTCACTATCTCAGTGAAATGGTCCCTCTCACCATCTGTTCATCTGACTTTCAAGTGTGTCTGCACCCTTTCAGCAGTGTACCATACAGCTCCAGTTTCTTATTAAGAAACATTAACCTGGAACAGATAGCCTGCTTCTATCAAGAAGTCAAATTGAGGGGACTTCCCTAGAGGCGCAGTGGTTAAGACTCTGCGCTCCCAATGCAGGGGGCCCGGGTTCGATCCCTGGTCCAGGAACTAGACCCCACATGCATGCCACAAGTAAGAGTTCGCATGCCACAACTAAGGAGCCAGCGGGCCGCAACTAAGGAGCCCACCTGCCGCAACTAAGACCCAATGCAACCAAATAAATAAATTAAAAAAAAAAAAAGAAGTCAAAGTGAGGAAAGTTATATTTAAAGAAGATAATTTGAGAAAAACATTATTTCAGTTAAGTCATTTGTGATTTTATCCATTGGAAGTTTATGTAAATGCTGTGCTTGTTTCCTTATCTGTAAATTGAAGGAAATAAATTTTGTCCAAGTCTGTGAAGTTCCGTGATACGATATATACCAGTTAGCCTCTGTGGGAAGAACCAACTGTACCCCCCAACTTGGGGGACTTTGGACTTTCCTTACTTCCTCAGGAATTGTCTCCATGACTTGAAGATCCTCACGTCTATATAGTCACCAGGGCTATTGCTTTCTTCTCACGCCAGGCTAGCTGGCTCCCCGTTGTACACTTTCATTCTTTTCCATAAGCCCCAGGGCCTGATTGTGCTTCCTGTTTTTCTCTCAAGCTTCCTCCTTCTCCATACTTTTTTATGGTTCCCTTATCCTTCAGTAATGGCTGCAGAGTGGTGTGTAGCTTCTGCAGCAGTACCTGACAACAAATCATCCAGCCTTGATCGGTTTAAAAGTTTTATTGCTGATCCCACTGGGAACCAGAATTAGGGCAATCACTCAGTTCCTTCATCCATAACAAGAGCACTAGATTGCTGGAGAGTGCCTGGAATTAGGAACTAGGAATTAGGTTAATGTCCCAAAACTCCCTGGCATAGGGCTTGGCACATGGTCGGTGCTATCCTAGGAAATGGCACCACTCAATTTTGCTATGAAGCTACAGGGATCTGAAGTCCCATAGTAAGAACATTCCCAAGTCCCTTCGCTTTTGTCAAAGCCCCTGTGAGCAGCCGGTGTGCTACTGCAATTATTACACCTAAGAAGAAACCTTCTTTTCACTTTAGTATAGGTTTGCTTCCTACGATGAGGTAGGAGGATGTCGCCCAAGTTCTGACTGGAAAACAAAGATAACCTCTTTTGTGAGGTTGGGGTAACTTTTGGTGTCATTCCCACAGTGCCTGTCAAGTCTCCGTGCTGTGGGAAGCAGATACAACCTTGAATGAATATTGTACATGATTTAAAGTAATTTTTCCACATTTATTTCTCTTCCATAAATACACATAAGCAGATGAAATATCCTTTTATTATAAATGGTTGCTTGCTGCCAATAAGCTAGTTAAAATATTTTTACTTCCTCATACGTTCTTTTTGTTCTTGTTCAGGTATATATTCTATATTTAAAAATCATGGTAAAAATATATCCGTATAAGCAAAATAACTCGTCTTTTTAAATTAGAGCAAATATACAGCTGTTGTTGATACTCCTTAAATAAAATTGCAGTCTCATACATTCTGATGATAAAATCTTTTCCAACAATCTTCATGGGTTTTTGACAACTTTAATTTTGTAAAGGGTTTCATATAAACTCAATGTAATGTTAAAAATTTCAGTATACTTCTTGCTTTCCATGTACAAATATCTGACTTGTTCTTCTGAGAAAAAACAAACTCTGAGTTGCTTTGGAATTCCAAGTTGCAATGAGAAAAGTCCACCTTTAGCTTTCTGTTCTTATTATGTTAAGGCTACGACTCATCTCCAAACAAACGTATGATTGAGGTGATGTTTTGGAATAACATCCTGTGTTTTGGTGGTGCATCACTCTTCAGTGACATTCTGAGGTTGCATTGTATTAGCACATGATATTTTCCCCAGTTAATTGATATCCCAGGTTTGTCCAGGGGAAAATCTACCGCTCCCCCAAACATACTTGACAAGTTATTATATTTACTTTAGTCAAAGCCCGTGTGTGCAATATCCCTCTTGGAGGTGGTCTATTATTGGAGTCCCATATGCTTTTTGTTTGGGAAGAAAGCAGTCACTGTGTCATACTGTTACATGGAGTATTCTTTTTCAGGGATGTTGTTCCCTTGGGGACCATATCAGGCCAGAGTTCCTTAGTCTAATAAGACCTTTGTAACTCTTATTGTATAAGAGTTCTGGGAGGGAAGCAAGAGTTAGACAGAAAATGTAATTCAAGCAACTATATTAGGCCACATGTGCGAAAACATGACTCTTAGTATTGGATTAAAAAAAAGGTTATTTGTTGTAAAAAGGACTCTGATGCCAAAATTTTCAAGGTATTTCAGTGTAAGTGAAGACTGTTGTGGCCCAGCAAACTCACACAACATTTTAACATTTACTTTAGTTTCTAAAATAAATATGTATGATTTATAAAACACCATACAGAGTTGTCTTTTCACAAATTTTATATTTTAAAAAAGATATAATTAATTGTTATAGAGGTCCTGTATGGTGATATTTAAGATTTTCTTGTGTGAGTTTTCCCATCAGCAAAATGATGTTTAATCCATATGAGGATAATGATTATAGCAACATTACATACATATTCATCACGCAGTGATACAAAAATCTGTACTCATAAGAATTACTCAATTTAATTGTTGTACTTTACCAATTGATGACAAACACACTGATTATATTCCATAAAGGTAGAATTTTAAAAATGAATTTTTTCCAAATGAACATAGAAGCTCTTTCTTCAGATTATACAGTTACAACTGATGAAGAAATTTTAAATTTATTACATATAACATTTTTGGATACAGAAGTCATAAAATACTTACAAGTTCTTAATTAAAATACTTAAATGTTTTGACAGATTATGATAATATAAAATCTGTTTTCTGAAATGAGAACATTACAGTAAAATATGTGATATTGTGTAATATTTTGAGAGTCCCCTTTCACTTTTTTTTTTTTTTTTTTTTTTTACCAGAAAATGGTTTCACAGCAGCGCATTCTAATTCACGAAGATTCCATGAACCTGCTCAGTCTTTATACCTCTCCCTCTTTGCCCAACATTACCCTGGGACTTCCAGCAGTGCCAGCCCAGCTGAATGTAAGTCATTACCCTGCAACAGCCTAAACCAGCCCAAGGGATATTTTCATAGGGAAACTCTCATTCTTTTCTTGTATATTTAGACTTCAGGGAAACTTGGTAGTCTACTTCTCCTTCACTGTTTGCTGAGTTGTTCAAAGATGTTCAGTTTAATTTCACATTAAAGAATCATGCTGGTTCATATCATAATATATAAAAATAATAACTAACATTTATAGCTTTTAAAAAAGAAAGCACTCTCCAGGTATATTATTTTGGTAGCTCCGCCCAACCATCCTATGAAACAGAGATTACAGGACACATTTTTACAGAAGAAGCAGCTGAGACTTGGAATGCATAAAAGCCCAAGATCACAGACCCAGCAAGTAGCAGACCTGAACCTCAAGTCAGGCCATTGCTGAGAGGTGCAGCATCTGAAGCACAGCAGCATATGTTTAAAGAATTTATTTTGTGAATGACTTTATTTTGAGAATTTAGGTTACTGACTCTGTGGTACTGAAGAATACATATCTGGAAAACCTCTCTAAGAACAATATTAAACTCTTGCCTGGAGATTCAAAGTGAATCAATTACTTTAAAAGTCCTGACAACTGAAATAGGATCTTTTGGAGGTAATTGTCCTACTAACAGAAGACAGCAATAATTATTTTATGCATATTCCCTAAAATAATATAAATTTCAGTCATTGTAAAAGATTTGTAAACTTTACCTAGATTAATTTATCTGTGAAAAGTTAGTAAATTAAATTGTACTTTTGCAGCGGTCATATGATGCATTTGGTTTAAAGAGAAGTTTGTTCCAACCCTTGGCACCAATTTCGCCAATTTTTAGATGCAGGTCTTCCACTGAGTCCATCTTGTCAAATTCACATCTTTTACAGTATGCTAACATTAAGAAATCATAAAGAGTTGACTATTTTGTGACTAATTTATTTTCAAAATATGAACCCTGTCTATGGTATGCTACTAGTTTATGCACAAGCACACCTACAGGTGACATTTTTAAATGATAAATTTTATGATTGTGTTCAATACATATTATAAAACCAATCTAAGAGGTACATTATTGTATTTGGTATTTTTAATAGAGTAGAATGTTACCTTATGTGATATAGTAATCTTATACCAGTGAGGAGAAAGCAAAATTTGGATGTTGTTTTATATTTGGAGATGAAAGAAGACAGGCTTAAAAACACTGAATTCAGCTATGCCCCTGAAATTCCACATGAAGCATTTGTAAACAGTTGGCTCTAGTGAAAAGAAGAAAGAAATTAGGGATGAAATAAAATGTACATATTTATGGATGATATTTTCAAATCTTCACTTATTAAAAATTATTTTCTTCTGTTCCTATTTTTTCCTATCTCTTCTGATGATAAGCAAATACTAACACAAAAACTTGTGACACGTGAATAGGCTTTTTTTTTTTCCTACTCTTTTTTTGCATGTCCTAAGTCACTCCTACCAGCTAACACAAACATGCACCACTTTTAATGTGGTCGGGGAGAATTTTTTCCCAAAGGACCAAGTACTAAAAACCAGACCATTTAATGTTTCAATGGTAATACAATTTGGTACCTTTGGATGAATAAACCAGTGTGGTTTGGATTGAAGTTTCATTTTTCTTTGCTTCCATTTTGGTGTGGATGAGGCCATCACAATTAATTTTTCAAGCTTAGCATTGCTTTGGCAAAGGGATCTCTAATATTCTAGTTCCCCACTGAGTAGTGGTAAATTTTAAGGAAAAGAGGCCAGGAGAAGGAATCACTTCTAGATTAAACATTGCATTGACTCACTATGTGACTAAGACAAACCATTTACCTCTTTGTCCTTCAATTTCTCAGTCACTGAAAATTGCTTTGCTTCCCTGGTACACAGTAATTTTGAAAGATGAAACATGAGTTTTGAAAAGAAACATGCCACATAATTTTGAGGTATTAGACCTCTGCTTTTGTAATACCAAAATGACCACCATTCATTAAGTTCTTTGAATAGGAGAATTCATTATTACTGTTGATGATATAAATATTATTGCCTTATGACTGTGTTATCATATATTTCAAGTTCTTAATAGCATTTTTATTTGATATCTAATTTCACTTGTAGTTTATTTTATTAAACAAAAGTATCTGGAGTGTCATTTTCAATATTTAAAGATTTGGGAACCTGTTATGAATTAATATAAAATACTTGTTTAAATCAAATTCCTGCATATTTTATATAACCTTTCATTGACTTATCTCAAGAATTTTATTTTAAAAATTAAATACTGGAAACCCACAGCTCTGTGAACGTATTAGAGGACGTATAGAGAAAGGGTGAATTGTTCCTTCTGCTTGAAACTCCAAAATTACGGATCATTTTATCTCCAGCTTCTTAATCCCTATTGTATAGCCATTAGCTCAGCGATTTGAATAAATTTTACTTTTCTAATATACCTTTTATTATAGCAGTATATTAAACTATTTTAGAAATAACTCTCTCAGTTATTAAGCCTGAAATTAACATGATTTTTAATGTTAAAAAGAGTTTTATTTTGGGTTCAGTATGATACCCAATACTAAATTGTCTCCAGTGCTTCGGCTCTATTTTTGTTTCTCCTTTGTTAGTTCCCTTAGTTCACAAGACATGGTGTTATCCATTTTCCCTACTCAGCCATTGGGTAAGGTAGGGCTTTTTGGTCGGGGGTTGGGGGGGTGGTGGGAATTATGGAATAAGAAACTAATCTAATGATTTACAGACCTAATGACCCATATGGATGAAAGCGGATTAACATCTGTATTATTTCTTGACACAGGCTTCAAATTCACTCAAAGAAAAACAGAAGTGTGAGACCCAGACACTCAGGCAAGGCGTTCCCCTGCCTGGGCAGTATGGGGGCGGCAATCCGGCATCTTCAAGCCATCCCCATGTCACTTTGGAGGGAAAGCCCAACAGCAGCCACCAAGCTCTCCTGCAGCATTTATTACTGAAAGAACAAATGCGACAGCAAAAGCTTCTTGTGGCTGGTAATTCATAACGGCACCATTTGCAGGTTCTTTTAGGGCTTTCATTTTATCAGCAATTCAATGTAATGTCTCTTTAACTCGAGACCTAGTAAAGATTCACAGTGTCCTACACAGGTCTCCCTGATACCTAGTACTGTGGAAAGACTGTTGTCTTTATTTATTCCTCTAGATCCATGAAAAAAAATACTCACCTTATTTAACCTTCATACATACCAGAGTGGACTATTGGCGAGTCATTGATCAGATGCATATCTGCCCAGTGCTTTGGCACTTTTGCCTTCACCCCACCCAACCTAGCCTTCTGATATTTGCCCGGTAGTATACTACTTTTCGTAAAACTTATCCCATAGCTATTTTCTGTAGCTTCTTTCTTAAATTGTGTATGTGTCGGTGTGTGTGTACATATATACATGTACATATATATTTTTTTCAGGCGGAGTTCCCTTACATCCTCAGTCTCCCTTGGCAACAAAAGAGAGAATTTCACCTGGCATTAGAGGTACCCACAAATTACCCCGTCACAGACCCCTGAATCGAACCCAGTCTGCACCTTTGCCTCAGAGCACGTTGGCTCAGCTGGTCATTCAGCAGCAACACCAGCAATTCTTAGAGAAGCAGAAGCAGTACCAGCAGCAGATCCACATGAACAAGGTAAGTCCCCAAGCCACGTCAACATGCCATAACCACTGGTGTGGAAATTGGGGTTTTCTTCACTGATGTGTGCATACAAGAGAGAATGTTGGTATCCATCACAGCCAAACGGAGACTGCCCTCCTGGCCCCGCTGTCAGGGCTCAAGGACACCATCACATTACCACTGTTTTCTCCATCACTACATGCGTAGGACATTTGTAGCAAAATTGAGGTCCTAGATTAGAAAGTCTTTTATGATTGGGTGCCTATCTTAATACAGAAGCACATACAGGCACGTGTGTGCAGAGCCCCATTTTTTGTTATTGTAGTAAAGGTGTGAGGCAGAGTTGAAGTTTGCACAGGTGCTAGCAGCTATGCCAAGGTCGGCCAGTTAGGTATTTCTCAGCAACTTCTATGTATGCATGTTATATTTATTTTTTAATATGCCCTACTTTATTCCAGTCAGTGTTGAAGCAGTTTCTCAGAAACTTGTGGTAGTTTCTTTCTGGCAGCCTTATTGTGGCTGAAATGAACAGCAAATGCCTGAATCACAGCACATCCTCAGGAGCCCTCCTGCTGAGGCAACCACAGTCATCCTAAAATAATGGTATCAGGCAGGCCAGCAAAGCATTTTCAATAAACTTGTAAGCGAAACTGGTCTGTACAGTTTTGCCACTACTTTCTGCTATGGTAGCCTTACAAAGTAGAATCCTCTCATTTCTGGAGAATGAAAGGTCCTGAATATCAAAATTCTATCTATTATCCTTTGTTACTATATCACCTCCAAATATCTTGTAGAGACATTATATTGAGAAACAATGTCCTGTTTACTGATAAATGGATAGCTAAAAATTGAATTAGTATTTAAATGCTTTATTGTATTGTGATATAAACAAAACAAAATCTCATGGGAGAAGGTCTAATCATCGTTCTAATAGCAAGAGAAGGGGGTCTTTATCATGTGCTCACCTTATTGCAGGTGGGATTAGAGATTTTCTCTCCTCTTTGGCCTCCATCTTAACAAGGCAGAACAATGAAGGGAGGGAGCATGGGCTGAAGACCACAATACTGAACACAAATTCTCCCAGCCCAACCCTTTGCAGCATTCAAAGATGACATGTATGTGTGTATATTGGGGTTCAGGGTGGTTGGCTGTGCTAGCTGCCTCTCCTCTCATCGTTTGCTGCACTGCAGATTGCATTTCACTATATTTCAGACTCTTTCTATATCATCACATTAATACCTGTTTTATTGCCACAGCATTTCTCTAAATTTATCAGATTGTTTTGGGTAAAATCAGTCTTGTCAGAGGAGAACCAACTTCCTTCTTGTATAATGGCATATAATACTCCTTGTCTTGAATGTTATTCTGCATGTTTACTACCTTATGGTAGAGTTATGTTGGTTGGTTTGTTTTGTGGTATCTCAGCACTACTTAAAACTACCAGGTATTCTTGAAACATTGTCCGGTGTGAGAGGAAAGACTGGGAATTCTGCTTTTCACCTCACAATATTTTGATCTGGAATTAAGTTCATTTAGAAAAGTAGTATTGGATTGTTAAGTCTACTTTCTGCTACTCGGTTCTATTTCCTAGAAATATGTGGATGTGCATATTCTATTATAGGTAAATTAGGTAAATTGATCCCTTTGAAATCATCATCTACAGATGATTTCTATGAATACCTTTAAGAACACTTTGGAATACATTTTTTATGACCTAGAGTTGCCACTGCTTCACACTCAGATGGTTTGTTAATATCAGAATCTTTGTATATTAGTATCACAGTCGAGATTTTGACAGGGAGATGCTAACCTCAGTCACATGGAAGAAACTAAGATGGAAAGCAGGCATTTGCATTTTAGCAATGAGAAAAGCAAATCTTATCAGAGACCTTCTCCCATGTGGAGCTGATTCCTTGGAATCTGTTAAGAATTCTTCCCAAAATTAGAAACAAACCTATACTTTTAGGTACATGTTTGTACAGTGGTTTGATTATTAAATCTTGTCTTAATTAGGCAAAATGAAGCCCAGAAAACTTCAAAGTACAAAGCTGATCTTTATATATTAACCTCTCTCAACTTGGGTGTTTAGATTACTCAAGCAGGTCTCTACTTGGCTTTTCTCCATGTATATATTCCATATGTTTAATCAAGATGGCATATGCACACTGGGTATTCTCCAGATTTGAAAATATTTCACCTGCCCTCAATTGTCTAAGGAAATAGAGAAGAATCTTATTAAATAAATCTTGAACTCCATCCTGTTCCATGGTATTCACAATAGAACCATTAATAAATGAATTGCTACTGTTCACCCTCCCCCATGAGGTAATGAAATCATTTAGTTCACATTAGGAGAAGGCCAAACTTAGATGCCAAAAGATAACCAGTTTCTATATAATAATATATTTATGTGTACTCTAACCATTTTGAATAACCATTAATGAGAAATAACCACAGAAACTTTAATATATGTCGTTGTTTTCCTATTATCATGGAAGAACCTTTACTGAATCCATTCAAATTGGAGCCAAATAGCTGGCATCATAAAAACATGGTTCTTACTCTTGAGATACTTATTCCAGCAGGAAATATAGGCACACATGAAGACATAGGTGCGCAGATGACGTATTTTAAAATGCCTTTTCCTTTTATTCCCTCAGCTTTTCTTTATGGTTCTTTTTTGAGGAATTTAGGAATTTTGAGGAAAAATGGAGTGAGAAGAAAGAAAAAATAAGTAGGTTTATCTCTAAACTTACATCATATTAAATATGATTGGCCTTCCTGGTATGAAATTTTTAATGATTTATTTGAATTGCTAATAATCTGTAGAAGAATTAGAAGCAAAGCTATACTTTTCAGAACAGTTTATACAATGATTGACTTATTAAATTTTAAAGACTTTCTCATATCTTGCTATTATTTGACTGCCTTTATGAAAGCAGTCATTCATGCTTGTTATAACTATACAATGTAAATGTTATTAATCATACTAAACAATTTACCTACCTGTTACCTGATACTTTAATGACATTTACATGGGAAATTTGTGTGTGGTAAGATGTTAAGCCTCATGTAATTATGTTGTAAGTGCTTAATAGCTTAGCAGAAATACCGCAGGAATGGGTTTATGTAGCATTTGTATTGCTGTATCTACCAGTAAATAATGGGGCAAGCTTGAAAAATGAATGAAAAATGTCAGAATGATTTATCTCTGCTTCTCAGTTTGTATATTCTGTTTTCACTGAAAGAGCTTTGAGAAGCTTAACCGTAAGAAAATCATGGCTTACAACATTTGTTCTTTGGTTTGTTTTTTTTTTTTTTTGAGACATTTAAAAAAATTCAGAAATGCATTTAAACAATTTATATTACTAATATATAGTACCTTCATGTTTCAAAAAAAACAAGAGTTTTTTAATATGAGGATTTCAAAAGAAAACTGTTGCTTTTGCCACTATCTTTTGATTTTTTTATTAGAAAAAAATGGTTTCTAAAACAGAATTTTCCTTGTAAATACAAAATAGCAAACAAAAATATAGGAGGGTATTGATAATTTTCTTCTGAACCCTTTTCAAGTTTAAATATTGCCACAGATTTTCTGGTAAAAACTATGATGAAAACAAAATACCACAGTTACTTGGACGTTTTTATGATTTTTGAAGGAGTATTCTGACCACTGCCTAATTAATAGAAGGGTAGATCTCTAGTCACATCACTCTCTGAATGATATACAGAAATTTTCCAGAGTATATTCAGGCATTTTTGTTGTGAGATAATTTGACATAGATCTCTGCCCCCTTCCAAATGACAACATTATTCTTTGAATTATTTCTCAGTTATAGTATTAATAGAATAGCATTGGTTGATGCCTAATGGTTTCTGTTTTAACTAGAATTTTAATAACTTTTCTAATACCTATACTTTTCATATTCATTCCATCAAATCCATATGAGAAGAAATTTTAAGAAAATTATTTCTTCATTCAGTACTTATTTGAATGAAATAATCTATGCAAGTATCCATTTAGCAAATCATTACTGAATTCTTACTTGGTACCAGACACTATTTTAGGCACTAAGAAAACAACATTCATTATCCTCATGGAGCTTACCATATGGGGAGCAGGGGACTGAAACATTCCAGTAAACAGTAATACAATACGATGTTTTAAGTATTAGGATAGGGGACATGAGGAAGGAAATTGTCTTCTTTGAGGAAACAAGATTTGAGACTTGTTTAGTTCTTCTCAGGATTATCTTGTCCTTTTTACATCTTTTCCTCTCCCTTCTCTCTTTCTCTCTCTCTCTCTTTCCTTCCCTGCCTCTTTCTCTGTTTCTCTCCCTCCCTCTCTCCCTCTCTTTCTTTCTTTGTAAAATGCTCTGTGATAAATGCCTTATGCATTCCTATGACTGGATATCAGCCAACACTTAAAAAAAAGCCACATAAATCATGAGATGATATCTTATACGTGTCAAGGTTCACTCTAGATATAAGTATTTATTATATATTTATTACTATGATACTTAGGCATTTTGACATGAGTGCTATTTTATCATAATAAAAATATATCTAAGACAAGAGCAGTAAAGGGGAGGGCGGGCAGATGTCCTACATTGCCCTTATTAAAACAGGTAGATTTTATGTCTCATAAGCAAGGCATGAATATAGTTAAGCTCAAATGCTGGCACGGAGCTAATGGGGAGCTTTCATCAGTTTTGGAAGAGAATTTGACCCTTTATTTGAGTAGTATCTATTGTATTCCTTTTCTTGACATAATTTTCTAACATAAATGTTACATTTTCTCCATAACCCCTCATGATTCATACCCACTCCTTGTCCCCAGTAATCCATCCAGAGCAACTCAGGGGAGAATATTCTTTCATGCCTGTGGTCACATACAAACATAGCATGGTTGTGTGTGTGTGTGTGTGTGTGTGTGTATTTTTCCTTATAAAGTATCCCTGAAGGCAGCACGAAAATATAACTGTTTTGTGCACTATTAAGCAAAGTGTATATTTTCCCAAGGAAATTAATTTGAACAACAATTATACAGACATTTACAATCCAAAGAGTTTACATATTTTGAAGTCACACTTCATATTAGTTTATTTTAATAAGAGTATTTCTATCCATGCCTTACTTGTAAGAAGATTAATATTTTAAGGATAATTAGGTAAGGACCATGTACCAATTTTTGCTCTTTTGCTACACCTATTTCTCCTAGTGTATCTTTTCTTCCCCATCTTTTATACAACATGCATCTTTCCAGAACCTTTCCCATAGGGAACTTAGGGATAGGATCATTTAAATGATGCCAGCTCTCTTTTATGTGTAGGATCTTCTATGAGCTGGGACACCATGCTAGCATTCTTATGTGTATCATCTCCTCAAACTATAAGCACACTTTTTTTCTTACTATCAAGAAAGTTAATTAAAAAGGGCTTAAGTAAGCTGACTGAAGTGGCTAGGTTAGTAGTTGACAGAGCTGGGATTCCGACATAGGTTGTATGACACAAAAGCCTGTCCTTAACGTAAACTTAGGCTTATGATTTCAATGTTGCTTTTATCACTAAGCAGGAGACAAGATTTTCCTAATTTTATTTTTGCCAAAAAGTAGGAAACTTACAATGAAAAACAAGGCAAACAAACCAAAAAAAGGAGGGTTATCTTATTTTTTAGCTATTTGTTTGGATTTGCCAGGAAGGAGAAATCCCATTTCCTGACCTTGCTTCCCAGTTCTCCACTCATTGCCCTCCATCCAGTTACTCACTTGTATGTCTTTTTATATGGACCCAATGGTGGGACTTTCAGATATCCTGTTGACTTTCCAGCAATGCAGTGTGAATGCAGTACAGAGCCAACTCCAGCCAGGCCACACTTCATTCCTTTCTTCTGTGTTGTACCATTGCCATATTTTTTAGACTGGGCAAACATCTTGTCACAGGAGTTCTGAGCAAGCCTGAAGCTGAAAGTCAACTGACTTCATCAAGTTCAACTGAAATGCAAATGTTGGCATCTCATCTATGGGTGGTTTGGAAAATGCCTTGTTTTAAGTTTTGAAAAATGGATGAGTAGAAACTTGAACTGGGCTTTCATTTAGGAAAGTAGGCATTACTGTTGTCAGGTTTAATTTCTCTCTATCCATTTGACAGCTTGTTTCCATGCAGAGTCTTTAATCACCAATTTAGGATTACATTTTGCCCATTAGATGGATAGTATGTCCAAAAACTTTAGCAGGCATTGAAAGGCAGTCTTAATTTTATAACAGTAAAAAGCCTCCTAGATTATTTATCTATCTATAGAGGTTTATAAAAGAAACTTTGACTTTACCCTTAAATAGATGCTATTTCGACATGATTAGCCCAATGTAAATAGATCCTTGTAGGTATGTATTGAGCTTCAAAAAAAAAAAAAAAACTACTTATGCTGCAATACCGGCTTACATCATCATAGAGAATTCATATAGAAGCATTTCACTATATAATTACAAGTTGATGGTTTATAATATACAGAAAATGGCTTGTTGCTTTATTATTAGATGTGATGAAATCCTGTGTTTGGAAAAGAAACTAAATGACCATTTCAGTGGATTAATGTGTAACATTCATAAACGTTCCCAGTGCTGCTTTCATAACTTGAAGACCAAGGGAAGGACCTCGACCTTTCCCTTTCACTCTGCACTGTTAATCTAGTCAGAGACGCTTTTATTGAATGAGAAAAACAATAGTTGGACATGACTATGAGGTAAGAAAATAGGGGAAAGAAAAATATCTGGGGAATTAGGCCATGTGAGTGGTTTGACTGATGTTGATTCCAGGAGTTCAAAAGGAGAGGGAAGCTAAATAATTTGGTTGTTTCCCAACCTTGACAAATAGTTTCATTTGACAGAATGAAATAATTAAGTCTTACTAAGGAATTTTTAATATAACTAAGTGATTTGTGGACATGAAAACCACCGATGTGTAGCAGTCTCTTTGTTACAGATTTTGGTTGCTTATAAGTGCCTGATTTTAGGGGTTTTTTCCTCTGTATCTTTCTGCTCTTTCTCTAAATATTTATGAAGACTGAGGGATTATAGTGACCCTGAAATGTCATACAGTCTGGAGTATTCCCATTCCTTCAGGCAGAATTGCATCCAGGGCTCTGCTCCCATGTCCTAAATATATCGTTACTCTCTTGCTATCAACTTAGTTGTATCAACCAGCAATAAAAACTCACTTCTAAAAAATAATTTCCTGGCATGGAATAATTGGTGCTCCACAAAGATTTATTAGCAACTATTTTGCTGCATCCTGGAAGTGAAAACAGAGAAGGCATGTTTTTCCCCTTGAATGGCTCATAGACCTGCAAATAGATAATTTTAATCCAAGAGAGTTCTACAGAATGCATAGTTCATATGAATTGCAAAATCTAGAATGCTGGGTAGCCTTTCCAAGAGAAGTTTCTGATGCCCTGCACACTTATTTAGTTGTTTTGCGACTTTGGCCAAAGTGTCATACCTCTTTGTCCACTAATGCTCTAATCTGCACACTTTAGAGGTTTATAGTGAGAATTACATGAGAGGATGTACTGAAAGTGCTTTGTAAACATAGTAAGAAATCCTTCCATTTAACACAGTATTTATATTCTTATATAGCACTAAGAGTTATATCTTCCCAGTTATGTTAATGCAAATGGCTTTCTGGAAGTGTAGAATATTTCTAAGACACACATTTTTCACTTGCCTCAATATTGCATCAAGCTACTTTGTTGTAAACCAAACCACTAAATTTTGTTCCAGCTCTTCCTTGCATCTTTGTATTCATCATGAAGCTGACCTTGTTTTCTCTTTGGAACAATATTATGGTTAGTTATTGAATTTTTTATTGAGGTATAATTCACACAATGTAAAATTTATTCCTTTTGCTGCGCAGTTGAATGAGTTTTGACAAATGTATATCGTCATATAATTACTGCAATCAAGATATAGAACAATTCCCTCAACTTCCAAAATTCCCCTGTGTTGCTCTTTTGTAGTCAATCCATACTCCTACCTCCAACCCCTGGCAAAGTACTTGAATTTTTGACCATGTAGGGAACATAAAACGAATCCCAAGTATGAAGGATTGTGTATTTTAAGAGCATGCAGACATCAGCCCTAAATGATTTAAACCATAAAACGTTCAAGCAAGAAGAGACATAAGGGATTCTTTGCAGAGGTCACAAGCTGATAGTCTATGGACTGGATCCATTCCATTGAACTGATGTCTTTGGCCTGCCTGGTGTCTTAAAAAGCATTCAAGTTTTTGGTCAATCATTTCAAATACAAATCTGGATTTCTGGCATTGCCTGAAAAATTGAAAAGTCTGGCTACACTGGGCCCACTGTTCCATGTGGCAGTTATTGTCTGGGGTTTACTCTTGGTTGTCTTTTGTAAGTAGCGCTTGCACTGCTATGCAGTTTACCCAAGCAAGGGATTGAGGGGAGAAAGGGAGATGTTTATGAGTCAAGCGGTCAGGAGCTCCCTGGCTTTGAGATCTTGTCTATTCTGAGCCACAGTCCAAAATCACCAAGAGTTAGCAAAGAAAATAAGCATGCCTCTCCTCACTGTGCCTCTATTCATTACCCTTAAAGAAGGAAAAAAGAAAACTTTAAAAGAAAACATACTGTCAACTGAAGATCAGGAAGGAGATTATCAGGGAAAAATCCTATTATGTAATATAAAAGGACATAAAATTACACAGTGCTCTAAAAGAGGGAAAAATAGCTCATTTGTGTTCTAGTTAAGAAAAGCCCCTAATAGTTCTTGTTACACTCTCTTCCTGAGGATTTTATGTTCTGAAAGGCCAGTCTTCCTGTTTCCACTTTTGCCCACCTAAATCCAATCTTCTGTAGCAGCCAGAGAGATCATTTACAAATGCAAATCAAATCATGTCAAGGGCTTCCTAAAAACTCCCCAGTTGCTCCTTATTGTTTGTAGGATAAAATCAAAATATCTTTTCATGACCCACAGGCTCTTGCCCCGTCACTGACCTTATCTCCGACTCCCTACCCGTACTTGCTGAGCTCCCACCACGTTGGCCTTCTCTCCAGTCTGTGAGGAGTCTCCTTCCATCTCCTGCAATGAACTGCTAGCCACAGTTCTGTGTGGAATGTTCGACCTCCAGATGTTCTTATGACTCGACCTTGGTACTGGAGTCTCTCTCAGCTCAAACCTCACCTCTTCAGAGCGGCCTTCCTTGCGCATCCAAATTGGACACAGACACTCACTCCTTCCCCCATTATTCCCTATCACATTTAGTTCCACTCTTCAGTTACTTATTTTTTATTTCTCCCTGAGAGACAGAATCTTGCCTGATGGACCGCTCTCTTCCCAGGTCCTGGCACATAGCAAGTGCTCAGTAAAAATTTGTTCAATGAATGAAAGGGTGGGTAACTTTCTCTAACTAGCCGGGAGGAGGAAATTTTCAGTCTCCTTTCTGGAAGTGAACACATAATTGAGTTATTGGAATATTAGGATGTTTTGAGAGCAGAAGAAAGGATATTTTAATTGCTGGCATTGTTTTGGATAGTCATTTAGCATTATAAAAATAAACGCATTTTTATTAAGAATTCATTTGATCCCTAGATTAATTTTATATCTCTTCAATATTGGCAAGAAAGGGTGTTTTTCAGTTTAGACTTTGAATTTATCTGAATAATGGACCAGTACTTAGAAAATCTTTCTCTCTTGTTATTTAACTTTGGTTCTTCTGGTTATTTCCCTAAAATGCACAGAAGCAAAATGACATGTAGTATTTTGGCTTGAGTCGGAGTTCTTCTCTAAGTAGACCTCTTGATTTGAAAGCCCTCCAAGCTCTGGTTGTTTTTGAGAACAGTTGGTACATACCTAATCTATTTGTGAATTGAGGCAGAATTTTATCATTATTTTTAAATCTAGTTTCCTTGGAGCTTAAGGGAAGGGTTTTATTTTCCAAAAGAAGTATTTTACATTTATTTAAAAGAAAAAAAAAAACTTATGCTATTGCCATTCCCCAAGTAAAATCTGTCTTAAAATCTGAGGCAAAATAAGGAAGTGATGAATAGGGTTGAAGGTCATTTTGCATGGTTTAATTCAAACACTTGTGCTGAATGGTTTGTTGACAATTTCAGAAAATCAGATGTCTATCAGAAACAGATTTACTCCTTATATACTCCTGTTCTTAGTTTGATATTCCATATCTGAAGATATTTGTGGGGACATGAAGGATTTCTGTGGCTAAAGTTAAAAGTATAAAATTTAAAGATATTTTATTCAAAAGCACTATGCTTATGTTGGTTTCTAGAATTTTATCAAACAATGTAACTTACACAGAGATGGACTTAAATGGGTTAATGTGTAAAGATTAGCAGCACAGACTTTAAATATTATTTAATGAATTTTACACCATTTGCCAATAAATTATATGATGTTCAGCATGGAATTATGTTGAACATCATATAATATAACAAAGTCCAAACATTGAAATTGTGGACTTGCTATAGTTATGACCCTAGCAGGGATTGATAAGAATTCAAGAGCCGAGTTATAATACTTGAAGCTGTGAGCAGTTTGGATAAATTATCATGCTATCTGGTCTATAAAATCTCCAGCGTAAGTGTGTATAGTGTGTGTGTTGCGAACCCAGAATGGTGATGGACCGCCTGCAGCATTCTTAGTGTTTGGTACAATTGCTGTACAGTAGCATGGAGAATACAGAGACATGCTGACAGATGAGGAGAAGCCCAGATAAAAGGAGTAGAAGAAGCTGCTCAGCCATCATCTTCTTCATCTCAGCTGGGTTCCCCACCAAAGTAACTCACCTGGTGTCAGACGAATGACACACAGTGTGTTTTACAGATGGGGCCTCAGCCGAGATTCACGCAGGCTTACACATTTATCTGTCACACAGATGTTTCTTCTTGTGTTTTCTAGCCAGCAAGGCAACAGCTCAACTTTGCTGGGGGATCACCTCCAGATGTTCAACCAAAGAGAGACCCTGCCACCCCACTGAGAGTAAGCAGACAGCTTCTCCCTGCAGCTGGGGCCACTCAGCAACAGTACAAATTAGAAAAGGGTTTGCTCATACCTTCTTCGTAATGGTCACATTTGTAGTTCAAAAACACATAGAACACAACATAGTCCCAACACTGGATTTCCTAGTAAATAGTCAGAAACTTACAAATAACAGCAAGTAACTTTTCACTTTAAAAATCTGAAATACGTCAAACCTGGCAGGCAGGTTTTCTGTGACTTTTGTTTGCAGATTTTCTTGATGTTTATTGCTAATTTTTCCACTCCGGCAAATTAGACTGTTTAAATAAAAACAGCTTGAGTCAAATATCTAAAAAAAATAAGTGTAGGTTAACTCCCTCTGTGCATTTATATTTTGCAAAATGGTCTCCAGGAGATCCCATTTATTTCTTTTGTATTTTTTGAAACTTCACAAAGAGCATGTTTTATTCCATAAATGGTGAAAAAGTAGTAGTTGTTATTCACGTGGATACTGGCATTCGCCTCATAACCTGGGGAAAAAAACGTGTCAAAGCTTTGTTGCTAAGCACTAATTAAGTTTTCAGATATTTATGAAGACAAGTGAGAGAGAAACAAGGATAAATCCTAGATTTTCGACTCGTGCAACTGGGTAATGCTGTTTACTCAGATGAGAAAAATTAGGTGATCAATACATTTGGGTGCAACGGGAATAAAGGTTATCTTTGAGCTACTTAAAGTTTCTGATGCCTATTGGATATTTTAGATCTAAGTGATGATGTTAGGTAAGCAGCTGAATATGCAAGTTTGGAGCTCAGGGGAGACATTGGAATTGTTTATATGAATTCAGTTGTCATTGGAATATAGCCGTTTGAGAGGAGAATGCAGAGTGGAAGGGTATAAAAAGTTCTAGGTGTCTTCTCTTTTCTGGAGATGACTCGGCTTTTACTTGGGCATGAAATTCCTTCTCTATAAAATAAGGATTTGAAGAATGTTATGAGAAAATTTACAATTCCAACATCTTATATCTATATGATCTCCACTCATAAGTCACCGTTTTGTGTCAAGAAGCATTTCTTTTACAAACCCGTAAGGAATTCTGCCTTTGGAAGAGATCATTTTGCTGTCAGACCTTCTTTTCCAGTTATCACAGCATTATCCATTCTGGCACTTTTCTCCCTCGTGTTTCCTTTAGTCCAGCAGAAGTGTAGATGCAGCCGGAGGCACTGGAACAAACAGTATTGTTTCTGTGTTGTACACTGGAAATTGTTATACACACTTTTCATGTATGTCGCTCTGTCAGTGAGGTGGTGAATACCAAATGTGATTCATGGACTAAATGATATGATTTCTGGGTACTCTGGTGACCTCAGAAATACATTAACAGATCGGATTTTCTGTTAAAGGTTTTCTGTTAAAATGTACATATGATTTATTCTGTAACCACTCAGCATTTTGTCAGTATTAAAGATTTTCTTTGACGTATTTGCTATCTGTAGGACATTATATTTCAGTAAATTCACATACATCTTGTCTGGTCTTTGGCTGCACCACTGTTAGTAATATCAATCTCTTACTTTCAAAGATGCTATGATTTTGTCATGTTTTCTTTCTAAAATGCTTCATCCTGACTGCACCTGCTAATATCCTATTTCAAGTGCCACTGGATTTGGTATTTATGCAGTCATTATTGACTTTAACGAGAGAGATTTCAGTCAAATAGTGTGGATGAAAGCCTAGTTGGCGAGAATTCTAAAGAGAATGGGACAAGAGAAATGAAGACAATGAAGAGAAATAACTCAAGAAGTTTTACTGTGAAGGAAGGTACATAATGGGTTTGCGGGGGGTGGTCAAGGGAGGTTTCATTTAAAATGGATCATAAGACTGAAGGTGTCCAAGTGGAAGTACTCCAGCAGAGATGGGAAATGAGTGATGGAAGACAGAGTCGATAACTGCAGGAATGGATAGGACCCAGGGCATTAAGCTGAGGGGTTGACTAAGATAGGGCTGCAGACCTTTCTTTCACTGTAACAGGAGGAAGAGTGAGTGGGACAGCTTGGTAGCAGAATGTTGAGTTTCTCTGGTGATGCTTCTATTTGCTCACCGAAATAAGAAGCAAAGGTAGCAGGAGTGAGGAAGAGGTCTGGATATTAGAGGTTTGAGGAGAGAGGAAGTAATTTGAAATAGTCATTGAAAGAGTGGGAGAAAATTAACTAGAGAAATGTACTAGGATTTCCAGGCAGCACTGAGGGTCCGTTTGAGGGTTGTGATCGCAAATTTGAAGAAAAACACTCAGCATGACTGTAATTTGTTTATTTGTTTCCTAGCTTATTCAGCTGCTTGGGTTTGGCAGGGATTTAGTATTAACCAAGGTTAGAAGTCTTACTTATACAGTAAAATCCATATTGAAAAGGGCAGGGGAGTTGAAGATAATAAGCGAGTGATTTTTATTGATGGAGAATGGAACCTAGTCCAGCAAGGAAGGAAGTCGGGGAACGAGGGCGGGCGGTGATGGGCAGTGAGAATGTGGTAGACTCAGTAGCTTGGAAGACCCTCCAGAGGTGAGGAATGATTGGGGTCAGAATATTCTGAGGGTGAGCCAGAAGAAAGAAATGATGTTTGAAATTGAGGTTTAGGAAGAGTGTACAGTTACCAACGAAGACCAGGTCATTGAGAGCTGAGGGGTGGAGGACAAGACCATTGGAGGTTAGGGGGTCAAGGCAGTGAGAGGCCATGCTGGAACTGAAGCTGAGGAGAGAAACAGCAACAGAAAAGTCTTTTTACTTAGCGGGTGGCATCTGTAACTTCCTCTTGGTTATTAAATACTCCCTGTAGTCAAACATCCCGAAGCTGGATAAGATGCAGAGTCACCCACAGGAAGCAGGAACTTTTGACGTGGCATTTCCTGGACACTGGTCATGTGCTCTCTGGCTGACCTTTCATGAATGGCCTTTAGTTCCTGTCCTGTGGCTACACATCCCATAGAGTTTTTTTCTTTTGCCCTCACAGAGGCTCTTATGGGCAGGATCCTTTGACCACCCTGTGGAGGTGTCTCTGACCCACCAGTATCCTTGGCCCATCAGCTCTGATGAGCTAGCTCCCGGGGACCTTTCCAGCTAAGCTTTGGTAGCGAGAGGGAGAATTTCTACAGCTCGGTAACCATCCATCCATAAGATGAATTGCAGCAGTCTTCTGGCAGATAGTCTGAGGGGCTCTTGCATTCTCCTTCACCTGACTAATACTTTTTCTAAGTAAATCTCTTCTCCCCACAAAATCCTCTAACCTGCTCTTGTATGTCATTCTAGGTGAGTGATGGAGGTCAAAGTTGCAGGCCTGGCTGATGACCTCTCTGTCTCTCTCTCTCTTTCTTTCTCTCTCTCTTTCTCTGTCTCTCTCTCTCTCTGAAAAGTGAGTGGGTGTTTGTCACCTAATGTTCTTATCCCTGGTGTCCCAGCTAAAACTGGAGCTTTTCAATTAAAACCCTGCTTGTTTTCTGTGGTGTTAGATGTTTTTTCCCCTAGCCAATTAAATGGAATTTTACAATTGTGTAGTCAGAGTTCAGGAATATTACATTGTCTCTTTCCTCCAGAATCTCAGCAGTGTTCAAGTTATTATGTTTTTAAGACAAGAAGAGCTGATAAGTGTTCACAATTGGTACAAAAGTGCTGCAGATAGTTTCCTAAAAAGTACTTAAAAACACTTAAAGCACGGTGGGATGAATGTTCTCCTTATACTGAATGTCCAGGAACAATAGACGTTAGATTGTAAGCATGAAGGAAATTAATATTTAAGTTTACCGTCTTCATTTTGATATGAGTTTTGATTGGTATGTATTCTCTTCACTTGATCATGTCTAGTTTAGGATTAGTGATGTTTAGGTCTTATATGTGGTTTATCCTAAGTTATATTTTATTTCTCTAGAAGCTTATTCACAACCCAAATATATTATAAACTGTGTTACCCTCTCCAAAATCGTCTTCCAGCTTCCTCTCCCCGTCTTCCTGTGCTCAAACCCCACTGGCCTTTCAATGGCTCAAATGCACAGGGCTCCTCTTTCAGTCCACACACTGTGCCTTCTGCCAGAAGTGGTCCCTCCCCTGATTCCCACTCCTTACACACACCCAACGACTCCTGTCCATCCTTCATCTTTCATGTCTCAGCCTGAACACAGCCCTTCCTCAGTGAAACCTTCCTTAGTAGTCCACACTTCCCCTCCTATACCAACTAGTGTGTTTTCTTTTAACACCCTGTGTTTCTTTTTTTTTTTCATTTACCACACCTGAAAAGAAGAACAAATTTATGTATCTATTTGGTGCCTTTCTAACACTCTAAACTATAAGCTCCATGAGGGCAGGGCAGTGGCTGTTTTCCCAGTGCCTACCCGGGTGTCTTGAACATAGTTGGCACTCAGTAAATATTTGTTGAACAAATGGTTGAAAACTCCCAGGATAATTCTACTACAGTGAAATTGAAAGGCTTTGTCAGCATATGCAGGGCCATTTGAGGTTGTGAGGATTGGAGGAATATCTAAGAGGTTAAGACACCCTGCACAGTTTGAGTTCTTATGTATTCTAACTCTACAGTATGTGTTTGGTTTTAAAAACATAGTTAGGTGTGAGTGGGAGGTAAATTTGAATTTTTCATAGAAAAATCTGTATTCATGATTTTTGTGGTGGTATTCTAACCGTGCTGCTCATTATAATAATTGGCGTGTTGCTTACATGGGCACTGACTCAGCAGAAAATTCTAACCACTCTTGAAAACACAGTTCAAGATCTGCAGATGATCAGTCAGTAGGGTCCTTGTCAAATAAAACAAAAAGCCTACACGAGATGGAATCATCTTGAGAATTTTTCCCCATATTCTGAGCTTTTATACTATGGCATTTTGCTATTGTTTAAGTTAGGTGTGTTGTCAATTATTTTTTAAAATTATAATTCATACACTTCTGAAGATTAAGTATGATTTAATTTACAAAATAAAAGGTCTAAATAATAATTTTCAAATTAAAAAGAATTCCTTGTTTCTTTCCTGTTATTTAATTTACATTTGGATATGTTTATAAAACATTTTTAGTGCTGTCAAATTTTTTTTAATTCCACATCTTTTTAAAGTTCAGGATTTCAAAATCAGTATATCCATGTTTTAGAAGTATATAGGAAGGTCTTCTATCTTTGACCATTTAGGTATAGGAAAATTAATAGGCAAGGAGAACTCTTAGCATTTGTGCTTCTGTCCTTTACAGTGGTTGCCATTTGTTGGAAAATGAGATTGTGAAAGTTTCGTTGTTTCCATAGAAAAAGTTTATTATTTACTTTTTTCCAAAAGAGTGATCTATCTTTAAAAACCACTTAAAGACTTCATTCCCTGTCTAGGACAGCAGTACAATATGGAATTGATGGGACTGCTTCAGATTTAGTACTACTGAGGAAGTTTGTTGCATACAAATTAATTCTGAAACGAATGTTCAGAGATTAGATATCAGAGTGTACTGAAGTAGAGTCATAAGAAATCAAAATGTATGTTGCTGCTCTGTTACCACCAAGAACTATTGAATTTTGAACCCCTGAACACTCTCTTCTAGCTGCTTTCGAAATCTATTGAACAACTGAAGCAACCGGGCAGTCACCTCGAGGAAGCGGAGGAAGAGCTTCAGGGGGACCAGGCGATGCAGGAAGACAGAGCGCCCTCTAGTGGCAACAGCACTAGAAGTGACAGCAGTGCTTGTGTGGATGACACATTGGGACAAGTTGGGGCTGTGAAGGTCAAGGAGGAACCAGTGGACAGTGATGAAGATGCTCAGATCCAGGAAATGGAATCTGGGGAGCAGGCTGCTTTTATGCAACAGGTAATAGGCAAAGATTTAGCTCCAGGATTTGTAATTAAAGTCATTATCTGAATATGAAATGCATTGCAGGTTTTGGTAAATGGATATAATTTCCTATCCGATTATATCTCTGAATGATTTGACTTTAGTGTTTAAGGATTCTAATGCAGATATATCTTTATATAGATCTTTCTATATACTGATCTCTATATAGATATCAAGGTTTCATTGAAACTCTACTGGTAAGGAAATACCTGTTACACTAAAATTATACTACATCAGTATCCAAGTAATAGGGTTTTAATTCATCCCAAAGCCTGCCCCACCAATTACTTCTAAGGAAAACGAACTCACTGTTGTTTTTAGTTTATCTGTTGAGATCAGTGACTGCTGGATATAGTTTCCCAGTCTGATCAATGAAACATTCTATTAGTTCTTGATTTTTTTGATATGCAGAATTCAATTTTCACATTGTTGTATATAATGTATCATACTACAGTCTTGAACCCTGTTAAAGGTAGTCAGCCCTTCCTTCCTCTCTCTTTTTTGTTAAGTGAAATGTTCTGGTTACTATGCCAGTAGTCCTAGGTTATTGTATAGATTGCAACTGAAAATTTTAGGAATAGAGGTGGTTTTAAATATATAGATGCAAAGTACAGCACAGCACTATTTTAAATATTACATTATGTCTCACCTAGTACTGCTCATTTCGTTTTTATCCTGTGTTATTTGATGACATTGTTTATTGAAAAAGATCAAATGAAGCAGATGCAAATGTTGGCAAGAAGTAATGTGCAGCATTATGGTCCAATCAGATACTGTATTGTATCTACAGTTGTGGAAAACATAGTAACGGTGTGATTATTATCTGATATGAAGTCAAAATCATGTTTAAAAGAAGAAGGTGTATCATGTTTGATAATCATTGTCACTAGGATCTCTTTAATATAATTCCATAATGACACGGCATATACCATACTATTTTGGCAAATAAAAAATTAGGAAAGTTAGGTTTAACAAAAGAATCTACTTGTACATAATGCACCTTCAGAAGGACTATGTCCTTTGATGTTATGAAATGCAAACAACTTTGAAGGCAACAGTAGACTGTTTATTTAAGTCAGTTCTTTGTCAGGTTCCTGCTGTTCTACAGAAAACTGATTCTATGAGGCTGAACAGGAAATGCCTTGTGGAAACAGGAAGTCCAAGTGATTCATGTACTGAGGAATGTAGGGAAAAAAAAAAAAACGGAGGATAGTGTTTTACTCTCTCTGTTTTTAAAGGGCACTCTATGAATTGATTTATTGTCTAAGAAAATAACACCACAAGTAGGGAAATTGTTAAGGAAGCTTTTCACTGGAACATTTCCTTCATACTCCCTTTTGATATGTTTACCTTGTTTTATAGGTTTACTTTTGTTAAGCTAGTTAAAGATTCGTTGTATTAAGACCCCTTTAATATGGATAATCCAAATTGACCTAGAATCTTTGTGAGGTTTTTTTCTATTAAAATATTTATATTTCTAAATCCGAGGCATTTTAAGGTGTAGTATCCTGTTTCAAAGGAGATATAGCAGTTTTGCCAAATGTAGACCTTGTACAACTGTATGTTACTGGCACGTGTTGTTTACATTTTGCTGTGACATTTTAAAATCTTTCTTAAAAAAGGTTACTGCTAAAGATACATTATCCTTTTTTAAAAAGTCTCCATTCAAATTAAATGAACATAAACTAGAAGTTAGAAAGTTTAAAACATTTCCATATAATGAAAGTCCTGATAATTTGACAAATAGCTGTAATAGGCAACACTTCCTACTACCAACATATTTTGGTTAGTATATTCCTTCAGATTAAAATGACTTTTTGTCCGTTGTTTTGCATTAAAAATATGACATTCCTAAGATAAAATTGTTTATTTTTCCCATCTCATAAATATACATTTTCTTTAAAGTCTTTTTTCAATCTCATAAAAAAGGGATAGTGCATCTTTTAAAATACATTTTATTTGGGGAGGAACATGTGGCTGAACAGCCTTTTGTATAATATTACTGCAAAGATATGTAATCACAAACAAAAAAAAAACCTATTTTTTATAATGTCATTTGAGAGAGCTTCATCAGTACAGTTGGTGGACGTTAATTGTTTGAATTTGATAGTCTTTGAATTTAATCAAGAAAACTACCTGGAACCAGTGAAAAGGAAAGCTGGACTTAAATAATCTTAGAGCTAATTGATAAATGTCTCTTTTAAAATCTACTGTATTTATTATAATTTACACCCTTGAAGGTGATCTCTTGTTTTGTGTTGTAAATATATTGTTTGTATGTTTCTCTTCTTGCCTTCTGTTATAAGTCTCTTCCTTTCTCAAATAAAGTTTTTTTTAAAAGATCCCCTTTCATACATATGGCTTTGTGTAAACTTGATATATTTAATCGAATTTGAAGCTCATGCACTAGGTCTCATATACCAAAATATATTGCCATTCTTTGTTGAAACAAGAAAATAAAGATCTTTCGAGCAGTTACTTCTAATGCCATTAAAAATAATAAATTCAACGATAGTGACTTTAACCTGTTTACATCAGCCATTATCACATAGCAAACACATGTAAAATTTGTTGCAGTTTTATTTTCCCCGCGTGGCCTTTTTCGTATGTTATCATCTTTGATGTCAACTTCTAAATATAAAATTTTATATAAATAGATATCAGTTCCTAACTTTGCTCAACTTAAAAAATTATTTTTAAAAAGGTTAATAGAATCCCTTGAATATATCAAGCACTCAATAAAATATTAAAATGAATAATTTTCTGTGTATCATAATAGTTATATCTATTACAGTAAGGACCTGACCTACAAGTATAAAGTGACAGTACATAAATTTAAAGAGAAAAGAGTAATTAAATGACCTCCCCTTATATGGAAACAATTATTATAATAGTAGTGTGAAGAACAAGGAGCCTGACTCAAGTGAAGGGAACCGGACCACATACATCCAAGGGTTCCTTTTCCTTTTCTGGTCAGTTGCAAGCAAAACTTACTAGTCAGTACTTCATAATGTGTTACTGTGTATGTGGTTCAATAGGTTAAAAATATTTGTTTTATATTCTTTGATTCTCTTTAAACTTCAATGGTGTCACATGAGGTAAAGCTACTCTTAATTCTGGAGCTGATATCATTGAGTATTATGAAATGGATTATCATTGCATAATGCGGTAAACTAGATAATTTGGTCAGAGCTGTGGAAATACCATTGATGCTAGTCATAATTTCCTGAAAATTGTCTTTGGACTATAAAATTACAAAATTAACTTGGTACTAGAGATCCTCAAAAAAGAGTTGGAAGAATCAATTAGATAATGATTTTATACTGTGTGTCTGATTTACAAAATGTACAGGGACTGATAACTGCGTCAATATCAGAAACTTCTTGAGGAAAATAGTTTTTGCCAGGACCTGCGGTGAATAACCATTAGATTTCCTCTTCTGATAGCCTAGAGCTGCCTTCTCCCTGGTGAAGGTGGCTGCTGAAATGGAGACTGCTACTTTTCATAGTTCTAAGAAAGACAGTTTTTAAGAAATTTTTATGTTGTTTCATACTTCTTTTTTTCTAAAGTATGTTAAAAAGGAATTCAGACACTAAACGTTTTCTTGAAGCCTGGTACTCAACGGATATATAGGAGGACAACAGCATTTTTTTTAATTTGGCATTCCTTTGTGATTTTTTTCCACTAATGGAAATATACAATTGTGGGTGTATAATTATGGGTGAACAATGATAAATAATCCAGGTGTACAAATTATAAGCATTTATAATCAGGGACTTAGAGATACTAGAGAAGGAGTTTGAGAGGTAGATTACCATTCCCTTTATTATTGGTCATTCCTCCAACTGGATTTTAGAGGGAAAGTAAGAACTCAGGCAAATGAAGCAGGATATTGGGAATATGACTTTACAGAACTAATCTATCTAGGTTTTAAAAGGTCTCTATTCTCATTTAAAGTAACTTCTTTAAGGCTTATAAACTGTAGGGTTTAGACAATGCAACTTTGGGGGACCATCTTGATTTACAAAAAGACTTTTAACTATTGCAAATATATAATGTACTAGGTATTGTTATAAGCACTTTACATCTTTTAAAGCATTAGTCCTCACAACAACCTTACAAGGTGGATATTATTGTCCCATTGTAGAGATGAGGGTGCTGGGGCCCAGAGAAGTCAAATCAGGTCAAGGTCACCCAGTTAGTGACAGTCTAGCTCCAATTTGAACCCAGACATTCCTGCACCAACCCTTTTTCTCAGCCTCTACCCCTGAGCTGTATTTGTGCAACAATTCTTCTTACATGTCCAAGTTTATTAAATCATTAGCACTTTGTTCTCTCTCTCTCTCTGTCTCTCGCTCTCTCGCTCTCTCTGTCTTTGCCCATCAGAATTTCCAAACTGTTTTGAATCCATTTTCTCTTTCAGTCATTGCTGTAAGTTAGGAGATCAGGACTCTTTTTTTATTCTAATTCACAGATGAGCAATCTAATTCTTGTACATTATGTTCAACTATTAGAATCATGAAAATTTGTGAGTCTCTTTTTCTCTGACCAGAGCCAGTCCTGAGATGGGGTGAAACAGTGACTGCACTTGGAATTAACTTTTTGGGGGAGTGAAAGAGACAAGATTTCAACCATCTCACAGCTCTCCCTTGCCACTTCTTACTTTCATTCCCCAGCGAAGGGGAGGAGACTTCAATTTCTAAGCAGTCAGGACACTGCCTTTAAAAACTTTTTTGACGTATCAAGGATGCACTTGATAGTCACTTTGACATAATATAGTCTGTATATAGTGTTGTAAAAAAAAAAAAATAAGGATGTTTGTCTTGAGTTCTAGACCTCCTAAGTGGTTTTCCTATTGAAAGGTGCATAAAAATTGTCTTGAGGGAAGATGTTGACAATTGAGATTCCTGACCACACCCTGCAGAGGTTCTGATCCTGTTGTACTGACTAGGAGCCCAGGAATCTATATTTTTCAAGCCCTTTGGGAGAGTCTGATTCAGAAACAGTGCTCTGGAGATGGCCAGGGGCCCTAAACCACTTCTTAAAATATGTCTTGATTTTTAATAGCTTTTACCTAAGATTCTTGGATTCTCTGATTCATTGTTTTCATAATAGACTGTCTTGTATTTCTTGTATATTGTTCTATTTCACCTGCATGTTAATTATAGGTCAAGTATAGTTGTAGTATAACTATAGGTTGCTGTATTTACTGCTATTACTTCTTTGATAGTGTTTGTCCATTTTGCTTCCCTCTTCTAATAGAATAATTTCCTAGTCTATTATGGAGTTTGCCAAGACCTGGCAAATTATTTTTCCTCAGAATTTCTGAGCTATTGTGGTATGTTGTTTTTTGTTTTTGTGTTTTTTATTGAGATAAAACTCATATAACATAAAATGCACCATTTTATCCATTTTAAAGTGTACAATTCAGCGGTTTTTAGTATATTCACGATGATGCGCAGCCATCACTCCTTCCTAATTCCAGAACATTTTCATCAACCCAAAGAAATTCTGTACCAGTTAAGTGGACACTCTTCATCCCCCACTCCTCCAACCCCTGGCAACCACTAATCTACTTTATGTTCCTATGGATTTTCCTTTTGTGGACATTTTCATATAAATGAAATCATACATTATGTGGCCTTTTGTGTGTCTGTGTCTGGCTTCTTTGACTTTGCATAATATTTTCAGGTTCCTCCACATTACAGCATGTATTAGTACTTCTTTCTTATGACTGGATAATATTCTGTTGTATGAATATACTATGTTTTGTTTATCCGTTCATCAGTTGATGGACATTTGGGTGGTTTTCACTTTTTGTATATTATGAGTAACGCTGCTCTGAAAATTCGTGTACAGTTTTTTGTTTTAACATGTTTTCAGTGTTTTGGGGTATATAGCTAGGAGTGGAATTGCTGGGTTATATGGTAACTCTGTTTAAGTTTTGAGGAACTGCTAAATTGTTTTCCACGGTGGCTGAACTATTTGATATTCCCACTAGCAATCTATGAGGCGTTCCGGTTTCTCCACATCTTCTCTAACACTTGTTATTTTCCTTTTTTTTTTTTTTTCTTAAATTGTTGCCATCCTAGTGGATGTGAAATGATAACTGTTGTTTTGATTTCTGTTTCGCTAATGACTAATGATGTTGAACATTTTTTTCATTTATTTATTGGATATTTGCTGATATTTGCTTATCTTCTTTAGAGAACTGTCTATTCAGGTCTCTTGCCCATTTTTTAATTGGCTTGTTTATCTTTTTTACTGTTGAGTTGTAAGAGATTTTAAATATATTCTGGATACTAGACCATTATCAGCTATATGAGTTGCAAGTATCTTCTCCCATTCCGTGGGTTATCTTTTCATCTTCTTGATAGTGTCCTTTGATGCACAAACATTTTTAATTTTGTTGAAGTCTATTCATCTATTTTTTCTTTTGTTATGAATATGTTGCTTAATCCAATGTCACAGAGATTTGCACCTATGTTTCCTTCCAAGTATTTTATAATTTTATAACTTACTTTTAGGTCTTTGATCTGTTTTGAGTTATGCACATTTTTAAATATTCTTCCATGCTTTTGTGTTATTTTTAAAGAGATAAGAACTTACTGATTAATGAACTCCACTTGCTCATCCATCATCTTCATTTTCCTCATTCCTAGTTGATTTTGGTCTTGCTTTTCCACCATTCCTGGTGTTGTCTCTTGTTGCCTTCTAGCTTTTGATGGTGCTTCTTTTTTTTTTTCTTCTCAATTAAATGCTACAATCTTGATGTTTAATATAGCTAATATAAACTGAGGAAAATACTAAGTTTATTTTTCCGTTAAGAAATGCTTTTTTTTTTCCTGGTGATCTTTAAAAGCTAAAATCAAAGTTATTTTTCCTCATTTATGTGGCTTTAATATTCTGCCCAGGTTACTCATTTTTACTTATGTCTACGTTGCACTTAAATTGTATGTTGAAGTTATTATGTTCAAGTCTTTGATCTTTGTTCCTCTGTTGACAGAATTTCTGCAAAGAACTGTGTATTTGTACTTCCAAACTGGTAGCCACATGTAGCTAGTGAGAATTTAAAATGTGACTGGTACGAATTGAGATATGCTTTAGTGTAAAATAAACACCAGATTTCAAAGACATAGTATAGAAATATATTAATACTTAAGTAAAGATGACGTGTATTCATTACATATTAAAAGATAGTATATTTTAAATATATTAGGTTATATAACATTATTAAAATTAATCTTGCTTTCTTTTACCTCTTTAATGTGGCTATTAGAAAATTTAAGATTATATATGTAGCTTACATTTGTGGCTCACATTACATTAATGTTGTACAACACTGCTTTTAGATCATCTTTCTCTCATGTTAATAGATCTCACTACATCATTTCGGAAATAGGTAGGCTATAAAATCTGAACGATGAGTATTTGCTCTTGCCAGTATCTTTCTGTTGCTGTAATTTAGTCTAACATAAAGGTATAAAATGTTGTGTTAGAAGAGATCTGTGGCATGTTAATGGTTTAAGGGTTTAAAGATCTCTTTCTTTTTTTACCTTAAAGACAACTCAAAGTCTATCAAGTGTTTTATTAATACTGTCAGTCTTAAAGACAGTACACTCATTGCTCCACTCTCATCTCAAAGTTAGTAAAAGTTCATCCTCTGTAAAATGTGCTGTTTTTTCTCACTCTTCCATTTCTGTCTTTGGAACCACCATTTAGACTCTGGGATGGATTATCCTGAAGTCACCTTTGATCATCTCCTCTTCTTTATCTCTTATAAGCAGTTGGTATTCCTATTTCTGATTTCCAGCCATCATATCTCTTCACTCTCTCTTTGGCTCTGCTTTCCCTAGTCACTAACATAATTAATACTAAAACAATTTTTTTTTTTATCATTGCAAGAACTTCCTTCCACATCAGTGTCCTCTTTACACTAATTCAGTTAACTTACTGTGAAATTCCACTACCACTTTCCCATTCTCTGTGGCAGAACATACAGTAATATCTTCCTAATATCTTTATCTAAATGTTATCATCGAACTTCAGTCCTCATAATTCGACCTTTATATTCTGACCAGGCACTTATCCCTCCCAATCTAACTTAATCACTTTCCATGCAAAGCAAATTTCCAACTTGGGATTCCAATTGCATGAGTTTCATCAAGCTTTTTTCACTATCTGGAAAGCGCTTAACTTCCTTTTTCAAACCTTTCTCTGCTTTCTCCTTTATGCCATCTCTGATTTCCCTAACCCGCCTGAATTATTCAGTCAACTTAGAATCAGTTCCGTACAATTTACCATGTAGTTTTTTCTTTCATTATTACCTTTTGCCTTTTGAAGCTAGGGAAAATATCAGGGTTCCTGGAACCACACAAGGAACCTATGAAGTTCTCAATTAAATGCCATTTGAATGATTTTTGTTTTACATTTCTCTTATTCAGATTCCTTAATGGCTAAAGGACATTTTCTTCCCTATTATGATTACAGGTTCACTTTTGTTTTCTAATGTGAAATGTAGACTCATTTTTTACTTGTTGGACTATTTCTTGTGCTGAATGTCTGCATTAGTAACATTTTCTTTAAGGTGGCTCTAGTAATAATCGTTACTGTTTAATTTTCATTTTCACCTAGGGGTAAATGACGGAAATTTTTTTCTTGATGAATTTATTATTTGATATTACTCAGAAATTACTAATTGATTTTTCATAATTTGTATTCTATATTAATCATTATTCTGTTATAATATCTGACACACATTTTTAGATAAAATACAATATCTCAATTTTCATGGGCTCTTTATAATACAGGCATATGAGAGATATTGTGGCTTCAATTCCAGACCACTGCTATAAAGCAAGTATCACAATAAAGTGAGTCACATGAATTTTTTGGTTTCCCAGTGCATGTAAAATTATGTTTACACTATAGTCTATTAAGTGTGCAATAGCATTATGTCAAAAAAATGTACTTATCTTAATTTAAAAATAAAGCTGTCAAAAAAAATGGCGCCAGTAGACTTGCTAGAGGCACAGTTGCCACAAACCTTCAATCTGTCAAAAATAGAGTATCTTCGAAGTGCAGTAAAGTGAAGCACAATAAAACGAGGTATACCTGCATTAATTTTTCTATATCCATGTAATCTATATAATTTTTGAAAGTTGGAGCTTGGAAAGAAAACAAAATGATTCGTACTAATCTTAGAGAGTAAATCAACCTCATCTTTATGCATATTTAATTAAGGAAAACTATTTCTGAACCTGGAAATTATGTGTTGTTTTGACTATGTATACAAAAAACTTGAACAGTGGCATTTCTCATTGTCTTTGAGATCCATGTGTGAAATTGCATTATAGGTGTAACTGCCTAGTGACAATGCTGATTCTGTAGACTGACTGAAGGAGTTTCAACTCTAACTTCATCTACCAGCAACTCCACCTCCAAATTACTTAGTTTTGCCAAGCCTCAGTTTACTGGTTTGTTAAACGTGATTAACAATTGTAATATTTATTAGGGTGTCATGAGGCTTAAATGGGTTAGTCTGTGTAAATATCAATGTGTGCTAGCAAAATTGAAGCAGAGTATAAATTAGCAAAAGCTAGTAAAATCACTATTAATAACATGACTAAGAACTTCTTGGAAATTTAGTTACTTTCTTCTCCTTGGTTGGAACCTACCTCACACTCAGTTTCACTTTTTAATAATGTATAACTTTCTCTTCAGTAAATAAAAAACCAGAGAACAATAACTTCCCCACCTTTTCCATGTCCCAGCACACTCAGAAAAAGGCAATAAATATACAGCGTAGGTCCCTGCAGGAGGCAGCTTGGATTGCCCCTCCCTGTCCCAAGGACTGCGAGTAAACAGTCCAGAATTTAATTGATTGAACTGCAACCCTTTCATGACTCGTCGGGCAATACCCAGGTTGGATTGTTCTTTGGGAGACCCTGTGAGTACATGACTTCTTCCTCTCATCCCCTTTCAATCTATCTCCTTTTATCTCCCGTAAAAAGAACCCCAGATTTTTTTCTTCAGATTTCAACGAAGGAGTCATCAAATTTAAATCAACTCTAGGTATAAATGATCCACATGATCTTCGTGCCAAAGAGTGTATTAAGATAATATATTGATCAAGGGAGGGTCTTCGGATAAGCTGTCTATGCCCAGCTCTCCTCTACCGTTAATTCCCACCCCATTATCAGCACCAGGAAACAAAACTCTGAAAGTCTGCCTTGCCAGTAGCCTACAGGACAGATTCTCTTCTCACATTTGCATTGGGCTGTGTCTTTTTCGAGGCAGCATGAAATAAACGAGAGTAGTGAAATTTCTGTGTCTTTGCTTTTTAACAAAATGATCTGAGAACATTTTCCTTTGGTGTGGGAAGGGGGCAAGAGGGGGTTTCTATTGTCTCCAGTTTGCTGAATGCTAAATTCATTCCATCTTGGGACAAGAAATCCTGCAATGATTTCTTGATCTTAAGTGAATTGCTTCCTGACTTTGAATAGTCATTAGTCCTCTCTATTACTTTCATTTAACATGATAAAGATGACTTAACACTATATTTTTTTGTAGCTTAGATATGTTTTGGTCATGATGGTGGTGCTAACAAATCCCTTTTTTTCTTTATTTATACTTTATGAATTAAAGTAAATGTAACATTTAGTTTTCTGGTGCATATTTTAAATGATTTGATTTTTATTTTATTTCTTGAATGGCCTGACAAACTCGTGAAAATATCCAACTTGATTCCTTTATTTTGTATTTTCTTTACCTCATACACATTTTAAGTATTTTTATATATCTTACAGCCTTATATATGTACAGTGGTTAGTTGTAGTTCAATATAATACTCTTTTTTCTTTAATTTTTGAATTCTATTTTATTTATTTTTTACACAGCAGGTTCTTATTAGTTATCTGTTTTATACATATCAGTGCATACATGTCAATCCCAATCTCTCAGTTCATCCCACCACCACCACCCCCCTGCCCCTTTCCCCCCTTGGTGTCCATACGTTTGTTCTCTAAATCTGTGTCTCAATTTCTGCCCTGCAAACCAGTTCATCTGTACCATTTTTCTAGGTTCCACATTTATGCATTAATATACGATACTTGTTTTTCTCTTTCTGACTTACTTCACTCTGTATTCCAGTCTCTCAATCCATCCACATCTCTGCAAATGACCCAATTTCGTTCCTTTTTATGGCTGAGTAATATTCCATTGTATATATATATACCACATCTTCTTTATCCATTTGTCTATTGATGGGCATTTAGGTTGCTTTCATGACCTGGCTATTGTAAATAGTGCTGCAATGAACATTGGGGTGCATGTGTCTTTTTGAATTATGGTTTTCTCTGGGTATATGCCCAGTAGTGGGATTGCTGGGTCATATGGTAATTCTATTTTTAGTTTTTTAAGGACCCTCCATACTGTTCTCCATAATGGCTGCATCAATTTACATTCCCACCAACAGTGCAAGAGGGTTCCCTTTTATCCACACTGTCTCCAGCATTTGTTTTTTGTAGATTTTCTGATGATGTCCATTCTAATTGGTGTGAGGTGATACCTCATTGTAGTTTTGATTTGCATTTCTCTAATGATTAGTGATGTTGAGCAGCTTTTCATGTGCTTCTTGGCCATCTGTATGTCTTCTTTGGAGAAATGTCTGTTTAGGTATTCTGCCCATTTTTGGATTGGGTTGTTTGTTTTTTTAATATTGAGCTGCATGAGCTGTTTATATATTTTTGAGATTAATCCTTTTTCCATTGATTTGTTTGCAAATATTTTCTCCCATTCTGAGGGTTGTCTTTTCGTCTTGTTTAGAGTTTCCTGTGTTGTGCAAAAGCTTTTAAGTTTCGTTAGGTCCCATTTGTTTATTTTTGTTTTTATTTCCATTTCTCTAGGAGGTGGATCCAAAAAGATCTTGCTGTGATTTATGTCAAAGAGTGTTCTTCCTATATTTTCCTCTAAGAGTTTTATAGTGTCCGGTCTTACATTTAGGTGTTGAATCGATTTTGAGTTTATTTTTGTGTATGGTGTTAGGGAGTGTTCTAATTTCATTCTTTTACATGTAGCTGTCCAGTTTTCCCAGCACCACTTATTGAAGAGCCTGTCTTTTCTCCATTGTATATCCTTGCCTCCTGTGTCATAGATCAATATAATACTCTTTTAGATAGGGAAGCAGATTTAAAAAGCTGAGGTTTTTCCCCCCCCAAGAAAGAGGCTTTCCTGGAGATTTAAAAAATGTTCCATTTCTAAAGGTCTGGATTTTTTTCCATCATAATTTGGATTAAATTTTTGAAATGAGATTTTACTTTGGTTGCTTTAACTGCCTAAACCATATTGGTTTTTTAATCTACTTTTTTTGAAGTATAATTTATGTACAAAAATCTACTTATATATGTACATTTGATGAATTTTGACAAATGTGTACACCATGATCTAGGTATAGAATATTTATAGCACACTAAAGAGTTCTCTCTTGCTCCTTTTTACTCAACCCTCCACCCCAACTCTCCACTCAGCCACAAGCAATCCTTCATCTGTTCTCTGTCACTGTGTATTAATTTTGATTTTTCTAGCATTTCATATAAATGAATTATATAAAAAGAGTCTGTGATATTTTCAATTTTTTTTTTTCAGTCAGAAAATGCTTCTGACATCCATCCATGTGTGTATCAGTAATACGGTCTTTTTTTAATCTCTGAGTAGTGTTCCATTGTATGGACATGACATGATTTATTCATTCATTGACAGAAATTTAGTTATTTCCAGGTATAGACAATTATAAATAAAGCTGCTATGAATATTATATTCAAGGTTTGGTAGACAGTTGCTTTATTTCTTTTGGGTAAATACCTAGGAGTAGAATTACTGATTTGTATGTTATTATAAGTATATGTTTAGCTTTATAAAAAACTGCCAAACAATTTTTTGATGGGGTATTTTACAGTGTCATCAGCTATGTATGAGAGTTCCTCTTGCCAACACTTGGTATTGTCAGATTTTTTTTTAACTTTATATGTTCTAGTGGATGTGTAGTGTATTCTCACTGTGGTTTTAATTTGTGTTTCCCTGATGTCTAATGATGTTGACCATGTTTTCATGTGTTTATTGGCCATTTGCAGAGCTTCTTTGGTAAACTGTCGATTCAGCTATGTTGCATGTTTTTTGCTTGGAGCATCTGTCTTTTTGTTATTGGGTATGGGAGTAATATATATTCAGGATACAATCCATTTATAGATGTATATGTTGCAAATATTTTTACCTAAACCTATAGCTTGTCTTTTATTTTGAAGAGTAGAGTGTTTTAATTTTGATATGTCCCATTCTGTCCATTTTTTCTTCTATGGTTAGTACTTTATGTCCTATCCGAGAAAGATTTGCTTTTATATTTTCTCCTTCTAGTTTAGTTTTTACATATAGGGCAAAGAGACATTTTGAGCCATACAACTTTTTGTATGAACTAAAGAAAGGTTGAGATTCATTATATTACATAGGTAACCAAAGTTTTCAGCACCAGTTTTTGTAAGGATTATCATGTTCCTTTGAATTATTCTCGTGCCTTTGTTAGAAATCAATTGAACATATATATGTGAGCAAACTTCTGAACTCTTTCCTTTATTCCACTGATCTATATGTCTAACTCTACACCAAGGTCACAGAATCTGGATTAATGTTGCTTTACAGCAAGTCTTGAAATCAGATAGTGTATTTTTCTTCTGCTTGTTTTTAAGATTTTCTTGTTATCACTGGTTTTCCACAACTTGATTATAATTTGCTTCAATGCTGTTTTCTTTGTTTGCATCCTGCTTTTGTTCACTGAGCTTCTTGTATCCGTGGATTTGCATTTTTTTTTTTAATTTTGGAAAATATCAGGCATTATTTTTTATAATATTATTTTCACTCACTTTCTTTTGGGACTCCAGTTACACCCAGGATAGACTGCTTGACACTGTCTCACAAGTCTCTAAGTCTCGGTACATTTTTTCTTATTCTTCATTCTCTCTGTATTTGTTTGTGTAGTTTCTGTTGCTGTACTCATCTTTTCTTCCTGGTAAGTAAACTTCTTTTAGTCACACCCAATAAATTGTTCATTTAAGACATTGCGTTTTTCAGATCTAGAAGTTTCATTTGGTGCTTGTATATATTTTCCATTTACCTCCTCATTATATTTATGTTTTCTTTTAAATCCTTGAGCATATTTATATGTATTTGTTTTAAAGTCTTTTTCTGCTCATTCTATTCTCTGCCATTTCTGTGTCTGCTACTACTGCTTAATTTTTCTCTTGAATATTGTTCATGTCATCCTACTCCATTTACTGTGTAGTAAATTTTCATTAGATGTCAGATAATTTAAATTTGTCTTTCTTTAAACAATATTGATCGCTTAAACCTTTTCAAGACTTGTTTTTAAGTTTTGTTGGAGCAGGTCTATAGTAGCCTTGACTCTAATCCTGGTTTTTCTCTCTCACTAATTGGTGAACTCTGGGCCTCTAGTGAACAGTCGTAGATGTTTACAGGGATGAATGACCCTAGGGAGTTATCAATCTTAGCCTAGGGCCCTGGGGCAGGGATGAGGATGGAAAAGGGAGGATGGTACTCAGTAAAGGTATGAAGAGATAAATACAACTATCTTGGGGAGGGGGAAAGAGCTGCTTTAGCTCACTCTTGGGCCTTGGCTTCACTTTAGAAGCTGGTCACTTACTGGCTTCTATCAAGTCAGTTCTTCTATGTGGCTTGACTATTTTCTCTTAAGCTTTGAATTTCTTGAATTTTGGCTATCTTTACACTCAATTCTTAATTTTGAAGGCATACATGGGGGAACAATTGTTAATAATTTCTTATCGATTTCTGGCATATATACACGAACATAGTTTGAATGGGCATTGCTAACCCATGTATATTAGATGAGTTTTGGCATCCTACAATTATATAGAATAAGCCAAGTAAAAAATAATAATACGAACTAATTTTCAAAAACCTTTCAAACCTCAGTTTAAAGAGTTAGTTCCACCCCTCTCACCCTCCCTCACTCCCTCCCTCCTTTCTTTCTTCCTCCTTGCCTCCCTTTCCCCAACTGACCCCCCTTTCTTTTTTTTTCTGCATAATATTGAATCCCAATAAATTGAGTGTGTTTTTGTAGTTAAAGATTATACTATAATCTTATTAGATCATTGTCTTGAACAAAAGCCTAGAACTCAATGGCAAACTTAGAGAAAATTGTGGTATTGGGTGAGAAATTGTGGGAAGCATGGAAGAAGAGTTTTCTCAAGAGATTCCAAAGGCTCTATTCCTTTTTCAATAGATCTCCTAATTTCAGTTGTGTAATGGGGAGGGAGGATATAAAATTGGTGGAAAATGAGCAATAGATTTAATTTTAACTCTGATTCAGAAGTATTGAGGTTTTGATTTAATTTTGTGTAGAAATGTGTCCTTAAAGCAATCAGAATATTGGCTAAAGTAAAAATGTTGGTAAACCTTAAGGGGGTTTCTTTTTCATTCTTTTTAATTACCATGGGTTTTTCGATAGCTCCTAAAGTGAATTAGGAAGTTCTTAGGCATTTGGCGTTAAAGTCCAGGCCCAGGGAGTTTATGCGGATATGCAACTTCTGATTCTTGGATGGTGTGTTGATACTGTATATTTTTTAATGGTTACATTTTCCTTGACTAGTATAAAAGATTTACTGTTACAGTTTGTGTGTGGCCAGGCCATGGCATATGGAAAAGCTGTTTCCTGCTATTTAATTTAATTAGCCAAATCACGTGCCAGCCTTCGGGCATGTCACTCTGGACCTCTGAGGCTCTTTGTCTGTCAAAGAGATGGACAATATCTTGGCTTTGTTTGGTTGCTCCGCATGCTGCAGATAAAACCACTGAAATTCTGACTGTTTGTTTAACCAAATCTTTGCATTTTTACCATTTGGCTTTGATTTTCTTTTTTAAAAAAATGATGACATTTTGACCTTGGGAAGGTGAAAAAAAATATTGAGGATACGAAGAAGAGCTGCTGCTCTTCGTGGTTTAATATTGGGTTGAGAATGTTATCATTTTCTAATCAGAAATTTTTAGTTAGTTTGTTACTACCTTGTTAGCAGAAACTCAAGACAATTATTATTGAATTATTTTAACCCTAACTTGGCTGACAAACTGTGATTTTAAATCAAGCTTTTTTCCCCTTTTTTTGTTCATGAATGTATTTAATGTGATTTTTTTCATCTTGCAAAATCTCTAAGTCTTTCATTGTGAATTTGTTGTTGAAGAAAAAAATATTTCATTTGATATTTTGAACGAGAATATTTTAGTTTAGTTTTGGTTTCACAGAAAGGACAGTGGTTAAAACATTCAATTACTTCAAGACTTGTTCCCAATATTTTAGTCTTTCTTTCAAGGTCAAAGATATTTTTAATTTTTTTAATTGATGCATTCAAATTTTAACAATTATCTTTAATTATATTTAAGTCACTATTCCTAATACTTTTCAAGCTTTAAAATTAGTGAAGAATATTTGAAAAGAAACAGAAGAATAAAAATTATATTCTGCAACTGATTTGCAATGAGGACTTTTGCCTAAATTCCCAGCTGAATTAACAGCAACTTCCATGAGTCAAAGTGACTTGTCCAAGGTAATAAACATATCTGAATATCCACATTTTAAAATTAGGTGTCCCGGATTTGAGATTCTTAATTAATTTATATACATGCACAGTTCAGAACTTCAAGAGGATTTGCATGCTTAATAATGCACTGAGAGAGTTCAATTCAATTACACTGAGCATTTAGTCAGGGAGTACTACTATCCTAGGTGTCAAGATATAGCTCCTACCTACCCTCTGACATCGCTTGGCCTTTGGAGCAATGCTTAGGACGTATACTGAATACATGACAGTCAGTCTCTAAGGAAATATCTTTGTTCTAAAGCTAATAGATCTATTACATTTGAGTAGATGAGGAATTTTTGAGAAAGTTTATTGCAGATTTCACTTTGATAGAATTTGCAAATAAGATCTTTACCTTTGATCATTTTTTAATTAAAAAAAAGTTAAGTGGTAAAGAAAAAGGGAATTAAAACCTAAATAGGTAAATCCTCTTAACCAACATGATTCTTACAACATAATTTACATTTACAATACAGACATTTATAATGGCCTCATAGTTAATATGGGCCCCATATTATGAGCTACATAGATTTTGAATTTTGTTTAAGGGCAAGAAAACTTCAACAACAAAGTGAAAGCTGTGCTTTTTATCTTCTAATGCTTTTCATGATCAGTTCTTCAATGTAATTGTACTTAAATATTCAATATTGTATCTATTTTCAGATTCATTATTGTATTCTATTGTTCTTTATGTATGACTAATTTTTCACTTAATTTTCTTTTAAATCTATGTTAAGAGTGTGATTTTTCTGAGGGCACGCACACACACCACCACACATTGATTTTAGAATGAAGTAGTATCCATTCAAGAGAATCCACATTGCTGGTAACTTTTTAAGAATGAATATATTTTTAGTATCAAGAAACACTCGTATTCTCTACAGAAAATAAACTTATGGCAGAAATACAGTCATTTTTCATAAAGCTCTGTTTTTCAGTATTGATGTTCTGTTGAAAATGTTATAGACTATAACATGACTGAGGTTTGAAATGAAATTAGCAGTGAGGTGACAGTTAACTCAGAAATAGAGATCTTTTTAAGATTTTCTAAGGAAAGAGTATTTGTTATTAACTTAAACAAAGACTCTTGAATATAGGTACAACCTGGTACAACTTGGTTTCATCTAGAAAATGTAACCCTTGTAAAATTCTGGTATTTTTTACAGAAAAAACCTGAATAACCACGGTGAAAGTAATTATGAGATTTCAAATAGATATTTTTTCTATCTTTATTCCTGTCCTGCCCCTAGGTTCGTCAGAACCTTTTTTTTTTTTTAGATTCCATATATATGTGTTAGCATACAGTAAGAAATCACATTTTTAATTGTTATATTTCAACTCTATTTGTTACAAGGTATAGTTATCAAAATTTGAGCCAAGATATGGGGGTTGAGTTTTCTAAGTGTAATTAAGTATAATATATGTAAATATGCTTCCATTTATGGAAATTTTTTATTGTGGTAAAAAAAAAACAACATAAAATTTAACCTCTTAACCATTTTTAAGTGTGCAATACAGTAGTGTTAATGATATGCACATTGTTGTACAACAGCTCTCTAGAGTTTTTTATGCTTCAAAATTGAAACTCTATACCCATTGAAGAACTCTCCAGCCTCCCCTACCCGCTAGCCCCTGACAACCACACTCTACTTTGTTTCTATGAGTTTGACTATTTCAGATGCTGCATGTACAGTATCACACAGTATTTATCTTTTGTGACTGGCTTATTTTACTTAGCATAATGTCCTCAAGGTTCATCCATACTGTAGCATGTGACAGAATTTCCATCTTTTTTAGGGTTTAATAATATTCCATTGCATTTTTTTTTCTTTATGCATTCATTCATTGGTGGCCCTTTAGGGTGCTTCCAGCTCTCGGCTATTGTGAAAAATGCTGCAGTGAACATGCAGTTGTCTCTTTGAGATCCTATTTCCAGTTCTTTGGGATATCTACCAAGAAGTGGTATTGCTGGATCACATTATGATTACTCTTTTTTTTTTTTTTTGAGGAAAGTTCATATTGTTTTCCATAGGGGATGCAATATTTTACATTTCTACTTATAGTGCACCAGGGTTCTAATTTCTCCACATCCTTGTCAGCATTTGTTACTTTGTTTGTTTGTTTTGATAGTGGCCGTTTTGTTGGGTATGAGGTGATGTCTCATGTAGCTTTGATTTGCGTTACCCTGTTGATAGAAATGTTGAGCATCTTTTCATATGCTTCTTGACCATTTGTATATTTCTTTGGAGATATGTCTATTCAAGTCCTTTGCCAATTTTTTAATCAGGTTGTTTTATTGTTGTTGAGTTGTAGGAGTTCTTCATATATTTTAGATGTTAATGCCTTATTGGATATATGATTTGCAAATATTTTCTCCCATAGATTGCCTTTTCATTCTGTTGATTATTTCCTTTGCTGCATAGAAGTTTTTAAGTTTGATATAGTCCAATATGAGTATTTTTTACATTTATTGCCTGTGATTGTGGAACTTTTAAATTTTTTTTCAAGTTTTATTTACTCTAAAATAAGAGAGTAGCAATAACTCACTCATGTAGATCAGAAAAGCAATTGTGATCAATTTTATTGCCAACTAAGAACTTTCATCAAAGCTATAATGAGTTACTGAAAGCACCTTGATTAACACAGCAACTGATACTTTTTAGGTGATTTAAAGGCATCTTTTGAGCTATGTACTAATAATTGTGTTTTTTCTTTGAGTAAGTTATCCAAGTTTTAAATAATGCCTTTCTTAATTTTAAAGATAAGATCAAGGTCCTAAAAGCTGATATGGATTGGTTATTCTTCATTGGTCTTGGGAATCTTATTTCCTACCCCAAAGGACAGTTGGCATATAAAGTAATCTGACACATAAATACATATATGGATACATATTAACATATGTATGTGTATATTTATGTGTGTGTGTGTGTGTGTGTCTGTATATGTATGTGTATATATGTAACCCAGCCTGACATATAAAGATAAAAAATATTTAAACTTTTATTGACAGCTATCAAGCAGATAGACCATGTTGAATGTCCATTTTATTTTTTAAATTTCTCTTTTCTTTTTTCTTTTATTTTCATATGATTTCCTTCAAAGTTCTTTTTTCTTCTTTTTTTTAAAAGGCTGTTGAATGTTTAAATATAATGAAAAAGGTCAAGTGAATACTGATTTACTATTTTTGAAACAGAATTGACAAATAGATTTTCACCTAAAGGAGAGAAGATGGGAGAAACACATTCTATACTGACAGAGTTTTTGATATTCCTCATGAGTGAAAATAACCCAACTAAATTAGTCATAAAATATGTGCAAAAATAGTGTTTGCCTGTATTTAAAGTTTTATAGAAAACAATGTAAAAATAGTACAGAATAACAAAATATTATTGGCAAAGATGTTAGATAATGAAAATAACAACAATAAAGGTAGTATGTTTGAGAATTAATTAAATGCCTGTCACCTGGCCCAGCAGTTTACATGTATCATTTAATCACCATCTCTTATTTACAAATGAAGAAATGTAGGCTTCATCAGTGAAACAGTTGCCTAAAGTCACACATCTAGAAAATGATAGAGCTCAGATTTCAACCTCAGTCCAAATCCAGAGAGGTTGAGAGATGGTTTGGAGTCTCACAGCCAATTTGTGATAATGTAACAGAGACTAAGATCTGACTCACAGACCATTGAATAAATTCAACTCATAATGCCTTCATCTGCATATCAGAAAGACATTCCTACTACGTTAAATTTTTAACCAAGTCTTTCTAACTCCTCCCAATTATTTTGATGAGAATGTGCTAGCACTTGTAGAAAGAAAAATCAAAGGTGAAAAATGAAAGCTAATTAGAGTCAGGATGTCATTGTATGAGTGTCTTCACAGTTGTAGCCCTGCTTTTTTTCTTCGTGCTAAATATATTCCTTATTATCATTTAATTCTTCTGTTTAACTCTAGTTCATAAAACTTATTGGTCAAGGCTTAGAAGACACTGCAAAATGTCATTTATGGGATCCTCAACTCTTTAATGCTTACTTTTCATACTCGATGTGAGATTTACTTTATTTACTAAATGTGTTTTTGATTTACAATATGTTTATTCCCTTTGCCTCAATATATATAAAAAACAAAAATTTAAATACTTAACTTGGCATAACTTCTTCGCAATTGGCTCAAATATCCTTAACCTGCCCAAGGGATTATGCAGTCTTAACTCTGTCTACCAACATTTATACAAAACCGTTCCCTCTCTCCTGTTCATAATTATGAAGCACTAAGTTTAAAGAAAAGGTTGGAATCCTCTGTCTTTTGCATGTAAAAATACTCATGAAACAATGTTAACTAAGCTAGTTTAAGTCTTCATTTCTTTATTAGTTAATTCCTTATCGTGCATCCATAATGTGTAGGACGTTGTTTTAAGTGTTGTGTATGATCCTGCCTGGCTCCAATAAGTTTATAATCTGGTAGGAAGCAGGTACATCACATATACAAATATTATCAGATAAAAGAAGTTGGGTATGTATGATAGGTACAGGTATAGTAGTACTTTGGGAGTTCATCTGTTTATAACGTAACTGTTAGAGTTTGAATTTTCCAAATGCCCTCTGATTTAATATAAATAGTTAATGAACATTTATGCTTTCTTTCCAATGCCATCAAAATTCTTAGTTTAGCTTTGTCAATGTTATTTGTATGTGTATGCATTTCCTAGGTCAACACACTTTCCAGCACAGGCAGTAAGCTGTTCAGTGTATGAGCTAGTAAGTAGTCTTAGCTCAATTGCTTTAAGTAAATATAATTTACATAAACCTTCCACTCACGTCACCCGTCATGCTGGTTCCCTTTATGTATATTTGCATGCAAAACCACAGACTAGTTTAAGATTCTTGAAACAACAGATATTCAAAGATGTAAGATTTAATTATGACAATATTTTTAAGTTATAATTGATCCTATCATAGAACTCTCATTGATGAGAAAGAAATTTCTATATTGGGGTAAATAACACCTGTGCTATTCAAAATTAGTGAATTTTGTATTCTTTCATTTTTACAACTCAAGGCATTTTAGCAGATGTAATAAATCATTATTTTGGCAACCTAGTCAATATTCACGTAGCTTTAATATTCACTGAGAAATAAAACTTTTCAGGATATGGAGAACAGATCCAAAGAGGTGACCTCAAGGGCTCAAAGGTTAATTAATGGCCTAAGATAGCCTGACTCAAAATAAAAAGGAATTCAGAAAGGGAGGGAGCGGGGAAGCTGTGTATTTCTTCAGGGTTTCACAGCTAGTTAGATGGACATATTTTATTATGTTTTCTCACAAGGGAGACATTTTCCTCCATTGCATGTTGAGGTGTGGTCTCTTGTAATAAAGATCGTTTTAGTCTTTACCCAATAAATTTTCCCCATTATCTACTATAAAGTCTGGCTAGCTACTCTTTACTTTATAGAGTTTTTCCATAGTGTAATGTGTGAAGGAATGAGGTGGCTATCAGATTTCTCTTTAAGCTAACTAAAAACATGGAAACCCCACAAACAGCGTACATAACTTGAAAATTGAATAAAAGTAACAATATGTGTGAGGTTATGTATATATACATCTATACACACACACATTATGCGTATATATGTGTATATACTATATAGAGTAATTCTCTTTTTCTATTCGTCATTTTGACATTATTCTATTATTAATTCCCTTAAGTTTGTTATCAAAAAGGGGAATAAACAATAGGATTTCAAAAGCAATACCAAGAAGTATAATATTCTCAGAGAGCAAGAAAAGACTGAGGGGAAATGCTGTTGTATAAAGCTACCAGTGACACAGGAAATGATTTCCTGCAACCTAAATAATAAATGCTCCATTTCTAGTGTATTTATAGACAGATTTTATGAATAATATGTATGTGTACAAAAGATGATTTGCTTAACTCCAATTCCAGTCACATATTTAAATCAATTGTTTTAGAAATATTAGCACATGCCTACATATATTGCTGATATTATCTCATAGTTTTCCTTTTCTTATTTTGATATTGAATTCTGGGCTCACTTCTTAGAGATGGCACATTATTTTTTTATATTTACCTCTTTGTAAGTTTCCTTCTTCCAATACACAATTACACACCCTGCAAGTGCTTTCAAATAGGAGGTAATTGGTTAGACAAGTAGATCCAACTGCTTCCACCAAAAAACTAGAAGAAGCATACATCCAGGGGAAATGTCTTTTCGTTTATCTTTAAATTGGAGCAGGGCAGAGGTCACTAGCTGAAAGGAAGTCAAAATGACAAGGACCATAACAGTTGCAAAGAAAAGTTAAGACAAGTAAATATCTTTCCATGAGACTCTTGGACTGTTGTTAGCTACCTGGCACAGACCATTTTCTATTGAAATAAATTAAAATATCACTGACTTAGAAAAAGTAAGGGAAAGGTAGTCTAACTTAATGGAAGTCTCAATTACAGTCTACTTTAAAATTGATTTCATTTTAATTCTCTCACATAGTTTAAAACTAATATGTAGGAGCAGCTAAATTAAAAATAGGGTTCACAAACCATATTTTACATTGAAAAATAACTTGTCATAAACATAAACACCATTAATACATAAACATTTGTTGCTAGAGCCTGCCTGAACCTCTAGGAAGGAATCCTTAATTTGGATTTGGGGAATTTTCTAAACATTGTAACAAGTTCCCAATAAATATATTTTACTCTTTCACGGTGGAATAAATAATGAGCTAAATTAAGACATGGGAGGCAGCAGAGAGATTCCAAGTACTATGGCCTCCATTACAATTTTCAAAATCCGAAAATTTTGAATTTTCAAGTAGGCTTTTCTGATAGGGTATGGCTGAGAAGCAGTTTCACAGGGGTCAATGGTAATTGCTGCAGAAAATCTAAATGGTCAGAGTGGAATGATTCAAATTCAGAGAGGAAGAAAAATAGTTATAACCAAAGGATCCCATCAGAGCATTTTAGAAATGCACTGAAAATGTTCTAACCAAAGGACAGTGCTTGATATTCTTGGAGAGATTTTCACACTAAGGGTAAAGCTTTTGTTGGTTTATGGGTTTACAGCAATGTTGGTTCTAGCCAATTGTGTGCAACCATGGTAGCAATAAAGACTAGTGCTTAGCATGATGGATTTATGGTCAGTGTTTTGTTTATGGCCATTAGGATCATGAGCAGTCTAGTTTCCTTTGATTTAAACAGGATATCGTTGGTTTGGTTAGTGGTATGTTTTCCTGTGGCTATGGCTGACTTCAAATAAGCATTTTTAACGTACTTGCCAACTCTATCTCTAGGGAGAGGGAATAATCCAAATTGTCCAAATGTTGTTAAGAAAAGGAATCACATTCTTGGATATATTGTGTAAAGGAGGATAAGAATTCCATCATGATGTGTTTAAGGCATTCTTCCATGGTTAATTTTATCACCTTAAATCAAGATTTATTGACATCAAACAGCAGTATTTCATCATATGGCCTGAACATCCTTGAGAAAGGCATAGAGGCAATGACTGGAATGAGGCACCGCTTGATAAGCAGCCCTGCCAGTTCATTTCCAGCACATCGCTGCCTGTTTGTCATCTCCTTCTGCAAGAGCCCCCTTATCAGATGGTAAAGGAGGAACGTTTTATTCGTATTTCATATTCAGGAAGGCTAGATGTGAACTGAAGTGCATTTTAGCTTTTGAGTATATGTAGTACGGAGACCTTACTGGCAATAATATGCCAAGATGCATTGGCTGCAATTTGCAATTTTATGAAACTCAAGTATTTGCAAATCATAGCCCACAACTGTTCATAGATTGTATGATAGGACTATTGGGATATTTTATTTTTGTTTTGTAGGCTATGTCCATGTTCTCTTCCTCACTTAGAGATCATTTTGGATTTTTGCTGCTGTTCAGAAAGTGAGAAGCTCTCTTTCTGTTTTCACCAAAGTCAAATTGCTAAAGTGCCACTCATGCAAAAAAAAGTTTCTATAATATATATTATGCATTAATTTCTTCCTAGAGAAAAGACAGTTGTAATTATTTGGAAAGAAACTGATCTTTTTTTTAATTTTTTTTATTAGTTATCTATTTTATACATATTAGTGTATATATGTCAATCCCAATCTCCCAATTCATCCCACCACCACCCCACCCCCCTGAAAAACTGATCTTTAAAGTTGAACAAAGATAGGGTAATGTAAATAATTTTGCAGACAAGACATAGTGTAAATAGCTAGTATACTTCAGCATTGTGCCTTTTTTTCCTATTAAAAGATATCAGCTTTGATAATTAAGTTGATTAATGTCCTTTTGGAAACTTGCCTGTTCTCACTCATGAAAAAGGCATATTTCCACATTATCTGGTACCGTGTGATTATAGTTTTCCACTAAGGAATTATAGAGGAAAGTTTTTAAAAATTACTGATATTAAAAGATATTTGTATAATCCATATTTATTTCTGAATGATTCATGTGAAATTTTCCTATCTTGGAGAATCCTGAGGGAAAAAAATGCTAATTTTATTTAGTTTACAATACTTACACATGTGTAGAAAGTCTTTTCTTACCTGTGAATGGGACCTACATAATAAGTGGTGGAGAAAAAGTGACTGAGATAGGTTTTGAGAAATGGCAAACTGTTCAGATCAATTTGTGGACTCAAACTCAACTTGCTGCATGTGAGGGTTCTCTTTTGTATCCTAATAGAAAAAAAAAAAAATATCTGCAATGTAAGAATTTAACGTGTCCCAATTAATGCTGAGAAGATGATCCAGAAGTTTGAATGCGTTTTCCCAAAACTTTTCTGAGGGGTTAGTCACTTTGCATTGCTCTTTTTGATTTTATATCCATTTTAGTACCAAAGAGTAGAGGGACTGAAGTGAACAGAAACTAAATTATATATTGATTTTTCCATGGGATATTAATACGTTGTTACTTTGAGATGGAAGGAGTTGCTTGGTGGTTTCTCGCTTGGTAGTGTGCGGCTTGTAGGTAAACAGGAGACCACCTCTGACATGAATGCTGATTTCCAACTGCTCTTTAACATAAATTTCTTTTGGTTGTTTCCAAATTTACCTTTGATTATATCTTAACATGTATGCATTCCCCATCTTACTCTGTTATAAATGGCAGTCCTTGAGAATGGGTAGAGTTGTAAGTAAAATTATCATCGATTGTGCTGATTTGTCCATGCTAGAGAGAATTCAAATTAGCATAGTCTGCAGTGGTAAAAGGTCAAACCATTAGGATTGCAAATGCAGGGTAAACCATCTCGATCCTGATGACCTTACATGACCTAGGCACACCAGAGAAGCCACTAAAGAGTTTCACCAAAAAAGAACAGTTTTTTGCAACACAGTTTAAGGGAAGGAGGGAGGCCTTCGCAGTGAGCACATCTTCTGTATGAATCCTGGCTCCGTCACTCCCTTGTCCTCAGAACTCTTAAACTCTCAATCTCAAGTTCCTCCTCTATGAGATGGAGTTGATAACATCTATCCTCCTGAGGTCGATGTGAGCTTTAGATGAGACGGCATATTTCAGGCTCATTCACAGAATGAACTCAGGTTACCACACTTACCTCAACTTACCACACTGACTTACCACAATGGTGCTCCGTGTGGTAAGTCCAGGTTGGAAATGAATGAAGTATCACTTTCCTTACGAGCAAATGGATGTAGGAAGGCTGGATGACTTCAGAGATAATTTTCCAAACTGTGTTTTTTGAAACATCAGTCCAGAGAAAATTTTGGAAACTCTGCATTTGATGTAAGCTTTTTGGAGACACCCAATATACTTTAGGAAATTAATGGCTCTGATAAGTTCTGCCTCAAAGCAACTTATTCATGTTGTTTAATCGGACATTGAAAAATATGACCATGACATTTTTCAAAGTTACTGTTCCACTGAACATACTTTTTGAAACATTGACCTAGGACATTAGCTCCTCCCATCCCAGTCTTTAGGTAACCTGTAATTGAAATGAAATGTAACCTACAACAAACCACCTCTCTTAGCTTTCTTGTGGCATGTGGGAAAAAGAAGATTTGGGTCTAAGTCCATTTATCTTAGACCACATTTGGCATTCCTCATTAATCTCTCTTTAAAGAGACTTTGTGGGCCACAAAAAAAACAAATGGAGATCTGGTTAGTATATAATACTTTCTCAGCATGGTGTGGCTAAGTTTGGTTGTTTGCTGATTTTCTGTATAAAAAGGGCACATAAAGCTTCCAGAGCTGACAGTCTGGTATCTTTTGCAAGGAATTTATAAAAGTACCTATTTATACTTTATCTTGAAAAAGGAAGCACATCATTTGGGTACTAGTAAATAATGAATTGTTTTTGTCCTACCATTTTTTGGAGAAAAAAACCCTACTTTATAGTTAGATGTTTGCAGTGAAAGAAAATAGCCATATTCACTAGCTGGTGATAAACACATTTTCAATGTCATATCTTGTCTGCTAATTTGTTTGGCTTTTTAATTTGTTATTGTGGCAAAATATACAAAACATATAAAGTAATTTATTTTTAAATGGTAGCTGAGAATGAAAACTAGATCAACTTAGATATTATTAAAGCCTTGGGACCCATAGGAAACAATAAATTGTGATAAGGGTCATATCTGAGACTTGTTAGAAGGAGAGACAATCAAATCAAACAAAAATATCTTTATTTCTATTTTTCTATTTATTGCAACATTTTCCTAATGTTATTAGAATTCTAAGCTAAATTTATAAAAAACAACAACTTTCTTTGATTATTGTGTACAGAAAATGCCGTTGAATGGGAGAATAGATTAAATTAAGACTTTGAATTATTGAGTAAATATAATACCATTCATATCAAGAAGGCCAATATGTCTTTATAGGATTATGTGATGTATTTGTCGCAACCAAATATTCAATATTAGAAAAGCAAGTGACATAATTTACTTTTAAAGAGAAAAGTAAAAAGTACCACCCCCTCACCCCCATTGGAAGGAGAGAGAAGAAAAAAAAAGGAGAAAGAATAGATGCTTGTAGCCTAGCAGCAGCACACATCAATCCGTTGTCCAGTAGGGGCTGCTCATACAGCAGGAAGGCTGATTCTTCTAGCTACATGTTTCACGACTTCAAGGAGGCTGGGATTTCAAGGCCACTCCAATGTCTGTACTTGAAATAACCTCTTCACATACTCCTGAAGTGACCCAGCCTCTGATAACTACTCGAATAAAACAGTATGTATAAAATTAAAGAATCATTAAATGAGTCATTTGCATGTTGTCATCTGCCTTAAAATGCCATGTTACACACCACATAACTGCATTTCCAAAAAAGAATCAAAGTGTTGTTAAATTGTTTTTAAACACAGATTTAGAGAATGAAATGGGGGTTAGTAAACTAGTAGCCAACTAAAGCAAAACAGGCTGGAATGTTGGTAACCGATTGTGGACACAGGATCCAAGCAAAACATCTTGAATTGCTAGTACCATAATAAATTATAGTTTTCACATTTGTACTTTGCAAGTGAAAACAGCACTAAGTCAAACTTGTGAAATAAAGACCCAACGATGGTATTTTAAATTCACCCGCACCCATGACGACTGGGGAGACCTGAGGCATCATGGAATAAATTGGATAACCGAGGTTGAGTAAAGAAAAGGCCAAGGGACAGACCCTCTGTGGCCAAAATGCAACTGTAGATGGAAGAAAATGGCTGAGGTAGGCAAAGGGTTAATTGTCACATAGAAACTAATGAATGTGATGATTTCTTCTCCTCACAAGAAGACCCAAACCACTTCACCTAACACCCAAGGGGCTGTTATCTCATTTTCTTCAGACTTAATTTTCTCTCTTTAACATAATGAGATAAAAGGCTGAATGGGGTTAGTGTCCCGGGAGTGTTCAGAGGGCAAGAAGTGGTCAAGAACTGGTTTATCTCCAAACTTCATTAGCCTATTAGATAACCGATGCAGGGGACCCCAATTAACGTAAGGAATGAGAGACTTCTAAGGGATGAGGGTCAGTCCTCACAGTAATGGAACTTGGCCTCCTGCTTCAGAAAGGAGATTGGAAAATCCCCTTGGTGGAGAGGTACTCTCCTGTGTGGAGATGATGGGCTGATTTATTTCTCCCTGGTGTCCTGGAGTGTATCTGCCCTGATGACTCCCTTGATCTTGACATCAGTCACTTTGGAGTCAAGATAATGAAAACTGCATTAAAGAGGCCCATCCAGTTTATGCAAATGGAACTTTATCTTCAAAGAGGCCATATCGTTGGAAGAGTTTCTTTGCTATTTAAAAGTATTAATAAAATGTGTTCAATATTTTCTCCGTTCTAGTCCTTGTTTTCACTAATTTACGTAGGCATGGGGGTGAGCTTTTGTTTTTGTTTTTTTTTTAAACCCAAAGCTTTCTTGATGTTTTATCTAAGAAAGTCAAATCGTATTTAGTTTGAAGATTGCTGTATGGAATTAGCAAGGACATAAGTGAGGCATAAGCATTATTCTAAACAAAAGAAGTCACGCACTTTAGTGACTTGGGACTGGGTCTCTTGAGCCAAGGTGACTGGAGGAAATTGAGTTTTGCACTTGAACAAGCGTTCTTAGGGTGAGAGGGCAAAAATGATAGCGCAGTTACACCCGCAGATGTACCTTGGGCTACCACCCTAATTAGAAATGAATCATGTTCTGTCTGTACAGGGACTCTTTGGGGAAGGAACATGAGATAATGTACATGGAGGAAATATTGGAATCATGGGGGAGCTTTGTGTTTCCCTATCTTTTCTGCCATGCCATTTACCAAATAATATCAACATAAATATCAATATTGACAATAGATGAGGATTGTGTTTACCTGACTCAGTCCATGTTTATTCGACGTTTTAGCAGATTGATTTTGAGTGTATGTTTCCCTCGAGATACACAGAAAGAGCCTGTTACACAGCCTAGTGACACTTTCAATAACCAGAGTGGGACTTCGAGAGCAATGGTGAAAGAATGAATAGAGTTTGCTCAATCATCTCTCTGGTGTTTTCAAAATGTTGCCAACATTAGAGATACAAGATTTATTTCTACCTTGATGTCAGGTCCGTGTTCTTTAGTATTCTGAATTTGGAATGAATGGCTTGTTTATGACTGTGTAACAGAAGCTTATCCTCACCTGAACTTTAACAACAACAAAAAAAAAAAAAAAAGGAAAGAAAGAAAAAAGAAAAGCACAACCTTAAGAATTGCACAACCTTAAGAATTGTTCCTTTTCTTGAGAAAAATCACTTATCTAAAGAATAATGTCTCAGTTTTCTCTCGCGTTTGTATTTATTTTCTTGCTAGTATTTCGCATATATTGTACCTGGGTGGTAAAATGTTCCTGTGAATATTTCACAGACAGCTATTTTGCTGAATGCACTCAAACTGTTAACTTTATTTTTGAAAGTTAGAATCTTTAATATCTTTTCTACCAACACTATACTGCTTTAAGAAATATATAGTTAAAATGTGATAGAATGCTTTTGCTTTTAATATCTTTTTTGTCTTTTCAACCAGGTAGTGGTCATTCCCTGGATATGTTTACACAGTATTCCAAAATGATAACTTCTTTCAACCAAACAGACTTTTATGTCAAACTAATCACTGAAATAGATTGGCTGTGAAATTATAATTATCTTAAAGCACCACAAAATATAAAACTGTATTATAGTTGCATACTTATATAACTATATTATAATTACATGTTGTAATTATTACATAGTAGAATAGAACATAGTATATACTATGTGGTTATCTTATAGCTATATAACCACTATGATGATTAACCTGAGGTCATTCTTATTACTACCTGAATGAGGAATTACAGGGCTGTACAATTCCAGGTGGTATTCACAATATTTGACAACCATTTGGCATGGGCAGTGATCAAACTAAACGGATAGGAGCAGTAACAATCTTACATGCTCATTGAACATTATCAGCCTTGGGCAAGAGATATGACTACAAAATATTGATGGAGTTATCATTCTTCCCACAAACAAACAAAAAACAACTTTGCGAGGAGAAATAACAGAAATCAAGAGAGTTCTTTTGCTAATGAAGACACAAATGCAAGGTCTTAGAGTTGGACTAAGAGTAAAAGACTGCCTGAGGTATGCTTTCATTCAAATCCCAAATACTGAACTTGGAATAATATCCTTCTCGAAACGGTCTGGCAGTTTCTCTTCAGCAGCCAGTAAGTCCTGGAGCAGCTTCTCTGAGATTCTGTCAAGTATGTCAAGGCAGTTGTTCATCATGGCAAGGCCTAGCGTATAAGAGATGGGATCATTGGCGTGCCTTTTACATTCAAAAGGCCTATGTGCCTTCCTACTCGTTTGTGTATTTTCCTCCTCTTTTATTTTTTATTCAGAAGGAGCACATAATCTTTGCAGAAAAATTGGCAAAAACAGACAAGTATAAAAACTGGTGAAAAATCACCTATAATCCCACTACCCAGAGGCAAGCACTGTTAACATTTTTTCATGTTTCTCTTTCTCTCTCATTACCTCATTGTTTTGCAAAAATGGGAAATATTTCTTTCTTTGGGTCACATCTAAAGCTTTCGGTAAAAATGTTGTCCCCTTCCAACTCCTTTCAACTGCAATGCCACCTACAGTAAGACTGTTTAAAGTGGCTAATCTTTTAGATGCTGATATTCCTAATGTGTTCAGATGTCTATTATCTGTCCCCTGAGCCACCAGTTTTGCTCAGTCTTCATAGGACCTGTGAGGAAATTCCTCTCAGGGATCTTAGCAATGAGCCAAGGTTCAGAGTTCAAGCGTTCCTTTCTCTGGTTCAAAATGGAAGTAAGCAGATGTTTTTTTGGTATGCCCATCACTGCCAACATTTTCATTTTATGATTGGAGAGCACACAGCGAGTGTGGCCAGTGTTAAAGCCTTGTCTTAAAAAAAAAGAATTTTAATGGTAGTCGTGGAAATGTCTGGTGAACCCTAAACACCTCGTGCGTGAGCCAATGATATCATGAATAATGCTAAAATTAGAGCCACTAGGAAAAGATGCACAAACAAAACTTATGTGATTATTAAATCATTGAAGCGGGAGAGAAACTCATCCATTATCATAAATACAGATTACAGCCCTGGGAACATTTCACTAAATACATCAAAAGTATGTTTTGATCAGAAATTAATATATGCTCAGCAAGTTGATAATGTAAGCCCTGTGCTCCCCCTCTTCCTCTCCAGTGAATGCCTAAATAAACTTTATTTTGCAAGTTGAAAGGACCTTCTAAAATTCCTCATTCTTAATGCTCTAAAATGCCCGGGTTCAGAAAATTAAATTACGCCATTTTTATCTGTTCGAGATCAGCTCTGTTTCCTCCTTCTCTTTGTGTTTACTTTCCTGCAGTAGCTGACATCAAAATGTTTTCTGGAATGCTGGGACTAAATAAGTTATGCTTAACTCAATATCTAATACAAATAGCCCTGGGGAGCTTCAGCGACACAATCATAAAAGCTATAGTTTCTTTTAATAGCTTGCCACACTTTGCCGATATAGTATTTCTCTAATCACCAATCTTTACGTGCCTTCCTGACCTTGCAGCTCTCAGCCCAAACGGCTTCGTGGTATCAAAGGCCTATGTCATTGGAAGAGTGAATGGCTTTCATTTTTCCCCTTGAAACTTCCGGTTCCTAGCATCTGTAAAGAATTACTCCGAGTGGTGTTTTGCTGCCTTGCGGCCACTGCCCTGTCCAATGGAAGTGACTTTTCCCAGAAAGGTCACAGTGGTCAGTAATAGGTGGATATTCAGGGAGGAGGCAACTCTGATTTCTCTGGGTTTGTGTTACAATATTCACTCTTCTTGTGTCACATTAGCTGTTAAAAATCCAAGTCACATTTCATTTGCAAAATATTTCAGCAAGGAAGTCCACTGTGTCACGTAGGAAGGCTGAAAGGATTAGCAACAAGTTTCATAAAGTCATCCTATCTGTTGGGAAAAAAGTAAACTCCCCATTTGCACCTTTGGGGAAGATTACTTTTTGATGGCGCACATGAATTCATCTTCAGAATATGTTATCCTACAGGATCTAAAAAGCACACACAAATGCGTGGTACTGCAGTAATTGAGGAATCGCAAATCTGCAGATTCTGTCCTGTAACTCTGTCAAGTGGGGCAACCATTGAGACGCAGGACTTCTGATTCGTGCCTTATTTTAAAACTGAATTCCTCAACACCATTATGTTTTAAGTCTTCTGTGTAGTCGGTAGTGGGGGACTTCATGAATGTATTTCTAGACTACCGGCTTACACTGAAGTCTGGGAAACGGAAAACATTTCCAAAAGTTCCAATAATTGAGTTGTTCTCAAATAATTTACTACCTTCTCTGTGCATGAGAATCTTAAAAGAGAGAGAAATGGGGTGAGGGGGGACAGAAATAATATAGAATACTAGTAAGGGCTGTGAAGCAATTTGATATGTTTCCACTGAGGGATTTTTTGTTGTTAGTTTTTTTTTCTTTTTTAATGAGAGCTTCTTATTTATTTTTTTAATTTTTAAAAAATTTTTGGCTGCATCATGTGGCATGTGGGGTCTTAGTTCCCCAACCAGAGATCAAACCCGTGCCCCCTGCATTGGAAGCAGGGAGTCTTAACTACTGGACGCCAGGGAAGTCACCAATGAGGGATTCCTAACACAAGTAAGAAATGTGTATTTAAAACAATCAGTGTAGAAGAACATGATTACAAAGTACTGATTACAAATTCAGAAGTACTTGTATGGCATGCAATTTCATCTATCAGTCTATTTATTTATACAAAATCTGTACACGCTTTTACTACTGTAATGAATATCTGCTCACCCCTGGGAATGTCCACGATCTATAATTTTATCTAAATTTCTTGATTTGTTTCCCTAAATGGTTCTTAGAATATCATTTTATAGATAGTCTCCCATTGATTTCCAGTTTATGCTAATTTATTTTATATTTTATATATATTAATATTACTGAGGATTAAAACTAGAAAAAAAGAACTCCTATAATTCCATGAAGTCCTTTACTATTTGGTTGCGTTTTCTTTAAAGTCTTTATTTTTTTCTTATTTTATATATAAAATACATAGAATCCTTACAAAATTGAATTCATAGTAAATGTACAATCTTATAAAGTGGGTTTTTTTCTGTATCCACTTTATTTAGCATTGTTTCATGTTACTAAATATTCTTTAAAACCATGTTTTTCTGGAATAGCCAGAATACCTATTTAAAAAAATAAGTCTCACAGATGATGGTGATAGAGTAACAGGCCAGCTTGTCCTGGCATTGGAAGCTACAAGAAGAAGAAAAAGTGTCTCCTTTATGAAGAAGTACCAATTTTGAACGTTTTGAGGTCTTAGAGCAATTAGGGAATTTGGATGTTTCCTTTACTTGCTCAGCCATGTGTGTATGTTAGAGAGAGAGAGACAGATGACAGACAGGAGACAGAGAGAAACAGAGAGAGAGAGTATTTTTGAAGTCTTTGAATTTATGTGAAACACACGGAGTCTTATGAATGAACTGCCTTGTCCTTACTATCTTAACTTGACACTCTCTGAAACCTCTCCGCATCCCCTGTAGCCTTTGGCATAAAGATTGGTGACTGTGGGATTGTCTTTCTAGAATTTAGTTTCCTGAAATTAACTGAGATAGCTAATGTATTTATCAAGATGATGAGTGAGGTCGTCTCTTAGCTCTGTGAGGTAGGAACAATTTTCAAGCACTCTAAGCCTTAGTTGGATTTATATTTACGTTTTTGGCGGAACAGTATTGAGTTGGTTACATTTTGCTCTGTAACAAACTAGCTTAAAACACAGTGCCTTAAAACAGTTAACACGGATTATTTCTCATAAATCTGCTGATCAGCTGGTGGTTCTTCTGTTCTAAGCCAGCTCAGCTAGGGTGGAATTGTCTAGGATGGCCTCCCTCGCTGTCCCTCTGGGAAAACAGCCATGGCTGGGAATGCTGGGGTCTCTCTCCTCATGGTCTCTTATCTTCTGGGGGGCTGCTCATACAGTGTGGCACAAGGGTTCTCAGCACCCAGAAGCGGCATGCCCCAGTGGGCAAGCACTTTACAAGTGTGTGCTTCTATCACACTTGCTTTTTATTATCTCATTGGTCAGAGCGCATCGCATGGCCAAGCTCAGAGTCACCATGGGAGGGGGCTATTTCACGGCATGTATATAGAAAGGGTGATTCACTGCGGCCCTTACTGCTACGTTATACCAGCACCGTCTCCTTAATTTCTGAAATCCATTTCAATTAGACAAATACAGGACCTAATTTTAAATTGTTAATAATTGTTTCATTTATGTTTCTGCAAAATTCACATGAGGGTCAATACACCTGAATATATAGAAACTTGTTTTTGAAAAGAAACATGGCATAGTGTTTTTTTTCTCTTCAAGCAAAACCAAAACAAAACAAAAATCCCAACCCTGTGAGAGAATTAGACTTTCTCTCAGCTTTGCCCTATCATTCTAGTCATTTGAGCCACTTAGGAGAATAATGAATGCATGTGTTTTAACACAACTGTGATCTGGCATAGCAGAAAGACATTTTAAAATCTCTTAAATAAACAGAAATTACCCTGTTATGCCATGTGTTTAAAAAAATACAACTTACTGTACACTACTACTATGAAACTCCACTGATTACATGTAGTTTTAGATGAAGGCAGTTTCTTAAGGATAAATGATTTTATTAGCAGCTCTTAAATATATTATATATATATATATATGTTTTTCCTAACAGAAAATGCTATGCTGTTTCAAAGTTGTAATTTTTCCCTTATTAGAATCAATTACAAATAGTCTTCTCATCTTGGGAAGACAGAACCCTGGGTAATTTGTAGATAAAGGCATCTCTCAATAACATGCCTAGTTCATATATGAAATCGGTAGGGAACATCCATTAGATGTCCGGAGACATTCTAGATTCCCACAGATCTGTGATATCCTGTCAATACGACTTCCCTACACCCATATGGAGAGGAGGAGCATGTGTCCTGGGGACAGACTTGGGTTAAATTTCTGGCTCTGTTAATTACTGTTGTAACCTTGAGCAAAATCCTCTAATTTTCTGTGTTTCCACAGGGCTGATGTGGAGTTAAATAGGCGGCAACTCAAAGGGTTTGTAGAAATTCTCAGTGTTAGTTGCCTTTCCTCCTCCTTTTTTCACTCTTTCTTTTTACTATTTATTGACTTCATCTACTGAAAGCAGTTGAAAACTTCCTGATAAGTTGCACGTCAGGCTTTTTGGGAGCAAAGAAGGAGACCGGGAGGGTGACTCTGGGTTAGTCTGAACGTTCCTGGCCTGAGTCAAGGGACGGGCTGTTGGCGCCAGTGCCAGACCCATCTTTCCATGGCTGTTTCCTCCTCCTTCCAATTTTCCTGTGTCTGCTTTTTCAGAGACTGCTGAATTTTGTTGCATACTGATAACCAGCTTGCTCTGCCTGCCCCTAGTGCTATTATTACTTCAAGGAAAAGGCACTCTGGGGCTATAATGAGAACTTAAAACACATCAGCAAAAGCCTTAAGGGAGTTTATGGATACACCGGTGCTTGCAGCACCTCCAGAAAGTGGACGGGGTGAACAGGATGAGAGCCGGCGACAGTCTGGGATGCCGCCTATAAGGCCTTACCGTTTCTGTGACTTAAATTTGTGTTTTCGCTAAACGTTAGCTGGCTTAATTTGTCAGTGCGTCGGAATCAAAAACACTTCAGGACAACCATAATGCTACCCTGAGAGAACCCAGGGACAAGCTAATTAGGAATAAAGAGGTGAGATGGAGAAGAGTGTGTATCTGGGTAACTTCACAAGGTGAAATCCCCACATGGGCGGTGGCAGCTCGGAAATCTGCATAGTAACAAACCTGTCACAAATCAAGGACAACTTGATGGAACAATTAGAATTAACATTTCACTCTGACATTTATCAAAAATCGCTGCCCACATTTTACTCTTTGCAACAAAAAACTGTGGTTTTGTCCTAACATTTAGTAAGCTGTTGCCTAACTTTAAACATCCATTTGTAAGATAGGCACTGCCTGCTATAAGAGTAAAGTTACATCTTTTGAAATCGTTACCTCCCATTTGAATACTACACTTATTCCACTTGAATGACAATTACATATTTTGAAATATATACATACTGTCTGAATCCTACACTTATTCCATTTGAATCACAAATGCTTTAAGAATTCAAGAAAATATTATTTTACGGTAGATAACATCTGTTTCAATGACCTCTTCTTCAAAACCTTTTTCATTTTATTTTTTCCTAAAACTCTCTAAATTGAATGAAAGAAAACCAGATACTCTGACTATATTGTATATTTTTTCTTAGTTAAAAAACCACAATTCTGATTTTCTAATGTTCATTCACTATAAAACAATAGATGTTTTATTTCTGAACAGAAGCTCAGAGGACACCAACAAATTGTGATATTTGTAAGGTATTTTGATATTTTGTAAGCTGTAATGTAATTATATCCCTGACTTCCTGTTTTCATCACATTGTAAGAGATATTCATATATTAGGATGCACAAATAATTAATTTTGAAATTAAATAAAATACATCAAAAGTTACAATGAGGGTAAAAGGCCATTGTTAGATGTCCAACTGTGCAAATTAATAAGAGATCTTTAAGAAGATAAAGACATGGTAGAACAAATCTATGTTGGCATTGCTTTGTCTTAAGTTCTTGCCCACTTTTCTACACAGAGGCACACACTGGTATATTCCCAATTCCATCTTTTTAATATCATCCAATTTTTCAAGACCTAATGAGCTAAGGCATAAAATACTATAGCATATTTACAAAAGATTCCAGAGTGTAAGCGTTGGAGAGAAAACATTGCAATGAGATTAGCAGACGGGTCTGAACATGAAAGGCGGGAAGACTGTGACGTCGACCCCCCAGACCTCCCCCTCCCCTCTGGCAGTTATATTCCTACTTCTTCCTCCAGACAGAACAATCCAGATGTGATCTGGAGTTGCTCCTCCACTGTTTCCCCTTTCTCCACAACACAGGCACACATTCAGTCCATTACTAATTTTAGCCACTTCCTTTGCATATACCCCGGCCACACCCTGACCTTGTCCTGCCTTGACTAATGTGGCAACCCTGCCACTCCTGGGCTGGGGCAGGAGGGCAGCCGGAGAGAAACAATATCAAAAACAGCCCTTTAAAACAAGAAGCATACCCTGCTTCCACGCATATAGCATCCGTTACATCCTCTCGAGAGCCCAGGAGTGTCCTTGCCGTCATTAGGACCCAGTGGCACCTGCGAGCTCTTCCTGGCCTGCCTGCAAGCACAGCCTTAGCAAGATCTAACTTGCCACACACGGAAAAAAGGGAGTCTTAGGAGCGCCAAGGCAAAGCTCTTAAGCTGCCCCTACTTTTGCTTATACTCTTCTTCCTCCATGACTTGTTGACTTTGGAAGATTTGGGACTTTCCTTGTTTAAAAATACTAGGAATATTGTGGGGTCCCCTTACCTTTTGTGACTTTAAAGAGTTGGCATTTTTCCATGTACTACCTAAAGCCTTATTGCAATCCATTTCTTCGTCCAGAATTTTAAGAAGGGATTCTAACTACTTAACTGCATTTGTAGGTCCAGATTCTCCTTGAATGGTTGACACATTCTCAATGACAGCCACATCCTTGGGTGACAGTTGGATATTCACAAATGACATTCTCCTCCGCTTCAACCATGATTTTCTATTCCTTTTAGGTACTTCAAAAGTAAGACAAAAATAGAATTTGGAACAAGTAGAAAGTCAAGAGTTTGCCTGAAATCTAAACACATCAGTGATTTCAATACCTGATGAAACACTCTAAACCTGACTTTATATATCTCAGCAGTAGGAGGGGTATTCGCTTGCATATACACAGATTAGATAATAATTTTTTAACAGTCTATATAGCCTACCTATGACTAGCAGTTAATTACTAAACTACAGTATAATAAATTAAGATAGAGGGATAAAGAGGAGCAAAAGATCAATTTCCATTGGTTAAAAGGCTTTCAATATTTTATAGACAATGGAATACTTTTTTTTCTTTTTGGATTTTTAGAATTTTACTTATTTTTTTTATACAGCAGGTTCTTATTGGAATACATTTTAATTACTATGAAGAAATGGACAGATCTGTGCTATCCAATAGAAATGTAATGGAAGCCACATATGTGATTTTATATTGTCTAGTAGTCACATTAAAAAATAAAAAGCAGGTAAAATTATTTTAAATAATGTATTTTTACTTTACTCAATATATTTTACCCAATACATCTAATATATTGTGAGGTTTCATGATAGAATAACCTGGTGAGATCCTGTGTTTAAGGACATTAAATCAATATTTACTACCTATTTATCTATCTACCTACGTATCTATTTATTTATTTAACTACAGGAATCCAGGTCCTTTAACATGCTAATTGGTGTTTTGGATCCATAAGCATGGGGTAGAACAGGGTTTCCCAACCTAGGCACTACTGACATTCCAAAATGTCAGCCCAGTAATTCTTTGTTGTGGTGGGCTCTCCTACACATTATAGTATTCAGCAGCATCTCTCACTTCTACCTACTCGATGCCAGTAGCACCTCTTCCCTATCGCCTCACCAGCTGGGACAACAAAAATATTCCTACACATTGTTAAATGTTCTTTGGGTTGCAAAATTCACTACCCCATTGAGAACAACTGGAGTGTGTGGAGTATGATTCCTCTCATTTGCTCACATCTGCTTATCTAAATAGGTCTGCATCTTGTATTCCAATGATTAACTGAACTTATATATCCATGCTTATTAATTGAATTGAATTAATTTAAAGCATTTTATACCTCTAGGCATTAGAATGTATTTCACTGGAGCAAAACATGAACCTACACTTAGTAGCTAAGTTAATCCTGTAGTTGAAAGGAATAATCTCATTGATGTCTGGGCAGTCTTGTGTCCTTGAAGACCTAGACCCTAATCCATCTGTTTGAAACCTTTCCCCAGTCTTTCCCATGTGATTGGAAAACATCCTATCCCTCTTGCCTCCGTGCCAACCAGGTCTTTTGTTCACATATGGTGAAAGATCTAGCTCTCCTGCAAGTTTTCCTTTTTTGCTTTCCTCTCCCTGAACTGTAATAAATTTCCAAATTGCTGCAGAAAACCTAAACATTGCATTTGTATAGTTAAGTTTCCATATGCATGCTGACTGCATGTTAGACTCATTTCTTTCCTCCAAAATTGTAAGCTCCTTGAGGTTAAGGACTTCGCCAATTTTTAATATCCACCATGGATTAAGGAAACTTGTTAATAATACAATATCTGTTTGGTGGGTGAATAAAAATTGAATCATTTATATGCTGGACACTGGGCTGGGTGATGGCCAAAAGTGATGAATACACAAGTCCTACCTACAGTTGCAAAACTCACAGTCTAGCACAATGGTTCTCAATCTGGGGGGGATTTTGTATCCAGGGTACCTTGACAATGTCTTCAGACATTTTGCATTCTCACAACAGCGGGGAGGTTGCTACTGACATCTAGCTGGTAGAGGTGAAGGATGTTGCCAAACATCCTTCAATACACAGGACAGAGGCCCACAACAAAGAATTATCTGGCCCCAAATGTCAATAGTGCTGAGGTTGAGAAACCCAGAAAAGAGGAGGGCAAGTCACCAACAGTTTAAATTAAAATCAATACATGCCATGATACAGTTAGGTATGGGGTGCCATAAGAGCTTAGAAAAGGGAAATAATTCAGAGTGCATGACTGAGAGGGAGAAAAGTCTCCCTAGAGGAGATAAGCAAAGGTTGGATGTGCAGGTTTGAAACCAGCAACATATGAGAATGAAGGATGAGGCGTTGGTTACCCCCAGGAAGAAAGTATAGAGATAAAGCCAAGAGGTAGGGATGGAGCTCCAGGGAAGCAAACTTTCACAGGCAAGGCCAGGAAGAGGAACGTGCAAAGGGGGTGATGGTGAGGAACTAGAAGGGCGGAAAGCAGGAAGATGGTTTCTTTCCAAGGGAAATAGAAGCCAGATAGAAGATGGTTTCGAGAAGGGAATCATCGCTAACAATGTCAAGTACCTCAGAGAGGCTGAGTGAGATAAACCAGAAAAGTCTCTTTAACATTGGTAAAGAGTCATTGGTAACTTTAATGAGAGAAATCTCAAGGGAAGGAGGTAGAAGATAGATTGTCTTAGGCGGAGACATGAGTGGGAGGAGAGAAAAAGTATGGATTTGTATTCAGGAAGCATGTTTATGATAATTTATAGAAAAGAAAAATTGAAAACAATCTAACAGTCTAATAAAGAAGGCATTTAAATGGTTACAAATATAATGCAATAATATACAACCACTAACAGACATGTTTGTGAGTATTTAAGACTATGGAAAAATGGTCACAAAAGTGAAAAAAAAAACCAAGATGTGAACCTTTGTGCAGTATGATGCCCATTTTTTTTTACAGGTAGTGAAAAATAAAACGAAAGAAACAAAACCACAATATTAGCAGTTGTCATCCCTGGGTGGTGTATATTATGGGTAATTATTATTTTCTTTGAAAATCTTTATTCTCCGAATATTCTAAAATGAGTGTGTATTACCTTTAAAATCAGAGGGAAGACATGTTTTAAGAAGCTTGGCTGAGAAAGAAGAGAAAGTTTTGCAGTAACTTGAAGAGAATACAGGGAGGGTTAAGGAGTGTGTGTGTGTGCGTGCGTGTGTGTCTGTGTTTGAGTTGGAAGCGATGAGAGCATTTTTGTCTGTTGAGGGGAGAGGAGAGAGCCCGTGCACCTTGAGAGGTTGTAGATACAGGAGCATGGATGATTGATGGAGCACGTCCCTGAGGGAGCGGGAGGGGATGGAATCCAGATCACAGGTGGTGGGATTAGTCTTGGCTAAGAGGAGAGACATCACTTCAACTGAAAAATGAGGAAGAGAGGTAAGGATGGATGTGGGTGCTGATAAGAATGTAGAGGAGGGGGCAGGAAGTTGAGGGAGTTGCTGTCTGTTGGCCTCTATTTCCTTTGTGAAGTAGAAGGTGAGGTCATTTGCTGAGCGGGGTCAAGGGTTTATGGAGAATGATGGGCATTTGGAAGGGCTGCTAAGGGGAACGAGGGAGGCAGGGGACTTGGGACACACAGACAGATTGTCCAGCTAACTTGAAAGACCAGCTGAGGCTGAAGACTGAGTTTTGAACGAAGGGCACCTACTTCTGTAACCATGTGGCTTTCTCTAGCAGCACTCTGTAACATTAACCTAAAAATTAAGAAAGTAAACAGTGAGACTGATCAGAAGGGTGTAGATTTAGGGGGAGGCCCTGCAGAAACACCATTATTTCGAGTGCTTGGCGTGATAAACAATGGAATTTACGCTGGAAATAAAGAGACAGAAATCAAGCCAGAAGAGAGCTGAAGGGAATGGAGGTCGCAGTGAAGCCTACAAACGGAAGGAAGGGGAGACAGGGAGGGAGAGAATTTGAATAATGGGAGGTTGGGCTAAGCATGGGGTATTGGGAGGTAAGATTCTAGGGATGAAGGATTACTACGTGGAGGTGAGAGTGGAGGTCAGCTGGTATCTCCATGGACTCTCCCTGCTAGGATGCTCGCTGGACAGTGAAAACACAACTTCTGGTCATGTGTAAAAACGCAGAAACGCTTATACAATCACACAAAAATTTCATGTAGATGAAAATACTCGCTCCCTCCCTCTCTCTCTCTCTCCCTCTGTCAATCTCTCTACACACACACACAAACACACAGACACACAGACACACACACGTATGCATGTAATTTGAAATATTATTAAGAAAATAGCATAGATGTTAAAACAGACTGCACACCAAGCAAAAAGAACACTGGATCTTGTTTCAGTTCCATATACTTAATTGCTCTATATCTTGAACAAGTCACGTTCACATTAGAAAACAATTATCTCATTGGTAAAATGGGTTAAATTAAATCGATTTAACAAGTTTTCTTTAAAGAACTAGATCAAAAGTTTAAAATAGACCTCAGTTTTGGAATTTCCAAATACTATAGTTTAATTTAGTGTATATTTCTTGAGCACTACAATATGTGATTGGAGAATCTAACAGAGAACAAAACAGATGGACTCCTCTCCCTCACAGGTTTAGAAGCAAATGGGGGAGTTTAATAGATATTGTACAAATAATAGGACACCTTCCTTGTCCTGTGATTCTGTTCCCTACCACATCCCAAGACTTATGTTGGGGTTCTGCCAGGGCCCTCCTAGACACAGATATGTCTCCTGAGATACATCAGGGATAAAGGATTTTGAATATTTGTGATCACAATTTGTTAATGTTTCCTCCTATATTACTTTTATATCTATTTGATTATTTGAAATCTTGAATGCAAGTTTATAATCTCACTTCCAAACTGCTATTTTCACATGCCTATACACACAGGCACATGCACAAATGTATACAAACACATGCATATAAACATGCATATGCATACACACATACATATACACACATACATATTCTGGGAGGAAACACTTCAGTATAATCAAAGCCTAAAAGATTTTAAATATTCAGAATATTAGCCTATCAGTAGTCAGTATATTAGACATAGCGTCTAAATACATCTGTCCATCTAATAGATGACTAGCTTCATACCTAGGAGTTGAAAGTACATCAAATGCTCTTTGATGAGCTAAGAAAAGTGAAAAATTATAAGGCATGCCTCTAACAAAACCACTGAGTTTAATTAGCAACACAGAGCACACAGAATAGAGAGAAAAGTCCATGTAGCACATTTTATTGCTTAACTATTCAGTGGTAAAGTTAGCCAGTTATACATATGTATGTACATGTGTTTATTTATTCACATAAATACATATGAGTTTAAAACTAATGCTTGTAAATAACATACATTTCAAATTGGTATACAAATTGGGCTTTCTAATGTTAACAATTTTATTTACTTGTAATTCGATTACTCTCTGCAGGTATGGTAATAATTGTTAACATGTTCTGAGTACCCAGAAAGTGCCAAGCACTGTGCTAAATATTTTTAGTGGATCATCTCATTTAACTGTGACAAAAATCTCTATGAGGTAGATACTATTATTATTATTATTATTTTTTTTTTTGATACTATTATTATTCAAAATTTACAAATTGAAAAAATGGGACAATTGAGGTTTCAAAAAGTTAAGTAATTTACCTAACATTGTACATCTGGTGAGTGATAAACCCAAAGCAGTCTGATTTCAGAGCCCATGCTCTTCATCATTGCTCCCTATCTCCCCCACGTAATCATCTTCCCAATTCATCAAATTTTGTGGATTCTGTCTTCTTCTAAATATTTCATGGGTCCATTTTCCTCTCTTCAACCCACTGCTGCAATCCTGGCTCTGACCACGTTCAAAAAGATTACTGCCTATCTCTGGTAGTCTGACTCCTTGGGTTCACCTGTAACCCATGAGTCTGGCCAGTGGTTACAAATTAGGTCACATTAGCATCAAGTACCCACCTTCTGCTATCACGATAGTCCCTAGCACCGTCATTCTGGAAAAAGAGCCTGACTCACTGCCTCTCAAGTACTTCTGGGTATTCCTTGAGGGAGTCTCGCATGTGTTCAGGAATGAGTCTTTGCTCACGTGAGAACCACCAACACCTGCCATGATCTGCCATGTCTACACCCACCACCCACACTTCGGTTGCTGCCTCCCAGGTCCTCAAAGCCTTACAGTCCTCAGCGTGCAAAATGGCTCTTCATTGCCTTTAGCCCCTCGATTATATCTTCAGCCAGAAATGAGGACAATGGCCTCCTTCAAATTCTATGTCCCATTTTGCCGCAGGAGGCACAAAAGAACAGCATTTGTGACCTAAATCTCACAGGGAAACAGCTCATTCAATCTCTACCTGAAAGCCTGGCCTCCTGGAGCTCAAGTAACCACTCACGAGGGCCAAAGAGCAGACTGGTTTGCTTCTCTCTATTCCTCATCTTTTCCCATCTCTTCTCTCAGATCTCACCAGAATTCCTCCTTTTACCTTCACCAAACAAACCCAAAGCAAATTCATATCAACCAGTGCAAAGGTCCAATGGATACAGGGGACAATGGGCAGGTGAAGGCTATGCGGTTTACCCACTGACCCACTGGTCATGGCTCATCAGCTCTGCCAACGGCCAGTCTTTGAATCCCCTAAGTCCTCCTTCCATGCAAATAAAACCATGCTCTTCCACTGATTAAAACGTACCAATGAGTGCTCATTGTCTTCAGAATGAAGTTAAAATTCCTAAAAATGGTTAACAAGGTTTTTCATTAACCAGACACGTTCAGTTTTCTTCTCCTCCCTCATCTGTTGCAACCTCCTCCAACAACCTTACTTCAAACCCCATGTTCTAGAGAAGGACTGGACTATGGCAGCTGGAATCATTGTAGGACAGGCTAATAGCAGTCCATGGAGCTATTGTAGAATGCCATATTTACCAATTCTGCAAATTTACAATAATGCTTCTTTTTTTGGCAATTTAAAAATAACTACTGTTTACTAAAAGCATGATTTTAAATCTCTCTTGGGTATAACTCATAACAAATTTACCATCTAATAGTGATAAGAACTCTTTCAGCCTTGTGAACAAATATTATTATTATTTACTTTTTGGCTGAAGAATCAAGCCAAAAAGTAAAGAATCAAGCAGATGAAGAATAACACTGGTAAACACTGGGTATTGCAGGTTCATTGACATAAATCAAATATAATAACTTTGGTGATAATTGAATATAACTGCTTTTAATATCTCATTCATATTTATTGCATATTCTCAGGTTTGTATTATAAACATAATTTTTCAATAGCAATTTGTAATATTCTGAATGTATAATATGTGCATAAATGTGAATAATCATAACATTATTTAAATTTTTCAGAGAGATAAAATAACTTTTAAATTGAAGAGTTTATTCATGTAAGCCAGGAATTTATATTGGTGAATGTACTTTGTCTCTGCTCATTCTATTTAGAACTGATTCCATTATACTAAAGCCAAATTACCAGACAAGATTTTAAACTAAATTGTTAAGCATTGTCTAATATTATATCATCCATTTGTTCTTTGTAGGCATTTTAAGGTTTTTTGCTAATACTTATAGCTGTATCCTCTTTTGAATTTTAAAAAGAAATCTATTGGTCTATATTCATAGAAGTAGGAATGGATAAATGCTGATCAATTAACATTTTAAATGAGTTAAGTGTAACAAATGGGACAATCTCAGGGAATACAGAATCACTGAAGATCTAGAGTAAAAAGAAAACTGGGAAAACTTTTTGGAATTGAGAAGTATTATCATTTTGCTTTTAAATTGTATGAAAATAGTCATTTCTGATATAAACAAAAAAATTCTTACAACAGGCAATAAGATGATTGTACCTGCTTAAGTACTCATTTGTTATCTCAAGCTGCAAACAGGAAGGCCTTCTTAGATACCATTAGAATGTTATTAACAAACATTGCCCTACTTATTAGTTTCACATTACAAGGTTAAGGAATTAATTCCAAATGATGTCTGATATTGTGGATATGCTCTGGTGAAACTGACCAAACCATTATAACTACAGCTAAGATCACCTAGTGTTCAATATATGTCAGGCACCATTATGAAATTTGTACATTTACTCTGAATCCCATGCTCTTTTTATGAACTTTAGTTTGCTAAAGAAGGTGCTTGAAAATTAAGTTATCTACCCTAAATAAAATACAGGTTATTCTTCTGCTGGAATGATCATTCCAAAATACAAAGCTGTTCTTATCAACCAGCTCCACTAAATGCCCAATCCCCAGGCCCAAATCCTTGGGAGCTTAAAACTATTCATTGACTTGCCATTGCTCTTAGGATTAACATTCAGCCTCTTTAGATAGAACGCCTCCTTCAGTCTCAGCGGCCTCCTCTCATTATGAATAGCCACGCTGACCTGCACCTGTTCCATGGTACTTACCAGGTACCCTACTGCCAGGGCCACTCTGAACATGCTGTTCCCTACATATGGAACATTCTTCTTCCTCTCTTTGTCAACTTAAATCCTTCTCATCCTTCATCCTTTGGCTCAAATATCCCTTCCTTGGAGAAGCTTTTCTTGACTCTCTTAAATTAGGACTCTATACCACCCTTTCGCAGCCCTTACCTTGGTTGCTCTTTTATATCTCTTTGTGCAGAACTTTGATGACTATTTGTCTCCCTCACTAGACTGTAAACTCCACAGGGGAGTGACTGTTATCTGTTTTGTTCACCATTGTTTCTTCTAGTATCTAGACACAGTGCCTAACATCTAGTAGACTCTTAGTACAGTGAATGAATGAACAAATTAATTAAATTCCACCAAAGTCAAGAAATGATTACAGAGTTGTTTTAAATTCCGGTGCCTTTTTTGTGATATTTATTTTTAGGTTTGAGCAAATATTTACAAAGGCATTCCTTTCAAAAATTAAACATCAAATTTGGAGGTGTGCTATGTTTTATTCATCTTAGCAAATTTACCCTAGGATTATTGTTAAAGGTCTGGTTGTGGAGGAAACAGCAATTTTCAGCTCTAAACCTACAATGACAAGTGTTTATTCTATTTAAGATGCTTTTTTACATGCTACAGGTTGAGCTGTGTGCTTCCTTAAACGCTTGTCTATTTTAAGCAGAAAACTTTCTGCTTTAAGAGGATGCATGTGGTAAAATACCAAAAGGAATACAGGTTAAACAGTATTCTTTCTCCTTCTCTTTTTGTTAGCCAAATATTTTAGCAGGGAGCTACCAGTAATTGGCTCTAGTTCAGTGACTTGAGACTTGGAATATCTTGCCTTTGACCCATGCATGCTTTGGGAGAAAGAGTGAAATGGACATAACGTTACACATATTCTGGAATTTGACATTTTTGGTAATTTTCACACAAACAATTGGATCTGGAGACGAGTGGTGAAATATGGTGATTCCCTTAATGTTGAGTTCAATAAGATACTTCCTCAGGCTGAGAGATGAGGGTATAAAACTTTAAAGCCTGATTCTGCAAGAGTTCTGATCCTACTCACTTGACCAAACTCGTGATATGTTTGAACCCAAGGGTTTCCAAAAAATCCATTCACAACATATTGTTAAAACTGGCTTATTAACAGAGACACCCAGAAGTTGTAGTTAGTGGGATATTATTTTGGCACTTACTGCATTTTTTTTCTTAGAGCTGTGATTCACAACATTTTTTTAAAAAATTAAGGACCTTTCTGATGAAAGCTATGACTGTGTCCCCAGAAAATTCACACATGCACATACTCATACAATTTTGCACACAATTTCAGGGGTTTATTTCCACTAGAATTCTTCCAGAGATCTTAGACTGAGAACACCTATCCAACACAAATCCATCTGTTTCATGTGTCTTAAGTAGCAATGATTTATATTGCTTGTCATCTCTCTGAGCTGTTTTATATCTGGACTCTAATAATCAAAAGGGAAGAAGAAAGGAAATGCTCAAGAGATTCATCATGGTCAAAAGAAACCTCTTTCTCCCTTTTCTTTATCTTCAGGCTATTATTTCTAGACCAGAGCTCTATTGTTCATGCTGTACTGTTCACTGGCTACCAACCAGACAGAGGATACTAGTCTAGGCCATTGCACAATTTCATCTTCCTCTGGGCTGTTATGTAATGAAAATAATTTCAACCCACTCTCTTGAACATTTTTTTTCCTACAGGCAATTGTAAAAATGTAGAAGCTGAAAAGCAAATGAAAGAACAAAAATGTAACTTGTTTTCTTTACTTTTTATTGTGAAATAAATTACTCATTATGGACTTGTTACTTATTTAATTTCAAAATTCAAATGTGCTTTCTTTTGTTTTCTGTAGTGGAGTAAAATCCCCATTGGTTTAAAATGGTCATTTTCCAAGATTGCTCCAAAGTGGCTGGGTCTTAAACATTTCTAAAGCAACCAGCCTTTCACAGATATAAATGCATATATAGTGCATTTATATCTGTGAAAATAGATATAATGCATATATAAATGCAGATACAGTGCAACTGGATTAGTAATTTATTTTCTCCTGGAACTCATATCTGAGGATATCTATAAGTGAATCTGAAGCAATATATATACTCTGTACATAGGTAGTAAGTTTTACCAACATTCTGCCCAGCTGAGGAACGATGTTAATAGGTTCAGCTTCACAGCAGGTCAATAGCAGTATTAGAATAAACCTTTAAGCCTCAATCCAGAATCACAGGTTAACTACACACCACACACATTCCCACTGTGCATATATATAAACACTGGTTACACCTGAAATCAGTTCCCTGTTTCTGCTGCTGATGCTTTAGCTGAAAGCTTTGTAGTATTTGGATACCCACAGCACTGCCTTGTGACTCATATTATTGTTTATTGATTCCTCATGATTTGAAAATGAGGGTATTATTTAATATACAAAATTGTACCCTTCCTTTGTGCTTTTTTGTATAATTGTTTGGTGGCATGAAAAAATATGCTAGACCAAGATTCTTGTTTGGAATGAGAAGAACCTAAGAAGAAGGGAGTGGGACTGACCTGACCTCACTGGAAATAACCAGTCAGTACATGAGAGCAATAAGTCAGCTACCTTGAGCCTGACCTCTGCTACAAGGGGCCACCACTTGGCACTGGAAGGAAGGTTGGTAGAGAAATAGTGAGCAGTAACCTCACTATTAATCCAGCTATTAATCCACCTTCTCCTGCATTGTGTGCCACTCTTGCATACTAGAATTCAGAAATACTGCCCATTGCTAGGGGAGAGGGGGCATAATGAAAGTCTTACATGTTTGTTAAAGGCACCCTCTATCTTATCAAATTTTTACTTAAGAAAGGAGCCCTCTACCTTTCAACTCTTATGCATAGGTCTAAACTTTTTTTTATCACAAGCAATAAAAAATATTTTAGCATGTACTTATACACATAATCATTATATAGATATACAAAGAAATATAAAACACATTTTCACAAATTATATAAGTGCACCACTACATCAGTATATTATATATATTACAAAGCGTGCACAAAAACAGAAATTAAGAAAGGTGTGATAAAAATTAAATAAACATGATCTGTAAATAAATGTTATCTTATGAGGTAACCTTTTATACTATGATGAAAACAGTGTTATTTTTAACAACTTTTTTATTGAGATGTAAATCACAGACCATATGGTTGACTCATTTCAGTGTACAATTCAGTGGCTTTTAGTATATTCACACAGTTGTGCAACCATCAACACAGTCAATTTTAGAACAATTTCATCACCTCCAAAAGAAATTTTGTGCCCATTAGCAATAATTCCCCAATGCCCCTGCCTCAACTCTAGGGAACCAGTAATCTACTGTCTCCATAAATGTGTCTATTCTGGACATTTACGTAAATAGAATTGTACAACACATGGTCTTCTGTGACTGTCTTCTTTCATTTAGCATAATGTTTTCAAGAGTGCATCCATGCTGTAGCATGCACCAGTGCTTCATTACTTACTTTTTCTTTCAAATATGCAATACAGTATTATTAACTGTAGGCCCCATGCTGTATATTAATTATATTCCCAGGACTTATTTATTTTATAACCGTAAGTTTGTACCTTTTGACCACCTTTGCCTCCTCCCCGCCACCCACCAACGTGTACTCTGCGGCGCTCTGGCGGGGCTTGCTGGGATCCTGATGGAGAATCACTGCGGGCCTCCAGACGCCTCCTGGGGGCGCTGGTGGGGGGAAGGTGCGCAGTCGCAGCAGCGCCCGGCTTCCCGCCCCCGCCCCCGCCCCCGCCCCAGCGTCTCGCATCGCGTCCAACGTAGACGGCGCCTACTTCCTCACCACCCGCCAGATGCCCTGTAGGGATCCGAAATCCTTCCTGTACCGTTCGCGCCAGGCTGACTCCGACCTGGACTCTGACAAGGGTGCAACCGGTGCCTGTTTAACCCACAGCGAGCGCACCTGTTTGGAGCCCGTGCTGAAAACTCTCTGAGACTCCGAAAGCTGGTCATTAACAAAGACCTCGCGGAGGAAGGAGCGTAGGAGGAAGCGGAATTTTACCACGTCACCTCACTAGTGACACTTGTAAAGGACAGAGAGAATGGGACAGCAGACCATCACAGGCGCGGGTGAAGCATGCGTACCGCCGGCTTCAGTTGAAGAGGCGCTCACGCAGGTGGCGTCCATCACGTATGAGGGCGGGAAATTAGAGCACCTGGGCAGCATCAGGTCTTCCTGCAACTGGGGGAGTGGAGCCCAGGCCGAGTTCCTCTGCGTGCCCTCTAAAGAGCTGCAAGACTCGCTGTCCGGCCCCACAGTGAGCCCAGCGAGAAAGGCAGGCTTTTTGCAAGAAGGATGTAAGAAGCCACAGGGCTAACAGCCGAAGAAGTCTTTTATCTTTTCCCAAGATGCAGCGAACCACCTTCTCAGGAAGTTTGGCCGTGGGAAGAGACCTGCGTTTGACGATTTACCTGTAGATCCAGGTGTGAGTCCTTTTCTGCCTCTTAAGTTGATGCTGAGTCACGGGACCAGCCGTCCGAGGCCGCATGCGCGCTTGCACCGGAGGCCAGCTGGCGGTGGGCGTCCCTTGGGGGCCCTCCCTCGGTTTTTCCAAGTGCAGCCCGGGCCTGAAGCTTCCGAATCACCGAAGATCATTAAAGGCGACGTTCTTGGTGCTACATAAACAGTCCGTCATGCAGAGTGGGCCTCCCTGGTAGGCAGTGGTCGCAGCACCGTGGCTCTGGGGACTGAGTCCTGGTCCACGGTCAGGCTCCCAGGTGGGAACAGGTGGCGGTTTCTCCCGGCGTCTGCGAGCCGCTCCTCAGAGAGGCGGCCTCCGCCTTCACTACTCCCCAGCCTCTGCTCTGGGGCCGGGCCTCCTTCAGAGCCAGGCTCCTCCACCGGGACCCAGGCCTGGAATCACAGCCAAGGCTTCTCAGTTGTGTATTTTCCTGGCAAGAGACCTTTGCATCCTTCTTTCCCAGGGTCCATAGACTACCCAGTGTTTGTACTTTCTAGAAATGCCTGCAAGTGTTGCGCCGTTTTGGAATGATCTGTTGCATCATGGAAAGGGAGGCAGAAGTTTGGCCACGTCTCTCCCACCCACAGGCTCCTGGGGGAGCCAGTAGCCCTGTCGATATGCCTCTGTCTGGCCTGGGATGGAAGTCGGGGCAGGGGCCTGGCTTCTGGATTCCTAGAAGAACTTGTGTGTGCATGCTTCGAGAACAGACGGCTCACCGGGTCGTGGGGACTGTCAAGAGTCTGGGGGACCTGGCCCAGATGAGCGGCTCTTTGCTTCTTGACCTCTGGCTTCCCAGGGGAGCTGTGCACACTGATCACCCTGGCGGCCTGAAGGTAGGTCAGAGGTTGTGACCTGTCTAGTTTCAAATGCTTCTGGAGACTTCCGCCCGTGCCCCTTTTTCTTTTCCATCCCCCCAAACCTGATTAACCAAGTTCTTCAGAACCTAGGACTTAAGTCCTCCTCTTTGTAAGGTCTGTTGTATGATAAATGTTTGGCCTCAACATTTTATAACATGCTTTTCTATAGGACACATTGAAACACCAGCAGACCAGTTCTCCCCAGTGGAGCCCCAGGAGGAGGGCGGCCTGCCGTTGGCTTTGGCGTGTCCCCTGTGGGGAGCTGCCGGCCACTTTGCCCTTGTTTGATGTACGACCCTGGCATAATACATAAGCTTGTCTTTTTTAAGGTTTGAAGATATTAAGAGTTAATGCAATAAAATTTATTCTAGGAGGATATTTATACTTTTTTAGGTATTTGTATTTTATGAGCTTGCAGTTTAATACCTAAGTTTTCCCCTGAAAATAGCAACTATGATTGTGGTTTTGCAAATGAGGAAAAAACAAAACAAAAAAAGTTTTTATGGCTGGATAGCATTCCATTGCATAGATATACCATATTTTATTTATCCATTCATCAGTTGATGGATATTTGGGTTGTTTCTACTTTGGTCTATTATGAATAGTGCTGATATGAACATTCATGTATGAGTTTTTGTGAGACATATTTTCATTTCTCTTAGGTATATACATATTACTGAAATTGCTGGGTCATATGGTAGCTCTAAGTTTAGCTTTTCAAGGAACTGCAGAACTGTATTTCAAAGCGGCTGCATCATTTTGTCTTCCCTCCAACAGTGTATGACAGTTCCAATTCCTCCACATCCTCACCAACACTTGTTATTAGCTATCTTTTTTATGGTAAACGATTCTAGTTGGTATGAATCTGCATCTTATTGTGATTTTGATTTGCAAATCCCTGACGGCTAATGATGTTGAACATCTTTTCATGTGCTTATTGGCCATTTGTAGATGTATTTTAGAGAAATGTTTATTCAGAAACTTTACTCATTTTTAAATTGGGTTGTCTTTTTATTATTGACGCATAAGAATACTTTAGACATGCTGGGTACAAGTCTCTGATCAGGTATACAGTTTACAGATATTCTCTCTGATTTGTGTGTTAACTATTTACTTGATGGTGTCCTTTGAAGCATAAAAGTTTTTACTTCTGATTATATCTGTATTCTGGGGGGGGGGTGTCACTGTTTGTTTTGGGCCTTATATCAAAGAAGATTTACTTCTATATTTCTTCTAATAATTTTATAGTTTTAGCTCTTGTATTTATTCTGTAATCCATTTGGAGTTAAGTTTTGTGTTTCGTGTGAGGAAGTGGTTCAATTTCATTTGCCTGTGGGTATGCAGTTGTCCCAGCTCCATTTGCTGAAAGACTGTTCTTTCCCTTTTGAATTGTCTTGGCACCCTTGATGAAAATCAGTTGACCATAAATGGAAGGGTTAATTTCTGGGTTTTCAGTTCAATTCCAATTCTGTATGTCTATCCTTAGGCACACTCTTTTGATTACTGTAGCTGTGTATTAAGGTTTGAAATTGGACTCTCCTCCCTAACTTAGGATATCTCAGAGAGTTTGTGCTGTATGACCCTTGATGCAGGGACTGGGTGTAAATCCTACTGTCTAGCCATATATCAAATATTAATATAGTTAACTTGCTTTCTTGTGTTTTTATTTAAAAATTAAATACGAGTAGAAGCTTTGCTATTTTCTTCTGCACTCACTGGATGCATGTGTACTCCCAACTTCGGAGACCACTGCTCTCAGGTACCATATTTGGGTTCTATTCGGCACTATACCAGTTTTTAGCCAAATGTCATCATCCAGTGGCCCACCCCTACTTCAAGCCCCAAGGTAATATTGAATTACTTGTACACACCCAATAACATCTCCAGGAGAGTAGACTTTCTCTGAAACTTCATCTCAATCACTCTGTTCTAACTGTGGTTCTAATTGGATAAAATGATTATTCCAATACACTGGTGAGTTAAAAACAAAATACTAAAGAAAATCTTAGTGACCTAGAATTGCTGATGGGTTTGGGTTTACCAAAGTGTTTTCTGACACAATGTGAAGAAGAAAACAAGAAATTTAAATTACATTGAAAAAAATTAGGTAGATTTATCAACTCAGTCAAATACATTAGAGAGTCAGATTTTTCCCCTAATCTTAGACTAGAAGCAGTTATATTTCTATGATATAATATATACATTCTCAACATTTAGTGAGCCCTTGTGTTCTGGGCTCTAGGTTTAGGACTGAGAGTATGAAAATGCAGTAAGGTTTCTGTTCACAGGTATCTAGTAGTCTCTCTTTTTCCAAGTCCAAATTAATATCCATTCTAATACCCTTAGCATATTTAATCACTTAAAATATTGATATCACAATAAAGTGTAACATTTGGAAATAACTTGAAAAATAGAGTTAAAGATGCTGTTTATTAGGCAATTTGGAAAATACAGGTCAGCCAAAATATTAAGAAAATAACAATAAATCAGTCATATTATCAGTACTTAGAAATGATTGCTTTTAAGTGTCTTTATGTTTCTTTAGTTTCTTAAAGTTTGCACATTTAAATTTGTTTTTTCTTCTGTTCCAAATAATCATTTCAAGTTTCCAGTTTACATTTTTCTGCACTAACTTCTCAGTCCTTTCAGTATCAATGTTTTCTCATTGAGATGAATTTAATGATAATATGTTGAAATTCTAAAGACAAAATATACTTAATTGTACATTTTATTGTATTCATTTATCAATCAGTGCAATCTAGTACAAATTAATTGATATCTTATGAATATATGACCTAAAAGTAAATTAGCATACTTAAAGTTACTAAAAAATATATTTTTCATACTTACTTTTTTCTCACCTACTTTTACTTTTTCTTTATTTCTTTTTTATCTAGTTTTTTTCTTTTTGTATTTTCCAGTGGCTCTTTGTTCCCTCCCTACAAAAACTTAGTCTTTTCAATAAAACCAATTTTATGTTATAATAATATTGGTGTTTTATATGTGCCAATTTATTAAACATTTAACACTTATTTTAAATGTATTAATATACAGAAAAAATAATAAAGATTACATAATGAACATCCATAACATCCAGCTTGAGAGATAAAACGTAATATATATAAAGTTTACTATGTATCTCTTTCTTATTTCATCCTCCTCCCATTCCTCCTTTTCTGAATTTGCTTTTTATTTTTCCCATGCATTTCTTTATATTTTTATTATATTCGTATATACTTAAACAATGTATATTAACTTGCATATTTTTAAACTTAAATAATTGACTTCATATACATTTTTTGCTGGCTTTTTTCACTCATTCACCATTTATACTGTAGGTTTACTGTCCATCTTCACTGTTACTAAATATTAGTCCATTGTTCTTTAAGGTGGTTATAATGATTTATTCTCCTACAAGCAGTCTATGAGTTTCTCTTGCTCTGTGTTTTCTGTAATGCTTGGTATCATCAGACTTTTAAATTTCTGGTCAATCTCATGAGTATAAATTGGTATCTCATGTTGGTTTTAATTTGCATTTTTCTGATTACTAGTGAGGTTTTTCTATTCATGTGTTTGTTGATTTATTGAAATATTTTATTATTTAATCTGGGAATTTCCTGTTCATACTTTCTGTTCATTTTCTGTTCCTATTTATTTTTAGGAGTTATATAGGTAACGTAGACATTAAACATTGCATTATTCTATGTTTTGCAAATATTTCTACCCAATTTGTGGCTTGTGTTTTTCTGGCTTATGATAAACAGAAGTATTTGAATTTCTTTCCTTCCTCAAGTTTAGAATGATATTCTCCATCTACTTCCATAAAACTTTAAAAATTGTGCATTTACATTTAAGTTTTTCATCCACTTTCAGTTGTTTTTTGCATGTAGTGTTAGGTAGGTGTCTAAATTCGTTGTTCCCTTATGGATAACCAGTGTTCCCAACATCGTTTATTGACTATTGTTTACCTGCTACTCTGTAGATCATCTCTGTTATATATCACAAGTTTCCATGTACTCATGGGTCTGCTTCTAGGCTCTCTATTCTCTTCCGTTAATCAATTCTTTTTTTTTTTTTTAATTAATTTATTTTTGACTGCATTGGGTCTTCGTTGCAGTGTGCGGGCTTCTCATTGCGGTGGCCTCTCTTGTTGTGGAGCACAGGCTCTAGGCACGCGGGCATCAGCACTTGTGGCTCGCGGACTCTAGAGTGCTGGCTCAGTAGTTGTGGTGCACGGGCCCAGTTGCTCCGCGGCATGTGGGATCCTCCCGGACCAGGGCTTGAACCTGTGTCCCCTGCATTGGCAGGCGGACTCCCAACCATTGCGCCACCAGGGAAGCCCGTTAATCTATTCTTGTGCTAATATGTCTTAAATAATTTAGTTTTTAGTATGTACAGATATCTGGTTGGGCATATCTCCCCGACTTATTCTTTATTTTCAAAATTCACTTGGCTATTCTCTGCCTTGCTCTCCTATGCAAAATTTAGAATCAACTGAAACATTCCAGAAATTATAGATTCTTTTGGGAAGAACTGTTGTCTTTATGATAGTGATTCTATCACAAAATATAGTGTATCTTTTCATCTACCTAGCTTACATCTCTGACTATAATGTGGTCCTCATATATGATTTGAATAATATTAATTTCTCTTTTTTTCAATAAAAATATATGTAACAGAAAATTTACTGTTTAACCATTTTTAAGTGTACAGTTCAGTGGCGATCAAGTATATTCACATTGCTGTGCAACCATCACCATGAACCATCTCCAGAACATTTTTCCTCTTCCCAAATTGAAACTCTGTAGCCATTGAACAATAACTCTCCATTTCCCCTTCTTGCCAGCCCCTGGCAACCACCATCCTACTTTCTGTCTATATGAATTTAGTTACTCTAGGTGTATTATATAAGTGGAGTCACACAGTATTTGTCCTCTGTAACTGGCATATTTCACTTAGTATGGTGTCTTCAAGGTTTAGCCATGTTGTAGCATATGTCAGAATTTCCTTCCTTTTTAAGGCTGAATAATATTCCATTTTAAATATTAATTCTTTAAAGTTTGTTGACATCTCCTTTATTGTATTGGTCAATTTTGCAGTTGTTACATGTGTGCTTGAAAGAATATGTTTGGCTGCAAGTTTCAATATATCACCAAGGAATTGTGTTAATTCAAATCTTTTGTAGCCTCACTCATTTTGTTATACGTTTGTTATAATCTCCTTCCATGATGTTGATTTTTCTTTATAGTTTTTCTTTATAGTTTTGCCAATTTATGCTTTTTACATTTTGGGCCCCTGTTATTAGTTTTAGAAATTTTTTTTGGTTAATTGAACTTCTGTATTATTTTATATATACCTTTATATGGTCTCTAATATTTTCCCCATAAAGTCTATTTCATCTGGTTTTAACAGGGCTGCACAAGACTTTTACGTCTTTTTGTTGTTGTGTTGTTAGTATTTTCTTATATCATAGAACCTTTTAATTTAATCTTGGTCTGCCAAATAATATAGCCTTTGTACTTTTGAGATTCAGTTTGACTGTCTTCATCTTTTAACTGGCAAATTGAGTACATTCACATCATCTGTGTTTAGTGATATGTGGGAGTTTGTACCATCTTATTTTGTGAATTATATTTGTACAGCTTTTTCAGTGCTTCATTTTTTTCTCCATTTATTTTTAGACTGATTGCTTCTTTGTTTTGTCTCTTTTTAAAAATGTTTGTCTACTTTATAGTTTGCATGTTATTTCTATTTATTTAATAGCTACTTTTAAATTATTAACGTGCATGTTTAGCTTTAAAAAGTCTAAAATTAACCAGTATTTCTACACCCATACTGAATAATACAAAGACTTTAGAACATGTAAATTCCCACTAGCCCTTGGCATCTTATAAGATAATCTCTAGGGATATTTAAGATTCTAATTTTCTGTAAAAGCAAGACTTCTTAAATTCAAAGCACTGCAAACCAAAAAGAAAATTAAATTTTCTCATAATGCCAAACAAGGAGGAACATATTCTTTAAAGAAATGGCTTTAGAAACAGAATTAATATTTTTTCTAATTATTTTCCCATGATCCTTTTTCCTTTACTTTTAGGTCATATCTTTTATTAAACTAATTCAAATAATTTTGATTATTTCAAAGATTAAACACTATAATTTATGATTTCTGTATTTGCTTTTGCTGAAATTGCATGATGATATTGATTATAGCACACAATGAGTAATATGTCTGGAAGCAAAGGTAACCATCCAGAACAAAGTGAAAACCCAGAAGCCATAAAATAGGTCCCTGAGCAGTGGCAACAAGAAAGCAAAATAAAACCAAACAGAAGCAAAATAAAAAATCACTGCTATCACAGAAAAATAGAACCTTGAAGTCTCCTCAACCCAGGGGCTTTATCATTTCATAATCTCCATTAGCAAGCCCTCTCAAATATTTAACTCTAAGCAAGAACATTGTGCCTGCCATACAGAGACCTATATATAGAGACCCACTTTCCAAATAGATGGCAGTGCCTATGCCCCACAGCTTAGGAAGGCCCAGGCCCCAATGACATTGATGTCCTGCTAGGCATCATTGAAGAATTTATAAAGTAGGGGCATAATAACTCTTCACTGAAAGTACTTTGCAACTTTTATCAGTGGGAGGAGACAGAAGATGTTCAGGCGTAGTGGCCTTAGGCCACTTCATATAGAAAAGGTTGTCGTACACATCTCAGTAGCCTGACAGAATGTCCCTGAATAACAGTCTGGCAAAGTAACCAATCAAAACCAAGTCCCTAGTTAAATCACCTGAAAAAAGAAAGACCACGTATGCATAAGAAGCAGGCTCAAAATACTACATATATTTAAAAAGTATTTTAAACAAGAATGCTTTCAGGGGATGAGGGCATGTTTATTATTTATTAGGCATGACACATTTTCCAAAGGCACTCAATAGATGACAGGTTAATTTGGGTATCCATGCAATTTTTAGTAGCAGTAGGTTCTGAACTGTTAGATATTTTATTTTTCTGATGATGCAAGAGAGAGACATGCATTTTTGTCCTTACTTCGAAGTATGGGAAATAGCCATGAACAAAATTCGCTCTCGTTAAAATTGCTAATAGAAAAAAATGTTTAATGAAACACTTTTTTAGCTATAAAAATACTATCTCAATTTTCAGCCTCATGAAGGAAGCTTTTTATTGGTGAGGAGTAATATCCATCTGAAATAAAAGTGGCCTACAGTTTTGTGATACTTTGGTCACTAATATGTACCATAATAATCAGTGCCTTACTGGATTGTCAAGATATGCCCTATACATTAAAAGTTATATTTCATTTGTAAAGACGTATAATTGTAGTCAACTCTTTTGAAAGTGAATAAACTTTTCTCTCTTTTATAGTCCTTTTTTGGTAGAAGGTTCAAAAATATTTGATTCATGTCTGCTCTTAGAACCAATGATTATGAATCTGTCCCAGTGAAGTGTTTGAAAGGTTCAACTATTTATTTTAAATAACATTTGCCATTTTTCTTAATTGTGATATGCAGAAAGTTTGGAAACCGCATAAAAGCACAAAGGAAAAAAATAATTCTCAAATCACTTGTTTCCCTCAGCTCTTGGCTCCATCACTAAATAACTTCAGAGTATAGTACTTGGATAATTGTTTTGTCTGTTCTCTATTTTCTTATATTTTCATTAGCCATTCCTTGGTTCTTTATATAATGATTGCTTATAAAATGCTTTCTTGTTTTATCCTTGTAGTGAGATCTTAAAGATGGCCATGTATCTCCTTTCTAGTCATGTATTTATTCAAGATATATTTGTTAACACCTACTATATGTGTGAAACACTGCATGGGAATATATGATTCAGTAGGCAAAGCTCATATCCTTATGGAACTTCCTATTTATGGACAAAGTGCTTGAATTTGGGTGTCAACCTATAAGATCAGGAGCCATGCTTAACTCACTTTCCTATCTATACAACCCAGCATGGGATCTATCAGTATTTTCTATCTGCATGCACAGTAGATATTGGAAGGACACTTACATGTGATGAATAAATAACTACTATTGAACAAGTAGTTGTTTGTCTCTTACCTACATTGCCGTATTCCTAATAGTATGGATAAGTAGATTAGATAAGTAGAATTGAGTAAGTAGAATTTGCTTGCCTGTTTGTGAAGGTCTGTGTTGAGGTGTAACATTTGTATCTTGGTTATGAGGTAGCAAACTGTAATTCCATTATCTCAAAGGTTCCTGTGAAGTCCAAGTAAAGCAATAAATATGCTTTATTAGCAAAGAAAGAAAGAAGGTGGCAGTGGTATTTACATGGAGCTCTTACAGTATTGAGTTATTCATTAAGAGGTAAAACATTTAGTAACCCCAGTCATCTAAAACATGGTTATGTTATTTGAAAAAAAACATGGCCTTTAACTCTCAAATATCTGTTACATATGCTTTTTTAAAAATTAATTAATTAATTAATCTATCTTGGTTGCATTGGGTCTTCGTTGCTGCGCGTGGGCCTTCTCTAGTTGCGGCGAGCGGGGGCTGCTCTTCGTAGCGGTGCACAGGCTTCTTATTGCGGTGGTTTCTCTTGTTGCAGAGTACGGGCTCTAGGCGTGTAGGCTTCAGTAGTTGTGGCACGTGTGCTCAGTAGTTGTGGCTCACGGGCTTTAGAGAGCAGGCTCAGTAGTTGTGGCACACGGGCTTAGTTGCTCCGTGACATGTGGGGTCTTCCCGGACCAGGGATCGAACCCGTGTCCCCTGCATTGGCAGGCAGATTCTTAACCACTGCAAGTCCCATGTTACATATTCTTAATGCACAAATAAATATTTAGCTTCAAGAAAGCATAAGAAAAGATACAAAATGCAGCAGAATATAAGTTCACAGATGATATAGATCCAGTCCCTGGTTCAAAGAGCTTTCAATATTACACATGGAAAGATGATTTCACACACACACACACACACACACACACACACAAAACCTATCTAGAGCCTTCTCCCCACTTTGCATCTGGCTAATGGAATTTATCTTTTACATCTCAAGTTAAATGTCACTTTCTTAAAGTTCCCTCAACCTCTACATTAGGTTCTTCTTGACAGTTTTTCATGGTACTCTGCATTTTTCCCATATAGCACTCATTATATTTATAATTACATTATACTTAGAAATATTTAGTATTTGTCTCCTCACTAGACAATAAACATAAAAAAGGCTCAACACACCTGCAAAGTGTCTGGCTCAGAGTGTGACCTCAGTAAGTAGTTACTGCATGCAGTAACTCTAAAATATAAAAGATGGTGGCAGGGAAATGGAGAGAGAAAAACAAAGTGTGATGGGAATGTAGTGGAGAGGGAAAGTGCATGTAATATATGGTCTTGAAAAGGTTCCATGTAAAATTTGAAGAGGACTTTAGAGGTAGTGAATGGTTGCTGAATGTGAAGCTTCATGGACACACCTAGAGGGGGTGATACAGAAAAGATAGATTGGAAGCACGAATGATCAGAGCCAACATATCCGTTAGACACAGTAGACACTGTGCCCAGAACCCATGATACACTAAGGGGCCCCAAAAATGTTTTAAATGTTAATTTTTAATCAGAAAAAATGAATATTATAATAATGATTCCAATGTATGCCAATATTAGCCTAAAATTTAATTCTTAATATTTTTTATACAGGAAAGAGCCCATGAATGCAGCCCTGGGGATGATATTTGTTATACAGTAGATAGGATTTGAGCTGGAATCTGAAAAAGGAATAGAAGATCTAACATTGAAATTCAAGTTGGCCTCACTTAGGGAGATTCCAGATGACAGGCTAGTGAGGTTCTTCAAACTTTGCTTTAACCTTCACAGACTTTCTATCAGCTTTTTACTTATAGGAGAGCTTTAGGAAGAGAATTCTTGCAGGAAAGAATTGGATGGGTTGATTTTAGAGGTAGGGTAATCAATCAAGGGCCTTTGCATTAGTTTGGATTATAATAGAAAGAGACAGAAGGGATAGATATTACAAACATCCAGGTATATATTTACCCAGGCATTTTAGATCACATGCAGAAGAGCTCATTTTCTCCATAGAAAACTCCCAAAGTCATAATTACACATTTACATTCCCTGTATAAGTTTCATGAGAGGAGGAACCATGTCAATCCTACTGCTGTACCTTAGGGAATTGAACATGGAGATGCTCAAGAAAACAAGAGATTTAGACTCCTGTAGATGTGTTAAAACTATTAGAACTAGAACTACATCCTGGCCAAATCATTCTAATCATCAAAGCAAATGCCCAGAGCTCAATGATGTGACAAATGCCTTCCAATTGATTGATGGTTCAGTTATTCTGCAGAGCAAAACTGAAGTAACACCATATACACATACATTAATTATAACTTATTTTAAAGTTAATTTTAAAGGATTCTTAACTTTTTTCTAAGTTGGGGAATCTCTGTCTATGGTCTATAACTAAATATATATTCATAATCAACTCATTTTTATATACAGCATTAACTCATACAGAGAAAGTCATACTGATATAAAACCATGTAATATGCATTGAATACAGTTGTGTTGTATATAGATTTGTTAGCATTCTCACTAAGTAAATAATTTGTACACTAAGGATGTACCAAGCCTTGTGCTAGAGGAACACCACCCTAAGAAGAAGGTTAAGGCAGGGCCTTACTAAGGAGAGGTGATGTTTGCATTCAGTCTTAAAACAGTACATGCCTGGCAGGTAGACCAAAGCAGAAGAGCATGTACATTTTAAGAATTATAGCAATTAGGCTTGTATTTAAAAGGCTTTGTTAACCTTTTGGAGTATTAGTTTCCTTATCCACGGAACGTGATGATCATCCTTTGTATCACTGTTCAGCTACTATTCACGTTTGTTGGGAACATGGAAAAGGAAACAAACGTAAAAATCAACACGAAGGTTATGAATCCCCTGCTGTTGAAGAGAGGAAATATTCGGTGTGTAACACTGATAGTTAAATTAACCACCTGTCTCTATTTTAGAGATTGTCTCTTTTGGAGACAGAGGAATAGACCAAGTGAATCTTTCAGGAGCTTCCAAATTCTGGCTCCTTGATTTCATAACTTGAGAAGTATGAAGAATGATAATGCTGTTAAATCACTGAGATTGTATTTAATACTTTATAAAGAAACTAAACCTTTTCATAGTACTGAGATTACACCATGCAACCTATGAAAAATTCCTTATTCTGTACCATTATATGAAGACTGAAAGCTGTCAAATATAGTCATTAAATTGGCAATTCTTAGGCTCCTATAAATGTCATTGACAATATTACTGAAATAAATTCAAGATAGGGTTTTCAGAATTGAGCCTCGTTGGTGGTTTGAAAGCAGTTGAATTGTTCTCTCGCTTTGCGTTGTAACAATTCTGGGGCTGTATTCAAAACGTTGGTATCAAGGTAGGAAATGAGTCTAAGTCAATGTTCCCCTTGAGGTTAAAGGTCTGTTTCTTTCAATCAGTTCAAACTGACAGGCCTCCTGCCATCACCTCCTCCTTAGCCAGGCAGACAGGCCCTGGCCGTCAGTGTGAAAACATCTGTTGAATGGATTTATTGACTAGATCGTGTTTTGTTTCTCCCTTTCTCTATTTTTTTTCCTTCACACCGTTTATTATGTCTCTGACCTGATGAACTTAATTGGTTGCCATGTCATTCTCAGTGTCTCCCTTAGTGCTTGTCTCATGTTTCTTTCTACTGTGCTCTTCTCTCGACAGCAGCCCTTCCTGGAGCCGCAGCAAGCACGTGCGCTCTCGGTGCGCCCAGCTCAGCTGGCCGCGGATGGCATGGACGGATTAGAGAAACATAGTCTTGTCTCCAGGACTCATTCCTCCCCTGCTGCCTGCGTTTTACCTCACCCAGCAATGGACCGCCACCTCCTGCCTGGCTCTGCAACTGGTGAGAATCCCTCAAGACTCTCCCTAATAGGCAGGCTAAATACACCGTTCTTGTAGGATTAAGTGATTTAAATGCTCTGAATAACTCCAAGAGCAGAACACTCCATTTTAACCCAGTGCAACCCAAATTTTATGAGATTATATTGGCCACAAGACAAACAGCACATCTAATAAGTCTTGGGCTTAGTATTAATAGCCTCATAAATTGTTATCATTCAAGGGCCTGGAAAACACATCAACAGGTGCATGGGTCCCTTTTGGAAACAAAAATCCCTACAACATTCTTTAGCAGTGTTCCTCAGTCTCTTCCTTCTAGTAGTCCTGGCCACTAGGAAATTTATGATGCTGGCTTCATTTGAGTCTGAAGAGTGCCCCTCTTCCAGTTTGTTTTTTTTTGCTGTTTTGTTGGTGTCCCTGTTTTCTTCTGACTTTCCATACAAATGACTCATAGGAGACAGTGGTGCCAAGGCAAACCTTGTTTAATTCTACATACATGAGTTCCATTTCCATTTATTATGGCACCGATGGGTGGGCTATTTGACCACCCTCTTCCTTTGCCTACAGCTGTGTTTGATATTTCAGAACCTGGCTACAGAGGAAAACAAACCAGATAATTCCAAGGCCAAAAGAAGGTCAAGTCCGGAACACACACAAAAAAAGGGTGCTGTTCTCTCACAAAGGAGCTGTACCATAAATATCCATGTGGATAAATATTCCTTTAAGTCTGCTGGCCCCTGTTCTTGTTCCGTGCTCTCAAACTGTGGCTCATCAAATGAAAGATATTCTAGCCCTAAGGGCTCATAACTTGGATGCAGCAAGGGGAGAATTCAGATGTACCTTCCCCCAAAGTCTCTCACAGGTTATCTGATTTATTTTTGAAGCAGTTTTTAGGATTCGGAGTTTGTTTTTGTGGCTTCTGTGACCTCAAGCAACCCTTTGTGCTTGGAAAAGTTAAAATACTTTTTCTGAAATCACGTTCCCAAGCCTTGATATCATCTTTTATTTAAAAATCAATGAATGAAATGGCCAAGTTATTTAACTTTGACAGACATCTTAATAAGTACGCATAGGAGCTACTTTTTATAATGTGTTACACCCCAAGCCAACATTCCATACTAGGAGCTACAGTCGTTATATTTGGATATATTTCCTTCACCACATTAGCCACTGCCTCTGATCCCTCTATGACTTGGAGCAAAGCAGACCTACCCTGGTATCCCAGATGACCCAGGACTGCAGCCCACTGTCAGCGGAAGCCGCTTGGATCAGTCAGGCCTGGTTCTATCCCTGGTCTTCAGAGAATTTTTGCTCAAAGCCAGATACATGATGTAGAGAAATACTTTTTGTAGGTAGTGAGAGCAGCAGCCTTTAAGAATTAGATACTTCTCAATTCTTTTTACTGAAAGTGTTTTTTATTCAGCCCTAAGCTTTCAGAGACACAGACACCCTATTGTAATGCAGGTTACATTCACTCAGAATCATTTCCTTAGTTTAAAAGTGAGCTTGATTATAAAGTGTTGTGGTGCGGTTTCCATGTGCGCTGCTGTCTACTATTGTAATCCTACTGATAGTTTCTTTTCTTGGTCAAGAGGGGTGACCCTTTCCTGACATGTTTTGGTTTCCTCTACTTTTATATGTTCCTTCCATATGAATGAAGCAAGATCTCTGAATATTAGAATGATCCTACTAGTTTGAGAAAACATGTTGAACAGGGTTTGTAGCCCTTAAAAGAATCAGGTGAAAGGGTGGACTGCAAACCAAATAACATAAGCATGACATAAACATAACCTAATCCTTCAGACTGAAGACTGGGTCATTTCACGTGATTAGTTTCTTTCTCATAATGTCAACATCCTAGTATTTATCAGAGTTTATATTCCAAACACAAATAGGGAAATCAGCTTGAGTTTATTTTCATTTTTAATGTACGTGATGAGGCACATTTCTTGCCTAAATGAGAGATTATATAAACTTATATTTTAAAAAATACAGGATTTTGTACTCAGTAGGTATTCAATAAATTTTAGTTGAATGAACAAATACTGATTTGTAGTATATGTACGTGATATATGTACATATAAATCGTAAACACTTAGGAATTTACTAGTTCAAATTTGAAAACACTGAAAATGAAAGTTACTTTGTAATTATTGTTCTGTAAAGAATGACTAAGTGATTTCAAAGTTACATACTTCAGTAGAGAAGAACCTTCTTATTGTCTTATTTACCTTAAGAATGTTGCATCCTAACACTTAAATTCTTAAAGTAAAAATATTAGATTTTTTTTTTAAAAACATGCAAAGTATATAATTTATGTATCTGTTAATAGCCCCTCCACTGTCATTGGGACGAAAAATATATATTTGATTGGTGACTTTCATTTAGTGCTTTTCCAAATCCAAAGGAAATGAAATGCACTGTCTTCACTCTGCTCCTCCACATATTATTCTGGCTTTAATCCAAACTTAAATTTCCCCTGTAAGCTACATACTCTTACAATCCACATGGTCTCAAAATTCATTTTAGTATTTCTAACGATCTTTATTTTAGAGGAGAACTCTTAAGGCTTTCATTTGTGGTATGTTTGAAAACAAATTTTTTAAGCATTACATGCCTTTCTTTTGGCTTTTTAATATCTGGTGTAGGTACATCAAGAAAAATCAAGTGGCATTTGAGTCACTTTGAAGTCACATGTTCTTTGAGAATATTTAGCTTTTTTTTTTTTTTTCAAAAGAAAGTCATAAATCTTAAATACTCAGTGGTTGTTCCACTAAAAAGTAAGGAAGAGAAAACAAGTTGTAAGGGTAAGCGATTTGCTTCATGTCATTCTCTAAGAGCTATACATTTTGAAACAACTAAAAAGTTACTCAATACTAAACTCACATAATTTTCAAGGCACAACATTCAAACCTTTACCCTCCATGTGGTCCTCAACAGTCAGCTAGAGTAGCCACACCATCCCCTTTTTGTAAAGAACAAAGCAGTGGTCCAAGGGAAAAATGTGGTCTGAACTCAGTCAGCTGTTGAAAGACGATGTCTCTCGTCCATTTCCTGTGAGAACTTGAATGGACCAAGAAGCGGACTAAGATGCAGTCACTCCCTGGTGGCCCTACAGAGAGCCTGGTTGAGGATATTTCTGGATGCACAAGAAGATGACGCACCTGCTGTAGTGCTAATGAAGAACGTGTATTGTAGAGCCAGGTTGCCACATATTCAAATGAATTTTGTTATATTGGAATATGAGTAATAATATTCAACTTTTATATCGTATTGAATTTAAGAGGTGCTTTTTTTCATTCTATGTAAAGCCAAGGCATGGTGTTTGTATGAGTTCTGATGACTAAGGAAAGGGCAATGTATGTCATTTTCTCTGCCATAGTCTTCCTTTCTACTCAGCTGTTCCTAACAGAGATGAGGCTTGGTCATGGCTCACAACAGACCATTGAGAGTAGATGAGATAATTGTGCTAAGTTTATACCAAATGGGATTTATTGACACAAGAATTTAATGGCAAATAAATTTGATTGGCTTTATCTTTCCCATCACCCAGTAGCATTTAAGGTCTTCTTTCTCCCAACACTAGGTTCCTTTACATATTCTGTGAGTAAATTCTTTCTTTGTAACATTATCTTTTTAAGTCTGTGTCTAATGTGAAGTAGAATTATAGTGCTCAAACTAAACCAATGTTTATGAAAGCCATTACAAATAGTTTAGTTAAAAGAATTTTTAAATTGATGTTTAGTGGGTAGCACATCGTGACAGAAAGTGAAATACATTTGAATATTTCAGTGTGAGAATAGCAAAACTGACCTTTTTTCCTGTTTTTTTTTGGTTTGTTTTTGCTTTTTGTTTTTTAATTAAAGATACTTTCCCTAGTCAGGCAAACTCCCATTAATCCTTCAGGTTTTAGTTTACGTGTTATTTCCTTCATGAAGCCTTGTTCGGCCAGCTAAATCCAAATTAAATCAATTATGATCCCTCATAACAAACTGGATTTTTCGCTGAAAGATTGTAATTATTTATTTTGGGGATTGTGTTCAGATGGGCTCTCTGTGCGGGAAGAGATTGTGTTTTCTCTTCTCTCTAACCCTAGCACATAGGTATATGGCTAGCCCAAGGAGGGTACTCAGTGTATGTACTTACTGTATAATAAACAAATTAATATCTGAATGAAATGAGAGTAAATAGACATGAATTACATGCAGCTACACACAGAAAAGATTATTGGTGTGTTAAGTGAAATTTGGGAGTAACACATATTTTTTTAATTTAAAAAAATGTTCATTGAAAGTAATTTGGTAAATTTGGAAAACTGAAAAGGAGAATCACCTATTATTCTATCACTCAGAGGTAACCATAAGTAAAATATACATTTATTTATTCCAGTATTTTTTCCTCTTCCTATGTGCCTCTCTTTAACAGAGTAAAGAAAAGTTATATGTGTGTTTTTGTTCACATCTGTGTGCACGTGTACATCTGTAAATATGTATATGTGTGTGTGTGTAATCGTGTGTGTGTATGTATATGTGTCTGCATGTGTTTATGTGTGTGTTTTAAGACTTCTCAGAGTAACTAATGTTACCACCTGTATCAGAATGGAGAGATTAATTTCATTTGGGTATATAATCAGTTTTGAAGTTACTGTCCTCAAATATATGTGCTTGAAATTTCTCCTGAAAAACTCCTCCAAAATTTGCTTATCTAATTCTCACTGAAGATGATAAAATAGCTATCTTTTTTATTTAGGAGATTAAATGGACTTGGTCACATATATGTTACAACATATTTATTAACATAAGTTATAGCATATATTTTTAAAGTATATATTGATATACATTAGTTATACATATATGTATATGTATATATATATTTTTTTAATTAAAAAAATTGTTTTGGCTTTTTCATGCCTGAGAAAGTCATCCTATTACCTTCACACACACTTGGACACAGACTTATTGGGGCACATTTTTTGTCTGGAAATGTGGTTAAATGCTCAAGTATTTGACATTCAAGAGGAGAAATCTGAGGTTAGCACTGAAGAGAAGTCGGAGGCCATCTTAGTATGTGTTCCTTTGTGGGCAGCTTGTTCATTCTTTTCTGGTGCCTCATAGTATATTTTCTTTATCCTGTTAATCCAAAAAACAAAACCAAAAAAAAAAACAACCCCAAGTTATCTTTATGATGAGCATTTGCAGTTACATACTCATGTACATTGACTCTTTCTATTTATGGAAAAATTCTTCAATTATTCTGATTATTCAGTTAAATCTGATTTCTTCCTTGAGAACAGTCTTTTTGTTCAGTTTTCTATTCTCTGACCTCCATACTCTCTGTACACCTCTAAGTTTTTACTTAACGGCACTTATCTGGTTTTCTGAAATGTGAATTCCTTTTTTGTTCTCCAGTGTAGGTTTTAATTTTGCCACTATGTATTTAGTTTTCTTGCCATCCTTATTTACCTTACTCATCTTTCTTTTTACTCATTAATTTAGCTTGATTTCTCCTTTTAGCTGTTGGCTGCTATTTTATAGGATCAGTGTCTTTTGACATTTGAGGATCTCAAAAAGTTTCTAAAATCTAATTTTTGTTCCTATAGTAAATCAAATTCACTGATCTAAGTAGTATGAATGATGTTTCCTTTACAGTTTCTGTAGCATATTCTCGTAGGCCCAGTTTTTGTTTTTTTGTTTATTTTCTTCTGCTCACTCAATCTTTTAAAAAAAAATATTTTTTGAAGTATAGTTGATTTACAATTTGGTGTTAATTTCTGCTGTAGAGCACAGTGATTCAGATATGTATTTTCCGACTTTCGTTTCATTATAGTTTATTATCAGATATTGAATGTAGTTTTCTGTGCTATACAGTAGGACCTTGTTGTTTATCTATTTTATGTATAGTAGTTTGTATCTACTAATCCCAAACTCCTAATTTATCCCTCCCCCCACATTTCCCTTTTGGTAATCATAAGTTTGTTTTCTATGTCTGTGAGTCTCTTTCTGTTTTGTAAATAAGTTCATTTCTATCATTTTTTAGATTCCACATATAAGTGATATCGTAAGATATTTGTCTTTGTCTGACTTACTTCAGTTAGTATGATAATCTCTAGGTCTATCCATGTTGCTGAAAATGGCATTTCATTCTTTTTTATGGCTGAGTAATATTCCATTGTGCATATATACACTACATCTTCTTTCTCCATTCATCTGTTGATGGACGTTTAGGTTGCTGCCATGTCTTTGCTGTTGTAAATAGTGCTGCTATGAACATTGGGGTGCATATATCTTTTGGAATTAAAGTTTTATGCAGATATATGCCCAGGAGTGGGATTGCTGGATTGTATGGTAACTCTATTTTTAGTTTTTTGAGGAACCTCCATACTGTTTGCTATAGGGGCTTCACCAATTTACATTCCCACCAATAGTGTAGGAGAGTTCCCTTTTCTCCACACCCTCTCCAGCATTTATTATTTGTAGACCTTTTGTTGATGGCCATTCTGACTGGTGTGAGGTGATAGATACCTCATTGTAGTTTTGATTTGCATTTCTCTAATAATTAGTGATGTTGAGCATCTTTTCATGTGCTTTTTGGCCATCTGGTGTGTCTTCTCTGGAGAAATGTCTGTTTAGATCTTCCACTCATTTTTTGATTTTGTTGTTTGTCTTTTTGATATTGAGCTGCATGAGCTGTTTGCATATTTTGGAGATTAATCCCTTGTTGGTCACTTCATTTACCAATATTTTATCCCATTCTGTGGTTTATCTTGTCGTTCAGTTTATGGTTTCCTTTGCTGTGCTCACTCATTCTTGAAAGCTGGAATGTAGAGTGATCTTTCCAGATATTTGCCAGTAAATACGTAGTGAATTGTGTTTGACTTCACTTTTTGCCAACTTACATACTGGATGAATCTCCTCGGTTATATAGTTGAATGGCAACACTTAATCTAATTCCCAGGTTCTAACAGACTTTCATATAGTGTTAGTTGGAAGCCCTAGGATGGAATTTCTTCCACCCACTTCCTTTTTACCTGCTGATAAGATGATTTACATACACAAACAAATCTAAGCCTTAGAAAATGCTCCTTACGTACTCAGAGGCACAATTTAGCAAGTTTTAAACAATTATTTTTGGATATTTCATTTGCCTGCTGGACAAATCAAGTTTCATACATAATTAAAAATTGTACTATCTGGAGGGAACTTACCTCAACATAATAAAGGCCATATATGACAAACCCACAGTCAACATCGTTCTCAGTGGTGAAAAACTGAAACCATTTCCTCTAAGATCAGGAACAAGACAAGGTTGTCCACTCCCACCACTGTCATTCAACATAGTTTTGGAAGTTTTAGCCACAGCGATCAGCGAAGAAAAAGAAATAAAAGGAATACAAATTGGAAAAGAAGAAGTGAAGCTGTTGCTGTTTGCAGATGACATGATACTATACATAGAGAATCCTAAATATGCTACCAGAAAACTACTAGAGCTAATCAATGATTAGTAAAGTAGCAGGATACAAAATTAATGCACAGAAATCTCTTGCATTCTTATACGCTAATGATGAAAAAATCTGAAAGAGAAATTAAGGAAACACTCCCATTTACCATTGCAACAAAAAGAATAAAATACCTAGGAATAAACCTACCTAAGGAGACAAAAGACCTGTATGCAGAAAACTATAAGACACTGATGAAAGAAATTAAAGATGATACAAACAGATGGAGAGATATACCATGTTCTTGGATTCGAAGAATCAACATTGTGAAAATGACTATACTACCCAAAGCAATTTACAGATTCAATGCAATCCCTGTGAAACTACCAATGGCATTTTTCACAGAAATAGAACAAAAAATTTCACAATCTGTATGGAAACACAAAAGACCCCGAATAGCCAAAGCAATCTTGAGAAGGAAAAACGTAGCTGGAGGAATCAGGCTCCCAGACTTCAGACTATACTACAGAGCTACAGTAATCAAGGCAGTATGGTACTGGCACAAAAACAGAAATATAGATCAATGGAACAGGATAGAAAGCCCAGAGATAAACCCACACACATATGGTCACCTTATTTTTGATAAAGGAGGCAAGAATATACAATGGAGAAAAGACAGCCTCTTCAATAAGTGGTGCTGGGAAAACTGGACAGCTACATGTAAAAGAATGAAATTAGAACACTCCCCAACACCATATACAAAAATAAACTCAAAATGGATTAAAGGCCTAAATGTAAGTCCAGACACTATTAAACTCTTAGAGGAAAACATAGGCAGAACGCTCTATGATGTAAATCACAGCAAGATCCTTTTTGACCCACCTTCTAGAGAAATGGAAATAAAAACAAAAATAAACAAATGGGACCTAATGAAACTTCAAAGCTTTTGCACAGCAAAGGAAACCATAAAGAAGACGAAAAGACAACCCTCAGAATGGGAGAAAATATTTGCAAACAAAGCAACTGACAAAGGATTAATCTCCAAAGTTTACAAACAGCTCATGCAGCTCGACATCAAAAAAACAAACAACCCAATCCAAAAATGGGCAGAAGACCTAAATAGACATTTCTCCAAAGAAGATATACAGATCACCAACAAACACATGAAAGGATACTCAACATCACTGATCATTAGAGAAATGCAAATCAAAACTACAATGAGGTATCACCTCACACCAGTCAGAATGGCCATCATCAGAAATCTACAAACGATAAATGCTGGAGAGGGTGTGGAGAAAAGGGAATCCCCTTGCGCTGTTGGTGGGAATGTAAATTGATACAGCCTCTATGGAGAACAGTATGGAGGTGCCTTAAAAAACTAAAAATAGAACTACCATACGACCCAGCAATCCCACTACTGGGCATATACCCTGAGAAAACCATAATTCAAAAAGAGTCATGTACCACAGTGTTCATTGCAGCTCTATTTACAATAGCCAGGACATGGAAGCAACCTAAGTGTTCATCGGCAGATGAATGGATAAAGAAGATGTGGCACATATATGCAATGGAGTATTACTCAGCCATAAAAAGAGACGAAATTGAGTTATTTGTAGTGAGGTGGATTGACCTAGAGTCTGTCATACAGAGTGAAGTAAGTCAGAAAGAGAAAAACAAATATCATATGCTAACACATATATATGGAATCAAAAAAAAATGTTATGAAGAACCTAGGGGCAGGACAGGAATAAAGACGCAGACGTAGAGAATGGACCTGAGGACACGGGGAAGGGTAAGGGTAAGCTGGGATGAAGTGAGAGAGTGATATGGACATATATACACTACCAAATGTAAAATCGATAGCTAGTGGGAAGCAGCCACATAGCACAGGGAGATCAGCTCGGTGCTTTGTGACCACCTAGAGGGGTGGGATAGGGAGGATGGGAGGGAGACGCAAGAGGGAGGAGATATGGGGATGTATGTATATGTATAGCTGATTCACTTTGTTATAAAGCAGAAACTAACACACCTTTGTAAAGCAATTATACTCCAATAAAGATGTTTAAAAAAATTTTTGTACTATCTGGTACTTTGATTTAAGTGTTCCTGTTAAAAGATATTATAACAAATAATTCAGGTATTAGAATGTAAAGAGTATAGTAGAAATAGAAAAAAACTAGGCAGGATAAACCTTATGGATAGATTAGAATGATGGATAGAAAGTATAACAGCTGCTGTGGGTATGACTTAGAGGTTATTAGAAATGACCCTTACTTCAAAATAGCTCCATGTATCCATTTTAGTAATTCTACCAATTGCAAGCCATTTTTTAAAGATTTTTTTTTTATTTTTAAAAGGTCATCTTTGACCTCCCAGCCCCGTATTTTTGTTTCTTCCTTACCATACAGAGTCTTAAAAAAACATGTCATAAAAGTATATTCGTAAGTACCTCACCTTTACTGCTAGATCATAAGTTAAATGTAATAAAATGAAGTTGCTGGTACCTGGATCATTGTGAGCGTTCAATGACTGTTTACTGAACCTGCGTCTTTTAGGAAAGATATTATGTTATATATATTTGTGTAGTGCTTGGTTCAGTTCTTTGGCCCTGAAAAGTGTTTAATATGTGTTGTTGAGCAAATCCTTAGGAAGGTGTGAAACCTCAGACATTAACCAGAAAAGCAATGTGAAGTTGAATGTTAAGAACTTGTGATCAGGATTAGGAGTTCTAGGTCTAAAGATTCTAGACTCAACTTTCCTAATAGACCAAGGTGGACTCAGCCTCGCAATCATATAAGATTGGGCATAAACCTGAAGATATGAATGGTTTCTATGACTAAATAATGACTTAACTACACGCAGTGATTAAGGAAAGGGAAAGATGCTGCACTTTGCGCTTCCTCATTTAATAAAACTGAAAGCCAGAGAAAGCACAAAGTCCAAGCTTATCTAAAAAAAATATCAAAAAATTTTAACAGTTTTTTTTGGTAGAAAATAAACTACTAGAGTTTAAAATTCAGGTAAAGCGTTTATGTTAAGACTCTTTTGTGTATTTTCTTAAAACCTAATTTTAACTCTTGTCCCATTGATTGAGAGAGATTGATCCATTGGCTTATGTTGTAAGTGGCAACCAGTGGGGCAGAAAGGGTCAAAGAAAAGTAGAATTCCATATGAATCCCGAAGAGAAGAGCAGGCTTGTTTCTCACCCTATAAGTTTTTGTTACTGGAAAAAAAGGAAAAAAGAGAGAGGAAAAGAATGGAGATGAAGGATGAGGTTAAGTCTCACCTTGCAGTCTACCTGTTAACACCTCTTTGCTAGGTCATTAAGATGAGTAAGTGGAGGTTTGGGGTTCCAGACTTTATTTATTTTCTCTTAAATTCAAATGTCTCTCCAAGAGTTCCTGGACTTTGTATTATAATCTCCAGATACTTGACAATAAATTTCAGCTACCATAACCTGTTTAATAATTTTTTTTTTGACAGTGGCTTATGGAGAAAATTTTGTTAAAAGAGGAATGGTTAATGTGGAGGTGAAGTTAGATATGTCAAGAGATGAAATAGTGAAAAAAAATAAGCAACTTAATGATTAGAATCTCTACTTTTAAAGAATATGTTTTCAAAATGAGGGAAATACTGTATTTTATGTTTTCATGTTAATCATTAATATATCCTTTATGCAGTGCAAAACTGGTTGAAAATATGTTAAATAGTTCCTGTTATGTAGTAGCAACTCATAAATAAATACTTGATATATCTGAACTGTGGAGACATGTCTTATATATCATTGTAGTTTTTTAAAATAAATTTATTTATTTATTTTTGGCTGCATTGGGTTTTTGTTGCTGTGCGTGGGCTTTCTCTAGTTGCGGCGAGCGGGGGCTACTCTTCGTTGCGGTGCGTGGTCTTCTCATTGCGGTGGCTTCTCTTGTTGTGGAGCACGGGCTCTAGGTGTGCGGGCTTCAGTATTTGTGGCACACGGGCTTCAGTAGTTGTGGCTCACGGGCTTAGTTGCTCCGCGGCATGTGGGATCTTCCTGGACCAGGGTTTGAACCCATGTCCCCTGCATTGGCAGGCGGATTCTTAACCACTGCGCAACCAGGGAAGTCCCTATCATTGTATTTTTAATGTCACTTTTTATGCCTGCTTCCTTTTTTTTTCCTGCCTTGCCTCTTGTCTCCCTTTTGAGTTTATTTAAAAATATTTATTCATCTCTTTTTTATGCAAAATGCCATGTAGAAATATAATGAGTAAAATAAATGCCTGTATTAGAGGCACTTGCCAGTTGGAAAATAAGGCACATAAAATAAAAGGTAGAACATTAAAGAAATAAGGCTATAAAATCTTCAATAGTCCAATGAGGTCCACCAAGTAGGTTCATCAAGGAGGTCTTTATAATGGAGATATCTGACTTAGTTCTTGCATCAATCCATTGATTTATGTTTTTCATTCATTTATTAAAAGTACTTTTGAGGATCTACTATATTCCAAGCATGGTTTACAGACACGAAAAGTTCAGAGGTAAACAATACAACTCTAGTCTGTGTTTTCATAGATCTGACCAGATAGTAAAGAAAATATACAATTAACAATATTATATAACAGTTACAGAATTGTGCTAAATGTTCCGAGGAAGACCTAGAAGAACTAGTAGAGCATATAGTAGGAGATCTAATTTAGAGATCCCAGGGCATGCTTTATTGAGGAAGTGACATTAAAACAATTTTGAAGAATGAATAGGTATAAGCCAAATGAAGGCTAGAGTTATGGGGGCAGGAAGCAAGAATTTTTGGCATAAATGGGATAGCATGTATGACGATCCTAAGGCTGGTATGATTTTGAGTCTTTTGAGGACTGGAAGGTAAACCTTTGTGGGAGAAATAGAGATCAAGTGAGGGAAGAGTATGAGATGAAGCTGGAGAGGTGGGGAAGGGCCTATCTATGCTGCCTTGAGAAATTTTAACCTCATCTGTGAAGTCACCAAAGGGTTTAAGCAAAGGTAGCTACTGTTAAATGCCAAATAGAATAGAGTGAAAGTCAGATAGCCAGTTACAAGGCTATCTCAGGAGTTCAGATTAAAGATAATAGTACCTTGGATTTTGTATGGTTTTGGCATTGGAGTTAAGAAGAGAGTGATTCAGTATGTATCTTCCAGGGAAAATAGACAATACGTGTTGGTTCATTGGAGAGGGAGTGTCAAGAGGACTGTAAGATTTCTTCTGTGAGCAATGGTGGATTATGATATCCTTTACTGAAATGAGGAACAGTGTGTGAAGTTTAAGATTATGAGCTCAAATCTATGATAGTCTTACTTTATGAAAACAAATGCAGATTTTGGAGGGGCAATTTAGACAAGTGTGCAAGTGTACCGCTCAGAAGGGAGATCAGCACTGAAGATGAAAATTTGAGAGTTAAGGGCACAAGGAGGGATTTTGAAGCCATTGTGTCTTAAGAATCGATGTTACGCATCAAGAGGGTATCATGCTGAGTGAAACACGTCAGACAGAGAAAGACAAATACCCTATAATCTAAAATCTATATGTTTAGATCTGGAATCTAAGAAACAAAACAAAATGAAAACAGACTCAAATGTGTAGTTGCCAGAGGGAAGGGGGTTGGAGAGTTGGGCCAAATAGGTGAAGGGGATTAAGAGGTACAAACCTCCAGTTATAAATAAGCCACAGGGGTGTAATACACAGCATAAAGGATATGGTCAAAAATATTGTAATAACTTTGTATGGGGACAGATGGTTACTAGACTTACTGTGGTGATCATTTTGTAATGTATGCAAATGTCAAATCACTATGTAGTACACCTTAAACTAACATAATATTGTATGTCAGCTATATTTCAATTAATAGAAAAGAGTGGATGTTATTTGGGCCAGCAAAATGATATTTTTTCCTGGACATAATTTTTGCCACATGGTTCCAAATACACATGTCATTCTGCTGCATGATTTTAATACAGTCAGGGACAAGTATTTTCCCCTCTTGAGTAACAGGGACAAGTATCTTCCCCTCTTGAGTAACATTCCTCTAACACAATAATATAAGGGAGAATAAAATGCATTAATTGAACCTACTTTATAACGCTAATTGCTTGTATAGTATCTGTTCTTGAATAGGTATTTAGAAATTTCTTATAATGGGTTCTTCTGCCCTCACTCCATGCCCCCAGAGAATGTATTTTGATGGTAATTTATTGGAATATTTGATTGGTTAAATAATTTCTTATGTCAGGCAATTTTGTAAATAACATGTTCCCCCCCACCGAGGAATCGGGTTAAGGGTGGAAACCTTTTTATAATAAATATTATCTAATTTGTTGCTTTAAAGAGCCCTACTTTATATATCCCTAATTGTTCATTTCATCAAATGTTTATAAAATCTTCCCCATCAAAGGGTCTAACTGAAATATGAAATGTGTTAACTCATGATAATTTAAAAGCAGAGTTTGTTAAGTATCTATGTGATCTCTACTAAAGGTATTGCAGCTGACTTACTCATTTTTTAAAAGAAACACTTCAGTGTTCCACAATCTATATTACAGATTTTATTTTATTATAAAATAAGAAGAAACTCTTTCTGCATAACTTTGAAGAAATTGATAAGCAGAATAGGCAAGCAGTTGGAAACTCTTCCAGTTTATTACAGATGTAACATGATCTAAAGTAAGGCTAGAATTACTCTTGAAATAAATTCACAATTTAAAGAGTCAGCTCATTTTGTGGCTTCACTGATAAAATTGAAACCTCTACTGAATTGAATTATCTGTCTAAAAATGCTTCATAATGATTTAAGATACTGGTAAAATTACAGTATTTTTTGAAACCTGAAGTTTCTTAAGTATCACCATCTTTATTACTTTACTACTGAGTAAGCTAGGGTCTGAGTACTGATTAATCCATGAGTTGACTTCTTTGCATATATATCCAGATCCATAGAACTAAATAGCTCTGTGTGCTTCCTGGGAATTTGTGGATATGTATTATTTCTCTATTTGTAAATTTATTTGGAAAAGAATGCCTTTTTTGGAGTAATCATATTGTCATGTAACTTGTATCATTCCTTTGTATCATTACTCATCTTGTGCTGTGTTTTCTTTGTCCTGAAGGAATTGCCTATGATCCTCTGATGCTGAAACACCAGTGCATTTGTGGCAATTCCACCACCCACCCTGAGCATGCTGGACGCATACAGAGCATCTGGTCACGGCTGCAAGAAACTGGGTTGCTAAATAAATGTGAGGTAATCCTGAATTGGCCACACTCTTTTACTTACTTAAATAAATCATGTAAAGAGGCCAGTATTCAATTGGGTAGGTGTAGAAAAATGTTAACTCTGTAGTACAAACACCATGATTGATGAACCATCGTAGACATTAGTAGCATAGAACTTATAACCTGACACTGGGCTGGGCACACAGTGGGTGCTCAGTCTATGTTGATGGACTGAGCAGCTGCCTGATGTATGTGCTATTACTGCAGCGTTTTTCTGTACACACGGTAGTATTCTAGGTATCATTTATTGAGTTAATTTTCTGAGAAACTCTTCGCAAACTGTTAAGTGCTAAGTAGTTGTTATTTCTTGTTATAAGCGATACTCTGAACTGACGTATATGCCGATTTTGCCTCATGGAAATGAATAGTTTTAAAAGATTAACTGTCTTCTTATGAAGAAAAGTCACTTCTTTTTATTGATGTTTAGATTCATTTCTGTAGATTCTTGGTGAGTCTCATTTTTTATTTAGAAAAATTTGTCTCTTTAGGCTTTCAAAAGTTAAAAGTAAAAATGTTATCAGGTCAAAAAGACTCCCATTGTCAAATCTGCAGACTATATAACAATGAGCAGTTGTTTGATTTAGTTGCTGTAAATGTCCAAAGTTGCTTAAGATCCAGTAACAGTCTATATTTGAGTCTAAAACGTTTTTAAAAGAAAAATATCCCCCATGTGTTTTCTTACATTACCTTAACATTTATTGATCAAAAGCACTTTTTCTTGGGTCTATATTCTGTTCCAGATGTGTTCTAGGGACTAGAATTATGGAATTTCACAAGACAAACATGGTCCCTATTCTTAGAGACTGATAATTTAACATGTTGCAGAACATATTTGGTTCTGTTATCCTTCTTTATAGAGCAATGAAGGGAATCTAACTAGTTCTTACCAGTTTGGGAAAAAAGTAAATGGATAATACTGATATTTTGACCATAGTTAAGTCACAAGGAAACTAATACATTGAAACCATATTAAATTCACTATACTTTGATAAAATAAAGACAATCTTTTGTGACTACTTTTGAGTTATTTGAGTTAACTGATTTTGACAATCGAAAATGTAGTCAATAAAATTCTATTCAAAGCCAATTTACTTTAAAGTGAACCTGTAAAATATTTCAGTTGAAACAGAGGTGCCAAAGCAGACAGACTGTTTCTTAGAGTCAAGTGCACTTGCCACTATTTGATAGCAGGAGCTAATTCAGTCTGATCTTTCTTCTCTGCAAAGTACTAAAAATAACTGACTTTTGAAGATGCAAACTCATTCATTCATTCATTGTGTTCATTTCTAAGGATAAATTATTTTCTTTATTGATTTTCTCTTTTGAAGGTGAACTATCTATCTCATCTTACAGGGGAATTAAACGGTCATTTTCTTTACATCAAAATATAGATAATGTCGATGGGTCATTCAGCAGTTGGGATTGTGAATGAATACGTCAGAGCAGTGTGTACAGACTTAGTTTCAGCAGTTTTATTATGTGTTGATAATAGAATTATCAAATGTTTTTCATATGTAGAGTTCTGCTTTTGATTAAATGTATCCTTTACCTAGAAACCCCAAAGTGAAGGAATTTCAGCTAGATTTATTTCTCTGGTTCTTTGCTGAGTGAAAGTCTATTATTCATATTTTGCCACTAGCATCCATATTATATGGCAGAAGGCTTTCATATTCTTTGGTAAATTTTAGAGTTATCTTCAAGGTTTCCATGTTTTTGATAATGCAGTTTGGAAGCCAAACCACTCTATTGTCTGCACAATCCTATATGGAGCCGGTAAAGTAAACCATCAAGGAGACTTACTTGTGGTAGACTAGCCTTAATGGATATTTATTCAGGAGAATGTTCCTGTCTCACCTTCGCATCTACTGTAGATGTTTTCTAGCTTGGCTATCTCTCTTTACTTTTGCAAGCTGAGGCATTGCTGTTTACATTTTTTCACTTTCAAGTCTTTGTTATATCCTGAAGCCCTGCCCCAACTGCTCCAAATTAGCAGTGCCTGATCACAGCCTCAAATGCATTGTTAGTTTGTGATATCCCTTAAATCTGTTACCTGAAGGAACACTATTTATGAACGGAGCAAAGTGCAGAAGTAAATGGAATGTAGTATGGTTCACACTGGTCTTAAAATTTAAAAGTCTATTATCCCTTTGTGATCAGTCTTCTTTTTCAGTTCCTGGTACATCACATTATTTTAGTCTTGTATTATTTGAAACCATGAAATTCAGTTTATACAACAGCACTGCTGATGTGACATCAGACCCAGGATGAAATGTTAGAAGAACAGTGGGCACCCCACAGTTGAGTGAGAATGAGTGAGTCTATTCCAGTCCAGTCAGCAAATATGAGTCTCTCTAGCAAACAGTCACACAATTAACAAATAACGCACTTGAAAGCCCAGATTGGCAGATCGGCTCTTAATGAAGACCAATCACAAAAGTCTGATCCAAAACTTTAAAAATGCAAACAGAACACTCTTTTTCCTAACATAGTTTAAGAGCAGTTCAGCAGGTGTTTGCTTTCCTAAGTGATGGAATTGTTGCCCATATTATTTATTTGCTCCTGTGTTATCAAAACATCTATGACTTATGCTGACCTAATCCAAAACATGCCATAGAATTTCACTGGGACAGGAGGTAAGGAGTCTCAATTCTGCTGGCGTACAGAGAAAAAAATACTTTCCTCAGCCAATGGAGTAGTCAATGTTGCAATTAAACAATGATCATGATAGAAAAGATGGCAATTTTAAAACATTAAAAGGGCTTCTTTGTTTTTAAACAATAGTCTGATCCACAAATCAAACTTATGTATCGTTTCAATTCATTTATCAATGTAGAAAATTAATCAAAATGGATTCCTTCAAAGGTTATTGTTCAGTGTTAGAGTGACCTTAGTCCTGCCATTAATTATCTGTGTACTTTTGTCAAATCATTTAACCTTAGTGATCTTTGGTTTTCCCATATGTAAGCTGAGGGTGTTAAGCAGGATATTTGCTAGTATCTTTCAGCTCTAAGATCATATGAAATTAGATGCCTGAGAAGTTAATTTGGAGCATAACACTTTCTTTGGTTAAGAGTAGACAAAATTTTTAGGATGTTTCGTAAACATATTGCTTTTAGTTTGTAAGCTATAGTGTAAATTGGCTGTGATTACAGTCCTGATTGGCAGCCAGAGAAAACATTAGTCCTTATTATATTAGATTACAGTGGTTACCTGGGTTAACTTCTTTTGGCATGACGTGGCACTGATTTAAAAAAATTGAAGTAGTTATTAGTCCCTCATGCCAACACCATTTAATTGTTTCCCCTATTGAATCATTCACACTGAGTTTAGTGATTCTGTTGGGAGTAAAAGGCAAAACCAGCAGCTTTCTTGTCACCATAAGAAATGGGTCTGGAGGGGTCATTTGGTGTCCTCTTTGGGAATAAGCTCTTGGATTAGGTAGCCAGGTTTCTGAAGTGTGTGTGCCCCTGAAGAAAAAGATGTGCTCTTCTGTGCTTAAAAAATTGCAGAGGTTGACCCATCATCTGTTAGAAATGCACTTGCAGTTGTTTTTCCAGAAGTGCTCATAACTCTCGGCCCCACCAAGCCACCCACAGACATTTGCTTGCTCTCACATTTGTTTTGAGAATAATAACATTTTATAATGCTTTTGTTGGATTACACATTATATGGAATTTGCATTGCCTCTTTGTGACTAATATTGAATAACTTTGTTTCCCTTAATTCATAAGTAAAAACCATAAGCAACATACTGGTGCTGAAATGTTTAACTCCTTTATTCAAGTGCCAACACAAAGTAATTACAAAACAATTCTGGGACACAGAACCAAGCTACTGTTGCCCCTTCTGGGCCTTCTCAGCCATTCCAATGAAAAAAGTGGAGAGCAGGTTTAGTGTAAAATCTTAAGATGCCAAGGAGCTCAGGGATAGGGTCCCCAGCACACTTTCCTGCACACACAAGTGATTTTTAAAACACCTTTTGTAAATCTAAATGAGGAAATATAGTACTCTTTTGAGAAACTCAATTTTGAAGTGTGCAAGTTTTCTGACTTGAAGGTTACAAAGTACTAAATATTGCAAGTTAATGGAAATTCAATTAAACATTTGTTTTATGGACTAATCTAACTAGATGGCAGCACATAACAGCTTACTGTTTTGTTTAGTTTGCAAAAAACTTGTGTGTGTGTGCTTGTGTCTTAGAATCTAACCAGAAAGCAATAAGAAACTCAAACAGGGAATCTTGTGAATTGTCTCTAAAGGATATGGCAGTTATGGAAAGAAGTACAAATGATCTAGATGTGATGAGTAAACCAAGGCGTCATTATTCTGAGAGAAATTTGTATAACCCAGTAGAGTGGACCCTGGCAGATAAATAACATTAAAAATACCCATACAGCCCATAATCAGAATTAAGATGATTTGGAATTTTTTGTTTTGATTTTGATTTCTGCAAAAAAAAAAAAAAAAAAAAAAAGGAAGAATTAATGTGGAAAACAACCAATAAAAGGAAGTAAGACAGGCTGCCCTTCTGAGTCCATTTGGAAAGTGATACAGGATTTTTTTTTTAAACAGCAGCATTAAAACTTATTAGCAAAAAAATGACTAGCTATATGGATTTGAACTATCTGAAAGTTGTTGTGCTAAAGTAACAAAATATTTATTGTGACAAATCTGTTTCATATGTGATTATTATAAAAAAAATGCTTCAACCCAAATCAGTAAAATGTTCATTACAATGTTTAAAAAAATAATTGCAACATAGGAGATTCAGTTGCATAAAAATTGTGAAAATTGAGCCAGTTACACTGAGGCATAACATTTTTTTCTTACTTTCTGATGAGCATGATGGTTTGAAATGAGTGGACATAAAACTGGAAAAAAAATACATAGTACATACGCTTTTTACCACCCAGACATTTGTTACTGAATGGACTTGCTGTTTTCTGAAGTACTTTTGAAATTATTCTATGCCCTGAAATATTTGTAAATAAATTGTAATGACTGAATCAAGCAGTATTACATGCAAGTAGATGGCACTTGTCATTTTGAAGATCAGATAAACTTTTTTTTTTTTTACTCTCCAACCTTCTCTCTGCCAACCATTTATTTTAACTATTCCATAGTCCCAAATGTTGGTTAGTACAGGGTCAGTATCTTGGATTCACTTATGAGCAGGAAGAATGGACAGCTCTCTCTAACATGTGGTTCTTGACCTAGGTTGCCCATTAAAATCTACTGGGTGGTTGTCAGTTTCTAGATGCCTAGGTTGTAACCAGACAAAGTTAACCAGGAGCTCTGAAGGTATGACCCAGGCATTAATACCTTTTAAACTTCTGCAGCTGATTCCAAGGCTCACCAATGTTAAAAATCAACAGAAACTCAATTTCTTAACATAAGCTTAATGAGGTAGAGACAAAGAGGTGAATGGAGTCAAATATTTGGAGATGGGAGAGTAACAAAAGTAAACATTTACCTGAGAAACAAAGGTGGTATTAACTCAGAAGCTTCATGCACAAATTTAATTTTAAATTGGGAAAAATGTTCTTTATTTTGAAGTTGTCATGGGATAGGAAAATGAGTTCTAAAAAATTCTCTTATTTTTCAAATATAATTAAGCATTTTTAAAAAATGGGCTTCAAGGAAAACCTAGCATCTTTTTGAAAACCTTCATAGTGAGATCTCCTCTCTTGCTTCAACCATGGTAATTTATCATTTCAGTTATGATATTTGCTTGCCCAAGGCAAATCTATAAATCAAAATAAGGGATATTTTATTGAGTGTTGTGTATAAGGTAATTTCACATAGCCATTTTAGGGCTTACCATTTTCACTTACCATTCTAGGGCTAAAAGTAATTTGGTTAAATCTCCTTATGTTTATAGATGAAGAAACAAAGCTCCAGAAAGTTACCTCATAGCAGGCTATGGGCACGTTAAGGACATGTGACAGTCAGAACCCACAACTCAGGGCTCCTGACTTGCAATTCACTTTCTTTTCATATGACTGACAGAAAAGACCAAGAGCTTGTTGGACTGCCTACTGGCTTAGTAGCCGCCTTCCTTCTTTCATTCCCCTTTCCTTATAAGAAAGACTCTTGAGGAGAACAGGTTGTTAGATGATGAGGAGGTCTATGGAAGGAGAGAATGCAGTGCGGGGAGGGTATAGAAACTATCTTCTTTGTAACATTTAAAGAAGCAGTTGGTTGTAGCGTTTGAAAACTCCAGTTGATAAGCTTGGGCATGAGCAATGAGACCAGATTTTTTGTGTTTGTTTAAGAGAGGAAAGAGTATCGACAATAATGAATAGGTGTGAACTGATTCGTTAAATATTAAGAATGGGATTTGTAACAGAGGGTAACTTTGACAGTCATAAGTCGTTTATGATTCTTTACTTTTAACTCTGTAAGTCTGCAGCCCTGCAGATCTTTGTAGAAAAAAATAAAAACGCATCCCTATATTTAGGGACACTGGATGAAATATTTTCAGAAAATGAGATATTTCAGTGGAAATTCTTGCCTAATATGTCACCACTTTGGAAATGATTAAAGAAAATGGGGTCTCCCCCAGCAGAGGCAGGTACTTTGACTTGTCAAATTTAAGTTGGACATTTTCTCTTAGTTTGGAACTGCCACAAAATAAGCCCTTTCATGTCCTCAATAATACCAAACCAATGCAATCCATCTGTTCTGCTAAATTATTTCTAGTTCCCTAACCAAAGGCACTGCTTTTTCATGCATTTTATCATGATTTTATGCCCTTTATTATATTTTACAAAAGGTTCTGATTCCTCCAGGGCCAATGAGAACTGATTAGGACACTGGCCTCAATCCAGGCTTTGAACAGAGGAGGGGAAGGAATAGAACTATTTCCTTTTTTCCCTGCTCCTTGGCAGAAAAAAATATGAATCTATACCGTGTGTGTGCTCTGTGTGTGGGTAGGCTGCATTTTATCCTGTCACAGTATGACTTTGTAGATCATGTTCAGAACATTCCTTCTATAATCAGGTTGCATTAACAGGCTTTAATTCAGAACGACTACTTCTTTCGGAAAAAACCAGGGTGTGTTGTGATACTCAATGATACGGTCATTTTGAACAACTTTAGTCAAACTTCAAACGTAAATGTATACTGTTTGGGGCTCTGATCCAATAAATAAGATCATATTCCTCGGGTGCTTAGCACAGTGTAGGCGCTCAGGGCACATGAGTTCCTTTCCTGTTTTCAAGGAAGAAACTACTTGAGGGCAAGTCACAGAGAATGGAAATAGAATAATGAATACCTCCTACATGGCAGCGTTCCTTTACTGAGAAATTGAAAGAAGAGCTATAAGCTTTCTTTCTTAGACTTATATTGGCAAGTTACTTAAGACTTATATTTGGATCTCAAGTGAGAAATACCCAGGTGGAGACCCATGCCGTCCTTTATAGGCATTGAGTGTCCAGATATACTCAGAATTCTCAAAAATTCTTTTGGTCAGAATCATAGATGACTTTAGCTAGGCATCCTGCAGGCTAAATATCTCTGAGAACGGAAATCAGTATCTCCCTAAATTACAGTTATCAGAGCACTTTATCCTATTTTGTGACTCACTGTGCTCTTGACCTTTGGCTCAAAAGCGCATCATGAGAGAAAATTGAAGGAATAAAGGGTACACAGGAAATAGAAAAGATGGGAAGGGATTAAACGGAACTATCTATATTTAAGCATAAACACATAACTTAATAAATTACTGATGATGATACCAGAAAATGAAAACGGTTGGAGACCTCAATTTGAGAGGAAAAGTAGAATGTGACAAATTTAAGACATCTGATAATAGTGAGGCAGAACGAACTACTGGAGATCCTCCGTGTTAAGAAAGAAGGAGAGCTGGTGCTGTTTCAGAATTTTTAGCTTAGACATCCACCGAGTTCCCACAGCAGTGCCTCTTGGAGGTATAAATCTCAGAGCATGCTTTCTCCAGGTCCTTTCTCCAGGTAGAAACATTTTTTCATATTGAACTGGTTTTCACTGCCCTCTTTCTGTAGAAACATGTACACCCTTGTTTGTGGGTCTTGTTCTCCAGCGGCCTTAAACGCAGAAAGTGATTGTTAAGAATTAGTGCTTATATTTAGTGTAAATATTTTTGTAAAGAAACATATTCTATAATAATAAAAAGAGCCATTCTAAAATACTTCCTGGGAATCAAAAAGAAGTGGGGTTGGGGGCGAAGAAATCAAAGGAAATACTTGTATACTTTGTTACATTTTAGTAGTGAGGGGGAGGACTTGGGTATACTAAAAAGGAATACTCTTAGAATAAGTGAAAGCTAAATAGGCTGGGCCAGATGCTCTATCCTTACTGTTAGTTAACTGATATTACACAAGGGAATGACTGAGATTCAGCAGGTGTTCTCTTAAGATTTATCAGTTCTTGAGCTACTGTCAATAATTGAATCTTGTTAGCAGATTATTTTTCAAATGTGTGATTGAACATTCAGCCTGAATACTAGTGGGATTGTGGGAGAATGAGAAAGGAGTTAGGACAAGCATGGAATGTATGCTATGTAAATATATATGACTAGTTTGTGAAAACATAAAGATATATTTATTACTAATGGTGTTTAATGTTACACCAGAGGCAAAAATTCAGTGTAGAGCTGAAAAATATCTTTATAGAAAAGGAGAAAGGGAAAAAATGATGGAGCTTTATGACAGTAGTCCAAACATGGGTCTGATAGTTAGCTACAGAGCTGGCATTGCTTAAGATAAAGATGTTTCACTGTATCAGCGTATAAGATGTTAGTGGCTATGGATTTCATCGACTCATAGAAGTGAGAGCTGGAAGCCCTTGTTATTTCATGGTGTTCACTATTCTGCCAGACTAGGACCGGCTGCCACAGTCTGGTTTCCAGCGTGCTGCTCATTCCAACATTAGATGACTCAGACCATGGAGTTACTACTACTTATCTTGGGGGATTTTCTACCAGCTGAAATCTCCCAGTTAAAATGTTTCCCTTTAATAGTGACTTAGAACTTTCTTTTTCTCATTACGTGTCATTCTGTTTCTTTGGTTGTTCTGGTCTTCCATAAATGTCTCCAAATTTAATGTTTACCAGCAAGCCATCTAGGTCAATAACATGTTTGTTTATTGATCAGAGCAGTGGCTGACCAGATGGCCATCATAAATTTGCCCTGGTCTTCAGCATTACCTACCTGGTTTAATTTTAACATTCAACACCTACCTGGGAATAATTTCTCTAAAGCATATTTTTATTTTTCAGGAAATGTAAATGGGGTGTCAAACACAGGGAACTTCAGTGCCATCACAAAGAAATTCCATAAGCATTTGTTTATTCAGCACATAATGGCACAGCGTCAAGAAGTTTCTGTTTTACATCACTCCTGTTACCTTCTTCTTACCCCTTGGGTCCCTCACCATTCCTTTCTCACTGTGACATGATGATTTATTTTCAGTGACAAGCACCTCTACCCAGTAAAGCTCTAGGAAGTGTCAGTGTATCGAGGTTCTCCCTGCCTGCCCCCTCAGGGAACCACACAGCAGCAGCCGTATCACCTTAAACCAGGGAGATTGAGCGTGGAATTGTCTTGGTCCCGAGAGGTGTCATTGTCACCTTATGTTTCCACGTCAACTGGTAATTCATGGTCAGGAACATGAAAGGACAGGATTCCCTGAACAGATTCTCTCTGAATTTTACTGTAGTTCTCTGCTAATATATTACCTTACAAGTGTCTTGTTGTGATAGATATTTTAAGTAAAATATTAATACGGTTTGGGTAATTTTAGGAAAGCACAGCAATTTTTAAAATAAGGCTAATTAACTTCATACACCAGCACGTTTATTGGGCTCAAAGATGTGCCCCCTGAGAAATGTGACCAGGAAGAACACTTTGTCCATTGACTGACTGAGATTTAATTTATGTACAGTTTTGTCTATGTTGAAGGACAATTCTTTGTTAGCTGAAGTGAAAGTTTCTGCCTAGCATGGGTGTAAAAATATTGACTGAGTCTATAGAGTGTCTCAAACTGTCTCTGATTAAACAGCAGTTATTGTTTTTGCTTAATTTCCATTCTGCCACAGACTAATGCTTATATAAAATACATTAAAAATGAGATACTGCAATAGTGAAATAAAAATTGAAGACATACAAGACTATATTTGCTTCAACAGACATAAAAATACTCTGTCAGATTACTATAAAAGTTTCTAAATATTCTCAAGCTTTATGCAGACCTCATCACAGACCATTCATAAACACTTCCTGAACTGTTACCGATCCCAATGTTACATATTTTGAGTGACATTGGTCTAGATGAACACTGTTGTGAGGTGCACACACATGAAGTGATCAGCATATGGGTAATAATCAAATACATTAAAATGTATTGGTATTTACTTATGTCCTTTAAGAAACAATAAGGTATTTGTTTCAACAAGTTCTTTGGGTGAGTGTAAAGTAAGGGTTGAATTTACTTGTTAGCTAAGCAATAGCTCCTGCTTGTTTTTAAGTTGGTACTTTTACAAAGGAGTTAACTATTAATTATTATTAATTTTTAATTAATTATTATTAACTTATTTGTTTGATGCTTTACATAATTATTTTATTTCATTTGTTCCTCACAGTAATACTATAAGGTAGACGTTATCTTCTTTTTTTTAATAAATTAATTTTTACTGGAGTATAGTTGCTTTACAATGTGTTAGTTTCTACTGTTCAGCAAAATGAATCAGCCATTCATATACATATATCCCCTCCCTTTTGGACTTCCTTCCCATTCAGGTCACCACAGTGCATTAAGTAGAGTTCCCTGTGCTACACAGTATGTTCTCATTAGTTATCTATTTTATACATAGTATCAATAGTGTATATGTGTCAATCCCAATCTTTTTTATAGATTTTTTCTTTATGCCAAAGAAGAATATGCTTAATGTCAATTGCCCACTTAGGCATAAGCAATCCATTGCATCTGAACCTTGCATACACTTATTTTTCAAATATTATTATGGTACCTTGTTAATGCAAATCCGTGTCACCCTCCTACATGATGAAACTCCGACCATTATTAATCATCTTAAATGTGACTTGGGGTCTTATTTTCTCCTAAATGTTGTCAGTGAAGTACTGTAGGTTTCTGCTGTTTTCTTTCAGCGAATTCAAGGTCGAAAAGCCAGCCTGGAGGAAATACAGCTTGTTCATTCTGAACATCACTCACTGTTGTATGGCACCAACCCCCTGGATGGACAGAAGCTGGACCCCAGGACACTGCTAGGTCTGTATGGGCCTCCATTCTACTGAGAACAGCACATTCCAGCACTATCATTAGTCAGTGCTGCTGTCAGTTCAAAATACTTGGCAAGCAGTGAGACAAAAAATCAGCTTTTCCAACAGCACTTCTCTGTGGAATGAGTCGTTTACAACAGAAGCCAATGTAGATTAAGAAAATCCTACATTAGAAAAAATGACACTGCAAGTTTCATGATGTTTACTTTTATTTGAATAGCATTTGTTCACTGTGTTTTAGCTGACAGGAATAAATGCACTGTGGAGTTGGCTTGCTTACATTTTTAAACTAAAAAAAATAGTTTTCACGTTCTTTATGCAAATTTATTTTCACCCTTCACTTTTATTTTGTGTCTTTCAGTTCTTTTTTCTATGACCTTAACAGACAAAGGGCATAATACAACTTATTTTAAGTGAAAACTCCTTACTGCTACACCTAAAACACTGTATTTTTTTTTTAATTTTTATTTATTTATTTTTGGCTGTGTTGGGTCTTCGTTTCTGTGCGAGGGCTTTCTCTAGTTGTGGCGAGCGGGGGCCACTCCTCATCGCGGTGCGCAGGCCTCTCACTATCGCAGCCTCTCTTGTTGCGGAGCACAGGCTCCAGACGCGCAGGCTCAGTAGTTGTGGCTCACGGGCCCAATCTCTCCGCGGCATGTGGGATCTTCCCAGACCAGGGCTCGAACCCGTATCCCCTGCATTAGCAGGCAGATTCTCAACCGCTGCGCCACCAGGGAAGCCCTAAAACACTGTATTTTATAGTAAGATTGCGTTTTAAATCTTAATGTAGTCTATGTAATGCATGTTTTAATTATGGAATTAAATAGTAGTTGACAGAAGTAGAAAACTAATAAACATAATCTGTAAGTTATGATTTTTCAAAACTTTATTATCAGAATTTAAAATCAAATTTATGTTTCACAGTTTTATATAGACTTTATATGAGTGATAGAAACAACAGATTTTGAAGAAAGTTCATGACAAAACCTTATTTTAACTGAAACAATCTATTAATTATGTTTATTCATAATCTTTTACAATGGAATAACAATACATGACATGGCAATGTATGACAAAAAGATCATGTTTTAAGTTTTTTAGCTAAAAAGGCATTTGAGGACTTTTTCTTGTCCCTTTCTTTCAAATAAACCTATTGTGTCAGTTCCAAATTATTGGACTCTTTCACGCAATTCAGTATTATTTCAAAATGATTTTATATTAACTGGTCCTAAACAATTCAAAAGCAAGTGTATGATATGTAGTAGGCAGGCATCTTGGAAAGCAATTATAAGGGGAAATTAACAGTTACCAATTATAATGCTAAAAATCTGCCCTTTTAAAACAAGTGGCAGGCATCCCTAAATTTATGAAGTAAAGGTATATGGTTGAGTGTGTGTGTGTGTGTGTACATGCATGCAGGGTAGGGAGAAATTGACAGAAAGGGGAACACAGAAAAATTACTCAATTTTTAGAAAGCATATTATGAAAATTTGATGATGAAAATCAATTTGTATAGTAGAATTAAAGTTATATATAGACTTCCCTGGTGGCGCAGTGGTTAAGAATCCGCTTGCCAATGCAGGGGACATGGGTTCAAGCCCTGGTCTGGGAAGATCCCACATGCCACGGGGCAACTAAGCCCATGCGCCACAATTATTGAGCCTGTGCTCTAGAGCCTGTGCTCTGCAACAAGAGAAGCCACCACACTGAGAAGCCCACACACTGCAATGAAGAGTAGCCCCGGCTCACCGCAACTAGAGAAAGCACGCACGCAGCAACAAAGACCCAATGCAGCCAATAAATAAATAAAATAAATTTATTTTAAAAATAATAAAATAAAATAAATAGTTAAATTTCTTTAAAAAAAGAATTAAAGTTATATAGTAACATAAAGGACAGTGAGTCAGTCTAAACATGTATAATCTGTGTTTTTTTTTCTTCTTTCTGTTGAAGGAATCCATCTCTGCACATGCAGATCTTTACATAAAGTACTTCTTTTGCTGTGGATACTGTCATAAATGTCCTTATTTTAACATGAATTAATAATCCCACCCAGTTTACCAAAATGATGAAGTAAACCAAACAATAACTTTCATGGTCTTCTGCGGTCGAAATACTGATGCATTTTAAAGATAGGAAGCTATGTCCATTTTGATTATTGTTAATTTAGTTAAGAGAAAACAAGTAGAAAACCTTCCCTATTTCTTTTCTTTTCTGTATTTTTAAACTAGGTCTCAAACTATTATTCAACCTAAGCATAGGACTAGGTACTTTGGATTTAGTTAGGATAAATTTACACATAGGTGTTTAGATGTTCCAAGACTACCATCATTCCACATTTTAAGAGAAAGGACATATTTGTAAAAGAAATGAAATTTAAACTCTGGCAACTTTGAACTGTTTTACTTATGAAACATGGCAATACCACTTTTTTTAAAATGAAATTTGACACTTTTGAGAAAAACTGATTTTCTCAAAGCACACATATCATTTAAAGATTTGATTATTTAGAAATGAATTCTAATACATAATTTAGAACTTGGACAGAGGTCCTTTTCAAATATGTATGCAATGAAAACACCAAGTACCAATTATTTAATTTTTACAGTTTTAATCCAAATGGCCATTTATCTCATTAGTTTTGAATATTTAATGTGAGATAAAATTCATACAATTGATGATTTTAGAGTTAACTTTAGATACACATGTGGAGTTCCATAGGCACCTCTTAGGGATCAGTGTAACGATGTCAGCCTTGAGTGCAAGCTACAGGAGTAAAGGTAACCAAGGATGTTGCATTGCTAGGTCTTGATATCGAGCACTAAATTCAACTTTGATGATGCTTCTGAACTGTATCAGTTTCTCTCATGAATCCAGAAACTTGGCCGATTTTCCTCAATTCAGGGTCTCAGTTAAAAATCCCATTCTTTTAAAAGTTTATGTTTTCATAATTTTTTGTTCTTTGTGAAATTTGAATTCTTGTGGCTTGTTTTTTGTATCTAAAAGACCAGATTGAAGCTGCCATGTATGAATGTGTAGAAATTCATAGCCATCAAGATATTTTCTCCCTCTTTATCCCTTTCTTTTTCTCCCACACATCCTCTTCTTCATCTGATCCCTCCCAACACAGATGGTGAGGGAGGGTTTGTCAATTGCACACACACAGTAAATTGAAATTTACTCAATTCTATGAATTCTCTGAATTTAATTGATACTACTACTTTTGATAGTTATGTTCTGGAGTTAGGAGGAAGGATTTAAACAAAAGTTCATTATGACCGGACCCATCAGTCTTTGTATGTTGAAAGACATCTATAGCTTATAAAATAATTAGATTTGAAAATGGGCAGCATTTATCTCTTTAAATACTCTAGACCCTGTAAGGTGACACTTTTAAAACATTCTCTTCAGTCATTTCTGGTGAGAGGTTTTCCTTAGCATTAATATTCCTGTCATTCTTACTGCCAGTTTTCGTTATCTTGTGGCTAGCCAGAGCTCAGTCCATGGGTGAGGCAATATAACATTATTAAAAAATAAATTGAGTCAATTCAGTGAAATAAACATTTTTTGCATACTACTAAATTTAAATTATTGATTAATTTGGTTGTTTAATATTATTTAAACGGTACTAAACTAGATTCTCCTCAAGTATTAAATCATTTATTTTCTGTATTTGCTTAGAGTTTAAGAATTTTTTAAATTACTTTAAAAATTACTTCAGTACACTGTAATATTATCTTTAACCTTTTTCACTGACTATGGAATGAAGAGTTCAGACATTAAAATATACATTATTATATATTTTAATTTCACATATGACATGTGAACACATCCTTGCAAAATATTCAGTGATACAGAAATATCTTTGTTATGAGGAACAACTTAAGAAAACTTTTTACCCCTCCCCAAGCTATCCATAAAATTTTTTATGTATCTTTTACTGATGTCAGTATTCCGGTTTTAATATTTTTTCATGATTTGTTTATTTTTTTTGTTGACTTTTCATCTTTTTTCCGTGAGGCTCCTTATATATAACGAGATATCTTATTTTTTCATTTGCACTTACGTTTTTCTTTATCATTTTCCATCTGTTAGCAATTGCATTTGAAAACTGAACTCATACAATTTATTGTTTTCAAAATAAACTTTCTTCTGTGACAGTAAAATCTATTTAGACTTTTACTGACATGATGTGAATTCCATCACAAACCTGTTTTCAATTTTCATTATTTATTTCATTGATCATCAGTAGAACAAATGAATTAGGATAAGTGAAATGGAGGTTTGTACCTGGTTCAACCACTAATCTCCTGAGTGACCCATATGAGTCACTTCAGAGCTGTTTAACTATGATATAGAAATGCCCACTGCCTTTCCTTTAATTACTTTGCAAGACAAATTTTAGTCTTGAGGTTTAGGAGTAGTAATTTTTTGTTTTCTCTATACATGTAGTAGATAATGTAGAAAATCAAAGTGCAGGTAAACAAAAATGATTAAAACTTCCATAAAATCTCAATTCCAAAAGATAGCCACAAGTAAGATTTTGGCATTTACTTTAAAGATACATTTATATGTATATTATATAGATCCCCAAAAGGTTATCTTTTTTATAGTGATTTGTGACTTACTTGTTTAAAAAATTGTGAATGTTGGAGAGGTTTATAGTATTCTTGGTCTTAGCTATATCTGAAGTAGAACTTAAAGATAAGTCTGTATACTTGAATAAATGCTTTAATATTTGGAGCATGTAAAAAATGACAGTGTATTTCATAAACTTTGTGGCTCAAAACATTACACTGGAAGGATACACGTAATGAACAGCTGAGTTATTTATGATAAGTTATAAACAAAAAAGGTATTGTGATAAACATCCTGTAGGGCAGTTGAAAAAAATCTTGAGACTCAACTTTCGTAGGTATGTGTTTGTTCTTGTGGGGTAAAAGACTCTACATGTAATAATATATGCATTAATTTGGTTTGAGTTCTTAACTATCTAAAATTTGATCAGTTTCCTTCTGAGTCAAATGATAAATACCATGTGACATATTATGTGTTAATAGACACCAAAAAATTTTAAAACTGTAATTATATTCCAATTTATATATTTTTTCATGTCTTCTTACTGTGTAGGTGACTCTTCTCAAAAGTTTTTTTCTTCATTACCTTGTGGTGGACTTGGGGTAAGTATGAGTTTGTTTACTGCTTTTTAAAAAAATTTTTTTATTGGAGTATAGTTGATTTATAATGTTGTGTTAGTTTCATGTGTACCATAAACTAAATCAGTTATACATATATCCACTCTTTTTTAGATTCTTTTCCCATATAGGTCATTACAGAGTATTGAGTAGAGTTCGCTGTGCTATACAGTAGGTCCTTATTAGTTATCTATTTTATATATTGTAGTGTGTATATGTCAATCCCAGTCACTCAAATTATCCCCCCCCCTTCTCCCCTGGTAACCATAACTTTGTTTTCTACACCTGTGGCTCTGTTCTGTAAATAAGTTCATTTGTACCATTTTTTTTTAGATTGTACATATAAGCGATATCATATGGTATTTGTCTTTCTCTGTCTGACTTACTTCACTCAGTATGACAATCTCTGGGTCCATCCATGTTGCTGCAAATGACATTATTTCGTTCTTTTTTATGGCTGAGTAATATTCCATTGTATATATGTGCCACATCTTCTTTATCCATTCGTCTGTCGATGGGCATTTAGGGTGCTTCCATGTCCTGGCTATTGTAAATAATGCTGCAGTGAACATTAGGGTGCATGTATCTTTTTGAATTATGGTGTTCTCCAGATATATGCCCAGGGATGGGATTGCTGGATCATATGGTAGTCATATGTTTAGTTTTTTAAGGAACCACTATACTGTTCTCCATAATGGTTGTACCGATTTACATTCCCACCAACAGTGTAGGAGAGTTCCCTTTTCTCCACACCCTCTCCAGCATTTATTGTTTGTAGATTTTTTGATGATGGCCGTTCTGACTGGTGTGAGGTGATACCTCATTGTAGTTTTGATTTGCATTTCTCTAATAATTAGTAATGTTGAGCATCTTTTCATGTGCTTTTTGACCATCTGTATGTCTTCCTTGGAGAAATGTCTATTTAGATATTCTGCCAATTTTTCCATTGGGTTGTTTGTTTTTTTGATATTGAGCTGCATGAGCTGTTTGTATATTTTGGAGATGAATCCCTTGTTGGTTGCTTCGTTTGCAAATATTTTCTCCCATTCTGTCATTTGTCTTTTCGTTTTGTTTATGGTTTCCTTTGTTGTGCAAAAGCTTTTAAGTTTAATTAGGTCCCATTTGTTTATTTTTGTTTGTATTTTCATTACTCTAGGAGGTGGATCCAAAAAGATCTTGCTGCGATTTATGTGAAAGAGTGTTCTGCCTGTTTTCCTCTAAGAGTTTTATAGTATCTGGTGTTACATTTAGGTCTTTAATCCACTTTGAGTTTACTGCTGTGTATGGTATTAGGGAGTGTTCTAATTTCATTCGTTTACATGTAGCTGTCCAGTTTTCCCAGCATCACTTATTGAAGAGACTGTCTTTTCTCCATTGTATATTCTTGCCTCCTTTGTCATAGATTAGGTGACCACAGGTGCGTGGGTTTATCTCTGGACTTTCTATCCTGTTCCATTGATCTATATTTGTTTTTGTGCCAGTGCCATAGTGTTTTGATGACTGTAGCTTTGTAGTATAATCTGAAGTCAGGCAGCCTGATTCCTCCAGCTCCGTTTTCTTTCTCAAGATTGCTTTGGCTGTTCATGGTCTTTTGTGTTTCCATACAAATTGTAAACTTTTTTGTTCTAATTCTGTGAAAAAATGCCATTGGTAATTTGATAGGGATTACATTTAACCTGTAGATTGCTTTGAGCAGTATAGTCATTTTGACAATATTGATTCGTCCAATCCAAGAACATGGTATATCTCTCCATCAGTTTGTGTCATCTCCAGTTTCTTTCATCAGCATCTTATGGTTTTCTGAGTACAGGTCTTTTGCCTCCTTAGGTAGGTTTATTCCTAGGTATTTTATTCTTTTTGAAGTGATGGTAAATGGGATTGTTTCTGTTTACTGCTTTTAAATAACATAAACTTCCAAAAATATATCCTTTGATTTATCTGGTCAGTTGTGTTTAAGGCTGTTTCTCAGTAAAAGTTATGCTGGACTTCAGGTTATTATGGCTACATAATTTGTAGGGCTCAATGCCAAATGAAAATAGAGATCCCTTTGTTCAGAAATTATTAAGAATTTCAAGATGGCAAAAATACCAAAGTTATCCAAATATGGGGCCCTGCTAACTATAGGTTCCTGTGTGAAGCCACTTTGCTAGACTTTTATATTGCTAGAGAAAAGGTAATATGAGAGGGTTTAATGTAGTTTCATAGCAGAATTCAGTTTTTAGTAGAGTCATACTGAGTATGCATATGCGTTATATTCCTGGTAAAAATGGCATAAACTTCACAAAGCACTTTGCATTGTGGGACATTTTGTTTGTGAACCTCCTGAGGCCATTTTTGTCTTCAATAATTAACAAAGCCTTTTTGACCCAGGATATTTATACCATATTTCAAGGACAAATTTGTTCAAATCCAACAACGTATGAAAAAAAATGTCTACATTTTTGTGGATGATTAGAACATAGCCTATAACCTGCGGTCTATTTAAAGTTAACCCTTACCAGTAACAAGACATCATCCTGTAGAACTGAGTGCTAACTCATGTTAGGACAAAGTAATTCTAGATCAGGTTTCCAAGGACTAAGGAACTTAAGTCAGTTAAGTTTCTTAGATATTGAAGGAAAGAACACAACTAGTCCTGAGTATGTTTTAGGCGATATTTTGCTATAACTAAATTTTATGCAGGGAAATCCCATACATTTTCAGCTAATTCTGTCATTTTAGTGATGCTAGATTTTGCAAGGATAATCTTTCTATTCCTTCACCTGTGACTCTGCCTTCTAGAAATAAAAATGGCAACTACAACCAATATCCATTTGGACTTTACAGTTTACCAACATGCACCTGAGGTTTGTAATAACTTTATAACATAGTCGTAAGTATTAACACCGTTTTGCCGATGAGAACCTGAAGGCTCAGAGAAGTGAGGTTATCTTGCTGAAGTTACTTAGTAAAGGCTGAAAGGCTGAAGGTATGAGGTTGACGTGCACGTCCATGTGGAGGAGTTCCAAAAGAGCATTTTAGGTCCTTCCAACGCTCTCATCTTCAGCAGACCAGCCGCAGCCCCTGGAGCCTAGCAGTGCATCTGTGTGGCTCATGTAGTGTGGTCCCCTTGATGGCAGCTCACCAGTGAGCTTTGCTTTTTGACTCCTAGGACAGGACAGTCACCATCCCACATTAATCCATGCTCATTTTTTGCAAACCTCCAGTGAAGCCAGGGGCTTGCAGAGTCATTCTAGAAAGCAGAGAATTTACTGACTTTTTAAATGGGTTTCATTGGTTTTTGCACTTATTTTCTGACATCCCAAGTGGCCATTTTTAGAGAATGGCTGACTACCTACAAATGAGGCAAAGAATGAAGCAAAGCTAATGACTACTTAGTGGGTATGGTGATGGGGAGGAAATCAAAGCTGTGAAAAGAGTGGTGATCATCAAACTCCCACTCACTTACAAGTACATTTAATTCATGATCCAGAGTTGAAATGAGGACAGTTCCCTAGGACCCACTTCCCAAGTCTGACCTCTGCCGTGCCTATGACTCACTATGCCTTGAACATAAAATACATGTACTCAACTGTGCCAAACCCATACCAAGTAAACTTCTTATTCTTTAGCAAGAACTGCTCTAGTAAACTCTTAGAAGTACCCAAGGAATGAATAGTGACTGCTGCTTCTGGCACAGTGGATGTCATAGAATAACACCTAATCAGTATGGTGGCAGCAAAGGTGGTGGATAAATCTAGCTTGCACAAGCAGAAGCAGGAAGAGTAAGACTGGATTAGTTTGACTCCATCACTGCTGGAAAGCGCTGGAGAGAGGCACCTCTGTTTTTCAAATTGGCCTATAGGTCTCCTGGTGGTGTTTATGTACGTCTAGGTGAGTGTGTATGTGCTGTGTTGTGTATACTTATGCTTGTTGATGCTCTAGAGAACTAGCTTGATTCAGTGTTTTGGGGTTTTTTTTTAGGAATCAGATTGTGTTCTTAGACATTCAGGAACCATCTTGACTCCTAAGATCTTTGGTTTTGATATAAGTCCTAAGAGAAACTCTGGGTCCTGTGGATTTGTATCCATCTAAATTTTTACCTCCAGGACAGTCCAAGACATATTAAGTATACAAAAGACACCCAGTATGAACATGGAGTGGCCCAGCTTGGCAACATGGGGGCACACCAGCAAGCTTGGAAACCACTAAAATCGCTTTTGTCTTAAGACATTTCTTCCGGTTCATGTTATCTAAGATGAACCCATTGGTTTAAATTCCAAAACAACACTTAATGCTCCCCAGTTGTTGGGATAAACCCCAGTTGCCTAGAATATATACCTTCCTACCAGATGGGTTTAATTTATACCTACTGAATGCTGATGGATTAATTGGCTTTTGAGGGGTCTGCCTGGCACATTATGAAATTTAAAAAATCTCTACCTCTTATTAGATTTTCCTGTGAAATTGCAGGTGATAATTTGGTCAAGTAGCTCAATGGGTGAATGGTAATAAGTTGCTTTAAAGTGTGCTCTCCAGAATTGCGTTTTGGACAACAATCTCAAGGTTTCCAAATTCCTTTGTGTTTGGTTCTCATTTTGTTTCGTTACTATGGCATGACTCATTTCTGATTACTGTGTGATTGCACTGCAAGAAAATGCACCAACTGAAAAGAGCATTTTACCAAATCCCGGGCCTTGGTAGTCATATAGTGAAACAGATAATTAAGGGACTCTGGAAACAAAAGCCAGTGCCGGACCACTTTAGTTCTCACTCCTCAGGGTATATCACTAAAAATAGTGATCATTTTCCTGGCCATCTGACCTGCTGCTGTGTGAAGAAATCTTGAAGTCATTTCTCAGCCTTATTTTTCCCTCTTCACTTGATAGGCCACAAAAAAACCCACAAAAGCAAGGACGAGCAGGCTTTTATGATAATGTCGTCATCAGCTCCCAGCTTCAAACGCTTCTGCGGCTTTTGAGTTGTCATTTATAACTTGGAACTGAATCGACCCATAATTCCCCTGATACACTTAGAGAAATTGATAACAGACTCTGCACTTCTTTTATGGCTTGGAGGAGGCAACTCCAATCACATCACTATTGGCAGGCAATATTATTTTTTGACATGGTTGTAAAAGTATAAAGGGGCTTATGGCATTTGTTTAGATGAGGAATGGGCTCTCAAGCTGTGCTGGGGTTTACAGGACCAGATTAGTGAGAAGCAAAGGGAATATGATGTTTGCAAACAGGATATGATTTTATATATAAGTTTGGGTTTCATGCTCTGTTCCCTGGGGAAAGCCGTGCAGACAGCAGAGAATTCCACTTTTATCCTACAACAGACAAGCTCCTAGTGCCAAAAGGCAGAAAAATAAACGTGGTCAATGGGCAGTGTCAGACCCTTGATTGGAGGAGGAGGAGCTGTGGAAGAGGCAGAACAATTCCCTAGGAGGAATGAGGAATTGCAGAGCATGGGCAGAATCTGGGCCTGCCTAACTGGTCAAAGATGTGCCAGAAATGAGGCTCTGCGAGGTTTAATCAAGGCACCTTCTCCAGCAGCAGCTCAGTCAGTCCGTGAACATGACACTGGCTTTTTATTACAAACTTTTACTCTGTCCTTATTCTCTTTGATTACACCTAGATCTGGCACCCTGTGAGGCTTATGGATGTCATTTTTTGTGATTTTTTGGGAGGGGGAAATAGGGAGAAGGATTAGGTGATAGTGTGGAGGTAATTTTAGGCTCATTCCAATTGCTCAGAGGTTTTCAGGAGACATTTTAGTTACATACTAACTGTACTCCCTATAGAGGAGGCAGGTTTCGATGAAATGTGTCAAATTTTCTTGAATTTCGTCAAATTAAAAATGTAAGCTCTCCCCTCTGATATATGAAATGTACATATATATAAATATTATATATATATATACGCACACATATTTTCAGAAGGAAATTCTATTCTTTCACTACATTTATAACTTCATATTATTTTCCCATTTATTATACCACCTTGGTCCTCCACATTCATTCCCCCAGTGACAATTAAAAAAAGTTCCAGTGGCAAGCCTTTCAAAGACAGCTTTCTCTATTGTATTATAATATCAAGGAATGATTTATTTTATGACCAAATCTATGGACATATGGTTAAATTCAACATAACAGAAAGGTTTGGTTAATACATTTTTCTGCTGTTTACAGTGGTCTTCTTTGAAACAAAAAAAAAAAATCAGTATTTTAGAAGGCATAACATGTGCCATCATAAGAGGGGTGAAGGGCAGGAAAAAATAAGATAAGGCTCGTTGCCAGTGATTAGACAAGGAGCAGGAATGCAAAGACTAATGAGACAAGACTACTTTTCCCATTGCTCATAGCCTTTTCACTACTGGGCTGATCTGGGTAAACGTGCTGTGGGAGCACAGAGGAGGGAGCTTCCAGAACAGAAAAGAAAGAAGAGGGGTGTGGAGGTTAACTCCAGCAGTGGTAAGCTGAATATTCAAGAACAATTAGGAATGAACGTGTGTGTGTGTGTGTGTGTGTGTGTGTGTGTGTGTGTGTGTGTGTTCGGGGTGGGTTATGACTGTGGAGTAGCAGGGAGGCGTCCAGGCATTAACTGTTTAGGCTCTCATAACACACCGTATTTTTGACAAACGCACTAAGCAGTTGTCGATTAGTAGGGGATTTTTTTCCTCAGATAAAAACAGAACCAAAACCTAACGCTTATGCCAAAATTTGGATATTCCTGACATTTTGATAATGATTCAGGAACCCCTTCCTCTTATCTTAAGTATATGCATCATGTGTTATTCCCACCCAGTTATCCCAAGCAGGCACAATGCCTCTTGTTACATCTGCAGAAAGAGGAGGGAATGGCATCTGTTTCTCACATGCATAATCAGGATAATGTTGATTTCTCTCATATGAATGGTCAGCTCAAACCTGGCTTGCAGTCAGTGTTTCATTTCCTCCACTGCTGCTATCAAAGATGCATCACAATCCTCTTCCCTCCAGCACAATAAGAGGATCCACCCTGATTTGGAATCTCTCTTTTCCTCATCTCCCTTTCTAATTGTATTTGGATTTTCATTAGTTTTAAACTTGAGGCAAATGATACTAGCAGGAACACCCCAGGGCACCTGGAAAAAGTACAACAGATAAGCGGCCTTAATGAAATTGTTTTGAGAATTTTGTTTCATGCTGTGGATTCCACAAAAAGATCATGTTGCCCCAGACTTGGAAAATATAGTACAAAATATTATGCAAGCCAGGAAATTCTTTCTAAATAACAAAGGAAGTTTCCAGTATTGCATAAATTATGCTAATTGTGTATACTCAATGATAGTTGCAGGGAAATAGACAACATTCCCCACAGAGATAGACATACATACATTACTCTGTGTTTACTGCGAACTGTAAAATATTATAGAATCTTTAAATGCATGATGTCCATTGCAGGGAAGAGGAAAATTAGAAATGAAAACCTTAACTTCCTCCTTAATTCACTTAACTGTAGCATGCCATCAGTGATTAAATTCTTTCGATTGCTTTGACATTATGGCTAAACACAACAGGATGCATTTTGGGGTTTTTGGGGGTTTTTTTAATTTTTCTTTTTTTTTTTAAGATTTAATTTAATTTTTATGTTTTTGGCTGCGTTGGGTCTTTGTTGCTGCGTGCGGGCTTTCTCTAGTTGCGAAGAGTGGGGGCTACTCCTCGTTGCGAAGAGTGGGGGCTACTCTTCGTTGCGGTGCGTGGGCTTCTCATTGCGGTGGCTTCTCTTGTTGCGGAGCACGGGCTCTAGGCACGCGGGCCTCAGTAGTTGCGGCACGCGGGCTCAGTAATCGTGGCATGTGGGCTCTAGAGCGCAGGCTCAGTAGTTGTGGCACACGGGCTTAATTGCTCCGTGGCACGTGGGATCTTCCTGCAGCAGGGATCGAACCTGTGTCCCCTGCATTGGCAGGCGGATTCTTATCCACTGCACCACCAGGGAAGTCCCGACAACAGCATGCATTTTGAAATTTCATTTTCATTTTCTTATTTAAAGTAAAAATACATATAACAAAACTATTAAAAGTATTCTGTTGTCAAAATGAGATAGCTTAGAAATGCTATCATCAAAGCTTTACACATGTGTTTTTTACACTCGGGGCTACAACACCTGTAAAAACTGACATATGCAACTATGTCAACCAAAGTAGTGTCAGTAGTAGGGAAGAAGAAAACATAATCATTTCTGGAATTCCTTTTTCTGTCATTTTTCTCTCTTCATTTTCTTTACTGGCCTATGGTTCTTGATTATAAACATTCAGACAAGAAAAATTGCACCTTGGAGTCTGCAGTTGCTGAAGGTAAATGGATTTGATGAACTTCAGGCTTCTCCCTAACTCAGGAAATCTATGATTCTATGAAACAAAAATTCAGAAATTAAAACATACTAGAATAAATTTGAATGTACATCACTGATTGTCACTTCTGATTGTCAAGAAAACATAAAACCTTAGGTCCAACAAAAATTTAGAGCTGACAAAGGAAATGAGACTACCTAGGAAAAAGGAATCTTTGGGACAGCTTCTGTGTTGTGCAGCCTGAAATGCAGATAAATCCAGACTCACCTCAGACTTTCATTTTGATGTGAAAAAACTGCACTTATATTTTCCCTTTGTCACATTTCTACCCTGGATAGTTTCAGGTCCAGATATTCATCCTGTAACTAATATCTAATACGTAGTATTGATATATCATTACTGGATTTGTCTTCGCCAGGTATTTTGACAGAAAGTTTAATAAAGTATAACTCTTACGATTCTCAAACAATACACATAGTTTTCCTTACAAAATCCAGAAGTAAAATAAATTAGTTTACTGAATGCTTGAGCCATAGTAGGCAGTTCACAGCAGAGTTCCTAGGACTTATTCATTCTAGACCCCGAAGTAGAATGCGTAGCTCCCAACTCCTAGGCCAGCAGCATCATTATCACTGGGTCGTGTTTTATTTTTAAATATAAAATAGTAAGTAAAATAAAGGTCTTGAAATACAGAGCGATGACGCACCTTAGCAATGAAGCACATACATTGATTCATTGTTTTTATCGAGGCTAATAAGACTATTGAAGGGTTAATACATTTGAGAATGATATGCATCCAAAACCATTTGGTTTATTTATGCTTTTATCATATTCTAAATGATATGATTTATATGGTCTCTAACTAATATGTACTGTGGATACATTGTTATCCTTTATAACAATCTTTAAAGACTTCTCAAAGTGATTCTATACCATTTTGAAGTGTGATCATTCAATCCCAGGAGACTTACTACTGACTGTGTAACTGAGGCCTTGTAGTCTACAGAAAAGGAAACTGAGGCTCAGAGAGGAGAGTAACTTGCTCAAGTCTCATAGTTAGTAGGTGGTGAAGTATAATAGAAGTCTCCTGATTCCCAAGCTCTTAACCACAGTTCTGTGCACACACAACTCACCATAATTTCAACCTCACATGATTGTCAGCACTCCTTTCCCAAATGAGAATAACCCTAACCGTAAGAAAAGCAAAATTGTTTCTTTTGCCAAGAACATTCTCTTTTTAATTGAAATTCCTATAAAGTATTAAATCCATGAACTCAGACTTCATTAATTTGGGGTAAAAAATTATGTAGCTGTATAAAGCATTTCAACTCTAACTGGACCACCGAAGAATCTCTGGCCTTGGAGGAAACCACTGTGGAATGGGTTAGAGAGAATCTCATTTCACACACCGACTGAGTCAGAGTTAATTTTATTAAGTTGCTTTTGGTAGGAATGGGGCACTAACATGCATTGTTTAGTGAATAAAAAGATCAGCTTATTATGAAATACCCTTTACACAGAATGTACATCAGATTAAATAAAGAAGCAGCAGGAAAATACTGACATGATATTACTTGGCTGTAGCTCTAACTCAGTCTTGGTAGGACTGATCAGCAGGTCACTGAAATTGTGAATAGCAACAATGGGAACTGTCACGTTCCTTCACTGACCACATAACCCACAGGAATCCATATATTATTTGTCAAATCCTTTAGTCCACTGGTATCTTAACTAAAGATCCTGAGTCTCAAGATGTAGCACTTTGCCACAACAAACATGTCACTTCACTTATTCTTGTTATTGGCACGCAAATAGCAAAGGGATATTTTTCTGAAGACGAAGAGTGACTAAAAATTGCACATGTAAGGTCAGTAGAGCTGCCAGAAAGCAGTCGATCATACTGGGAGGGGGTTTGTAGTAGAGCATTAACGTACATGGCCTGCCCCTTGTCTCCTCCAGCTGCTGCATTAATAGTTCACGCCTTCTTTCCATATGGAATGTTGGTCACAGTGTTCATTCATCATATCCATGGTTTTCCTTGGAATCTGAAGGTCCTCCCTGTAGTTGCTCTGTTTCTTTTTCATCTCACCATGACTAAAGAAGCTAAGGTGTGGGCATTATAACCTACAAGTGATCCCAAGGGAATGGGCTGTCATTCATGTGTTCCTCCCAGTGTTGAACAAAAGAGAGAAAGCATGTGGTTTCACCCACCCATTGTCATCATAAATCCATCCCAGCTCCATTTCAAAGGTCTCAGGGTTTCAGCAGAACATCTAACATGAAATGAATACATACATTCAAAGAGCTGGCATGTTGTATCACATGGGAGAGGGGAGAACACCCATTGTTACAGGCTGCGGAGCCAAATGAAGAAGAACCCAATAAAGAATGCCATAGCTCCTCAGCCCAGAAGTAGGTCTCTCATCATTATACTACAGAGGAAAAAAGTGATGGTAACCCAGAGTTATAGTGGGCCTCTCAAGAGGTTCTGAAGCATTGCTACCTAGATGACTGCAGAACTATCCCTGAGAGGTTTTATGATTTTAGGGGCTATGTCCTTCTGCCCAGCCCTAGAGTCAGAGAAACCAGCGATACAAAGTCTCTGTTAATAATTATTTCATTCATGTGAATCTCAGTTTCTTCGTCTGTATAATAGGGATAATGAAGCCTCTCTCATTGTGTTATTGTGAAGATCAAATGTAATGATGTAGGTTATCAGTGACAGCTGTGTCTATAGAATGGCCGCTTCCCCACTTTGACGGGTGGCCCTAATTTTTTCTCCTTTTGCAGAGAATAAGTAGGCTGCTGTCTCAAGGGTGTGAGTTAAAAGCTTCTTCAAAGCTCTGAAACCCTGGGGTCTCATAGGATGCACCTACCCAACTGAGGTTCTACCATTAGAATCCTGGTACTGTAAGGAGACTAATAAGGAGGGGGAGGCCACTGTTTTTAGAAGCCCCTGTGCTGAAGCACATGGGCAAAGAACCTTGATTTAGGAATTGGAATATTTGGATTCAAATCTCCACACTGTCACAACTTGCAAAGTGTTTCTCTGACTGTGAAGTGTAGAATCTGATTCAGCAGAACTGGATGGGGCCTGAGGTTCTGCATTTTTAACAAACACCCATGTGATGTTAACGCTGCTCATCCATGGACCACAGTTTGAGTGACAAGATCCTATATGACCGTGAATGGACAAATCATTTCATTCTTCTGTGCTTCAGTTTCTTTACTTCTTTTAAGCAGAGGTGATTAAGGAAATGTACTTTATCTTTCTCCTTGGGGACAAATGTGACATACTTGGGGATCTGGTTGACTAAGACTTAGATAAGCAGTCTGTCTCCTTTGGGCAAATAGTTACAGGGCAAGGAAGTTTCTATGAGGGGCAGGGGTGAACCATGACAGCAGAGGTCCAGGGTGCTAGGGGAAACTCCAGGTGATGCTGGATGCCAAGCCAGGGAAAGGAGGCACCTGATTCTGGCAAATGAAAGTTTCAGGTGTAGGGGTGACACTGACTGAGGAAAGAAGAATGGTTCTTCACTCAACTGTGTATGTAATACAAGACCTAAATGGAAGAGGGATTTTTATGTCACATTTTATGTTTATTTAGCCACAGTAGAACACTGTCAAGAGATACATCACTATGGAATGAATTTGTTTTCATTCATTAATTTATTCCCTTTACAAAAATTTATTAAGCATCTATTATGTGTCAGACCCTGAAGATAAAGACACCCGTAGCCCTGCATTCACGGCGCTTGACACTAGCTTTCATGGTATATCATTAAGAAGAGATCTACAGAACAAACAATAAAGAATATCTTTTTTTTTTAACATTTTTATTGGAGTATAATTGCTTTACAATGGTGTGTTAGTTTCTGCTTTATAACAAAGTGAATCAGTTATACATATACATATATCCCCATATTTCTTCCCTCTTGCGTTTGCCTCCCTCCCACCCTCCCTATCCCACCCCTCTAGGTGGTCACAAAGCACCGAGCTGATCTCCCTGTGCTATGCGACTGCTTCCCACTAGCTATCTATTTTACGTTTGGTAGTGTATATATGTCCATATATACACTATCACTCTCTCACTTTGTCCCAGCTTACCCTTCCCCCTCCCTGTGTCCTCAGGTCCATTCTCTAGTACGTCTGCGTCTTTATTGCCATCTTGCCCCTAGGTTCTTCAAGACCATTTTTTTTTTTTTTTTAGATTCCATATATATGTGTTAGCGTACGGTATTTGTTTTTCTCTTTCTGACTTACTTCACTCTGTATGACAGACTCGAGGGCCATCCACCTCACTACAAATAACTCAATTTCATTTCTTTTTATGGCTGAGTAATATTCCATTGTATATATGTGCCATATCTTCTTTATCCATTCATCTGCCGATGGATACTTAGATTGCTTCCATGTCCTGGCTATTGTAAATAGAGCTGCAGTGAACATTGTGGTACATGACTCTTTTTGAATGATGGTTTTCTAAAGAATATCTTTTAAAGTTCATATCTGTGTCAGTCCACTGGGGCTGCCATAAAAAAATACCACAGATTAGGTGGCTCAAGCAACAGAAATTTATTTTATCACAGTTCTGGAAACTAGAACTCTAAGTTCAAGGTGCTGGAAGGATTGGTTTCTCCTGAGGCCTCTCTCCTTGACTTGCAGGTGGCTGCCTTCTCTCTTGTGTCCTCACAGGGCCTTTTCTCCATGTGTACACATCCCTGGTATCTCTTCCTCTTCTTATAAGGACACCAGTCCTATTGGATTAGGAACCTACCCTGGTGACCTCATTTAACGTAAATTACCTCTGTAAATGCCCTGTCTACAAATATAGTCACATTGAGCTTCAACATTTGAATTGAGGGTGGGGCGGGGGCAATACAATTAAATCCATAACAATATCCATGTGTAGGGTTGACTTTGATTGAAATCCCAGCTCTGTGCCTTATCAACTATGTAACTTTAGTCAAGTTACTTAACCTCCTAAACTCAGTTTCCTCTTTTGTAAAAGTGACTATAATACATTTTTTAAGCTATCATGGGGAATAAATTGAGTTACGTTTGTAAAATGTTTAACACAGTGTCCAACACTTACTAGGTATTCTTACTGCCCTGTATCTCTTTCTTTAGATGCTGACCAAAGATATTTCCTTTTTTGCTTTCTTTGGGTAATAAATTTGATTTTACTACCTCTTGCACTGAATCTACTAATAAATTAGGTTTTTCTCTCTCAAATCTTTGCTACTCCCACCCCCACTATCAGTATTCCCAGAAAGAAAATATCTACTGGAATCTTCAGTTCTAGCTATAAGAGTGGAGGCTTGATGATAGAAAAATATTGAACTTTTCAAATATCTCTTAAGTGGATAAAAGGTAATTATTCTATTCCCAAAATGGACAAATAAGAAATTTGGCTTGCAGATTCCATTATATGTAACATAGAGTTTAAAACTGACTAAGCTATGTAGATATATTAAAGCTAAAATGTCTTAGAAATCAAATCACGCTAAAACAATTTCAGTGATTTTAAAATATTTGATAATTTCTAAGTTACTAAGATGCTGTATGCAGAAATGTCTGGTCCACAATAGATGATTCATTTAAAAATTACACTTTACCTGATGCAATGCAAAAGTTGAAAAGATATTGAATTTCTTTTACAGTTAAACTTTTATACAACATGCCTAAAATGGTACAGAATAAGTACGATGATGAAAAACCTCAGTTTCTTTGTTGAGTCTGGTGTCTGTCAGGAGGTTTCTAGGGGCATCTGATCATTATTTAAAGTTTAAACTCAATTATTCAGAAATGCCCTGTGGCCCTAGAAGCAGCATAGCATAGCAGCAAGAGCTTACTAAACTGCTTAGTAGTAGCCAAGGAGTTTTGATTCCCAACTTTCAAGGGGAAATATTCAAGGAATCCAAGGAGCAGTCGCGTACCACATTAACCATGCACAGTGCATATGAAACTTGTTCTGTTAATGGGCACAATAGTATTACATTTAACTCTGGGAATATTTCCGAAAGGAATCAACAAGCTGCATTTAGACTATATAAAGGAGACTGTGCCTAAATTCCTTTTCTTCTAAGTCATTCTCTTTCCCTTTTAAATACTTTCAGTACAGGTAGCTTAATTTCTATCACGTGCAGCTTTTCAGAGCCTGCGCTTTGTTTCGGGTGCCAATGATTGAGCTATGCTGGATGTGCTTGGAAAAGGCCCACATTCATTCAGGAAACTCTAGTTGAACTAGATCCATATGTAGCTAAAAAAAAAATGTAGCTTTGTGATTGGAGGTAGTTTCTGGCTTCCAGCATTATCACATATGATTTTTGTTTTTGGTGTACTGCAGAATAGAAAGTAATTTTGGAACAAAACTCTGGAATTTTTTTTTCTTAGTTAGCATTTACTCAGAGCTTACTGTACTATACTTTCATCATTGTGTTGTACTGTGGTAAGCACTTAACATGCATTGACTAATTTAATGCTAATAAAGGTGGAAGGTGGTATTATCTACATTTTTCTTAAGACTTGGAAGGGTTAATGAACTTGTCCAAGTCTGAACAGCTTTTAAGTGGAAATGGTAGTTTTCAAGGTCTCTAACTCATAGGTCAACAAAAATAAATAAGGTGTTATTGTACTAAACATTGATGGTGCCCTAAGCAAAAGCTACCACCCAAAAGAATGGGATAAGGTAGAGGAGACATTGTCTGAAGATTGGTTCCTTGGAAGCTCTATTAAAAAGCTTATTAGAGGACTGTTACCCTCTCAGGCCCTTCTGCCTCCACAGGTTCTGTAGTTTTGTTTCTGTGGCATCTGCCTTAGTTTCTGTTAAGCCAGCATGCTGTGGGCTTGGGCTAATGATTGTGGTGCAGAAAAAAGAAAGAAGTATTATCTCTGACCTGCCGGGTTTTAAAGCCACAACTAACCGCGTCTTCTGAGTGTGGGTCCCTACAGTGCCCCCCAAAGAGGGAGCCCCGGGAAGTCAGTCCCTGGGACAGTCTGGGAACAGACTGGAAACAGACCGTCCATCGTCTCCCATCTCCACTCTCCTCGTGCTCAGCGTGAATTAGAAGGGTCGGTACCGGGGCTTCCCTGGTGGCGCGGTGGTTGAGAATCTGCCTGCCAATGCAGGGGACGTGGGTTCGAGCCCTGGTCTGGGAAGATCCCACATGCCGCGGAGCAACTGGGCCCGTGAGCCACAACTACTGAGCCTGCGCGTCTGGAGCTTGTGCTCCACAACAAGAGAGGCCGTGACAGTGAGAGGCCCACGCACCGCGATGAAGAGTGGCCCCCACTTGCCACAACTAGAGAAAGCCCTTGCACAGAAACGAAGACCCAACACAGCCAAAAAACAAAACAAAACAAAACAAATAAATAATTAATTAATTTAAAAAAAAAAAAAAAAAACAAGGGTCGGTACCACGCCCGAGTTTCAGATGCTGTTCTCCAGTTGGTCGGCCATGTGATCTGGTGCAGTTTTCCTTTAAAAATGAGCAATATCGTAATGACATTGAGAGCAGAAGTACACAACAGGTAAGATGGTTCAGTAAGCTATAATTACACGTGCATTGTGGGGGAGATCCTCAAGATGGCGGAGGAGTAAGACGTGGAGATCACCTTCCTCCCCACAAATACATTAGAAATACATCTACATGTGGAACAATTCCTACAGAACACCTACTGAACGCTGGCAGAAGACCTCAGACTTCCCAAAAGATATATATATTTTTTTACTTTTTCTCTTTTTGTGAGTGTGTATGTGTATGCTTATTTCTGTGATTTTGTCTGTATAGCTTTGCTTTTACCATCGGTCCTAGGGTTCTGTCTGTCCATTTTTTGGGGGTTTTTTTTGTTTTTGTTTTATACTATAGTTTTAGCACTTGCTATCATTGATGGATTTCTTTTTTGATTTCGCTGCTCTCTTCTTTCTTTCTCTCTTTTATTTTGTCGTTTTTTATTACTTTTTAATTTTTTAAATTTTTAATAATTTTTATTTTTTATTTTGTAACTTTATTTTATTTTATTTTATTTTTATTTTTTTCTTCTTTTTTCCCCCTTTTATTCTGAGCCGTGTGGCTGACAGTGTCTTGGTGCTCCAGCCACATGTCAGCCCTGAGCCTCAGAGGTGGGAGAGCTGAGTTCAGGACATTGGTCCACCAGAGATCTCCCAGCTGAACCTAATATCAAACGGCGAAAGCTCTCCCAGAAATCTCCATCTCAATGCTAAGACCAAGCTCCACTCAACGACCAGCAAGCTACAGTGCTGGACACCCTATGCCAAACAACTAGCAAGACAGGAACACAACACCACCCATTAGCAGACACGCTGCCTAAAATCATAATAAACTCACAGACACCCCAAAACACACCACCAGATGCAGTGCTGCCCACCAGAGACAAGATCCAGCCTCATCCACCAGAACAGAGGCACCAGTCCCCTCCACCAGGAAGCCTACACAGCCCACTGAACCAACCTTAGCCACTGGGGGCAGACACCAAGAACAGTGGTAGCTACGAACCTGCAACCTGCGAAAAGGAGACCCCAAACACAGTAAGTTAAGGAAAATGAGAAGACAAAGAAACACACAGCAGATAAAGGAGCAAGGTAAAAACCCACCAGACCAAACAAATGAAGAGGAAATAGGCAGTCTGCCTGAAAAAGAATTCAGAGTAATGATAGTAAAGATGATCCAAAACCTTGGAAACAGAATGGACAAAATACAAGAAACGTTTAACAAGGACCTAGAAGAATTAAAGAGAAAACAAGCAATGATGAACAACACAATGAATGAAATGAAAAATTCTCTAGAAGGAATCAAGAGCAGAATAACTGAGGCAGAAGAACGGATAAGTGACCTGGAAGATAAGATAGTGGAAAAATAACTACTGCAGAGCAGAATAAAGAAAAAAGAATGAAAAGAATTGAGGACAGTCTCAGAGACCTCTGGGACAACATTAAATGCACCAACATTCAAATCATAGGGGTCCCAGAAAAAGAAGAGAAAAAGAAAGGGACTGAGAAAATATTAGAAGAGATTATAGTTGAAACTTCCCTAATATGGGAAAGGAAATAGTCAATCAAATGAGGAAGCACAGAGAGTCCCATATAGGATAAATCCAAGGAGAAATACTCCAAGACACATATTAATCAAACTATCAAAAATTAAATACAAAGAAAAAATATTAAAAGCAGCAAGGGAAAAGCAACAAATACCATACAAGGTAATCCCCATAAGGTTAACAGCTGATCTTTCAGCATAAACTCTGCAAGCCAGAAGGGAGTGACAGGACATATTTAAAGTGATGAAAGGGAAAAACCTACAACCAAGATTACTCTACCTAACAAGGATCTCATTCAGATTTGACGGAGAAATTAAAACCTTTACAGAAAACCAAAAGCTAAGAGAATTCAGCACCACCAAACCAGCTTTACAACAAATGCTAAAAGAACTTCTCTAGGCAGGAAACACAAGAGAAGGAAAAGGCCTACAATAAAACCAAAACAATTAAGAAAATGGTAATAGGAACATACATATCAATAACTACCTTAAATGTAAATGGATTAAATACTCCAACCAAAAGCCATAGACTGGCTGAATGCATACAAAAACAAGACCCATATATATGCTGTCTACAAGAGATCCACTTCAGACCTAGGGACACATAAAGACAGAAAGTGAGGGGATGGAAAAAGATATTCCATGCAAATGGAAATCACAAGAAAGCTGGAGTAGCAATTCTCATATCAGACAAAATAGACTTTAAAATAAAGACTATTACAAGAAACAAAGAAGGACACTACATAATGATCAAGGGATCAATCCAAGAAGAAGATATAGCAATTGTAAATATTTATGCACCCAACATAGGAGCACCTTTGTACATAAGGCAAATGCTAACAGCCATAAAAGGAGAAATCAACAGTAACACAATCATAGTAGGGGACTTTAACACCCCACTTTCACCGATGGACAGATCATCCGAAATGAAAATAAATAAGGAAACACAAGCTTTAAATGATACATTAAAGAAGATGGACTTAATTGATATTTATAGGACATTCCATCCAAAAACAACAGAATACACTTCCTTCTCAAGTGCTCATGGAACATTCTGCAGGATAGATCATATCTTGGGACACACATCAAGCCTTGGTAAATGTAAGAAAATTGAAATCATATCAAGTATCTTTTCCGACCACAGTGCTATGAGATTAGATATCAGTTACAGGAAAAAATCTGTAAAAAATACAAACACGTGGAGGCTAAACAGTACACTACTAAATAACCAAGAGATCACTGAAGAAATCAAAAGGGAAATCAAAAAATACCTAGAAACAAATAACAATGAACACACAATGACCCAAAACCTATGGGATGCAGCAAAAGCAGTTCTAAGAGGGAAGTTTATAGGAATACAATCCTACCTCAAGAAACAAGAAACATCTCAAATAAACAACCTAACCTTACAGTTAAAGCAATAAGAGAAAGAAGAACAAAAAAACCCCAAAGTTAGCAGAAGGAAACAAATCATAACGATCACATCAGAAATAAATGAAATAGAAATGAAGGAAACAGTAGCAAAGATCAATAAAACTAAAAGCTGGTTCTTTGAGAAGATAAACAAAATTGATAAACCATTACCCAGACTCATCAAGGAAAAAAGGGAGAAGACTCAAATCAATAGAATTAGAAATGAAAAAGGAGAAGTAACAACTGACACTGCAGAAATTCAAAGGATCATGAGAGATTACTACTAGCAACTCTATGCCAATAAAATGGACAACCTGGAAGAAATAGACAAATTCTCAGAAAAACACAACCTTCCAAGACTGAACCAGGAAGAAATAGAAAATATAAACGGACAAATCACAAGCACTGAAATTGAGACTATGATTAAAAATCTTCCAACAAACAAAAGCCCACGACCAGATGTCTTCACAGGCAAATTCTATCAAACATTTAGAGAAGAGGTAAACTTATCCTTCTCAAACTCTTCCAAAATATAGCAGAGGGAGGAACAATCCCAAACTCATTCTACGAGGCCACCACCACCCTGATTCCAAAACCAGACAAAGATGTCATAAAGAAAGAAAACTACAGGCCACTATCACTGATGAACATAGATGCAAAAATCCTCAAGAAAATACTAGGAAAGAGAATCCAACAGCACATTAAAAGGATCATACACCATGATCAAGTGGGGTTTCTCCCAGGAATGCAAGGATTCTTCAGTATATGCAAATCAATCAATGTGATAAACCATATTAACAAATTGAAGGAGAAAAACTATATGATTATCTCAATAGATACAGAAAAAACTTTTGACAGAATTCATCACCCATTTATGATAAAAACCCTCCAGAAAATAGGTACAGAGAGAACTTACCTCAACATAATAAAGGCTGTATATGAGAAACCCACAGCCAACATCGTTCTCAATGGTGAAAAACTGAAACCATTTCCTCTAAGATCAGGAACAACACAAGGATGTACATTCTCACCACTATTATTCAACAGAGTTTTGGAAGTGTTAACCACAGTAATCAGAGAAGAAAAAGAAAAAAAAGGAATCCAAATCAGAAAAGAAGAATTAAAGCTGCCACTGTTTACAGATGACATGATACTATACATAGAGAATCCTAAAGACGCTACCAGAAAACTACTAGAGCTAATCAATGAATTTGGTGAAGTAGAAGGATACAAAATTCATGCACAGAAATCTCTTTCATTCCTATACACTGATGATGCAAAATCTGAAAGAGAAATTAATGAAACACTCACATTTACCATTGCAACAAAAAGAATAAAATACCTAGGAATAAACCTACCTAAGGAGACAACAGACCTGTATGCAGAAAACTATAAGACACTGATGAAAGAAATTAAGGATGATACAAACAGATGGAGAGATATACCATGTTCTTGGATTGGAAGAATCAACATTGTGAAAATGACTCTACTACCCAAAGCAATCTACAGATTCAGTGCATTCCCTGTCAAACTACCAATGGTCATTTTCACAGAACTAGAACAAAAAGTTTCACAATTTGTGTGGAAACACAAAAGACCCCTAATAGTCAAAACAATCTTGTGAAAGGAAAACGGAGCTGGAGGAATCAGGCTTCCGGACTTCAGACTATACTACACAGCTACAGTAATCAAGACAGTATGGTACTGGCACAAAAACAGAAGTATAGATCAATGGAACAGGATAGAAATAAACCCAGAGATAAACCCACGCACATATGGTCACCTTATCTTTGATAAAGGAGGCAAGAATATACAATGGAGAAAAGACAGCCTCTTCAATAAGTGGTGCTGGGAAAACTGGACAGCTACATGTAAAAGAATGAAATTAGAACACTCCCTAACACCATGCACAATAATAAACTCAAAATGGATTAAAGACCTAAATGTAAAACCAGACACAATAAAACTCTTAGAGGAAAACATAGGCAGAACACTCAGCAAGAAGATCCTTTTTGACCCACCTCCTAGAGAAATGGAAATAAAAACAAAAATAAACAAATGGGAACTAATGAAACTTCAAAGCTTTTGCACAACAAAGGAAAACATAAAGAAGACGAAAAGACAACCCTCAGAATGGGAGAAAATATTTGCAAATGAAGCAACTGACAAGGGATTAATCTCCAAAATTTACAAGCAGCTCATGCAGCTCAATAACAAAAAAACCAAACAACCCAATCCAAAAATGGGCAGAAGACCTAAATAGACATTTCTCCAAAGAAGATGCACCAATTGCCAACAAACACGTGAGAGGATGCTCAACATCATTAATCATTAGAGAAATGGAAATCAAAACTACAATGAGGTATCACCTCACAGCAGTCGGAATGGCCGTCATCAGAAATCTACAAACGATAAATGCTGGAGAGGGTGTGGAGAAAAGGGAACCCTCTTGCACTGTTGGTGGGAATGTAAACTGATACAGCCACTATGGAGAACAGTATGGAGGTGCCTTAAAAAACTAAAAATAGAACTACCATACGACCCAGCAATCCCACCACTGGGCATATACCCTGAAAAAACCGTAATTCAAAATACACATGCACCACAATGTTCTTTGCAGCTCTATTTACAATAACCAGGACATGGAAGCAACCTAAGTGTCCATCAACAGATGAATGGATAAAGAAGATGTGGCACATATATATAATGGAATATTACTCAGCCATAAAAAGAAATGAAATTGAGTTATTTGTAGTGAGGTGGATGGACCTCGAGTCTGTCATACAGAGTGCAGTAAGTCAGAAAGAGAAAAACAAATATCGTATGCTAACACATATATAAGAAAAAAAAAAAAAAAAAAAGGTTATGAAGAACCTAGGGGCAGGACAGAAGTAAAGACGCAGACGTAGAGAATGGACTTGAGGACACAGGGAGGGGCAAGGGTAAGCTGGGACTAAGTGAGAGAGTGGTATGGACATATATACACTACCAAATGTAAAATAGATAGCTAGTGGGATGCAGCCTCATAGCACAAGGAGATCAGCTTGGTGCTTTGTGACCACCTAGAGGAGTGGGATAGGGAGGGTGGGAGGGAGACTCAAGAGGGAGGAGATATGAGGATATATGTATATGTATAGCTGATTCACTGTGTCATAAAGCAGAAAGTAACACACCTTTGTAAAGCAATTATACTCCAATAAAGATGTTAGGAAAAAAAAAGCTTATTCTAAATTCTGACAATTTCTCCAAATCCTGGGGTTATGGAAACCTCTAGGTACAAACTACTGGTGTAATGCTCAGACAGTTATTGGTAACCATTTTCTCTTGGGACAACTTATCTTGATAGGGCTAATTTATTAATAAGACTTCTAACACATTCCTAATTTTACCTCTGGCTTCAGCTTTTCTTTCTTCCTGTCTTTCCCAAATAGAGCTCTTTCTTTGTACAATTTGGCAGGAAATTCCTTTCTCTATGAAATCAATACTTCTCAAATTATATGGTGAAGAAAGATTTTTGTTTGCTTATGCTTTATTTTCTACCTGTCGTAGAGCAATGCTTTTGTAAAATGCATTGGAATAGAATTACTAAAATTGAGATACTAAAATATGCAAAATAAAAAATTCAGTTATTTTTTACTAGATTCAACAGGTATAAAATTATTCTAAATGGATTGCTACAAAAGTTTCTAGACGCTTGCTTGTGTTTATCTTGCAGACTGGGAATAGTCTGTGGACCACTGTGGTTACCCGGGCCATACTTTGAGTAGCAGTATTCTAGACCAGTCATTCTTGATATGGTTGAATTTAAATCTGCCATCTTGTTAGTTGTTTTATATTTGTTCCATCTTGGTTTTTGTTTTTTGGGGTTTTTTGTTTTGGTTTTTTTTTTTTCCTTTTTCTCTCTTTTCCTGCCTTCCTTTGGATTGAATATGTTTTAATTGTTTCATTTTATTTCCACTATTGGCTTAGTAGTTGTACCTCTTTATTTTTTTAGTAGCATTTACACTTATTAACACTTATCACAGTGTGCTTTCAAGTAATATCACACTACTTCATGTATTATGTAAGAATCTTACAGCAGTTTATTTGCAACCCTCTCCTCCTGTTCAATGTGCCTTTGTTGTCGTCATACATTTGACTTTTACATGTGCCATAAACTCCACAAGAAATTTTTATTATTTTTGCTTGGGATAGTCGATTATCTTTTTCAAGGGAAAGAAAATAAAAGTCTCTTATATGTGCCTTCATTATTGTCACTTTCAGCACTCCTTATTTCTTTGTGATAATGTGTTATTCTAAGTTTCCATCTGGTGTTATACTGTTTTTCCTAAATGATTTCCTTTACCATTTTTTTGTAACTGAGGTCTGATGGCAGTACAGTACCTCAGCTGTTATTTTTATGAAAAAGCTTATTTTATCTTTTAAAGATATTTTTAAAAGATATTTTTGCTAGTATAGAATTCTGGGTTGACATTTTTTTGTTTGAAATCTTTGATGTCATTCCATTGTCTTCTATCTTAAATACTTTCTGCTAAGAAATCTGTTATAATTCCTATCTTTGTTCAAGTTTATATAATGTGTTTATTTTCTCTGGCTGCCTTTAAGATTTTTTTGTTGAGTTTTTAACAGTTTGTGATGTGTCTAAGTATGTTTTTTTTTTTTGTTTGTGTAATTGATTTTCTGGTGTTTTTTTTTTTCTAGTTATGCTTTGAATTTTTTGGATCTGTGGTTTCATTATTGTTGAGAAATTCTCAGTCACTATCCCTTCAGGATTTCTTCTGTCTCGTTTTCTCTCTCTTTCCTCCTTCCAAGAATCCAGTTATACCTGAGTTAGACAATGGAGGTTACTTGATTGTCTTGTGACCTCAGCTCTCAAATACCTCCCAAATTAATATTTATCAGCATTTTTCTTTTTATTAATTTTAGGTTGGGTGTATCATTTTTTGTAGCTTTCTTTATTCTAAACAATAGATTAAATTTAAACCATTTGTTCTTAACTTGTGTTCACAAACTGCTGAAGGGCCATGAGTTATTTATTACAAGAAGCCTGTGAATTCATATACACACCCAACATTGTCCTTGGACTGAATAAATATCATGTGTCAAAAATATGGGGCTACATTTACAAATGCATGTAGGTATTGCTGCAATTAATATGCTTGAAATTAATTTAAAATCATTGCTGAATTATAGACACCTTTCACCATGAAACATTGCTCAAATAACAGAATTTAATAGTGCAATAAAACTCTTCCATAGTGCTGTGAATATTTTGAACATTTACTTCAAGTGTTAACCTGAGCATCCGTACTCTAGTCTTTTTCTCAGGCAGAGGCGAGAGTCCTTTATAAACACACCAGGTGTAGTATACTCTCCAACTGCCCCACCCTCAGAAATCTCCTTCAGTTAGGCCATGATCTTTGTGCACAAGAAATAACCCAGCTAGTTCCTTGGAGATACATTTTTGCCTTTTCTGCCTTAGAAATTTCAAACTGTGTAAAACATAAGTCACCCTGGACAGCAGGAGTTATGTACTGGCAGCCCAGTAGCCAAATTCAGCACACTAATAGGTTTCTTTTGGCCTGGCTGTGAATTTTTTTAAGTGAATTCTTGTCAATATTTAAGATTGAAAAATTGTACCTGACCCTCCCACCTTTTCCCCATTTACCTTATATTATGTTATGTCTACATTACCAGTCTGGCCCTGGGAGTCATTAGAATATATAGCTACTGCTATAGTCCTACTCTGCATCACTTCTGTATGCAAGTTTCTCCAGGCTCTTTTTTTTTTTTTAATTTTTATGTATTTATATTTATTTTTGGCTGTGTTGGGTCTTCGTTTCTGTGCGAGGGCCTTCTCTAGTTGCGGCGAGCGGGAGCGGGGGCCACTCTTCATCGCAGTGCGCGGGCCTCTCACTGTCGCGGCCTCTCGTTGCGGAGCACAGGCTCCAGACGCGCAGGCTCAGTAGTTGTGGCTCACGGGCCCAGTTGCTCCGCGGCATGTGGGATCTTCCCAGACCAGGGCTCGAACCCACGTCCCCTGCATTGGCAGGCAGATTCTCAACCACTGCGCCACCAGGGAAGCCCTCCAGGCTCATTTTTGGTACTTTGTCCCTGTTTATGGACTCGACTTATCTATATATTGGTCATCAATCCCTTTAACACCAAGAAAATTCTTTATACCCTAGTTAATATTTAAATTATACATGCTGCAGATCTGAGAAAGTATTTTAGGGAAAAAAATTGCTGCTGTTATTGCTATTTTTAAAATCATAAATTACATGACAGTGTATATTATCCAGTGACAGATCTATCTATGGATAATTCACTTACTTGGGACTCTGATTATTTGGTGAACCATGTGTCACTTTTATTTTTATGTCCATTTTTATATGGCCATTCTCAGAGCAAACAATTAAAAAAAAAGAAAAGGAAAAAACTGAAAGCCATTAGGTGCTTATCCAAAAGGTTTGCAGAAGCACAGAGACTTCTGAATAAGGCAGGGCACTCAGGAAACATCTTCATTTCTTGGAAAATCCTAACCGTGGAGTTTCGGTCATTTTAATTCTTGTTTCTAATTAATAGTGACATAAAGAAACTGTGAAAACAGTGGTTTTTGAAATGTTATACCTAGTTCTCAGATGCTCAGAATCCATTCCAAAGGAAGTGAACATTTGGAAGGGTGGATATACTCGGAAACAGCACTTCCATATGTGTACTCAACAAAATGAATCATGGTCTCTCAAAGGCCTCAGGCTATCTGTGTACTCCCATCCTGCCATATGTGCAGGGACAAACCCAGCATCCTTATGAACAACCATTCATCAAGGATCTGGCTTTTAACAAGTAGAAATTGTCCCTTTCTTTCCCTTCCTTCCTTCCTTCCTCCCTCCCTCCTTCCCTCCCTCCCTCCCTCCCTCCCTCCCTTTCTTATTTTTGGTATAGATGCCAATAATCACATGATATCCCTTGATGTTTTATTTTGCCACTGATATTGTATAATTATTTACTTTTTGAAATCTTTAAAGAAATTGCAGTCGCTTTCCTTGATATATTAAGGAAAGATAAGTTGAAATTGGAGCAAAAGAATGGGAAGAACTGTGAAAAGTTTTTACTGGCTCTGTAACTAACATTTGTGAAACTTAAGAAACTGAAAAGAGCAGAACAATCCTTAAAAATAAGTTTATATTAGTGTTGATTCTATTCGGTGGACAGAATTATTTGGGTAAACTCAGGAAAAGGATAACATTGATAAAAATTATTCTTGGTTGTATTCCAAATAAAAAAGCAAGAGACAAAGCACAACTTTAGAAAGTAACAGTGAGAATATAAAGTGTTTACCTCCCTGTTCCCTCTCTCACCTATCCTTCTCTGTTGTCTCTGAGCTTTGTCTCTGCTTTCTCATTTTGCTTGTCCTTTCTTCCTTCCCTTCCTCCCTCCATCCCTCCTTCCTTCCTCCCTTCCTTTCTTTTCCTTTTATTCCTGCCATATTTCATAAAAGATTTGAAGCAGCTTTTAAAACAAACAAACATGAACTCTGTGTGTGTGTGTGTGTGTGTGTGTGTGTTTTAAAGTAGGTGTGGTAATCATTCAAAGGTGAAAATACCATGAACCAGGAATGAGGTTAGCATATAAAGTGTGCACTATGGTATCTACTGCTTTTACTAGAGAAGGACCACAGATTTGGCTTTGAGATTTCTAGAAGCTAATATGAAGAAAACAGCACTGTTGTTTATAAGGTTCTCAATGTTTCTAGGGCAGGATTTCTCAACTTTGGCATCATTGACATTTTGGCCAGATAATTCTTTGTTGTACTGTCCTGTTGCACTGTAAGATGTTTAGCAGAATTCCTGATTTCTACCCAGCAGACGCCAGAAGCACACCTGCCCCCTCATTTTTGACAACCAAAAATGTCTCCAGAAACCACCAAATGGCCCATGGCGGGGCAAAACCATCCCCATTGGGACACTGCTTCAGAAAAATGGCAAGCAAATCACAACACTCAGGAAAAGCCCAGCTATTCCAAATACAACTTGGGGTATTTAAATTTCTTGAATATTTTAGCAACTTTACATGATAGAAGTTCAATACCTTTAAAGATAAAACATTCATGTAGGTCTTAGCTGATTTATTTCATTAGGAAAATCTTTAATTCTACAAATATGATATCTGTTTTTTTTAAACTTATTTATTTAGTTTTTAGATTTTGATTTGACTAGCATAAAAATCAGTATGAGTTAAGAGCTTATCCTCTTTTTTTTCTGGCTTCTTATTCCTGCTCCACTAATTACTAGCTGAATAACCTCTCTGAATTTCATATACAAAACTGCTCAATAATAGCATCTATGTCAGTAGTTGTTGTGAGGATTGTATGAGTTAATACAGGCAAAGAGCTTTTCACGGTGGCTAGATCTTAATAAGTACTCTATGAGATGACAACTCTTATTATTGTTGTCATTATTATTTATAAATAATAAAGACCAGAACTTTGTAGAGTAAGAGAATAAATAAGAATAATAAAACTGAAAACATGAAATGTCCATATTAGTTTTCTATTGCTTTCTCTGTATATTTCCGGAATTGTGTTCTGCTTTGACTTCAAGTGAATGAGATCACATTTCTACCATTCCTGTTCTATAAGTCATGTTTGAGTCAGCAGTCCTTCTTATCACCCCTCATCCTTTTTCACTACTACTGAGACAGATTACAACATGATGTTCTTCTTTCAGATGTGTATAGTGTTATCTAGTGGCTACATTTTTATAAAGAGGTGTGTAACTAGTGCTTTTTTTGGCCCTTACTCTCCCTCCTACTACACTTCCTACGTGTCTCCTTAGAGAGAGCACCTTCCTAATTATTTTAGGAGCTTCAGAAATGGCTAATATGAATAATCACTGTCTACTTCTGAATTGCTGATTTTCCCCCCATATCATGTTCTTTCCTTTTCTTTCTTTCTTTCTTTTTTTTTTTAATCAGTGAGGTCTGTTGGCCTCTGCTGATTATTCCGAGGTTTTCACATTGCTAGTTGCTCTGGATTTTTTGAGGTCCATAATGAAGTGGAGAATGTGTCTATTACCCTCTTTTAACATTATAATTTTCCAAGTTGATACCAAAGTGTTCTACTTCAATCTCATTTTTTTTTACAGAATTGAAAATGTATTGCTTATTTCAGTTTTTCCTTACAGCTTTCTCTATCACTTTACCCTTTTCTACCCTGCTAAATAGACGTGAGTGGCTGGGAGTAAGGAGTAGGAGGATCTCAGTGCCGGATTCTGTACTGTCTTCAGAATTGTGTCTCTTCCTCTTTTAACTAATCTTCCTTATGGACCAAGCTTGTATGATTCTCTACCCTAAAGGATATTACCACCTTATCTCACCACATTTGCTCAGTTTCTCACACGGAAAGACTTTTTTGTGGGACACCTTCAACTCATGTTTCTGAACCTCAGTTTTGGACACATGTTAGGTCCAGACCCTCCTACATATTTATAAAGTGATTTGAACTTTTGGGGAACTGTTTCCAGATTGAAAGATTTTAATTCTGGCAGTAAAATAAGACCTCTGTGGACAGTTACTCAGCAGACTACTAAAGCTGCCTTCATGTTTTGTGCACTAGTTACATTGTCAGAAATATTTGAAAGTTGAAAGCATATTGTTTTTTTAGAATAGTACATGAGGAAAAGCTTGGTGCACATTCCAGGTGAATTCTGAGGGGGGGCAATAAGTTGCATATTGCTACATTAATTCTAAAATACTATTATACACCACCAGCCATGTATGCAGCATATTCTTGGAGAATTCTGCCCAGGATCCTGGCTAGACTCTTTTCCCTGTCATTCAACAGAGTACATTCCTGACCTTGAAAATGGGACACAGAATAATCCGTGCTTACTCATATATGTGATAAATAGGCTCTTTCTTTTTTCTCCTAATTATGCTGATCTTCTCTACAATTAGTAATATATCAGTCTCTTTGAGTTTGAATAGCCTCCTTTCAGTTTTAAAATTCCGTCTCTTCATGATCAACTTATTATTAGACGCAGTCTCTTTAGGTAATTGCTCTGTCTCTCAGCTTCCTCTCTCAAGGTGGCATTTGGATGTCTGAGGGAGAGAGAGAGACCTGATGGGGTCCTTGGATACTCACTATCCTCTGGATATTCAGGTTTCCATGGCAACCTCCTTAATCTACCTGATTGTTGCTGATTTTCCAGCATTTAAAACTGAGGTCAGCAGCTGAATTTCTCCTGGTTTCTGATTTCACTGCGAAATGGAGCTTGGTGGGGTTTGCAGGCTCCAACAGCCTCACCTCGGCGCTCCCTGTGCTGGGATCTTCCTGAGCTTCTGCTGTGGACTTCATTTGACTCCATCCATAGTTACTCTGTTTCAGGGGCTCTCCCATAGCATACACTTGGAAGACTGTGGAAGCTTGAGGCTTCCATTCCTACCACACAGGACCCAAGAGCATCTTAGGAATGCTTCAGTCTGAACTTCCATTTACTTTTCACACTACTCCTTAGCCTTTTTAATGTGGTGCCCACACTTGGGTATAGACATGGACTACCAAACTCCTGAGTGTAAATGACACCAAAGATTTGCTTATTATCTTGTCAATTTACCTAACACATTTTCCTCTCTCTGAGATGTGCTCACTTATCATTCTTTACCTCCCCTGCTTCTGTCACAACTCTTCAGTTTGCCTTTCTCCAATATCTCATCACCATAAAAGATGGCTTCCAGCTTTTTCTTCCTGTCACCATATCCTATCTATAGCCTAGGTCAGCAAGCCCTCTGCCTGGGTGTCACAGGTAGAAAGAGTCTCTTCTCTGAACTATCATTCAGAGAAGCAGTGATAGCATTGTCTTGATGCTATCGCTAACATAGGATTATAATCCGAGAGCACCAAGCTTAGTTTTTAATACGTAAAGGAGTTTGGAAAAAAAATCTTCTTTTACCACAAAATCTGGATTTTTATGTGTATTTATGAAAAATCTTTGTTTTGAATGTCAATTTCTTTATATTTCTTTTATAGCAATCCTAATCTCCCTTTGATCTCATGTACCACTGCCCCATAATAATGCACATGTAATATGTATAAAAGAGATACTAAGAACCTGCTGTATAAAAAAAATTAAATTAAAAAAAATAATGCACGTGTACGTGTGTGTGTGTATTTGTACACGCACACACACACACGTCAGGCAGAAGAATGAATTGGTGGGCAGACCAAGGGGAAGTAAATGTGGTGCATGGAAAAAACAAAGATAAAACACATTGATTTTTTTCAGATTATAATAGTTCTGGTTTTAAAACTTTGCCTTGCATCCCTTAAGAACTTTAGCAAGATCTTAGTAACCAGCTAGTGTGGTCAGCAGGATTGCTTTCTGCTCCACTGCCATTTCTTTCCCCTTTGCTGGCCTAATCTATTATAATTTACATTATTTTACGTGTCCAGAGCCAACTCTATGCCACTTTTCTGATAGCTCTACCTTCAACTTCCAAATGCTAGAGCACCTGTCTTCTTACAGTTCTAAGCCCTTCTGGTCTCTACTTCCACCATTATTGTATTGCCAGCTCAGCTCCTTAATCCTGTTTATGTATATCCACCTGAGGTGAGTTTTTCTTGTTCTTTTCCTTTCCTGTCCAGCCACTCAATATCCCATTCCATGCCAGGAACCATCATCATTTGATGGAGTCAACCATCCTTTCTTACCTAGAGTTTTTTCCTACTGTCAGGAAGTCTTGCACAGTTGAAATCAGCTCTCGTATGAAGGAGATCTTCTTGACACTATCACAAATATAGGGAAAGGTTTTTGGCAATCTCTCCAACCAATAAGAGGGACATAGGGGGGGAAGAAATAACTTTTTGCCATAGAGAATGGCCGGAAGTGGATTTGGGACAATCTCTTCTAATGGCAGGGGATTATGTAGGGAGAGTTCATGGGTCATGCATCCTTTTTTTACCATTGAACTCTTATTAGACTATAATATGCCTAATACATGTGGGATAGGTTTTGGTAGCTAATTTTGGCAGCTGATGTCCCTGAAACACGATTTGGAACACAATGTCTTAGGGAAATATGCTTATAAATTGACTTATAAACAGCTTTGGGGACGTAACCTTGCTATAGGCTGAATTGTGTTCCCCCCAAAATGAATATGTTGAAGCCCTAACCCTTATGTGATTGAATTTGATAGGGTTTTTAGGAGGCAATTAAGGTTAAATGAGGTCATAACGGTGGGGTTCTAATTCAGTAGGGTTGGTGGCATCCTAAGAAGAAGAAGAGAGAGATCAGGCTCTCTCCATGTGCACTCACTGAGGAAAAGCCATGTCAGGGCATAGTGAGAAGGCAACCATCTGCAAGCTTGGAAGAGAAATAAACCAGACATTAGATTGGCTGGCACCTTTGTCTTGGATTTCTAGCCTCCAGAACTGTAAGAAATAAATTTCTGTTGTTTAAGCCACCCAGTGTATGTATTTTGTTGTGGCAGCTCAAGCTAAGAAAACCTTGTTCATACATTCAGAATTAAATACAATTACTCATTTATGAATAGGTTATATCTACAAAACTTACCACTATTACCACTTAGTTATAAGTTAAATGTACATAAAATATAGGTTAAAGTAGTATTTAGAGAAATGTTTTTTATGTTTAAATACAAGCAAATAAATGAATGATAAATCCCATAGATTCCTAAATAGAACCTGTTTAGGGATGAGCCTAAATTTTGGATGTGGTCAAAACTTCAAGCATCCATTGAGCATCTTTGTGCCTGGCACTAATCAATAACCATATCCTTATTTTTTTTTTTTACATCTTTATTGGATTATAATTGCTTTACAATGTTGTGTTAGTTTCTGCTGTACAACAAAGTGAATCACCTGTATGTATACATATATCCCTTCCCTCTGAGCCTCCCTCCCACCTTCCCATCCCACCCCTCTAGGTCATCACAAAGCACTGAGCTGATCTCCCTGTGCTATGCGGTTGCTTCCCACTAGCTATCTGTTTTACATTTGGTAGTGTATATATGTCCATGCCACTCTCTCACTTCTTCCCACCTTCCGCTTCCCCCTCCCCCTGTCCTCAAGTCCATTCTCTACGTCTTCGTCTTTATTTCTCTCCTGCCCCTAGGTTCTTCAGAACCATTTTCTTTTTTTTTAGATTCCATATATATGTGTTAGCATATGGTATTTGTTTTTCTCTCTCTGACTTACTTCACTCTGTATGACAGACTCTAGGTCCATCCGCCTCACCACAAATAACTCAATTTCGTTTCTTTTTATGGCTGAGTAATATTCCATTCTATATATGTGCCACATCTTCTTTATCCATTCCTCTGTTGATGGACACTTAGGTTGCTTCCATGTCCTGGCTATTGTAAATAGAGCTGCAATGAACATTGTGGTACATGACTCTTTTTGAATTACGGTTTTCTCAGGGTATATGCCCAGTGGTGGGATTGCTGGGTCATATGGTAGTTCTATTTTTAGTTTTTTAAGGAACCTCCATACTGTTCTCCATAGTGGCTGTATCAGTTTACATTCCCACCAACAGTGCAAGAGGGTTCCCTTTTCTCCACACCCTCTCCAGCATTTATTGTTTGTAGATTTTTGATGATGCTCATTCTGACTGGTGTCAAGTGATACCTAATTGTGGTTTTGATTTCCATTTCTCTAATGATTAGTGATGTTGAGCATCCTTTCATGTGTTTTTTGGCAATCAGTATATCTTCTTTGGAGAAATGTCTATTTAGGTCTTCTGCCCATTTTTGGATTGGGTTGTTTGGTTTTTTTTGATATTCAGCTGCATGAGCTGCTTGTTAATTTTGGAGATTAATCCCTTGTCAGTTGCTTCATTTGCAAATATTTTCTCCCATTCTGAGGGGTTTCTTTCATCTTCTTTATGTTTTCCTTTGCTGTGCAAAAGCTTTTAAGTTTCATTAGGTCCCATTTGTTTATTTTTGTTTTTATTTCAATTTCTCTAGGAGTGGGTCAAAAAGGATCTTCTTGCTAAGTGTTCTGCCTGTGTTTTCCTCTAAGAGTTTTATGGTGTCTGGCCTTACATTTAGGTCTTTAATTCATTTTGAGGTTTTTTTAGTGTATGGTGTTAGGGAGTGTTGTAATTTCATTCTTTTACATGTAGCTGTCCAGTTTTCCTGGCACCACTTATTGAAGAGGCTGTCTTTTCTCCATTGTATATTCTTGCCTCCTTTATCAAAGATAATGTGACCATATGTGCGTGGGTTTATCGCTGGGTTTATTTCTATCCTGTTCCATTGATCTATATTTCTGTTTTTGTGCCAGTACCATACTGTCTTGATTACTGTAGCTTTGTAGTATCGTCTGAAGTCCGGGAGCCTGATTCCTCTAGCTCCGTTTTTCTTTCTCAAGATTGCTTTGGCTATTTGGGGTCTTTTGTGTTTCCATACAAATTGTGAAATTTTTTGTTCTAGTTCTGTGAAAAATGCCATTGGTAGTTTGATAGGGAATACACTGAATCTGTAGATTGCTTTGGGTAGTATAGTCATTTTCACAGTGTTGATTCTTCCGATCCAAAAACATGGTATATCTCTCCGTTTGTGTCATTCTTAATTTCTTTCATCAGTGTCTTATAGTTTTCTGCATACAGGTCTTTTGTCTTCTTAGGTAGGTTTATTCCTAGGTATTTTATTCTTTTTGTTGCAGTGGTAAATGGGAGTGTTTCCTTAATTTCTCTTTCAGATTTTTCTTCATTAGTGTGTAGGAATGCAAGAGATTTCTGTGCATGAATTTTGTATCCTTCTACTTTACCATATTCATTGATTAGCTCTAGTAGTTTTCTGCTAGCATCTTTAGGATTCTCTATGTATAGTATCATGTCATCTGCAAACAGTGACAGCTTTACTTCTTTTTCTCCAATTTGTATTCCTTTTATTTCTTTTTCTGACCGGTGTGAGGTGATACCTCACTGCAGTTTTGATTTGCATTTCTCTAATAATTAGTGATGTTGAGCATCATTTTATTTGCCTCTTGGCCATCTGTCTGTCTTCTTTGGAGAAATGTCTATTTAGACCTTACACCCATTTTTTGATTGGGTTGTTTGTTTTTTTTTTTTTTTTGATATTGAGCTGCATGAGCTGTTTGTATATTTTGGAGATTAATCCCTTGTCCGTCACTTCATTTGCAAATATTTTCTTCCATTCTGAGGACTATCTTTTTGTTTTGTTTATGGTTTACTTTGCTGTGCAAAAGTTTTTAAGTTTTTAGATCCCATTTGTTTATTTTTATTTTCATTACTTCTGGGGGTGGATCAAAAAAGATCTTGCTGAAATTTATGTGAAACACTGTTCTGCCTATGTTTTCCTCTAGGAATATTATAGTGTCTGGCCTTACATTTAGGTCATTAATCCATTTTGAGTTTATTTTTGTATATGGTGTTAGGGAGTGTTCTGATTTCATTCTTTTACATGTCACTGTCCAGTTTTCCCAGCACCACTTACTGAAGAGATTGTCTTTTCTCTATTGTATAGTCTTGCCTCCTTTGTCATAGATTAGGTTACCATAGATGTGTGGGTTTATCTCTGGGCTTTCTATCCTGTTCCACTGATCTATATTTCTGTTTTGTGCCAGTACCAAACAGTTTTGATGACCATAACTTTGTAGTATAGCCTGAAGTCAGGGAGCCTGATGCCTCCAGCTCCATTTTTCTTTCTCAAGATTGCTTTGGCTATTTGGGGTCTTTTGTGTTTCCATACAAATTGTAAAATTTTTTGTTCCAATTCTGGGGAAAATGCCATTGGTAATTTGATAGGGATTACATTGAATGTGTAGATTGCTTTGAGTAGTTTAGTCATTTTGACAATATTGATTCTTCCAATCCAAGAATATGGTATATCTTTCCATCTGTCTGTGTCATCTTTTATTTCTTTCATCAGTGTCTTATAGTTTACTGAGTACAGGTCTTCTTTCTCCTTAGGTAGGTTTATTCCTAGGTATTTTATTCTCTTTGATGTAATGGTAACTGGGATTGTTTCCTTGTTTTCTCTTTCTGATCTTTCATTGTTAGTGTGTAGGAATGCAAGAGATTTTTGTGTATTAATTTTGTATCCTGCAACTTTACCAGATTCATTGATGAGCTCTAGTAGTTTTCTGGTAACATCTTTAGGATTTTCTATGTATAGTATCATGTCATCTGCAAACAGTGACAGTTTTACTTCTTCTTTTCCAATTTGGATTCCTTTTATTTCTTCTTCTTCTCTGTGCCATAGCTAGGACTTCCAAATCTATGTTGAATAATAGTGGTGAGAGTGGATATCCTTGTCTTATTCCTGGTCTTAGAGGAAATGCTTTCAGTTTTTCACTATTGAGAATGTTATTTGCTGTGGGTTTGTTGTATATGGCCTTTATTATGTTGAGGTAGGTTCCCTCTAATCCCACTTTCTGGAGAGTTTTTATCATAAATGGGTGTTGAATTTTGTCAAAAGCTTTTTTTGCATCTGTTGAGATGACCATATTGTTTTTATTCTTCAGTTTGTTAATGTGGTGTATCACATTGATTGATTTGCATATATGGAAGAATCCTTGCATCCCTGCGATAAATCCCACTTGATCGTGGTGTATGATCCTTTTAATGTGTTGTTGGATTCTGTTTGCTAGTAATTTGTTGAGGATTTTTACATCTATGTTCATCAGTGATATTGGCCTGTAGTTTTTTTTTTATGATATCTTTGTATGGTTTTGGTATCCAGGTGATGGTAGCCTCGTAGAATGAGGTTGGCAGTGTTCTTTCCTCTGCAATTTTTTTGGAAGAGTGTCAGGAGGATAGGTGTTAACTCTTCTCTGAATGTTTGATAGACTTCTCCTGTGAAGTCATCTGGTTCTGGACTTCTGTTTATTGGAAGTTTTAAAATCATAGTTTCAATTTCAGTACTCGTGATTGGTCTTTTCATATTGTCTATTTCTTCCTGGTTCAGTCTTGGAAGGTTGTACCTTTCTAAGAATTTGTGCGTTTCTTCTAGTTTGTCCATTTTATTGGTGTATAGTTGTTTGTAGTAGTGCCTTATGATGCTTTGTATTTCTGTGATGTCAGTTGTAACTTCTCCGTTTGCATTTCTAATTTTACTGATTTGAGTTCTCTCCCTTCTTTTCTTGATGAGTCTGTCTAACGGTTTATCAATTTTGTTTTTCTTCTCAAAGAACCAGCTTCTAGTTTTCTTTTGGGGTTTATTGATTTGTTTTATGTTTGCTTGCACCCCCAATAATTTTAAATCTGAAGAATGAGGACTTTCTATGGCACCTGTAGCTATGTAATGGTTGAAAATTGGTTTAAAAGTATCCAACACAATGTAAATGTTTTTTATTTTTTAGCTTGAACAACCATTTTCCTGAAGGCTGTATCCTCATGAAGCTCAAATAACTACTTACTTACAGTGGTTTAGTAAAAATATAAAACTCTCAATTTAGAGGGTAAATGATTAGGTTCTAAGGTTCATTTGATGATTCCTTTACTTTTTAGTTGGTAGTGTTGACCATGATGGTGTTGATTATGACATGGGCTGAATGTCCTTAGAAAGTAAGTGTTATTTCAGGAGTATGGTAGAAAGGCATGTGTTGTCAGGGTCAGAGCTCTGTGTGAGGGTCCTCAGACCTGCTGGGTAGCCTCTCTAAGCCACAGTATGTTCGTTCAATAACCACTTATTAGGCCTCAACTATGTGTTAGGCATTACAAAAATGAGTGTAATAGCTGAAATAGTAGTAGCTGACAGTTGCATATCACGTACTCATTTAATCCTCCCCAACCTCATATGCAGATGGCACTTTAAAAAGCTGCTATTTCATTGGTAAGAGAAAGCACAGAGTTGTTAATTAATTGATTGCCCATTGTCATTCACCTTTTAGTGGTGAAGTCATAATTTCACCTGGACAGTTTAATTCCAGAATCTTCTCTCTTTACCACTTTGCTGTTGTTGAGAGAATCTTAATATTCTATTTATTTATTTAGTGTTCTCATTGATTATGTATTTACTCATTGTTCTTAACAGAATTTAAGTTGTTAAGGCTGTCATGAGAAAAAGCATGTGAAAATGCTTAGGAAACTGCTTAGTGCATTGTGAATGAGTTATTATTTATTGTGTTTGTTCCCTGCCATTAGGCCTCTTCAATTTAGTTCTTCTTTTTAAAAAAATTCTGTATTTTGTGTCAGAGTTCCCTTCTTTGAGCCATTTGAGAAGTCTTGATATTTGCACAGTCACAAATTTGTTTATTGCATTTCCCAGTGCTCCAACTGTGTCCTAAAATAAGAGACTTCTACAGCTTGATACTGTTATTTTTTTATATTATGACATATTTATGCATTGAAAATATGTAACATATATGACAATTATAAACCACTACTATTGCACTTTTCTTGTCCTTGTTGTAAATGTTCTCTTAGTGCGTCCACAAAAAAGAGTAAACAGCATTTTATAAAGGTAAATCCAAAATATTGGTTCATGCTTTGTTTTGATAATAGTGTTCTCTAGTATAGGAGCAGCCATATATTTTAATGGCCTATCTAATTTTAATAATACTAGTTTGCACTAAGTCTAGCTGCCAAACTGTACTAAATGTTAAGCTTCTACTTTGAAAGTCAAATCTCTCCTTGCAGTTGAGTGTTGAGAATATTTTAAGTGTGAGGACCACATACTCCCTCCATTTAGTTGGAGAACCTGAACTGCGGTTGCTCCTTCCTCCTCACTGACTGCTACTGCTACCTGCCTAATAATTGTTTTTGGCTACCCGTAAACCTGCAGCCAGAAAGGTATTTGAATTTTCCCCCTCTAGCACTTGCAAATCCGATTTTTATGTATAGCTAAGTGCTCTTAGCTTTCACTCTATCTACTACTGGGGCCTGGTTTCTAGCAAGCCTGTAGCTACGCCAGATCTGGCCTATGTAATGCTGTTTGTAATGAGAAATCTAAACAGGGAACGGCAGTGAGGCATGGCAGGAATGTGTTTCCATTGGAGAAGTCAGTGTAGAGAAAAAGTATAAGCAAAGCCGTGTGCAGAAGGCCTTTTCAGCTGGCCAAGACGGAAGACTAATGTTATTGTACATAGGCTGTTACTGTGCCAGCCCTTCCTCACAAATTTGCTTTCTCTCTCTCTCCCCTCTCCTGAACCTTCCTCCCCCCTCCCTCTTTCATCTACTCCTTCTCCTTCTCTCCCTCTCTCTTCTGCGGGCTCTGCTCACTGTTTGCTCAGGTGGACAGTGACACCATTTGGAATGAGCTGCACTCGTCCGGTGCTGCACGCATGGCTGTTGGCTGTGTCATCGAGCTGGCTTCCAAAGTGGCCTCAGGAGAGCTGAAGGTGAGGTCTGGATTGCATTAAGTGTGGGAAATCCAGAGGAGACGCTGAAACAGAGATGTTGTTGTTTGGGAATTGTGGGGAGTGTGGTGTGGTAATAAAAGGAAAGGGGCGGAGGGAAGAGGGCAAAGAGATGGCCACTAAGGTGTGATAATAACTAGTGTGTAGGTAGGTAGTAGCTGATCGTGCTCCCAGGGCCTTCCTCTCCTTGGGGAAACTCTGCGGTTAGGGCACTCTGGTGTATTTTTAAGAGCATAGAAATGGTGAGTAAAGCTATGGTCCAGGTTAAAAATACCCAGTATATACATACCAGTCATGCCCTCCTGGGATTCTCTTTTGAAGCGACATAAAACATATGATTACTGAGTACTGTGTATAAGCTCAGAATACCACCCAGAGAGAAGGGGTTGGGGGTGGGGAGAAAGGTAAATATCAGATGGGAAGGATTGGGAGGAAGAAGGAAATTGTTGACTAGAAGGGTAATGATCCAGAGTATGTTTTTCCATGAAAGAACTTCAGAAATGAACTACGCTTTATTGTTCTTTTCTTTCTACGGTCTCTTCTTTTCTACATCATGTGAAAAGAACAATGTCCAAACCCCAACGTTTCCCAGTCTAAACAATTTATAAAAGCCAGAGACCTGACAGACGTTGACATTTTATTTGGTATTTTAACAGTGCTATTTAAAGGTATACCATGTGCATCTTGAATGCAGTTGCCCCAATAAACTTTGTTGGTGCTAACATAGCTTTTTAATGCACTGGTTCACACACTTCATAATGAAATCTGGGCAGTGATTGATTTGGTATTTTTAGCAGTTGTGGGGCTTAGGGGAAATATATTGTAACCAGCAATATAGGCACTGTGTGTTTTGTTCATCTAAAATAAAATCTAATTAGGATTATTTTTCTTTATGCCTAATGAATTTTTATTCAATTACACCTGACTATTTCACTTGTGATTAAAAATGCAGGGTAGGAATGTGCACTTTACAATGCATTGTCTGCCCCAGAAGTCTTTGCTCTAACTCTTTAAGTCAAAACCTACAGAAATAGCATTATGATAAGGTGGGCTATATTTAAAAAAAAAAAAAAAATATATATATATATACATATATATATATATATGCGCCTCATGTTAAGTTGACATGATCAGCATTAGGATATTAATTGCTCATCTCAGGAGATTTCTTAGGCCATTAATGTGGTGCTTAATACTCAGTCTTTACCTTTGATAACGAGCTATTGAAAAGAAGAAAGGAATCAGCCTTATGGAGAGGTTTTGGCTCTCTCCCAGTAGCACTTGAGGAATAATTCTTCTTGTTTGAATATGTCACTTGTAGCACTAGAATCAATTGACATTTTTAAAGTAGTATTTGAGAATCTTATTTTCAAAAGAATTCAAATGACAGACAACAGCCAGGCCACAATACTATAATTTTTAAAAGATTATGCTGGCACAGACCCACTTAATAAAAAACAAAAATGATTGTTAGCATTTCACAGTTTCTAATTGTTTTGATTTTGTTGAAGTTTAATCAATAATTCTGAAACCTTCTCAAGTAGAATGCCCACATATTACACTCAAAATCATCATTGCTGTTAACCCCACAGAGTGCAGAATTGCCAAATGTATGTGTGAAGAGTGTTGAACAAAAACCTGATTATATTTTTTAGGAGGTAGTCATTTAAAATAGCCAACTACAAACAGAGTGTCAACAATACATAGTATGGACATGCTGACCACCAGCTGTACTAACTAGCATTGGCTCTTTATGTTAAGATCAAGGATTCATACAAATGCTTTTCCTCCCCTTGGTTGAGAAATCAGCAAGTATGATTAAAAAAGAGAAGAATAGGGAAAAAGAGCCAGCATAAAAATCAAGAAACATTGATCCAGGCTCTGCCACTTAAATGCTGTGTCACTTGTGGCAAATCACTTAATATCTCTAGGCCTCAGTATCTCGTTCCACAAAATCAGTAGGGTAGAATTGATAATGTTGAAGGTTGTACCTGGTTTTGACATTCTGAGCTATTTGCAAATGAGACGTGGATCTGGTTATCAGTTATATACACCATGACATACCCAATAGTAGATATTCCACAACTGATTTCACCTTCCTTTGCTGAATATTCCAGGCAGTGTAGCTGGTTTATCTTTCTGATTGTTAGCCCAAAGTAAAAGTCCAAGACAGGCAGGATCATAACAAACGGACTAGTGCTGACAGACCCAGAGACTGAATCCTTTTGTTGCTAATAATTTGATGAGGCCTATGGGAATACCACTGTAGATAGCCAAGAATTGCAGTAGGTAGCCATGTTCAGGGACCTCTAGCTAACCAAAAATGTTACTCAGTGTCTACCTGTTCCAGACTCCAGTATGACTGGGCAGGTACACCTGCTGGCCAGGAGCATTAACACTCATGGCTGTGGAGTCACTTCATTCAGATCTAGGAAGAAAATAGGGAAGCTTATTTGAGGACACTGGTAAGTTATCCTCTGTTAAGAGATGTGAACAAAGAAAACTTTAGTGTTTTGTTGATCATTTTCTGCATCTACATTCAGTTCTCACATGTTCTACCTCTTTCTCCCAGTAAATCTATAACTTGAAACAACATTGACGTATTGAAAGACTGCATTTTGTGAGTCTGCACTCATTTTGCTTGAACATCAGAGAAGAATTAAGAGCTTTATTTCAAATAGGGTGGGCCTGGTTGGGGTGCTGAACTGAGAGGTTCGAGATAGCTGGAGGGAGGTCACCAAACTCGTAGGGGATGGGGACCTAGGAGATAAGAAGGGCGCCCAAACAAGGAAAATGCCAAAGGCAAATTTCATTACCTGGAATTTTTCCTTGATATTGAGCTTGATCATGATTGTTCCCCTAACTTTTGACAGGTTCTGTCCTTTCTTCATCTGCAGATACTAATGGGCTAAAGGAATTAGGGGTATAATCCAGGCACAGGGAGTGGGTCTCATGTTGATGCTTAACTGAGCGTGTGCAGCAAACTACAGCAGTAAGTGGGTGTATTTTTTGCACAGCATGGATATGCTCAGTGGAGTTCAGTGGAAATTATGGGGACTTCCAAGTTTTCCAGGTTTTTAATAAGATACTTTAAAAAACCCATGCAAGTGGAAATTTCTCAAACCTACAAATACCCAAGTTGGCTATTTCTCAGAATCTAGAACTAGGGAATATAAATATTCTGGAAATGCTGACATGTTTGTTGTATTGGAAACTATAATTGGAAGAATAGTTATCTCAAAATGGTTTTATTGTTCTAAAGGTCATTTAAGGAAGTATGTCTAGAAATAGAAGTATCTTTAAAAGATGAGCATTTTTCAAGTTATAAATATTCAATATTTCGTTCAAAAAATGGTGCCAAATATCATGTTGTACACCTTAAAGTATATAATTTTTATTTGTCAGTTATGCCTCAATATATCTGGAAAAAAATGATTCAACAGTTATCCAGTTTTACTGTAAGAATGCCCTTTGATGCTATTTTGGCAATGCTGTAATTTCATAAAAAAGTAAAAATTGCTTTAGTTGTCTGGAAATTTTTGTCAAGAAAATTCCCACCTGATTATCTGAAAAATGTATGGATTTCTTTACTGTTTGAATGGATATTGTGATACCATGTTGCTAATAATACCTGCCATTCATTAAGTATCTACTATAGGTTGGGCAGTTTACATGTAATTTGTCATTATTCTCACAACGTCCACCAAAAGTAAGTGCCACCAATAGGATAGCAGCTCAGAGACATCAAGTAACTTTTTTACGATCCTGCACACAGTTTAATAAATGGCAAAGCCTGTAAGTGTCACAATCCTCTCTTCTCTTTCAATACTTTATAAGGAACTTCTTGTAGAGGTAGCACAAATATGTAAGAAAAAAGGGGTTAAAGCTATCTTTCTTAAATAGTCTAGATTCTTTCCTTTTTATTACTCTAAAACATTTAATACAGACAAAAAAATGAGTTACATTAATAACTTACAAATCATAATAATATGGTTGGATGTGAGCCCTTCATCCAACTAAAGAAATAGTACTGTGCTAACACTATTAAAGTTCTTTCAGTACTTATCTCATTCCTATCTTTTGACCCAGGAGTAATTATTAATCTGTTGTAATTTTTAAATTATTCCTTTCCCTTTAATAGTGTTAACCATATGTTGTAGATCTTTATAAAAAATGGAATCTTATTGAGTGTGTTATTCCTCAGATTTCTCTCCCCCAACTTAAAATCATGTTATGAGGATTTATCCTATTTACATAGCTGTGATTTATTTGTTTTCCTTGTACATCATAATTTGTTTATTCATTCTTCTGTTGGACAGTGTAGTTGTTTCCAGGTTTTTGCTCTTTTGATCAGTGCTGCTGTGAACACTCTTGAACTATGACATAACTAAGGGTAAAATGGTAAGCTCCTAGGATAGAAACATAATAAATTTCAGAGAGTAATGCAAGGTAGAATTCCAAAGTCATTTTGCCACAATGACATCAGCAAAAATAAAAATTTAAACCTCTGAAAATTCTTCACTCCATGAAATCAGTGACAAAACTGGCAAAATTTATCAGAATTAATTTTTAAAAATCTTTTATTGGAGTATAGTTGCTTTACAATGTTGTGTTAGTTTCTGCTCTACAGCAAAGTGAATCGGCCACACATATACGTGTATCCCCTCTTCCTCGGATTTCCTTCCCGTTTAGGTCACCACAGAGCACTGAGTAGAGTTCCCTGTGCTATAGAGTCTGTTCTCATTAGTTATCTATTTTATAAATAGTAGTGTATATATGTCAATCCCAATCTCCCAATCCCTCCCACCTCCCTTCCCCCCTTGGTATCCATATGTTTGTTCTCTATGTCCGTGTCTCTATTTCTGCTTTGCAAATAAGTTCATCTATACCATTTTTCTAGATTCCACATATATGCATTAATATATGATATTTGTTTTTCTGACTTAATTCACTCTGTATGACAGTCTCTAGGTCCATCCACGTCTCTACACATGACCCAATTTCGTTCCTTTTTATGGCTGAGTAATATTCCATTGTATATGTACCACATCTTTATCCATTCCTCTGTTGATGGATATTTAGGTTGCTTCCATATCCTGGCTATTGTAAATATTGCTGCAGTGAACATTGGGGTGCCATGTATCTTTTGAATTATTGTTTTCTCCGGGTATATGCCCAGGAGTGGGATTGTTGGGTCATATGGTAGTTCTATTTTTAGTTTTTTAAGAAACCTCCATACTGTTCTCCATAGTGGCTGTACCAATTTACATTCCCACCAACAGTGCAAGAGGATTCCCTTTTCTCCACACCCTCTCCAGCATTTATTGTTTGTAGATTTTTTGGTGATGGCCATTCTGACTGGTGTGAGGTGATATCTCATTGTAGTTTTGATTTGTATTTCTCTAATAATTAGTGATGTTGAGCATCTTTTCATGTGTTTGTTGGCCATCTGTATGTCTTCTTTGGAGAAATGTCTATTTAGGTCTTCTGCCCATTTTTTAATTGGGTTGTTTGTTTTTTTTTATACGGAGCTGCATGAACTGTTTGTATATTTTGGAGATTTAATCCCTTGTCAGTTGCTTCATTTGCAAATATTTTCTCGCATTCTGAGGATTATCTTTTCCTCTTGTTTATGGTTCCCTTTGCTGTGCAAAAGCTTTTAAGTTTAATTAGGTCCCATTTATTTTTGTTTTTATTTTCATTACTCGAGGCGGTGGGTCAAAAAAGATCTTGCTGTGATTTATGTCAAACGGTGTTCTGCCTATGTTTTCCTCTAGGAGCTTTATAGTGTCTGGCCTTACATTTAGGTCTTTAATCCATTTTGAGTTTATTTTTGTGTATGGTGTTAGGGAGTGTTCTAATTTCATTCTTTTACATGTAGCTCTCCAGTTTTCCCAGCACCACTTATTGAAGAGACTGTCTTTTCTCCATTGTATATCCTTCCCTCCTTTGTCATAGATTAGGTTACCATAGGTGCGTGGATTTATCTCTGGGCTTTCTATCCTGTTCCATTGATTTATATTTCTTCTTTTGTGCCATCAACCATAGTGTCTTGATGACTGTAGCTTTGCAGTATAGCCTGAAGTCAGGGAGCCTGATTCCTCCAGCTCCATTTTTCTTTCTTAAGATTGCTTTGGCTATTCGGAGTCTTTTGTGTTTCCATACAAATTGTAAAATTTTTTTGTTCTAATTTTGTGAAAAATGCCATTGGTAATTTGATAGGAAAAAAAGAAAATTACAGACCAATATCACTGATGAACATAGACACAAAAATCCTCAACAAAATACTAGCAAACAGAATCCAACAACATATTAAAAAGATCATACATCATGATCAAGTGGGATTTATCCCAGGGATGCAAGTATTGTTCAGTATACGCAAGTCAATCAGCGTGACACACCACACTAACAAATTGAAGAATAAAAACCATATGATCATCTCAATAGATGCAGAAAAAGCTTTTGACAAAATTCAACACCCATTTATGACAAAAGCTCTCCAGAAAGTGGGCATAGAGGGAACCTACCTCAACATAATAAAGGTCGTATGTCACAAACCTGTAGCAAGCATCATTCTCAATGGTGAAAAACTGAAAGCATTTCCTGTAAGATCAGGAACAAGACAAGGATGTCCACTCTCACCACTCTTATTCAGGATAGTTTTGGAAGTCCTAGTCATGGCAGAGAAGAAAAAGAAATAAAAGGAATCCAAATTGTAAAAGAAGAAGTAAAACTGTCACTGTTTGCAGATGACATGATATTGTACATAGAAAATCATAAAGATGCCACCACAAAACTAGTAGAGCTCATCAGTGAATTTGGTAAAGTTGCAGGATACAAAATTAATGCACAGAAATCTCTTGCATTCCTATACACTTAAAATGAAAAGTCAGAAAGAGAAATTAAGGAAACAGTTCCATTTACCATTGCAACAAAAAGAATAAAATACCTAGAAATAAACCTACCTAAAGAGGAAAACGACCTGTACTCAGAAAACTAAAGATACTGATGAAAGAAATCAAAGACAACACAAACAGATGGAGAGATTTGCCATGTTCTTGGATAGGAAGAATCAATATTGTGAAAATGGCTACACTACCCAAAGCAATCTACAGATTCAGTGCAATCCCTATCAAATTACCAATGGCATTTTTCGCAGAATTAGAATTAATTATTTTAAAAACCCAGGAAATTAACCAAAAGCTTGTAACGTCTCAGGAAGCATGTATTCAGAAGAAAACTGGCTAAATCTTCATGAGAACAGTGAACTTTGTGGTGTTTTAATTCACCCTTTTCAGTTCCCCAATAGTCTTATTCCCAATGAAAACCAGTAATTTAGCAGTCTCCAGACATGGCAGAATGGGGTTGAAGCTTCTTCAAAGCCTCATTCCCAGAAAATTTTCATTATTTGGCCTGTCTGGTCCTTCAGTACAAGTTCTCAGTTACAAAGTTGTCTTTATTTGGCTGGACTTAGAGTGAAAAGCCTTTTCCTCAGAAGCACTTGTTGAAAAAAATTAAAGGTAATTGGTTAACTTACGGCTGCCTGAAGTGGTGGACAACAGTAGAGAAAACAACAAACTAACTGAAAGCTTCCAGAAAAAATTGAGGAATGAGATGTGCATAAGCGCTATGACAAGCCCTATCAGACTCCTCAGAATCTAGAAGGGCATGTGTCTGATAGGGCTGTGTGCATACTCAGGGCTGTGTTCACACCACAGTCAGGAAAGACTGAAAGGCCCTAAAGTCTCATCTCAAGCTGACTTTGAGGCTCTGCTCAAACCAGAAGTAAAGGCCAAGGAAGAGCTGCCAAGGAAGAGCTGTGAGATCTCTGACCCAGTATTGAAAGTGTGTCCAACACACATGGGCAGGGCCCCTTATAAAAGGTTGGGGACTGTTGGTTCCAGGCATTTAAGGAAATCGCTGTCTGATTGTTAACTGACCAGCCACTGAATTAAGCAAACAAAGACTTCAGTCCCACACTCAACATAGAATACAGTCTTTATAGAATTAGTTCAGAAGAATCAACAAGCAAACAAAACAACGACAAACCCTAGGGAGTGGTAAAAATCTGATTTCCAGAATTGTCATATTATATTGCTTAAAATACCCAGTTTGCTACATAAAACTATGAGAGATGCAAAGAAGCACATGAATTCACATGAAGAAATAATGAGCATCTGTAAAAGTAACTACATAAATAAATATAATTGATACTAGAATTGTATTTTTTGTTTGTAACTCTTATTCTTCTCTCAGATTTAAAAGACAACTGCATAAAACAATAACCATAAATCAGTGTATAAAGATGTAGTTTGTATAACAGTAGCAGCATGAAGTAGGGGATTGGGAATGGAGCTATATAATAGCAAAACAAAGTTTTTGGATACTGTTAAAATGTGGCTCATGTCTGAACTAGATTGTTAAAAGTTAAGATGCTAATTATAATCCGCTGGACAACAGGCAAGAAAATAAGTCAAAAATATGTTAAAAGAAATGACCAGGAAATTAAAATGCTACACTAGAGAATATCTATTTAACTTAAAAGAAGACAGTGTAATGGAGGAGTTGAGGAACAAAAAAAGGTGACATATAGAGAACAAATACCTAAGTCATTGTGCCAATTTCAAACCCCACCAGCAGCACATAAGAATTTCCAGGGCTCTCCACTTCTGTCTGTATTTGGCATTTTCAGATTTTTAAATGTTTGCAAATCTTACATGAAAATATGCTGAATATCACAAATCATCGGGAAAATGCAAATTAAAACCACAGTGAGATGTCACCTCAAACCTGTCAGAATGGCAACAAATAATGAATGTTGGTGAGGATGTGGAGAAGAGGGAACCCACGTACACTGTTGGTGGGAATGTAAATTGGTACAGCAACTATGGAAAACAGTATGGAGGTTCCTCAAAAAATTAAAAATAGAACTACCATAGGATCCAGCAGTTCTACTCCTGGGTATATATCCAAAAAAGCAAAAACACTGAATCAAAAAGATACATTGAACCCTATGTTCACAGCAGCATTATTTACAATAGCCAAGATATGGAAATAACCTAAGTGTCCATCAACAGATGAATGGATAAAGAAAATGTGTTATATATAAACAATGGGATATTACTCAGCCATAAAAATGAATGAAATTTTGCCATTTGCACCAATGTGGATGGGGCTGGAGGGTATCATGCTTAGTGAAGTAAGTTAGAGAAAGACAAATACTATATGTTTTCACTTGTTTTTGGAATCTAAAAAAAATCAAACAAGTAAATGTAACAAAACAGAAACAGACTCACAGTTACAGAAAATAAACTAGTGTTTACCAGTGGGGACAGGAGCCAAACCAGGGAAGGAGATTAAGAGGTACAAACTCCTAGGTATAAAAGTATAAGGATATAATAATGTGCAGCATAGGTATTATCGCCAATATTTTATGATAACTTTATTTTTGTAAATTGGAATATGATTGCTTTACAATGTTGTGTTAGTTTCTGCAGTACAGTGAAGTGAATCAGCTATATGTATAACCATATCCCCTCCCTCTTGGACCTCCCTCCCCCCCCATCCCACCCATCTAAGTCATCACAGAGCACCGAGCTGAGCTCCCTGTGCTATACAGCAGGTTCCCACTAGCTATCTAGTTTACACATGGCAGTGTATTTATGTCAAACCTAATCTCCCAATTCGTCTGACCCTCCCTTCCCCCTCCGAGTCCATATGTCCATTCTCTACATCTGTGCCTCTATTCCTGCCCTGCAAATAGGTTCATCTGTACCGTTTTTCTAGATTCCACATATATGCATTAATATATGATATTTGGTTTTCTCTTTCTGGCTTACTTCACTCTGTGTGACAGACTCTAGGTCCATCCACATCTCCACAAATGACCCAATTTCGTTCCTTTTTATGGCTGAGTAATATTCCATTGTATATATGTACCACATCTTCATTATCCATTCATTTGTCGCTGGACATTTAGGTTGTTTCCATGTCCTGGCTATTGTAAATAGTGCTGCAGTGAACATTTGGGTACATATGTCCTTTTGAATTATGGTTTTCTCAGGGTGTGTGTCCGGTAGTGGGATTGCTGGGTCATATGGTACTTCTACTTTTAGATTTTTAAGGAACCTCCATACTGTTCTCCATAGTGACTGTATCAATTTACATTGCCACCAACAGTGCAAAAGGGTTCTCTTTTCTCCACACCCTCTCCAGCATTTATTGTTTGTAGCTTTTTTGATGATGGCCATTCTGACTGGTGTGAGGTGAGACCTCATTGTAGTTTTGATTTGCATTTCTTTAATAATTAGTGCTATTGAGCATCTTTTCATCTGCCTCTTGGCCAACTGTATGTCTTCTTTGGTGAAATGTCTGTTTAGGTCTTCCACCCATTTTTTAATTGGGTTGTTTATTTTTTTGATATTCAGCTCCATGAGCTCTTTGTATATTTTGGAGATTAATTCTTTCTCCATTGCTTCGTTTGCAAATATTTTCACTCATTTTGAGGGTTGTCTTTTCGTCTTGTTTATGGTTTCCTTTGCTGTGCAAAAGCTTTTAAGTTTAATTAGGTCCTATTTGTTTATTTCTGTTTTTATTTTCATTACTGTTGGAGGTGGGTCAAAAAAGAACTCGCTGTGGTTTATGTCAAAGAGTGTTTTTCCTGTGTTTTCCTCTTAAGAGTTTTATGGTGTTTGGTCTTACATTTAGGTCTTTTATCCATTGAGTTTATTTTTGTGTATGGTGTTAGGGAGTGTTCTAATTTCATTCTTTTACATGTTGCTGTCCAGTTTTCCCAGCACCACTTATTGAAGAGGCTGTCTTTTCTCCATTGTAAGTTCTTGCCTCCTTTGTCATAAATTACATGACCATATGTGTGTGGGTTTATCTCTGGGCTTTCTATCCTGTACCATTGATCTATATTTCTGTTTTTGTGCCAGTACCATACTGTCTTGATTACTGTAGCTTTATAGTATAGTCTGAAGTCCAGGAGCCTGATTCCTGCAGCTCCGTTTTTCTTTCTCAAGACTGCTTTGGCTATTCGGGGTCTTTTGTGTTTCCATACAAATTGTAAAATTTTGTGTTCTAATTTCGTGAAGAATGCCATTGGTAGTTAGGTAGGGATTGCATTGAATGTGTAGATTGCTTTGGATAGTATAGTTATTTTCACAATATTGATTCTTCCAATCCCATAACATGGTATATTTTTCCATCTGCTTATGTCATCTTTGATTTCTTTCATCAGTTTTATAGTTTTATGAGTACAAGTCTTTTGCCTCCTTAGGCAGGTTTATTTCTAGGTATTTTATTCTTTTTGTTGCGATGATAAATGGGATTGTTTCCTTAATTTCTCCTTCTGATTTTTTGTTGTTAGTGTATAGGAATGCAAGAGATTTCTGTGCATTTTGTATCCTGCAACTTTACCAAATTCATTGATGAACTCTAGTAGTTTTTTGGTGGCATAGTCAGGATTTTTTATGTATAGTATCATGTCATCTGCAAACAGTGACAGTTTTACTTCTTCTTTTCCAATTTGGATTCCTTTTATTTCTTTTTCTTCTCTGACTGTTGTGGCTAGGACTTCCAAACTATGTTGAATAAGAGTGGCAAGAGTGGACATCTTTGTCTTGTTCCTGATCTTTGAGGAAATGCTTTCAGTTTTTCACCATTGAGAATGATATTTGCTGTGGGTTTGTCATATATGGCCTTTATTATGTTGAGCTAGGTTCCCTCTGTGCGCATTTTCTGGAGAGTTTTTATCATAAATGGGTATTGAATTTTGTCAAAAGCTTTCTCTGCATCTATTGAGATGATCATATGGTTTTTATTCTTCAATTTGTTAGGGTTGTTTATCACGCTGATTGATTTGCGTATATTGAAGAATCCTTGCATTCGTAGGATAAATCCCACTTGATCATGATGTATGATCCTTTTAATACATTGTTGGATTCTTTTTGCTAGTATTTTGTTCAGGATTTTTGCATCTATGTTCACTAGTGATATTGGTCTATAATTTTCTTTTCTTGTGATATCTTTGTCAGATTTTGGTATCAGAGTGATGGTGGCCTTGTACAACAAATTTGGGAGTGTTCCTCCCTCTGCAGTTTTTTGGAAGAGTTTGAGAAGGATAGGTGTTAGCTCTTCTCTAAATGTTTGTTAGAATTCGCCTGTGATGCCATCTGGCCCAGGACTTTTTTTTGTTGGAAGATTTTTAATTACAGTTTCAATTTCATGACTTATGATAAGTCTGCTTTGTTTTCTAATTCTTCCTGGTTCAGTCTTGGAAAATTGTACCTTACCAAGAATTTGTTCATTTCTTCATGGTTGTCTATTTTATTGACATATAGTTGTTTGTAGTAGTCTCTTTTAATCCTTTGTTTTTCTGCAGTGTCAGTTGTGATTTCTCCTTTTTCATTTCTAATTTTATTGATTTCCATCCTCCCCCCCCCCTGTTTTTTTTTGGATGAGTCTGGCTAAAGGTTTATCAATTTTGTTTATCTTCTCAAAGAACCAACTTTTAGTTTTATTGATCTTTGCTGTTTTCTTCATTTCTATTTCTTTTATTTCTGCTCTGATCTTTATGATTTCTTTCTTTCTACTGAGTTTAGGTTTTCTTTGTTCTTCTTTCTCTAGTTTCTTTACGTGTAAGGTTAGATTGTTTACTTGAGATTTTTCTTATTTCTTGAGGTGAGATTCAATTGCTATAAACTTCCCTCTTAGAACTGCTTTTGCTGGGTCTTGATGCTAAGATGAGGACCTCTGGGAGACCTCACTCTGATGCATATTCCCTGGGGTCTGAGGTTCTCTGTTAGTCCAGTAGTTGGGACTCGGACCTCCTATCGCAGGAGATCAGGTTGGACCCCCGGCTTGTGAACCAAGATCCCGCAAGCCGCGCAGGTTGGCAGAAAAAAAAGAAGGAGCAGAACAATAACAAAGAGTAAAAAATAAAATAAGATTAGAAAACTAACAGATATGGTAGAAAAAATTAAAATATGGATGAAACAACAACCAGAAGTTAAAACAGAACCACAATGGCATAAAAGAGAAAAGAAAAAAAAAAAAGCTAGAAAAGGCCTTGGCTGTGGGGGGTGGGGTTTAGGCAGGGACTGGGTTTTGGCTGTGGGCAGGGCCTATGTTTAGGACCCACAGGGCCGGAAAAATCCCCGGGGGCGGGGGCCATGGGGCTTAGGCTCAACACAGCAGGAGGGACCCAGGAGTGCCTCTGGCCTTGGAGGGCGGAGGACCAGGTCCGGGACCCCAGCAGGCTCCCTGGGCCAAAGTGGTCAGGCGAAATGCTAGGCACGTTCCCCCCCCATCCTCTGATCTGGGAGGGTCCCTCCCCATTGGCCTCTCTTCTTTTTCCCCACCCTCCCTCCTATGCCCCTAGGACCCCTGTGGCTGGAGGGGGCCCCAGAAGGCAGGGGACCAGACCCTCAAGCCCAACAGGCTTCCCAGGGCCGAGTGGGCTGGGGAAATGCCCAAGGCGCTTCCCCTGATCCCTCAGTTCTTGAGGGTCCCCCGCCACCGTCCGCCTCTCCTCTTCTCCCCCCACCTCCCTCTTATGCCCGTAGGATCATTGCGGCCCAGAGGGGGCCTTGGAGGGTTGGGGATCCGGCCCGGGAGCCCAGCAAGCTTCCCGGGGCCGAGTGGGTGGGGGAAACGCCCGCCACGCCTCCCCTGATCTTCCGGTCCTGGAGGGTCCGCCCCAACCGTCTGCCTCTCCTCCTTTTCCTCCCTCCTCCCTCCCACGCGCCTAGCACCCATGAAGCCAGAGGGGGTCCTGGAGATCAGAGGACCGGGCCCGGGAGCCCAGCAGGCTTCCCGGGGCGACTGGGCTGCGGAAATCCTAGGCGCACCGCCCTCTGATCCTGCAAACCTCCACAGGGTCCCTCGAGGTGTGGGAACCCCTCCTCTCTCCCAGCCACCCCTCAGGGGCACCAGTCATGTCCATCCTCCACTTCTCTACCCCCTCACTCCCCCCCACATCCTACCCGGTCGCTCTGGGGTTCCTCCCGTCTCCTTGGGCGTCAAGGTCCCCCACCAGTGTCCGGCAGGTGCCCTAGCTGTGGGAAGACACGAACTCCACATCCTCCCATGCTGCCATCTTGACTCCGCCCCTATGATAACTTTAAATGGAGTATAATCTATAAAATCTTGAATCACTATGTTGTAAACTTGAAACTAATATAGTATTGTGAATCAAATATACTTCAAAAAATAAAAATAAAAATATTTTAAACATATATTTTTATGTATTTATAAATTTAAAATATATATATTTATAAATTTGAAATAAATAATAACAAATATTTTAAAATAAAATAAATGTTTGCCAACCTTGTAGGTATAAAATGTCACCTTATAATGAACCTCTGTTTTAGATACGGACAAAATAAGATCATTATATCCTTCTTAAACCTTTTATTAATATTTATGCCTTATCTCAAGTAAAGCCTTTTGTCCTCAGTTATATTTGTATGATATTAATATAGCATTCTTAGTTTTTTTTCTTTCCTAGTATTTGCCTAGTTCATTACTTACCATCCCTTTAATTGCAGAGTTTCTCTTTTCTATATACTAGGTCTGTCTCTTATAAATAGCTTAAGGCTGGATTTTGCTTTCTAATCTGACTGTATATTTTAACTGAGGAGTTGAATTTGTTTCCATTTATTATGGTTGATAGTATACATAAATGTATTTCTATCATAGTTTGTTTTTTCTTTGTCCTACCATTGTGTGCACCCTTTCTTTCACTCACCCCTTGCTTTCTTTTCAATTGAAATGTCTCATTCTATGTTACTTCTAATTTTTAAAACATACACAAATTATTTGTATTATTTTAGTAATTATCATTTAAAAATTTAACCTATTTAAGAAATCTTAAACTTAATTACTTTATTCTCTTCACTAACAACACAGGAACTTTAGAATGTTTTAAAGGCAATTATCCTGTTCTAATTTTATGCTATTATGGTATAGTACTTTAGCTTTATCTCTTTTGTAAAAGTAATATCAGCAGTGAGACATTATTAAACTGTTTATATCATCAGTGTTTCATTATACTTTCCCACATATTTACCATTTTCCTTATTCAACATTTATCTTTGTATCTAAAACTTCCATTTCTTGTTTTCTTTCTTCCAGCACATTTTTAGAAGTTTCTTCAGTGACAGTTTTTCAGTTTTTGTTTATCTATGATATCTTTTTGCCCCCATTCTTGAAAGATAGTTCTGTTAAGTACACAGAGTTGACAGTTTCTCTCAGCACTTTGAAGATCCTCCATGCTTTTCTGGCTTCCAGTTTTGATGTGTAAAATAGCAGTTACCATTCTAATTATTATTTCTTATAGATATTGTGTCTTTTCTCTCTGATTGTTTCTAATGTCTTCTTTCGACTTTGATATTTGTATTTTGCTTCTAATGTCTTCTTTCAACTTTGATATTTGTATTTTGCTTTCCATGTGTCTAATAGTGGATTTTACTGATTCAAAATTGTTTAAAATATATATTAATAAAACTAAAGTTTAATGTAACCCTATAAGGATACACTGTGATAAGTCACCTGCATCAGACTAAAAGTAACCTTGCTGATTTCAGTCATTAATTATTCATTTATAAAACAAATATATGTAGAGCATATTTTCAGGTGAAAATTTGTACTATGGAGAAAGAACAAAGCATGAAAAAGAATCAGAGCGAGACTGAGGGAGAGGGCTACCTCTGTTAGTTTTTGTTGTCAAGAAGGCCTTAAAGATTGTTAAGGAGAGATTTGAGGTAAATGAAGTAAGGGAAGAATCATATAGAGAAGTGGGAAAGAGTAGTCCAGACAAGGGAATACAAATACAGAATCTCTCTTGTAGAGTGGAGTAAATAAGTCTTGACATGTTTAAGGAACTACAAGGAGGCCTGTGTGTCTGGAGTTACCTGCAGAGGGGCTAGCAAGAGATGATGTTAGAGAGATAGTCAAGAGCCAGATAATGGGTTGCGTGTGTGCGCACGCACGCACACACACAATTATTTAGCATACATATATATGCATATGTAGATACCATTAAAAACTAAGAGTGTATTTCTAGCTTAGAGAATAAGGATAGCGATTACAGTTTTAAACTTCTGATTATAGATAAAGAAACTAAATTGCTATTTCAAATACATTTTGCCATCAATTTGGCCTTCCTTAAAATTTTATACTATTTTCTAACCTAAAATTGTACATCCAATAAGGTATGAAATGGAATATTTGTGTTGACCCCAATATTGACCAAGGTCCCAAGCTGAGGACAATGGATGTTAATTATGTATGATAGACACCTCTTGAATGAATTCATTAAAAGATAGTCAAATAGGCCTGAAGTTATCTTACCTAATCCAGTTTATATACCGGAAGACTAGATAAAAGAGATGTGATTGATGGAAGATTCTTTAAAAGGGATTTAAGTATTTTGGCTCTTTTGCTCTGTTCCCTTCTTTGCTTTCCCCAACATAAGCCAAATGGTGAAGGAGTCCAAGGAAACTGCTTATGTCTAAAAATGGAAGGAGTGGCTTTTCAGTCCTTAGCTTGATACATGGTGAGTTACAGAAATTTGTAGGATCATTCTAGACTACTACCAGGGTGGGGCATGAAAGAGTTCACTAGGGGGACTGATGTATGTATCAGGAGTTTGGGAGCTGTATAAAGATAGAAGAATGTCCAAGCTTGTCACCTAGAGAGGGCAAAGTAGAGAGCTGGCTGAAACTGCCATGTGGGTAGGTTGAAGAGAGGGGGTTGAGCAGCTGTAGTGAAACTCACACTGTTGGTAGGGCAAGGACTTTAAGGACTTTTTTTCCTTGTGGACCAGTGGACACTTTGGATGGAAGCCAGATCTGAATCATCTCGGAAGTATCTCACCAAAGAGGTCTACCTTTCAAGACAAAAGCCCCTCAGAAGAATATGACTGGAGATGTTTGAAAAAGCTGATGAGGGCTTGTAAGGTCAACCAACGAGTGCATTGCCCACATTAGTGAACTTTGCAGACTGAAGGTCGCTGACAGTGTCTCTGAAGAACTTGCGAGTGCTCGCATTGGAAGAGGGACAACGTTGGATCTGCCATGACAGAGGGCATTTGAGGAATCCATACAGATCTCCAAATTGCACTGCTAATCCAAAGTCTTCATCCTTTTTATTCTTCCCACTTTCCACAGCTGGAAGATCCATAAGCACAGCATGAAGGTAGTAGAGCAAGAAAGGAAAAAATATAAACCGTATGGCCTCCTCCCACAGCACACATAGATTTTCACCCACTGCTGGTCCCTGATTCTGTGAGTCAGCAGGTCAGTGGGGAAACACTCTCAATTCGATGTGACATTAAAGAGTTTAACTAGACTGAACTGGACTTTTTAATATCTAAAGATGAGAGTGTTCCTATAGCTGAAAGTGATCTGAAAAGCTTTGGAAGATATCAGATAAAAACTGAAGAAAGCTTAGTACTGGGAGAGAAATAATGCCATTTCCTTTCTATACCATTCCTAATGTAACCCTAATATATGGGTGTGTTAGTTTTCTATTGCTGCTGTAACACATTACCACAAATTTATTGGCTTACGACAACACTAATTTATTATTTTCAGTCCTAGAGGTCAGAAGAACTCTACAGGTCTCACTGCAGCCCTGCTAACACCTTGATTTTAGCTCAGTGAGGCCTGTACACTTCTCCAGCTTAATCAGGTTTTGGCTGAATTCATTTCCATTTGGTTGTGGAGACCATGGGGTCCCCATTTGCTGACTAGCTATCAGCTGGGGGCTGCTGTCAGCTTCTACAGGCCTCTCTCCATTCTTTGCACATAGCCCCTATGTGTCAAAGCCAGCAAGAGGGCCTAGAACCCTTCTCAAGCTGTCATTTTTGTGAACTTTTTCTATCATTGCAACTCTCTCTAACCCTTTAAGAATGCATATAATTTGAAGGACCACCGATATAATGCTGAGTACCTTTTCCATCTCAAAGTCTGTCACGGTAATCATATCTGCAATCATATCTTTTGTCACTGAAGGTAATATTCACAGATTCTGGGAATTAGGAGGTGGACATTTTTGGGTGACTTTTGTCTTCCACAGTTACTCAAAATTCAAAGTAGATTCCTTCTTTAATGTTCTCACTGTATATGGCTGTAAGCTATTTAGTAATCACTTGAGATTTTTCAAAAATAGATAATATAATTTATTTTTTAATCAATGTATAGTGTACCTTGAATTGAGTGTACAGATTTTCAAGCGTATGAGGTCATTTGACAAATGTCTATACCTGACCACCACCACAAATTATCTGATATTTAAATCACCCCAGAAAGTTTGCTCATGCTCTCTGGTAGTCATTTTCCTGCTTAGGCAAACACTGATCTGATTTTTCTGATAGTCACCTAATTTTTCCTATTATGGAACTTTATATCCGTGGCAGTGTATAGTATGTAGAAATTTCTCTGTGGCTTCTTTCACTTAATATAATGTTTTTGAGATACATCGATTCTATTGCATGCATCATTTAGCTTATTAACTTTTATTGCTTAGCAGTATTCTATTTTTATTTAAATTTTCTTTATTTTCTTTAAGATACAAACAATATAATTTCCCCTTAGTTTAAAAATTAAAGTTTCTACACTCTTAAAAAAACTAGTGATAATTTTAAATGGCAGGAGCTATTAACTCCCATTTTGGTAATTGCTGACTTACCTCATTAAAAGTTAATCTGCTGCCAAATTTGTAAATTAATTTTTTTATTGAGTAATTTTTGAGTAATTTTATTGAGTAATTTTTATAATTTTTATATTAATTTTTTATTGAGTTGATGTACAATTTATAAATTTCAGGTGTACAACATAGTGAGTCACAATTTTTAAATGTTATATTCCATTTATAGTTATTATAAAATATTGGCTATATTCCCTGTGTTGTACTATATATCCTTGTAGCTTATTTATTTTGTACATAGTAGTTTGTACCTCTTAATCCTCTACTCCTATCTTGTCCCTCTCTCCTTCCCTCTCCCCACTGGTAACTGCTAATTTGTCCTCTCTTTCTGTGAGTCTGCTTCTTTTTGTTATATTCACTAGTTGTATTTTTTAGATTTCCCATACAAGTGAAATCTAAACATACAGTGAAAATATACAGTATTTGTCTTTCTCTGTATGACTTATTTCACTTAGCATAATACCCTCCAAGTCCATGTATGTCGCTGCAAATGGCATAATTTCATTTTTTATGGCTGAGTAATATTCCAGTGTGTGTGTGTGTGTATTCCACATTTTCTTTATCCATTCATCTGTTGCTGGACACTAAGGTTGCCTCCATATCTTGGCAATTGTAAATAATGCTGCTATGAACATATGAACATTGGGGTGCATATACTTTTGCATATTAGTGTTTTCATTTTTTCAGATATATACCCAGGAGTGAAGTTGCTGGGTCATATGGTAGTTCTATTTTTAGGTTTTTGAGAAACTTCCATACCATTTTCCATAGAGGTTGCAGCAATTTGTGTTCCCATCAATAGTGTACGAGGCGAGGGTTCCCTTTTCTTCACATCCTCGCCAACATTTCTTATTTGAGGTCTTTTTGATGATAGCCATTCTGACAGGTGTGAGGTGATATCTCATTGTAGCTTTAATTTGCATTTCTCTGATGATTAATAAGCAGTATTCTGTTTTATGAATATTATGCAATTTGTTAATTCATTCCAGTTTTGGACTATTATGAATAAAACTGCAATGAAGATATTTTTCAAAGTCTCTTTTTAGGCATATGTTTTTATTTCTCATTGTTCAATGCCCAGGACGGAAATAATTGTTATAGGGTAAGTGTACGTGTAGCTTTATAAGAAAATGATAAACTGTTCTCCGAAGTAATTACTATTTTATCTATAGAATCTGTAGTTTTGTCATCACTCTCATTCCTGAGAGTGGAAATTTGTGCCTTCTTTCTTTTTTTCTGATCAGCATGGCTAGAAGTTTATCAATTTTATTGATTTTCTCAAAGAGCCAGCCTTTGGTTTCATTCACATTCTTTATTTTCTATTTCACTGATTTGACCTTTATTATTTCCTTTTTTCTGCTTACATGGGGTTTTATTTGCTTATCTTCTAGTTTTTTAAGGTGGAAGCTGAGTTCACAGACTTGAGACTTTTCTTTTTTTCCCAATATAGGCATTTAGTGCTAGAAATTCCTTTGTTATTACTTTAATAAAAATTGTATATATTTAAGGTATACTACATGATGATTTGATATACATATACACAGTGAAATGATTACTACAGTCCATACAGTTAGGCCAATTAACATATTGATTTGGGGTTTGTTTTTTTTTAATGGTGAGAGCACTTGAAATGTACTTTCTAAGCAAGTTTCCAGTATTCAGAACAGTATTATTAACTATTTTAAATTTCTTTTTAAATACTACTTCAGCTGCATACTATACATTTTGGCATGTTGTGTTTTCATTTTCATTATGTTCAAAATATCTTCTAATTTCCCATTTGACTACTTCTTTGCCATATGAATTATTTGGAAGTGTGTTTCTTAGTGAATGACTCTTTGGGGACTTTTCCAGATATCTTTCTCTAATTGATGTGTGATTTAATTCTACTGGAGCCAGAAAATATACTTTGTATGACTTGAATCATTTTACATTTATTGAGACTCATAACAGTGTAGTTCTCTTTATCTTCCCCTTACCTCTGCATTATTTTATCATATATTTTACTTTTACACATGTTAGATATCTCCACAGTAAATTATCATTATTTTTGCTTTAATAGTTGACAGTTTTTAAACAAATTTAAAGTGTTTGTGTGTGTTTATGTGTATGTGTGTGAGAGAGAGAGAGGGAGAGAAAGGAAGAGAAAGAGAATATGTACATATATGATATAAAGATAACTTATAAAATGTCTTTTATATTTGCCCACATATTTAATATTTCTGGTGTTCTGTATTCATTTGGGCAGATCCAGGCTTCCATCTGGTATCATTTCCTTTCAGGCTGAAGAATTTCCTTCAACATTCCTTGTATTGCAGTTCTACTGGCAACTGATTCACTCATCTTTTCTTTATAAGAAAATGTTTTTCTTTTCCTTTAATCTTTGAATGATAATATCATTTGATATAAAATTCTGTGTTGACAGTTATGTCACACTTTAAAGATATCCTTCTGGTATTTTTTCTCTTTCTTGATAATGAGAAATCAGTTGTCATTCTTGTCATTGACCTCTATAATTTAATGATATAATGCATCTTTTTTTCTCTCTGTCTTCAAGACTTATATTTACCTTTGTTTTTTAGTAGTTTTGTGATTACATATAGATTTCTCTGTTTTTATCCTGGATGGAGTTCACTGAGCTTCCTGTATTAGCTGTTTTTAATAAAATTTGGAGAACTTTTAGTTAGTATTTCTTAAAATATTGTATTCTACCATATTCTCTATATCCTCTGTTTCTTAGAGTCCTATTATATGTTTACTTGATCAGTTCACACCATCCCACTGGATACTGAGGGTCTGTTCATTTTCTTCAGTCTTTTTTCCTCCTCTGTATGTCTATTTGGCTAATTTCTCTTGACCTATTTTTAAATTCATTGTCCTTGTCTTCTGTTGTGTCTAAGCTGCCACTAATCCCATTCAAATACTTCTTCATTTCCCATTTAGTTCTTTTTCACAGCTTCTAGATCTCTTTTGAAATTCTCTTCTTTACCATTATATTTCTCTTCATCATCTTTTCCCATAGATGCTTTAATATATCTATCATAATTATTTTAAAATCTTTTTCTAGAAATTCTAATTTATGAGTCGCTTGTGAGTATGTTTCTATTACCTTATTTTTTACTTGATTATAAGTCTTGTTAGTTTGCTTCTTTGTATGTCTTGTGATATTTGATTATATGCTAGGCATTGTGTTTAAAATCCAGTAGAGGCTACACAGGGCTCGTTTCTCTGGAGTTTAATTCTTTTAAAAATTTATTTGTGTTCAAAGCTCTTCAGTGGTAAAGAAAAGCATATTTTTTTGGTTTATTCACTGATTTATTTTTACTTTTGCAGGACTGAAGTTTTCCACATCCTTTTTCCTTCTAATCAGATGTGGATCTCCAAAACAAATATATTTTTGAGAGGATGTTGAAATTCTCTCCTGTTGCAAATTTTCTCTCCCACACTCATAAGGGACAAATGCAGATGATTAGGATGGGATCATATTGACTTATTTCTCCATTTGGTTTTTCAACATTAATGAAGGAAAGGACAAATATGTTACTGATATACTCTCCCTACATCCACTGAAAATAGCTGTCAAAACATCAGAGAAAGGGAGAAACCTTGGCAGTTAAATGTTTACTCTTGTGGAAAACTGCCTTGTTCTTGACCTTCTCACCTCCTGTTACAAGTGCTCCAACTTTTTCTGAAAGGTCTTAAATTAGCCAACTTTGGACTCATTTATACCTCTGAATAATGACAAACATACAAATAGTTAAAAGCTCTTAGATTAAGTAAAAGGTGAGCCTACCTATTACTCATATTCTTTGCTCAGGAACCAAGACTTGTTGCCTAGTTGGCCTGCCTGTTCCCACTGCACAATTTGCTTCTTTCTAGGCTTTTATTCTGCCTATCTGCTTTTCTGATGGATAATATTTCAATTTCTAGTTTGTAGTTTTAATTGCCTGACCCATGGTAATTGAATCTGCCTATTTCCAGTCTTTCCATCTGGTTCTTGGTTTTGGACTGTCCAGATTTCATTACTTGTATGTGGTTTAGCTCATACTGACTAAAAATTGCTACATATTCCTTCAGACTCTATCTACATCTCTCTCCCCTCTAAACCGTTCTGAGCTCTTCTCCATCCCTGACACTAACTTTATAATTTTAGTCAAAGTCCTGATGATATTTTAAAAATAACTTAGATGGGAAAGAAAGCTTCCTGAAGTAAATTCCAGTCTCACATTTAGCATTTGCTTGCAAGGTTTTTTACTGCTGTATATTCACCTCTATATTTAAAGTATAGAACAAATAATATGTAATGGAAAAAAAATCTTCCAACTAATTTATGTTTGTTTTTTATCTTTAATAATATTAAATTTGATACCTGCTGGTTTATGTATAATGCAGATGTTTCCTTTTTTGTTTCAATCTCTGCAAAAGACATTGTTTGGCTTTTTGATACCAGTGTTCAAATCACACGTATCATACATACTTGGTGAACGTAAGTCTTTTACACCTTTGTAATTTTATATGGCAGTAAATTTCATACACACACACATACACATACACACACATACATATGAACTTACAAAATGAAAAGTCTGGTCAATTGAGTTGGTGTTCTTAGTACATAATGCTATATAATTTAATTTCTTTGCTTGAAATTTTGATTCAGTTGCATAGTTTTGACTGAATTGACCAATTTACTTGTTGGTAGCTATTCTTGTTATAGTGTATGGCCATGGAGAATTAGAATTTAATACAAGAAGAAAATTTACCGTTAGAGGAAGAATAATATGGCCAAAGTTAAAAATTGTCTATGTAAAGAACCTAGACATTTAAATAATAGTTATTAAATGTACATTGCTACTCTAAAACTTTTGAAACTTCATATATATAATTGAATAAATGTATGTATACACCAAAAGATACCAGGAATATTAGATCCGCTGTTGATTGAATGTGAATCTGCTGTAGTAAGATGTGAGTATAATGATAAAAGTGGTATTATCATGGGGCATTTGTTGATACAGTCTTTGTCCTCCAGTGTTATCTGTGCTCAGGTCTTGGTCATTACTATTATCTTACTATTATTATACTATCATACTGTTTTAATTACTATTATTATAATGTCATAATATTATTTTGTGCTATTATCTTCTTAGAAGGCTGTGATCATCCGTCTTAAAATTTTTTTTCCTGGTTCTTAAAAACAAACATTCTTTTGCCCTAATTCCATTTTTTTCAGAAATTTTTCATACTGAGGTTCTATTTACATGATGAAAAAAATACCTGGTTTTTTTTGGTTTTTTTTTTTGGTCACTGTGGTCCAAAAACCAGTCATGTTTCAAAAAGTTCAGGAAATTGAATTGTTGGGTCTTGTATCAACTGAAACCACTGATTGATAAACTGAACAGATTGCTTTTAGTAGGTTATTATTGCCTTACCAAGACCCACATCCTGATGATTCTCACCCCCCAACAGAAACTTCTTCATAGTGGATCCATTGTTATTATTTACATACGGGGCTCAACTTAAATTATGTGTAATATAAGCACCATCAAATGCCCTGTCTCCTTTCCACCAGGAGACTGGTTTTTCATGAATGTATTTATTCCTGTCTATAGCCACATCTTTGCCAGGCTCAAGGCTGTAGGCATTATGGGCCACAGATGCCAGGCTTCCTCAGAACTGTTTTCCAGTGCTGTCATCAAGCTCCTTCCTTCAGGGAACAGGGCTGGCAGCTGTGCATATGCTTTGGGGTCTACCATTCAGTTAAACTGCCAATGCTAGGCTCCTGTTTTCCTGGCTCCCTTGAGTTCACTCAAAGAAACAAAATGGTATTCCCATATGTCCCTTATTGTTTTCTTGGCAAATCTCCCTACCTCCTTTAACCTCCCAGATTCTAGTATGTAAGAGACAAACTTTCTTTGTCAAACTTCCTTCCCTCAGACGCTGTAGACTATAATAGCATTGATTCTAAAGCAAACTGTCTTTTTAGAAAGTCTTTTTTGAGGCTGAAGTTGACTAGTTTTAAGGACTATAATAGTGTATTCCAAAAATATGCATCCTGGTGAACTGCAGTTAAAGGCAACCCAAAATGATTTACTAATTTGAATGTCAAATTTTAGAGTTGGTTCAGTTATTATTAGGAGGTACCCATTAACTGAGAGTTCAGGCATTTTGCAATATAGTGTTTTATCCTCATATTCCTGTTAAATTCCTTCTTTTCAAAAAGAATCACAACACTAGATTTCTAATTTTTATATAGAGAATTAATAATAAAGGTATTATACAGTACTTATTAGAGACTTGTGAAATTAAGCAGAAGTGGATAAAGTGTAGCATTTGTTAGTAATACGTACCTAGGATGATATAATTTGATCCCCTCTCTCTTTCTGATAAAGACAGACAGGGTATGGCAAACCAACTATTTATGACATTTAATAGACATAATTTTTTTTACTTCTAAATAAGATTTTATTCCAAGAACTTAAAGGTGGGAAGTGGAAATATTCTACTTTCACACTATTGTTGCCATACTATAAATCACGTGGAACTATTTCATCACAGATAATTAGTGTAGCTGAAGAAAAAGACCTCAGAATACACCAAAAATTCACAGTTGCTATTCAGTGGCAACTTTGAATGGGACCTGGTATAATGCATGTTAAACAAATGATGAGCTGTATCAGATCCCTGTCAGTCAGCTCAAGATTGCAGGTTATTTAACAGCTCATTAACAACACTGCTGTCCCTGAGCTGGTCCTGAAAAGTGGACTCTGAGCCAATTGTTGCATAAGTTCCTACAAGGTAAACGGAAGTGGGGGAAGCAAGGCAGGGGAGTGATTATCTGTTTTTCCTTTCTCTGCTCTTGAGTTGGTTTCTGATCATCTAAATCCCCACATCCATTACCAGAGAGTGAGAGGCAGGGAAGGTAGTATTAATTCAACTTTCATGTATGACCTTCACCTAAAATTTTAACATTCAGTGATATCAACAAAGACACTGTGAACAGTTTCCATTGAACAACTTTCAGTTTCTTTAGCCTAAAGAAATGGACTCTCATACAACAATGTTGAGTGTAACCAGCACCATTTTGGATGAGGAAGCAGAGTTGAATCAAGTTCAAATGAACCATCATAGATGACCCACAAGGTGCTAGGGAATTCTGATGGATGCTTTTGCCTTATTTGACTCTATCTAACAGGGGGCAGGGGGTGGGGGATGAGGAATCCTTATAAATGAAGTGCTTACTATAGCAAGATGAGCAGCATTATTTATGTTTTAAATCCCTGTTACAACAGATAGCATTAGCCACCTCCCTCTGCCAAAACAAAAGAACAACAAAAAACAAAACAAAACAACAACTGAAAACTGCAAACAGATACAACAGACAACACAAATACTTCAAGTAATGATTTTTTAGTAACAAAGTTTTAGTATAATAGGAGAACTTAGGATCTTCTATCCAATTAAATCTTTTAAAAGCATTATGTCTTTACCATATTTCTGATTTCGTGATCTTTGTGCAACTTAATATAAAGAACCAGAAGTTTATTACTATACATAATTTTATTAAATGTGTGAAACCAGCTAATGCATGCTTATTTTCATTACTCGTTTGATCTGTCATCAGGTAAAAGACTTGAACACTTGGCAGACACATTTATTGAGATGTTAGAAAGGGCACTTTCAAGCAAATTGATTTGTTAGGAGATAAATTATGCTATCCTAGTATTGTCATGTAAATTGCAGATTCTAGCTGCTTTCAGCTCTTCATTTTACTAGAGCCAAATAGCTTATGCTCTGATATATTTGATAACTATAGTTAGGTTTGAATATCAAAGTAGATTAAAATATCTCCACCTATTCTTAAAAAAATCAGCCTACATATAGGTAAAGAAATATTTCTTAAAGTCAGTTTCAAAATTGATAATGCATGAGTATAAATCTGGGATAGCTGGGATTTTGGTTTCCAGTGAAATACTTCAAGCACATAAATCATTGCATATGAATTTCCAATTCAGCAAATGTATTGGAAGTAATAATTCAACCATCACAGAGTTTTTCCATGCTCTGGTTGGTTTTGATACATATTATTTCACTGAGGATTGATACTTTAGTACACTTAGAAATACTTTGGTGGTAATACTTAGGCATTGGGAGGTAATTACTGAGCTCCAAATTAGTAATGCACTTAAAGAGAAATTTTAAAAATAGAATCCCAATCAACTGGTCTGACATGCTCAATTAGTCTTTGGATAGTAGGCAGTTATATTATACATGAGACATTTTTCTCAGCAGGACAAGTTTCTTTGATTTTGTTCCCAAAATAGAGTTACATTTGAAATATTAAGTAAAAATACAATATTTGATCAACTACTTCTAACAAAGAAACACAATCATCTCATCTCTTGTCAGTTTATAAATATCACATAGACTTTCTGTACTCTGCTTTGCAGTTATGCTTTTATAAAGAATGTAAGTCAAAACTAGTAAGTGGCTAACGGGACTACTGGGTATTACAGGTAGTATTAGTTTAAGCTCTGGTTCATAGCTTAATATCTTTGGAAGTGTATAAATAATCTTTGCTTTTCTCCTTTGGATTGGCTAATTCTGCTGTACAACAAGTTATTAACTTTCTACTTCATTCTTATCAGTGGTGATTAGGCCCTCATTTTCCATGATTTCTGAAACCTAAATTACTCTATATAGGTTGGAATTAGTAATGGTTCTTACTATCCATTGAATACCTACTAGGCCATGGGGTTGTCAGAGAGATGAAAATATATATTTCTGCTGTCCATGAGGCCATCTTAATAAATGCAACAAGTAAAATGATCAGATTATTTTGTACTTTGCAAATTTTCAGTTCCCATCAGTTCCATGGGAATGAACTGCGCTATGTAGAGGAATTTGAACTTTGGTCACGCTGAGTAGAAAAAAAAAAAGAACGTTTAAAACGGTTCTAGTGATTTGCTAACTGTCTGCCCTTTACCTGCCTGGGGAAGGTTTCACTATGCATATAAGGAATACACAAATAAGTTTGACATTTTAAGAAATTTGAACAGAAAGTACAGATTACATCTGTTACGAAAATAGACTAGTTTTAAATGATTGGATTCCTTTCCATCTCATTCAAATCCATTTTACATATAGACAGTGTCATCAGTTCCCTTTGCTGGATGTCACATGGCTATCTATGGTGAGCAAATAGTCTCCTGCATATCCCCATAGGATAACACCAGAGAACACATTCTTCTTCTCTTTAACGAAAGAGAAGCATCGGTAACACTCATGTAAACAACAACAAAATAGGGATGTGAGCACACTCAGTATTTGAAATGTTAATTGTTAGTGTTAGTGTTGTTCAAACACTGCCAAAGCTCTATGATTAGTCGTGTTCATGACTGAAGAGAATGTAAAACTTGAAAAGACATTTTAAAAATTAGAGTCTTAGGATAAAAATTACATCACCATTCAATTGTTATAAATCCACAGAAAAGTAGTTTGGCATGCATTTTCTTAGATTAACTGCTTGGTCTGCATAACTTTGAGTAAAATATAGAGCAAAGAGCTTTTTCATGGAGTAAAGTAGAAAAATATTCACAATTGTATGGAATAATACAGCATTTGTAGGTTTTACTACTATACTCTGAGATGCTCACAAGATAAAAGAGATTAAGAACATCATATACACTCCAAATTTTGAGAAAACAGAATATTTCTTCAAAAAATGAAAATGGCTATCTATATTATTAGCATTAGATGAGAAAATAATAAACCGAGCCCCTGAATCCTGTATTATATACAGGTTTTCTCATAGTTATACTTTGTGAGGCTAGTAGATTATTGAGGTCTTGGAAAATACAGTTTATTATTTAAAAGGCTCATTGAAAATACTGAAAAATATTCACTGAAGATATATGTTCTTTTTTTAATTGGAATATAGTTGATTTACAATGTTGCATTAGCTTCAGGTGTACAAGAAAGCGAATCAGTTATACATATACATATATCCACTTTTATTTTTTTACATTCTTTTCCTGTATAGGTCATTACAGAGTATTGACTAGAGTTCCCTGTGCTATACAGTAGGTCTTTATTAGTTATCTATTTTATATATAGCAGTGTGTATATATCAATCCCAATCTCCCAGTTTATCCCTCCCCCTTTCCACCCTGGTAACCGTTTTGTTTTCTACATTTGTGACTTTGTTTCTGTCTTATAAACAAGTTCATTAGTATCATTTTTTAAATTCGATTCCACATATGAGTGATATATAGTATCTGTCTTTGTCTGACTTACTTCACTCAGTATGTAATCTCTAGGTCCATCCATGTTGCTTCAAATGGCATTATTTTGTTCTTTTTTATGGCTGTGTAATATTCCATTATATATATATGTACCACATCTTCTTTATCCTTTCGTCTGTCACTGGACATTTAGGGTGCCTCCATGTCCTGGCTATTGTAAATAATGCTGCAATGAACATTGGGGTACATGTATTTTTTCGAATTATGGTTTTCTCCAGATATATACCCAAGAGTGGGATTGCTGGATCATATTGTAGTCCTATATTTACTTTTTTAAGGAAACTCCATACTGTTCTCCATAATGGTTGTGCCAATTTACATTCCCACCAACAGTGTAGGAGAGTTCCCTTTTCTCCATACCCTCTCCAGCATTTATTGTTTGCAGATTTTTTGATGATGGCCATTCTCACTGGTGTGAGGTGATACCTCATTGTAGTTTTGATTTGCATTTCTCTAATAATTATCAATATTGAGCATCTGTTAATGTGCTTTTTGACCATCTGTATGTCTTCTTTGGAGAAATATCTATTTAGATCTTCTACTCATTTTTTGATTGGGTTGTTTGGTTTTTTTGATATTGAGCTGCATGAGCTGTTTGTATGTTTTGGAGATTAATCCCTTGTTGGTCGCTTTATTTGCAAATATTTTCTCCCATTCTGAGGGTTATCTTTTCGTATTGTTTATGGTTTCCTTTGCTGTGCAAAAGCTTTTAAGTTTAATTACGTCCCATTTGTTTATTATTGTTTTTATTTTTATTACTCTAGGGTGTGGGTCAAAAAAGATCTTGCTGTGATTTATGTGAGTGTTCTGCTTATGTTCTCCTCTAAGAGTTTTATAGTATCTGGTCTTACACTTAGGTCTTTAATCCATTTTGAGTTTATTTCTGTGTATAGTGTTAGAGAGTGTTATAATTTCATTCGTTTACATGTAGCTGTCCAGTTTTCCCAGCACCACTTATTGAAGAGACTGTCTTTTCTCCATTATATTCTTGCCTCTTTTGTCATAGATTAAGTGACCATAGGTGCTTGGGTTTCTCTCTGGACATTTTATCCTGTTCCATTGATCTATATTTCTGTCTTTGTGCCAGGACCGTACTGTTTTGATGACTGTAGCTTTGTAGTATAATCTGCAGTCAGGGAGCCTGATTTCTCCAGCTCCATTTTTCTTTCCCAAGATTGCTTTGGCTATTTGGGGTCTTTTGTGTTCCATACAAATTGTAGAATTTTTTGTTCTAATTCTGTGAAAAATGCCATTGGTAATTTGATTGGGATTGCATTGAGTCTATAGATTGCTTTGGGTAGTATAGTCATTTGACAATACTGATTCTTTCAATCTAAGATTATGGTGTATCTCTGCATCTGTTTGTGTCCTCTTTGATTTCTTTCATCAGCATCTTATACTTTTCTGAATACAGGTATTTTGCCTCCTTAGGTAGGTTTATTCCTAGGCATTTTATTCTTTTTGATGCGATGGTAAATGGGATTGTTTCCTCAATTTCTTTCTGATCTTTCATTGTCAGTGTATAGGAATACAAGAGATTTCTGTGCATTAATTTTGTATCCTGCAACTTTACCAAATTCATTGATGAGCTCTTAGTAGTTTTCTGGTAGCATCTTTAGGATTTTCTATGTATAATATCATGTCATCTGCAAACAGTGACAGTTTTACTTCTTTTCCAATTTGGATTCCTTTTATTTCTTTTTCTTCTCTGATTGCCATGACGAGAACTTCCAAAACTATGTTGAATAATAGTGGCGAGAATGGACATCCTTGTCTTGTTGCTGATCCCAGAGGAAGTGCTTTCAGTTTTTCACTGTTGAGAATGATGTTAGCTGTGACTTTTTGTCATGTATGACCTTTGTTTTGACCTTTGTTATGTGCTAGATTCCCTCTATGCCCACTTTCTGGAGAGTTTTTGTCATAAATGGGTGTTGAATTTTGTCCAAAGCTTTTTCTACATCTGTTGAGATGATCATATGGTTTTTATTCTTCAGTTTGTTAATGTGGTGTATCATATTGATTGATATACGTGTATGGAGGAATCATTGCATCCCTGGGATAAATCCCACTTGATCATGGTGTATGATCCTTTTAATGTGTTGTTGGATTCTGTTTGCTAGTATTTTGTTGAGGAATTTTGCATCTGTGTTCATCAGTGATATTGGCCTGTATTTTTTGTTTGTGTGGTATCTTTGTATGGTTTTGGTATGCAGGTGATGGTGGCCTCATAGAATGAGCTTGGGAGTGTTCCTTCCTCTGCAAATTTTCGGAAGAGTTTCAGAAGGATAGGTGTTAGCTCTTCTTTAAATGTTTGATAGAATTCGCCTGTGAAGCCATTTTATCCTGGACTTTTGTTTGTTGGAAGTTTTTTAATCACAATTTCAATTTCAGTACTTGTGATTGGTATATTCATAGTTGCTGTTTCTTCCTGAAGATATATGTTCTTGAGCTACGGAAAAACCTCGGTCAGGTGGTATCATGTACAACAAATATCTGTGCTGGACAATAAGGCAAAACAAATGGAAAAAATATAGAAAAATACAAAACAAACTCCTTGTCAAGAGATTCAGAATCCAGTGTGAAAATCAAATATTTCCATAAGAATAAAAAAGTCATTTTAAAGCACTTTCCACAATAGTTCATCAAATCAAAGACTCCATTAAGTGTAAGGAACAAAATGTTTTATGTGCTTCTAAGAAGATGTTACAAAGTCTAATAGGCAGCCTCCCATAGAAAGGTGGGATGCAAAAGCTGGAACCTTGAGAGAAGGAAGTACTTGTTGCTGAGGTGAGAACAAAGGACCAGAGGGATAAAAATTAGGATAATATGTATTCACAAATTGTTTTATCTTTATTGACCAGTAGTCACTGTGTAAGTCTACAGGCGCTATGTAAATCTAGAAGATAAAAAGGTAAGCCAAGTCATAAAGTGGTGACCCCACTGTGGGGAGTAGGGGTGTGGATACTAACCGTATAAATCACATTAATCAAAAATAATAAATCAGATAATCATACTAATGAGTGTATTGTTACAAACTAAGATGAGTTCTCAGAAACAAGGGTTGGCCGATCTCTAAGAGCACTTTATAAAGGAAACTGTTGGTGACCTATGGAGGCTCAGAGACGGTTTTCCTGGAGAAGTGATGTTGGAGTTGAAATGTGCAGATCAGGAGGCATTATCCAGATAAAAGAGAGGGTAGGTAAGTGGAAGATATTCCACACAGATCTAGGAGCATGTGCAAGGGCTTACGGCTAGAGGAAACAAGGCATGCTGGAAGAATCTGAAGGTCAGTGTAGCTGGAGCGGAGAAACCAAAGTGGATGGTGGTATAAGATGAAGAGGTGGCAGAGAGGGAGACCTTCAAAATGGTGGAGGAGTAATACGTGAAGATCACCTTCCTCCCCACAAATACATTAAAAATACATCTACATGTGGAACAACTCCTACAAAACACCTACTGAATGCTGGCAGAAGATCTCAGATTTTCCAAAAGGCAAGAAAATCCCCACATACATGGGTAAGGCAAAAGAAAAAAGAAAAAACAGAGACAAAAGAATAGGGATAGGACCTGCACCTCTGGGAGGGAGCTGTGAAGGAAGAAAAGCTTCCCCACACTAGGAAGCCCCTTCACTGGCAGAGAAAGGGGGGTGGCTGGGGGGGAAGCTTCAGAGCCACGGAGGAGAGCACAGCAATAGGGGTGCAGAGGGCAAAGTGGAGAGATTCCTACACAGAAGATTGGTGCCAACCAGCATTCACCAGCCTGAGAGCCTGTCTGTTCACTTGCCAGGGTGAGCAGGGGCTGAGAGCTGAGGCTCGGGCTTTGGAGGTTGGATCCCAGGGAGAGGACTGGCGTTGGCTGCATGAAGACAGCCTGAAGGGGGCTAGTGTGCCACTGCTAGCCGGGACGGAGTCCGGGAAAAAGTCTGGACCTGCGTAAGAGGCAAGAGACCATTGTTTTGGGGTGTGCGAGGAGAGGGGATTCCTCCCCTGTCTACCCACAGAAGGCAGAGCACCGCCTAAACGAGCTCCAGAGACCGGAGCAAGCTGTGGCTATCAGCTCAGACACTACAGACGGGCATGAAGTGCTAACGCAGCTGGTGCAGGCATCAAGAAGCCTGTGTGCAAGCACAGGTCACTATCCACACTCCCCCCACCCTGGGAGCCTGTACAGCCTGCCACTGGCAGGGTCCCATGATCCAGGGACAACTTCCCCAGGAGAACACACGGCGTGCCTCAGGCTGTTGCAACGTCAAACCAGCCTCTGCCACAGCAGGTTTGCCCTGCATTCTAATTATAACTGCTGTAACCCGGCATGAGGAGCCAGAGCCCGCTAATCAGCCTCTGCTTTAACTCCATCCTCTCTGGGGGGGAACAGAAGCCTGAGGGCAACCTAAATGCAGAGGTGGGGCCAAATCCAAAGCTGAACCCCGGGAGCTGTGCGAACAAAGAAGAGAAAGGGAAATCTCTCCCAGCAGCCTCAGGAGCAGTGGATTAAATCTCCACAATCAACTTGAGGTACCCTGCATCTGTGGAATACCTGAATAGACAATGAATCCTCCCAAAATTGAAGTGGTGGACTTTGGGAGCAACTGTAGACTTGGAGTTTGCTTTCTGCATCTAATTTGTGTTCTGTTTTATGTTTATTTAGTTTAATATTTAGGGCTTATTATCATTGGTAGATTTGTTTATTGATTTGGTTGCTCTCGTGATTTTTTTTAATATATAGATATATATTTTTTTCCTTCATCTGTTTTTGTGAGTGTGTATGTGTATGCTCCTTTGTATGATTTTGTCTGTATAGCTTTGCTTTTACCATTTGTCCTAGGGTTCTGTCTGTCCGTTTTTATCTTTTTTTGGTATATTTTTTAGCACGTGTTATCACTGGTGGATTTGTTTTTTGGTTTCATTGCTCTCTTCTTTCTTTCTTTTTTTAAATTTTTTAATTACTTTTTATTTTTTTAATACTGTATTTTTTATTTTTTATTTTAATAACTTTATTATATTTTTTTCTTCCTTCCTTCCTTCCCTCCCTCCCTCCCTCCCTCCTTCCTTTTCTTTTCTTTTCTTTTGTTTTTTTCTCCCTTTTCCTCTGAGCCACGTGGCTGACAGGGTCTTGGTGCTCCGGCCGAGTGTCAGGCATGAGCCTCTGAGGTAGGAGAGCCAAGTTCAGAACATTGGATCACCAGAGACCTCCCAGCCCCACATAATATCAATTGGCAAGAGCTCTCCCAGAGATCTCCATCTCAACGCTAAGACCCAGCTCCACCCAACGACCAGCAAGCTCCAGTGCTGGACACCCCATGACAGACAATTAGCAAAACAGGAACACAACCCCACCCATTAGCAGAGAGGCTGCCTGAAATCATAATAAGGTCACAAACACCCCAAAACACACCACTGGATGCAGTCCTGCCCACCAGAAAGACAAGATCCAGCCCACCCACCAGAACACAGGCACCAGTCCCCTCCACCAGGAAGTCTACGCAACCCACTGAACCACCCTTACCCGCTGGGGGCAGACACCAAAAACAACAGAAGCTATGAACCTGCAGCCTGTGAAAAGGAGACCCCAAATACAATAAGTTAAGCAAAATGGGAAGACAGAGAAATATGCAGCATATGAAGGAACAAGGTAAAAACCCACCATACCAAACAAATGAAGAGGAAATAGGCAGTCTACCTGAAAAAGAATTTAAAGTAATGATAGTAAAGATGATCCAAAATCTTTAAAATAGAATGGAGCAAATACAAGAAACGTTTAACAAGGACCTAGAAGAACTAAAGAGCAAACAAACAATGATGAACCATACAATAAATGAAATTTAAAATTTTCTAGAAGGAATCAATAGCAGAATAACTGATGCAGAAGAACGGATAAGTGACCTGGAAAATAAAATAGTGGAAATAATTACCACAGAGAAGAATAAAGAAAAAAGAATGAAAAGAATTGAGGACAGTCTCAGAGACCTTAGGGACAACATTAAATGCACCAACATTCGAAATAGGGGTCCCAGAAGAAGAAGAGAAAAAGAAAGAGTC